>NC_090444.1:1106608814-1107808814 GCF_031143425.1 Pleurodeles waltl | reverse complement strand
CTTACCTGTGTGTTACTGGAAATACTGCAGTATCACTCTGTCCCTGTTGTCTGTGTCGTCCTCTTCGTCTTCCTTCTCTTCACTCTCCGCAGGCTCCACAGCAGCCACAACACCACCATCTGGACCATCCTCCTGCAGGAAAGGCACCTGGCGTTGCAAAGCCAGGTTGTGGAGCATGCAGCAGGCCACAATGATATGACACACCTTCTTTGGTGAGTACATTAGGGATCCACCTGTCATATGCAGGCACCTAAACCTGGCCTTCAGGAGGCCGAAGGTCCGCTCGATCACCCTCCTAGTACGCCCATGGGCCTCATTGTACCGTTCCTCTGCCCTTGTCCTGGGATTCCTCACTGGGGTCAATAGCCAAGGCAGGTTGGGGTAACCAGAGTCACCAATTAGCCACACACGCTGTCTCTGTAGCTGTTCCATCACATAAGGGATGCTGCCATTTCGCATGACGTACGCGTCATGCACTGACCCTGGGAACTTGGCATTTAAATGGGAGATGTACTGGTCAGCCAAACAGACCACCTGGACATTCATCGAATGATAACTTTTTCGGTTCCTGTACACCTGTTCATTGTCTTTTGGGGGGACCAAAGCCACATGGGTACCATCAATGGCACCAATGATATTGGGAATGTGTCCAAGGGCATAGAAATCACCCTTCACTGTAGGCAAGTCACCCACCTCAGGGAAAATGATGTAGCTCTGCATGTATTTCATCAGGGCAGACAACACTCTGGACAATACCCTTGAAAACATAGGCTGAGACATCCCAGATGAAATGGCCACTGTAGTTTGAAATGATCCACTAACCAAAAAATGGAGTACTGACAGCACCTGCACTAGTTAGGTGTGAGGGAAAACAGTGAGTAATTCACACACCTCCATGATTGGAGGAGAAGTTAGTTATAATTGTTGGTCAAAAAAGGACGAAATTAGTGAGGTGATATGACCTAGAGAATAAATCAAACATTGAAGTGTGTCCTCTATATTCTAGATATAGATAATGTCAGACCATCAAACAGTCAGCTACACAGACGAACAAATATCGAAACTTTTGGAATTACCTTCTCTCTTAAGTGGGGAATCGCCACCGAGTGAGACTCCCAAATTGGATAAAATAGAGAGATTGAAGCAGCTTAAAAAGAAAAACACTAGAACCCAATTACATGCACAGGTACTACTTGAACATCTAAAAAATAACACAATCCCATATGGGTTACAAGTAAAAAATATTCCTGTAATCTTCACAAGCGACCCTAAATATTTGACACAATTCAGCGGGGTAGGCACTAAGTGTTCCCGTGATTGGCTAGCACTATCAGTTGAAACAGCGCTAAGGATCAGTGAATGTGAACTAAAAGAAATAGCCACCCTTGAACAAGAAATATCAACAGATGAGTCGATACAAAATGTCCAGCAATTGTTGGATACAGTTAACAAAATCATAACAGATTTCAAAACTAACACGATTAGCCAAAAAACAACTAAACTAGCTCGAGATATAAAGAATTTTGACATCTTACATACTTACCCTTACTTAAGAGAAGATTTCTACAAAAACAATAATCCAAATAATCTCAATTTGCAATCCCAAACAAGATCGCGGAAAAAATTCATCACTTTCTCAGATACATCCTCTGAATCCGAACCAGATATACAAGGGACTTATCCAGTGCCACAACCTTTTTTAGGCAGAGGTACTCGGAGAGGTTCAAGAGGAGGGGGAGGCAATTTCAGGGGCCAATTTCAAGATCACAATTTTTTCCGAACCAGAAGGAGGGCATACAGACGACAATAATGGAATCTAACAATTTAATTCCCATTTACAACTTATCAACACATCCTTTAACAGAAATTGAAAAACAGGTGTTAAGTAAAGGCTTATCCTTTGTCCCAATCAGAAGTCCAGATCCAGTGGAAAGCAAAACAGAAGTATTAAAATTTCTTCGTAAAGTAAGATTGAGAGCTTTCTTTAATGCATTTCCAATGCAAGATAGTACAGAGGACAGTGGCCTCAGACCTCGATCAAGTTTCTTACCAGATAAAAATGATCTACCAGAAGAAATCAAAATATTTGAAAATCTAGTTTTGAAAGAACTAGATGACCTCAATTCCCCAAAAAAATTTTTTAATGACAATTGTTCTAAAATAGAGAAAGAAGCTATCCAAAAATTGGCTAATAACCAAGAAATCATTATAAAACCGGCTGATAAAGGTGGTGGGATTGTGATTTGGGGGCAAGAACATTACAACTCAGAAGCCATGCGCCAATTGAGTAATTTACACCATTATCGTGTAATACAAAGAGATATACCTAAACAGGTCAAGAACATAATTGAAACGCTTACTGCAAGAGCAAAAGAACAGGGTTGGATAAGTACAAAAGAACATGATTTTTTAAATCAGTCCGATGAAAGAATTCCCTGTTTTTATATTTTACCCAAAATACATAAAAATTTAGAACACCCACCGGGCAGACCAATAGTATCAGCCTGTGGATCTATTTTAGAACCCCTTGCCCAATTTGTTGATGTATTCATAAAACCAGCTGTAACTAAAACATCGGCTTATATAAGAGACTCCATGGATATTATCAACAAGCTGGAGGATTTAACATATGATAAAAATAACCAGTTTCTGGTGACTTTTGATATTGAATCATTATATACGAATATTCCCCAAGATGAAGCAATTGAAGTCATTCGACATACTTTGAACAACAATAGTCAATTGCATACCCCTCCGACAGAATTTTTAGTTGAATTGGCCACATTGTGTTTGAAACATAACTTTTTCAAATATGATGATCAACTATATCGCCAAGTTAAAGGTGTGGCAATGGGCTGCAGTTTTGCCCCAGAGGTCGCAAACTTGGTAATGGATTTTTTCGAACAAAAATGGGTTTACCCACAAACTAACCCATTCAGAAAGCATATTAATCACTGGTTCCGCTATATTGATGACATTCTGATTATTTGGCAAGGGCCAGAAGAGACTTTAGATGCATTCCATGAATGGCTAAACCATCGCACAGTGGATTTCACTTTCACTATGAATAAGGATAAAGAAAAAATCAATTTCCTTGACCTATGGTTATGGAATAATGATGGCAATCTAGCCGTCAAGCTATATAAAAAACCCACTGATCGTAACACTCTCCTGCATTTCTCAAGTGGACATCCACGCTCACTTAAACAAAACCTACCTTTTGGACAATTCCTAAGGATCAGGAGAAACTGTACAGAAAAAACTGATTATTTGGAGAATGCAGATGAATTGATTAAGAAACTTACCGATAGGGGATACCCTAGGAAATTAGTTAAAAATGCAGCTAAAAGAGCTTGGTTTATACCGAGAGAAACATTGCTGGTCCCTAAAGAGAAATCAAAAAAGCTCCCGCTTACATGTGTGATCACATTTAGCCCTAAGGCAAATAAAATACGATCAATCATTGAACGTAATTGGAAAATTATTGGTGACTTGCGCATAGATCAACCACTGTTCTCATTCAAAAAGGCACGCAGTTTAAGAGATCAATGGGTCAAGGCAGAACAGCCTCAAACTGATAGAAAGAAAGATCTAAGGACGCTTTTACAACTGCCAGCGGTCCAAGGGCATTATAAATGTGGAAAATGTGTGGCTTGCCAGTTTACACAAGACACCAAAGAGGTTAAAATAAATGGGAAAACACATGTACAGAAAGATTTCACAAATTGTAATTCGAAAAATGTTATTTATTGCATTATGTGTCCATGTGAGAAAGCATATATTGGACAGACTTCACAAGTAGTCAAAACCAGAATTCTCCAACATCGGTCGAGAATCAAGTGTGGAGTCAAGGGAGCCCCTCTTGTTGAACACTTCCAAGAATGGTTGCATACAGCGGAAGATATCCGGTGGACAGTTCTACTGACAATACAACCCAACGGAGCATTGACAACTAAGAACCTTCTACGAATGGAAGCAAGATTGATTGAAAAATTTCAAACTGCAAAAACAGGACTTAATGATGCTGATGAAATATGGGCTCTAATTAAGTAAAAATGGTAACTATTGCCAGAAATTCATAAATTATGTTGGGGTTACTGCTTTATTAAAGAATGCGCCAATTGTGATATGTGATATCAGAGATATAAGCAGATCGATGGGCATACAGTTTAGTGTTTGCCGAGACAATTGGTTTAAGTTTATGCTAGGTAGCTAGTTTGAAGAAGGACGAAATGCTCGTGTTTGACTAGAACATAAAAAGAGCAGTGTTAATCATATAAGTCCCCAATAATAGATCAGCTCAGACAACTTGGCAAATTCAGTCAATTATGACAAAATGAAACGCTTGAGCAGCCATATAGATAGTAAAGCAGATTCTCCACCTCATATCACTAAAAGATGCATTTTAGTTACCCTCTGGTAGTTATAATCATTAGAAGATTTACGAGTTTAACAGTGTTAAGATGGCCGCCGGGATTTAGTTGTTTGTTAAGAAGGGTTAGAGTTCCCACAATTCTATGGGGTCGCCAAGGCAACCAGACAGTATTCGGAAAGACGCCAGTTAAGGACGCGAGCAGCCTGCCGCCGAGTAGCGAGTGCTGCACGGAACACGGCTTCAAAATTGCACGTGTTCCTAAACGCGAGCGTTCCCAATTTAGACGCCGGTCACGGTAAGCCGAAAGTCTTACAAATGAAGTGGCTCTGATTTCGGTGACAGGTTTGAGATACAGCCATAGAAAGTATATACTGACGAGACCACTCGTTTTTTCGCTAGAGAAAGGCGACTAGAAGCATCTTCAGTCGGCTCTGAACAGGAATTGATTTTAAACAAGTTCGGTTCCCCAGATGTGGGCTATAAGAACTAAGGTAAATATGTGTTATATTTCATTGTGCAAACTAAGTAGAGATATATTTGAAATATAGAAATTATCCAGCAGAGATAATGTTAATAATTAGGGCCCTAGAATGTTTTTCAAAAAAAAAAATTTCTGCAGTTAAGCCATTTAATTGATTCTCTGGGTGTAGTAGGACACACAACAAATACCTGGGCACTATCGATTTTAGATAGATCTTAAATAAGTTTTTAACACAAAATAAAAACATTTTGTAGATGTGTTGTATATATGTATGATACACTTTTGGTGATTGGGTTATAAATGACATGTGGTAGGCA
This sequence comes from Pleurodeles waltl, assembly GCF_031143425.1. Classification (NCBI taxonomy): domain Eukaryota; kingdom Metazoa; phylum Chordata; class Amphibia; order Caudata; family Salamandridae; genus Pleurodeles; species Pleurodeles waltl. Next base: position 1,107,803,641 of record NC_090444.1, on the reverse strand, counting down.
CATTTGTAAGAATTCTTTTTGGTTTTCTTTTTTTAGAATTCCTTCTGCCCTTTTCCAGTCCTGATGAGGCCTTAAATTGAAAGGCCGAAACGCGTTGACTTTATAGAGTGCAAGAGCACTGGGTTCATTAAATAATTGATGAGAATATAAAGAGTGTAGGTACACTAGAATACACTAGTGTGAAAGCAATATTTAACACTAGATTAGTAAGTGTACGCAGAAGCCCAGTACCTTAGCATGCAGAAGTGGATTACATGTGAAATGTTAACGGTGACCACTATTTAAATGTATAGGGCTTATGTTTGTGTTTCTGTCCTCCTGTAATACCATTAATTGTGATTGTATAAGTCCTGTGTTTGTGTAGGTCGATTGTTATACCTAGTAAAGTACAATTTGTTATGTGTTTTCAGTCATTGTATTGTATACAAGCCTTTTCATTTTTCTAATTTCCCTATCGTTTTTTGACTATTATAATTGGTTTTGAAATAATTCTGAGTAAGAAATAAACTCAATAGTAACAGAATTCAAGACTGTGCTTATAACTTAGGTTAAATCTGTCTCTACCCGCCAATGCTTGTTTTGTTGAAGCACCTGCACTAGAGGCAGAATCCCTGTGGGTTGGTGGATGGGTGACATCAGGTCTGGCTCCAGCTGGGCACACAGTTCCAGTATAGTGAGTGAGTCTGTAGGTGAGTATGACATGTCGTTCTTCCATTGTTGACAGGTCCACCAGCGGTCTGTACACGGGAACATTCCTCCGTCTTCTCGCAAGTCCCAGCGGACGGTGCCTAGGAAGGACAACATGGAGCACAGAGTCAATCAACCCACAGGTAAGTTCCCACAGCCTGCACAGTACACGAATCTCTCTGGATTGAATGGCTTGTATGAGTGTCAATGCAAGGCCTAGCCATGTGTGACGCAGTAGGAATTAAGCCATGTGGGCCCTTGAAATGGCGGCTGCCTGACCTGTGAAGTGTGACAATGTGAAGTGAGGTCATTGCGCTGGCGTGGAACGCCGTGGCGGTAGGCGGTCGAAGACCGCGGCGCAAAGCAGCATTGGTTAACATTGAACCCTATGGGTTTCAGGAGCCAATGACGATGTGCGCCGGCGGTCGCGGTACGCACTGCCGCGGGCGTGACCGCCATTTTCTCTCTGCTTAATCACACGAGACCTGAGCATCCACAGGAGAGGACCTATACTGCAAGTGCTGCTGTGACCTCGGTCTGGAAGTGACAATGGCTGCTGCGACTGGGGAAAGGGCCCCCGCCTTCAGTTCCGAAGAGTTGGAGAAGCTCGTGGACGGGGTCCTCCCCCAGTATGCGCTACTCTACGGTCCTCCAGACCAACAGGTGAGTACACGGGGGCCAATGCATAGTGGGCAATGCCTGTGATGAGTGGGGTGGATGTACGATGGAGGGGAGGGGAGCGAATTACGAATGCATGGCACGACAGATGAGCCACATGGCAAGTTTGGGAAGGGGGGGCCACTCACATCGAGCATGCAGAAAAGTGATGATGTTTCTTTTCCCCCCTGCACATGTCACATAGGTCAGCGCCCATCAGAAGATCGATATTTGGCGTGCCATCGCCAAGGACGTCCGGGCCCTGGGGGTCCACAACAGACGGGGCACCCACTGCCGCAAGAGGTGGGAGGGCATCCGCCGCGGGAGCAGGAAGACCGCCGAGGCTCTGCTGGGGATGGCCTCCCAACCTAGGAGGGGTGCCAGTCGTACCTTGACCCCCCTGATGTTCCGGATCCTGGCGGTGGCCTACCCCGATCTAGATGGGCGCTTGAGGACATCACAGCAGACACAAGGGGGTGAGTACCAGCACATTCAGCTATATTTGCGCGCAGTGGAGGTGCCTGGGTGGGGGAGGAGGGCTGTGGGTATCCCTAGGCCAGGGCGATTTCTGTAGGCTAGGCCCCTCTGTGAGGTATGGTCCTGTGCCCCCGCCCCCCACCTCTGTAGGGTGCCTAGTAACTCTATTCATGGACCTGTGTATTCTGTGTGGGCAGTTGTCGCCCATAGGCTTGTAGGGCATGTCCCAGTGAATGAGTAGTGTACCCCAAGTGCGCAGCATAGTGCAGGGGGCTTCTGTGTCTGTCCTCTCCGCCAACGGTGTCCCCAATGCATGCACTCAACTTGTCTTTATTTCTCCACCCCCCCCATTTTCTTTGTTTTACTGTGAATGTGTGCATTAGCATCATCAGGCGGAGGAGAAGTGGCATCGGCGCAAGAGGGAGCTGCATCTCACATGGCCCGGGAGGGCCATGCAACAGACTCAGACATGACCAGTGAGACGGAGGGCGAGGGGGGCTCCACCACGGGGACCCGTGCAGACGTCAGTGACACCGACACGTCCTCGGATGGGAGCTCCCTTGCGGTGGCGGCAACATCCGTGCCCACCGATACTACAGGTACAGCCGCCACCCAGCGCACCAGCTCCGCCCTCCCAGCAGCCCCTCGGCCTTCGGCCCGTGCCCGCACGGCCAGGAAGGCGGCCATCTCCTTCGCCCCAGGCACCTCAGGCCCTGCCCCAGTCACCCCAGCTGCCCTCAGTGAGGAGGTCATTGACCTCCTGAGGACCATCATTGTTGGGCAGTCTACCCTTTTGAATGCCATCCAGGGTGTGGAGAGGGAGGTGCATCAAAGCAATGCATACCTGGAGGGCCTTCATTCGGGTCAGGCTGCCCAGCAGCGATCGTTCAACGCTATGGCCTCAGCACTGACGGCAGCGATTGTCCCTGTCTCCAGCCTCCCTCTTCTAACTCCCTCCACCCAGTCCCACTCCCCTGTTCCTCTGCCTATCCCATCCACACCTACAGACCAGCCTGCACACACCTCAACACCCAAGGGAAGCTCATCCAGACATAAGCACCACAGAACACACAAGCATTCACACAAGCAACATACAGATGCAGAGATGCCAACAGCCACTACCTCCTCTGCGTCCCCCACCTCCTCGTCTCCCTCCTCCCTCCCTGTGACGTCTACACTCACACCTGCATGCACACCACCATCAGCCAGTACACCAGTCACCAGCACACCCTCCAGACCAGTCCGCACACGTGCAGTCACCACCCCCACTGCCATGTACACATCCCCTGTGTCCTCTCCCAGTGTGTCTGTCACCCCCGCTTCCAAACCACACAAACGCAGGCAGGCACCCAACCAACAGCCATCCACCTCACGTCAGCCTACAGCCCAAGCACCTGCACCCAAAGACACCAGACTTGACTCTCCTACAACCACATCCTCTTCCTCCACTCCCATACCCACTCCAGATACCCTTCCCATTGCTCCTAAAAAACTATTCCTCTCTAAACTGGACCTCTTTTCCTCACCTGACCCACCCCCTCCATCTCGTAAGAGTTCCAAAAACACCTCAGCCACCACCAGCCCAGCAACTCCCAAGAACGTCGTGCCTGGTTTTTGGAGTCCGCCCTTTCCTTGGGCAGGGACATCGGCCAGCAGCAAAGGCACAACCAGCCCCCCCCCCCCCCTGGGAAGAGGAGCAAAAAACTGAAGGGCAGGCGCGACAGGCCTGATACCCCTGCCCCCAAGGAGGGTAGCCTTGCACCGTCACCTGTCACATCGGGTAAGGGAGACAAGGGCCACGGAGAGTCTGCCAAGGAGAGCAAGGGCAGCAAAGCGCAAAAGGCAGGGAGCAGCCGACCTGGCCATGAGGGCCCCACCAGCCCCATTCCGGGGGTATCGGAGGAGACCCAGGGCCCCAGGACTCCATCACAGGAGGGCCCCGCAACGGAAAGGTCCGATGCTGACTGAGCGGGAAGTATTGGCCTGGTGTGGTTCACTCAAAACACAAGACAGGTACCGCTGAACAGGGCCCCGCCGTGAGGAGCACCGCTGAACAGGGCCCCGCCGTGAGAAGCATCGCTGAACAGGGCCCCGCCAAGACAGGCACCGCTGAACAGGGCCCTGCCGTGAGGAGCACCGCTGAACAGGGCCCCCCCGTGAGAAGCACCGCTGAACAGGGCCCCGCCAAGACAGGCACCGCTGAACAGGGCCCTCCTGTCAAGCACCGCTCCGCTGGACCCTCATCTCAAGTACCGCTCCGCTGGGCCCTCCTGTCAAGCACCGCTCCGCTGGGCCCTCATCTCAAGCACCGCTCCGCTGGGCCCTCATCTCAAGCACCGCTCCGCTGTGCCCTTCTGTCAAGCACCGCTCCGCTGGGCCCTCCTGTCAAGCACCGCTGGGCCCTCATCTCAAGCACCGCTCCGCTGGGCCCTCATCTCAAGCACCGCTCCGCTGGGCCCTCCTGTCAAACACCGCTCCGCTGGGCCCTCATCTCAAGCACCGCTCTGCTGGGCCCTCCTGTCAAGCACCGCTGGCCCATTGGCAGGCCCGGTTCTGTGTCGGGCAGGGCTTCACGAGGCACTCTGCCCACCATGCCTCCTCCATGACCAGTGGACTCTGTAATCCACCTGATGGACTGTGGCTTTGCACCCCCCAGGATGGCACAGTGGGCAATCCACCCACTGTAGAGACTTGAGAGACTGTGGCTTTGCACTCCCCAGGATGGCACAGTGGGCAATCCACCCACTGTAGAGACTTGAGAGACTGTGGCTTTGCACTCCCCAGGATGGCACAGTGGGCAATCCACCCACTGTAGAGACTTGAGAGACTGTGGCTTTGCACTCCCCAGGATGGCACATTGGCATGGAGGCTCTTCGTGGATCTGGCGTCGTGGACTCATGTGGCTGAGGTGCCCCCCCTTCCCTTCCCCCTGAGGTGCCAGTATTTTATTTTTGTGATGCCCCAGCAGTGTTCTCTCCAATGGACTCGATCTCGTGTGTGGGCTTTGCCCATGTGTTGCTGCACATTGGCCGACGGACATTTGAACTTTGCAAAACTGTGCCAGACTTTTGCTACTTGTATATATATAGTTCTAGATATGTAATAATTCTTTATATATTGCTAAGTTCGCTATACTTAATTATTGCTATAATATAGTTCTATTTTTACAATCATTGCCTTTTGTCTTTGCATTTTTGTTTTGGGGGTTTGGGGGTGTCACTCTGACTTTTTAATCTGCATTGGTGTGTAGGTATTTCGGTGGGGGTGAGGGTGGGGGTGGGGGTGTGGCGTATGTGTGTGCCCGTAACCTTTCCTCCTCCCCCCTCCCCTGTGTCGTAGGTGCAGTACTCACCGTTGTCGTCTGCGGCGACGTTCGTGATCCTGGAAGAAGAGCAGGAAGGCAATGGCTGGGAGGATGTGGAGTTCCGGTTCCATGCTGACCCGATTCCGCGTGGAGTGTGTCGAGGTGAGCGTTTTCCATTGGAAATGTCTGTTTCCGCTGTGTTTTTATCGGCGGGGCTCCCGCCCCGGAAAAGGTGGCAAATTGGTGAGTCGTGATAGGGTGGGCGGTACATTGTCTGCCGCCTGGCTGTTGGCGGTGACCGCCGCGCTGTTTGTTTGTGCCGCCGTGGCGGTCGGAGTGTTAAAGCGGCGGCCTGTGTTGGCGGTTCCCGCCAGGGTCAGAATTCCATTTTTTGGACCGCCAGCCTGTTGGCGGGTTGGCCGCCGCTTTAACACTGACCGCCAGGGTCAGAATGACCCCCATAGTGTTGCTGTCCAGATAGATGATGTGTACACATATGTGGAAAAGCAAGGGGGAAACGTGTCACATATGTGTAATTGTGAGTGGTGATGTGACCTGTGTTTCATGTCCTCTGCTACTCACATGCCTTGTCACTGTTCGTAAATGACATGTATTATGTATTATGTATTATGTATCTTGTAAGGTAGACATTGAATGACAGCTGTACTCTACTTTTGTCCCACATAGTTACCCTGGGAGGGGAAGGATAAGACAACCTCCTGTGTACCATCCACTGGCAGATCTTCAGACCATGGAGGACAGACATATCATCCAGATCTATCACCTGAAAAGGCAGACAATTGTGGATCTTTATTGTCAGTTGTTGCCAGATGTGATGCCAGCCATCAGTCATCCAAATAGGATAACACCTGTCACTCAAGTCATGACAGTGTTGCACTTCCTGGCCATGTGGTCCTTCCAGAATACAGTGGCCCTATTTGCTGTGATATTACAGCCTATGTTTAGTGTATTCTTGAAGGATGTACTCTCAGCAATGTTGAAACACCGGGACAGCTACATCCGGTTTCCTCAACGTGAGGATTTTGCACATGTGAAGGCTGACTTCTATGGTTTGGAAGATACACGACATGTGGTGGGAGCCATTGATGGCACACATGTAGCCTTGGTTCCACACATGGCAATGATCAAGTCTATTGGAACAGGAATAAGTTCCATGCTATCAATGTGGAAGCTGTTTGTTTGGCAGACCTCTCAATTTCCCAGGTCTGTGCCAGTTATCCGGGTTCAGTCCATTATGCCTTCATCATGTAGAACAGCACTATTCCACAGCTGATGATACAACTGTACCCAGAGAGTGCTTGGCTGGTTGGTAAGTCACTTATGTTATGTGTGTTTGTATGCAATGTGTGCTGCTACTGAAACAATGCTTGGGACTCATGGTTGTACATATGTTGCATTCACTTACAGGGCACTCTCCATACCCAGACACTCCATGGTTGTTGACACCATAGAGGAATCCAACTGCACCAGGGGAGTTTGCGCCAACAAGGCTCATGGAAGGACACAGTAGGTCGTGGAGTGGACTTTTGGCTCTGAAAGCCACCATTTCTAGCATTGACAAGACAGGTGGAGCCCTCCACTACTCACCCGGAAAAGTGTGGAAGATCACAGTGGCCTGCTGCATGCTCCACAACATTGCCCTTAGGAGAAATATCCCATTTATTCCAGATGAGGGGGAGCTAGCTGTGCCACCGGGTGAGCCTCCTGAAATGCCAAGTGAGGATGACAGTGATGAGGGTGAAGATGAAAGTGGAAGCATGCGGGCAGATCTCATCAATCACTACTTCACTCAAGTGTAAGTATGTGATTATATGTGATTATTGTGACTGTATGGGGAACTGTAGGGGTCAAGATGGGTTGAGAATGGTATCTCTGTTTTCAAGAGACAGTGTATTTCATACTATACATCATACAGACAAGGTTTGCTGGCTAGGTCAGACTTGAAAATGTGATTCCCTTGTTGATCTTCTTTGTTTGGGTCAGTCACATTGCACTTTCAGTGGATCAACTGAAGTTTTAAAGGAGGTTTGGGTCTTATTTATACTTTGACCTACCTAAACTCCTTGTATATTATTCTTTCTTCCAGCTGCCTTCACCATGCCCTCCTCATCTGGGCATTTTAGAGTTATGTCATTCGGAGGCAGCTGTTGCTGGTCTGACATGTGAAGTGAACATGGATTGATCCAGGTAATGTTGGTAACAGAATGTGGGTGTATGAGTCCTATGCCCAAACTACTTGGACAGTGGGTAGGCAGGAATCTGAGATACACAATGGAATTTTTATCCGTGATGTGTAGGTCCAATGGTCTCATGTGTGTGATCATGTGGCCTTGTTACATGTAATCCTGTGCAATCCATGCCTTCTACCTTCACATTGTGTTGAAAATGATTCTGTATTATCTGCTAGTGCCTGACAATCTGTTTCCTCATTGCGAGCCAGTTTGCCTGTGCCACACCACTAACACCGGTTTGTGACATTCCACCAGTTGCTTGCTCATTGTAATGGGAAGGACCTGGGCTTAGAGTATTTTAGACTGCCTTCTGTCTGTGCCATGGCGTATGTTATATTGCCAGACCTGGTTTTGGTATGTGATAAGGGTCAAACTGGTGACAAAATCCCACACTCTGCTAGCCTAATCTATGGGGCAAGGTCTGACAAAGCCCTTTCCTGTGTGGTCTGGGGAAGGTACATTTGGGATATCTGGCCTGATTCAAAATAGCTAAGACGTTCTTGGCTATGACTGTCCAGAAAATTTAGCAGCCAATGTGCAATACAGTGCAGTAAATCATCTGGTGTGGCCATACACTTGGGACATTGTGTTGATAGAAATATTCAGCATGATACTACCTGAGACATCTCCTTCCATCCATTACCTTCTTATGTGTTACTCATGTGATAAGCATTCAACATTTCACACAGTCAAAAAAGAGTGGTAGTAGGCAGTGTTGTTTTAGTGATGGGTGTGTTTATTAACATTACTGCAGAAATCAATAGTGATACTGGAATAAAAGAAGTGAGGTGAAGGGACCAGACATAGTGGATGCAGTCAATAGAGTAGAGGCCACACCATTTGAATTCCAAAGGCCAGTGTTCTACTAGCATCGAAAATGGAAAGTAGTTAAGGAACAGTCAATGGAGTGAACCTGTGGCACACAAAGGAGTGACATAAGGAAGTGGTCACTTGCTGACAGTGTTTGGTGTCTTGTCATCCCCACCTCCTGGATGCTTAGCTAGATATCCTCACTTGCAGGAGGGTTCAGTAACTACAGAGGCAGGGGTGTTTGAGGCGGTTGCTTCCCCTGGCAGGGCTTCCCTTCCAGTGGCTGGCACTGATGAAAGGCCTGGTGTAGATGTACCAAAGGAAAGGGTGGGATATTGTTGTTGATCCATGTTCAGGGTCTTGTTGATGTCCCTCAGCACCCCTGTTAGGGAGGCCATGTTAGTATTGTGGGCTGTTCACGCATTTGCCGATGGAAATCCCTCTGTAGCTCCTTGATTTCTCTGAGTTCAGTTAGTACCTGGCCCATCATGCCTTGAGAATGTTGGTAGACTCCCAAGACCTGGCTGATGGTATCCTAGCCAGGGGCATCACCAGCAGGCTCTTGCCGCTGTGCCATACCATTCCTCCCATGCACCCTCCTCCCATGTGCCTGCTCTCTTGGTGCAGCCTGCTCACTTCTACTGGTTCTAGGTCCTTCATTGTTGGAGTTGGCTGGCTGTGACTCAGAAACCTGGAATGGGGAAAACGATGTTGGTGACTGCCCTCAGGACACAGGTTTGGGGGCGATTGGCTGCCTGCGATGTAGAGGCTACGGGGTGGGGAGGAGTCGATGTGGTCTGGCTGAAGGTGACTGGTGTCATCTCACCAGGTTACCCAGTTGTGACAGAACCTTCCTCCATGTCCAGCAGTCTAGGAGGGTATTGTTCATATGGGTAGTGGCAGTCTCCTTAGTGGTGTCGGTAGTAGCAGTGGCAGCTCAACCTGTTGTTGCGAGGGAGACAATGTTAGTGGTTGTATTGTGACGTCTACCTCCAATAGTTGACAGTGATATTGGGCAAGGGCCATGTTCAAATTGGATCTGCTGATTTCCCTTATGTGACAGCTACACATCTTATCATTTGTAAAAACCTGACATTGGAGCCACATACCTATTCCAGTTCAGTGACCTAGCCTCAGACTGTCTGGAATTATTAGTTGTTGGAGGGATGGTAACAGGCCCATATCTTGCCAGCAAAGCAGGCAGAACTGTGGCTGGGCAGGATGTTGTTTTAGTCATCTTGAAACCTAGGTGTCTGTCATGCAGGCATTGGTAGAACCTTGGATAAAAAGTAATAGTCGTCATCATGTGGTGAGTGCATTGTGGATATGACTAGTGCCAATGCAATACAGACGACACATCTTGGGGCCTTAGATTTGCATTAGATGTTCTTTTCAGTCATTTTGGGGGTCATTACAACCGTGGCAGATGGCGGAGAACCGGCGGTAAGACCGCCAACAGGCTGGCGGTCTTACCTTTGTGAATTATGACCATGGCAGTTACCGCCATAGTCATCCGCTGGTCCGCTGGTTCGCCGTCCCGCCCGTCAGGGCTGGAGTCCTGGGTCTCCAGCCCGGCGGCCGTCAGTATACCGCCGGCGGTATTTGGACCCGGCTTACCGCGGCGGTCCCTCGGCAGTCTTGCAAAAAGTCCGCCGAGGTCGTAATGACCCCCATTGATCTGTCCACCTGTCTACAGTATTTTCATCTTGGCATAGCATCTCAAGAAGGATCTGGGTATGTGGCCACAGGTGTGTCAATTTCATTTGTGGTTTAATGGACAATGGCACAATGTCATATGGACACTGGCCTAGCTTTTGATGTTGCATGGCCTGGCCTTTCTGTGATTTATAGGGATATTACTCACATCACAACTCACGGTCCACATTGTCTGTCCTCTGAGGTGAGTAGACCGCCATAGTAAGTATACCAACAAGGTTATTTGAAGATATGCAGAGTGAGCTGCGTCATTGGATTGGGTATTCACAGCCTCCTGGCCTTAGCAGTCATGTGTCTCCCTGTACTACATGCAGTTCTTCAATGTGACTCTACCTGTATTCCCAGGAAAAGGTATTTTGGCAGGTGTACAGTGGACTGCTGCTTGGAGAGAGAGTAAGGGATTCTCCTATGAGTTCTAACCATTTCTCTCCCTCTATCACAAATACTGCACAGTTGTCCTCCTGTCAGGTGAGTACAATTCAATGGGTAAGTAGAGGGAGAAGTGTGTTTTGTATCAGGGTGCACTGTGATGTCGGGGGGGTGACTCTAGTATTGCCCCCTAGCCTTGGTATTCCTGGCAGTGCCTGACCTACTCTTACACAGTGTACAGTTCTCCTACTTTCAGGTGAGTACCATTCATGAGGGAATTGCAGGGCAAGGTAATTTTGAGTGTGGTACAATGTTTTGTTTTTTATGATGGTAGGACAGTGCCTAGTGGGAATTGTGGTGCTGTTGTTTTACCTGTGCTACACACAGAATACAGAGATAAGGTTCCCCCGGGTGAGTATAGTTCCATTGTGAGATGGCAGACAGCAGTCTTTGGACAGGTGGTGACTGGTCTGGTGAGTGGATTGACAGTTAAGGTGGGCAAAGGTGAGCATTGAGCATGCATGACAATACATTTGTTTGCCACTTTTATTGTTGTGACTTACCCAACTCTACTACCCCAGGTATTCCTATCAAGCCCTCAGGTTGCAGGATGGCAAAGATCTTCTCCTCCCATGATGTGAGCTGTAGGGGAGGAGGTGAGGGACCACTGCCAGTCTTCAGGGCGCAAGCTAGTACCTGGATGTAATGGAACAGACCTTGCCCATGAGGTGGTTCCACCTCTTCTTAATGTTGTCCCTTGTGCACAGGAAGCTACCTACAAAATTCAGTCTATCGATGGTCCTTTGCCACATTTCCATTTTCTTAGCGTAGTTTGTTTAACTTGGGCTCCAAATAATTATGGCTCTGCTCTAATGATTTTATCCACCATAACTCTTAATTCGTCATCTGTGAAGCAGGGATTTTTCTGGGATGACATGGTTGGTGATGGAAAAAAATGGTTGGGTGCTGGGTGCTAATCAGGTGATTGGGAGTAATTAGAGTAGAGAGGTATGAGTGGATGTTATAGTTGTGTGTTGAGGATGTGGGTTATGTGGTTGTGATAGTTGGAGGGGTGCCTACTCTATGATTCGAAATATCTCTTTTTTTGTGTTGTCTTGTTGGGTCTTGCTGTGGGAAATGCAAAGGATTGTGGTGTATGAAGAGGTGTGTTTATTAGTGTGGTTTGCAGGTGTGTCAGGTGTATGGATGTGTATCAGCTGTGTTGTTTTCAAATGCATCCAATGTGGTGTAGGGTGTTTCTGTCGTGTCCGTTAACTGCTGTGGTTTGGACTGCCATTGGAAGACCGCCATAGCAGGAACGCCATTGCTATTTTTTACTTGTAGTATGGTCGGTGGTTGGTTGGTAGGATGGCGGTGCCAGTGGTCGGACCGCCTGTTTCCCGCCCTCCAGAGTCCTGGTGGGGACGTTTTTTTGGTTGGGTTTTGTCAGTCCAGGCTGTGTAAATCATAAGCCTGTCTGACAACCAACATGGTGGTCTTTGGGCAACCGTTACTATGTTGGTCTGGCTGTCCGACAGCCAAACTCCTAATGGGGCCCTTAATCTTCAAAAGATTATCTTCACGGTGACAGTCATCCTAAATGTGCTTCCAATTTATCATCAAGATTTATCTCAATAGGAAACAATATGTTATAGCCAATAATTATTTTTGATTCAAGTCTTCATAGTTTCAGGATCCTATTTCCACTCCATTCATTTAAGGGGATCCTATCTAGTACTTCAAACTTAGCTTTTCCACGTTTTTCTCATGAAACTCCTTAAAGTGATGTGCCTCTAGATAAGGTTTATCCTCATGGAGTACAGCCCTCATGTGTTTTAAAATCCATGTCTTAGCACTGTATATGGTGCTCCCCACATGGTACTTGTTACACAGACACCTTAGGGCATAGACACTGTAATCTGAGTTACACGTCAAATGTTTAGTTATGTGGAAAGCTTTAGGTACAGTAGGGAATTCAAACTTCTTCATATTTTTACTGTGTTTAAAGTCCTTACACTTGCCATTAATATAAAATCCCTGAATAGATGTTTTGTTACTAGGTTGTGGGACTAAGCTCTGACTTAGGGAGTCTTTCATTGAAGGACTTATCCTAAACATAGTCTTTGGATAATCATCAAGCATTCATACTAAAATGTAATCTGCTTTAAGTACAGTCAATACTTTTGCAAGATCTTTCTCACTTCAGTGATCTGACAGTTACATGTCGTAACAAATTTCAATGAATTTAAGTCTTCACATGGTCTTTTCTTTGGTACTAGCAAATCCTTTTTTTTTTTTACATGTCTCACTCTATCCAATGCTTTCTTAGACTCTGAGGATGACAACTATTCTCATTGAGCAGACTGTTGCAGGCTGTTTTCTTTCTATACATCCTACTCTCCAATTTTCCATTCTCAGCAGTGATTTGTATATCCACAAATTCAATCATATAGGCATTCATCTAACTAGAAAATCTCAAATTCAAGTCATTCTCATTTAAAATTCTAACAAACTAAGGAGCTGACTCCTCATTTCATTTCTAAATGCAAAATATGTCATTGATGTAACAGACCTAGAGGACCACATATTTTTGCCTAAGACCGATGTTCCCGACCTCCTGCTCCTCCCACCAGCCAACGTATAACCAGGCAAAACTGTGGGTGAAGCAAGTGCCCATTGCAGTCCCCTGGATCTGATGGTAAATCGCTTCATTGAAAATGAAGAGGTTGTTTTTGAGACATTCACTAATCATGTCTAAGAGCCTTTCTGTATGCAACAGATAGGACAAAGACCCTGCTCTAAGGAAAAATCACACAGCTTTGATACCTAGATCATGTGGTATACAAGTGTATATGTTGTTCACATCGAGGTACATTAACAAGTAATCTTGCTCTCATGGCATATCATTAAAGAGCCTTAAAAAATCACTTGTATTTCGAATGTAAGATGATTAAGCCTCCACAAATGTACCTATGCAAAAGTCAACATATTTGGACATATTCTCTAAAAGGCTACTTCTGGATGAGACAATGAGTCTAACCAGGGGGGATTTCTATATTTTTATGCAATTTCGGCAAAAAATAAAGTGCTGGTATTTTAGAAAAATCAGTTTTCAAGAATTGATATTCTTCCCACTCAAGTAAATCCTGCTCTTTCTAATCTAGAAGCCTCTCGTAATATACCTGATTTGATCTAGCTACCATTTCTGTACTAGATTTCTCTTCATTTCTACAGTCATATAGTTGTCTATATCCTTCCTGTAGTTTCAAGTTTACGTTTATTTTATTAGTTAATAAAAACATAAAAAGGACAATGGAAACTCCAAGAAAATAATAAAAAATCAGTCACACTATGATCAAAACAATAAAAACATTTAACCCGGATACCTTCTTTTAAGTGAAGCAGCAGACATATATTAGCAGTTGCATAAACAATCCAATTGTGAGTCTGAGCAGATTACAAGTGCAAAACGACCCACCCCTGGTCATTCGCAATCTACCACAATTAAAATCCAGATCTGTCCAGTAGTCAGATTTAAAATATTAGTAGGCCAAGGCCATATGTAGCATTACTCTAAATTGATTCTAACATACCAGATAGACCTTATGATGTACAAATGTATGCCAAGGACATATATTATTCCATCTTCATAGGCAGCAAAATTTAAAAAACTGTTCAACTTTAAATAAGTTAACCCTAATCAAAGCATCCCAGCACTCGCCCATCTTCAAGCAATTGTATGTGCAAAGTTAGGCAAAAGGTGCCTATATATCCATTTCCATAAAAACGAGTGCCAGTTAAGCTTTGAATAGTTAGGCCTTATCAAGTATCCCACCACTGACCCATCTTCAATTTTTAATACTTGCAAATATAGGTGGTCATTCTGACCCTGGCGGTCTTTGACCGCCAGGGCGGAGGACCGCGGGAGCACCGCCGACAGGCCGGCGGTGCTCCAATGGGGATTCCGACCGCGGCGGTAAAGCCGCGGTCGGACCGGCACCACTGGCGGGGTCCCGCCAGTGTACCGCCGCCCCATTGAATCCTCCGCGGCGGCGCAGCTTGCTGCACCGCCGCGGGGATTCCGACCCCCCCTACCGCCATCCAGATCCCGGCGATCCGGATGGCGGTAGGGGTGGTCGCGGGGCCCCTGGGGGCCCCTGCAGTGCCCATGCCACTGGCATGGGCATTGCAGGGGCCCCCGTAAGAGGGCCCCTACATGTATTTCACTGTCTGCTGCGCAGACAGTGAAATACGCGACGGGTGCAACTGCACCCGTCGCACAGCTTCCACTCCGCCGGCTCGATTCCGAGCCGGCTTCATCGTGGAAGCCTCTTTCCCGCTGGGCTGGCGGGCGGTCTGAAGGCGACCGCCCGCCAGCCCAGCGGGAAAGTCAGAATTACCGCTGCGGTCTTTCGACCGCGGAACGGTAATCTGACGGCGGGACTTTGGCGGGCGGCCTCCGCCGCCCGCCAAGGTCAGAATGAGGGCCATAATGTGCAAAGTTAGACAAAAAGTGCATGTTGTTTCTTCTACATAAAAAGGTACGTGCCAAAACAGCTGACAATTGAACAAATTAACCCTTATCCTATTGCCCAAAGCTAATCCAACTCAATATTCCGTTTTAATGCCTTTGCTAAAAGATATAGGGGGTCATTCTGACCTCGGCGGTAAAAGGCGCTTAAACCGCCACGGTCGTTCTGACCCGCAACTGGCAAACCACCAAAAACCCGACATCCACAAAAGTCCGCCACACCAAAGGTCAGCGCAAAAATGCCGATGAACAAACCTCCACCGTCACGCCAACAGAAATACGCCCATACCATTCCGACCCACAAATCCACGCGGCGGTCTTTCAAACGCGGTATTCCATTGGCGGTACACACCGCCGCGGTCAAAATACACTCACACATAGAAAACTCAGCCACATTGGTCAGTTTGAAATACACACACCTGATACACATACTAACACCACTCCCACACACCCAACACAATATAAAACACACACCCACATCACCCACAAGCCCCTATGACCCGAAATTATTGACGAAGGCTAGAGAGAGAGCACAGAATAGACAATCCCACAACACAGAGGCACACAACACCATCACCCACACAGAATCCACGCACCAAACACCACACACCACCACACGCACCACACTCATCACCACAAACGCCACCCCACACCTCAACCACACCACCCCATGGCACCCCAAAGACACCCCAGGTTCAGTGATGCCGAACTGAGGGTCATGGTGGAGGAAATAGTCCGTGTAGAGCCCCAGCTCTTCGGGGCACAGGTGCAGCACACCACAATTGCCAGGAAGATGGAGCTATGGCAAAGGATAGTGGACAGGGTTAACGCGGTGGGACAGCATCCACGCAATCGGGAGGACATCAGGAAGAGATGGAACGACCTACGGGGGAAGGTGCGTTCCATGGTATCAAGGCACAACATTGCGGTGCAGAAGACTGGCGGCGGACCCACACCTACTCCCCCCGAATTTACCGCATGGGAGGAGGAAGTCTTGCACATCCTGCATCCTGAGGGCCTCGCAGGAGTAGGCGGAGGAATGGACTCTGGTAAGTCAAATCTTCACTACTGCTTCCCACCCCCACCCCACCTGCATGCCAAATCATACCCCCACCCTCACCCCCACCCCCATCACACCAACACCTAGCATAAGGCTCATCATCACAACCCACCCATCCCAACACCAAGCCCTGCATGCGACCACAAAGCATGGACACCCATCACCAAAGCATGCCCACTGCACACACACATCACCCCCACAAGCCACCCTCACAAAAGCCCCCACAAGGAAATGCCTGCACTTGGGTGCACGGACACCCACCCATCACACGAAATGCCACACACAGAAGCAATAACCATACCTTTATACCCCTGCAGGACCCGAACGCCACCACACCGCCACGGAGGGTCCAGAGATGTCCATCCCACCCCCAGAAGAGGCCCCCCGCGAAGACAGCAGCTCTGTCTCCCTGGAGCCAGATGACTAGCGCGGCCCATCGGGGACCTCTGGACAGTCGGTTCCCCACAGACAGCCATAGGCTACACCAGACCCAACCCCCTCTCGGAACACCAGCACAGCTCCCACCCAGCGGGCCCATGCCTCTGTCTCCAGGACACGTAAATCAGCGGTGTGTCCACCACTACAGGGCACCCAGGTTGACCCACCACCCCAACAACAACAGGGACCTGGGGGCAGTGGTAGTGGGCACACCGTCCAGGGGACAGAGGCCCAGGAACACAGGGGAACTGGGAGGGCTGCTGAGCGACAGGGGGGGGGGACAGGCCCGGGGAACTGACTCTCCAAGAGGCCCTCTCCTCCATCATGGGAGCATACCACCGCTCCCAGGAGACGATGGCGACGGTACTGGCCCGGTTCCAGGAGATCCAGGAACTGCAGGAGGAACGGTACATGGGGTTCAGGGAGGAACTGAGGAACATCGGTTCCGCAATGGGGACCATCGTCGTGGCCCTTACCCAGATCGTCACCACATTGCGGGACCATGTGGCACCCCAAAGGGCCCCTGTCACTAGCCCAGGCCAGGAACAGCCTACCACCTCCGCCGGCGCTAGTGGACAGGAGGCCCCCACACAACGACAGGCCACCAGAACCCCACCTCCTGCAGAAGAAGAACCACCCCGCAAGCAGAACCTGAGATCTCACAAGATGACAGAGTAGGATTGCAAGACCCCCGCCAGCCTAAGATACCCCCTGATGTCATCCCACTGTCCCACATTGTCACCCTGTCCAACCTTGAACTGCCCCTGCTCCATCCTTCCCCAGGCATATGGACAATGCACCTGTGCGACTGAGAACTGGACTCTGCCATGGACATTACTCCACCCCCACCCATCACCGTTTCCCAATCATGTACCTATATGTAGCACTTAAAATAAATCACTTATTGCACTTAAAATAACAGGAGTCTGCTTGTATTCTTAACAAATGTATTACACATAACGGTGCAATAATGTCCAGTTACTTTGTGATGACAACATACCAATTTCAATAAGCTTTAGTCCATGGGCAAACAAAGCTGAAGTCAGGCAGTGGGTCATACAGCTCTGAAAAGGGAAGGGAAAGTCACAAATCAGTTAACAGGAACTGGGGGGAAACACAGACAGTGGAGACGCATGAGGCCTTAAGTAAATGTAAAATGGCGTGGCTGATTCTTACCTGTGTGCTACTGAAAATATTGTTGTATGACTGTATCCCTGTTGTCCGTGTCGTCCCCGTCGTCTTCCTCCTCTTCACTCTCCACTCTCCACAGGCTCCACAGCTGCTACAACACCACCATCTGGACCATCCTCCTGCAGAAAAGGCACCTGGCGTCGCAAAGCAAGATTGTGAAGCATACATCAGGCCACGATGATCTGGCACACCTTCTTTGGTGAGTACATTAGGGATCCCCCTGTCATATGCAGGCACCTAAACCTGGCCTTCAGGACCCCGAAGGTCCTTTCTATGATCCTCCTAGTTCGCCCATGGGCCTCATTGTACCGTTCCTCTGCCCTGGTCCGGGGATTCCTCACTGGGGTCAGTAGCCACGACAGGTTGGGGTAACCAGAGTCACCAATTAGCCACACACGGTGTCTCTGTAGCTGTTCCATCACATAAGGGATGCTGCTATTTCGCATGACATACGCGTCATGCACTGACCCAGGGAACTTGGCATTTACATGGGAGATGTACTGGTCAGCCAAACAGACCACCTGGACATTCATCGAATGATAACTTTTTCTGTTTCTGTACACCTGCTCACTTTTTTGGGGGGGAACCAAAGCCACATGGGTCCCATCAATGGCACCAATGATGTTGGGGATATGTCCAAGGGCATAGAAATCACCCTTCACTGTAGCCAATTCGCCCACCTCAGGGAAAATAATGTAGCTCCGCATGTATTTCATCAGGGCAGACAACACTCTGGACAAAACCTTAGAAAACATAGGCTGAGACATCCCAGATGATATGGCCACTGCTGTCTGAAAAGACCCACTTGCCAAAAAATGGAGTACTGACAGAACCTGCACCAGAGGGGGAATCCCTGTGGGTTGGCGGATGGGGGACATCAGGTCTGGCTCCAGCTGGGCACATAGTTCATGTATAGTTGCTCTGTCACGCCTGTATGTAAGTATGATATGTCGTTCTTCCATTGTCAACAGGTCCACCAGCGGTCGGTACACGGGAGGATTCATCCTTCTCCTCGCAAGTCCCAGCGGACGGTGCCTAGGAAGGACAACATGGAGCACAGAGTCAAGCAACCCACAGGTTCGTTCACACAGCTTGCACAGTACACGAATCGCTATGCATTGAAAGGCTTGTATGAGTGGCAATGCAAGGCCTAGGCCTGTGTGACGCAGTAGAAATCATGCCATGTGGGCCCTTAAAATGGCGGCTGCCTGACCTGTGAAGTGTGACAGTGGGATGTGAGGTCACTGCGCTGGCGTGGCACACCGTGGCGGTAGACGGTCGAAGACCGCGGTGCAAAGCAGCATTGGTTAACATTGAACCCTATGGGTCTCAGGAGCCAATGACGATGTGCGCCGGTGGTCGCGACTGCCATTTTCTATCTGATTATTCACTCGAGACCTGATCATCCACAGGAGAGGACCTATACTGCAAGTGCTGCTGTGACCGCGGTCTGGGAGATACAATGGCTGCTGCGACTGGGGAAAGGGCCCCTGCCTTCACTTTCGAAGAATTGGAGAGACTTGTTGATGGGGTCCTCCCCCAGTATGCGCTACTCTACGGTCCTCCAGACCAACAGGTTAGTACACAGGGTGTACGTTGAATGGGCTATGCCTGTGTTGAGTGGGGTGTATGTAAGATGGTGGGGAGGGGAGCGAATCAGGAGTGCAACGCACGAAAGATGAGAGCATGTGCCACATGGCAAGATTGGGGAGGGGGGTGGCACTCACATTGACTAGGCAGAAAACTGATGCGATTTCCTTTACCACCCTGTACATGTCACATAGGTCAGCGCCCATCAGAAGATCGACATTTGGCATGCCATCGCCAAGGACGTCCGGGCCCTGGGGGTCCACAACAGACGGGGCACCCACTGCCAGAAAGACCGCTGAGTCTCTGCTGGGGAGGGCCTCCCAACGTAGGAGGGGTGCCAGCCGCCAATTGACCCCCCTGATGTCCCGGATCCTGGCGGTGGCCTACCCCGATTTGGATGGGCGCGTGAGGACATCACAGCAGACACAAGGGGGTGAGTATCAGCACATTCTGCTATCTTTGCGCGTAGTGAAGGTGTCTGGGTGGGGGAGGAGGGCTGTGGCTATTTCCAGGCCAGGGCGCATTCTGTAGGCTACGCCCCTCCGTTAGACACGGCCCTGTGCCCCCACCCCCCACCTCTGTAGGGTGCCAAGTACAGCTATCCATGGTCCGGCCTCACCCATGTGTGCATTTGTCGTCAATAGACCTGTAGGCCTAGTCACAATAACTGAGTAGTGTACCCCGATTGCGCGGCCTAGTTCAGGGGGCTTCTGTGTCTGTCCTCTCCGACAACGGTGCTACCAATGCATGCACTCAACCTGTCTTCAATTCTCCCCCTCCCCAATTTTCTTTGTCTTCCTGTTCATGTGTGCATTAGCATCATCAGGCGGAGGAGAAGTGGCATCTGCGCACGAGGGAGCTGCATCTCACATGGCCCCGGAGGGCCATACAACAGACTCCGAGTACACCAGTGAGACGGAGGGCGAGTGGAGCTCCACAACGGGGACCCGTGGAGACGTCAGCGACACCGACACGTCCTCGGAAGGGAGCTCCCTAGCGGTGGCGGCAACATCCGTGCCCACCTCCACAACAGGTACAGCCGCCACCCAGCGCACCAGCCCCACCCTCCCAGCAGCCCCTCAGCCTTCGCTCCGTGCCCGCTCGCCCAGGAAGGCGGGCATCTCCTTCGCCCCAGGCACCTCAGGCCCTGCCCCAGTTACCCCTGCTGCCCTCAGTGAGGAAGTCATTGACCTCCTCAAGACACTCATTGTTGGGCAGTCTACCCTTTTGAATGCCATCCAGGGTGTAGAACGGGAGGTGCATCGGAGCAATGCATACCTGGAGGGCATTCATTCGGGTCAGGCTGCCCATCAGCGATCGTTCAACGCTCTGGCCTCAGCACTGACGGCAGCCATTGTCCCTGTCTCCAGCCTCCCTCTTCTGACTCCCTCCACCCAGTCCCATTCTCCTGTTCCTCTGCCTATCCCATCCACACCATCAGACCAGCCTGCACACACCTCTACACCCAAGGGCAGCTCATCCAGACATAAGCACCACAGATCCCACAAGCATTCACCCAAGCAACATCCAGATGCAGACATGCCAACAGTCACTACCACCTCTGTTTCCCCCACCTCCTCATCTCCCTCCTCCCTCCCTGTGACGTCTCCACTCACACCTGCATGCACACCACCATCAGCCAGTACTTCCATCACCAGCACACCCTCCATAACAGTCCGCACACGTGCAGTCACCACCCCCACTGCCATTTACACGTCCCCTGTGTCCTCTCCCAGTGTGTCTGTCACCCCCTCTTCCAAACCACACAAACGCAGGCAGCCATCCACCTCACGACAGCCTCCGTCACAAGCACCTGCACCCAAAGACAGCACACTTGACTCTCCTACAACCACATCCTCTTCCTCCACTCCCATACCCACTACACCTACCCGTCCCTGTCCTTCCCAAGTCGTTTTCCTTTCCAACCTTGAGCTCGTTCCAATCACTGACCCACCCGCTCCATCTGGTAAGAGTAAAAAAAGCACCTCAGCCCCCACCAGCCCTGCATCTACTGTGACCATAGTGCAGGGCTATTGGAGTCCACCAGATCCTAGTGCAGGAACATCGGCCAGCAGCAAGGGGACAGCCAGCCCACCCCCTGGGAAGAGGACAAAAAAGAAAAAGGCCCGGCGCGACAAGACTGAGACGGCTGCCACCAAGGACAGTAGCCTTGCCCCGTCACCTGCCACATCATCCAAGGGAGGCAAGGGCCACAGAGCTTCAGCGAAGGAGGGCAAGGGCAGCAGGGCGGAGAAGTCAGGCAGCAGGCGAGCTGCCCAGCAGGGCCCCACCAGCCCCATTCCGGTTGTGACGGACGACACCCACGGGCCCAGGACTCCATCACAGGAGGGCCCCGCGACCGCAAGGTCGGATGGCGAATGAGCGGGAAGTCTTGCCCAGGTCTGGCTCCCTAGACACACAGGACAAGCACCGCTGAACAGGGCCCCGCCGGGAGGAGCACCGCTGAACAGGGCCCCGCCGGGAGGAGCACCGCTGAACAGGGCCCCGCCGGGAGGAGCTGCGCTGAACAGGGCCCCGACGGGAGGAGCTCCGCTGAACAGGGCCCCGCCGGGAGGAGCTCCGCTGAACAGGGCCCCGCCGGGACAAGAACCGCTGAACAGGGCCCCGCCGGGACAAGAACTGCTGAACAGGGCCCCGCCGGGAGGAGCACCGCTGAACAGGGCCCTGCCGGGAGGAGCACCGCTGAACAGGGCCCCGCCGGGAGGAGCACCGCTGAACAGGGGCCCGCCGGGACAAGAACCGCTGAACAGGGGCCCGCCGGGACAAGAACCGCTGAACAGGGGCCCGCCGGGAGAAGAACCGCTGAACAGGGGCCCGCCGGGACAAGAACCGCTGAACAGGGCCCCGCAGGGACAAGAACTGCTGAACAGGGGCCCACCGGGAGGAGCACCGCTGAACAGGGCCCCGCCGGGAGGAGCACCGCTGAACAGGGCCCCGCCGGGAGGAGCACCGCTGAACAGGGGCCCGCCGGGACAAGAACCGCTGAACAGGGTCCCTGCCGGGACAAGAACCGCTCCGCTGAGCCCTTCATCTCAAGCACCGCTCCGCTGGGCCCTTCCTGTCAAGCACCGCTCCGCTGGGCCCTTCCTGTCAAGCACCGCTCCGCTGGGCCCTTCCTGTCAAGCACCGCTCCGCTGGGCCCCGCCGTCTCAAGCACCACTCCGCAGGGCCCTTCCTGTCAAGCACCGCTCCGCTGGGCCCTTCCTGTCAAGCACCGCTCCACTGGGCCCGCCGTCTCAAGCACCGCTCCGCTGGGCCCTTCCTGTCAAGCACCGCTCCGCTGGGCCCCGCCGTCTCAAGCACCGCTCCGCTGGGCCCTTCATCTCAAGCACCGCTCCGCTGGGCCCTTCATCTCAAGCACCGCTCCGCTGGGCTCTTCATCTCAAGCACCGCTCCGCTGGGCCCTTCCTGTAAAGCACCGCTCCGCTGGGCCCCGCCCGTCTCAAGCACCGCTCCGCTGGGCCCTTCCTGTCAAGCACTGCTCCGCTGGGCCCCGCCGTCTCAAGCACCGCTCCGCTGGGCCCTTCATCTCAAGCACTGCTCTGCTGGGCCCCGCCGTCTGCACCGCTCCGCTGGGCCCTTCCTGTCAAGCACCGCTCCGCTGGGCCCTTCATCTCAAGCACCGCTCCGCTGGGCCCTTCATCTCAAGCACCGCTCCGCTGGGCCCTTCCTGTCAAGCACCGCTCCGCTGGGCCCTTCATCTCAAGCACCGCTCCGCTGGGCCCTTCCTGTCAAGCACCGCTCCGCTGGGCCCTTCCTGTCAAGCACCGCTCCGCTGGGCCCCGCCGTCTCTGCACCGCTCCGCTGGGCCCCGCCGTCTCTGCACCGCTCCGCTGGGCCCTTCATCTCAAGCACCGCTCCGCTGGGCCCCGCCGTCTCAAGCACCGCTCCGCTGGGCCCTTCATCACAAGCACCGCTCCGCTGGGCCCTTCCTGTCAAGCACCGCTCCGCTGGGCCCCGCCGTCTCTGCACCGCTCCGCTGGGCCCCGCCGTCTCTGCACCGCTCCGCTGGGCCCCGCCGTCTCTGCACCGCTCCGCTGGGCCCTTCATCTCAAGCACCGCTCCGCTGGGCCCTTCATCTCAAGCACCGCTCCGCTGGGCCCTTCATCTCAAGCACCGCTCCGCTGGGCCGTTCCTGTCAAGCACCGCTCCGCTGGGCCCCGCCGTCTCTGCACCGCTCCGCTGGGCCCCGCCGTCTCTGCATCGCTCCGCTGGGCCCTTCCTGTCAAGCACCGCTCCGCTTGGCCCCGCCGTCTCTGCACCGTTCCGCTGGGCCCTTCCTGTCAAGCACCGCTCCGCTGGGCCCTTCATCTCAAGCACCGCTCCGCTGGGCCCTTCATCTCAAGCACCGCTCCGCTGGGCCCCGCCGTCTCAAGCACCGCTCCGCTCGGCCCTTCATCACAAGCACCGCTCCGCTGGGCCCTTCCTGTCAAGCACCGCTCCGCTGGGCCCCGCCGTTTCTGCACCGCTCCGCTGGGCCCCGCCGTCTCTGCACCGCTCCGCTGGGCCCTTCATCTCAAGCACCGCTCCGCTGGGCCCCGCCGTCTCAAGCACCGCTCCGCTGGGCCGTTCATCTCAAGCACCGCTCCGCTGGGCCCTTCATCTCAAGCACCGCTCCGATGGGCCCCGCCGTCTCTGCATCGCTCCGCTGGGCCCTTCCTGTCAAGCACCGCTCCGCTTGGCCCCGCCGTCTCTGCACCGCTCCGCTGGGCCCTTCCTGTCAAGCACCGCTCCGCTGGGCCCTTCATCTCAAGCACCGCTCCGCTGGGGCCTTCATCTCAAGCGCCGCTGGCCCATTGACAGTGCCGGTTCTGTGTCGAGCAGGGCTTCAGGAAGCACTCTGGGCACCATGCCTCCTCCATTAACAGTGGAGTCGGTAATCCATCTGATGGACTGTGGCTTGGCACTTCCCAGGATGGAACAGTGGGCAACCCACCCACTGTAGAGACTTGAGAGACTGTGACTTTGCACTCCCCAGGATGGAACAGTGGGCAAGCCACCCACTGTATGGACTTGAGAGACTGTGGCTTTGCACTCCCCAGGATGGTACAGTGGGCAACCCACCCACTGTAGAGACTTGTGAGACTGTGGCTTTGCACTCCTCAGGATGGGACAGTGGGCATGGAGGCCCCTCGTGGATCTGGCGTCAAGGACTCATGTGGCTGAGGTGCCCCCCCTTCCCTTCCCCCTGAGGTGCCTGTAGTTTTATCATCTGATGCCCCAGCAGTGTTCTCTCCAATGGTATCTGGTCTCCTGTGTGGGCTTTGCCCATGTGTTTGTGCACATTGGCCCACGGACTATGGAACTTTGACGGAATGTGCAGGACTTATTGCCTATGTATAAATTGTTGACTATGTTCATTCCTTATTTTTGTATCTTTTATATAGCATATTTCCCATACCTTTAATGGAGCTATTTATACATATATTTTATAGATCATTTTAATTGTGTCTTTGCATTATTCCGGGGGGTTTGGGTGGTGTCACTCTGACTTGTTGCTCGGCATTGGGGTGTAGGTATTTGTGGTGGGGGGTGGGTGTATGGCGCATGTGTGTGCCCGTAAGTTTTCCTCCTCCCCCCTCCCCTGTGTCGTAGGTGCAGTACTCACCGTTGTTGTCTGCGCCGGCGTTCGTACTCCTGGTAGATGAGCAGGTAGACAATAGCTGGTAGGATGTTTAATTTGGGTTCCATGCTGTCCTCCTTCCTCGTGGAGTGTGTATAGGTGAGCGTTTTCCCGTTCGTAGTCTGTTTCCGCCGTGTTTTTATCGGCGGGGCTCCCGCCCCGGAAAAGGTGGCGGATTGGTGAGTTGTGATAGGGTGGGCGGTACATTGTCTGCCGCCTGCCTGTTGGCGGTGACCGCCGCACTGTTTGTCTGTCCCGCCGTGGCGGTCGGAGTGTTAAAGTAGCGGGCTGTGTTGGCGGTTCCCGCAAGGGTCAGAATTCCTTTTTTTTTACCCCCTGCCTGTTGGCGGGTTGGCCGCCGCTTTATCACTGCCCGCCAGGGTCAGAATGACCCCCATAATATGCAAAACATGCTCACTAATTCGAAGTTATGAGAGATCAATATCAATACATTCATAAATAAATATATTGTGCAAAGTAGAGCAGTAAAGTGCATGTCATTCCGTCAACATAGAAACCAGTTGTTGAAGTATTTAACAATTACACCCATTATTATTTGTCAACATGCACTAGTACCAGCCCAACTCCAGGATTCAATCCTATTATCTTCCCTAACAGATATAGGTGGTCATTACAACCCTGGCGGTCGGTGATAAAGCGGCGGTAAGACCGCCAACAGGCCGGCGGAAACAAAAATGGAATCACGACCGTGGAGGAAACCGCCAACATAGACAGCCACTTTAACACTCTGACCGCCCACAGTATCACAACCTACCAATCCGCTACCTTTTCCGGGGCGGATTCACCGCGAACAAAAACACAGCGGAAACAGGACTTCGAAGGGAAAACGCTCACCTCTACACACCCAACGAGGAATCCGGACGACATGGAACCCGAGCTCCAGATCCTGCCAGCCCTTATCTTCTTGCTCCTCTACCAGGAGCACGAACGCCGGCGGCAAAGACTACGGTGAGTACTGCACCTACGACACAGGGGAGGGGGGAGGGAATAAACAGGGACACGCACACGCAACACCACCACCCCCACCCTCACCCTCACCCACTACAACACACACACTAATACAGCATGATACATTACAGTTACAACCCCCAACCCCCCCGAAAGAATGCAAAGACAAAAGGAAATGAGTGTAACCATTGTAATATATTAAAATCCAGTACGCAAATATATAGATACACTATTAACAAATATATGCACTAAGAATAGTAGTCCCGGTAGTGCTCCATTGAAGTCCGTGGAACACTGGGTCCACAAGGCATGGGCAAGGACCACACTCAATCCCCGAACATGACGAGAGAACACTGCAGGGGCATCAGATAGCAATAAAACAGGCACCTCAGGGGGAAGGGAAAGGGGGGGGCACCTCAGCCGGTTGAGTGCACGACGCCAAATCCACAAGGGGGGCCACATGCCCACTGTTCAATCCTGGGGAGTTCAAAGCCACATTCTCTCAAGTCTCCACAGTGGGTGGGTTGCCCACTGTTCAATCCTGGGGAGTGCAAAGCCACAGTCTCTCAAGTCTCTACAGTGGGTGGGTTGCCCACTGTTCCATCCTGGGGAGTGCAGAGCCACAGTCTCTCAAGTCTCTATAGTGGGTGGTTTGCCCACTGTTCAATCCTGGGGAGTGCAAAGCCACAGTCTCTCAAGTCTCTACAGTGGGTGGTTTGCCCACTGTTCAATCCTGGGGAGTGCAAAGCCACAGTCTCTCAAGTCTCTACAATGGGTCGGTTGCCCACTGTTCAATCCTGGGGAGTGCAAAGCCACAGTCTCTCAAGTCTCTACAGTGGGTTGTTTTGCCCACTGTTCAATCCTGGGGAGTGCAAAGCCACAGTCTCTCAAGTGGATAACAGTCTCCACTGGTTCTGGAGGGGGCTTTGTGCCCAGAGTGCTTCATCCTGCCAAGGACTGAGGTAGTGGATATAAGTCTCCACTGGTTCTGGAGGGGGCTTTGTGCCCAGAGTGCTTCATCCTGCCAAGGACGGAGGTAGTGGATGTAAATCTCCACTGGTTCTGGAGGGGGCTTTGTGCCCAAAGTGCTTCATCCTGCTTGTGGCGGACTCAGTAGCGTCAGTGCCCTTGGCGCTCATGGGCCAGCGGTTCTTGTGGCGGCGGTGTCCTGTTCAGCTGTGCCTGTGGCGGCAGTGTCCTGTTCAGCAGTGCTTGTGGCGGTGGGGTCCTTGGCAGTGACTCAGCTGCTGGCGGTCCTGTCTGGCCCAGCGGGGCTGGTGCTGGCGGTCCTTTATGGCCCAGTGGGGCTGGTGCTGGCGGTCCTGTCCTGGGCAGCTGGGCTGGTGCTGGCAGTCCTGTCCTGGGCAGCTGGGCTGGTGCTGGCGGTTCTGTCCTGGGCAGCTGGGCTGGTGCTGGCGGTGGCCTCTTGGGCAGCAGGGCTGGTGCTGGCGGTGGCCCTCTGGGCAGCAGGGATGATGGCGGTGGCCTCCTGGGCAGCGGGGAGGATGGCGGTGGCCTCCTAGGCAGCGGGGATGATGGCGGTGGCCTCCTGGGCAGCAGGGCTGGTGCTGGCGGTGGCCTCCTGGGCAGCGGGGATGATGGCGGTGGCCTCCTGGGCAGCGGGGATGATGGCATTGGCCTCCTGGGCAGCAGGGCTGGTGCTGGCGGTGGCCTCCTGGGCAGCGGGGATGATGGCGGTGGCCTCCTGGGCAGCGGGATGAAGGCGGTCTTCTCCACCGTGCTGCTCTTCCCAGACTTGCTGAGTTTCTTGTGCCCCTTCCCCACCTTGGAAGGTGTCGCAGCTGTCTCCACACTCCCACCTGTACCTCTGGGAGCGGCTTTGGTGGCTGGAGTCTTCCCCCTCTCCCGCCGGGCACTGTGCAACTTTTGAATTTTGAGAGGTGGGGGACTGTCCATGCTGTGGCTCCGTGCCACACTGGCTGCCCTGCTGCCCGGTGCACTCCGCATTCCGGTGACTACAGTGACCACTGGTCCCGGAGATGTTGTGGCTGAGGTGCTAGGTTGGGACCTGGAGAGTCGGGCCCTAGGAGACTGACAGGGTGGGGGAGGTGAGGGAAAGAGGTCAAGGGTGGACAGGAAAAGTTTCTTGGGAACACTGGGACAGGTAGCTGGAGGGGGTTTGGGAGTGGAGGAAGACGTTGTGGTTGTAGGAGGTGTTCGTTTGGTGACTTTGGGTGAAAGTGCATGTGCTGTAGGCTGTTGTGAGGTGGATGGCTGTTGGGTGGGTGTGTGGCTGCGTTTGTGTATCTTGGGAGGTGGCGTCACAGACACACTGGGAGAGGACACAGGGGACATGTGAATGGTAGTGGGGGTGGTGAGTGCACGTGAGCAGGGTGTGGTGGTGTGTGTGCTGGTGATGGAAGTAGTGGCTGTAGATGTAGTGCATGCAGGTGTGAGAGTAGACGAGACTGGGAGGGAGGAAGGAGACGAGGAGGAGGAGGACACAGTGGAGGCAGTGGATGTTGGTGTGTCTGCATGTGTGTAATGCTTGCGTGAGTGCCTGTGGGATGTGTGGTGCTTATGTTTGCCTGAGCTTCCCTTGTGTGTTGACGTGTGTGCATGCTGGTCTGAAGGCGTGCTTGGGATAGGCTGAGGTAGAGGGGATTGGGTCTGGGTGGAGGAAGTTGGAGGGGGGGAGGCTAGAGACAGGGACAATAGCTGCCATCAGTGCTGAGGCCAGAGTCTGAAAAGCTTGCTGAAGGGCTGCCTGACCAGAATGAATGCCCTCCAGGAATGCATTTGTTTGTTGCAACTGCCTTTCTACACCCTGGATGGCATTCAAAATGGTAGACTGCCCAACAGTGAGGGACCTGAGGAGGTCAATGGCCTCCTCACAGAGGGCAGCAGGGGTGACTGGGACAGGGGCTGAGGTGCCTGGGGAGAAGGTGATGCCCACCCTCCTGGGTGAGCGGGCACAGGGCAAAGGCTGAGGGGCTGCTGGGAGAGCGGTGCTGGTAAGGGGGGTGGCGGCTGTACCTGTAGCTGCGGGGGGCACAGATGTGGCCGCAACCACAAGGGAGCTCCCATCAGAGGACGAGTCCGTATCACTGGTGTCAGCTCCTGTCCCCGCCGTGGAGCTCTCCTCGCCCTCCGTCCCACTGATGAATTCCCAGTCCATAGTCTCGCCCTCCAGGGCCATGTGGGATGCAGCTCCCTCCTGCTCTGGTGCCACTGCTCCTCTGCCTGATGATGCTAATGCACACAAGAACAGGGAGACCACAAAAAGGGGGGGGAACAACAGAAGAAAGACATGTTGAGTGCATGCATTACCGCTACCGTTGGCGGACACGACAGGCACAGAAGCCCCCGGCACTACCCCGCACACTTGGGCTCCACTGTTTAATCCCTGGGACATGGCCTACAGGGCTATGGCCGACATCTGCACACATGGATGTCACAGGAGCCTGACTAGGTGTACATGGCACTGTACACAGGTGGGGTGGGGTGCCACAGGGTCTGCCAGAACAAGAGGACCTAACTAGCACACTCGCCCTGGCCTAGGGAAACCCACAGCCCTCCTCCCCCACCCAGACACCTCCACTGCGCGCAAAATCAGCAGAATGAGAGTGTACTCACCCCCTTGTAGATGCTGTGATGCCCTCAAGTGCCCATCCGACTCCGGGTACGCCACCGCCAGGATCCTGAACATCAGCGGGGTCATGGTGCGATGGGCACCCCTCCCACATTGGGAGGCCATCCCCATCTGGGCCTCCTCCGTCTTCTTGCTCCAGCAGCAAATGTCCTCCCATCTCTTACGGCAGTGGGTGCTCCGTCTGTGATAGACCCCCAGGGTCTGGACGTCCTTGGTGATGGCACGCCAAATATCCTTCTTCTGGTGGGCGCTGACCTACATGAATTGTACAGGGGAAAAAGGAAAGTTATTACCAACTGCACTGTCACAGTCATTGGCCCCCATCCCTACCCTTGCCATGTGGCACATGCACTCACCTTCGTTTCATGCACGCCTCAATCTCCCCCCCCCCATCTTTCATCCACCCCACTCCACACAGGCATAGTCCCTACAGCATGCTCCCAGTGTACTTACCTGTTTGTCTGGAGGACTGTAGAGCAGCATGTACTGGGGGAGGACCCCATCCACGAGTTTCTCCAACTCCTCCGATGTGAAGGCAGGGGCCCTTTCCCCAGACGCACAAGCCATTGTCTCTTCCAGACTGAGGTCACAGCAGCACTTGCAGTGTAGGTCCTCTCCTGTCAAAGATCAGATATCGAGTGATTGAACAGATAGAAAATGGCGGTCACGTCCACGGCGGTACGTACTGTCACCGCTGCTTACATCGTTATTGGCTCCTGGGACCCATAGGGTCCAATGTTAACCAATGCAGAATTGCGCCGCAGTCTTCGACCACCTACTGTGACGGTGTACGCCAACGCAGTTACCTCACATCCCATTGTCCCACTTTACAGGTCAGGCAGACGCCATTTCAGGGGCCCACAAGACTTAATTTTTAACTGCGTCACACATACCTAGGCCTTGCCTCAACACTCATACAGGCCAAATTTCAGAATATGATTTGTGTTCTGTGTAAGCTGTGGGTACGTACCTCTGAGTTGGTTGACTCTGTGCTCGCTATTGTCCTTCATAGGCACCGTCCACTGGGACATGTGAGGAGATGGCGGCATCCTCCGGTGTACAGACCGCTGGTGGACCTGTTGACAATGGAGGAAAGACATGTGATCATCACCTGCAGGCTTGATCGTGCCACAATCCTGGAACTGTGTGCCCAGCTGGAGCCAGACCTGATGTCAGCTATCCGCCATCCCACAGGAATCCCCCCTCTAGTGCAGGTGCTGTCAGTACTCCATTTCCTTGCAAGTGGGTCTTTTCAAACAACAGTGGGCATAGTATCAGGGATGTCCCAGGCTATGTTTTCCAACGTGTTGTCCAGAGTGTTGTCTGCCCTGCTGAAACACATGCGGAGATACATCGTTTTCCCTCAGGTGGAGGATTTGCCTTCAGTGAAAGGTGATTTCTATGCCCTGGGACATATCCCCAACATCATAGGTGCCATTGATGGAACACATGTGGCTTTGGTACCCCCCCGCAGGATTGAACAGGTGTACAGAAACCGGAAGAGTTATCATTCCATAAATGTGCAGATGGTGTGTTTGGCAGACCAGTACATCTCCCATGTGAATGCCAAATTCCCTGGCTCATTGCATGACGCTTACATCCTGCGGAATAGCAGCATCCCTTACGTGATGGGTCAACTCCAGAGGCACCGTGTGTGGCTATTAGGTGAGCACCTGGAAGCAAGACAGTGGGAATGGTTGTCTGGGTCTGGGGATATCCCTACAGGTTAGTGTGTGTCTAACAGTTGCCCTCGCCATTTGCAGGTGTATATATGCATCATCCCGAGGAACCTTGTCCTCCTGCCAGAGACGCCGAAGGCAAACCTATGCAGGTGGATACCACTCGAGGACCACTTTCTGTTAGCGAGCGGGAAGACAGATGTAGGAAGGTATTATGCCTGTATTGTGATGCTGCCGGCCACATGCTCCGGACCTGCCCCGTTCGTCCTCAAAGGCCATCGGGAAACGCCACTTCCCGTCCTCTGTAAGAAGGGAGGGGACGGGATCATCAGCTATAACTTCCATCAGTTCCTTCAAGGACAATGCCACTACATTATTTATGTTACCTGTGACGTTTCATTTACCGGATGGCCGTCAAGAGAGAACACTGGCTTTACTTGATTGTGGTGCCAGTGGCATATACATGGATAAGACTTGGGCCATGACTCAACAAAAACCAACACGACCCAAAGAAACCCCAGAACAAGTTCACACAGTGGATGGGTCTTTAATGTCCTCTGGTCCAGTTGATACCACCACCATGACACTGAGTTTACAATTTGGAAACCATCAAGAACACATCTCTTTTGATACTATCATTTTGGGAATTCCGTGGTTCATAAGACATAACCCTTATGTAAATTGGGAAACCCCGACTATTTCCCCGTCCTCCCAGTTTTGTCATGAGAACTGCTTTGCTTCAGACACTTATTGTTCACCCAAGAGGTTGATGCCTACTGAAAGTTTTACTGGATGTTCCATCAATACAGTTCAAGGAGTTCCTGATCACTATCTAGAATTTCAAGATGTGTTCCAAAAACCAACTAGACCTGTGTTACCCCCACATCGAGATTACAATTGTGCTTTTCCCTTGAACCCGGAGCTATTGTTCCCTTTGGGAGGATGTATTCACTCACTGAACCTGAAAGAGAAGTACTAAAACAATATCTGCAAGAAAATTCACATAGCGGTCTCATTGTACCATCGTCCTCTCGGGCTGGGGCTCCTCTCTTTTTTTTACCCAAGAAAACGAAGGATCTTCCTCCCTGCCTGGATTTTCGCAGGCTAAATAAAATAACTAAAAAGGACCGTTATCCTTTGCCTCTCATTAAGGATATACTAGAGGCAGTCAGAGGAGCTCAAACTGGATCTTCGTGGAGCCAACCACCTTTTGCGTATTAAACAAGGAGACGAGTGGAAGACTGCTTTCCGGACCCCATTTGGTCATTATGAGTACAGAGTTATGCCTTTTGGTCTTACTAATGCCCCCTCCATTTTCCAGAGATTTATGGATTCAGTATTCTCTGATCTCTTGAACCATACGGTCGTCATCTATTTAGATGATATCCTTATTTATTCTAAACGTCCTGAACTTCATTCCTCTCACGTTAAACAGGTCCTCCAAAGACTCTGGGAACATCAGCTGTCCTGTAAACCCAAAAAGTGTGAGTTTGACAAGACCGAAGTCAAATACTTGGGATATCACCTTAGTCCCACTGGCATAGCTATGGACCAAGAAAAGGTACAAGCCATTCTAGATTGGCCTTCTCCTTCCTCTACAGATTGGCCTTCTCCTTCCTCTATTAAGGAAACACAATGTTTTTTAGGATTGGCTAATTTTTATCGGCAGTTTATCTTGGACTTTGCAGAACAAACCAGCCACATAACACAAACATTAAAAAAGGAAAATCGAAAGAAAGGCTTCGTCTGGACCAAGGCGGCTGAACAAGCTTTTCAGAGTCTAAAAAAGGCCTTCACTCAGGCACCGATATTGAGGCACCCAGATACCAACAAACAATTTATTGTTGTAACAGATGCTTGCGAAAGAGTCATCGGAGCTGCCTTACTCCAACAGCAAGAAGATGATGGTCTTGAACATCCTGTGTTCTATTTGCCCCATGTACTTTCGGCATCAGAACAACATTACTCAGTACTTGAAAGGGAGTTGTAAGCCCTGAAAACAGCCTGCCTTGAGTGGAGACAGTTTCTTATGGGTTCCAAATAGCCCTTCAAGGTATGAAAAGACCATCGCAATCTACAATGTTTGTGTAACTTTTTATGCCAGAACAGTCGTCAGGCTTGTTGGGCCTTCTTCTTCAGTCAGTATGACTTTTATGTCACTTATATTCCTGGATCCCAAAACATTCTGGCTGATGCCCTATCTCGCCGTTATCCAGATTGTACTTCTACCCCATCACAGTATCTTCTTGAGCCCAGTAAAATCATCGGAGTAGCTCAGTCTTTCCTGGATGAGGTACAACTGGAATACTCCAATCTGACTGATCAAGAAATAAAGAAACTGAAGTAAGATGCAATGATATTATTATTATTATAAGAACTTGTTGTTTCTCCCTACTAATGGAGTCAGAGAAAAGGCACTACAAATGTGCCATGATTCACTGGTTGCTGGTCATAGAGGCATTAAGGCCACACAAGAACTACTCTCGTGCTCTTTCTGGTGGCCTACCTGGAAATCAGATGTCGAAAGATACGTTCAGGCTTGTCCCATATGTGCTCAAGTAAAGATTCCACGTACCAGACCTGCAGGATCACTACAACCATTACCTGTTCCACCGGCTCCCTGGCACACCATTTCTACTGATTTTATGTGTTCATTACCTCCATCAGCAGGAAACCGGGATATCATGGTCACCATAGATTCTTTTACTAAGATGGCTCATTTCACTGCTCTGAAAAAAATAGCTAATTCCGAAGAACTAAGTCAGATACTTATCCAACATATTTTCCGTCTCCATGGACTTCCACACAGCATTGTATCTGACAGGGGACCTCAGTACATCTCCCGGTTTTGGAAACATTTTTGTAAGACACTGAATATCAACATAGCACTTTCATTGGGTTTCCATCCTCAAACCAGTGGACAGACTGAGCGTCTCAACCAAGGATTGGAGCAGTACCTTTGCTGCTTTTGTAAATCTACTCAGAGCAACTGGAACACTTACCTCCTTATTGCTGAATTCTCCTACAATAACTCTGTCCATAGTGCCTCCAAGGTCACTCCTTTTTTCTGTTCTTATGGCTGTCATCCTACCTCTTTTCCTACTACTCCTCAGTCTACCTCTTCTCTTCCTGCTGTTACTTCATTCTCCAGACGACTTTTACAGATTCATAGATTGATTCACTCTAACTTGTTGAACACCAAGAGATACATGAAGAGAATAGCAGACAAGAAACGGAGGGATGCTCCAGAATATCACCTTCAGGATAAAGTCTGGCTTTCATCTAAATTTCTACCTTTACGTCTTTCTCAGAATAAGTTCACACCTCGTTACTATGGTCCTTTCCTAATCCTTCAGCTGATCAATCCTGTCACTGTCCGTCTTCACTTGCCTCCTACCTGGAGGATTCACCCGGTCTTTCATGTTTCTCAGCTAAATCCTATATACCTGATCCTTACTCTCGTCAGTTTCCCTGTCCTCCTCCTGTGTTAGTGGATGATGTACCTGAATATGAGGTACAGGAGATTTGTGATTCTCGTATCTTTCACAAACGTCTTCAGTACTTGATTCATTGGAAGGGTTACCCTCTCAGTGAATGCTCTTGGGAAGATGCATCTTCTGTTCACGCACCTCTTCTGATTCATCATTTTCACCGCCTGTTTCCGCACAAACCTGGGCCTTCGGGTGGGCCTACTGTCGCGCCGCTGCACGAGCCGAACATTCGGCTCAGGCCGCAACACGCGTTTCCCAGACGCGGCTCGCCCCCAGTATGCTGTGTGCTTTCCGAGGCCCCAAATTGGGCATGGGGCCTCGCTCTTTTGCTGTGCACCGCGTTTTCAGGCATTTCTGACCCACTCACCTGTTCTTTTATTCTCTTTTTTCTTTTATTCTTTTCTTCTTTTCTTGGACATCTGGTTGTGCCTTCCTTTTTGTTTTTTCCCCCTTCCCATGTTACCTTTCTCTTCCCAGCATTCCTTGTTTCCTATTCTCTATGGATCCTAGTTCATTCTGTTCTATGTACTTTTCCCTATCTAAGATGGTGTCCTTTTACTTCCTGTTGGTCGTTTCCTGTTTTTTGGCATTTAAGGGCTGTGATTCTTTCTCTCCTTGGCTGCAACACTTTCTGTTTGGATGGTGTCTTCGCTCCTGCTTCCTCGTATTCTTGTGCTAGTTCTCGACAGTTCGGAATACTTTTTCCTGTATTTGCTCTTGTTGATATCTCTTCCTTTTTGTTCCTGTTTTAGGAACATATCTTTGTGGAGGTTTTTTCCCCTTTTCTGGTTTTTTTTCCCTCTGGCGCTACTTCTGTGGGACACGGCCTGCTCTTGGCGTACCCATTGCCTGCAGCACCGTGGCTACCAGAAAGAGTCGCCCCTACTTGGGTCAAGGCCGAACATTCAAGAACAGGATCCACGCCACTCGCTTTGCGGCCTCCAGGGTAAAGCAGCACGTAAGTTGTGACACAGAATACCTTATCAGCATATCCTGTTACTAGCCAAATTTCAGTCTTTGTTAATGGTTAGTTGAAGGAGCAAGTGAAGTGAAACTTTCCAAAAACTGGACCAGCTTGATATTCAACATTTCATTCCTCAGATCAAATGACTCAATGAGGGCTGGTCTACATGCTTGGATACCCAATGCATTAAACTTGTTTTTCAACAGTTTTCTTCTCTGGTTAACCAGAGCTGGGCATACACAGACAATATGCAGCCACGTTTCCACAGTCAAATGGCATAGGCAGCATTCATGATTCCCTCTTTGAGCATCCTTTTTCCATTTAGATCGGAAATCTAACGTTGAAATATCTCCAAGCCTTAACCTTAAAAACTCTGCTTTATTTTCAAGGAATAGGGAACAGCCAGACTGGGTGATTCTTTATATGCTTTGTAAGATTTTAGAACCAGCCACCCATGCGACTGCTTGGATAATTCCTCCTTGTCTTCTGTCCAGTTTTGGAGATTAATTGATTTATTAACTGCTTTCTTAAAAGCCAGACAAGACATATTACATTCCAACAGGTTGCACAGATCCAGCTGTTTTATACTTTTTTCCAAATGATTATTATAATTACTATTGCCCCTCTCAGGATGAATTTTAGCCATACAAGATTTGCTAGTGTTCCTTCTGAGGATTACCGCAAATTATGACAACATTTTATAAATGCTGCAGGTCTGGCAAGCGATTGTCTTACTAGTGAAAATTCCAGTCTGACTTGGGCAGGTGAAGTCGACCTGGATAACTAGCTTGCGTATATAGTTTTACCACTGGATTACCCAGAAAAGTACTCTCTGCACCCCTCATTATTTCAGTGCCGTAGGAAAGCGTCGGTAATAATTTAGCTCTCACATCTGATGGCAACAGATTGAAGGTATGTTCATGAATAGTTCTTCCTTCCATTCCAAAGACATGATTGCGGGCTTAACCTTTGTCCTTTATCACTTCCCTATGAAGTATATACAAGCCTCTTGAGTCTATCTTGACCCCTAAATATATATATGTGGCTGTTTTCTCAATTAGCTTTCAATTTTGGTGCCACTTACGCTGTTTGGAGGGAATGTGATTAAGAGCAATCTCTTTTGTTTTGCTTTGATTTATTTCCATATCATTTGTCTTCGTATACCCCACTAGACTGTTCAATAATCTTTGTAAACATATTCTGGAATTGCTAAGCAATAGCAGGCCATCTGCATACAACATGTTAGACAGTTGACGACCTCCAATGGTAGGTGGAAGTGACTGTCTGGGGCTGTAGAAAGGTCCGCAATATATAGATTAAAATTCAATGGTGCTATGACACAGGCTTGTTTTAGGCTAGTTGTAGTTTTAACTGCCTAGGACAGTTGGGAACCCTCCCCAAGCTTAATTTTTACCCAAGTATCTGAAAAAAGTAGTCTAATGGCATTCAAGATATTCAAAGGCAGCCCTCATTGCTGTAATTTTACCTAAAGGTTGCCTCTGGAGACACACTCAAAGGCTGCACTAGAATTAACAAAGCACATGTAAAGTGAGGTCCCAGTTGCCTTTGCTCTATTAACTGTCAAACACCATGCCAAAAGATTAGTTAATGTCCCTGATTCTTGATAACGCCAGTTTGATTAAAGGGTAATCTGCCATTATCTACGGCCCATGACTCTAGATCTTGCAATACTTAAGATTCACATCCAAAAGTGCAATTAATCGATAGTTACTGGGCGAGGAGGTCATGCCTCCCTTGTAAATAGGATGAATTATTGATCCCTTCTAACTCATTGGAATAATGGCAGTTGACAAAATTTGGTTAAACATTGCTGGTTAAATTATTTCTGAAGAAGTTAATACAGAAATATTCTGCTCCTCAGGGATCCAGAGGCCCCTCTCCTGTAGCCCAGGAGTGTCTTCTTCCAGGGTACTTTCTTTATAATGTGATTTCTGATAACCCATTCAAGCTTCCTCACTTATATTAGCATTGTGGGCAACTCTTGAACCTCTTTCAATGATATTAATAATTTTCCAGAAACATTTTGAGTCCACAGATGCTGAAATGTACTGTAATTTAGCCCATAATGTTTCCTGCTGGGTTCTTTCAAAGGACCATATCTCCCTTTTTAATAACTTATTTTGTTCATGGAGATTACTTAATAACATTTAGTGATCTAGGAATTTACGCAGTTGCCTCAACAGCCTACCCACAGCAGATTTTCTCATACACACTGAGTGTGGAATGGTTTTGCCATTACAGCACCCCAAATAGGCTCCCGTTTTCACTCACTCAGATGAACCTTGGATTGTTAATTCTTTAGTGAACACCTCCTATACAGATACCAGATTTGTATTTTCAGTGGCCACTGCCTCTTTGCCTTGGGCCTTAACTGTCTGGGAGCTCCACTTCAATCGTTTTACTTTTTCAGTACCAATCTCCCCCTTAAGGCTGCTGCTGTCCCCTGCTTACATATAGTTGCTTGTATCTTAATTATCTGGGGATTATGGTTACTCTCCTCGCGATCAAAGACTCTGAACTCGCTCACATGCTTATACAGTAAAACATTTACCAGTGTCTAGTTTAGGTATAAAACAAATGTGCTGAGGCTCTTGCCCATCCTGGTGGGGTATCGTCTCGATTCCGACCGTTCAATGTTGACAGACCAGATAGCTCACTTGTCTTTATTAACTTCTCTCCGATCTTATCTTTCCTCAAATGTAGTGGCATGCTGTGACTTGGCACAGATCAAGCTATTTATACATGTTCCTTTCTCAGGCGATGAAATAGGTTAAGAATGAAGTCACCTGAGACTAACCAATATGCCCGACTAATTCAAATTTTTTAGATGAAGCAAGTATGTTACAAAATTATCGGCTTCAACGGTTTTTCTTTTTGGATTGATGTATACGTGAATTAGAATAAGGGGTTCACTTATGTTCTTTGCCCAACCATCTAAACGGACAGACAAGAAGGGCTGGTCATCCATATGGAGTTCTGAGATCTTGACGGAGATGTTAGTGTTGATATAAATCCCCAGGCCACCTTTTATCCTTCGAAATATGCTGGTTTTCTCTGCAGGATTGTTAAATTCTTTATACCCAATGATGGGTATACTCGCTTGCGCCTCAGATTCTTGGATCATTATAATATCAAATGAGCCTAGAAATTGGGTAACTGCTGGATCTTCCATTTCTGCCTGCAAACCCTCTATATTCCTTGAACAGATGCTTAGCTCTTCCTGTGGAAATGGGGTCTGTTGAGTTACTATTCAACTTTTATGGGGCATTCCATGTGAAAACCCTGTGGGCAACCAGTTCCAGTTATGCAGGAAGTCACGTCTTATTAGAATCCTCCTATGCTCCCAACTCTCTCAAATTTTGGACTCTCACATTAGACTGGCCGACAGCTCCTTTATAGTCTTTTTCCAGAGTTGAGTTTCCTGTTTGTCCCTCGCAGAACATACCATGGAGTGTATTTTTTCTTGTTCTGGCTATGTTCCTCTAATAACGGGTATGGATATCTATGTTCTTGGTAAGCAGTTACCTCAATGCCCCACACTTTCAGAAGCTTTTTCCTTTCCAGGATTTGGTTGGGGAGATCCGGATCCGAGAAAATAACTAAGGTTGGATCCGATTGCTGACTGACTCCTTCTTGCTTGTATGAATTTTATGGTTGAGATATCTTCACAGGTCAGATGGTCTAGGCAGGGAAGTGTCTCTATTAGTTTTAAAATACTTGAGTGGTTTAGTACATACTGAGGAGCTCTCGATTTAGATTCAGGAATCCAAAGTATCTGATGACCCTGCTCCAGGTTGATCGGTATCAGATGGTTTACAGCATTCAACTTTTGCAGAGCCGTATGCACTCCCCTTAGTGATGCAGGGCAATTCCAAGCTATGTGATCCCCTCCTACCATTAGGTTCCAGGGGGAAGGGCATAAATGCCTGCTAACATGGCCTCTACTTTCCACTAGGGGCACTTTTATAAGTGATGGTTGCCTCAATACATGAGGTGCCTAAGCTGTCATGAGCACACCTTCTGGCTTGGACATATTAATCACCAGTGCTGCAATGGCGTCCCAGGAGGTACCATCTGGCTTTTGCACTATTCTTAGCATCTTGCCATCTTCGTTACCTTCCTCTGCTAATGCCACCGTTACTTTTGTGGCACTTATATAACCAAGCATTCCGGGCATTCTTCCTACCCTTTCTTACACGTTTCTGCTCCCTCTTTGTCAGTTGTGGGGGGAGAGTGCCTTTCTATTTCCATTGGACCTAATATGGAAGCCAAGGCTTCAAATACTCCGGTGTCACTTTTTTGCTTTTTTTTTTAGAAGCTGTCCCTTTATCTGGTTCATCTATGGCATCTGTTCTTCCAAGGCCTTCTTGTTCAATCAGCTGGCTTTGCTCTGTACACCCCACAAATAGATCTGCTGGCAGCATGACAGATGGCAAGTTGGCCTGTGTGTACTGTGTGTACTCCCTTGCAGAGGTAGTTCGGATCTCCCTCAGTATTCCCTTCTAGAGTTGCCGACAATTGAATTAGTCTGTCCACTGCCTCCTTACATGAACAGATAATAAAGTAATTGAGCTGGTTTGTTTGAGCCCTTGTTTTCAAAGCGTTTAATTTTTCTAGTTTGTCATCAATTCTGGAATCAAACATAGACACCGTATTTAACAAGTCCACCTGGACATCCATTTTATTAAAGTGATACCTAAGAGCTGTTACTGTCGCCTGCATCGAATTCAAGATTGCAACCCACATATCAGTCATGGTGTTTGCGGCTGGGGGAGTCCACAAGGGGGTCATCTATCTTTTTCATAGGGTAAGTCCTTTGAACTCCTACTAGGGTTTTCCAGTCACCTTTTTCAGTCTGGGGCATGTCCCCTACCTCATGCCCCCTTCTTAAGTCAGGCAGTCTAGTATTGACGGGCTCCAGCACAATTTTGCTCAGTCTTAAGGTCGGGAAGGTATAGACCTTAGGCCTCGGCTCCTTAACACCTCCTGTTTTTCATCTGTTTCAATATTGACTTCCTCATCTATATCTGACTTGTATGAATTAAACAAGTTGTGTGAGATATGCTGCTGGGTGCAATTTTCCATCATAACATTCCCTTGCCAAATGGCTTCTTGTCCTCCTGGTTTTGAGGTTGACATCCCTAACCACTCCAATTGATACCACCTCTTGATTCACCTCCCAGGGCTCAACTTCAGTGAGTCCTCTATAGAAAGCTGATTTTTCAAGGTCACAATTACTGGGGAAAGAGGAATTGGGTGGGGATTCTCTTCTAGCTTCCAGGGTCCCTCTAAACCGAGGAACCT
This sequence comes from Pleurodeles waltl, assembly GCF_031143425.1. NCBI lineage: Eukaryota > Metazoa > Chordata > Amphibia > Caudata > Salamandridae > Pleurodeles > Pleurodeles waltl. Next base: position 1,107,762,874 of record NC_090444.1, on the reverse strand, counting down.
GAACAGATGGAAGGATGTCATCTGAAGCTTGATGCTTAGGACCAATTAATGTCCTCTTAAGACCTTCCTAGCTTGGGGAACACAAATAGTCTGTTATCTTATGGCAGTCTGATTATTGAACTGCTATTTCATTCTGATAAGTGACCACTACCTCCTGACCCACTCCTTTTACAATCCCCACATCAGCACTATTATTGTCTATTGGTAAACTCCTTATAGAGGGGCTATTTATACGAGTTACCCCTAGTAGCCTTGGAGTTTGGGCTGCTCTGTTAGCGCTCCTTTTAGATTTATTTTTTTTTAGGCGTATTGCGTATTTATGAGAGTGAACAGCAAGTAATAAGACATGCGTAATGATATTAGCCAGAGCGATGGGTGAAGTATTCAAACGTTTATTATTACATTTTGCAGTCATTGGGGTTTGCCTGAGATTTAGTACGGATGTTCCGTGTAAGGAGAAATTGGGTCACTGGGGTTAAATACAGAGCAATAGACTTGTTGACTCTCCCCTAGCCCTTTCGCGAAAGTGTATGTGCATTTACATAGATATACATATAAATGCTGATCCTGAATTAGCAACAAATAACACCAATAACATTCTTAAACAATGGAGTACTATATCTTCAAGTGTTTGATGACTGCATGATTGTGCCTTCATGTATGTGGAATCCCCTCAATGCCGCAAAGGTGTGTTAATGTATGTTGGGGCCGTATTTTAGCTCCAGATGCCTGATGTCTACTTTGTTTTGGCCTACACATTTGGGATGGGAACGCAACAAACGATAAGCGCTCCGGAGGCCTCCTCTGTGCGCCCCTGATTTGGTTGGGCGCAAGTCTGTCCTAAATGCTAGTCTGATTCCTCTGAATCAGAGCCTGCACCTAAGTTTTGTAAGTGCGCCAGCATCACCTCCCAGCTGTCTGGTAGTGGGTATCTGCGCAGCCCAAGTGCATCCTCCTGCCTCAGTGCCACCCCCTCCGCACCTGCCCAAATCGCAAATGACTGCTTCCAAGCCAATTTGTTAGGCGCTTCTGTAGACTTCCATCTGCGGGTTATCAGCCTTTTGGTCGTCACTAAACCCAAATCTAAAAATCTTCTGGTGGCCCTGTAGCGCGTGCCTCTGGGGAATAGACCTAGTACACAGACCTCCCATGTGAACGATACTGTGCGTTTCCTGCATGCTGATAAACAGTCTATTACGGCTCTCCAGTAGCTGTGTAAGGAGGGGCAGGACCATAACATGTGGATTATGTCTGCATTGAGATGTTTGCAGCGGGGCAAGCTGCATCGCAACAAGAGAAATATCTGTTAATGCGAGCTGGCGTAAGGTATGCCCTATGGATGATGTAAAATTGTATAAGTCGAAATCTGGAGTTGCGAGGTATATTAGTATGGGCTAGAGAGAACAGATTTCCACTGCAGGTCCGTGAAGGGGGTAGCTGATTCGTTTTCCCAAGCAGTACGCAGTGCGGTATGCTCCTGGGCCATGTGCGTTCGCAGTGCATCCGTAAACCACCTAATCAGGTGTCCTCCCTGCCCCATCACCTGAATGTATTGTATTAGTAGATGGGTAGGGAGGGCAGTCGTTAAGGCTCCCCATTCAGTTGATAAAAATCACAATAGTGATTTACACAGCAGAAACTGTCCTGCAGGGAGGCCTGCTTTTGCGACCAAACCGGGGAACGAGATCAGCTTACCATCACTGTACAGATCGCCTAATGTGCGCAGCTCCGCAGCATGCCACACCCGTAGTTCAGCTCCCGACGTGACTTTGGAGCCACGAGGTGTACCCAGTAGGGCCAGGGCCAGGGCAAACAGGACAATTTCCCTCGTGCAGGTGCAGGGACCTTCAGTAGCAACTGTGGGCCACCTTAAGGAAAAGTTTCTCCGGTGGCGCCGAGCGCATGAGTGGGTGAAACAAATGCGCCACCTTTGCAAGGGACCAGGGGCCCGCAGTGGTTGCCGTATCGGGAAGATGGCGGCCCGCTAGCCATTTGGACACCCACTGGAGCTGGGAAGCCAAATAATAATGCTCCAGATTAGGAGCTGAGAGACCGCCCCGCTCCAGTGGCATATAGAGTTTCTTAAGCGCAACTCTGCAGCGCCCTTTATTCCAGATAAATTCTCTCAGCTTGGGTTCCAGGTCCCTGAAAAAACTGACCGGTATGTAGTAGGGGAGGTTGGAAAAGTAGTATAATAAACGTGTTAGTACAATCATTTTCCAAAGGGCAATCCTACCCGCCACAGATAGTGTCAGCGTTTGCCAAAAGGCCATCTGGGATCTAATGGAGGACACCGCTCTCTTAAGGTTCCCGTCAAATAAGTCCTCTTTATGGTGGTAGATATGGATGCCTAAATATCTGAACGTGTGAGGTCGCCAAGGAACAGCAACTCCAGAAAGGTGCAATTCTGGGTTTGGGAGTGTAGGATCGAAGGTGAAGAGGCATGACTTAGCCCAATTAACCCTTAGTCCAGAGCGTGAGGCAAACTGCTGCAGTAATGTCTCGACCACCGAGGGAACCAGCGTGACGTCTCTGAAATAGGAATGACCACTCCAAAGAATCAAAGGCCTTATCCAGGTCGAGAACCTGGCATCCCGCCAATGGCCAGTCCCGTTTCGAATAATGCATAACACGGAACAGCCGCCTAATGTTGTGTGATGTATCTCGCGCAGGCACAAATCTGTTCTGATCTGGGTGTACCAGGTCCGGCACCATGGGCGCCAGACGCGTCGCTAGGGTCTTGGCCAATATTTTATAGTCTGTGTTGAGCATTGCTAATGGATGATACGAGCCAAGCTCCATAGGGTCCTTGCCTGGTTGGGGAAGGGATACCAACATCGCCTCATTCTGGGATGCCGCCAAAAATCCTCTCTGCACAGACTCTTCATATATGCGGAGGAGTTGGGGCGCAAGGATTGGGGAGAATGCCTTATAAAAATGAGCTGGTAGACCATCTGGGCCTGGAGTCCTACCCGCGGATAATTCGTAAATACTAGCTGGATCTCGGCGAGCTCAAGAGGCTCCTCCAATGCATTCTTCTGGGCAGCCGTCAGGTGGGGGAGCGCAGCCGGCGAGAGAAATTCTGCACAGGTCTGCCGATGGAGAGATGCAGCTGAGTCATATAGAGTCCTGTAGTGCTGTATGAACGCTGAGTATATCTCCGAGGGTGTATGAAACATGATTCCAGCCTCCGAGCGAATCTCCACAATTGGGCCATGGTTTCGTTCGCTCCTGGTCAGTCAAGCTAAGAGTTTGCCCGACTTATCCGCGGAGGTATGTGTGCATGCCGAGTGTGCTGCATAGTTTAAGCGACGTAACCGCACGAGGAGAGATAAGTGCTCAGCCCGAGCTGTTGATAACAGTGCTATCTCAGTGGGACTTCGGGCAATCTCCCGTTCAGGGCACAGTAAGTTCCGTTCCATGTGAGCGAGTTCGCACTCCACAGAGCGACGCAGATTCCACTGTGTTCCCATACAGTGACCCCTAATAAAAATCCTTAAAGGCGTCCCATTCCATCAGGCCTGAAGATGCCGTACTTTCATTATGAGCAAAGTATTCGGGAATTGCCTCAGCTAATGATGCTTTTAATGCTGCATCTTCCAGGAGCTTGGGCCTAAGTCTCCAAGTGGGGACAGTCGGGGGGAAACATCCCAGCCCAAACGCACGAGTTGCAGGTTGTGGTCGGAGTGTGTGCAACCTAGATAGTCCGTATCCAGTACTGTAGACTATAAATTCTGTGTACAAAACATTCTATCAAGGTACACATGAAGGGAGTGCGGGGCATAGTAATACAAGTAAATTCTGTCTGTAGCATTGCAGTGGCACCATATGTCTAGCAGGTTCCAATTTGTAGTCAATGGTCAGCGCACGTGCAGCTGACACAGTGGGTGATGTGGGCAGCGGGGGAAGGAGCGGTCCAGGTCCGTATCCAGCACACTGTTAAAGTCTCCTCCCAGTAACCAGGGATAGTTGCTCCACCCCGATAGCTGATTAGACAAAGTATGTAGGAAGGAGGCCTGATCCACATTCGGGGCACATATGGAGCCCAGTACTATGGCTCGGCCAGCAAGTCTCCCCCGCACCAACGCACACTGCCCCTGATCATCTATTATTTGGTTTTCTGCTCCAAAGGGGATGCCCGGTCTGATCCAGACCAGGGAACCCCTGGCATAGGCAGAGTGACCTGTTGCATATAACTGACCTCTCCAGCGCCGCTGCAAGCGGGGGACCTCTGGGAGCGCCAAATGAGTTTCTTGCAGAAAGGCGATGTGCGCTGAGTGTCTTTTAAGGTAGGGGTATATGGAATACCTACGTTTTGGCGTTTGTATACCGCGCACATTCCACGTAATGGCGATGTAGGTATTCATGATAGTGTTTGGTTGTTGGAGCAGCAAGCTATCTGCACAGCTCATAAGTGCAAGATTTTACATACAATGACAGGGCCCCAGCATTTAATCAGGCAACTTATGTATAGACTCCGTATCAACAGTAACAAACAAAATACCATCAGAGCAGAGGAAAAACCGGTTTCCGCCCAAACCAAATAACCCTTGAGGTCAACAAAATAGTTATACATGTTAGTTCTCCACTAATAGGAGTGTGGGGTAGGCCGTGTGACGTAAAGAAGAGCGTGTAGTAAGTTGTGCACCCAGGCGTATGTGGATAATTGAGTGGGGAGCCAGTAGCAAGCAATGCCCATGAACAGCTGGGACACCAGCGCAAGCCGCGCAGCCTGTTAATCAATTTCCCCGTGAGATCGCAGGTGCATCCCCAGGTGATTAGTACAATATTACATGACATATCTATAAACAAGGTGCGCATTATGTACTGAGGAAAAGATCGAAGGGCCTCAAAGTCACCCAGAGAGGCGCCGAAGGCGTCTAGAACAAGTCATCTGCTGTACCCGGGTCACCCCCAAGCATGCCTGAGAACTCGACTCAGAGAGTTGGTCTGGTGTAGCAGGACGGTCACTGAGGGGTTGGGAAATTTCAGTTTCTGCTTCCGATGTCGTTGGAGAGGCATTAATGGCCGCTGCCGACTGCAACGCCTCGCGCCGCTCCTGGATGATTTGTTCCAGATCGGGGGCATGTTTTGCGCTCTCCGGACCTGCACTACCCGCTTTGCGGCTGCGTCTCACACGGGTGCGCTTACCCCGCAACACTGGTGCGTTCCACTCTAGGTCCCGGCCTTTTATACGGCATGTTGACTCCAGCCATTTCCTCGCCGCTTCTGGCGTGGTAAAGAAGTGGGATTTGTTCTCAGTTATTATGCGGAGTTTGGCCGGGAATAAAAGAGAGTACTAAAGGTGCAATGTCCGGAGCTTGCGTTTTAAAGGTAAGTAAGAGGCACAATCTCTCTGCACAGCCAATGTGTAGACCGGTAAGAGCGTTAACTGTGCGTCGTCGACTCGAGGAATTGAGGATGATCTCATGGACCTAAGGATAATATCCCTGTCTGCATAATGAAGCAAACGAATTTTAAAGGGGCACAGGCCACTTGCCGGGGGTCTTGGTTGTGTAGGAATCTTATGTGCACGCTCTACTGAGAAGAAAGGTGTCAGAGTTCCCTCCGGTATTAATCCCCGGAGCCAGGCTTCAGAGTAGGCCACAGCATCACGACCCTCCATGCCCTCCGGCAGGCCAATCACGCGTATATTGTTTCTTAGGGTGCGGCCTTCCGCATCCTCAACACGGCGCTCCAATTCTCCTATGCGGGTCAATGCGTCTCCCATTTTGGTCTCTAGGCAGGATGTCGCCGGCGCCAATTCGTCTATTCATGCCTCAATTATGCCTGTCTTTTACGCCAAATTGCGGTGATCTGCATGTAGCAAAACGAGGTCACTGGCCACCTTTTCTATTTTGGCTTCCAGAGATGTGCTGGCCCACTCCAGCGAATCACCGATGCGCTCCACTGCAGCTAATACAACATCGAGTTTTTGACTATCTTGAGTTGCGGCGTCCTGTGGATGCTTAGCACCGGTTCCAGAACAGAGGCGACCGGTCCCCGCCATGTGCAGAATCTTTAAAACTTTTGGTGGTCGTTTCTTCGCTAACAAGGTAGCACTAGCACACAAGGGGTTCCGTCTCATGGGGCCCACCAGCGCACCCAGACAGGTCAAGAGGACCAAACAGCGAAGGCCGATTTAGATTGTATCTTAGCTGCACAAAAAGGTGAGCCCTCTAAGACGAGGGCCCACGTCCTCCCATCTGGCTGAGCCGCATGGCCCACTCTCCCTCCATGCAGTCCAACGAGGGCCGGCCTCCAGCTCCCGGCACAGGGATCAGCGGTAAGGCCATTTCCGAGTCACACCAACTGCAGGCTGTAGCGGCGTTTTGTCTATTTAATTTGGGCTGGGCCCGCTTGCGTGCGCCCCTGAAACGGCATGAGCAGCCCAACCAACAATGTCTTTTTTATCCGGTAGGTATTCTGTCCCCTGGGCCTCCCCGTCCTGCCCTCAGCCGAGCACACCCAGAGCTGCGTCTCCTCCAAGCTGCACAGGAGCAGGTCCACGTCTCCCCAGCAGCGCTGGCAGCACTGTGCCAGAGAACCCGGCCCTCCGCTCTGCTGTGCCCCCGGGTGTGCCGGCCTCCACCGCAACTCACATGATGCGGGTGTACGTCCTGCCCCAGCAACTCCGCAGGCGCTGGTACCCCGACGGGCCAGACACGGCAACACCGCACTCCGCCAGTGTGGCCTCCTCTGCGCGCCTTGTCCTTGCAGACCGCCACCTTCAGCCGCGCGCGGCCCGCTTCTGTCCGGCACAGCGCTGTGGAGACAGCAGTCAGGAGTCACGGAGGCTCAGAGCGACTCACCACTGCAGAGCGCCAAGTATGTTGGCGCCACTGGCCCCTCTCATGCTTGATGGTGCTGGATAATCTGGAGTTGGGACGCAGAGCTCTAATTGCCAGCTTAGCCATGCCCCTTAGCGCTCCTTTTTGATGCAATTTAATTTAATGCTGGTTCCCTTTTCCTCTTATTAGACATTAAGGCCTTGCCTCTTGTTTTGCCTGATCTCATTCTTAATAAATAATCAAGGTACTGAAGTTTTTCAAGAATCACAAGAGGCTCAGCTATTCAACAGTTCAGCATGGTTCAAAAGTGCTTTATAATGACTTTTACAATAGGCAAAGAAAGTCAAGACATGCTAAGGCCTGTTGGCCTGCTGAGATGGCTGAGGCGGATGGAACCTTGCCTCTCTTACGGGATAAGGGCTCTTGACCCAGTTCAAATCAACACCCCCGAAAATGTCCCAAAGTGGTACCGCTGTAAAAGAAAGGGTCTGAGTCTTATAGGGCAGTTCTGGCAACCTGCACAATGTGGTATGTTGTGTGTTATCTCACTTACACACTTGTTCTTTTTTTTTTAAACCTCCATGCTTCTAAGCAATTTCAATGGTTGCAGCTGAGGTTACAGCTGGGGGGATTAGGGAAGATTTGTACCCAAAGACACCAAAAATGAAGTTCCCAAAATTACATTACGTGTAATGCAGAGAAGCAGTTTTAAGCTTTCAATATTTCAAAGGGCAGGTGTTGAGGGCAGGTAGAGATCGGGTGTCACCGGTTGCCAAACAACCCGCACTCAGTTCCTAGCTAGGCCACCTCTGTGGTGAACCATGGCACACACTCAGAGGCAGCCGCCAATGGCGGCTGCACTTGTGCTTTCCTAGCTTTCCCCTGCCCTTGCCCTTACCGTGACTGCCGGTGCAGGCCCTCGGTCTTCTTGAGCTTCTTAATCTTGCTGCCCGCTGCCTCTCGACTACCTCACAAGCCTCAAACCTCACTACCCAAGGGAGGTGAAGGGGATGCGATGGAGCAATGAGGCGATGACGCTGCCCTGCAAGCTGCACAAAGCACAGTGGATGATGGACAGAGAGCGTGCACAGCCTGTGCAGCGTGGCGTGACACAGCTCACTGTCAGCGCTGTGTGCTACTGGGAGCACTTCCATGTCTCTGGGTCTCTGCTGGGAGCAATTGCGCTTCAGTCTCAGCCGTCATCAGTCTCCAGACTACTGCGTCCCCTCAAAATGGACATATCTCCTTCCTCAAGTAAACACATTTCTTGTGGCCAAATAACAACGCTACCTCCTTTATCAGATTTTTTATAACTATCTCCTTATTTTCTTTCAAGGAGACTATGGCCTCCCTATGTCTTACATTCAGATTGTTCCACTGGGATGTTTTAGTGTACATCAATTTTTTTCAAATCTTTAATTACTTCTTTCTCAAATATTATTATTGTGTCACTAGCAACTGGTTGCAAAAATACAGATTTAAGTTTAAAATTGTTGGAACAATGTTGACCAATCTCGATGCTTGCATCATTTAAATTCAAATAAGGATCAGGAACCACATCCACATCTACATCCAATTCACACTGGGTATGAAGTACCTCAATATCACTGATTATCAATACCGAAGGGTTTTTCCCATCATTGACAATATTTTCTACTGGTTTCATTGCATACCATTCTCTTAATTTCAGTTTTCTTACAATATAGAACAAATCAATTCTAGTCTGCGTATACTTGAATTTTGCTGAAGGACAAAAGGATAACCCCAACACAAGTACTTCCATTTCTAAATCAAAGAGAAAAGAGAAAGACTTACCACTGTTCTTTTATCAATCATTTTCTTGCACTCCTGCCCTTTGTTTATACTCCCACTGGGCTCTTCACTTAACCTTTTCCTAATCTATTTTAAAAATGCCTTTTCCTCCTCAGTCTCTGAGATTTACTTCCTTTTCCTGTTGTATCGTGAGAATTCCCTGGGCTAATTGGTCTAATTCCTTTAAAATATGTGTTTTTACCCCTGTTGATTCAGACTGCACCAAAATATTACTTTTACTATTCTCGGTGCCTTCCTTCCATCTAGACTCTTCTGTCATAATTTCTTTCATTGACTCAGCTAAATTCTTTTTCGGATTTCCAATTTTAGAGATTTGCCCACTCACATTCTTTTTCTCATTTCTCATATGGTCATATCTTTTCACAAATGTCAAAATTTGTCCTCTTTTGTAACCATTTTGATCCTTTACAAATTTAGTTTTTTTTGCCTTTAATTCTTCTCTAGCTTACTCCAATTGATTATCAATTCTAGTAATTTCTTTCTCAGATTCTTCACTCATACACTTCTCCTTAGGAGTGCTATGATTTTCCTACTTTCCAATAATAGACACTTGCGTTTCTTCCATGCATACTTAATAAGTATTCTTGGTTGATGGATATTAGTTGCCCACTCATCTATCATTTCGGGATCTGGATTGGTGCAAGGGGGAATTATAAAAATCCTTAATACCCTTGGAACTCTGGTACTCCCTCATAATTTTGGAAGGGAGTTGCTTCCCACCATTTAGACTGTTCTCTTTTAGATTTTCTCCATAGGTCATCTTAAAGTTGTCTCTTATTTACCCTTTGACTCTCCAATCCCCCGCATTTTGTTCAGAATCGACTGCCCCACTTAAATCAGCTCTAAAAAACAACTTCTCTGCAGCCCTGTGTCTTTTTACCGCTATTGCCGCCGCCATGGTATATTAAGAGATTTTAAGGCTGTGCCTCTGTTTCCATGGAACTTGCACTCTTTCATTTGCAGCTTGCACTTCTGAGGAATGTATACGCCTGCCCAAGTAGGTGGTGTGCATCCACTACCACACTTATAAATTCTGAAGTAGCCTGCGTTAGCCTACTCACACTCTTCTGATTCCAGCTGCCTTCTGAGGACTCAGCCTGCCTTTGACCAGCGTGTCTTACTACATGCGGTCCAAGGGTGGTTTTCGGCCCTGCGTCTGTAACTGGTTCCTTTTCCAAGTGTTGTCAGGGATGGACTTGGGGCTTTAAATCATTACCAGCTTGAACAACTACTTCTTTCATCAGTCAACAGCACATTAGGTCATGACAGAGAAGCAACTCCCCATCTATCAATACAACTTGCTTCCATTTGGCGGTAACCTGTAACATGGTACAACCAGAAAGAAACAATTGTGACAATGCTTCTCTCAGATGCAGCTAATATTTATTCCTCTACGGTGATAGACAACCTAACGTTCTTAAGAGAATCTTATCTCCTTGATCATGGGTAAATTTTTTACATATGTAGCAAATATTGAAATATCCATAGTGCTTGTGATAAACAAAATAAAAGACGGACTATAGCTTGCAGTCCCACGTCACTTCGCAAAATTGTGGTAGCCATCTTTAACATGCAGATCATTGGGTAATACAACATATTAACATTAATTTTTTAATATCTACAAACTTAGGGCCTCATCACAAGTTTGGAGGTCCGTGGGCCGACATGGCGGCATTGGTGGTCTGGCCTGTTGGTCGGACCGCTGTATTATGAGTCATGCGGGCCTATGGAGCAAAGACTGACGCGGTCTTGCTAGCACTGACAGGCAGCACAGATTGCAGTGGTCACACGGCTGCACAAACAGGCCGGTGGAGCCAGTGTTTCTGCCAGACACATTGTGAGGTCTCACACCTCCAATGTGATTGTAGCGGTCCAAATATCACGTCTCAACAGGCGGAAACGCACTGTATAAAGGGAGACATGCACCTGCAGATAGCCTTACACGTCTGGTGCCACCATGGAGTCCATCACACACATTCTGCCGCTGCTGATGATCAACAAAGGTGCTCAAAATCCACACCACTTGGATTCAACTGACCATAAGTACACACACCTACCTGTGTCATTAGGCTAAAAAATAGATCGTTGTACTGTCATCCACATTATGTGGGGCTCACTCTACGGGCACTAAGTACACTTTTCTTTGTGTCCTGGGTCAGACTCATACACAAGGAAGGACACATTCACAGTCCCAAAACACCCCTCTTGGGCAAATTACTCACATTGCACCGTAACACTACACAAAAACACATCTACTCATCTCAAGCACACAAACAGTGAAGTGCACACAACATTGACACACAACACCAACACAGCAACACCACATCTACAAATACAACTCACACACTCACATTGCACATATGCCATGGACTGTTGTCACATTCAATACATAGATGTATAGATGTGGTATAGAACACAAACACCACTTCCATTACACAGTCCTGCAATAGGCACACACATATCACCCACATTGCAACACAATGGAAGGACAATGGGAAGTGCAAGAGACAGAGAGACACATGTACAAAGCTCGCTATGCAAAAAATATCTGCACAATAGGGATGAGGCATCAGGAGCACTCAGGGAAGGAGGCTGCACTGGGACACATATCACTTTACACGTGCCACTTGCACAGGAAGTGGCCTTACATGTGTCTCTGGGACAAACAATACTAGAGCAAATGGCATGCATATCTGCACAATGTGAAAGTACAAGTCAGCAAAGCACATACAACTGCAACAGATATGCATCTACATGAACTAGCTGCAAGGTACACTCAGCTAAATGGACACATACACACTCAAATGCAAACAAAGGTAGTGTAAAGTACCCTCTTTCTTGGCATGGTTACCTCCTTTTTCTGCCTGATGTCAGTGTGTTTGACTGTGTTCACTGGGATCCTGCTAACCAGGACCCCACTGATTATGCTCCCTCTCCAAAAAATTAAGTATTTCATCCAACAATTGGCATACTATTGACCCCATGTAAGGCACGGCATTAGTGTATGGTACCCAGGAACCCAGGGCATTGGACTTCCAGGGGATCCCTATGGGCCGCAGGAGTTGTTCTGCCACCCAAAGGGAGCCCCTGCAAAGGGTTCTGCAGGCCTGCTATTGCAGTCTGCGTGAACGGGGTGCATGTGCATGTTTTCATTACAGGTATGCACCAGGTCTTCATTACAGGTAGGCACCAGGTCACTGTAAGTCACCTCTATGTTAGGCCCTCTCAGCCTAGAGGGCAGGGTGCAGGTACCGGTCTGTGAGGGTACCCCTGCACTAGCAGAGGTGCCCCCACAAACTCCAGATCCATTTTACTGGACTTTGTGAGTGCGGGGACGCCATTTTACATATGTATTGAACATAGGTCACTATGTATGTCCAGCTACATAATGGTAACTCCGATCCTAGGCATATTTGGTATCAAACATGTTGGAATCATACTCTGATACTTTTGCAAGTATTGTTTGTAGGACTCCATGCACTCTGAGGTCTCCTTAGAGGACCCCCATCATTGCTCCTATAGCCTTCTGAGGTTTTCCAGACAGCCCAAGCTGCTGCCACCTTACAGACAGGTTTCTGTCCTCCTGTTACTTGAGCAGCTCAAGCCCAGGTAGGCAGAACAAAGGATTTCCTTTGGAGAGGGGTGTTACACCCTTTCCCTTTGGAAATAGGTGTTACTGGACTTGAGAGGAGTAGCCTCCCCAAGCCACTGGTATGCTTTGAAGGGCACATTTGGTGCCCACCATGCATAAACCAGTATGCACCAGTTCAGGGACCTCCAGTCCCTGTTCCAGTGCAAAACTAGAAAATGTAAAGAGGAGTGACCACTCCCCTGTCCATCACACACACCCAATGGGTGGTACCCAGAGCTCCTCCAGAGGGTCCCTGGGATTTGCCACCTTGAATCCAAGGCTGGCAGGGAACTCTGGGAGCATCTGATCTGCAAGGTCAGGCATGTGACATCAGAGCCCCCTCCTGATAGGTGCTCACCCAGCTAGGTGACCAATCCGCCATTCTGGGCTATTTAGGGTCTCTCTTTTGGGTGATTACTCAGATTTAGCTTGCAAGATTCCAGCAGGATTTCTCTGCAATCTCCACTTTGACTTTTGAACAAAGAAACTGCATCAGGACTCTCCAGGACCCGACATCTGCAACAAACACTAAGATTTTGCCTGCAACATTGTTCCCATGGCTCCTTCCAGCTTCTGCAACATTTCCTTGGTCATGCATACTCTGAGGACAGCCCATCTTCAATCTGTACAGGAAGGAAGAAGGAATCTCCCTTGAAGTGAAGGAGTCACTCCACTGCATCTGCAGGCACCAACAGCAACGACAACCACTGTGTGAATCCCCCCTCCTGCTGAGCTACATGGATCCTGCATGATGGGTGGTGGTTGGAAGTGGACACATCGGTCCTCTTTACCAGCTGTCCCACTTGGGTGGAGGTAAGCCCTTGCCTTCACATGCAGCACAATAGCCTGTGCACAATGTGTTTTGCAGCTGCCAAGTCTTGTTGGTGCTTCTTCCATGGGGTCTTCAGGTATCGTGTAGCTCCAGCCCCAGCACTCCTTCCTGCAATGCGCAGCTCCCTGAGTGGCTCTCCTGCGGTGTGGGACTCCTTTTCGTAGTGCTGCATGGGCTCCATTTGCACCTTCTTTTTCCCCATCCTGTGGGACTCCTGTGAGTGCTGCCTTTGCTTCTGTGGGCTCTCTGGGATGCTGACCCCCCCCCCTGACTCCCCCTCCTCGGTTGAGTCCACTTGGGCCCCGGCAGCACCACTTTCCACCAACTGCAAGTTTTCTCTTTGCCAAGGCTTGTTGGTTGAACCTGAACACATAAACCTGACTGCAATCTTCTTTCCGGTGTGGGACATCTCCTGCATCCTCCAGGAACTTTACTCTGACTCCAGGACTGCAGTGCTGACTTTCCTTCCTCACCACAACCAACTCCTGCATCCTCAGCTTGGTGGGTAGGGGCTCCTGCCCCCACTGGACTCTGCTGTGTCTTCTGGACTTGGTCCTCTCTTTCCACAGGTCTTCCTCTTCAGGAATCCACTGTTGGTTTCTTGCAGTCACCACTGGGTTTTGTGAATCTCTTCTTTTCTTCCAAGTGGGTGTTTTTGGGGAAGTTCTAGTGAATTAGTCCTGCTTTCCTGGTTGCTGGGGGTTGTTGTGATACTTTCCTTTGTGCTTTCCTGGTACCCCAGCACCACTCTACACACTCCACTTACCTAGGTGGGGGTCAAACTCTTGCATTCCATTTTTTTAGTACATGGTTTGTACTCCCCCTATGGGTCATTGTTCTCTATCGTGTTTTTTCCACAGTTTTGCACTGTTTTCTAACTATTCTTATACCTCTTTCTGACTACTAGTGTATACATCTTTTATATAACTTACCTCTGAAGGGAGTATTGCCTCTATTGTATTTTTGGTGCTGCGTTACCATAGTAAAGTACCTTTATTTTTTAAACACTTAGGGGGTCATTACAACATTGGCGGTCTTTTCGCAAGACCGCCAAGTTACCGCCGCGGTGAAGACCGCCAGCCGTGGCGGTCTTCCGCACCGTGTATTATGACCGTACGGAAATCCGCCAGCAGCTACACTGGCGGTCGGCGGTAAAGTGGAGGCTGCTCAACCTCCACCGCCACGCCAACACAACACCGCCCACAGAATCACATCCCCCGATTCTGTGTGGCGGTGTTCTGGTGGCGGTGTGCTGGTGGCGGTGATGTCCCCATGGATCCCGTCGCCTCCCGGAGGACCAACGCACAAGGTAAGTTGATCGTCCGTTAGGGGAGGGGGTGGGTGGGTGTTGTGTGTTGTGTGTGTGCATGGGGGTGTGCGTGTGAGTGTGTAGAGGGGGTGTGTGAGTGCATGTATGCGTGCGGGGGGTGCTGCTGTGTCTATGGGAAATGTGTGCGGTTCGGCCGGTGTGCATGTCTGCATGTATGTGTGCGGGTATGTGTCCTCGTTGTGTATGTGTGTGTGTAGGGGTGTGTAGTGGGGGGTTGGGGAGACCCCTATCAGTGCCAGGGAATGAATTCCCTGGCACCGATAGTGCCTACCACCATGGTTCTCATGGCGGTTCCCAACCGCCAGAAACCATGGCGGTATGCAGGGTCCTGATACCGTTGGCGGTCTAGTGACGACCGCCGGGCCGGAGACCGCAACCTCCAGCCCAGCGGTCATTACCGCCATGGCGGTCGTAATGGTGAAGTGGCGGTCGACCGCAGCGGTAACCGCTGCGGTCCAAATTCTATTTTTTTGACCGCCGGGCTGTTTGCGGTCTTACCGCCGCTTCTCCGCCGACCGCCAGGGTTGTAATGACCCCCTTAGTGTTTTCTTTCATGTGTGTAAGTGCTGTGTGACTACAGTGGTATTGCATGAGCTTTGCATGTCTCCTAGATAAGCCTGGGCTGCTCATCCACAGCTACCTCTAGAGAGCCTGGCTTCTAGACACTGCCTACACTACACTAAAAGGGGATAAGTACCTTAGATACCCAACACATACCAGGCCAGCTTCCTACAGGTAGCAGAATGGAACACCCTCCATGTCTGCGCAAACATAACACAAGCTGTTTCAGATGAATCTTGAATCAATATCAAGGGGACAAGTCTAACACCATACATTCTTACAATGGACAATACAAGATCAAATTCTCACCATACCAAACAGAACACAATGCTATGACACAACAATTGAATTTACACCCACATATCCATACAATCAACGTATACCTTTGTCTTTGGGGACATCAGCACTGCCCATAAAGTCAGATACTACAAACAACAGCAAATGGATCAGTAAGCAGGCTGAAACACATACAGCTGTAGATGGACAACACGTGTTTCTCAGGAACAACAATAAGGTAGGAAAGAAATTGTATACCCCAAAAAAGTGTTTGGGTTACTTTTCAACATTATTTGAAAAGTCTAAGACCATTGGCCAGTCCATATGGCATTGTCTGGCACATCATTGGGCTCTCACTTGACTCCTATAGTGCCAGAGAACCTCAAAAGGAAGGGGCATCAAGTGGGCAGGCAGGTGACTCAGGGATCATCATTGGGGAGGGTTGGATTTGGGATGGGTGGGTTTTGTTTTGGGTTTGGGTTTGGGTTTGGGTTTGAGAGTGGTGGACTGCTTCTTAGTAAGGATGGGCTTCTGCTTGTGGTGTATGGTGTTTTCAGGGGGGCAGGTGTGATGGGGAGGCTTTGACAGTGGAAGGGATGGGTTGGATGGTAGGTCGGACCTCTTAGGTTTGAGACAGGGATGGAGGGAACAGGAGAAAAGGCAAGCTGATACAAAAAATCAAACTTAGGAGCATGGAGATGGTCATCCGAAGGGGGTGGGATTTTGGAGGGAGTGGTTGTCTACTCTGTTGGTGTGGATGTCTTGGGTGCATGCATGTGGAAGGTATATTTGTGTTTGGGTGGTGTCTATAGGATCTGTGAGTGTGGGCATTTGCATGTCTTTGGGGTTGGGAGGTGGAGGTGCTGAGTTATGTGGGAGTGGTAGATAAGTGTGTGTCTGTTGGGGTAGTGTCTTCAGGTATGCTGGTAGTGGCGGATGTATGTGTGTCTGTTGGGGTGGTGTCTGCGGGTATTTGGATGTGGTGGAAGTCTGTGTGTCCTTTGGGTGGTGTCTGTGGGTATGGTAGATGTGGTGGATGTCTGTGTGTCTATTGTGGTAGTATCTGCAGGTATGGTGGATGTGGTGGGTGTGTCACTGACTTTTGCGGTAGTGCCTGTGGGTATGCTTGATGTGTGTGGAACAGTGGGGATGGTGGGGGTGTCTGGGGAAGTGGTGACTGATGTGTGTGGGTGCCTGTTGAGTGCTTGTGTGCTGGTGTGTTTTGTGGTGTTTGTATCTATGTGTCCTGCTCTTGTGTGTTGAGGTGGGTGCATGTAGTTTGGTCTGTGTGCTTTGGGTAGGTAGGAGAGTGGGGGATTTGGATTGGAAAGAGGGAGATGGAGGCAGGATAGAAGGTATGGAGTGACTGGCTGCCGTCAGTGTAGAGGCCAGAGCCTCAAAAGATCTCTGTAGGCCAGACATTGCACCATGAATGCCTTCCAGGAACGAATTTGTCTGCTGCAGTTGGCTTGCAAATCCCTGGATGGCATTCACAATGGCTGTCTGACCCACAGAGATACTCCTCAGGAGGTCAATAGCCTCCTCGCTGAGAGCAGCAGGGAAAACAGGGGCTGGGGTGGAGGTGCATCTTGGGTGAGCAGGCACAGCCAACTGGGTGGGGAGCAACAGGGTAGATGGCAATAGAACTGGAGGTGGGGGACAAAGACGGTACAGGAGTATGTCCTGATGTCCACTAGGGAGTGTCCGCTGGAGCAAGAATCCAATGATGAAGAGGACGTTGATCCAGTCTCCCCTGTGGCACTCCCCTCACCCTCTGGGCCACAGGGTTCCTCTTTGTCAGTGGTTTCTTGACCCGAGGTCCAATAGCCAGATGCTTGCTCACTCGGCTGTGCCCTGTCTCCTTCACTTCCCTGGGGTGATGCTGCAAATACAAAGAGAAATAGGATCATCACATGTCCATGATCACACTTGAACAGCAGCTGTGATTAGCAAACAGTACCATGATGTCAACTAGGCCCCACCAACAAACTCCAGCCTATTGGCTTTGACATGCTGTATTCAGTTTAGCTGCCTATTGGCTTTGACATATTAGACATTACATTTTGTATTAAGTTCAGCTGCCTATTGGCTTAGACATGATATTAGACATCACATTTTGTATTCAGCTTAGCTGCCTATTGGCTTTGATATGACATTAGACATTACATTTGATATTTAGGTTAGCTGCCTATTGGCTTTAACGTGGCGTTCAGCCTTTTGCGCCTCGCAAACTGCGTTTTTAGCAGTTTGCGAGGCGCAAAAGGCTTCCTACATCTGGCCCTTAATGAAGTGAGTAATTCTCACAGGGTGTGAATGTGTTGGCCCAATCATGCCTAAGGAGTTTACCCTTCAGAAGCCACATGGCCATGTAGTGTATTCATTGAGGCTCACATCTCAGTACAGGTTTTGATAGCATTGGTTAACTGTTGTCAGTAAGCTTGCTTAGTCATTGTAGGCCATGAGCAGGGTAGTGGGATAATCTGCAGATGCAAATACATGTCTGTAGTCAGGTCCCTGTACTAATTGGCTTGTGAGAATTAACAAATAGAAATGTTATAGCTTGGTGTTTCTGACATGTATGTGACTCAACCATTTGTGACAAAACTTGTGAATATAATCTCTGGATCTGTCCTTTGCAGCCATGCAGGTCAATGGCCAACAGAGAAAGGAGCTATGGAGAGCCATCGCCAAGAAGGTGGCAGAGCGGCCATTTTCTGAAGAGGTGAGAGGGTGCTGGGCTAGAAGATCGCTGAAGTCTAGCCGGGGATGTCCTTCCAACGAAGGTGGGGTGCCCGTCTGATCATGACCCCTTAGTGGCCCACATTCTGGCAGTGGCCTACCCAGACCTTGATAGGTGTTTAAGGATAGCACAGCACCCACAAGGGGGTGAGTTCAGGGCATATTCCTGTCTGTCACATTGCCAAGTAAATGTGTAAGGTTCTGACATTTCCCCTGACAATTAGGGATGAGCTGTGTGTAACACAGTAGATGAGTGATTGTTTGTGTAGACATGTCATTTGTTGTATACTGATGTGCCTTGTCTTTTGGCCCAGGGACCTAGGACACAACTGTGTACAATCCAGAAACAATCTGCTCTCCAGGGACACATATGGCTGTGTACATTGATTAATCAAGCACTGTTTGTTATTGTATATTGAAGTGGGTGTAAATTCTAGACAACAGGCCACTACTCCTCAGTGTCACAGGCCAAAGATAAGGAATTGATGGAACACTGTCCTCAGCCATGTTTCTGATGAATTGAGTATTTTGGCATCTGCCACACAGAAGCTAGTTGTCTTCAGCGTGCGATGGGTGCTGGTGCCTCACTGCTGTGTATAATGTGAAGATGGCCATCATACATGTGACAGAGCATACATTGTTCTTGCGTGCAGCTACAGATCAATAATTTTCCTTGGTAAGTGGGGAATGTCTATTGACATTAAAGTGCCATCACTGTTGCCAGCATTCCATGAACCTACATGTTAGCATCTGTCCCTTTCCCTTTAGCAAAACGTTTGTAAGCTGCTGTTGCTGGGCCATGAATGGTCTAACTGTGCTGATGGGATGATTTCTGTATTCCCTCCCATATCAGCATGCCAAGCTTTGTGTAGAATAAGCCATTTACAATGGGGGTACATAGCATGTTGTGCAACTTACAGGAGTGTGTTACCATTGATTATTGGCTGACACATACCCTCACCTGTCATATCATGTCCTTTGGCATGTACAAACTGTATTAGCAATGAGGGACATGACAGGCAGGCCTAGAAATTTTTGCCACAATGTGTATTTCTATTCCATTGATGTAGAATCATGCAGCAAAGTGCTTTGCACATGTGAAATAGGTAAGGTTTGTAACCAGACTTTTGGCCTGCATCATGGAGTGGCTTGCAGTTTTTCTGTAATCAACAGCATTTGTTTGGGTACAAGCATTCATCCTCTGACATCTGGGTTTGCATGGCTAAAATGGAGACGATGTAGCTTCCAATTGGGCAACATGTTGAGGGCCCTCGACAAGTATTTGTAAATCTCTGGACCCCTCCAACATCCAAGGGACTAGTGGTGTCTACTGATGCAGAGTATGTCATTGTGAGGGGTGGCAGACATTAGTGGTGATTTCTCTGGGGCTTGGTGATTCATTTTGTTGTGCAGTTTAGAGACATATCTCCCTGACATATTGCACATGATTTCTACAATGCCCACTTCCAGGCCAAAAGTGTGGCCTACCTGAGCAACATTAGTACTACCACCATGACTCAATTGGGACACATATCACTTGGTGAAGTGTGTATTGTGGAACTGTTTCCAGTGTGACAGGAGTATGTCCATGTCTCCTTCTCCAGGATATTGTATGTTTGTCAGGGACTGTTCTACTTTCCTACTTATCTCATATCAGAGCTTACAGAACCTCCCTGGAATGCACTTCTGAGTTCAAAGAAGACCTTTATTGTTGTTAATTCTTCCCCACCCACAAGTTCTTGAGAGACTAATTAATAGATTTCAAGCACACAACGTAGTCGCAGCAAGAAAACAAAATATATCACAGTACTTCTCAGTTGCAATGTACACAGCATATATATACCTTTATATGATTATAGTAGCAAAGCATAAAAATCAAAATTCATCACCGTATGAGCAAGTAGGACCAATCTTCAGCTTCATCTTTCTGGGGTCTGCAAGTTGATGACTCCGGTCAACTGCGAGAAAGAGATTATCTACCCACACGGGAGACTGGCAACTGACGCCTAGTTCCAGCCTGAAGTCAAGCAGATTCGAATCTAACTCACTGTAGCCCAGTCATCCTTACAAAAGCGTGCCCCCTCCTCTCAGACTCGGGAAAACTACGCAAGCCTTTGGAGACTGGCCAGATCTCCTAGACTTCTCCTATTCACAAGGCTGAGCAGAAAGGAAAACACCAAATGTACTCTCTCTTATCAGGTCTAGTCTGGTGTGAAGAAAACAGCTTGGTTCATCTTGTGGAAAAACACAGCTTGGAAGAATACAGACATCTGCGATGTTTCAACTGCAATGTCTAACTCCACGTTAAAGCCAATAGGCAGCTAACCTAAATATCAAATGTAATGTCTAATGTCCTGTCAAAGCCAGTAGGCAGCTAAGCTGAATACAAAATGTATTGTCTAATATCGTGTCTAAGCCAATAGGCAGCTGAGCTGCATGTCAAAGCCAATAGGCAGCTGAACTGAATACAAAATGTAATGTCTAATATCATGTCAAAGCCAATAGGCAGCTGAACTTAATACAAAATGTAATGTCTAATATGTCAAAGCCAATAGGCAGCTAAACTGAATACAGCATGTCAAAGCCAATAGGCAAAATACAGAATGTAATGGCTAATGCAATGTCAAAGCCAATAGGCAGCTAAACTGAACAAAACATATAGGGGGTGATTCCAACTCTGGCGGGCAGAAACCGCCATTTGGCCGCCATGCGGCCAAATTTCCGCGGTCCCCATTCCAACATTCCCGCTGGGCCGGCGGGCGCTAACCAAGTTAGCGCCCGCCGGCCCAGCGGGAATGAGCCCGCAACACAGGAGCCGGCTCCGAATGGAGCCGGCGGTGTTGCGGCGGTGCGACGGGTGCAGCCCTGTTAGGGGGCCCCTGCACACCCCTTACCGCCAGCCTCTTCCTGGCGGTGAAAACCGCCAGAAACAGGCTAGCGGTACAGGGGTCAGAATCCCCAGGGCAGCGCTGCTTGAAGCGCTGCCCTGGCGTATTCTCCCAGCCGGGGCAAAAACGGCGGAATACCGCCGGCCCCGGCAGGGCGACCGCGGCTTTACCGCCGTGGTCAGAATGCCATTTGAAGCACCGTCAGCCTGTTGGCGGTTGTTTCGTCATTCGTGACCCTGGCGGTCCAAGACCGCCAGGGTCAGAATGACACCCATAATGTGCTACTGGTGAACATTGAGTAACTAATATGTGCAGTGGTGAAACACAAAGTCATTGGTCAAACACAATTAATAGCATCACATTCCACCCTATGACCAATGAATTTTTGTTTCACATATCTCTTGTTTCAAACAAAAAAAACATCAACACAAAAAAACATTGTCAGCAAATCAGATTTGAATGATCAAGGCAATCACTGTAAAGCAATGGAAGTGGATTAACATATAGATCTCATAACCTTTCACATCAGATACATCTACACAGAAAAGACTGAAACTTTTATACTCTGAATGAGATTATAGTGTCTCTAAAATAGCAATTTGATGTAGCATGAGTTCTACTCATGTAAAGGTGCACGGTCCACCTAAAAGGTTTGCTTGAAGGTAAGTGAAAGTCAGAGTTCCACATGAAAAAACACAGATAGTTAACTGTTAAGGTTGCTTAGTTCCAGTGGAAGAATGCAATCAAACAAGTTGAACTTGAACTGAAGGCGCCATTTGCGCAAAATGGATCCATGGTGCTTGCACTTTACTCAGTCAGGTTCAGGTTGGGGGTTCGGTCCCTTTCCCGACCCCACACGCACACACCCGAAGGGAGACCACACAGTACACTCAGGGACAGTGGCGAAACGTGGTAGGATCTGCAAAAGAAAAAAGTATGACTTTTCTTGCAAATGACATTTGTCATCTGAAATGTGCCCTTTCTCTTCCTTTCCCTGTTTTATAATCAGCAGGACGTTTTTGGGGCCCTTTGTTATAATTTCTGCAGGTTCTGGAGGGTCATCTGGGGCTTCAACCCACACCTCAGCACTGAGGTTTTTATCTGATGCACCACAGCTTCCCTTTTCTTGCACTGTCAGAAGGGCTGGGGCAGACTCATTCTGTACCAAACCTCCATTCACTGCACTTTTGACAAGTTGGGCCATTCTGTCTCCAATTTTTATGAATGAATCAGATTATTTTCTAGTTATCAGCATAATTTTGATTTCTCCTTGGTAATCTGCAGCAATCACTCCCCCTAAAACCTGATCAATTTGCCATATCTGTCCTGGTAACTTTCCTCTCTCCAACTGCTCTGTGACTGCTTGTGGAACAAATTGCTCTTGTGCGTGCTGCACAGTTTTTTATCAAATCTAGGGGAATGTGCATCCCTCTCATCTCTGCCCACCTGTAAGTGGTTTTTTCTCCCAGCTGTTCACATTTCTGGTGCACCCACTTAGCCATCCCCACTAACTCAGAATTCTGGGTGTACACTTCAGACTCTGAATTTTTCTCTTTAACATCTGCAAGGGAATTGAACCAGTTAGGTACAAGCCATGTGGAAAACCAAACGGCTAAACCATTGGCAATGAACCAAGAATCAGCGTAAAAATAACACATCTCAAGCAGCTCTTGCTTTAAAATCTGACACACATTGTACAACACTGTTCCTTCTCCTGTGCTAGAAAACAACATTTCAGTCAATGAATCATTAGTCAAACAAACATGCTTTTTATCCTCAGGGGACACGAATTCAAATGGTGCACTCAATTTCACTGGTGACTCTTTTACCTGTGGTACTCTAGCCCTGTCTTGCAGGTACCAGATCCAGTGTATGATCCTAGCTAGGGGCAATCTTTTCTTCCCCTGTTCCTGATTTACATGTAAATCAGTGTTTTCCTCTTGCACTGCGCAGAAACCTAAAGCCTGAATTATTTCATTTGCCAAATCACAAGCGCGCAGCTGCATATAATTTTTCCTAGTGACCATATACCAAAGTGTTAGGATTTCACTCAGATGAGGGCTATTCTGTTTCCAAAAATCAAACAAGCAAATGAAACTCGGTGTCTCTTGCTTAGTGCAAACAGTAAGAAACTCTAAAATCTTTTGTTTTACTTGCACATTTTGCAACGGTACCTCGTAAATCACATTCTGAGCTCTGTTCTCCATGTTATCAGTTAATGAATGCACTTCAGCTGCCAAAAAGTCTGGCTCACACGGAGGCTCAGACTGGCTCACAGCTGTCTTAACCCCCTCATTACTGGAATGGGAAAAGACAGATTCTTCTAAAACAGCAGTTTTATAACTTTCAGCATTATCTTGCATTAATGTATTCTGGCTAATTTGCTCACGTAAATTATTATTTTCATGTTCCAACTGCCTACATTCCTCCTGCATTTTTCTGTAAGCAGATAAAAGTATCCAAACCCTTCTGTCAAAAACAAAAGGAACATCATTGCTTCCAAAAGGCAAATTTTCTAAATATGCTTTATCACAAAGAGAAAACATGTTTCTCACAGCACCATCAGGCAGTTTAACTACACATGCATTTTCAAACATGGTCTGCCGTGCTTCTGTAATTTTCTAGACAACAAAAAACAATACACTTTTAAATTGTGCACGTAGAAATCTATAATTCGACTTTCAAGACTGCTGACTACGTCAAAATGTCCTGCATTCCTACTTATCTCATATCAGAGCTTACAGAACCTCTCTGGAATGCTAAAAACGCAGTTTGCGAGGCGCAAAAGGCTGAACGCGATACCGACTCGCAAAATGTGATTCCGACTCGCAAATAGGAAGGGGTGTTCCCTTCCTATTTGCGACCGCATCGCGATGTAGAGTTGCTTTGTGACCGCGAAAGCGATCGCAAACCAACTCGCAGTTACCATCCACTTGAAGTGGATGGTAACTCATTCGCAAAAGGGAAGGGGTCCCCGTGGGACCCCTTCCTCTTTGTGAATGCTCACAAAAATATTTCTAACGCTCACAGTCAAGACGTCATCAGTCACTTACTAGAGATAAACTAGAGATAAACCGGACTGGCTTTTCTTTCCTATCAGTCACCCAACTCCATTCTGAACACATTCGGGAACGCTGCCGCGGGGGTAGGTGCACCACCACTGAGCGCCGGCAACACTACAAATTCACTGTGAACCGGGCAACAGGCCTGCGTGATCCCATGATACCCTTTCTCAGAATGGAGTTGGATGTCAGGAGCGTTAGATTGCAGGAGCTGAGAAAAGGGATAATAATATTTGTTTCCTTTATTTTCAATTGGAATAATCCAATGATTTAGTAGGTCCTGAAGAAGCGTCAGGGGATCCTTTTGGACCATAAGAGACGCGAAACATGTCGACCGCATATTGACCATATACTGAGGGATTTCGGATAATTACCGTCTTCCTTTGCCTTGATTTTTTGTACGAGTGCCTGAGCATTATCTCTTGTTTCACTCCCTTGTAACTTCTTTTAATCTTGACCAATTCCCAACAGCAAATAATAAACCATTTAGTGAGGGTTTTGAGCCAATTTTAATTTGTCCTTTTCTTTTTTCCTCCTCTTTTTCGGACCCACATTTGGTTCCGCGGCTTCATCATTAATAAAAAGATCTCCGGCAAAGAGCCCCCCTTCGGGGGGTGCCCGTCAGGCATTGCAGCGCCGGCCTGACGAGGAGCTGTCCGATGATGAAGCATGACACCATATGTGGTGTGTGAGGACTTTTGCTCCTGACTATCAGGACTCCTTTCCTTTTCCTTGTATCAGCTTTGGAACAGTGTATTATAGGTCCCATGTTGGGCAGAGGCTGATGAACACCACCTCCTACAAAGCTAGTAGGCATCTACTACTGGGCAGGGGTCTGTGGGTGTCAGGTATGCCGCTATTGGCGTTAGATATTCCTGTCCTTGGGCTGGTGACTAGCATTGTGACTAGTAGTGCATTGCATAGTGCGTATTCCTGTTCCCTGTGTGAGGGTGCTGTGTACGCCAACAGGGTGTTGGGGCAGCCATTGACCAAGTGTATCCTTTATCTCTTCCCCCCCTTTTTGTTTTTGTCACCCTGTCCTCATGTGCATTAGCATCATCTGGCAGAGGAGCAGAAGCACTGGCGACGGAGGAAGCTGCATCCCACATGGCCGATAAGGCTGAATCCACCAACGGAGAGGGCACCAGTGGGATGGAAGGTGAGGGGAGCACCACGGCAGAGACAGGAGGGGACAGTTCTGACAGTGATACCTCCTCTGGTGGTGGCGGACTCCTCTGTGGCCACCCCAACTACAGGTACTGCCGCCATCCCCCATATTAGCATTGCCCTCCCAGCAGCCCCTCAGTGAGTTTCCTGTGCCTGCTCACCCAGGAGGGTGGGCATCACCTTCGGCCCAGGAACCTCAGGCCCTGCCCCAGTCAGCCCTGCTGCCCTGATTGAGGAGGCTATTGACCTCCTGCGATCCATCTCTGTTCGGCAGTCAACCGTAGTGAATGTCATCCAGGGACTGGCAGGCCATTTGCAACAAACACATGCAGTACTGGAGGGCATTCGCTCTGGCATGGTGGCCCAACAGAGATCAATCCAGGCTCTGGCCTCCTCCCTGATGGCAGCCAGTGTCCCTGGCTCTAGCCTCCCCCCTCCAACTTTCTCTACCTAGTCCCATTCCGCTCAACCCCAACCTATTCCAAGCACACATTCAGACCAGCATGCACCCAAGATAACACACAGAAGTGGATCAGGCAAGCACTCACACAAACACCATCCAGATGCAGACACACCAACATCCACTGCCTCCACTGTGTCCCCCTCCTCCTCATCGTCCACCACCCTCCCAGTAGCGTCTCCACTCACACCTGCATGCACTACATCCTCATCCACTACACCCATCACCATCATGCCTATCACTGGCAGTCACCACCCCCACATCCCGTGTCCTCTCCCACTGCATCTGTGCCCCCTCCTCCCAAAGTACACAAATGCAAGCACTCAGACACCCAACAGCCATCCACCTCACAACAGCATCCAGCCCATGCACCTGCACCCAAACACAGCAGACACCTCCTCCAACCACTCCCTCTTCCTCTACTCCTAAACCTTCACCCTTTTTCCGTCCCAGTGTCCCTAAGAAGCTTTTCCTCTCCGCCGCTGACCTCTTCCCTAACCCTCCCCCGTCCTTCACGTCGGGCCAGGGTGGTGGGAACCCAGCTGAGCACCTCAGCCACCCAGTCTACAGCCACAGTAGTGTCGGCAGCTACTGCAGGCGGAAGAGGCTCCAGGGAACCAGCCATCAGCACTGACATTGTGCCTGCACCAGCTGCCAAGGAGAAAGGCAAGGAGGCACCACCAGCTACCAAGGGGAAAGGCAAGGAGGCACCACCAGCTGTCAAGGGGAAAGGTAAGGAGTCACCACCAGCTGCCAAGGGGAAGGGCAAGGAGGCACCACCAGCTGCCCAGGGGAAAGGCAAGAAGGCTCCACTAGCTGCCAAGGGGAAGGTCAAGGAGGCACCACCAGCTGCCAAGGGCAAGGAGGCACCACCAGCTGGGAAGGGCAAGGGGCCTGCCCCTGCAGGCAGGAAGGACAGGAGGCCTGGTGCTGGGACTGATTCTGAGCCCCTAACATCAAACATGGAGGTTCAGCCACCTGAGACTGCAGGGGAAGGGCGGAGCCTCCCCCCACCAGTGGCATTCCCGACACCAGCACCGCCACCAGCACTACTGCCTGCAGCACTGCCAGCAGCAGCAGCAGCAGCAGCCCCAGTGGGCAGCCATCCGAGGCTGCAGGGGATGGGCTGGAGCCTCCCCCCACCACTGCCAGCACCGCCAGCAGCCCAAGTGGGCAGCCATGTGAGGCTGCAGAGGATGGGCTGGAGCCTCCCCCACCACTGCCAGCACCGCTATCATTTGTGGAATGAGCTGACAAAGAAATCAAATCAAATCATTAACATTTATAAAGCGCGCTACTCACCCGTGCGGGTCTCAAGGCCCTAGGGGAAAAAAGGGGGGGTTAACGCTGCTCGAACAGCCAGGTCTTTAGGAGTCTCCGGAAAGCGGAGTGGTCCTGGGTGGTCCTGAGGCTGGTGGGGAGGGAGTTCCAGGTCTTGGCCGCCAGGAAGGAGAAAGATCTCCCACCCGCCGTGGAGCGGCGGATGCGAGGGACAGCAGCAAGTGCGAGGCCAGAGGAGCGCAGGTGGCGGGTGGAGACGTAGAAGCTGAGGCGTCTGTTGAGGTATTCCGGTCCCTTGTCGTGGAGGGCTTTGTGTGCGTGAGTGAGAAGTCGGAAGGTGATCCTTTTGCTGACTGGGAGCCAATGCAGGTGTCTCAGGTGTGCGGAGATGTGGCTGCTGCGGGGTACGTCTAGGATGAGGCGGGCCGAGGCGTTTTGAATGCGTTGCAGGCGATTTTGGAGTTTGGCTGTGGTCCCGGCGTAGAGGGTGTTGCCGTAGTCCAGGCGGCTCGTGACGAGGGCGTGGGTCACAGTTTTTCTGGTGTCGGCGGGGATCCAGCGGAAGATCTTACGGAGCATGCGGAGGGTGAGGAAGCAGGCGGAGGACACGGCGTTCACTTGCTTAGTCATGGTGAGAAGAGGGTCCAAGATGAAGCCGAGGTTGCGGACGTGGTCTGTGGGGGTCGGTGCGGTGCCGAGGGCCGTGGGCCACCAGGAGTCATCCCAGGCGGACAGGGTGTTGCCGAGGATGAGGACTTCCGTTTTTTCAGAGTTCAGCTTTAGGCGGCTGAGCCTCATCCAATCTGCGACGTCCTTCATACCCTCTTGTAGGTTGGTCTTGCCGCTGGCGGGGTCCTTGGTGAGGGAGAGTATAAGTTGGGTGTCGTCGGCGTAGGAGGTGATGATGATGTCGTGCTTGCGTACGATGTTGGCGAGGGGGCTCATGTAGACATTGAAGAGTGTCGGGCTGAGTGATGAGCCTTGAGGTACGCCGCAGATGATCTCGGTGGGTTCTGAGCGAAACGGAGGGAGGTAAACTCTTTGTGAACGGTTTGCGAGGAAGGAGGCGATCCAGTCCAGGGCCTGGCCTTGGATCCCGGTGGAGCGGAGGCGGGTGATTAGGGTGCGGTGACAGACGGTGTCAAAGGCAGCCGAGAGGTCGAGGAGAATGAGGGCGACTGTTTCACCGTTGTCCATCAGGGTTCTGATGTCGTCTGTGACTGAGATGAGGGCGGTTTCAGTGCTGTGGTTGGTTCGGAATCCGGTTTGTGAGGGGTCGAGCAGGTTGTTGTCTTCCAGGAAGGTGGTCAGCTGTTTGTTGACGGTCTTCTCTATTACTTTGGCTGGGAAAGGCAGAAGAGAGATGGGGCGGAAGTTTTTCAGGTTTTCCAGAACAAATATGACCTGTGTGAAGGTGAAGTGAACTGTGGGAGTAAGGAGCATTCCATGACACACGTTGTCAATGATGCAAAATGAATATATGGTCCAGCTTAATGATTTACCTCCGAACTCATTCATAATGTAGTCAAAAGAGTGAGGCATTCAAGGCAGGTTTTGCCACCAGACCATCAGATTGGCCACAAGCCAGGATATGCTGGGGTACAGGAAGTGGGCACAATGCCACAGTTGATTGGCCACAGTGATTCTCCCACAGTGTAGCCTAGGTCCCTTACTGGGAGATATATTTGATAGGCCCTGGTCTCTGTCCACTGAGCATAAAGAACCTACATGACATTCCATTTCTAAAACTTCCATAAATGACAACACATCATGTGGCGTACAGGAGATTTGCATGTGGTGTGTGTGGAAAACTAAAGAGCAAAGTGAGTCAGGAAATGGTGTTCACACAACAGTTTAGCGATGCTAGATGTGGTTTGAAAGATCTGTGGCACCATACACATTGGTCACATGATTCTCAAATTAATCATTCAATATGCATACACAGCTTAGGCTGTCATGCACATACATGTTGTCTGACATTTACAACAATCATGACAAAAGAGATGACAGTGGATGGCAGTAAGGTGACGTTACCTAGTTATGGGAATCCAACACAAGTATGATCTAGGACCCCAAAATCCCCACACACCACAATGTGACTGAACTTAACATATGGCACTGGCCACCAATACCTGCACATTGTCCTTCCCACTGATGCCACACAGACTGCAACAACAGGTACACTAGAAGTCTAATTGGCACACATTGGTGAATTCTAGCCTGTGAGGAGGAAAAGGATGGCGAAGTACAGAGGAAATGGTGCACATGAGGTACTTACTGGCTCCCTTGGTGGTCATACATGGGTAGGACCGCAGTAACTAGCATCTCCAACTCCTCTAAAGAGAAGGCAGGGGCCCCATCACCTGCTGGACGTGGCATGATTGCTCCCAGAGGTGGCACACAGCAGCACGGGCTGTGGAGATGTTGCTGGCAGCAGAGTCAGGAGTCAAGTGAGTGAATCTGCAGAACATAAAAAGTAACAAGGCACACAATGAAAGTCCAATGAATGCACGTCTGTTTTGGATACACTCTCCAACATGTATTGTGTGATAGTTTGTGATTCATTCTCATGGGCAGCTTATCCAGTGCATTTGAACAGCCGACATTTGTTTTGTCATCAAGACTTTTTCCAGGCAAAAACTTTGGGTAATAATCCATGAAATAGAAGTTACCATGCATTTTTTTTAAAACCTCTGAAAAATATGCAAATCCATCCACAGATTTTTCTGACCTTTTTTCTACAAAAATGCTTTTTAGCCCTGGCGGTGTCACTCAGGGACCCCAGCACTACAGCTAAGAGGTCAGGGTGACTATACCCTGGCCCCTTTTCTTTTTCATAAACTTTTTTTCTGGGTCTCTGCTGCAGCATGGGGACAGTTGGATCCCCTGAGGATCTGCTTCTCTATATATCTATTAATTTGGCCTTAAATCACTGCAAAACTACTGAGCAGATTTACACCCAACCCAAAAAGCGTGATCTGTGGAACAGAATCAGTGCCAACTTTGGTGTAATTATGTTCAGTGGTTCGGACTGTAGGCGTGTCTAAAAGTCCTATAGAAGAATGAATGGGGAAAACATGTTTTAGGACCCTCCACTTTTTATAGGCCACCACTTGACAGATCACCCTGAAACATTCAATACAGAAGCTCAACTGAGCAAAGAATAAGTTTTGAAAATGTCATAAAGATTCATCAAGCGGCACCAAAGTTAAAGGCAAAGCAAAAATGCTCTTCCTATGAAAACTAGTTCCTAACCATAACTACCTAGTGGTGAGGTAATACACACACACATATATATATATATATATATATATATATATATATATATATATATATATATACACACACACACACACATATATATATATATAGCGGCAGTTATAGTTACTTTACGGTGCAAGTTGTAGTTACTTGAAATAACTCTAACTGTAACTGCTGTATTTCATGGTTTTCTATGAATAAATTAAGAACCTAACTGTGATGTCCCTGTAAATCTTGGGTGAATTTCTATGTGTTTGTTTTTTATTCTGTTTCCTAACTATAACATCCCTGTAACCTTTGTTTTTTCAGTGAATATATATATATATATACCTAAGAAAACACCTGCTCACCCCCTTGGTTGCCAGGCTTATATCGGAGGCAATGTGTAAAGTATTTGTACAGACAAACACAGTAACACAGTGAAAACACCACAAAAGGGCTCCACACCAATTTAGAAACATAGCCATATTTATCCAAATCCAACAAGATCAAAATGACAAAATACAACATACACAAAAAGAGATATCAATTTTTAAAGTAAAAAGAGTCTTAATCCATTGAAATCAAATATGAAAGTAAAGCCACTGGGGCGATAGTGCATTTGAAAAGCAAGCAATGCATCAATTCCTCACTCGCAACTGAGAATGTGTGTCGTATCTTTCTCCTCTGGGTAAGCAATGTGTTGATTCTTTCCTCGCAGGGAAGGGATGTGTTGGTTTTCGGAGAAGCAGCCTTGAGTCTATGGTGTGATGTTGAAGATTTTGACGCCAAAGGAAAATGCATAAAAAATCTGGACGCATGGCAGCGATGAATCCTCATTGAACTGGCAATGTGCCGATTTCACCAGGGCTGCATCGATTTTTCAGCTGCGTGCAGGCACTCCATCGATTTTTCTGCTGCTCTGCTCCAGTGCATGGTTTTTCACCTTAGGTTCACCAGCTTCTCCTTTCAAGGGCCCAGGGCCTGGATGTGGCACCACTTGGCAGGGTAGGATTCTCATCAAGAGAGCCTAGGTGCTGGCAGATGAAGTCTTTGTTGGCCATGGCAAACTCAGTCCAAGGCCCTGGAGGAACTTCACAAGCAGAATTTTAGAAAGCAAACTCCTGTCCTTTCCCTCTTAGGGCAGAAGTAGCAACAGACAAGCACAGAAAGGCACAGGCAGAGTGGCAGGTCCTCCTCATGCATCAAGCTCTTCTCCTTGGCAGAGGTTCCTCGTGACCCAAAAGTAATCTAAAGTACACTTTTGGACAGGGCAAAAAACTCTCCTGGAGTGCAACAAGCCAATTGCCTAGCAATTATTTATTTTGGAGATTGTAGAGGAATGGTCCTTTCCTCACGGATGCACCTGTGAATTTGCGCGCCACAAGGTGGACCGTTTGATGGATTATATATATATCTATATGCATATATATATATATATATTTATATATATATATATATATATATATACATAAAACAGGGGTTACAGCTGTTATTGTTAGAGTTATTTCAACTACACTTGTGCCCTAAGGTAACTATGACATGCGCCCTCACCATGTACAGTTTTCTAATCAATATTTTTACTGCAAATGTTACAGTGATATTATCAATGATGTCAAAGAAAATGTCATGAGTGATGTAATATCTCAGGTAATTATCAGCGGCACAAGTTATAGTTACCTTAGGGCACAAATTGTAGATACTTGAATTACCTCTAACTGAATAGCTGATTTTTTATAGTTTTGTGCATGTACACTCTGAACCTGTACAATCAGAACCTAACTATAACTTCCCTGTAACCTTTGGGTTTTTTAGTGAATTTCTAAGGATTCTTTTAAATTCCATTTCCTAACCTAACGTCCCAGTAACCTTTGCTTTTTTCAATGAATTTTTAGGATGTTTTTAGCTTTAGATAGGATGCTCTATGCAATGCACAGTGAGGGGGGGAGGGGTAGGACACAGGGCCTGGCTCCCTAGTTTCCTTATTTACCGCAGTATCCCCTGTAGAAAATCTTTTCAGTTTTCCCCTTCAATTCCATCAAGTTGGCCTTCAGATGTTGCACATTTTTGACATCAATTCAGAATGTTAGCACTCTTTTGCAACAGTGTAAGTTGCTGATTTTAATGAAATAGAAGAAAAAGATATTTGAGAATGCACTTAAAACATGTGCACACTTTTCTTTCTACAGCACAAACCCTCATTTCTGTGACAAAATGAACCCCCTCATTTTGTACCATGTTTTACGTTTTAAATGTTTGGTGCAATGAAAATGGTTTCAGGTGTGCCACACTTTTGTCATACGCAAGACTGTTAGCGCTAGTCCTCGGCAGAGTACGTGGATTCAAGCTACACAGAACTCCGCGAAGTGGCTAAAACACCCAACTGGAGTACACCGAGTTCCGCAAGCGGGTGGAGCTCTCTGTTGCACCCATTTGCATCAAAAATAGTAAAATACCCTCAGAGACTATGGGGCATATTTATACTCCGTTTGCGCCGATTGTGCGTCAAAAAATCAGCGCAAAAGTTGCCCCATATTTAAACTCTGACGCCCGAGCCCACGGACGACAAAGTTCCACCGTGTGCGTCATTTCTTGGATGCGGCAACCCGCCCTGCGTTAATGATATGCAGGGTAGGCGTTCCCGTCCAAAAAACGACGCAAACGGCCGTGCGTCGTATTTATGCTTCTGGGCAAAAATGACTCTCGGCCGGGAGGCAGAGCAAAAAAAATGATGCACAGCCCGATTTGCGTCAAAATTTAATGCCTGGGTCAGGGCAGGCGTTAAAATGGGGCAAACACACCTGTATTTAATCAGAACACACAGAACAAGCAGCAGAGCAGCAGAGCAGCAACAGGGAGACATGGAGGTGATTTTTTTCCAGCGTGCACGTAGACGCAGAGCCCAGCAGCAACAACAGCAGCTACAACAACACCAGCAGGGACCCCAAAGGCAGCGCAGAAGGCAGGAGAGGATATTCCGCCCAAGAACAACCCTGCATGACCTCAGGGAACACGACATCATACAGAGGTACCAGTTGAACTGGCAGGCCATTCAGCAGCTGCTGCGAAACATTGAACCGCAGTTGGCCCCCACTTTAGTGACACCCCGCACCATCCCAACAGAAACAAAGCTGCTTGCCGTACTTCACCTGCTGGCAAGTCGCTCATTTCAAACAACTGGTGCCCTGATTGGCGGAATATCACAACCATCATTCTCTGCATTTCTGCCAAAAGTACTGGATGCCATCATTCCCCTGACACCCCTCCACAGCTGCTTCCCTAACACACTGCAGAAGCAGCAGGAAACAAATCAGGGGTTCTACGCAATCAGTGGCTTCCCACACGTCCTTGGTGCAATCGACTGCACACACGTACGCCTTGTGCCACCTGCTGCAACAGAACACCTCTACCGCAACAGGAAGCACACACATTCAATCAACGTGCAGGCCATAGTCGATCACCAGGGATTAATCACCAACATCGTGGCTAAATATCCTGGGAGTGTACATGACTCATTCATCTTCCGTCACTGCACCATCAACCAACACTTCCAGGATGGAAGGTATGGCAATAGACTACTTGTTGGTAAGTACAGAAACCTACTTATATACACACTTCACAGCAACCCTCTAGGACACACAACACATACACCACAACAGCAACATCTAGACAGGAACACACTGAGGTCCTTACATCACTAGCCATGTTTCTTAAGTCACCATTGAACCTGTCACACATTGGAATTTACTGTACAGCCTAATGTGAAGACATTAATGAGTGTGGTTGCCTAAATGTCACCTTGCAAATTGTAAGTGTCACAATGACCTTTACATTAATACATTGCATAAGTTTCAAGGTATGGGATGTACAGGGTACTTTGATATGAACGTGTTAACAACACTTCCAAATTTAAATGTGCATGGAACTATCATCTCACCCCCAGTGAAGACACACGGACACCTGTATCACAAGTCACAATGCTAGGGAGGGCACACTGTACTGCAAATCCCAAAACATACTGCTGACAAACGGTTAGCAGACAAACACTTGCTCAGCCAAGGAAACAACACAATGCAGATGGTATAGCCTACAAGTATAGGATGTCACATTAGTACACAAAAGAGTCACAGACAACACAAGACAACTACTGCCATTAAAGGTCTTTTCAATAGTGCCAGCTACATCTACATGATCCCATTCTGTGTTTTTCTTTCTGCTGATCAGGGGTATGGCATCCAGCCATGGCTAATGACACCATTTGGGAACCCGAGTACTGCTGCAGAGCGGGCATACAACGACGCCCATAAGAGGACACGCAGCATTGTCGAGCGGACCTTTGGGATCCTCAAGTCAAGGTTCCGCTGCCTTGACATCACTGGCGGTAGCCTACTATATTCCCCTGAGATGGTCTGTAGGATCATACTCACATGTGCAATATTGCACAACATTTGTGTAAAAAGGAACATTCCCCTCCTCGAACCAGACCCATACATGCCTGAAGACGAAGAAGAGGAGGATGCTGGCCTGCAACAGGAGGGGGAACAACCAAACACGGCTGCTGGAGTGCGTAGGTGCCAACACATTGTAAATAATTTCTTTGCATAATTATCACCATCACCACTTAATGCACTATTGTAAATAAACACTGATAACAAACACCACATCATGGTTTGGCCTATTCATTTCTGCCCACCTTTAGCTTGAAATATCTGGAGAAGAATGTCGTCTCATTGAGCAATAATGATATAACAATCATGACACAAAGAAATACACCACAAATGTAATGGCCACCATACAATGGTCAAATACACACACAATGTAAATGACAGACATCCTGTACAGTTCACCTTTGAAGGGCATTAGCTGAAGACCACACATATGACTCACATACATGTAGTAAACATGGATCATCGCAGCAGATGGCACACAACTAAAACACCATCACTCAACTAGGGGAAAACAGGCCTCATACATCAGGCAGTTCACATGCTAATGCTTCAGGAACAGGAATGTAGTACTAGACTCTTGCCAACAGTAATTCCAACTACATACTATCATTGCAATGACTATCTGTCACTAGAGTTACACATAAGCAGAACATGCACAGCACAAGTGCTACACCTATGACAAGCATCCAGCACATCACATCCCATCTACATGTCAGCCCTTTTCTAAAAACATTACACACACTTGCAGCTGCTAACACCCCACCTGTCTGAAGAAGTCCCTGGAATGCTGATTTGTGTACACTGAGATTCCCTCATCTACACACACACACTCACAAGAGTCATCCAGTGTGCCACACCCTTTCCTATGCCTACCATTGTCATAGTACCATCTCAATGCATGGAACTCAGCTCATATAATACACTGGCCTTGAGTTTATAAGCCCTGGTATCACCTGTAGATTGATTCTTCTGTGAAAGGTACTGTAGGATATTTATCAGCAAAATCCCATCTGACAGGACTAGTGAGACACAGATGGAGGCCACACCAGTGATCCCCTCCATGCACACCACCCAAATGTACATGCCCCGTCCCTGCTGATGCCTCCTACAGCATACATGTTTGAATTTGAGCAATTACATCATTAAGCTTCGACACTAATGTTGCCGTAGAAAACTTTATCAGGGTTCATGTGTCACCTTCAAAACAACACAGGACATACACAGTGTGACATCTCAACTGTCTACTGCTTCCTCTGACCAGTCCTAGTCAGAAATCTTGATCATGTAATTACTGAAAGAACTTGCTCCTGATTGACCCAGCATCCTGTCAGCCTGACTGGCACCTGTCCGTGGGTCACTCTACAGATACCTGGGGTCCACCTATGGACCACACATGCTGTCCAAAACCTCTTGTACCTCAGACACTAATTTGTCATTAGCCTCATCAATGTATACTCAAATACATAGGGCCTGATTCTAAGCTTGGCGGGCGGCGGGAGCCAAAAGTCCGCCCGCCAGCCCAGTGGGAAACACCCTTCCCACGAGGAAGCCGGCTCCGAATGGAGCCGGCGGGGTGGGAAGGTGCGACGGGTGCAGTTGCACCCGTCGCGAATTTCAGTGTCTGCAAAGCAGACACTGAAATTCTTTGTGGGGCCCTCTTACGGGGGGCCCCTGCAGTGCCCATGCCATTGGCATGGACACTGCAGGGGCCCCCAGGGGCCCCACGACACCCCATACCGCCATCCTGTTCCTGGCGGGTGGATGGCGGTATGGGGTGTCAGAATCCCCATGGCGTATTCCCATGGGCAGCGGAAAGTCGGCGGTACACCGCCGGCTTTCCGCTTCTGGCCGCGGCTGTACCGCCGCGGTCAGAATGCCCGGCGGAGCACCGCCAGCCTGTTGGCGGTGCTACCGCCAACCACCGCCCTGGAGGTATTTACCGCCAGGGTCAGAATGACCCCCATAGTATTGCATCATCTGACTGTTATTTGCATCCGATTTGTGACATTGCCCTTGAATAGCCAAATTTTGGCCCTTCCGTTGTCTGTCCCTCATTAATGCCTAAACTACAAAGTGTGACAGTGGACCTGGACCATAGTGTATGATGGTGTAAATGGCCTCCATCAAAACCAGCAACCTCAGATAATGTCCATGAAAAGTCAACACATATGAGGACCCTGACTGTTCAAACACTGAGTAACATTGTTCAAATCATAAAGATGAGTCGTGTGTGTTGAATACCAGCCATTTACTTCTGCACAGAGGCTATGATGTTTCCTGATACATCACCATCCACAGAGGCCAAATGGAGTACAAATGTTGCAATGACACATGCCGGATCCAGACACCTGAGACATTCTCTCACTCAGCACACCAAGGTTGCCCAGTTGAAAGTCTCATTACACGTTTTCAGTGACAGGATGGGACCATCCATGTGTAGGTGACCATGTCCTCAATGGCTTCTCTCAAATTTTGCTACAAACAATACCCAATAGAAACAAGATTAGCTGCCACTAACTCATGAGGAGACCTGGATGTTACAGTGACAACATACACCCTGACAGTTGATACTGGATCAATATTGGACCACACACATGTACATGTACCATCCAATCAACAAAATATTTGCAAGCAGCCGATCACAGTAGTGTCCCAGTTGTAACCTAGCAGGAAGAATGAAACATGCCACAAAACCAGGTAATGCATAAAGGGCCACATACATCAACAACCTATTTGCTATCATGACATGAGGAACGTTGAGATTTTGCAAAAAATATCAATGCAAAATGGTATGTCAGATTTCTCCAAAGAATCAATAGGGCAAACGTCAAATGGCCAAATGGGATTACAGAATGGCAAACAGTGAATCATACCCTATTTGCTTCCATGAGCCTGCTGCTGAAGGTTTAGCATTACTGAATTTGGGAAACCCTTGGATAAATTTGCAAGTCTGGAAGAGCAAACCCTAGGGTGCTGGGGGCCTAAGTCCACCTCTACTGCCCCCCAAAATATACATTATTTATGCACATGTGAAGCACACACATGCATAAGGCGCATGTGTGCCCTACATGTCAAAAGTAAAACACATTTAAGATACATTAGCTCGTAATTAGGACATGGTTACCCCCTTAAAAAGTGTAGGCGACAATTGCACTACCTATTTGGCCTTTATATAATTTTGATTACCGTGATAAATGTGGACACATTTTTGCTAAGGAATACATCCTGGTATCCCATTCATATTTTGAAAATAGCCATCAGCAATTACCCACATATGTGTACAATTATGAGTAATATCCATTCTGACCAATCATTACTATTGCACTGTGAATACCTTCTATACATCCTATAAAGGACATTTGCCATAGCTAACCCCAAATGTGTATCACTTAGCACCGTTTGGTCATGACAAAATTCATTTCACAATTTGACAAATGAAAGACATATTTGTCATAATGCGTCATATTTCCACGCATACAGCTTGTGCGTCATAATTTTTTACGCACAGGAGTGCAGATAATGCAGAGTCAAAACATTATTTCAAAAATAGATATCATATTATCCTGCATAACATGGCCTCCATTCTTTTCCATAATGCGCCATATTTCCACGCATACAGCTTGTGCGTCATAATTTTTGACGCACAGGAGTGCAGATAATGCAGAGTCAAAAGAATATTTCAAAAATAGATATCATAATATCCTGCATAACATGGCCTCCATTTTTTTCCATAATTCGTCATATTTCCACGCATACAGCTATGTGTGTAGGTTAGTATGTGTTGTCCTGCATGTGTCCTGTCTCATAATGGTGGGTGGGGGGTTGATGTTTAGATCGATTTGTTATATGTGTAGAGTAAGTTTAGCTTAGGTTAGTTAGGGACAGTTGTGGGTTAGGAGTAGTCAGATTAGATTAGTGTAGGTATGACGTTTCCCTTAGTTGCCTCTGGTGTGAATACTTATGAATTAATACATAGTTAACCCTTTGCATTATGTGTTAACTGCTACTTAATCATGGCCTTGACATCAGTGTAGGGGATTGTTGTTCTATGACATTTGTGTCCTATGCTACACACTGAAGAAAAAAGAGGTTTAAAATGGCAGCTACCCCTGTGCTAACTTGGTAAGTATCCACCATTTGTAGTTTACATGGATCACATAGGATTTGTGTTGATGAGTATGTTTTCTACCTCACAAAGTGTGCTTCCAGACTTGGTATTGTGGGTAATTTATGAGGTCGGACTGCAGTGTGATGTTCAGGGACATCTTTGTAGATGAGGTGTTGTTAACACTCTTGTCTTCTTGTCTTCATTACTGAGATAGCTCATGTGTGCAAAAATTCAGCATGACTTCCCTTCATGGAAGTATACTCAGAAAGGGTGATTGATGCTGTGTTTATTTGTGTTTGCTTAGATTAGACTGCATAATTTAATGTTTTAGTATTGCATGGTTCCCACATTTATCAGCCACCATTAGTTGACTTTGATTGCTATTGATGGAGCATTATTCTGTTCAACACAGCATGATTGTGTGTGGTTTGTCCCTTCATCAGTTATTCTCCTCAGGATGGTCAGGCTATGATGCAATCCTGTCCACTGCACAGATGTATCATACTACATGATGTGAGGACAGTTGTATTGACAAGCTACATGGTTGTCACACAGGCACTTTTGAGTTATCTACTGCACAGTTGATGTGTCAAATTACACAGAGACATATTAGGTGTGCAAGTGCTATTTATTGACAGGTGCTGTAGTGCAAAATGTACATTGTCCATGTTTGCTGAGTCAGTTCTAGTGCATTCTTACATGGTGATCCTACAGAAGGGGTGTGGATGATGCTCCTGACATGCTGGGGTGATGTTACAGACAGTGCAGAGGGACAGGATTTGCCGATTAGTAGGAGAGAGACAATCACTGGCAATGCTGACAAGTTATACAGTGGTTAGCAGAACAGTCATTGAGTATAGTTGTAGTGAGACTGGCATTTGACAAAACGTAGGACCTTGGTCAAAGTAGGCCATGGTGCAGGGACTAGTGCTTCCGGGTACTCTTCCGTGTGAATGTGATCTGTTCCATGTCTTCTTCTTCTGATGTGTGTGTTGCCTGCTTTGTCCTTGTTGTTGTTGGTTGTGAAGGGGCAACACCTCAGTGTTAGAAGACGTGGAGTCAGACATCCCGGTGGCTGCTCCCTGTGAAGTTCTTAAGGGCAGTACTGCAGCAAGGAGGGCCTGCTGGTTTTTGAGAATAGCAGCTACATCACGATGGTAGGCAGCCAGGTCGGCCCTGAGGGAGTCATGATTGCATTCGTGCACGCAGTGGAAAGTTTGGGGTGCGAGGTGTTGTGGCAACTCCCTAACTGCAGTGTTGAATTCCTTTATAGTTTCTTGTAGTCCTTGCAGTATGGATGTTAGGGCTTGCATAGCTGCTGCCTGATCTGCAGATGAACTCATGCACAAGCGCACCCCCTCAAGGCTGGCTGCCATATTTTGCATCCCCACCCGCACCTCCTTGGCCAGCTCCCGCTGTACTCCAACTACAGTTCTTTCAAAGCTGGTGCCAGTGTCGTCAGAGTCCTCAGCTGTGTAGGAGCTGGCAGGTCTTGCAATTGGGGTGGTGGGTGGTTCTTCTTTGATGGCTGCTTGTTCTGTGCTCCTCCTTGTGACTGAAGGTGGGGTCTGGAGGGTTTCAAGGACCTTTTGGATGGTCTCCTGGGGAATGTTTATGGGCTCGTCATCCATGTCATCAGGGAAATCTGGGACAGGCATATCGGCAGGAGATCCACGTTCCTCTGCAATGAAACAGGGTACAATTAGTGTGTCTGTGTTGTGACAATTTTGACGTAACATGCCAGCCTTTTGATGAATTCACTTTGTGATCTTGTTTGGTATTGGTATCTGCTGTCCTTCATATGGGCATTGTTATAGACCTATGGCCCACCTGTGTGTCACATGTATGATATTGAGTTATCAGACATGTCTGCCTAATCGCCTCTAGGTGTTGCTTTGTACCAAATAGGGAATAGCCATCTTTTTGTCCTACTCGACCCTCCGTGTATATCTATTCTTATGGTGAGACCTTTCACTGGCTGTGGGTGTTCTGATTGCCCTGGCAGTACACTTGCCTCTCAGGACCTGCCCCAATCCCTGATTGTTCACATTGACTTAATTGTAATTGACATGTGGCATATCCTTTGCATGGCAATGTTATGATGTGATATGGATGTAGACATTGTTAATGTGTCCTGCTGATGTTGGGTAATGTGTGTTTAATTGGATTGCCCTGTTTATCGTATCAATGTCCTATTTGGTCCTCTGACTGTGCAGGTGTATTTAAGTGACCAGTTGCATGTGTCCCCTCCTCAATGCTGTTGTCTGAGCAGTATGACATTTGGCTACTATAGCTGCACAGCGATCAGAGGTGTTAGTGTCAACTGTTGTTGCAGTTACATTGCAGTTGTTGTTTTGGCTAGTGGATTGCTGATAGGGCCCTAGTTAATGTAGGAGATATTTTGGCTGACGAGTGCCAGGATGTAAGATTGACATAGTGGCCTTCCCTCCTGTCGAGGCTTTCCCTTAGCTCCATTGTTGTCATGAAAGGATGCCCCCATGGGACTGTTGTTGGTGTTGTGTTATGTTGTGCCCCAGCTTCTGTATGTGCAGGGCATGCCCCCCTGCCGTACCCCTTTACCCATGCCACTCCATGTATATGCTGACTTACATGCAATGTGTAGTAGGTATTCCCCCCTGCTTACAGTCAACATTATTGCATTATAATTCCCCATGCGACTTACCCTGCATGTGTGTTGTCTCGTGGTAGTCTGCACTGTCCTGTCCTTGAATCCCTGTGACGATCTCCTCAGGGATGACGGCTGCGACTATCTCCTCCATGTGGTCCAGGGCCTCCTGG
This sequence comes from Pleurodeles waltl, assembly GCF_031143425.1. Classification (NCBI taxonomy): domain Eukaryota; kingdom Metazoa; phylum Chordata; class Amphibia; order Caudata; family Salamandridae; genus Pleurodeles; species Pleurodeles waltl. The sequence goes on along the minus strand of NC_090444.1, from coordinate 1,107,721,428 downwards.
TGTGCTGGACTCCCCCCTCCAGTCTGCAGTGCTGCCTTCCTGTTCCTGGCCATTTTTTCCTTTGTCCTACATTTGCAGTCATGCCAGCGTTTCTTACACTCGGTGACTGTCCTGCGTACTTCAGCCACACTGTTGATCTTGTCAACAATTTGTTGCCATATGGCCTCTCTCCTACTGATTGGCAACTTAGAGGTGATGAACAGTTGGTGCTGGTGTTCCGTCACCTCTTTAACCAGGATTTCCTGCTCCTCTGCACTGAAGCGACACTTTCTTTTTTTTTCTATATATGTCCTGGTTCCTGTATGGATCATCCTGGCTGGTTCCTGGTCTGCTGTCATCTTCCTGGGGTCTGTAGTGGCATCTGGAATCCATTTTGGCTCTCCTCTGCTGAAAGGGCAGTGTTCACGGGTATTTTTGACGCTATTGCGTAAAAAAAAATGGCGCTTTCCGGGTTGCGCTGTCGTAAATCGACCCACAGTGATTTACGTCACGTTAATGTAATTTTCCTTTACGACTTGACGCCGCGATGTGCGTAAAAAATAATGACTCCCACCTGTTGATTGCGCCGCCGTGCGTCAAAGTATAAATTTGACGCCCGCACGGCGCATCGAAATGGCATTAGCCGGCGGTAAAAAAAATTACGCAAAACTGCGGCGGCGCAGCTTTGCGTCAAAAAGTATAAATATGGCCCTGAGTTCAAACTAAAAGCACACCATAAATTAGGCATGCAACATATTAAAAAACAGTTCTCCCAAAAAGGAATAAAAAAATAGAATACAAACCACCCGACCCGGAGCCCCACATAAAACAAAAGGCAATATACATAGGACACAGCCCTAAAGTGCATGGTGCATAAGGTAGTAATTGCACTAAACATCGTCATAACTGTTAGAGCTCCTCATCCTAACCAATAACGGGCAAAATGGCAAGAGCATGGAAGAATTCCAACTAAACATGTTCATTGCTCGCAGTGCCATTAAATTTAGATTGAACAATTTTGATACATTTGGTCAGTAACACATTTAACATTGGATTGCCTGGGTCCAGAGACTGAATAATAGCCTGACGACAGGAGCGGATTCCCAATTCGTTCCATTTGTTCCGGAGCAAGAGTCTACGCTCCTTTAATAAAGCTGGACACAGGCAAACAACATGGTCAATGGTTTCCTCTGCGTTGCTGCAGCCTCTACATGTCACACTGTCCCCAAGGAGTAGCTGCCATTGGGGCTGATGTTTTTAAAAAAACCAATCACCCATCCTTAGGGCCAAAAAGGCGTTTTTTAACTAAAACCCGTATGTGCAAGAGAAAAAAACTGGAGGACATACCTGGCTTAAAGGAGCCAATTACTGCCCAGGCATGCTTCCAATGGGCAAGAATGGAACAGTCAGAGTGATAAGAATGCAGTTGAATAAGCCTTTTAATCTCTGATTCAAACAAGGAGTAGGGGGGATTGCTTTCCCAAAGATCACCGGCATCCAATCGCCGTTTACATTCAACCAAACATTGGGAATAGGTGCACTTCGGTTTCAACTCACTAATTTCTTGCCACAGGACTGCCTCCAGGTGGCCGTCATAGGCCTGATGCAGTTTATAACACAGCTTCAAGAAAGCACCTACGTCAACTGCCATCAAATCCGGAAGCCCGAACTCCAACCGTACCTGCAAGGGTGAAGCCAGGTGCGGAACATGAAATACTCTCTTATAGAGTTTATTAACCAACCGATTTATTAGGCAAGAGCCTTGGCCCAACAGAATTTCTTGACCATAGGCCAATGAAGGGGTGATCTTAGCTCTCATGACTTCCATTAGGGGAAGAAGGGACGGCCCCTTTAAAACTTTAGCTAATTTGGAAAAGGCCACCTGTAAGGCCACAGCTTTAAGTTCAATTTCCTTCTTATGTTTAACAGAACTACCCCTGGAGTCAAAATGTACCCCCAGATATTTGTAGGACTGGTCAGAGACAAGTTTACGGTTCTCATAGTACCAGCTGAAACCCGAATGTTTTTTCCTCCCAAAGGGGACCACTTTAGTTTTAAACAGGTTAACTTCTAGCTGATTTGCGGAGGTGTAAGTCTCAAGTTGGTTCAGCAACCGTTGAAGACCGATCTTAGTACAGCTGAACAAAGCAAGATCATCAGCATAAAGCAGGTGACTAAGCCTAAGGCCACCAATCTTAGGGGGATGAGAGTTGACGGCGTCAAGAGATGTTGACAAATCTGCAGTAAACAGGTTAAAAAGAAGAGGAGCAAGTACACAACCCTGTTTCACACCACGGGTGGTAGGAATTTTCCTATATAGGGAGCACCCATCACCAAGCTTAATACGGACCCAGGTGTTAGTATGGAGTTCTATAATAGCACCCAAGAGTACTGGGGGGATACCCCAGCTTTATAATTTGGCCCAAATGGCACTCCGGGGGATCCGATCGAATGCTGCCTTGAAGTCCACAAAACAGCAATTTAATTTCAAGCCTGACGAGATCGCCCCGTCAATCAAAATAGAAAGTGCTAGTAAATTGGTTGAAGTGCCTGAGCCAGCAGAGAACCCCGTTTGAACTATAGGAATTAAGGCCTTTGATTCAACCCAGGCACGAAGATCTGCGTTTGACGTCAAATACAATGCAAAGTACGTATTCGCTTTCAAAATCAGACGCGAAAGGTACCACGCGGTTCTCATGGGTATGGCGGTCTTGTTTTTCACTTTTGTTTATAGTGCTGGGTTTTCAACTTTCCAAGTTTTCAATCTGACCTCATTCTTTGTAATCCTCCATCCTTACACTTGATCTACCCTTATATTGTATGTATTGTATTAGTGTCTCTTTTTGTGTCTAATAATTTTTACATTTTTTGTGCTTTTTGTGACTTTTTGTATTTTTGTTTATTTTCCCCTTATTTTTTCCTTCCTTCATTTTCCTCCAGTTTCTTTTCTGCTCTTCTTCATCCGAACCTAGTACCCCATCTAGCACCATAGCAGAGCAGGGCAACAGTGGCCGCCCGCCTTGTGGACAGCGCTGCCATCAAGGGGTGGAGTCTCGGCTGATCTTCAGAGAGGAGGAGATGGTAGCACTGTAAGAGCGTTTCTTGGAGCAGGCTGCGGTTGATCCGAGGTCAGAAGAGTCTGAAGTTGTTGCATAGGATTTCTGAAGGAAACTTGCAAGCAGAATCTGAAGAGAAACCACAGGAGAGACCCTAAAGAGCCCTTAGAGGGAGATTGGCTACCTTATCAGGTATGGACCTATCAGGAGGGGTCTCTAACGTCACCTGCTGGCAATGGCCACTCAGAGCCCTCCAGAGTGCCCCCACGTCTTGCAAAGCAAGATGCCTGAAGCCTGGGACACACTGGAGGAGCTCTGGGCACCACCCCTGGGGTGGTGATGGACAGGGGAGTGGTCACTCCCCTTTCCTTTGTCCAGTTCCTGCCAGAGCAGGGGAGAAGTGGTCCCTGAACCGGTGTAGACTGGTTTATGCAAGGAGGGCACCATCTGTGCCCTTCAAAGCATTTCCAGAGGCTGGGGGAGGCTATCCCTCCCCAGCATGTAACACCTATTTCCAAAGGGAGATAGTGTAACATTCTACTGTCAGAGGAAATGCTTTGTTCTGCCTTCCTGGGACTGGGCTGCCCAGACCCCAGGAGGGCAGAACCCTGTCTGTGAGGTTGCAGCAGCTGTAGCTGCAGTGCAAGCCTCAGAGAGCTGGTTTGGCAGTACTGGGGGTCCATGGTGGAGCCCACAGGATGCATGGAATTGTCTCCCCGATACCAGATTTGGAATGGAGGGACAATTCCCTGATCTTAGACATGTTACATGGCCATATTCGGAGTTACCATTGTGAAGCTACATATTGGTATTGACCTATATGTAGTGCACATGTGTAATGGTGTCCGCACATTCACAAAGTCCGGGGAAATGGCCCTAAACTATGTGGGGGCACCTTTGCTAGTGCAAGGGTGCTCTCACGCTTAGTAACTTTGCACCTAACCTTCGGCAAGTGAAGGTTAGACATATAGGTGACTTATAAGTTACTGAAGTGCAGTGAAAGTGGCTGTGAAATAGTGTGTGTCTGAGCTTCCAATGGGTGACAAAAGAAATGCGGCAGCCCATATGGATCTCCTGGAACCCCAACGCCCTGGTTGCCTAGGTACCATATACTAGGGACTTATAAGGGGGGTCCAGTATGCCAATTGAAATTGGTAAATTAAGTCACTGGCCTACAGTGACAGATTTAAAAGCAGAGAGAGCCTAATCACTGAGGTTCTGATTAGCAGAGCCTCAGTGACACAGTTAGGCTCTACACAGGCATACGCATTAGGCCACAAACTATGAGCACTGGGGTCCTGGCTACCAGGATCCCAATGAAACAGGCAAAACACACTGACATATAGGTTTTTATCTATGAGCACTGGGGTCCTGGCTGGCAGGATCCCAGTGACACAGTAAAAAACACTGACACATAATCACAAACCATGCTAGAAAGAGGCTACTTTCTCACACTTGGTGAGTTTATTTTTATTGTTTTTGTGTTCTACAGTGGTAACTTTTTTTCCAAACAACATGCAGCTTCCACTCAGGGGTAAGTTGCATTTTGTTTATGTTAAGAATATTATTTATTATGTGACCCAGTTAGAGCTAGGCAGGTGCTTGGCGTTACACCATCATACTCCTAGGTAGGCACTCACTTTGGCTCATTATCTAAGAAGCCATTGAAACACAGACTCCTCTGTCCTCCTGTCTCCATAGTGAATTAGTGATATCAGTGAGTTGCATTCTCTGTGACTTTATGTAGATCGTACAGTCCCAAGCAATTTCTCAGTGCTGCAAGTATGCATGCATTGCAAAAAAGGAAGACTGAGTTGGCCCATCAAGGGGCTTAAGAAATGAGAATAGAATGAAAGATCATTCATTGCAAAGCATTAGTTCCAAATGTAGTTTTTGTTAAGGAATTTTGTAATAGGGATTTTAGGTGTATAGCCAACTCAATAATAGTTGGTCTTACTAATATAGTACCATAGGCAATCTGATTTAAGTACAATGTCATGGCATTGTCCTGTTATATAATAATTGTGTGGAGATTAACGGTCCCACCAATGTATTTTTTTATCTTCTTTATTTCTAATCCTTCATCAGCATCCCAGGGCAAGAAGGGGAGTACTGCACTAGCGGGTCCGGCAAGTGCTAGTGAGGTGCCGACCACCAGCGCTGATACTGATGGGTTTGTGTATGCCAGTAAGTCCTATAGTTAATAGTATTGTTATCATTTCCCTAACTTTTTGCCTTGATTACTTTTTTATATTGTCTCCCTTTTTTCCAACCCCCATCAAAGTTTCTTTTAATTCCTGTTATCCCTGCATTGTCTTTTTTTTTCTGTCTTTCATTGACCATTTTGTATGCCACCCCTTCATTACTCGTCAATGATTCTAAGTCATTGTCAATCATAGGCTATTGCTCTGCCCCTCTATTAAGCAGAGCTTTTGTTTGACCTGGCTACCAGTCTTTTCTAACATTTCAACAAAATGCCCAGAGGGATATTTTTGACAGAATTTACTACAGTACTAACAAAACTGTGACGATGTATTACAGCTGTATTTTAAAAAAATAAGAATGGGAGGTGTACCTGGCATCTAAAAACTGTATACTGTTTTTTTTATAGCCACAGTTCGCCCGTTGCAGGAGCAGATGGGGCAGGGGGAAATGCGCTGGCAGGGACGGGTGATGGTAAGTCACATTGTTTGATTATTGACAATCACTAGCTATAAGGGCAATGTTGTGATCAGATTTATTTATTCCCCGCATTAAAGCTACAGCAGTGGTTGGGTTACTTATGGCCTCTTATATCTGCAACTCTGAAAATGCACACATAATGTACACTAAAAATGACGGCATGATGGGAACGTTAAAGAATGGAAGGTTAAAAGAAAGGATGGGTAAAAAGAGTGAAAGAAAAGGGTGCATGGGTGGATGAAAAAGGATTGTGGGTGTGCATGGGTATTGGATAATGTAGGAGAGCTGGGCTGATTTCAGAAGCCTCCTCACTTTTTGCCCCCATTTTTCACTCATACTGGTGTTTTTCTGACTCTGATGGTGCCCTGGGCAGTGCTAAACAGTCCCAGGTCCTGTGCTCTGATTAAAATGGTATGTGCAAATTAGATTAAGTATAATTGGCTTTACCAACCTCCATATAAGTTCCAAGTATATGGAGGGGCATGTAGGTTAAGGGACTCCAACATAGATAGTACACCCATAGGCACACTGCTGTGGTGTCCTATGCCATTTTAATAGCAGGCCTGCCTTGTTGGCTACTTTTCAGTAAAAGTTAACAGCAAATTCAACTTTTGAATTAAAAGTACTTACAAAGTCCTAAGCTACCTTATTTTTTTTACATATAAGTTATACCTAAGGTAGGTTCTAAGTGTCCCCATGGCTGGGCGCAGTTTAACTATATGCAGGACTTTATAAAAGTGTTTTTAGAAGCCCTGGTGAGGGGAAATTTGTTTTCCCTATTGTACTAAATGGGCTCCATAGGCTAACACGGAGAGACTTTATTTTAAATAATAAAGTCTTATTTCCGTAGGAAGGAGCTAAGTATAGCAAGCTTAGTATCAAATTAAAAGTTATAACAAATCCAACAACTTGCCACTGTTGAACTTAATATAACTTGGAGAGGGAATGTGTTTTAGAACTCTTGCTAAAGGTTACTCTGTAGTGCCCTTCTCTGATTGGTCAGCATCTGGCAGCCTGGGCCTGCCTGAGCCAGTCTGCCTTGATGAGGTGTGAAGTGGCCTGGGATGAAACAAAGGAAGCATCTGGTGGGAGGAGATCTGCCTCAGCAGATGGTAGAACCCAATGGGAGAGAGCAGGCAAACTAGACTTCAAAGGAGGGAAGGACATTTGGGACAGCAATTGTACCTCCCCCATTTCCTGCAGCCCGAGACAGCCAGGGGCCCGAGATTAAATTAGGAGAGGGCTGTAAAAGGGTGTGTTAAGGGAAACTGAGCTGCACCAGTGGGTGGACTCAGCCAGATATAAATTCTAACATTGGATTTTTGCCATCTTGGATTTTGGAGGAATGTTGCTCCCTGGGATTGATTTTTTACTCACTTCCCAGGAAGTGGTTACTCAAGAGGTGAGTGGCCTGCACATAATTGGACAAAAGCACCCCGTTCTTGCCATACCAGGAGCAAGGATAAATATGGCAGAGCTGTCCCACACTTAAGTTCCCTGCTGGAAAAAGATAAGAAGGCGGACTGCCCTGCTGGGCCCCTGGCCTGCATCTGGATCCTGCACTCAGAAGGACTGCAGCATCTGGACACTTTGGGCTTCACCAAAAAAGGATTTTGTCTTACTTCTACATCTCCTAGAAAGGAATCCCTGTAAGCTACAGGTAGAAAGGAGCTGACCAGAGCCCCTTGCATCAAACTGTGCAAAAATATACCAGCTGACCAGTGACTACTGCTCATTTAAGAATCTGAACAAGGTGCATTCTGGGAGTTGAAGTCCCAACCCCACAAGGAGCAACTCAGTTTCTGGAACCTTGGGGCGAGTTGTGCACACATGAAGGACCTTAAAGGTGCTTCTGGAAGAAGATCCAGAAGTTTGGAGAAGTTTGAAACCACTTTGGAAAAAAGCTCCTTAAGTGGACCAACTCAACGGCAAGAGTCAAACCGGGCAATGTTGACATTGACCCAGCCTGACTCGCAGGTTTGTCCTGCTGAAAAGCTCCAGAGCCCCAGAATTCCGGGGTGGACCGTGGGCTCATGGAAAGGCAATCTGACAACGTTTCATTGAAATTGGCTTGCTGAGGAGGGTCGTCCAACGCCAAAGAAGAAAAGCTCCAAAAAAGTCAGAAGGTAAAAGTTTGACCGAGGCCTCATACGCAGTGTATTTGAGGAGGTTGGATTCAAAGTTCGACTTGGTCCTGGATGAAGGATTTAGTCCTGAAAAAGTTTCTAAGTCTGACTGTGGAAAACTTGACCGAAGCTTCCCGCAACACAGGTCTAAAGAAGGCTCCAGAAAAATTGGCCTCAACTGGCGCCTTCGTTCCGGTGGAAGGAAAATCTTTAAGAAAAAAGACTATGGGCCTCATTTGGACCTCAGAGGTCTTTTTGCAAGACCGCCAAGGTACTGCCATGATGAAAACTGCCAGTGCAGGTGGTTTTCTGCACAGCGTATCATGACTGCTGGCAGCCCTCTGCCCTTTTTCAGACGGAGAGCCACCAGCAGCCATACTGGCGGTCGGCGGTGAAGTGGAGGCTGCTCCACCGCCACGTCATCAGAACACCACCCACTGAATCACGTCTCATGATTCGGTGTGGCGGAGTTCTGGTGACGGGGAGCTGGCGGCGGAGCAGCCACCATGGATCACGTTCCCTCCAGGAGGATCACCGGACCAGGCAAGGTGATCGTCCGTTAGGGGAGCGGGTGGGGGGGTGTTGTGTGTGTGTGCATGGGGGGCTGCTTGTGAGTGTGTAGAGGGGGTGTGTGAGTGCGTGTATGCATGAGGCGGTTGTGTTGTGTGTATGGAAAATGTGTGCATGTATGTCTGCATGTATGTCTGTGTGTATGTCTGTGTGAATGTCTGTGTGGATGTGTTCATGTATGTATAGTTGTTGTGTGAGTGAGCATGTAGGGGGGGTGTGTCAATGTTGGAGCGGTGTGGGGAGGGGTGTCCTACCACCTTTGGGGGGTGACAGGGGGGTTGTGGGTTTGGGGGGAGGACTCTGTGGAGGGGGGGTGGATCGAGACCCCTATCAGTGCCAGGGAATGTATTCCCTGGCACTGATAGTGCCTACCGCTATGGATTTCATGGCGGTACAGAACCCCACGAAAACCATGGCGGTATGCAGGGTCGTGATACTGTCGGCAGAGTAGTGACGGCTGCCGGGCTGGAGACCGAAGTCTCAAGCCCAGCGGTCGTTACCATCGCCCGCATATTTGCGGTATTACCGCCACTTCTCCACCGACCACCAGGGTTGTAGTGAGGGCCTATATGTGAAACTTTAACCAAGTCCTCCCGCTCAGCATAGCTGAGCAGGGCTCCATCGCGGTCAGCCTCAACTTTTGACCGGTCGAGTGCTACCAGATGTCCAGACTGGCACTTTTGATTTCTAGGAGCTAGAAAACATTTAGTGGGTCATTATAACCCCGGCAGTAGGAGATAATGTGGCAGTAGTACCGAAAACAGTCTGGCGGTACATACCACCACATTATGACATTGGCGGGTTGGCTGCAGCCAACCCGCCAATTTACCATTCCTACCGCCATGGCGGTAGCAGCCGCCAGGCTGGAGATAACAATCTCCAACCCGGCCGCCGCTATTGTACCGCCAGCGGCACTTTGACCCTGCCTACCGTCATGGTTTTTGTGGCGTTGGCAATGCCACGAAAACCATGGTGGTAGGCCCTACCTGTGACAGGGAATTCCTTCCCTGTTACTGGTAGGAGGCTTACCCACCCCAAACACTCCCCAGACAATCTCCCCCTCCATCCACGCTCCACCCCTTCAGATTTCCCACCCCCCTATTCATGCACACTTGCCGACATGCACCACGCATACACACACTCACTCACACTGGCATACACGCATTCATTCACGCATGCATCCATTCATTCTGGCACACATCCTTACACACATTCACACTGACATGCAGACACGTATTCACATTTCCATTCATACACACATTCTCACACATGCATACACCCACGCATACACACACACATTAACACATTCATGCATACAACGCCCTACACAACTCCCCCCACACACACACATAACACTCCCCACCCCCTCCCCTGTCGGAAGCCCAACTTACCTGCATCCAGGAGGTCCAGGGGGTCTTACTGTCAGGGAACGGGCCCTCCAGCATAACACCACCAGGCCATAATATTTGCCTTAATATGGCTGGCGGCGGTCTACTGGCATGGCACTGCTGGTGATAGCAGCGCCACCTTACCACCATCCACCAGAATGGCCACAGCTTGATTTCCGCCCTTCTTGTGGTGAAAGTACAGCTGTGGTCATAATTTGGCAGACAGATGTTAGCCGCGGCAACGGTCTTTTGGCAGCCGTCGCCACGGCGGTAGGCGGCATTGACCACCAATGTTAAAATTAGGGCCTGAATCTTTAAAAATTCATATCTCCAGTCCCTTTTATTCATTTGGTGTCAATTTGAAGATAAAAATCTAATCTATTTTTATAAAGGGGTGTTGGATTCTTATTGTGTTTGTGATTTAGTTTTTTACTATTTTGTTGATTTTAAAACCTGTCTCCTAAGTTAAGCCCAACTGCTTGTGGCCAAGCTATCAAGTGTTGAGCAAGGATTAATTTACTGAGACCTTGACTGGACCTAGTGGGGTGTTTGTGGCCTATTGCTAAGTGTAGGTACATACCTGCCCTTACCAATAATCCACTTTCCAACAGGTAAATGAATTGATGGGTGAAAGGATGATTGAAAGAAAGGGTGGATAGTGTGGGTACTGAATGGATGGATAAAAGGTTGTGAATTTGGGTGGAAGACTGGATGAGAGAAAGTAAATCTTAAATCATGGTGGCTATGGGTGTATATAGGGGAAGAATGAAAGGACAATTGAATAATTGCTTAGATTAATAAAGAAGGGAGCTCTTCTTCTGTAGAGGAATCTGTGAAACCCCTCTATTCTTCTATAGCAAAAGCTCTACCTACCTGCCTAATCCATCTGTCTACCTTTGCAGTAGATTAAGTCAAGTTTCTTTACTTTCCTTAATGCCCAGCGAATCAATTTGTTAGAAAGAATTTGTGATAATGGGCGAGACCAGTGAGAAAAATGGGACTAGCAAGTTCCTGATTTGATTTCAAGTTTGGTGTAGGGGATGCTCTATAACGAACGTGCCAATTACAATCTATATAGCCCATTCCTTTCTCTGTAGTGCAGTGCATCTTCCCCCCATCATCTGCCTCTTTGGAGTCAGGATAGATACTAAATTAAGTGAAAGGCATGTGGGAAGAGCAGTGCCATTTTAATTAAAGATACAGGAGTGTCAGCTACAGCTGCCAGAGCTGCAGACAGTAGCAAAGAACTTGAAGCGCTGATTAGCATGCCTTCAATGATTTGGCACAACAACTTGTACTCTATAGTGCATAAGAAATTACTCATGATAAATGAGAGGTAATCCATTTTTATTTTTCCACTAAATGTGCCTCTTTAGTTACTAGAAACGCCTTTAAAAGGAAAACATTAAATCTCTGTTTTTTTAAATCTGGTCTTATTCTGCCTTAATTACTTTCTACCAGACAGTCAGTGCTTTTTAAGTGAGGCAAGTGTAGGTCAAAAAATAAAATATTGTCCCTGTGACTCTCTTAATCATAATAACATCAAATTTCAATGTTGCTAGGGGACCAGCAATGTAGTGATGCTGTGCCTCCCAGTATCTATCATTTGAAGAAGTGTTTCTTCAGGGCATTGTTTATAATTTGTCTTTTTTATTCTTCTTTTTCTCAATATAGCTACTCCTGCTTGATGGCCACCAACCAGGCACGAGATAGCAGCCCGTCTGCGGCAGTAGAGGCTGGGTAACATCGGGGCAAAATTTCAGAGGCTGGTGAACCTGAAGGAGGAAGAGGCTGGAACAGCTGCCTTGGTCCCAGGACCCAGCAAAGCAGCACACCAGCCCTCACCCTCCCGGCCAGTACATTGCCATGATGGATCCTGCAGCAGATGGACCAGATGAATAGTCGGCTTGCCAGCATTGAGCAGAGACTGTAGCAGCTCTGGACCCATATTGACATTGCCCTCTTTTAAGCCCTTTTTTTTTCTTTTTTTTTTTTGGTGGAAAAGACATGTTGGTGGAGAGGGTGGAGAGGGATTTGGGCTGGACTTTGGACTTTTTGTTACATTTTTTGGGGACAGGGTTATTTGTTCGGGGAGAGGGGTAGGACTGTTGTGACGGTTTTCTATTCATAAATAATAAAGGGGATTTTTTTTACTTCATTTGTGCCTCAAATCTTTATTTTGGTGTTTTAGCCTTTTAGTTTGTACTGCTGTCTTTTAGTGTGGTCTGGTATTTTAATCTGCTAAACAAAAGTGTATTTCATTTACTTAGACCCTTGTTCTACTTACCTTTACAACTATATATTGACCACTAGGAGATGATTACCCTTGCCTATTTTGCCTTCAAAAGCCTAGTACACACAGACAACATCTTCTTTAGTAGGAGTTAATTACAACTAAACAAGTTCACTTCAATCCATAGTTCTTCTCTTACCTGAATAATTGAAGCAAGGGAGTCTTCTTACTGCAGATTTTCCTAAGCTGGAATCTTAAGGGGTGGTAGTGATAGTAGTGGCAGGCTAATGTGATAATAGGGAAGCCAGAAGGTGCCACTCCCACCTATGTGAACTCCAACTGCAGGATTAATTAGTGGGTTATCCATCATTGGAAGAAAACAGCAAGTTTGTGGGTCACATATCATAACTTTAGGAAGACTGAGACCAGACTACCACAATGGCAGCATTAGACACACAACAAAGAAGACCATATGATATTAAAATCTAGAAATATCAATTTCTTCTGAGTAATGGTGGGGAGCTATAAAACTAAACATAGGAAATGAAATCATAGAGTCAGGAGAAGAGGGCTGAGACTCAAGAGTGTTTGGACCAGGTTAATTGTCTACAGAACACACACATTAGGCATGAATGAAGATATTGATGGAGCCGGTTTGGGATATTGCTCAGGTAATAGAAGGATATGCAGTGTGTTGTTGTTGAATTCATCACAAAGGCCCTTGCAAGTGGGTGAATTATTTATGGTGTAAAATTAGGTCACACCTCAATAAATCACACATCTTGGGGGAAGAGGCTTAGAAGCTCAATGAAGGGACGGGATAGGGGGTTTGCAGAAAGGCGCAACACAGACAAACACTACACAAAAGAAACCACAACAATATTTGTTGAGGCACTGAGGAGCAAACCATCATCAATCTGTTGTGGAAGGAAACAAAGGGATAAGTAAGCATGACACAGTTCAGTAAACTCATTGGAAACAGTCCTTCTACCCCAGAGAGATCCTAAGTGTTGTCTTCTAGTTCTGAAATATGGAAGATTGAATGTAACCTACCCAGTTAAAAAAGTATGATTGTTAAAAGAAAAATTATACTGTATTGCCTGGGTGATGTATTCTTGAATGTTCGTCACTCTGGTGCCTGTCTGGTAGGTAGGCTGGATTCTTGATTCCAAGTTTTGATTGTGCCAGAGAGGACTAGGAGAATGCCTGTGTGTTGAAAACAAAAAACGTAGCTGTACTGTAGAGTAAAGGAAAAGGACAAAAGAAAGCAAAGTAATCTTCGTGAGGAGTCAGGAGTGTACTAAGAAGCCTCTGAGGCAGAGCAAGACCATAAGAGGAGCTTCACGTTTGTGTTAGCAATGCAGCAAATACATACTCAGCATCGTTTCCAAATCAATACACCTATCTCCAGTTCACAGAGCTGAGTGAGTACTAGGCCTCAGGGTTTTCGCCATCATCATAGTTCTTTCTGAAGTCGATAACTTTCTCCTTTCTAGCTGCTGAGGTAGTCCCGCTCTAAGTCCTTCCATCTTTCTCCTCCAGATTCAGAGGAACTCAGTCCTAAACCTAGCAAGGTAGACCTGTGAAATGCACTGCTTTTGAAGAACAAATAGAGAAACAGAACTGGAGTATTTTTTGTGTAGATTTGTGTTTGGTAACTAAAGTGGCTGGTTTGTTATGGGAAACCAGAAAAAGGAGTAGACCCTGAAAGTAAATTTCACTACTTTAGAAAGGCCAATCACTTTCAGGAAAAAATGATCAACCATCAGCCCCCAAACATTGCAAATCATCTGCAACAAGTTTACAAATTTGTTGAACTCCATCCCTCATTATCGGATACATCAGTCATCACTCACAAATTCACAATCAATCAATATATCACCACTCATTGGTGCAATTGTTGCTTAGTAGTTGCCTCTTCAAAATCCAAGCATGGTGGTTGAACACAATATCTCCTCTTTGATGGTATCCACACATTGGAATGAGGCATTGACACTGGCAGTCTTTTAATCAAGGATCTTCTAGGGAAGCCCTGCCAGGTGATGTAAAAAGATAGGATAGGATAGACAATGGCATGTGAGGGAGGCAGGCATCATCTCCAACTTCCTGAATGGTATAGGGGGATCTCTTCACTTCACACGCATAGAACTTTTATCTGGGCTTATATGTGACACAAGCATAATGTTGCACTAGCCTATTTTTCTTTTCTTTTTTTTGCAAAGAAAGAAAGAGAAAAAGAAGCTGATCGAGAAATAATTAAAATGTTCTTTGGTGGCACTGGCATACTCAATCCTGGAAGTAGAGTGTGTTCTCAAATTCTGGTGGTTCTGGTGTTTTTTCAAGAAGTTGGACAGCTAACACATCTGATTCTAACCAATCATCTTCTTCCTCCTCCAGTGGGGTTTCATGAACGGTGTAATCAGGTGGTATAAAATGCTGGTTCATTTTGATCATGGTCAATTTATCCATGTATTGAGGTGAGAGACTGGTCCTTCTCACTGTAACAACTGCACCAGTTGCACTCTACACACATTCAGCAGACACACTAGCTACAGGACAAGACAGATACTTTATTGCCAGCCTGCCAAGTTTTGCTCATTGACACATCTTCCCATACCAATACACCAATGGGTTTTGAAGGGTCATCCAGATACTCCTGAAACATCCTCTGTATGGTTATTGGTGCTGCCACCTGCTTGACTGCTTTTTCCTTCACCTCTGCACTGGACTTAAAACCTGCCACTTGAAACCAAGTCAAATCAAAAGTTGGGTCCGAGTCTTCAGTTGTTGTCTCTGGTTTTCTTGTTATTGGGACTGGCGGATGTGAGACAAGACTGCCCTCTCTGGAAGTTTAAGAAGGCATCCCAGAACTGCTGAGTGACTCTAAGTTCCAGCCATTCTTCTTCCAGTTCTCCTGCTTGCTCAACAATCCAACTCTTGTAATTTGAAACATCACCTTCAGAAAAGAAATGATAGTGGAAATCATTGTTTTGTAGCATGGATCAAGTAGGCTGGCACAGATGTACTTTTTGAT
Source organism: Pleurodeles waltl (assembly GCF_031143425.1). Taxonomy (NCBI): domain Eukaryota; kingdom Metazoa; phylum Chordata; class Amphibia; order Caudata; family Salamandridae; genus Pleurodeles; species Pleurodeles waltl. The sequence continues at coordinate 1,107,706,360 of NC_090444.1, read as the reverse complement.
GAAATTATGTTAATTTGCAGCCTTGCATTACAAGTCAAGTGATAGCTTAGGCTATTAACCAAGGCATGTGCTTCTGGGACTTCTTTGTGCCCCCAAATGCAAACCTTTCAGACACCTTCTTTCGCTGCTCTTGTAGCAGATGCAATAACAGGATAGCTTGGCTCATTGTATGTCCTCCTTGCTAACTTCCTGTGCGAAAACCTCAAAAGAGCAGCATCTGTGTGAGGCATTTGATTAGGCCCCATTTGCCTGCATCCGTGGTCATAGCTTTTCCAATTACATTAGCTCCTCTTTGAGTGACATAGTCCTTGATCTGTTTGTACTGCTCAAACAGACGTTGCAACATATAATAGGTTGAGTACCAACGCGTTGGCACCTCCTGTATCAGGGCTTTAACTGGTACTTTGTTATCATGTGGAATAATCCACAACTGTTTCCAGGCTTTAAAAGAATGGCTGAATGAAGTGCAGATGTGTCTGCAGGTGGTCAGTATGTTGCTGACTATGGGGGTCATTTTGACCTCAGCGGTCTTTTGTCAAGACCGCTGAGGGACCGCTGTGCTGAAGACCGCCAGTGGTGGCGGTTTTCCGCTCGGCGTATTATGACTGTTGGCAGCCCTCCGTCCTTTTTCGGATGGAGAGCCGCCAACAGCCATACTGGCGGTCGGCGGGGAAGTGGAGGTTGCTCCACCTCCACCACCACGTCAACAGAACACCGCCCACCGAATCTCGTCCTGTGATTCGGCGTGGCGGTGTTCTGTTGACGGTGTGGTGTCGGCAGAGCAGCCCCCATGGATCCCGTCCCCTCCCGGAGGATCAATGGACCAGGTAAGTTGATCGTCCATTAGGGGAGGGGGGTGGGGGGCTGTTTTGTGTGTGCATGGGGGTGTGCGTGTGTGTATGTAGAGGGGGTGTGTGAGTGCGTGTATGCTTGCGGGGGTGTTGTGTGTTTGGGAATGAGTGCGTGTATGTCTGTAGGTATGTCTGTATGTATGTGTGTGTATGTTTGAAAGTGGATGTGCGTGTCTGACTGTGTGTGTGGATGTCGGCATGTATGTCAGTGTGTGTGCGTGTATGTGTGTCGGTGGTGCCTGCGTGCGTGTCGGGTGTGAATGAGTGATGTGATGTTGGGGGTAGGGGTGGGGAGGGGGGTCCTGCTACCTTTGGGGGGTGGCAGGGGTGGTGGGGGGTGTCGGGGAGGGAGTCAGGGTGGGGGGTGAGGGAGACCCCTATCAGTGCCAGGGAAGGAATTCCCTGGCACTGATAGTGCTTACCGCCATGGATTTCATGGCGGTTCCAAACCGCATGAAATCCATGGCGGTCAGCCGGGTCCAAATACCGCCGGCGGTATAGTGACGACTGCCGGACTGGAGACCCAGGTCGCCAGCCCAGCGGTCGTCTCCGCCCTGGCCGGCGGAACGGAGAAGCGGCGGATGACCATGGCAGTAACCGCCATGGTCATAATTGCAAAAATTTGACCGCCAGCCTGTTGGCGGTCTTACCGCCGCTTCTCCGACGTCCGCCAGGGTTGTAATGACCCCCTATGTCTTCTTTTTAAAAAAAAAGTCTTGCACAACAAGATTGATGTAGTGCCAAACACAGGACCCTGAAATGGCTACCATCTGCTATGGCCTTGACTATGTTACTGCTATTGTCCGGGACAACAAATCCAACTTGAAGACCTCTGGGTGGCATTCATTTAGACACATGTATATAAAATTCCTCCAAGATGTTTGCAGCTGTGTGTGATTTCTCCATGGCAAACAAGGCTACTGTTGCATGCCACTGAGCGCTCTTAAAAATTTCTTCAGGGCTAAGACCAGTAGAGATCCAATGTGCAGTGATGCGCATGTAATCAATTGCCTGACAACTGTTCCACATGTCTGACGTCAGGTGGATAGTGTGGGCAACACTTTGCTGCAAAGCTTGTCCAACCGATTGCAGCACATTCTGGCAAAATAGCTCTGACTTGGAACTTTCCATTTCAGGCAAAGGGCTGGATCAAAGTGTAAGAATCCCACGCCTTCCACAAAAGAAAAAGGGAAGAGGTCCAGCACTAACATTTTTGCCAACTTCCCATTCGACAAATGTGCCACTGGGTGGATGAGGTCATAGGGCCCCTCCTGCCTAAACATGCCCATAATTGTAGACTAAATTTTTTCCTTTTGTGGGCCCTCTGACACAGGTGACTTTTGAGATATAGGTGGTGGTAGACTCAATGGGCGTCACGGTGAAGCCACTGTATGCTGTGGTGTCTCTGACTCTGAGGCTTCCTATTTCATTGTGAGGTTGCTGAGGCGGGTGATTCTGGTGCACTGCTGGGGACAGGGCTGCTTTACATGAGGATGTCACCCTCTTCTTCCTCACCTTCCAGTGTGATTTGCCCATTTGTAGCTGATGTTTCCTGGCTTTCCCCAACTTCACCATTGCGACTACGTTGAGCCGTTTTTTTAAGGTGCTCCTCCCACCGGATTGCGTGATGTTTTTTCAAATGGGTTATCTGGCCTCCAATACCATAATGTAAACCTGGATTACCTCGAAGAATGCTTGTGTGGCAAATTAAGCATATGGCAATGTTTCCCTCCTGTTTGCTTATCATAAAAATGTCCCAAACTGAGGAGAAGTACTTTCTTATTGTGCCAATGCCTGAACAATAACTGGATGTAGGTGGGTGAGTCGATTGCCTCTCTGCAGTACTTCTACTGAGGTACGGGTTGGTGCAGGTCTCTGCTGGGGCCTCACAAATATGATGGCTGGCGTTGCTACCAGCACCACATCGCTCAAAGCAGGTTGGATAGTAATGTCGGACTCCTCTGTGCCAGCTTCCACAATGACTGACTCATCATCATCATTCTCCTCATCATCATTCCCTTCTGGAATTTTGTTTTCCCTTTCCTCTTATGTCATCTCCCAGACTCTGCTGGGGTCCTCTCCATGTCCCTATCATCGTCATCAGAAGTGGTGCTTGGAGAAGATAATGTACTGCTGCATAGGTTCTCATTATGCTAATGAGGCGACTGGATTTTGGAGAGAGGATCACATGGATTGTGGGTACTAAGTAGAATTCAACACCACAGGCCGCCTGTCGACCTAATCCAGATTCTCCAGCTGACTAGCAGCACATCATCTCTGGCCGAGATGATTTTGGCAACCAGGCACATGACAAGAAAGAGTCCTCAGGGGAATCGTGGTCGATCAGATCCCATCCCTTTCTCTCAGCTACCAGAAGTCTCATACAGTCAAAGACAACAGAGTCAGAATATAGTTCAATAAGGATTTATTGAAGTAACTGCATCTTAGATAAAAAGGCATGTATTTCAATAACTAGGATGAAAAAACACAATAAAAACAAACAGGTGACTAACACAGTAAAACACAAGAACAGTCCTACCACACTGGCACATGGAGTGATATATATATCTCCTACCTATCCTATGTTTGAGCACAGCATAATAAGCCTAATCTGTCCTTCAGGTTTCCCCCCTCTGGGTACATCATCCCTCATACCTGGAGGAAGAAGCTTGCAGTCTAGAGAGACACTGTCCCGATGTGGATCAGGGGTCCGGCTGTCTATGCAAGTAGCTGCAGCAAAGCAATCAGCGATCAGCAGTCGTGTTCATCTGGCTGGAATCTCCCTCTAACGTGCCTGGCACAAAGGGGTGCTTTTATAATAAAAAAGCTGACATTCTAAGAAATGGTTCCCACGTATGACTGTATGTGTTTCTGTGAATGTTGGAGACACACCATACACCATTTGTCGGCAACCCTATCAGACTGTAACCTTGGAGAAAGCAATGTCCTACTAAGAACGTGATAATTTCCTAGGCGAAAGTACAATGAGATGAAGAATATAAAACAGACCCCATATGTAGCTATTGCTAGAAACTTAAAGCAATGCTGAATAAAATATAACGGGGTTAAAGTGCACAGTGGCAGGCTTAGTTAACTTAAAACAACGTATCTAAAACATGTCTGAAATAACTATACAACAGTACCATTAATTTTTCTTGCTGGAGGTCTGGGAGTCATTGATTCTGAAAGAAGAGGTTCTAGCTCAACAGGAGGCTTGACCTCCTGTACTGCTCCAACTTCGGGAAGATCTGGCTGAGGCTGCCGTCCACTTTGCTCTGTTTCCTGAAATTATTGGGTACTACTTTGCGAAAGGGACAAATCCAATTAAATATCACTGCTTATCCGGCATTGCTATGATTGCAGATGGCTGCCTCACTGATAGACGTGGTCTTAGGCTTGGGTTGGGGTGGTGCTGTTGTTGCTGGAGTACTGCTCCCAGGTTCCTCCCTGGAGGCCGGTGTAGCAGGCACATGTCTCCGGAAAAAGGCTGCGGTGGGCACGCCACTGGCAGAAAGTTGCTTCTTCTCACTGGCCACTTTCTTGGGGGCAACTTCCTTTGGGGGCCATCATCTGAAGCTCCAAGTTGGCACTGACACTAGAAAGTGAAAGAGTTTGGTGCCTGTGGACCGAAGTCATTGTAAGGCCTTCTCTTTGGTAGTACTGCGGTTGAGGTGGGGTCTTTTCTCTTGTGCACCTAAAAACAACCAAGCAAGAAACAAATTACTTAGTGAAATGTGACATTGTTGAAGGTGGAAAATAGTACAGAGAAATGCAATCTTAGTGTGGTTGGTTACTTATGTAATGTACCTATTTAATCAAACATTGTAAAGGCAAACCACCACCACACCATAAAAACATTACATTTCAAATCAGACAGCACAACTGGCAGATCTAGCGCTTTGCTTTATCTCCATCTGTTTAAATGGAATAATCGTTTAAATAACCTATGGCGGCAAGGTGGTCCAGGAGAAATGAAATAATTGTTAATAAAATGAATTATGATCTTGATTTGTCTGCATGTGCTACAGCCAGGGTGTCCTGGAGGAAATTAAATTATACCCAAGAAATTGAATGCTCTAGTGGAGCTGTGCACCTTTGGTGGATAGATAGAGGAATGGATCAGATGGATGTGGACAGATGGATCAAGCCAAAATCAGAACAAAGAAATACTGGTGCATGTACAAGCAAACAAACACAACAACCTTATACAATAGTCTTTGAACCTACTCGTGTGATTCAACAAAAACAAAGTTCCTATCCAAAGGTATATAAAGAAGACAAAGAAAGTGATCCTTCTTCCTCAAAATTCAATAGAAAAGTGACAAGGAGATAGACAAGGCACGAGGAGGATCCTGCTGAACAGGAATTTGGAGTCTCTGACACAATTCCTTCCTGTTTGAAAAACAAGGCTTCTCAGTCTGAAAAAAACACATTGCAGAGTCCATTGGAGAAGAAAATCTAGCCAAAACTCTCTTTTTGACTAGATTTAGTGGCTCTGGAGTAGAAAATCGACTTCAGAATTAAGTTCGAGCTCATGAGCTGCCCTGTTTTGACCACCGGCGAGTTTGGAAGCTAACTGAATGAACATGAAGTCTTGTGTGTGCTGGCTAGCAGCCCAGGAGTATCATCGCACTTGCGAGAGAGCACCAAAACCCAATCTGGTGAGCTTCATAAAATCTCTTCTGCACCGGAGTGCGTAATTCGGGAACTCCATGCTACTCCACGTAAAGCAAAGTGTCTGAATTCTGCAAACTCGGCAAGCAGAGCAGAGTCTCTGCCCAGGCCTAGTTAATGCTTTAGTTGTTCTTTAGAACACTCTGACAAGTTGCAGTAGAACACAGGAGAATCAACTGACAGGCTACTCCTGTAGGAAGTACATGTTTTACTGTGAATGTTTAATTTCATTTTCATATGGTTGAGAAAAAGAGTGTGAATTTACAGAAAATATGCAATCATCTTAGCTTCTAGTGCACCTTCCATATCCCCTATTGTAGGAGGCTGGCCTGGTTTGTAGTGGATATTCAAGGTACTTATGCTTTATACCAGGTCCAGTTATCCCTTATTTGTGAAATGTAGACAGTGTCTAGAAGCCAGGCTCTCTAGGGGTAGTGTGGATGAGCAGCCAAGGCCTAACTAGGAGACATGCAAAGCTCATGCAACACCACCATAGTCACACAGAACTCACACAGATAAAAGAAAATACGTAGTGTTACAAAAATAAAGGTACTTTATTTTGGTGACACAAATGCCAATAATACCATAGAGACTATACTCCCTTAGGAGGTAAGTAATACACAAATTATGTACACTTGTATTTAGAAGTAGCTGTAAAAACAGTAAGAAAACAGTGTAAATAGTGAAAATCACAATGGTTAGAAATGGGCTTGGGGGAACAAAAACCATTTACTAAGAAAGTGGAATGGAAAAGTCGGTTTCTCACGTTGGCAAGTGTAGTGTGGAGAGGGGTGCTGGGAGTATTAGAAAACACCAAAGGTAAGTAATAGAACCCACCCAGAGCCCAGGAAAGCATGAGTAAATCACAGTAACTTTCCTAGAACACACAAGAGCACGAGAAAGAAGATATTGTAAGAACCAGAATAGACTGCGAGGCACCAGTGATGGTTTCCTGGACTTGAAGATCTGTGAAAGAACGTAACCAAGTCCAAGAAGCACTGAGGAGTCCAGGGAGAACATGAGCCCCTGGTAACCCAGATGAAGGTGCAAAAGAAGAACCACTGGTGAAGAACAACAGTTGGTACTGCACCCAAGAAGACTGATTCGGGTTCCTGGTTGGTGCAGGTGATGTCCCACGCTGGATGGATGATTGCAGTCTGGTTTGCGTTGCTGGATTCCACCAACAAGCCTTGACATGCAAAGCTTGTAAATTAGTATAAAATGGCGCTGTCCGGGACCAGGAGGGACCTGTTGAACTCTACCCAGGAGGTGGAGACAAAGGGAGCTCTCAGCAATACAGAGAGCCCTCAGAATACCAGGCAGCATGCACAGGAGTCCCACAGCACAGGGACAAAGAGGATACAAAAGGGATCCCACGCCACTGGAGGACCATGCATGAGGCTGTGCATTGCAGGATGGAGTGCTGGGGGCCGGAGCTGCATAGTGCATGAAGAAGTTGATAGAAAGATTCCAACAAGCCTTGGCAACTGCAAAATATACAGTGCATGCGGGTACTGTCTTGTGTGGGGAGGCAAGCTCTTACCTCCACCAAAGTTAAACAATTGGACATCAGGACTGTCAGGACCACTTCAGTCCATGATGCTGGGTCCAAGCACTTCATCAGGAGAGGTGTTCCAAGCCACAGGTTGGCACTGCAGAGGTGTGCAGGCTGAAGCAGGGAAGTGACTCCCTCACTTCAAGGGTGATTCTTTCATTCTTCTGATGCAGGCTGAAGACTGGCTGACCAGATGCACAACCAGGAAACAGTTAACGTTGCTGGCAGGATCTGAAGATACAATGTTGCAGAAGTCATCTTTGCTTCTTTGTTGCAGTTGTAGAGTTCCCTAAGGGTCCAGATGCAGTTTTTTTGGTAAGAAGGTGAAGTAAAGGATGCAGAGGATTCCTGCTGGAGTCTTGCAATTCCAAATTGAGGAAACACCCAGAGGAGAGACCCTAAATAGCCCTGACAGTGAGATTGTTGAGCTACAAAGGTAAGCGCTTATCAGGGGAGAGCTCTGACTTCACCTGCTGGCACTAGCCACTCAGATGCTCCCAGAGTGCCCCTCTACCTTAGAATCCAAGATGGCAAAACCAGAGACACTCTGGAAGGAGCTCTGGGCACCACCCCTGGAGTGGTGATGGACAGAGGAGTGGTTACTCCCCTTTCCTTTGTCCAGTTTCTCACCAGAGCAGGGACTGGGGGTCCCTGAACTGGTGTAGACTGGATTATGCAAGGAGGGCACCATCTGTGCCCATCAATGCATTTCCAGAGGCTCTGGGAGGCTACCCCTCCCATGCCTGTAACACCAATTTTTAAAGGTAGAGGGTATAACACCCCTCTCCCAAAGCAAATGCTTTATTCTGCCCTCCTAGGCTCATGCTGCTTGAGCAACAAGAGGGCACAAACCTGTCTGTGAGGTGGCAGCAGCCTGGGCTGCCTGGAAAACCTCAGAAGGCTGGTTTGGCAGTACGGGGTCCACTGTGGAGCCCCCAGAGTGCATGGAATCATACAACCAATGCTACAATCAGCATTGGGGTATAATTCCAAGATGTTAGACACCTTACATAGCCATATTCAGAGCTACCATTGTGAAGCTGGACATATGTATTGACCTATGTCCAGTGCACACGTAAAATGGGGTCCCAGCACTCACAAAGAAAATGGTCCTGGACAACATGGGGGCACTACTGCTAGTGCAGGGGTGCCGTCAAACACAGATATACTACACCCAGCCTTCAGGGTTGGAAGGCCTGACATATAGGCGACTTATAAGTGGCCTGGTGCAGTGTAAATGGCAGTGAAAGGATGCATGCACCATTTCACCTAGACTGCAATGGCAGTTCTGTAGAAGCCTTTGCATGTTCTCCTTATGGGTTGCAAAAGTAATACTGCAGCCCATAGGGATCCCCTGGAACCCCTGGGTACCATATACTAGGGACTTATAAGGGGGCACCAGTATGCCAATTATGAGTGAAATACTGTGTTAGCAGTATACAACAACCAAATTTAAAGGGGAGAGAGCATAAGCACTGGGTTCCTGGTTAGCAGGATCCCAGTGACACAGTCAAACACACTGGCAAATAGGTCAAAAATCGGGATAACCATTCTAGAAAGGGACTACTTTCTCGCATCTACTGGCAAATCATGAGAAAACAATTTTATCTCACACATGATTAAAGAAATCCTAGCTGGGTAAAATCACCTTAGAACACACAATTTCTAAAATTAGTATGGTACCATCAATAGATCATTTATATTATAACTAAAATGTTTTATCACCCTTTATATGGTCTCCTTTTGGTTTCCCTCAAAACCTGCCATTCACTACCATGCATTTCAATGGGGTGCTATCATGTATATTGCTCCCAAGATTGCTGCCAGCACTTCCTGCTTGAAGTGCTGGCAACCAATCAGATCTCACCATGATATCTGTGCTTAGGGTCTGCCCAGATATACAAATTTGCTTTTCTTTAAATATCTCATAAATTACAGAACAGATTTACACCAAACAACAAAGGTTGCATCTGGACCAAATTTGGTGTAATTCCGTCCAGCAGTTCGGGCTGCAGCCATGTTCAAAATCACTATAGAAATAAACATGGGGACAAGATATTTTAGCCCTCCTCCTTTTTCTCACCCCTGCTTGACGGAACCAAAACTGCTGAATTGCTATGGTTTTGTATGGGTAAAATGTCAACCTAACTATAACGTCCCTGTAACATTGATTTTTTTCAGTGAATTTCTATATATTTTTTAACGCACATGTTAATATTTGTGTCAGGTTGCTGCAAGCCAATCAGTGCCTTGCTTTTCCCCAAGATCAGAGAAAGATTTGAGAAGGACCCGAGAAGGATCCTCGAATCTGTGGATCGGCTGTAAAAAAGGGCCTTTTTGCCCATGTGTCCCTAAGGGACCCATCCATGTGTCCTATGGGGTCAGGATACCTGTATCCTGACGCCTTATATGTTTTTACACAGTTTTTTTCCCCAACCCCAGGCAATGTGAGACGCAAAATGTCTGCCACAACTTTTCTGTCAGGTTGCGGCCAGCCAATCAGGGCCTTGCTTTTCCTCTGAATCAGCAGAGGATCCGAGAAGGATCCGAGGAGGATCCATGCCCCAATATATACAAATTTGTTTTTCACTCGATAACTAAAAAAATACTGAATGGATTTACACCAAGTAACAAAAAAGGGCTCTTTCTTGACCAAGAGCTACCTTTCTGCTAAATTTGGTGTAATTCCGTCCAGTGGTTTTATCGCTATCACAGTTCAAATTCCCCATGGAAAAATAGATAGGAAAAACACGTTTTGGACTCCCCCTTTTTGTCGGCCCCCCGATTGACGGATCACACATAAACTTTCCAGACAGCAGCTGACTTGAGCGTGAAAGTTTTTTGTGAGATTTTTTCAAGATTATCAAATGGCACCAAAGTTATTAGCAAAACAAAAAATGCTTTCTCAATACAAAATTAGGTCCTAACAATAACTACCTAGTGGCAACCGCCACTAGGTATATATATATATTTATAGATATATATATATATATATATATATATATATATATATATATATATATATATATATATATATATATACACACACACATTATTTATATTTATTTCTCTATATATACACATATATATTATTTATATGTATTATCATATATATGAATACATTATATATATATATATATATATATATACATACATATATATAGTTTTTTATATATATATATATATTAATTTGTATTTGTTACAATATGTATATATATATACACACACATTGTTTATTATATATATATACATATATTATATATATGTATTATCATATATATGTATACATTATATATATATATATATATACATACATATATATATAGTTTTTTATATATATATATATAAATATTGTAACAAATAAAAACTTAATTCACAATGATAATAATATTGACTTGAATATGCAAACATATATTATTAACAATTACATATATCATAATTGCTGCTTGGACAAAATATGTAATTGAAATGTAATGAATCAAAAATATTGTGTCAATAATGTGAGTGTCAAAATATCTTCAACAAGAATAACAATGGTAAGAATGTTCTTTATTTGTTTTTTAAATATTGTTGCAAATATAGCAATTTAGAAAATATAGTATATAATTACATTTGTAATTGTTATTTTTATGTATTTTATTGAAGTGTGCTTGATTTTATATTCTTAATCATGTTTCTATTTTTTGTTAACTAAGATGATTTATGTGCATTTTTTGTTGTACAGATGTGTATAAATAATGTACATATTTATTTTATCAGTAGGATGTTGTGTTTTTAGGAGATAAGGGAGAGGAGAAGTAATATTGTACAGTTTATACTTTAATTTGTTACATTAGTAAGTTTTCTAAATAACAGTTGATAAATGTTTCAAATGTATATAAAGAATTTGGGAAATATTTTTAAAAAATGTGAATAGTAAAATAAATATTTAAATTATGCAAAAAGTGGTAACATTCAAAATATATCAAAGAACATTTAGTAATGTAAAACGCTTGCTAATGTATTTTTATCAGAAAACATAGTTATTTTTTAATCTATATGTATTTGATATTTTCAGAGTTTATTTAATGTTGAAAATAGTAATGTAATTGTAAATAATTTGTTGGAAAAAATATTGTTGTATTTGTATTTTTTAAACGTCTTTGAAATGTTGTCAAATTAAAATATAAAAATAGAATAAATAAGTATTATTTATGATGTATAAATTAAAATGTATATATCTATGTTATGGTTTGTGTTTTGAAAAATCTATTGAACATAATTTTAATAATGACATTTTTAACATGTTTATTATTAGAACATGTTCCTTTGTTTTGAATATGTTTACAACAATGGATTCATTTTTTACTCAGAATCTTTTGTTTGAAGTTTTGGTGAAACAAGTGACAAGCCGAGCATCAGAGATAATAGATGCCACAACAAATGTTACACACAGTAACATAATAGTTACTCAGTAAGTTCACAATACTTGATGACCGGCTGAGCGAAGGACTAAAAGATTGGCATTTGGCATTTACCTGTACAACGCAACTCTTGGTCAAAATAAACAACAAAATAGAGATCATGATCAAAAGAAACATGGCATCTATAGGTCACCTTTAAGGATAAGTCTCTCAGGTGTTTAGAACATGACAAGGACCATGAAGGGTACATTTGATTGTGAAGCAATAGATGTGTCAGAATAAAAACTTGCATGGTGGATATGTGAGAAGGGGTTAGTTGAAAAGTTGCAGTACTCTCAGTCGTGAATCAGGTGAATTTGAGGTGTGTAAAATAGCAAAGCAGTGTCTGTTTCTTCCAGGCTATAGTCACTAATTGTTGCACTGCATGGAGCATATAGTTAGCGATTTTCCAGTCGCCGTGAATCATTGCTCGTCACTCAGGTGGACGTATGCCTAGAATCACTGTGAGGTAAGTGGGGGAAGTGGGCAGCCTAGTACAGCGTTTATGTGTCCTAGTGTCCCTTTCCAAAAGATTGTGATTAGGCTGCTGGACCATCATATGTGGCAGACATTGCCCAGTGCTAGGCTGCATCTCCAATACTGTGGCGACGAAGAAGGGTAAATGGTGGCGAGACATACTGGGGTATAATACGTTTGGAAAATAAGCTTATATGCAATTTCCATGAGGGAGAGACTACAATATGTCTTAGGAATGTCCTGCTTTAGGGTCTCCCATTGTTTGTGTGAAATATCTGTGGCAGTAGAGGTTTGCCTGGAGACCTTATATGTATGTGGGGTAGCAGCAGTTATAGTGTGTGGTTTTTATTAGGTATAAGGCCCCTGTACCAAGCATTTGTCTGTATTTGCTTTTCTACAGGAGTGTATGGTTGGATGGCACTTGGGTGTACCGTGAGGTGTAAAGCCAGTCCTTAGCTGGTAGTGATGTATCTTTGCAGTATCCGGGAATTGATAGTCTAGTTTGCATTGTTCAAAGGATTTCATTGTGACCCAACAAGAAGGTTCTGCAGCGTCCTGCACTCAACCTCTCTCCAGGCAACAAAGGACTAAGGTAAGAGTGCTGGGGTAAAGTTGGGATTGCGTTCTATGTGACTGCTGGGGAGGAGAATGTGGTGAGACCCCATTATGAGTGTAAATGTGCCCCAGATGTTGGTTGCATTGGTATAGGTAGCCACGTCAGGTCCCACAGGGGTCTACAGGCCACAGCACAGTCAATATGGAACCAGTGCTTCTCACTGGCATGCACTACCTTTTCTGAAATGTAATGCTTGTAGGCAGCCCAGTAGTATTGAAGGATGTTGGGGTATGACAATCTTGATTTGTCATGCACCAGCATCAGTAATGCATTACATATGCTTCGTCACCCTCTGCTCAATATAAAGGAGCAAAAGTCATGCTGAAGCTGATGAATATCACCCGGTGGTATGGGGTGGGCAGTTTCTAAAACATTAAGAGGACCCAGGGGACCACATTCATCTTCATAACATTAATGTGACCCAGCCATGAGAAGCACTGTGGTGTCCACTGTCTGAGACCCACCAAGATCACGCTCTGAAGTTAAGGCCAGTTCGCTCATGTCCAACTAGAAGGAGTTGGCATGAGATTGAGACCCAGGTATCTAATTTTATCTGGTGCCTTCTGGAACTGTGTCAGGCTCCCTCTATCATGTAAACCCTGGGCAGGAATAGTGAGGTTCAGTACATGGGATTTAGACATGTTGATTTTGAAGCCTGAGACCACCTCATAATCCCATGGACAAGTAATTAGGAAAGGAAGAGAGACCTCCGGTCGTGAGAGGCTAAGCACCATATCATCACTGAATAGACTGATCTTCTGTTCTTGTCCTCGGAAAGGTATACCCATCATCTCAGCAGTATTGCAGATGGTGATGGCTAGTGGTTCCGCTGCTAAGGTAAATTAAAGAGATGGCACCTGGGACCCCTGGTATATTCTCCAACAAATGGAAATGTCAGGCAACAGATGTTCATTGATGAGTATCATGATGATAGGGGCCACATAGTATGCCATGATTTTAGATATCATTCCTGGGCCCTGACTCACCTTACCTGAAGGAAAGGCCAACTCACCCTGTCAAATGCCTTTTCACCATCGAGAGAGATAAGGCATATTGGAATATGATGGCAATGGGCTTTTACAACCAGGTGTGCAACCTGACGGGCATTATCCGCACCTTGCCTACTATGGATAAAACCCACTTGGTCTGGGTCAATGAGTCCTGGTAGATACTTTTAAAGTCTAGTTAACAAGATTTTAGTGAACAATTTAGCACTGGTATTGAGGAGGGCTATGGGATGATAAGATGAGCATTGGGTCGGATCCTTGTAGGGTTGAGTATGAGGGTTATATCCACAGCAGTCATGGATGGCGTGAGCTCCACATCCTTTGTGAAAGAGTTAAAAAGTTGTATGAGGTGAGTTTGGAGTTCAGGTAAGAACAGGTAGTAAAAGCTCGTAGGTAGCCGGGTTGGGCCAGGGGGTTTTCCCACAGGCAAAGTTCGTATGGCTGTCTGGAGTTCTTCCTGAGTAACAGAGGCTTTGAGAAGCTCTGAATGTGGACAAGGCAATGGATCCCATTCACAGGATTGCAGGTAGGCTTGTAACCTCTCGGGGAGATACTGTTGCTCTGGTAGATCACCTGATAGTAATCCCAGAATATGCACAGTTTGTCCCATTCAGTAGTCACGCAGCCGTGATTCCCATCGTGGAGTTTTGATATGTGTGCTTGAGTTTGCTTATGACAAAGCCTATGAGCTAGGAGCATGCCCACTTTATTGTAACCTTTGTAATACTTCTGCTGCAATGCTAAATGGGCGCACTTGGCTTTATTCATTCTGTGGTCTCTCAACTGTCCTTGCAATAGGAATCAGTATTTGTTCTGGTTTTATGGGGGGACCGCAACCTGCTGCTCCAGGTCTTTAAGTTCTTTAGTGAGATTAGCCCTTAGCAGTGGGGTCTCCTTCCCTCTAGCTATAGCTGCAAGAGTGATTACGCCCTGTATGTGTGCTTTAAATGCATCCTATTGTATGTATAGGAAAGCATACAATGCAGTGTTATTGGTGAAGGAATCTCTTGCTGGCTGCCAAACTTCTTTCCAGATCTTGTAATATGTGGTGGGATAGGTGTCAGCGTGGGATATTTCTGTGATTAAAGGATTATTCAAACCAGGTGATTTGTACATAAGCATGGTCAGAGACTGAGATATCGAGAATCTTGGCTGCTGTCAAGTTGCATAGAAGTGAATGTGTTACCAAGATAATGTCTATGTGTAAGTATGAGATATGTAAGTGGGAAGAGAAGGAATAGTCCTATGAGCTGAGGTCCTTGTAGTGCCACGCGTCTATGAGGCCTAGGTCAGTGATTTCCCTCTTTAGTTGAGCAGGCATAGACCCAATGCCTTGGTATATCCCAGTGTTGCTATCCAGCTCCGGGTCCCAGACTAGATTGAAACCGCCAGCAACTATTACATTTCCTCACACTCCATCTAGTTGCTCCCGCACCACGTTCCAAAGATAGAGGTATTGTACTGAGTTTGGTGCATATATGTTAAGGATGGTGAGGGGTTGTCTACCTCTTAAGTCATGTTATTTAATGATATTTTATGAAGTGCCCTTCTTTATCCCTCATTACTTTAGAGATGGAAGAGCAAAAGCTCAGCTTGCAAAGGATATCCACCTCAGTGTTTTGGTATCGATAAAGGCCCAATAGCTTAGTGGATATTTCAGGTGTACCATACTGTGTCTGTTGAACCCCATAAGGTGGTTTTCCTGAAGTAAAATGACATCTGAGTTGTGCTGTAGTATGTACCTCTAGATCTGTCTAGTCTTCTTTAGGGAGTTTAAACACCGAACATTAAGGGGTAAGAGTTTGTTGTGACATCATCTGTTACAGAAGAGTGTGTAGAAGTGGTAAAAGGGCGGTGTTGCCAGCATATGCTGAGAAGATGATTTAGGAAAGGCAGTAGGCAAGTCCTCTGTGAACAATCCCTGCCAAGCATTTCCAATCAGACAGAATGATAAGTTAAGAGGAGAGCAGTGTCGTACCCAGTGAGGAAGGCAAGAAGCAGTGACTGTGGTCCCCACATGATGCTGGGGAATCCTGATGAGGCACTTGAATGGGACTCTGCAGGTAACCACTAAGGCCGTGTGACCTGTAAAAAGAAAGCTAAAACAAAATTAGGAGTAGGAGAAACATCTGGGCCTATCCTCCTAAGTGATTATGTGACATGACTGAAAAGCCCTGCTTAAAACAAAAGGCCGCCTCCACCAAGGAAAAAGACAGGAAAATGTTGATTTTCCTAAAAGAAACCCTCATTCACCAGGGTTATCCCTTAGTGGCATACTTGGTTCTGATGATAAGCTTAGGCGTAGGCTTTGAAACATGTAGACCAAGAAGGCAAGTACATAATATACCCCACTTCTACTTACCCCCTTTTTTAATCATATCGCCACTAGGGCAGGTATAAAAGTATTGATGTCCCTTGTAGATAGGTATTTTAAATTATTTCAAGACCCCCACTCCTATTTCCTCCCAGGTGATCCGTTGGTCGCAGCACACCTTGTTCCACAACAAAACGGGATGGACCCAATGATGAAGCATGCCAGCAAGGGATAAGCCTGGTGGGTGAGGATTTCTTTTAAGAAAATGAACATTTTCCTGTCTTTTTCCTGAGTGAAGGCTCTCCTTTTGTTTTCAGCTGGGCTTTTCAGTCCTGTAAAAAGAAAGCACATAAACTCAACAAACGGGTCAATCAGGCCCGACTTGTCAGTCTGCATCCTTTGGAGATCGGCATTAAGGTGCACAGATCTCGCTCAAGAAGTTACTCTCCTTGGGTGAAAACTGGGTGGGATAGGCCTCCTGGTGAGGTCAACGAGCGTGGGTGATTACTGGGGTGTAAGTCAACACCCCCTCAGACCTGCATAGTCCAGGGCATCAAGAGTCTGTTTCTGTTGAGCAGCGCTGCTCCTTCCTTGGTGAGGACAGTCTGCGCAGCAATAAGGAGACCATGAGACATTACAGGGATCCTGTGGTAGAAGAGTGCGTCTCTGGCAGATTTACAAGATGTTGATGGTTCTTATCCTCCAGACCCTGCTCAAGTTCCAGTAGGTGTTTTGTTTCCTCTAGAGTTCAATCAACAAGGGAACCCAAAAATCTAAAGGGACCAGGGGTATATGTATTTTTTAAGAGAACATAGGTCACTTACACAAATACCCAGGTAATACATAGATAAAAGTATAATGATTTCTATGTGCAATTATAACATAAATTCTATTTTTTAACAGAATTCAAATTATTATTATACATTTCAGAAAGACACAAAAAAGGATGTGGCTTCCAGACAAGCTGATTCTCTTACAGGCAACATCGTATTATTAAAAAAACTGGACTCATACATAGGCAAGTTAGTCCTCCATAATATTGTATTCAAAATGATAAACCTCTGTAAAATCTAATAGTTCGGGTCACATTCCAAGAACACATTCAAATCCTATCATGTGTGTTAAATATAAATAGGACCCATACTCACACAAAGAACCATATTAATATTGCACACAAGAGTCAAGGTACAATTGTTGGCTTTTCGATCCCATGACCTAGATATGCGAGATTATCATCAGGACAAGAAGAATACGCCTGTGATGGAGAAGCCGTCAACTGTAATACTATGTCAGCTGTAAGAAAGGAAGAAAAATAATAACAATGAGAAAAATGAAAAAATAAAAAATAAAGTGCCAAAGTTAATTGGTGTTCTCACACTAGGTAAAACATTTAAGGACAAATACACCATACCAGATAGTCATATATTTATGATCAAGGTCATCACACCTCAGAGCCAAGCAGTGCAAGATCCAATGTAAAAATAACCATGCAACAATTAAGCAAATAGTAATCTCAAGGGAATAGGTAGTAAATAAAAATCAATGTCCATTGATACTAGCTATTTAAACGGCACACATGTTGCACACAAAATGGCCAAAAGTATACTTTCATCAATGTTATTAACAGGACAACGTAAAAAAGTCACTACAGCATAGCCACACTGGAGAAATCGGAGGTCCTGGTTGCTGTTCCCCTCCCCAATTTCTATACGCTGGCAGATAAGGCTGGTGCCACTCTGCATTTCATGATCCTGAGGTGAGATCACTGCAGCCACACAGTTTGGTGTTGTGCCACTACAGAGGTTGGCCCCTGCTGCTATTGTTGCTCTGTAACATCTCTTGCAATTTGGGAGATGCCCCCTACATCATGATACTGCGGGCTCTGAAAAGCCTAGGGCTGGCAAAAGGGTGAGACAATTGCCCGGTATTTGGTGCCGTGCCATAGACCCCTTACTGCCCCTTTAAGGCCACCCTTGTCAGTCCCTATGAGGGCAATTGATAATCCCCACATAATCCTGCAAGAAGATCCTTGTCCTCTTATAGTGCCATAAATTCAGAAGGATTTTACTTTACCAGATTTGGATGTAGATTTGTGCAGGAGATACGGTTTACAAGATAATAGTAAGACTGTGGAGACAGTGGGTATACCTTCTGTGATGGTTCCTATGGGATTGGAGCTTTAAGGTAGTACTCCTTCAGGTAATTCTTCATTAAGATCTCATCTCTCTGTAATTCCTGATCTCGATGCAAGTCGTATTCAACCTTCTCACCCTCCTGATAAAGAGGTAAAAGTATCAGCTTCCGTATTGTATTTAGAAAGGCATTTGTCCTCAATTTTAAAGTTGTGAGAAACATTTGTTGGTGGTTTTGATTGTGTTCTCGGCACTGTAGCACAAATATGAAGGGAGTTGGCAAGCAATAAAAAGAAAAAGGATGTATAAGCCCCGGTGAATTAGTGGAAATAGAAGGGGCCTTGATCCCAAGTACGGAACATGAGCATAAAGCTGTTGGTTGTCAAATGGATTTTTGCACTCAGGTGGTTAAACCTCAATGTAAGAAGCCTACAAAGAATGCCTCCCATACTGAGAGCCAAGTAGATGCTATAAAATTAATTTTTAATACTACCTCTAATACGAAGAATCTGGATTAAAGTATGCAGGGTGCTGAACCGGATGTGTTTCCAATTTTCAAATCTCGGCCTAGACCTGAAGTAAGTGATAGTGGATAAAAGGCTCCACAGGTAAAGGCTGGGGAGAGGAATGAAAAGCAAAGAGGGAAGAAGAAAAAAACCTCTCCGCAGATTTGCTAGAAAGAGTTGAAGGAGGTTATGTTTTAGAACGGATGTGGATGTCACACAGAGTGCAGATGGTATACCACTATCGCTGCAAGTAACTCATGAAGCCATGGATCCTGATCTTGGTCCTGCTAATGTAATGGCTGAGGGACCTGCAATAATGTTAGCAGCAGAACATAGGGTGCCTCCGTCTCGTATACCACCTTCATTGAATCCAATGGCTGCTTCTTTCCCAGAAACCGATATAAAGAGGGGCCTCGCAGTGCAAGAAGGTTAAATCGTTTATGTAGTAATGTGGATACTTTTAGGTTGAACTTTATTCCCCTGTTAGATGCAGATTTAATTTTAAATAAGACTTTGTTACTTAAATGTTTTTCTAAGATTGAGAATTCACAGCTTATCCAAGGAAGTAGTATTAATTTGGCTTCTCTTATACCCTGGAGGCTGGTTTTAAATCAAGGGTAACTTTTTATTCTAAACTTACGGAAAATTTGGTAGAAATATTTTCTGAATTCTTGCGGTGTAGAGGGATTGATTTAATTTCACTATCACAAATGGATGGGTTGTGTGCTACAAATAAAAGGTCTCTGCCTCATCCACCCTCTCCTCTTGGTGGGAGTTCTGTGCCTGATTTAAGGGGGGGGTACAATCCACCTGGATAAACATGGTAGACAAGTGTCCATTAGATAGTCCCCTGCATTCCCTTCCCAAGGAACTTTTAAGATGATCCTACCCCAATAGAACGGGTTACCTGGCACATTATCCAGTGTCTTACAGATTAGATACCTGCAACAACCTTTCTACTATCAATGAGCTAACAATCATATCTTAAAATGCTGTTGGAATAAAGATAAGTAGGGAGAAGTTATATTACTTGAGCTTGTTAGAGGCCGATGTGGTTTCTCTCCAGGAGACCTGGCATACTGAGAACTGGCTTGTGGTAATTAAGATTGTAAAGCAACCCCGTCAAGGGAGGCACATGCAAAGGGAGGGGTGGCATGCCTAATAAGAGAGGGAACATTTTAGAGGACCAGCTGAAAACAGTTGATGGTCTCATAACGGTGGGAGGTTACCCTCTGATTCTCCCACTAAATACATGCATAAAGCTCTGGGGAGTCAATATTGGATTGTGTGGTGGTAGGATGTGCTTCCTTCTTTTTATTGGGCAACACAAAGGCCACTGACTCCCTCCTTGGTGATCATAATCTCCTCACTCTCTCTGTAAATATTAATACTTTCTCTACTGGTTCTTGGGGGGTTGATGTGCAGGCTGCTAGGTTTAATAGGAAAATGGAGAGCTCACTGGGATTTTAATGCAACTGCAGGCTTCAGAGGTACCTTAGAGGTCATCTTTGACATGTTGTCTGTTTGGATTGGAATTAAATATATAGTTTCAATACTTTCATGCAGCAATTAGTTAAAGCTTTTAATCAACAAATCCAATGGAGAGATCGAAGGAGATTCCCTAGCCCCCCCACTAAATCGAGAAATAAATGTTCTTGTTAGGGAGTAATATCTGGACTACGTCCCTGAAAGATATACTAAGGTGCAGCTATTAAAAAGGAGGACAAGTCGGTTGAAGGCTCGTTTAAAAAAAGAGGGTAAGAGATTTTGGATAAAATGGAGGGAAGTGGTATTAAAAAGCCATATGAGGATTTTTTGAGCACTCGTAGTGGAGGGTTGTGGAAAAAGGGCCAGATTGTTCCCTTTTGCCATTGAAGAGTCGAGGTGGGTTAATTTTAACCAGGGTCTCTATGCAGTGAATGATGGAGTCACAAAGAAGTTTTGAGTAAAGGAAGACATACCATTTAAAAAAGAGAAAATAATTTGTAATTAGCGGAATGCGCTCTTAGGCAGCGATGGGCCCTGATGAAATCACAATTACAGTTATAAAACAAAATGGACTTCTCTAGAGTAAAATTCTCTGCCTGGTGTTTAGTAGTTGCTATGAGACAAACTCTCCCCCCCTTGGAAGGGCAGTGTAGTAGTACAACTCTTTAAGAAGGGAGACCGTAACCTACCAGAAAATTATCGTTAGATCCCTCTTTTTGAAGAGGTGGGTAAAGTTTTTGCTAAATGCTTGCTGACCGAGATTAATCAATGGGCGTATGATCATATAATTATCTCAATAGAGCAAACTGGTTTAGGAGTAAGCATGGAATGATCGATGATATGACTGCCCTTCAGGCAACAAATTAAAATTATATTAAAGTTAGAAGAGAAATGGTATATATGGCTTTTATAGAATTCTCTTGAACATTTGATGAGGTAGATCATCTTTTTCTGCAGAATAAGCTTTTTAGTCTGGGTATGCTGGGCTCCCTTTTAGAGTTAGTCTGTGCCCTCCAAACTAACACCTGGTGTTAGAAATGGGGTCTCTAGTTGGCAGAGGTATACACCCTTGTCCAAGTAGGGACCACAATCCTAGTCAGGGTAAGTCACATTATCTTGTGCCCACCATCTGGTAGCTTGTCACTGAGCAATCAGGCTTAATTTAGAAGGCAATGTATAAAGTATTTGTGCCATAAGTCATACAGTAACACAATGAAAACACCACAAAAATATACCACACAGTTTAAGAAAAATAGATAATATTTATGTGAATAAAATAAGGTAAAAACTACAAAGATCCAATAAGCACAAGTTGAAACATCACTTTTAAAAGCTTTAAAAGAGTCTCAATCCATAGAAAGCAATAGTTGTTTCTTTGATACACAAAATACCTGGGATGCGTTATTAATAATGATGAATGGAGACTGCAGAGGACAAGATGCATGGAAAAATAAGATGTTGCTTCTGATTTTCCGCCACAGCACAGATAATGCATTGTTTCTTTCCATGCTGTGAGGGGTTGTGTAGTTTTTTAGGCATGCAGTCTTGGTTCCTCAGTGAGATACGGAGATATTTTGACACCCAGGGATGACGTGATGAAAATCCTTGACTCACTTGTAGAAGGAGCATGCGCTGCATCGACCCGGTAGGCGATGCGTTGAATTTTCTGTTGCAAGGCAGGGGCTGCGTGGAATTTCCATTCGGGAGTTGGGGCTGAGCTGTTCCAATCAGCGGTGTGGTGATTTCCCAGCCACGATACAGGCTTTGCATCGATTTCTGCACTCGATTTTCAATGCGCAAGGAGTTTCTTGAAGTGGCAAAGTCTTTCTTTGCCCAGAGACTCCAAAAACAGGAAGCAAGCTCAATCCAAGCCCATGGAGATCACCTCAGGAGGAAGACAGAGTCCATCCAGCAGAGTAGAGGCCAGCAGGGCAGCAGGGCAACAAGCAGGGCAGCAGTCCTTCTCAGCAAAGAAGTCCAGATGAGTTCTTTGGGCAGCCAGGCAGTTCTTCTGACAGAGTGCAGGTGTAGGTCCAGAAGCGTCTTATTTGGTGGGGTCAGAGACTCAGTTTATATACCCAAAATGCCTTTGAAGTGGGGGAAACTTCAAAGAGTTGTTTTGAAGTGCATACGTTCCCCTTTCCCCTCATTCTGTCTGAAAGGATCCCTTTGGGGGGAATCAGTCCTTTGTGTGAGGGCATGCCACTGGCCTTTGAAATGTAAGTGTCAGAATCTACCACTTAAAAGTATAGGAGGGCAGTTCCAATGCTAGTATATGAGGAGAGCAGGTCTCACAGTAGTTGAAAACATATTTATGCATTTCTCACTACCGGGACATGTAAAACACATAAGTACATGTCCTGCCTTTTATCTACATAGCACCCTGCCCTACCCATTACCTAGGGCTTACCTTAGGGGTGTCTTATATGTAGAAAAAGAGGAGTTAAAGGCTCAGCACGTTGTTTTAAATGTCAATTCAAAGTGGCAATGAGACTGCACACACAGGCCTTGCAAATGCAGGCCTGAGACATGGTCATGGGGCTACCTATGTGAGTGGCACAATCAGTGCTGCAGGCCCACCAGTAGCATTTAATTTATATATCCTGGGCACATGAAGTACACTTTTCAAGGGACTTACAAGCAAATTAAATGTGCTAATTGAGTAGGAACCAAGGTTACCATGTTTAGGGGAGAGATCGTATGCACTTTAGCACTGGCCAGCAGTGGTAAAGTGTGAAGAGTCCTAAAACCAGCAAAAACAGTGTCAGAAAAATGGAAGAAGGTAGACAAAAAGTATGGTGATGACCACCCTACGGCTGTCAGGTCTAAGACATGGTGTAGAGACCATCTGGGTGGGGACAGAGGTTCATCACAAGCAATCCCTGTTCCAAATGGGTTAGAATGAGGGTGTCTGCTTACCACCCTCTTTTTTCCCTATATATTGCTCCGATAGTTGGGGGAAAGCACATTGTGTGCTTACTGTATGCAGACGACATAGTAATTTTCAATCGTACACCCAAAAGTTTACATAGCCATCCTCAGGCTCTACAATAATTTGCTGAACCACATTATCTAAAGATCAATGTATCCAAAAACAAAGTCATGTGTGTCCATGGGAGGAAAAATCCAAACTATGGAAATTTTGTATGGTCTCTGGGTGGTCAAAATTGGACATTGTTAAATCATGTACCCTCCTGGGGAAGATAGTGTGTGGATATTTAAGTGACAAACCCCATCTGGAAAATAATGTGACTAAAGCCTCTCCCAGGTCAAATGTTTGAACTATTTTGATAGGGCCACTGGAAGAAGGCATTTTGCCCTTTAATTGGAGGTCGATTGAACTAAGATTCGTGCCTCTTTACTGTATGGCACAGAATTGATTGATGTTTTGAAATGGGGTTTCCTAAATAGAATGGATGATTGAGTCCTTAGAAGCTTGGCCTCTGTTAATCCGTCTCTCCATGGCAGCTTTATGGTTAGAATTTGGGCTGAGAAGTGTTTTTGTGCAGGGCCTTGCGGGGTGGCGCGCTGGATTGTGTCCCTTGCAAAAAGTAGTCATGGATCACTAAGGTTCTGGTTAAGAAAATAACGTTTGGATGGTCCAAAAGAAAAACTCACTAATCAATAGAAACTATGTGACAGAAGTAGATTTGCTGCAATTAGATCTTTCTTTGATCTTTACTTTGACTATACAGCAATTACAAGCTAGTTTAAACAAGCCAATTGTGATTTCAGCTTTTGTATGGATAGGGAGCCCTTTCTCTTAAAGAGGGTCCATCATGCGGCTATCAATTCCTGTTTAATAAATAAAGCACTTATTTATATTTTGGGGAATCTGCCACATGGAGTGTAACGTTCCTGGATACTTTTGAGGAAGGGTATGCTACCTCTAAACCCCCTTCTGGCTAAATTGTGTGTTTCTTCGGCAGTTTGTAATAAGTGCCAAAATAGACTTCAAGATCTCAATTATGTCTTATATATCCTGCTCTTCTGCTATGTTGGTGGAATTGGCTGAGGCCGATATGTGTGCAGCTGTCCATTCTCTCAGCCTCAGCAGTATTACAGTCACTTTATGTACCTCTGAATGAATATTTTGTTATAATTTTTTTTTACTTTTTAAGTGCTTTTTAAAGGTGTAGTAATGGGGTATTAGTTGCTATGCATTGAAATTTGTTAATATTTTTTAATATGTTGTCTTCCTATGCATTGAGACATAGGATTTCTGCTGACGTTATTTGATTGCATGCAAAAGAAACCATATGAAAAGTTTTGTATGTTTTGCACCGAGGCAGTAAAATACTCTGCTGCTCCAGAGGAATTTGTTTTAAATAAAAGTTTTAGAACTTTTGATATTATCTATGATTGTTTGATCTTTGATGAGATGGTTTACACTGTATATTTTGCAATGATGGCACAGAAGGCACTATTATGTACTTTTAGCTACAATATTCTGCTGCTTGAGGGGAAATTGTTTTAAATGAAAGTTTCTAGAACCCAGGATATTTTTTTTTATTGTAAGATATATTGGAGGGACGGATAATTTTTTATTGTGTGTTTAAAACTCTTAGGGGGTTATTCCAACTTTGGAGGAAGTGGTAATCCGTCCCAAAAGTGACGGTAAAGTGGCGGATATACCACCAGCCGTATTACGAGTCCATTATATCCTATGGAACTCGTAATACGGCTGGTGGTAAATCCGTCACATTTGGGATATATGTATGAATTTTTGAGATATTATGTGGACCTCCATGGAGTTTCAGAAGATAAATAAACAAACGTGAAATAAACTAAACTTGGAACTTGAACTTGCAACCAAACCAGTGAAGCCGAACTCATACAAAAGCTCAGAAAAAACTTTCCTAGAAGAATTTCAATTTGAAAAGGTGTCCTCATTGAAAACTGCTGTTGTTGTGAACTAAATGTCACAAATGATAATGGTCAAGATATTATTCATGCAAAACTTCGGAGAAGTTGTTCAGACTGTTCTAGTGATATCAAAGTCAGTGTGCACCTTGCAATAACTGCACATTGTCTTTGACAGTGATTTTGAAATATCCATCAAAGAATGTGAGAGAATCAGATGAATGTCTAAAAGTGGAACAATTGACCTTGCCTGCATCAAACTTTCGACACCTATGCATGGGCAACTTGATAAATTCTGGTCATCAACATCGAACAAGATGAACTTGGAGATGTTAACTCGACAAAATATTACTGGTGCTTCACTGAACACTGAACTTCCAATAATTGCAATAGAAATGGTTGTCAATGAGAAGTTGGTTCCTGCAGAGATATATTCAAAAGGTATTGGCCAGATTGTTCAAGAACTTAAAAGCAAATTGGAGGAAGCTGACCTTTGTGTCATGCCACATGTTGAGCGAGCTGTTGTACTGTCAAATTACACAAATAACACTATTGAGCTATTTAGATTTGTTGCATTGTTCATAAGTCAAGGATTGTCAGAGGTATGGATAAGTTATGTAAAAGGTGAGAAAGACACTTAGGCCCTCATAACAACCCTGGCGGTTGGTGTAAAAGTGGCAGTAATACAGCCAACAGGCTGGCGGTAATTACCGCCAAATGATCACAATGGCAGAAAGATCTCCGACAGACAGCCACTTTACCACACCGACTGCCAGGGTGGAAACAACAGGCACCACAGTGGAAGCCGCCTACAGCCAGGCGTAAGTCAATGTTCCACCCACCATATAAAGACATGCCAATCCACCACCTTTTCTGGGGCGGTACCTACGACATCAAAAGCCTGGCGGAAACACTGCACAGAAGTGGAAGGCTCACATTTGGAGATACAGGGAAGGACCACACCGCCATGGAGTTTGAGCTGCATGTCTTCCTCATGGTCTTCTACGTGCTGCTTCACCAAGAACACCAACAACGGCGAAGACGACGACGGTGAGTACAGCCGCCTAACACATAAGGGGAGGGAGGAAAACGACAGTGACACACACACATGCACCACACACAACCTGTTAGAAATGGGGTCTTTGGTTGACAGTCTGGTTACCCCCTGTTCAAGCAAGGACCCTCACTCTAGTTAGGATAAAAGAGAATCACCCTCAGCTAACCCCTGCTTACCCCCTTGGTAGCTTGGCAGAGCAGTAGGCTTAACCTCAGAGTGCTGGGCGCAAAGTATTTGTACCAACACACACAGCAACTTAATGAAAACACTACAAAATGACACAACACCAGTCTAGAAAAATAGGAAATATTTATCTAGACAAAACAAGACCAAAACGACAAAAATCCAACATACACAAGTCAAGTTATGATTTTTTAAAGGTTTAAAATAGAAAGAGTCTTTAGGTAGTTGTAACAACACACTAGCGCTGCTAGCGTGTAAATGTACCTGGTTTGCGTCAAAAATAACCCCGCACGGGCGGTGTGCGTCGAAAATAACCCTGCACGGTTATATGCGTCGAAAACAACTCGGCACGGCGATGCGCGTCGAAAAAGCCAGCCACGCGACGGTCCGAAAGTCCCGCGGCGCAGGTTGCGATCTCTCAGCCTTCGTCAGCGATGCTGCGCGTCGTTTCTCCTGCTCCGGGCGTCGATTCTCCGGTCGCGTTTCCTGCGGCGTCGTTTCTCAGCTGCGGAGCCGGCGTCGCGTCGTTTTCTCAGCCGCGATCGGATTCGCGTCGATCTTTTCTCCGCACGGCGCTCGGTGCGTGTATTTTTGTCCTTAGGCTGCCAGCCTCTCCTTTCAGGGTCCCAGGAACTGGAAGGGCACCACAGAGCAGAGTAGGGGTCTCTCCAGAGACTCCAGGTGCTGGCAGGAAGAAGTCTTTGCTATCCCTGAGACTTCAACAACAGGAGGCAAGCTCTACATCAAGCCCTTGGAGATTTCTTCTTCAAGATGGAAGGCACACAAAGTCCAGTCTTTGCCCTCTTACTCTGGCAGAAGCAGCACTGCAGGAAAGCTCCACAAAGCACAGTCACAGGCAGGGTAGCACTTGTTCCTCAGCTATCAGCTCTTCTCCAGGCAGAGGTTCCTCTTGATTCCAGAAGTGTTTCTAAAGTTTGTAAGTTTGGGTGCCCTTCTTATACCCATTTTAGTCTTTGAAGTCACCTTCCTTCAAAGGGGACTCACACCTTCTTGTGAAATCCTGCCTTGCCCAGGCAAGGCCTCAGACACACACCAGGGGGTTGGAGACAGCATTGTCAGAGGCAGGCACAGTCCTTTCAGATGAGAGTGACCACTCCACCCCTCCCTCCTAGCAGAGATGGCTAATCAGGAAATGCAGATCACACCCCAGCTCCCTTTGTGTCACTGTCTGGTGTGAGGTGAAAAACAACCCAACTGTCAAAACTGACCCAGACAGGGAATCCACAAACCAGGCAGAGTCACAGAATGGTTTAAGCAAGAAAATGCTCACTTTCTAAAAGTGGCATTTCCAAACGCACAATCTTAAAATCAACTTTACTAAAAGATGTATTTTTAAATTGTGAGTTCAGGGATCCCAAACTCCACATGTCCATCTACTCTCTAGGGGAATCTACACTTTAATCATATTTAAAGGTAGCCCCCATATTATCCTATGAGAGAGAGACAGACCTTGCAACAGTGAAAACGAAATTGGCAGTATTTCACTGTCAGGACATATAAACCACATTACTATATGTCCTACCTTATCCATACACTGCACCCTGCCCTTGGGGCTACCTAGGGCCTACCTTAGGGGTGCCTTACATGTAAGGAAAGGGAAGGTTTAGGCCTGGCAAGTGGGTACACTTGCCAAGTCGAATTTACAGTGTAAAAATACACATACAGACACTGCAGGGGCAGGTCTGAGACATGATTACAGAGCTACTTATGTGGGTGGCACAACCAGTGCTGCAGGCCCACTAGTAGCATTTGATTTACAGGCCCTGGCACCTCTAGTGCACATTACTAGGGACTTACTAGTAATTCAAATATGCCAATCATGGATGAACCACTTACATACAATTTAAACAGGAGCACTTGCACTTTAGCACTGGTTAGCAGTGGTAAAGTGCCCAGAGTAACAAAAACAGCAAAATCAGAGTCCAGCACACATCAACAACCTGGGGAACAGAGGCAAAAAGTTAAGGGAGACCACGCCAAGGATGAAAAGTCTAACACAACCCAAATACACATACACCATACACACAACCTTATGCATCAGAAAACAATTTATTACCCCTAAATCGGATGAATAATGCAAGGACAAAACAAATTTACTAAAGTGAATGTAATAAGATCAACACAGTATATAGAAACATTTAGCCAATGTAACAGATAATTACAATTGTACAGTTCAAGGGACATGTAGGAAAGTACCATCTTTCTTGGCATGTTACCCCCATTTTTACCTGTATGTCAGTATGTTTTTACTTGTCTCACTGGGATCTTGCTGGTCAGGACCCCAGTGTTCATAGTTTATGGCCTAATGTGTGTGTCTGTACAGTGCTTAACTGTGTCACTGAGGCTCTGCTAATCAGAACATCAGTGCTTATCCTCTCTCTGCTTTTAAATTTGTCACTATAGGCTAGTAACTTAATTTACCAATTTCAACTGGCACACTGGACCCCCCTTATAAGTCCCTAGTATATGGTACCTAGGTACCCAGGGCATTGGGATTCCAGGAGATCCTTATGTGCTGCAGCATTTCTTTTGCCACCCATAAGGAGCTCAGACAAACCCTTTCACAGGCCTACCACTGCAGCCTGCGTGAAATAACGCACATGTTATTTCACAGCCATTTTCACTCTTCAGTAACTTATAAGTCACCTATATGTCTTGCCTTCAGTGCTGAAGATTAGGTGCAAAGTTACTAAGTGTGAGGACACCCTTGCACTAAGAAAGGTGCCGCCACATAGTTCAGGGCCATTTCCTGGGACTCTGTGAGTGCGGGACGCCATTACACACGTTCACTACATTTAGGTCAAAACCTATATGTAGCTTCACAATGGTAACTCCGAATATGGCCATGTTACATGTCTAAGATCATGGAATTGTCCCCCATTCCAAATCTGGTATTGGGGAGCCAATTCCAAGCATCCTGGGGGCTCCACTATGGACCACCAGTACTGCTAAACCAGCTCTCTGAGGCTTGAAATGCAGCTACAGCTGCTGTCACCTCACAGATAGGGGTCTTCCCTCCTGGGGTCTGAGCAGCTCAGTCCCAGGAAGGCAGAACAAAGCATTTCCTTTGGGAGCAGGGTGTTACACCCTCTCCCTTTGGAAATAGGTGTTACAGGCTGGGGAGGGGTAGCCTCCCCCAGCCTCTGGAAATGCTTTAAAGGGCACAGATGGTGCCATCCTTGCATAAGCTAGTCTACATCGGTTCAGGGACCCCTTGTCCCCTGCTCTGGCGCAAAACTGCACAAAGGAAATGGGATTGACCACTCCCCTCTCCATCACCACTCTCGGGGTGGTGCCCAGAGCTCCTCCAGTGTGTCCCAAACTTCATCCATCTTGGTTTGCAAGGTGTGGGGGCACTTTGGAGGACTCTGAGTGGCCAGTGCCAGGAGGCGATATCGGAGACCCCTCCTGATACGTCCATACATGATAAGGTAGCCAATCACCCTCTCAGGGCTATTTAGGGTCTAGCCTGTGGGTTCTCTTCAGATTCTACTGCAAGTTTCCAGCAGGAATCCTCTGCAACTACTACTTCATCCTCTGACCTCGGATTAACCACAGCCTGCTCCAGGAACCGCTGTAACAGCAACAAAGTTTCCACAAGGGATACTTATCTTCTGCAACTTCAGCTCCAGCCAGCAACTGCAACAGTTTCCATGGTGTGCACGCTCTGAGGACTCCCTGTCTTCACCCTGCACCAGAAGGACCAAAGAAATCTCCTGTGGGGTGACAGAGTCACTCCCCTGCTGAAGCAGGCACCTTCTAAGTCAATGACCAGTTCTCTTGGACTCCTCTCCTGGTGACGAGCATGCTCTTTGCAACACAAAGGGTGGACCCCATTGACACAGACTGTCCTGTGGTCCTGCTGTCCCAATTTGGAGGAGGTAAAACCTTGCTTTCCCTCAGAACGACAGTCCCCCTTTGCACTGCGTCTTCTTCACCTCCTGCGGCCTTTGAGCACTATTTGCAAACTGCCTTTGTGCACAGCCTGGCCCAGGTCCCCAGCCCTCTATCCTGCAGTGCTCAACTTGCTGAGTTGATCTCCGGTGGCGAGGGACCTTCCTTGGTAGTGATGAACCAACTGCATTTTGCACCTCCTTTGTCCCCATGTCCTGTGACACCTGTGGGTGCTATCTTATGCTCTGAGGGTTCTCTGAAGTGCTGAGAGACCCATCTTCCTCCTCACAGAGAGTTGAGGACCCCAGGTCCCTCCTGGGTCCAGATAGCGCTTAGTTGACACAAAACATAACTTTGCTGGAACCAAGGCTTGTTGGAGGAATCCAGTGCCAAATCTCGCCTGCATCCAACTTCATGAAGTGGGACATGCTTTGCATCATGCAGGAACCCACTGGCATCTTCCTAGGGTGCATTTCAGCAGTCTTCATCTAACCAGGGACTCTTCTTTTGCACCCTCTTCTGGGTTGGCAGGGGCTCTTGTCCTTCCTGGATCTTCTTTTGACTTCTGTACTTGGTTTTGCAGACTTGGTTGGTTCTTGCAATAATTCCAATCACGAGGTGTAGTGTGTCCTAAGAAAACTTACAGTACTTTACTCCTGCTTTTCCGGGCTCTGGGGTGGGGTAATTTACTTACCTTCACTGTATTCTTACTCTCCCAGCGATTCTGCACACACTACACTTGTCTAGGGGAGATATTTGTGATTTGCATTCCACTTTCTTAGTATATGGTTTGTGTTGTCCCTAGACCTATTTTCTCCCTTTGCATTCTAAAGTATTTCCTATTGTTTGCACTATCCTATGTCTAATTACATGCCTTATTTTGGTGTCTAGTGTATATATTGTATATAATACTTACCTCTAGAAGGAGTATTGCCCCTAAGATATTTTTGGTACTGTGTCACCCAAATAAACTACCTTTATTTTTGGCAACACTGAGTATTTTCTTTACTTGTGTATGAGTACTCTGCAACTATAAGTGGTATTGCCTGAGCTTTGCATGTCTCCTAGTTCAGCCTAAGCTGCTCTGCTATAGCTACCTCTATCAGCCAAAGCTGCTAGAACACTAGTAAATGTCACTAATAAGGAATAACTGTACCTGGTAAAAGGTGTAAGTACCCAAGGTACCCACTACAAACCAGGCCAGCTACAGGACACTGCCCAGTCCTCAGTGTGTGTGGGTCACAGGGCCACAGGCCAAAATCCAATGCCCCACTTGTCACTTTCATCAACACGGAGAGAACACTGCAGGGGCATCAGTTGGTAAATAGGCAGGTACCTCAGGGGGACGGGGGGCGCCTCAGCTGGGAGATGAAACAAGACCACTGGTTCTGGAGGGGGCAACATGCCCTGTGCGTAGTCCTGGGGAGTGCAAGGCCACAGTCTCTCAAGTGAGTGACTTGCCCACTGCTTCTGGAGGGGGCAACATGCCCATTGCTCTGTCTTGGAGAGTGCAACGCCAAAGTCTCTTGAGTAGGTGACTTGCCCACATGCTTTGGAGGGGGCAACATGCCCATTGCTCTGTCCTGGGTAGTGCAAGGCCACTGTCTCTCGAGTGGGTGACTTGTCTACATGCTCTGGAGGGGGCAACATGCCCTTTGCTTGGTCATGGGGAGAGCAAGGCCACAGTCTCTTAAGTCAGTGTCTTCCCCACTGGTTCTGGAGGGGGCATCGTGCCCTGTGCTCTTGATCCTGGGGAGGCTGGGGTTGGTTCTGGAGGGGGCATCGTGCCCTGTTCTCTTGATCCTGGAGAGGCTGGGGTTGGTGGGTGTTTCCCCACTGGTTCTGGTGGAGGCATCGTGCCGTGTGCTCTTGATCCTGGGGAGTGCAAGGTCACAGTCTCTCAGGTGGGTGTCATACCCACTGGATTTGCAGGGGCCAGGCCGCACCGCAGCCCATGGAGGCAGGACTTCATACAGTCCACCGGCGGTGACGGCTGCTCAGTGGTGGTAGTGATGATGCTGCAGCCGCTGGTGGGGGGAAGCTCCTGCCCATCTCCTACAGCCTCGGACGGCTACTCAGTGGCGGTGGTTGTGCTGCTGCTGGTGGGGGAAGCTCCTGCTCATCCCCTGCAGCCTCAGACAGCTGCTCAGTGGCGGTGGTGGTGCTGCTGCTGGTGGGGGGAAGTTCCTGTCTATCCCCTGCAGCCTTGGATGGCTGCTTAGTGGTGGTTGGTGGTGGGGTATGTCACAGTTCCAGCCCCAGGCCCCTTGCTCTTCCTGCCTGCTGATGCAGGCTCCTTGGTCTTCCTGGCAGCAGCTTGGACAGGCTCCTTATTCTTCCTGGCAGCAGCTGGTGCAGGATCCTTGCTCTTCCTGGCAGCAACTGGGACAGGCTCCTTTACCTTGAGGCTGCCTGGGGCAGGCTCCTTCACCCTGAGGACATGTGCCCTGGCTCCTTTCCCACCACGAGTGGGTATGTTGACAACTGGACCTGTGAACTGGGTGGCTGCGATGCTTGGCTGGGTTTTTCCCACCCTGGCTAGACATGCAGGAAGGAGGGGGAGGGGTAGGGAAGAGGTCAATGGTGGAAAGGATACGTTTTTAAGGGACACTGGGGCGGGAAGAGGGAGAAGGCTTGGGAGTGGAGGAAGAGGGAGTGGTTGTAGGAGGTGTTTGCTGATTTTGGGTGCAGGTGCATGGTCTGGATGCTGTTGTGATGTGGATGGCTGTTGGGTGTCTGAGTGCTTGTGTTTGTGTACCTTGGAGGGGGGCACAGACATAGTGGGAGAGGACACAGGGGACGTGTGCATATCTGTTGTGGAGGTGTCTGCCAGTGAGGTGTGTGTTCTGCTAGGTGTGGTGGTGATGCTGGTAGTGGATGATGATGTAGTGCATGCAGCTGTTCGTGTAGACGGTACTAGAAGAGAGGTAGAGAAGGAGGAGGAGGAGGGGGACACAGTGGAAATAGTGGATGTTGGTATATCTGCATCTGGGTGGTGTTTGTCTGAGTGCCTGTGGGATGAAGTGTGGTGCTTGTGTTTGCCAGAACTACTCTTGTGTGTTGTCTTGTGTACATGCTCGTCTGCCTGTGTGCTTGGGATAGATTGGGGTTGAGGAGATTGGGATTGGGAAGAGGAAGTTGGAGGGGGAGGATGGAAACAGGGACACTGGCTGCCATCAGAGAGGAGGCCAGAGCCTGGATTGATATCTGTAGGGACTCCAGGAATGCATTGGTCTGTTGCATCTGGGCTTCCAGCCCCTGGATGGCATTCACAATAGTTGACTGCCCTACAGATATGGACCTCAGGAGGTCAATAGCCTCCTCACTCAGGGAAGCAGTGCTCACTAGGGCAGAGCCTTAGGTGCCTGGGGCAAAGGAGATGCCCACCCTCCTGGGTGAGTGGGCACCAGCAACTCCCTGAGGGGCTGCTGGGAGGTTGCAGCTGTACCTGTAGCTGGAGTGGTCACAGAGGCGTCTGCCATAACCTGGGAGCTCCATCGGAGGAAGTATCTGTACCAGAACTGTCCCCTCCAGTCTCCGCCGTGGTGCTCCTCTCACCCTCCATCCCCCTGGTGCCCTCAGTGTCAGAGGACTCTGCCTCCTGGGTCCTGTGGGATGCAGCTCCCTCTGTCGCCGGTGCCTCTTCTCCTCTGCCAGATGATGCTAATGCACATAAGGACAGGATGACAAAACAAAAAGGGGGGGGAGAGACAAAGGATACACTTGGTCAATGGCTGTACTAACACCACCGTTGGCGTACACAGCACCCTCACACACAGGGAACAAGCCTACGCACTATGCATTGCACTACCAGTGATATTGCTAGCCAACAATGCATGGGGAGGGGCACACACCACCAAATCCAGCACACCTGGGACCCTCCCAGCCCTGACCAGTAGGGGATGCCTACGAGCTAGGTAGCAGGACTATCCCTTCAAAACCCTAGCCACCAGGGGACCTAAACTGCAATGTCAGGCCTGGCCTAGGGGTACCACTGATGTACATCCCCCACCCGGATACCACCCCACCAGGCGTTAGTAGTAATGATGGGCACTGTGCTCACCCCCTTGTGGCTGCTGTGATGCCCTCAAACACCCATCCAGCTCAGGATAGGCCACCGCCAGTATGCAGGCTATCAGGGGGGTCAGGGTTCAATGGGCATCCTTTCCTCTTTGGGAGGCCATCCACAGCTGGGCTTTCTCGGTCTTCTATGCCAAGCGTCTCAGGTCCTCCCACCGTTTCTGACAGTGGGTGCTCCGCCTGTCGTAGACCCCCAGGGTCCACACGTCCTCGGCGATGGCACGCCATATACCCTTCTTTTGATGGGCGCTGACCTACAGAGGCAATACAGACAAGAAAATAGTATTAGTATGACAGTCCTGCCTGTTACACTTATGGCCCACCATACCCCTTCATATCACCATTTGCACACACATGGCCCAGCACACAACCAATGTGGTGCCCAGAGGACATCTACCCACCCCCTTACACGAGGCCTTAACATACACTACTCCATGCATTCATGCCACATGCATCGTGCACACAATGTACTCACTTGTTGGTCTGGAGGCCCATACAGCAGTTCATACTGGGGTAGGACCCCATCCACCAGTCTCTCCAACTCTGCTGAAGTGAAGGCAGGGGCCCTTTCCCCAGTCACATGGGCCAGGGTAGGTTCCAGACACAGGTCACAGCAGCACATGCACTGTAGGTTCTCTCCTGTTGAAGATCAGGAAGCAAGTGAGGACCCTGATATAAAATGGCAATCACGTCCGCGGTGGTGCATACCGTCACCGCCGGCATAGATCACCATTGGCCACTTTTACCCATAGGGCCCAATGTTACCCCATGAGGAGTTGCACTGCTGTTCCCGACTGCCTCCCGCAATGGCGCACGTCAGCGGAATTACCTTACTTCCACCTGTCCCTCCACACAGGAAAGGTGGGCGCCATTTAAGGGTTGGGGGACAAACCCTGGATAATTGTTGCATCACTGTTTAAATTTGGACATACTGCACAATTCACGCTGACCCATTACAAATGAACAGCATGCAATGTTCTGTTGTAGCCGGATTGTTCAGTTCGTGACCGACTCCTCATTCTTTTACCCCTTAGATTGGTACCGCTGCGGATGAATAGGAGATGGAGACATACTCCCATGTACAGACCCCTGTTGGACTTGGCAACACTGGAGGACAGGCACATTATCCTCACCTATAGACTTGACAGGGCCACAATCACAGAGCTGTGTGCCCAATTGGAGCCTGACCTGATATCTGTTCTCCGTCACCCCACTGGGATCCCCCCTCTTGTACAAGTTCTATCTGTGCAACATTTCCTGGCATTTCCTTTCCAAGTGACAGTGGGCTTGGCAGCAGGAATGTCACAGCCAATGTTCTCAATAGTGCTGACAAGAGTGTTGTCTGCCCTGATTAAATGCATGTGCAACTACATTGTATTCCCCAGGTGGAAGATTTGACCACAGTGAAGGCTGAGTTCTAAGCAATGGGACATGTCCCCAACATTATTGGGGTGATTGATGGAACACATATTGCATTAGTCCCCCCCATCAGAATGAAGAGGTGGACAGAAATCATAACAGTTTCCACTCTATGAATGTGCAGATGGTGTGCTTGGCGGACCAGTACATCTCCCACGTCAATGCTAAGTATCCAGGGATGGTGCATGATGCCTTTGTCCTAAGGAATAGCAGCATCCCAAATGTGATGGCCCAACTACAGAGGCACAGGGTGTGGCTAATAGGTGAGCCCTGGTCCCCACCCAGTATATGTTGGTGTATGGGTATGGTGTGGGGCTTATAGGATAGTGTGTGGCTAAATGTTTTCCCTCAAACTTTGCAGGTGACTCTGGTTACCCCAACCTATCTTGGCTGCTGACCCCTATGAGGAATGCCAGGACAAGTGCAGAAGAACGTTACAATGAGGCACATGGGTGAGACAGAAGGATTATAGAACAGACCTTTGGCGTCCTGAAGGCCAGGTTCAGATTCCTGCATCTGACAGATGGATCCCTGTGTTACTCACCCAAGAAGCTCTGCCAGATAATAGTGGCATGCTGCATGTTGCACAACCTTGCCCTGAGACGCCATGTGTTTTTTCTGCAG
This sequence comes from Pleurodeles waltl, assembly GCF_031143425.1. Lineage (NCBI taxonomy): Eukaryota > Metazoa > Chordata > Amphibia > Caudata > Salamandridae > Pleurodeles > Pleurodeles waltl. The sequence continues at coordinate 1,107,670,157 of NC_090444.1, read as the reverse complement.
GAAGAGAAGGCTGGAGATGCCCTTGTGGCAGCAGTGGACCCTGGAACAGTGAGGATGAGGAGGCATAGGATGAGGACGAGGACAACAGAACAGCAGTCATCAAACAGTACTTCAAATGACACACAGGAAAGACAGTGCTACTTCACATTTCATAATAATTATATTTAATTTTGATGCCACTGGCATGCTGTTATTTCTCACTTCTATGCCGCCCACTTACTGTACCCTTTGGCAATTCATTTAACAGATTTTGGTCCCTCATAATAATTCCTGGTGTGATCACTGCAGCCAGCTACAGGTCATTTACATATGCTCATTTACTGTACAGTTGAATTGCATTGTTTGAACCTGTAAATGAATACACATCAGACATACTCCATACGTCTATTTATTCCAACGGTGATTATTGAAGTGCTAGGTAACAGAGGGGCAAGTGCAATGGGATGGGGTTATGATGGAGGAAAGTCCAGGGTATTGTTCCAGTCTATTTGTAGCACAGATACATTGTTCAAGGGTACATAGGAAGGGGAGCAATGGCAGTTCAAGTTGGACAGGGTGACTGAGTGGGACACAAGGGTGACAATCAGGAGAGTCTCATTTCCTGGTGGGGGTCCTGGCAATAGTCTCTGGCTTCAGTCTGGATCTCATGGAACGTTTGCAGGGTGGTTCACCTTCTGCAGGGGGAGGGGTGCTGGTGGCCTGTTGGTCCTGTGGCTGGGCCTCCTGTCCACTAGCGGCAGCCGAGGTGGAAGGCAGTTCAGATGTCTGGCTAGTGGCAGGGGCCCACTGTTGTGAGACTGCCTCCCTCATAATATTGGCCATGGCTGCCAGCACCCCTGCTATGGAGTCCAGGGTGGTGAGGATGGCCTGCAAGTCCTCCCTGATCCCCTGGTACTGTCCCACCTGCAGCCGCCTGTTCTCCTGCACATTGTCCAGGATCTGGTCCATCTTGTCCTGGGAAAGTTGGAAGGCTCCCAGGATCTCTGCAAGTGCCTCCTGGAGAGTTGGTTCCCTAGGCCTCTCCTTTCCCTGGTGCACAGCAGTCCTCCCAGTTTCCTTGTTGTCCTGTGCCCCTGTCCCCTGAACGGTGTGCCCACTGCCACTAACCCCATGCCCCTTATTGTCTTGGGTGTGAGGGGTGCCCTAGGGTCCATGTAGAGGTGGACACACTGCTGATTGACGTGTCCTGGGGACAGAAGCATGGGTACCCTGGGTGGGTGCTGTGGTGGTGTTTCTTGATGGGGGAGGCTCTGTGGTGGTGTGTGACTGGGCCTGGGTAACCGGCTGCCCAGAGGTCCCTAATGGGCCAGTTGGTCATCCAGATCCTGACGTCCAGAGTTGCGGTCATCACTGTGGGCCTCTTCTGTGGGAGGACTGTATATTGCTGGCACCTCCTCTCCGGTTACATTGTCTGGGGTACCTGTGGGGATGTAAATGCTGTGCTATTGTTTCTGTGTCTTACATATTGTGCATTTGTGGCTTGCCCTCTTTGTTTGTATTTGCCCTGGCAGTTTTCACTTGTGTACGTTGGTATGTAGTGTGATAGGTGAGTGTGCATGCTTTAGTGATAGGTATCCATGCAGGTCTATGAGTGGTGTCCATGCACTGGTATGGCATGCAGTGCTTGGCATTGTGATGAGTGAGATGTGATGGTGGGGGGTGTGTGAAGTGGTAGAGTGATGGGAGTGAGAGTGGGGGTATGTGATGGCATGCAGGTAGGGGGGTAGTAGTAGTATAGAGTTGACTTATCAGAATCCAGTCCTCCTCCGGCCAGGCCCTCAGGATGCATGATTGCCAAGACTTGCTCCTCCCATGTTGTTAGTTGTGGGGAGGAGGTGGGGGTCCACCGCCAGTCCTCTGTACAGCGAGTTGGGGTCTTGCTGCAATGGAACATACCTTCCCCTGTAGGTCGTTCCACCTCTTCCTGATGTCATCCCTGGTTCTTGGGTGCTGTCCCACAGCATTGATCCTGTCCACGATTCTCCGCCATAGCTCCATCTTCCTAGCTATCGATATCTGCTGCACCTGTGCTCCACATAGCCGTGGCTCTACCCTGATTATTTCCTCCACCATGACACTTAGCTCCTCCTCCTCTGAGAATCTGGGGTGTCTTTGTGGTGCCATGGGTTTTGTGTGAGTTGTGTAGGTGAGGGTGTGTAGGGTGATGTGTTGGGGTGTGTGATGTGGGGTGCGTGCGTGGTGTATAGGTGTAGGTAGTGTGTGGCTCCGGTGTTGTCTGTGGTAGTGGTGTCAGTCTTTTGCCAATGATTTGTATTCGTAAGGGGTTGTGTGTAATGTGGGTGGGTGTTTTATAGTGGTGTGGTTGTGTGGGTATGGTGTGTGTATGTATGTCAGGTGTGTGTTGCTTGGATTGCCCAATGTGTTGTTGTTTTGTTTGAGTGTGTGTATTTTGAGTATGGCGGTATGTACCACCAGTGGTTTACCGCCATGATGATTTGTGGGTCATAATGTAATGGGCGTAGTTCTGTTGGCATAACAGTGTGGGTTTTGATACCACAAGTTTATCACTGACTTTTGGTGTGGCGGATTTGTGTATGCGGCTGCATAGTGACCGTTTACTGTATGTGTGTCATAATATGGTGAATGGATATCCGCTGCCGCCGCGGTCTGTTGGCGGCAGTCAGTGGGATTTACTCAATGTCATAATGAGGGTCTTAATCTTGCTTCATATTCTGTATAGGAAACTTGACCCAGAGATGCTCAGTGTTCCTATCAAGGCACATATTCTAGTGGGAATTGACACTATGAGCAACATTGGAACAAAGCTTAGAGCTTTAACTGCTTAACCTGTGTTCCTAAAAGGATTTGCTGAGACAGACGAAGAATGTCACTTTAGATACATACAAAAATACCTTGTGGTTGTGTGGAAAACAAGTTCTGACCATCACACATTTGACTATCTTCAGTACAGTGAGTTCAAGAGATCAGACCCTCTAAGTGAGCTTCCATCGACATCATAGTCTGTACCTGGACACTTCAAGGGGCATTCTACTTTATCAGAAAATGTACAAGTGTTTTGGATCATGTATATTCAGAGAAAGAGTGGTGTGAATTTGGTTGTAAAGATATTGATGGGGTGCTAAAACCTACAACATTTCTAAAGCATGTACCCACAGAACTTACACGTGCATGTACTTGCAAAACCTGTGCTACAAACAGATGTCCCTGTTGATATGCTCTTCTCAAATGTTCCTCATTCTGCAAATGTACTACAAGAGATTGGCGAAATAAACATTGTTTGGTGTATACATAAATGGATAAAAAATCATTATTCTTACTTTCATTCCTATATATGTCTCTTCATCCTCTATTAAAGACGCCATTTTGGAAAATGGTGGAATGGTTGCTCTGAGGGGTTAATTTTTGTCTCTATAGGACTACTTGACCCCCAAAACCTATGTTTTGACACCACAATGAAGTAAATAGGTCTCCTGGTTCCAGAAATATTACATCATCACTGCAACAAATCTGCCATTTTTAAAAGAGTTGTCCAGAAAAATTTAGCCTGCATCAGTAATGTCTACCCGAACTAAATTACTTCTCTAAATGATCCAAACACACAAATCAATAATGAAAATCTCTAGACAACAATATTTTTACAGAGGTATATCAGGGAGTGGGGATTATAGTGGCAGTGTGCTCAGATGGTATCAGGGTACATTATGTATCATCATTATGTACATCATTTTGTATCAAAGAAAAATTATAAATATCCATTATTTCTCCATGTTCAAACATTAAAAAAACAGTGGTCAGCAACTTTCGTTGAAGTTCCATTTAACCTTGGAAATGTTTTAATTTTTTAATTTTTCTCTCATTATGTAGCAATAGATTGTCACATAGGTTCTCATTATCCTAATGAGACTTCTGGATTTGGGCGGCAGAATCACCTGTATTGTGGGGGACTGAATCTGTTCCCGCACCATGTGACACTTGTTGGCCTAATCCGGGTTTTGTTCCTGCTAACTAGCAGTGCCTCATCTCCACTCAAGAGCAGGCATGATTGGGCAACGGGTGCATGACCTAAATGACTCTTCAGGGAAATCGTGGTCACTCAGATCTCATCCGTTTCTCTCAGTCACATTGGGACACAGCAACAGACAAACGTATGAAGACGATTAGCTGAAAGCCCCATACAAGAGCATTATACATACATTTTTTATTATAATAATAAGGTAGTGGGTAATGCCATACCTAAAAAAAAATCCCTGATTCATCTGAACGTTGATTACTGGTTAAGATGAAATCATTTTTAAAATAATGGTCACTTTTGTACCTGGACTAGAAAGTAGATATGTGATGCAAAGCTTTAAACAGGTCAAAGAGTTTTTAACACATTCCGTTGCCGTCAACTCAGCCAATGAATTTACCTGCAATTCGTTTTTACTGATAAGAAAATAACGCACATTCCGAATGAAAGAAAGCATTTCAACTGAATGTGAAATATGTGACAGACTTCCCTACAGAGACGGCCAGTTCGTTTCATAAAATACTTTGAACAGCGTACGTGATTTTCTCCATCAGACAAATCTGCTTGGCTTACTGGATGATTTGTGAAACATCACAGATGCGACAAACTCCCTACAAATCATTTAATCAGTTTTCTTGTTTATCTTCGGGTGGAGTTCTGAAAAAAGTATTGAGAATATGGCTATAAAGCGCTGTGCCACTCCAAACCCAGTTTTAGCAAACACATTTTCTCATAATACAATGACATTGCTAGAACAACCTAATTCACACACAATAAAACATGATTTATGAAAAACACCATTACCTATAACATTTTTTATGATGGGTACATATAAACGATGCTTGCTTTAAGCTTGAGGAGTGGGGAGGATTGATTGTGGTGAAAAGCGGGCACATTATCGTCTCAACAGGCTCTTGTTTAACCCCTTAGATTCTGGGCCTCCTCCCCCTCCCACTCCCCCCCCCCCTACAGTGCTGAGCTCTTTTACTCTTTTCTGGCTATCTGGGGTAGTTTGCACTTATGCCCCCCATAACGTTTTTTCACATATGCTAACCACTCCAAATTTTTATCCTTTATTTCCAACATTCTAAAGATTGTGAAGGTATCCAGACTGTGTGGGTTCTCATGGAGGAGACCACAAAATAAGCCAAAACACAGTTGAAATTTGCATTTTTTGAAAAATTGGAAAAAGTGCTGCAGAGGAAAGAATCAGGTTGACTTAAATCAGAAAACCAAATTTCTCAACACAGTTTTGGCGTTTTACTGGGACTTACCCCACTTTTACTATTTTTTGTGCTTTCAGCCTCTTCTAGTTAGCGACAGAAAGGGTGTGAAAACAATGGTGGATTCTGAACAGCTAAACATTTCTGAAAAGTAGACAGAATTATGAATTTAACAAGGGGTCATTTGTGTAGATCCTTCCAGATTTTCCTACAGAAAGAGACAGTTGAAATGCAAATATTTTGAAATTGACCTGAAAAAATGCAGTCATTTCTGTCTATATTTTCTTCTGTACATTTTTCAATCTTTGGTAAATTTTTTAAAACAGTATACCGTTACGTCTGCTGGTCCCTTCTGTTTGCAGGGATACATAGGTTTTGAAGGTTCATCAAGAACCCAAGGTATCCAGAGTCAATAAATGAGCTGCACCTTGCAATGGGTTTTCATTGTGTACCTGGTATACCCAGCAATTCATTTGGTAAAATATAAAGTGTAAAAAATAGATATCAAGGAAACCTATGTATTTTTTAAATGGGCACAAGATAAGGAGTTTAGAAGCAGTGGTTATTTGCACATCTCTTAATTTGGGGGTCCCCATACTAGCATGCAAGTTACAGGTCATTTCTCAAAATGACTTCTTTCTTAAACACTGTCTTATATTTGGAAGGCAAAAATGCACAGAAAGACAATTGGCAAAAACACTTGTTCTTCTTTTCTGTGTTCCTCTCAGTCTCTCGATAAAAATGATACCTCACTTGTGTGGATAGGCCTGGTGCCGTGACAGGATACACCGTGTGATGAAAAAGCATGGGAAAATAATATTTTTAATCAACTTTTCACATTTACAGGGTATTCTGGATAACAAAACTTTGTGGAATCCAAACACGCCACACTTTCGTGGACTGCCCCGGGTGTCTAGTTTTCAGAAATGTCTGGGTTTGGTAGGTTTTCCTACATGGCAGCCGAGCCCACAAACAAATATGCAAGTGACTGTCTTAAAAAAAAACAGGCTGTTTTGTGGTAGGAAATGTTGATGTCTCCACAAACTATTTTAGGCACTTCCTTGTCGCGGTCACTTGCCTTTTTCTATGCAGACAATATTTTTCCCTGGCGACTTATTGGAATGCTGGGTGGTAGAAAATTTGTAGCTGCCGGCAGATTCCAAGGATTCCCCTCACTGAAATGCAAGGCAAATGTGTTTTTAAGCAAAGTTTGTGATTTCAAGGAGATTCTGGGCGAAGGAAAACTGGTGAGAGCCTTACAAGCACTGAACCCTTGGACTCCCTTGGTACAGTATGTTAAAGTTAATCCACCACTCACACTGGTTGGTTTTAGCACCTCCAGAAATTATGGTTTCAAACCATGAATCCTTATCAAAGTATCTGAAAATTGAAACAAATCCTTCTGAAGGTGAGCCATAAAGCCACTTCAAGGCACCAATCGCTTTATGGTCCCTTCGCTGCCATTCGCACACAACACACAACACTTTCATAACGCCGGCCACGGGCCTAATCCAACCAATCACTGCACTCACATCAATTTACTGCTGCCAGACAAGGACCCATCACATTCATATGCCACAGGACAGAATAAGTTTGACTACATTTTACCACCAGTCAAGTAACCACCTCCTTCTTCCTGAACATTATCGAAGGCATGTGTAAGTAACCTTTACTAATGACTCCCATGACAGCCACCTGAGGCTCAGGAAGACAAGCTTTTCATGTGCCTTTAGCGTACTCACTGTGCTAAATCCAACTGCTTCCAGTTTATGGATGCAAGGTACAGGTGTCTGTGTATGCCTTGGGAGGCCTATTCCTGGAACTGAGCAAGCACATCTTCATTTGAAACTGAGGTAGACATGCTGGGGAATTTTCACAAAGTGCCCTAAACAGAAGGCCATAAACTATGAAGAAGGGTAGTGTTTGGCACACAGCATGGTTGTGAGAACGTAGCATATGTCCTGGCCACGAATATGTGCAGTGCTGTGACTGTAATGCACTTCTCATATAGCAAATTGAACCTCTACTAAGTTCTGATGAATGAACATGGCAAGCAGGTCAAACGCTAAGAATATGTGTCATTGTCCTTTAGTGCCAGGGTGGGACCAATGGGTTTGAATCTACAGTTGGAGGCGATGTGCATCTGTACTACCTTGCAATCTGCCTTCTAGCTGTGCAATATCCTTGCTAAAGCACACCTACCACAAGCTTTTCTTACCAGTTCATGTCTCTGTCCTCATCAGAGTCATGACTAATCCTGTATAATTGCCAAGTGAAGCTATACTAATGCCCTCCACCTTTAACTACTTGAAACTCAAGAAAACATGTCTCATGCACCATCAGCACACTTAGGGGGTCATTCCTACATTGGCGGGCGGCGGTCGCCGCCTGCCAAGTGGGAACCCCCGAATGACCGCACCGGCCATTCTGGCTTTCCCGCTGGGCCGGCGGGCGACCGCCAGAAGGCCACCTGCCGGCCCAGCGGTAAACCCCCTTCTACGAGGATGCCGGCTCCGAATGGAGCCGGCGGAGTCGAAGGGGTGCGACGGGTGCAGTGGCACCCGTCGCGATTTTCAGTGTCTGCTTTTCAGACACTGAAAATCTTAATAGGGCCCTGTTAGGGGGCCCCTGCAGTGCCCATGCCAGTGGCATGGGCACTGCAGGGGCCCCCAGGGGCCCCACGACACCCGTTACCGCCATCCTGTTCCTGGCGGTGAAAACCGCCAGGAACAGGATGGCGGTAAGGGGGTCGGAATCCCCATGGCGGCGCTGCAAGCAGCGCCGCCATGGAGGATTCCCTGGGCCAGGGGTAAACCGGCGGGAAACCGCCGGTTGCCCTTTTCTGACCACAGCTTTACCGCCGCGGTCAGAATGGCCAAGGAAGCACCGCCAGCCTGTTGGCGGTGCTTCCGTCATTTTAGCCCGGGCGGTCGCCGACCGCCAGGGTTAGAATGACCCCCTTACTGTGCTAAATCCAACTCCTTCCAGTTTGTGAATGCAAGTTGGGAGTGTCCGAGTATGCTTTGGGAGACCTGTTCTTCAAAGTTAGCAAGCATATCTACAGTTGAAACAAAGGCAGACAAGATGGTGAATACATCCTAAGGTCTCTAGAGTAAAAAGTCAAACAAATATCCTGTGGGACTCATTCACCAAGACTTCTACTTTTGCTTTAAAAGTGAAGCTACAAATTGAATTTGCATACTTTCAAACAAGTAGAAACGTTGGTGAATATGTCTGATAGGACATTTGTTTGACTTATTACACTTAGGGGGTCATTCCGACCCCGGCGGTCAAGGACCGCCGGGGTCGGCAGGAGCACCGCCAACAGGCTGGCGGTGCCCCGCAGGGCATTCTGACCGCGGCGGTTTGGCCGCGGTCAGAACAGGAAAACCGGCGGTGTCCCGCCGGTTTTCCGCTGCCCTGGGAATCCCCCATGGCGGTGCAGCTTGCTGCGCCGCCATGGGGGATTCCGACCCCCTCACCGCCATCCTGTTCCTGGCGGCTCCGACCGCCAGGAACAGGATGGCGGTGAGGGGTGTCGTGGGGCCCCTGGGGGCCCCTGCGGTGCCCATGCCAATGGCATGGGCACTGCAGGGGCCCCCGTAAGAGGGCCCTACTTTGTATTTCAGTGTCTGCTTTGCAGACACTGAAATACGCGACGGGTGCCACTGCACCCGTCGCACATCCTCCACTCCGCCGGCTCCATTCGGAGCCGGCATCCTCATGGAGGGGTGTCTCCCACTGGGCTGGCGGGCGGCCTTTTGGCGGTCGCCCGCCAGCCCAGTGGGAAACCCAGAATACCCGCGGCGGTCTTTTGAGCGCGCAGCGGTATTCTGGCGGTTCCCTCCAGGCGGGCGGCTCCCGCCGCCCGCCGGGGTCAGAATGACCCCCTTAGTCTGGTTCTTGTTGGCAATCATGGAGGTCCTTGTGTAGCACACATAAGTTCCCTAACAAGTACTTCATAATTCAATCACGCCATTAACATTTTGTCACACAGGGTACTCCGTGACAATGTGGCATATGTTCTGTCCACTAGTATGTGCAGTGTGGGGACTAAAATGCACGTTAATCGAACAGATCACCTACCATTTTTTGATTGTGGATATAGGTGTTGAGCAGGCCATAAGGAAGTCCATGATTTCCTGAAGTCAATGAAGTAAAATTCTATGGCTGCTTGCCGAATGAAGCAGTGACCAATGGGCATTCGGTATCCATACACAGCCACTGAAAGGTTTACCCAACGGCAGCTCCACCTCAGTCGATTTCCCAGAACTTTTCTTTAGTATGATAGAACATAAAGCAAGTAGGGACAAAGAGGCCTGGCTGAGATGAGCACTGGGGACTGTAATACCGACTCTCCTGCTGCTTTTCATGCTTCGAGCACACTTTACAATGATGACATCCTTTTTGGGTGTTTTAGGAATGCGATCATCAAAGTGTCACTCCTGCAGCCTTGCCACATCATCAAGAACATATGAAGTAGAGGCACCTGCTTCTGTAACAGCAGTGAGGCTTTCAATTGGGGACAACTGAGAGTCAAGGAAAATCATGAGTATTCCTATTGTTGTCTGACGATCAACAACATATGTATTGTATGTTGCCATCTGGATCAGGTGGGCAAACAGTTTCTTGTACCAAGTGTGAGTTTTACGATATGCATTGTATGGTTGAAGAACCTGGTCGTTCTTGTCCACTCTGCCCATGTACTTATTGTAATGAAGTATACAGGTAGGCTTGTGGACTTCGGCCATCTGAACCTAAACCATGATGAGGGAAGTGCCCTCATCATGAATTGTAGTGAGCAGGTATACATCATGCCTATCTTAGAACCTGACTGCGAGCTGTTCGTTGGAATGCCACACAGTACTCTGGGATTGCTGGAGCTTCTTGCAAACAAGGTCCTGTGGGAATCTTTTGCAGTTACAATGAACTCTACTGCAGGCCACAGTGCCAGCTTTGTAGAGCTCACAGAACAGCTCTAATCCTGTATAGAAATTGTCCACATAAAGTTTATAACCTTTGTGAAGGAGTGGTTGGCAAATTTCCCATACAATCTTACCTGTCATCCCTAACGTGGAAGGGCAACCTACAAGGTTTAGGGTGCAGCCCCCCTTTTTTACAGGATCAAGGACTCATTGACTGATATACTCTTTCAAGGAGTATAGATCTCTGAAAACATGGCAAAGAAATGTTTCACAACAGGTCAAATTTTGAACAACCTGTCATGGTCTGGATGGTCCTGGAGCAATGCAGCAGAACTGTCATTGAAATGCAGCAAGTCCTGCAGTAGCAAAAACAATCTCTGCTCATGTATGGTGAGAAGATGGGGGTTACCCAAACTGTGCTAGTCATCCAGTAGCACTGCAAGGTGGGTTTCTGCACAAACCCCATTTTGAGCGTAAGGCCCAAAAATAGCTTCAACTCCTTCAGCAAAGTGGGAGTCCACTGGCTTGCCCTAGAACGGGGCCTGAGAGTGCCTCCATGCTCCCTCATAAATTGTTCTGCACACAAATTTGTTTTGCTGCACAATTTGCTGAATGAAGTCAACATCCAAAAAGAGATGGACGTAGTCGACTGCCAAAAAGTGTGCTGTATCGACTTTGCATCCAGTGTCACCAGTAAAGGCTGAAATTTGGGGCTGAACTAAATTGGGGGGCTGCCAAGAGAGCACTCTCTCTGTGGTTGCCCCTGCACGCACCTGCTCTCTGGGTTGTGCTAACCCGCTGTTGTCCCTCAGCACACACTGTGCTTGCAAAGGGACAGCAGGACTGTCCTCATCGTCTCCCTCAGAATCATTGGAAGAGGTGTCATTGGATGGGACTCCGAGACAGAAAAATCACTCCCACATTCTGGCCCACTGTCCTCTCCCTCAGATGCTGTCTCATTACCAGCTGTCTCAGTCTGTGATTTTGTTTCAGAGCTGTCCGCCATAACCCAAGTTACGGTTTCAGCAGCAGTCATCCAACAATGCCCCTTATCTGCTACTGGCTAAACTCTCCCTCTAAAGCACCAGCCTACATAGAAGGCAGATAGGGTCACACAATTGCTCATGGGTGTGTGTGTGTGATGTGTGGAACAGTAAATGTCAAGTCACCTTACCTTCACTTCTTCACTGAATCAGCAGATTCTCTGAAGACACTGAATAATTAAAAAAGACACACTATTACTTCACCTTACCAAATACCCATCATCATAGCCTTTAGCGCTTTTGTTGCTCCCCCTCCCATGACCGCCTACTCGAATTCCCTCACTACCACCCAGCAAAAGTACCCCTCATCTCTCCATAGCCACCCTCGCACATACATTTAATTTCTTTTAAAGTGAAGGTAACACCTGGTTTAATGATCCACTCAGCTAAATACATATCTATCCTTTGCCTCAAGCATCTAAACTACCTGCCCTAGTTTATTGGTCAAAACTGACACTAGACAAAAGTCAGATTTCTTTCTATATAGAGAATCTATCTCTAGAAAAAAATATAGGTATATATATATATATATATATATATATATATATATATATATATATTTATCAAAACAAATTCCTTTGGGATTTGTTTTGACTTATACTGGGTGCTCCCTTTTATCTGGACAAAGCTAAACCTCTCTGATGAACTCTAATGAGAGCAAAACACGTGTTAGGGGCTGCTTTTGCTCATTCTAGGTTGGCTTGGACGGCATTTTACCACTCCAAAGCTGTAATACTGTGCCTGGAGTGGTAAATGGCTTTTGCCATTTTACAACTCAGCAAGGTTGACACTGTGTCAAACCTATGCTTAAAGACTTTGCTGTATAAATGGCAAAAGACTTTGGGGGTCATTCTGACCCTGGCAGTCATGGACCGCCAGGGCCAACGACCGCGGGAGCACCGCCAACAGGCTGGCGGTGCTCCCATGGGCATTCTGACCGCGGCGGTACCGCCGCGGTCAGAAACGGGAAACCGGCGGTGTCCCGCCGGTTTCCCGCTGCCCAAGGGAATCCTCCATGGCGGCGCTGCAGGCAGCGCCGCCATGGGGATTCCGACCCCCTTACCGCCAGCCTGGCTCTGGCGGTTTTGACCGCCAGAACCTGGCTGGCGGGAACGGGTATCGTGGGGCCCATGGGGGCCCCTGCAGTGCCCATGCCAATGGCATGGGCACTGCAGGGGCCCCCTAACAGGGCCTCACCAAGATTTTCAGTGTCTGCCAAGCAGACACTGAAAATCGCGACGGGTGCAACTGCACCCGTCGCACCCCTTCCACTCCGCCGGCTCCATTAGCCGGCATCCTCATGGAAGGGGGTTTCCCACTGGGCTGGCGGGCGGCCTTCTGGCGGTCGCCCGCCAGCCCAGCGGGAAACTCAGAATGACCGCCGCAGTCTTTCGACCGCGGTACGGTCTTCTGGCGGTTCCCGCCAGGCGGGCGGCTTCTGCCGCCCGCGGAGGTCGAAATGACCCCCTTTGTCACTATCTTGCTCGGCGTGGATAGCACTGTGCTGACCCAATGCTTAAAAACTTTGCTAGATAAACAGACATTTGAGGTGGGCAAATCTAGAGTGTCGTTGGTGTTGCAGAGTGCTCTTTACTAAAGCTGCTCTCCACCTAAACTTGGGAACTACCCAGAGTTCTCTATTCTCTTTTTTGCATAATTTATGCGTCACACTAACCCTGGAAGGGATTTGTTTTGACTTATACTGGGTGCTCCCTTGTGTGTGGGCAAAGCTAAGCCTCTCTGATGAGCTCTAATGAGAGCGAAACACGTGTCAGGGGCTGCTTTTGCTCATTCCAGGTTGGCTTGGATGGTATTTTACCAGTCCAAAGGTGTAATACTGTGCCTGGAGTGGTAAATGGTTTTTTCCATTTTACAGCTCAGCAAGGTTGACACTTTGTCAAACCTCTGCTTAAAGACTTTACTCTATAAATGGCAAAAGACTTTGTTACTATCTAGCTCGGTGTGGATAGCACTGTGCTGATCCAATGCTTAAAAACTTTGCTAGATAAACAGACATTTGAGGTAGGAAAATCTAGAGTGTTGCTGTTGTTGCAGAGTGCTCCTTACTAGATCTGCTCTCCACCTAAACTTGGGAACTACCCAGAGTTCGTATTCTCGTTTTTTGCATAATGTATGCATAACTCTAACCCTGCAAGGGATTTGTTTTGACTTACACTGGGTGCTCCCTTGTGTGTGGGCAAAGCTAAGCCTCTCTGATGAGCTCTAATGAGAGCGAAACACTTGTCAGGGGCTGCTTTTGCTCATTCCAGGTTGGCTTGGACGGTATTTTACCAGTCCAAATCTGTAATACTGTGCCTGGAGTGGTAAATGGCTTTTTACATTTGACAGCTCAGCAAGGTTGACACTGTGTCAAACTTATGCTTAAAGATTTTGCTGTATAAATGGCAAAAGACTTTGGGGCATATTTATACTCTGTCTGCGCCGGATGTGCATAAAATATTTTGACGCACATTCAGCGCAAACCTTGCCCTATATTTAAGCTTTGATGCCCGAGCCCACGGATGACAAAATTCTGCTGTGTGCGTCATTTTTTGGATGCGGCAACCCGCCTTGTGTTAATTATATGCAAGGTAGGTGTTCCTATCCAAAAAATGACTTAAAAGGCCGTGTGTTGTATTTATGCTTTTGGGCAAAAGAGACGCACGGCCGGGAGGGGGAGATGGAAAATGACGCAAAGCATGATTTGCGTCAAAATTTAACGCCTGGGTAAGGGCAGGCGTTAAAATGGGACAAACACACCTGTATTTAATCAGAACACGCAGAAGCAACAGCAGAGCAGCAGAGCAGCAAAATGGGAGACATGGAGGTGCTTCTCATCCAGCGTGCACGCAGACGCAGAGCCCAGCAGCAACAACAGCAGCTACCACAACACCAGCAGGGACCCCAAAGGCAGCGCAGAAGGCAGGAGAGGATATTCCACCCCAGAACAACCCATCATGGCCTCAGGGAACATGACATCATCCAGAGGTACAGGTCGAACTGGCAGGCCATTCAGCAGCTGCTGCGCAACATTGAGCCACAGTTGGCACCCACTTTGCTGACACCCGCACCATCCCAACAGAAACCAAGCTGCTTGCCGTACTTCACATGCTGGCAAGTGGCTCTTTTCAAACAACTGGTGCCCTGGTTGTCGGAATATCACAGCCGTCATTCTCTGCCTTCTTGCCCAAAGTACTGGATGCCATCATTGGACTCACACCGCCACATCTGTTTCCCTAACACACTGCAGAAGCAGCAGGAAACAAAACAGGGGTTCTACCTCATTAGTGGCTTCCCGCACATCCTTGGTGCAATCGACTGCACACATGTGCGCCTTGTGCCACCTGCTGCAACTGAACACCTCTACTGCAACAGGAAGCACACACATTCCATCAATGTGCAGTCCATTGTCGATCACCAAGGATTGATCACCAACAATGTGGCAAAATATCCTGGGAGTGTCCAAGACTCATTCATCTTCCGTCACAGCACCATCAATCAACACTTCCAGGATGGACGGTATGGCAATGGACTACTTGTTGGTAAGTACAAAAACCTACTTATATACACACTGCACAGGAACCCTCTAGGACACACAACACACACACCACAACAACAACATGTCGACAGGAACACACTGAGGTTGTGACACCGCTAGCCATGTTTCTTAGGTCACCATTGAACCTGCCACACATCTGAAATTACTGTACAGCCTAATGTTAAGACGTCAATGATCACAACGTTTGGAGTGGGTTGCCTAAATGTCACCTTGCAAATTGTAAGCATCTTAATTATGTTTACATTAATCCATTGCATAAGTCTAAAGGTATGGGATGTCCAGGGTAAATTGATATGAACGTGTTACCACCACTGTCAATTTTAACCTGTGTATGGAACTATCATCTCACCACCAGTGAAGACACAGGAACACCTGTATTACAAGTCACAATGCTAGGGAGGGCACACTGTACTGCAAATCCCAAAACATACTGCTGACAACTGGTTAGCAGCCAAACACTCGTTCAGCCAAGGAAACAACACAATGTAGATGGTACATCCTACAAGCCTAGGATGCGACATAATAACACAAAAGAGTCACAGACAACACAAGACAATTACTGCCATGCAAGGTGATATCAATGGGGCTAGCTACATCAACATGATCCCATTCATTTTTTTTTCGCAGCTGATCTGGGGTATGGCATCCAGCCATGGATAATGACACCTATTGGCAACCCGAGTACTGCAGCAGAGCGTGCCTACAATGACGCACATAGGAGGACATGCACCATAGTCGAGAGGACCTTCGGCATCCCCAAGTCGAGGTTCCGGCGCCTCGACATCACTGGTGGTAGCCTCCAATATTCCCTGGAAATGGTCTGTAAGATCATTCTAACATGTGCTATTCTGCACAACATTTTCATAAAAAGGAACATTCCCCTCCTGGAACCAGAGCCACACATGCCTGAAGAGGAGGAAGAGGATGATGGTGGCCTGCAACATGAGGGGGGACAGCAAAACACGGCCGCTGGTTTATGTAGGCGGCAACATATTGTGAACAATTTCTTTTAAATATAATCACCATCACCACTTTATGAACTAATTTAAATAAACACCTATAATAATCACCATATCATGGTTTGGCTATTCATTTTTGCACACCTTTATCTCTAACTATCAGATTAAGAATGTTGCCTCATGGAGCATTGCTGATATACCGATTAGGACACTGAAAATCCCAGAGCAAATCTGATGCGTACGATACAACGGTCACATACACACACACACTGTAAATGACATATATCCTGTACATTTCACCTTTGAGGGGCAATAGCAGAGGACCACACCTATTTCACACATGCATGTTGGAAACATGGTTCATCGCAGCATATGGCTCACAACTAAGACACCATCACTCAATAAGGGGAAAACAAGCCTCATACATGAGGCAGTTGATGTGCTTTTGCATCAGTAACAGGAATGTATGACCAGACCCTTGACAGCAGTAAGTCCAACTGCATCCAATCTTTGCAAGGACTATCTGTGACTAGAGTTCCATATAAGCAGAACATAGACAGCACAAGTGCCACACATATGAACAGCACTGCGCAGATGACATTCCATGTACATGTCAGCCCATTTCCTAACTCCTGACACACCCATGCACCTGGTCACAACCCACCTGTCTGAAGATGTCCCTTGAATAGTAAGATGTGTACTCCGACATTCCCTCCTCTACACACACAGCTTGTCAATAGCAATCCAGTGTGCTACACCCTTTCCTATGGTATACCATTGTCATAGTACATCTGACTGCATGGACGTCAGGTCAATTAATACACTGGCTTCTAGTTTCCAAGCCCTGTTAGCACCTGTAGATTGCTTCCCGTGTGAAAATGTCTGTTGGCCATTAGAATGCAAATTTCACCTACAGGACTTGTGAGAAACTAATGCAGCCCACACCTGTGATCACCTCCATGCACACCACCCATTTCAACAAGCACTGCCCCTGCTGATGCCTGGAACAGCATAGGAGTTGCCATTTTGTCAAATACACCGTTAAGCATTGCTACTAATTAAGCCGTGTAACACAGCCCTTGGGTTCATTTGTCACCTTCAAAAACACAGGACATACACAGTTTTACATGTGAACTGCCTAGTTCGTCCTCCAAACAGTCTTAGTCAGACCACTGAATATGTAACTTGTGAATTTGCTGGATCCTGATTCACCCTGCATCCTGTCAGCCTGACTGGCATCTGTCTGTGCGTCACCCTAAAGTTTCCCTGTGGCTGCATATGTACCACACTTGCTTTACCAAACCTCTCATTCCTCTGAGGGTATTTGGGCATGTGCTTCATCAATGCATACCCAAATACATTGTATAGCATCATCTGCCTTTTAATTGTACCATATGAGTTAAATCCTGTGTGAATACCAAAATTCATGGCCCATCCCTTGTCTGGTCTCATTTATGCATGAACGACAAAGTGTGACAGTGTCCCAGGGCCGTATGCAGGGATTGGGTACAGGGCCTTCAGCAGAACCAGAAATCTCTGATAATGTCCATGAAAAATCCACACATGTCAGGACCCTGACAGTTCACACACAGAATTACATTGCTCACAACATTTTGATGGGCCGTGTGTGGTGAATAGCTGAGAGAATAATCAGCACAGAGGCTATGATGTTCCCAGATGCAGTGGAAATTGCAGAGGCTAACCTGTGTACAAATGTTGTAATGACACCTGCCGGAACATGACATCTGAGACATTATCTCACTCAGCACACCAAGGCTGCCCTGTTGACAGTCTCATTACACGTCTTCGGTGACTGAGTGGGACCATCCCCATGTAGGTTCTCATGTGCTCATCCACTTTAGTCACATTGATCAACAAAGGATACTCAGTAGATACAGGAATAGCTGCCACTGACTCATGATGAGACCTGGACCTAACTGTGACAAATTACACCCCTAAAAATATACAGGATCAACATTGGCCCACACACATGAACAAGACACCTCTGTGCAATAGATCACTGGAAATATGTGGACACGTGCTGCCTCGTCTGCTGGTCCACCACAGCCACTGGAGATTTGTGGCTTAGTTATATGACCTCAACTGTGGCATCATCATACATTTGTGGTTCACCTTTGGCTGTCTGGGCCAACTACATGGTACCCACTTCCTCAATGCATGTGTCTGACTCACTGTGGGATTCACCAACAAGTGCCTAGGAAGCTCTTACCAAAAATCTAGGACATAGGATGGTGAAATTGTGGACCATTTACATGAACAAGCATCTGCCATCTATCTGGTGCATTCTTTGTCATTTGTGGTGTCTACGTTACCAAAAATCTTGGAAGTGCACATAACGGATGTTGCTACATGCATGACTAACACATGTCCTCTCTCATTTCCACAATGACTTGCATCTAAGGTTTGGACACATTAACTTCACATTCATACAAGCATATGTTCAATAATGCATCATGTGATGCACACACACTCGGTCAACAACTACATTAGTTGCCACTGCACACACATTGAGCCATAGGCATTGAGGTATAGTACTTATGTGCGTCACATTGCTATCCTCTCCTTATGCCAAACATGCCCAAATTGTGCAATACATATATGTAGGCCACACATATGGACATCTAGTGCATCAGCCAACCGTCAAAATCCTGTTAATGAAGTAGCGGGTCATGGTCCACTGCAGTATGATGTCTCACATGTGAACATACACCATCAACACCATAGTGGGTGCAATCAGCCTTTCTCTGATGTGTCCCAAATGTAACATAACATAAAAACTGAAAAAATGCCTAAAACCAGTTCATGCACTGAAATTGTGACGTTGCTAGCGTTATGCGTCATTTTCTTTCTACCAATACAGATTGTGCGTCATATTTTTTGACGCACAGCAGTGAAAATTAGGCCGCATCCAAATAATTGTACAGACTATTTACTATTATTTGGATGTGGGCTAATTTTCACTCCTGTGCATTGAAAAATGTGACGCACAAACTGTATGCATGAAAAAATGTGACGCATAACGTGAAAAACGGCGGCCATTTTATGCAGGAAGTGATGTAATAGGATATCCTGTTTACAGATTATGTACAGTGGGTGTACTTTCACTTTCACTTTGCAGTCTGTGAATCTTCTAGACTGTGTGGCTGTTTTCTGAGTGGTGTCCAGTGATTTTGTGCTTTTGTGCCCTGTGTGCTATCTCAATTGTCATTTTGTGAAATAAATATTGTTGTTGTATAGTGTCCTAATGTGTTTTGTTTACATTTGTCCAGTATTCTAGTGTTTTTGGTGTTTGTGGGAGTCTGTTGTGGGTAGTGCTAGTTTGGGGATAGTTGGGCTCTTTTAGTGGTTAAGTTTACTTTTCATCTTTTTGTGTACCCCTGCTTTCCCCCTTTTCCCCTTTCTACTTCTTTAAACCCTATTCCCCTTTTCATTGCCAAGATGTCTGGTAGGCCACGTCTTGGCAGGATGGGTGAGGAGGAGTTGGGGGGCTTTATATGGCTTGTGTGCCATTTCCTACCACTGATGATCGAGGCAGGGGGCAGGGTGATACAGGGGTATCACACTGAGGCGCACAGAATCAGGTGGGGAAAGGTGCTGCATCGCTTGCAGCGCGTGTATGACAGCCAGAGGAGGGACCACCAGCTGAAGCACCGGTGGGCTGACGTCATCAGCAGGGAGCAAGTTCTCTCGGACCACCTGGGAATCGTGATTGGTGGCCCTGTTGGTGAGTACTAATCATGTAAATGTGCACAATTAAATTCTCTGTAGTGACATCAGATGATTTGTACAATATCTGCCAGCTAACTTGCTGACTGTGTGTAATGCTGCGGAAACATACAGGGTACTTGATGCACTATGTGAAGGATCACAATTGGTAGCTGTCAGGAAGCACGTGCTCTGCAAACTTACAGGATACTTTTCCGTTAAGTAAATTGGTGCCGCCTTTGTGTCAGACAACCAAACAAAATAGGAGCCAATCATGTCTATAAAGGTCACATTTGCCAGAGAGGTAAAGATGTACTAAAATATTGGCTAACTTTGTTGACGCAATAGCTAGACTGACTTTAGAAACACTACATGATGCTGAAAATGAGTGCTGGCTTCAAGTCAATTGATGATAGCAAAGTGGCCCAGACATATGTCTCATATGAGTCTGGTGAGTGTGAAAGGAAAGCGTTCACGGAAGTTCTATGAATATTAGGGATTATTGTGGTCCTTCATCTTTTTGGATACATGTCAGATCAGGATTTGTAAACATCGTGAAAAGGTGTAAGGTGCCCTCAGCTAACATCTTGGACTGGTATTTGGAGTTAGTTGTGCCATATTCCAATTAGGGATGGCAGTCCAAAGGTATGCACATGGGTTCACATCTCAATGGTTGGTGCAACTCACCATTGCTGGGCCACATCAAATGAAGAAACTGTAACAACAGGAGGGCTAACAAAAGTCCCTGCCCCTCTGTACATTGTACCTATGTGTAAGAAATGTGTCATGGCCACATAGGCTTTTTGACTGGTAATGCAGTCCTCAAGTAACCAGGCTTTGGATGTCTCTCTTGGATGCACATGATGAGATGATTACACTCCATAATTTTTTCTGATCACTAATGACGGGGCATGTTTGCCACCACATGATAGTTAGGGCCAATGCATGTGTGCAGATACGTGTGTAACTCACAGGAGACCCATGCTATGTAAATGTTGGCCGTGATATATCAGATGCAGTATTATCATGCCTGAATGGCTGGCATTTCCTAATTCAGCTTACACATTGTATATGTCTTTGAAATTGTTGGTCAGTGCACAGATTTTGAGCACATTTCTTCCTTCCATGTCTTACAGGTGGACCGACACCCTACACTGTGGGAGAGGTGGCTACATTTGAGGACCCGGCCACTCCAGTAAGTTTTGATATGTCTGTTATGTGTTGTGTTTGCTGGTGATGTGTGATGGACTCGTGTGTGTTGAACACATAGCAAGGTGTGATGCGTTGGCCAATCATTTGTCTTGTTCCATGACTGGGATTTCAGTTTTTCAAAAGTTTTGAGTTGGCCAATGCTTATCCTAATGTATTATCTAGGGATTGTAGGTCATTCCTGCAGGCCCCACAATGAGTACTGGGGTGAGTCATGTGGATAACACTTGTATCAACAAGAGTCGCACTGGAAGTCAGCTCAGATTTAGTCAGCCTGTTAGACCCACATTCTCCCAGATTGGTACTTCAAATCGCTTTCCAACAGACTTCTGCTTCCCTATTCACCAAAGTACTTATTAAACTGTAGGTAGAACTTCCTAGCAGCATGTACTTCCACATGTAGTGCTACAGGTATGTGGAACTTGAGTGCAATGGCCTAGGTGTGCATGCTAATCATGATCATGGGTGTTCTTGCAACTCTGTGTCTGGTGTAAGTCATGCCTTACTGGAAGTATATGTTGTGTACCAAGCTCTGCATTTCCTGACATGTGTGGCGCTATGATTGGTCAAGGGTTTGCAGACTCCTAATTGTTGATAGACCTTACCTGTGGTGTGTGTGTAGAGCCAAACATGTGTGGAGTTTTCTACACATTCCTCGGTGTCCATGTTGTTTGGAATTGTTAGTTGTTTCTCCACCCACCCCCCTCAAACACAGGCGTGGGTTTGTGAATAGGGTATCTAGGACTGATGCTACCAGTATGTTACACATACATGTGAATAAGTGACTGTTTGGTCGGAACCTAGTATACACACTCAGGTATGGCACATGGGTACTGTACTGGCAAGTCCAGTTACAACTTGCAGACCATGTGGCTTTAGTTTTGCATTCCGTACACTGACATTTGTAGCCCAGGTATTGGCGGAGGATATGCAGCATGATTGTTAGCTGATAACTGGCAGAACTAAGATGGCAAGTCAATGCCAGTTCTTAACCATCTCATAGGTTTTGGATGTGCTATGTGTGATGTGACCTTTGTAGGCTGGCCTGCCATGTACTTCCTCAGGGACATTCAATGATCTGAATGGTGTTATGAGCTGTTACAAGTACAGTAGATGTATTGTCTGATTGACTTCGTGTGCCATTTCACACAATGCAGTTCCTATTGTAAATTATTTGCATTTATCTTCACAGCTGCAAACATGACTCCCATCCAGGGCCTTGAGTTCCAGCGGCGGGCCATGAGATATCAACATATCCTGCTGGTAGAGTCCGGGTTCAGGAGGATGGCCCGTCGATACCGCCATGAACGGGGCTCCGGGGCATGGAGGGCTTTCCCACAGGGTAGCTCTACTTTGCCCACCACAGCCACCACAAGCACAACCACCAGTTCTGCCCAGGTGGCCCCACCCACAGCTGGGACTGTTGTCCCTACGTCTGCTGTAGTTCCAGGCCCAAGCATTGCAACAGCTCCAGGACAGCCCACTGGTCTCGGCTCCACACACCCACAAACCTCCTCCGCCAGTACCCAGACTGCCCCAGCTCCAACAGTTGACCCTGCAGCATTCCACGAAATGGAACATAAGATGGACCGTGTCTTGAGGAAGATAAGTAATCTGAGCCGGGATGTTCGCCATATAACCAGGCGTGTGAAGTCCATAAAGCGGACCCTCCGGGGGGCCAACCTCTAGACTTTGATGACAGTGGACATGATTCCCTCCCCTCCCTCCTCTTTCCTTGTTCTCATACTTAGTGGGCTTAGGGGGCTTAGTGTTAGGTTAGTATAGTATGTTAGTTTAGTTAGTGTTAGTGGGTGGGGGGTCCTGATTCTTTCTATTTTTACTTATTAAGTGTGTGTGGGCTATGTTTTGATTCTTGTGTGTTTAATAAAAAACAAAAAACTAAAAAAAAAAAAAAAAAGAAATATATATATATATATAAATATATATATATATATATATATATATATATATATATATATTTGTTTAGGATAGTATAGTATGTGTTTAGGTTAGTATGTGTTGTCCTCCATGTGTCCCGTCTCATAAGGGGGGTGGGGGGTTGATGTTTAGAACGTTTTGTTACATGTGATAAGTAAGTTTAGGTTAAGTTAGTTAGGGACAGTTGTGGTTAATGAGTAGTCAGGGTAGATTAGGGTAGGTAAGACTTTTCCCTCAGTTTCCTCTTCTGTGATTACCATTTAATAAATATATAGTTAACCCTTTACAGTATGTGTTAAATGCTACTTGATCATGGCCTTGACATTAGTGTACATGAATTTTGTTCTATTACATTGGTGTCCTATGCTACAAACAAATCCCAACTGAGCTGTAAGATTGGCAGCTACCCCAGAGCTATCTTGCAAAGAGTCCACCATTCGTTGCAACCACCAATCACAGTTAATACGGATCCCAACGTGTTTTTGTCAGTAAGTATGTTTTCTAAGTCACAAACGGTACTTCCAGACTTGGTATTGGGGGAACAGTTTTAGGTCTGACTGCAGTGTGATGTTCAAGGACACCCTTATAAGATGAGTTGTCGTAAGCACTCTTGTAGTCTTGTCTTCATGACTCACATAGATCATTTGTGACACTGTTCAGCATGATTACCTATTTGGATGTAAACTCAGACACCTTCATTCATGCAGTTTTTGTAGTGTTAGCTTAGATTTGTGTGCACTGTTATATGTGTTAGTATTGCATGGTGACAACATTTTGCTGCCACTATTTTATGACTTAGATATCCCTTAAGGAAGCATTATTCTGTCCAACACAGCATGATGGTGTATGGTTTCTCACTTCATCAGATATTACCCTCAGTAAGGGCACAGTGTGATGCAATCCTGGCCACTGTGTAGATTTATCTGACTACATAATATCAGGACAGTTGTATTGACAAGCTACGTTATTTGACAGTAGGCACATTTCAGTTGTCTACTGCACAGTTGATGTGTCACATCACACAGAGACAAATTAGTTGTGTAAGTGCTATTTATTGAAAAGAGCTGTAGTGCTATATGTACATTGTCCATGACTGTGAGTCCATTGTAGTGACATCTTACATTGTGATCTTACCCAAGGGGTTAAGGAAATTCTTTTGAAATGCTGGGGTGATGTTTCAGACAGTGCAGAGGGACAGGATTTGCCAATGAGTAAGAGAGAGACAAGCACTGGGCAGGCTGACAAGATATACAGTGGTTCGCAGAACAGTCATTGAGTAGAGTTGTTGTAAGACTGGCATGTTACAAAACGCAGGACCTTGGTAATAGTTGGCCATGTGGCAGGGACTAGTGCTTCCGGGTACTTTTCCGTGTGAATGTGATCTGTTCCATGTCTTCTTCTTCTGATGTGTGTGTTGCCTTTTCTGTCCTTGGTGGTGGTGGATGTGAAGGGGCAACACACACCTCAGTGTTAGAAGACGTGGAGTCAGACATCCCGGTCGCTGCTACCTGTGGGGGTCTTAAGGGCAGTACTGCAGCAAGGAGGATCTGCTGATTCTTAAGAATAGCAGCGACATCACGATGGGTGGCAGCCAGGTCGGCCCTGAGGGGTTCAATGTTGCATTCGTGCACGCGTTGACAGGATTGCTGTTGTAGGTGTTGGGTCAACTGTATTACAGCTGTGCTGATTTCCTTCAGGCTTTTTTGCTGTTCCTGCAAGATAGATGTTAGCCCTTGCATAGCTGCTGCCTGATCTGCAGATGACATCATGCACGAACGCACCCCCTCTAGGCAGGCTGCCATAGTTTGCCTCCCTACCCGCACCTCATTAGCCAGCTCCCGCTGTACCCCAACTACAGTTCTCTCAAAGCTGGTGCCGATGTCGTCTGAGTCCTCAGTTGTATTGGAGCTGGCAGGTCTTACAATTGGGGTGGTGGGTGGGTCCTCTGTGATGGCTGCTTGTTCTGTGCTCCTCCTTGTGACTAAAGGTGGCGTCTGGAGGGTTCCAATGACCTCTTGGATGGTATGCTGGGGAATGATTGTCAGCTCGTCATCCAAGTCATCAGGGTATTCTGGGACAGGCATATCCGCAGGAGATCCATCTTCCTCTGCAATGAAATGGGGTACAATTAGTGTGTGTGTGTTGAGGCATTAGTGATGTGACATGCGTGCCTTGTGATGAATTCACATTGTTATCTTGTTTCCTGTTCATTGCTCCAGTCTTTCAGATGGGCATTCTCCCAGGCCTATGGCCCACCTGCATGTCACATGTATTGTGGTAAGTTATTAGACTTGTTGGCATCATCTCCTCTAGGTGTTTGTTCTGGCCGAATTGTGAATTGCCACCTTCTTGTCTTACTCAACCCTCCGTCTACATCCATTCTGATGGTGAGGCCTTTCACTGACTGTGGGTGCTCTGATGGCACTGGTAGCACACTTGACAATCTGGACCTGCCCCAGTCTCTGATCTTTCACATCCACTTAAATGTAGTTGACATGTAGTGTATCCTATGCATAGCATTGTTATGGCATGATATGGATGTTGACATTGGTAATGTGTGCAGCTGATGAAGGGGAATGTGTGGAGATTGATTGCTCTGATAGTCGTATCAGTGTCCTATTTCCTCCTCTGACTGTGCAGGTGTATTTCAGTGATCAGTTACATGTGTCCTCCCCCTCAATGCTGTTGTCTGAGCAGTATGACATTTGGGATGTTGCATTGTGATCCAGGCACAGGATGGACCCTGACATATGCAGCATGGGTGTATCCTTAGTGCTGTGTAGCTCCTATTGTTGTTGACATTGGCTGATGTTTGCAGCAACTATGGTCATTGACATTTGACAGGACATGGGCCTTTGTCTTGTTTCAGGGGATTACTGGAGTTGTCATCATCAACCCACTAATTTTGTTGTGTATGATCCATGGGGACGTTACTGCCATTGGCTACTTGAGCTGCACACAGAGCGGAGGTGGTAGTGTCAACTGTTGTTGCAGTTACATTCCAGTTGTCTGTATGGCTAGAGGTTGTTAATAGGGCCCTAGTTAATGTAGGGGGTATGGTGGCTGACGTGTGCCGGGATGTCAGTTTGACGTTGTGCCCTTCCCTCCTGGTGTGGCTTTAACTTTGCTACATCGTTGGCATGTCATCATGCCCCCATGGGACTGTTGTTGGTGTAGTGTAATGGTGTGCCCCAGCTTCTGTCTGTGCAGGCCATGCCCCATGCCATACCCCTTTGCCCATGCCCCTCCATGTATATGATGACTTCCATGCATTTTGTGGTCAGTTACTCCCCCCCTGCTTACGGTTGACATTAGTGCATTATAATTCCCCATGCGACTTACCCTGCATGTGTGTTGTCTCCTGGTAGTCTGCACTGTCCTGTCCTTAAATCCCTGTGACGATCTCCTCAGGGATGACGGCTGCGACCATCTCCTCCATGTGGTCCAGGGCCTCCTGGTGTGCTGGAATCCCACCTCCAGTCTGCAGTGCTGCATTCCTGTTCCTGGCCATCTTTTCCTTGGTCCTGCGCTTGCAGTCATGCCAGCGTTTCTTGCACTCGATGACTGTTCTGTGTACTTCTGACACACTGTTGATCTTGTCGAGAATTTGTTGCCATATAGCCTCTCTCCTACTAATTGGCAATTTTGAGGTGACAAACAGTTGGTGCTGGTGTTCCGTCACCTCTTTAACCAGAATTTCCTGTTCCTCTGCACTAAAGCAACACTTTCTTTTCTTCTTAAAAGTGTCCTGGTTCTTGTCGGGGTCCTCCTGGCTGGTACCTGGTTCTGTTGTCATCTTCCTGGGGTCTGTAGAGGCATCTGGGATCCATTTTGGCTCTCCTCTGCTGAAATGGCTGTGTTCGCGGGGATTTTTGACGTTATTGCGTCAAAAAATGCCGCATATCCGGTGTGCGGTGTCGTAAATCGACCCACAGTCATTTCCGCCGCGTTAACGTCGTTTTGCTTTATGACTTGACGCTGCGGTGTGCGTAAAAAAAAAAAGACTCACACCTGTGGTTTGTGCCACCATGCGTCAAATTATAAATTTGACGCCCGCATAGTGCACCAAAATGGCGTTAACCGGCGGTATTATTTTTGATGCACAACTGCGCCGGCGCAGTTGTGCGCCAAAAAGTATAAATACGGCCCTTTGTCACTATCTAGCTCGGCGTGGATAGCACTCTGCTGATCCAATACTTAAAAACTTTGCTAGATAAACAGACATTTGAGGTGGGCAAATCTAGAGTGTCGCTGGTGTTGCAGAGTGCTCCTTACTAGAGCTGCTCTCCACCTAAACTTGGGAACTACCCAGAGTCCTCTATTCTCTTTTTTGCATAATTTATGCGTCACTCTAACCCTGAAAGGGATTTGTTTTGACTTATACTGGGTGCTCCCTTGTGTCTGGACAAAGCTAAGCCTCTCTGATGAGCTGTAATGAGAGTGAAGCACATGTCAGGGGCTGCTTTTGTTCATTCCAGGTTTGCTTGGATGGTATTTTACCAGTCCAAAGCTGTAATACTGTGCCTGGAGTGGTAAATGGCATTTGCCATTTTACAGCTCTGCAAGGTTGACACTGTAAACTTATGCTTAAAGACTTTGTCACTATCTAACTCGGTGTGGATAGCACTGTGCTGATCCAATGTTTAACCTCTTAGCTGCTGGGCCTTCCCCCCCCCCCCCCCAGTACTGAGCCCTTTTTTGGCTATTTGGGGCAGTTTGCGCTTAGGCCTTCATAACTTTTTGTCCACATAAGCTATCCACGCCAAATTTGCATCCTTTTTTTCCAACATCCTCAGGATTCTAAAGGTACCCAGAGTTTCTGGGTTCCCCTGGAGGAGACCAATTAATTAGCCAAAATACACCCAAATTCTTTTTTTTTTTTTTAAATGGGAAAAAAGGGCTGCCGAAGAAGGCTTGTGTTTTTTTCCCTGAAAATTGCATCAACAAAAGGATTATGATGCTAAAATCACCAGCTTCCAGGAACAGGCAGACTTGAATCAGAAAACCACATTTTTCCACACAATTTTGGCATTTTACTGGGACATACCCCATTTTTACTATTTTTGGTGCTTTCAGCCTCCTTCCAGTTAGTGACAGGAATGGGTGTGCAACCAATACTAGATCCTGGAAATCTAAGCATTTTTGAAAAGTAGACAATATTCTGAATTCAGCAAGGGGTCATTTGTGTAGATCCTACAAGGTTTTCCTACAGAAAATAACAGCTGAACAAAACAAAATATTGAAATTGAGCTGAAAAAAACAGCCATTTTTCTCAGCGTTTTACTCTGTAACTTTTTCCTGCAATGTCAGAATTTTTAAAGCAATATACCGTTTTGGTTGCAGGGATATATATGGCTTGTAGGTTCACCAAGATCCCTAGGTACCCAGAGCCAATAAATGAGCTGCATCTTGCACTGGGTTTTCAATCTATACCGGGTATACAGCAATTAATTTGCTAAAATATAAAGAGTGCAAAATAGTTATCAAGAAAACCTTTGTATTTCCTAAATGGGCATAAGATAAGGTATTGAGCAGCAGTGGTTATTTGCCCGTCTCTGAATTCCGGGGTGACCATACTAGCATGTGAATTACAGGCCATTTCACAAATAGATGTCTTTTTTACAAACTGTCTTACATTTGGAAGGAAAAAATGTAGAGAAAGACAAGGGGCAATAAAACTTGTTGTGCTATTCTGTGTTCCCCCAAGTCTCCCGATAAAAATGGTACCTCACTTGTGTGGGTAGGCCTAATGCACGCGGCAGGAAAGGCAACATGGACAAATCACATTTTTACATTGAAATCTGGCGTGTTTTTTGCAAAGTGCCTACCTGTAGATTTTGACCTATAGCTCAGCCGGCACCTCGGGAAACCTAGCAAACCTGCACAGTTTTGAAAACTAGACACGTAGGGTCATCCAGGATGGGCTGACTTGTGGGGCTCTAATCAGGTTCTGTTACCCAGAATCCTTTGCAAACCTCAAAATGTGGCCAAAAAAACACTTTTTCCTCACATTTCGGTGACAGAAAGTTCTGGAATCTGAGAGGAGCCACACATTTCCTTCCACCTAGCATTCCCCCAAGTCTCCCGATAAAAATTATACCTCACTTGTGGGGGTAGGCCTAGTGCCCGCGACAGGAAATGCCCCAAAACACAACGTGGACACATCACACTTTGACAAAGAAAACAGAGCTGTTTTTTGCAAAGTGCCTAGCTGTGGATTTTGGCCTCTAGCTCAGCAGGCACCAAGGGAAACCTAGCAAACCTGCACAGTCTTGAAAACTAGACACCTAGGGGAATCCAAGATGGGGTGACTTGTGGGGCTCTGATCAGGTTCTGTTACCCAGAATCCTTTGCAAACCTCAAAATGTGGCCAAAAAAACACTTTATCCTCACATGTCGGTGACAGAAAGTTCTGGAATCTGAGAGGAGCCACAAATTTCCTTCCACCCAGCGTTCCCCGAAGTCTCCTGATAAAAATGATACCTCACTTGTGGGGGTAGGCCTAGTGCCCGCGACAGGAAATGCCCCAAAACATAACATGGACACATCACATTTTGACAAAGAGAACAGAGCTGTTTTTTGCAAAGTGCCTAGCGGTGGATTTTGGCCTCTAGCTCAGCAGGCACCTAAGGAAACCTAGCAAACCTGCACAGTTTTGAAAACTAGACACCTAGGGGAATCCAAGATGGGGTGAGTAGTGGGGCTCTGATCAGGTTCTGTTACCCAGAATCCTTTGCAAACCTCAAAATGTGGCCAAAAAATCACTTTTTCCTCGCATTTCGGTGACAGAAAGTTCTGGAATCTGAGATGAGCCCCAAGTGTCCTTCCACCCAGCATTCTCCCAAGTCTCCCGATAACAATGGTACCTCACTTGTGTGGGTAGGCCTAGAGCCCGCAACAGGAATAGATCACACAACGGTCAATGCTGGTACTTACATGAGGCAACTGTTGACCCTGAGGTGATCCATTCCTTACGCAGGCACTAGGTATAGGCACTCAAGTGGGGTAGTGTCTTTATCAGGACAGTGGGTGGTAGGAATTTTGTGGATTGCAGCATATTCCTGTAGTTTTTGTGACAGAAATGCAAGAAAAATAGAGTTTTTATTCAACATTTCAAGTTTGCAGGGTATTCTGGGTGAGAAAACTTTGGGGAATACACACAAGTCACACCTCTGTGGACTCCCCCAGATGTCTACTTTCCAGAAATGTTTGGGTTTAGTATGTTTCCCTATATAGCCGCCGAACCCAGGACCAAAAACACAGGTGCCTGACTTACAAAACCAGTTTGTTTTGTGATAGATAATTTTGATGTCTCCACAATACAATTTGGGCAGTGGAATTCGGGGCTGAACTAAATTGGGGAGCTCCCAAGAGAGCACCCTCTCTGTGCTTGCCCCCGCATTCACCTGCTCTCTGGGTTGGGCTAACCCACTATTGCCCTGTTGCACAGACTGTGCTTGCGAAGGGACAACAGGACTGCCCTCATCACCTCCCTCACAATTTACTGGAAGGAGTTATCCAATGGGACTCCTCCAACTGAAAAATCACTCCCAGAGTCTGCGCCATTGTCCTATCCCTCAGATGCTGTCTCAGTATCTGCTGTCTCAGTCTCTGATCTTATGTCAGAGCTGTCCTTTATAACCAGAGTGACATCAGCAGCAGTCATCCATCAAGATGCCATCTCTGCTATTGGCTAAACTGTTGCTCTAAAACACTAGCCTACATGGACAGTCACAAAATTGCTGGTGTGTGTGTGTGATACGTGCAACAGTAGAGGCCACCTTACCTGCGCTTCTTCCCTCAATCAGCACGTTCTTTCAAGACACTCAAACACCTTGTCACATACCATTCGTCACAGTCTTTAGCACCTCCTGCGCCCAGTCCAGCAATCATTATTGGTGCTCCCACTCCCACGTCCTCCTCCTCGGATTCCCTCATTACCACCCAGCAAACTTGCTCTACATCTCTCCATAGCCACCCCCCCCAACCCCGCACATACATTTCATTTGTATTATAGCGCAGGTAGTGGCTGACTTTACTAACGTACTCAGCTATTTACTTAAAATACAGATTTGTCCTTTTCAGTAGTCATGTAAACCTTCTGTGCTTCTTTATGGTACTAAAACTGCCACTAGACAAAAGTCTGATCCTTTTGTAGCATAAACATAATCACAAGACTTACTTGATTTCTTTATTGCTGCCTAAAAGCTACAGTTGAAATGCGTCAGTTGAAGTATGTGCACTGCTTCGAAGACACAAGCTGCAACTGCAAGACAACTGGTGGCATATAAGATATATATATAGATCACTTTTATATGTGGGTCTGGTTTTCCTGGGGGCCGATTGCAGCCCCCAGGGAAACCACACATGCACTGACAAAAGTGATAAATATATATATATATATATATATATAGATAGATAGATCTCTACATAGATATATCTATCTACATGGACATATCTATAGATGGAGAGATACATATATATATATATATATATATATATATATATATATATATATACATATATATATAGATCTATATATATATATATATATATATATATATATATATATATATATATATATATATATATATAGATCTATCTATAGATATATCCATGTAGATAGACATATCTATCTACATGGATTGATATATATATATATATATATATATATATATATTTTTTTTTTTTTTGGTAGTTGTAGAGTTTCCTTGGGGCCAAAATGGCCCCCAGGGAAACCCTACAACTGCTAAAAAAAAAAAATCCCCCACAGAGGGTCGCTCTGCCTATGGGCGACCCCCTGTCAATTTAGTTAATTTCTTTTCTTTTAAAAATTAGCCCCTGGGGGGGGCGCGATCGCGCCCCCCCCAGGGGGCCCCAAAATTGAAATGTAAAAAATATGGCCCCACAGGGGGTCGCCCTGCCCTGTCAATTTTGTTTAAAAAAATTAAATAAAAATAAGCCCCTGGGGGTGGTGCGATCGCGCCCCCCCAGGGGGACCAAACATTTAAATTTAAAAATATGGCCGGGGGGGGGGGGGGGCGGCCGTTTTCCTAGAGGGGCCGACCCCCCCAAGTGAAATCCCTGGTGTCTAGTGCCATTTCCTGGCCCTCGATCGCAGGCCAGGAAACGCGTTCGGGAAGGCCTCGTATGAATGGTGAGAGTCTCCCCTTTCATACGAGGCCTTCCTGAACGTTGGGAATGACGTATGGGGAAAACAACATAGTGAGGTCAGCCCGCCTCGCGGCGCGCCGACGTCACAAAGGGGCGGGGCGGAAACACAGAAGCTCTTCCGTGTCTCCCAGGGGTAAAAAAAAAAAAAAATCCTCTCTGGTGTCGCCCACTGGTCGTGACCCGCACCAGGGAGGTAGTGCGGACGTCGGCCAGTGGCCAACGCCCGCATCAAAGGGGTTAAAACTTTGCTAGATAAACAGACATTTGAGGTGGGCAAATCTAGAGTGTTGCTTGTGTTGCAGAGTGCTCCTTACTAGAGTTGCTCTCCACCTAAACTTGGGAACTACCCAGAGTTATCTATTCTCTTTTTTGCGTATATATATATATATACATATATACATATATATATATATATATAGAGAGAGAGAGAGAGAGAGACTCTCTCACTACATCACTTTTTTTTTATACATGTATGCTTTCCCTGGGGGGGCAATCGCAATCCCAAGGCAAACCACACATGTATTGAAAACAAATATGCCTGAATAGGGAGACAGACCATGTCAGGAGGGCTGACCTCAATATTTCCCAATTTTTTTTTTTTTTTTAATTTCCCCTGTGGAGCTCTGGTGGGGAATCTGTGATGTCAGCGATGATGTCACAGATGTGCGGGAGGGGGACGGGGAGACGTGGAAGCTCTTCTGTGTCTCCCGGGGGGGGGAGGGGAGGAAGGAAATCCTCCAGTGCATTGCACTGGATTATTTTTTAAATCCCTTTCACACAATGGGGTTAAAGTAGTGAGATGAGGATCTGGCCAAACAATGGCCTCTGATCAGTCATGGATGGCATGTCAGCTACATGTCTGCAAGTTGGTCTGCCACTATCAATGTGAAGATGGGGAACGGCAGACACTTATGAGAAGCCATGAGCGGGCACAGATATATGCCCAGGGGCATGTCAGGGTTCAAGTTAGCCTCGTAGAGTTAAGCCAAGTGTGGCAGGGGTATTTATGATGAGTCTTGTAGCATGTTAGGCTGATGCTAAAGGCATATCAAGGGCTCGGTAGCGGACTTTGATTGGCAAGGATGTGGAAGGATCAGTTAGACCAGTGTGTGGGAGTTATGGCTTCTTATTGTCAAGCTCTGTATGGATCAGTATGGAGGCAGCACAGGTTGGTGCTAATGCATGGTCATTTGTGTGTCACTGAGCATGTCGGCCTCTGTGTCTAGTTATGGGTACAACAGCGTTGAGTAAGTGCCCTATGAACTACCAAGAGAGGGTGTAGTCAGGTGAATGGCTGGTATATTGTCAACCTCTTATAGTCAAACTGGAAAAAGAGGTGCATCAGGGACATGACAGCAGACTTTTGAGCTGGAAAAGAAGGTCACACACACTGCCATGTGCTATCACAAGCCAGGCCAACTTTCCATATCAGGCAATGGTATGGAACACATCAGGGACCAGAAGGGTGGCACAGAAGTGGGCAGTCAACTAGCCTATCTGGGGACATGCATAGTCAGCTGAGTTTGTTCTAACATGTAGTGTGACTCCATGGTAGGCTGAGAGCACATCACGACTAGGCATCAGTCTGTGGGCAGCAAAAGGAGGGCACATACATGTTGTAGCATCTAAGCTACCAAATGGAAACCTGAGGCCCGGGACCCTAATTCAGGCTTTGATACTTGATTGTGATTCTGGACAATTACTTGGGACCTGATATAGATATTGGTAGAGGGGTTACTCCTTCACAACAGAGATGAATAGCCTGTCCGCTAAAATCTAAACCCCTAGGAAATGATGGGAAATCGATTTCTGTTCTGTTGTGAAGGAGTAACCCTTTCAACAATATCTAATTCAGGCCGTTAATCTTACAATGCCTATAATTGTAAATATGTTAGAATTGTAATGCTGTTGTACATTTATGGAATGGAATGGAATTGTGAAATGCAAATATGTGAATCTCCAAATTATATGCAGATTTGCATTGCTAACCAGCAATCCTGGTGCAATATAAATACCAATGTGTACATACGTTGAATAAAAATAATGTTTTTTGGGTGTTGAACATTCATGCCATTTGTTAGAAATGTTGTTTCTGGTTGGCTATGGTATACACCTCAGCTAGGCAGAACCCTCCACTCTAGTCAGGGGAGGTGGTTACACACCTGTGCTCACTCCTGGTAACTTGGCACAGAGGTGTCAGACTTACCCTCAAAGGTCATGTGTAAAACATTTGCGCAACACACTCACATCAGCAACACAATAAATACACTACAAAAGAGGATTATATAAAATATGAAGTATATTACATATAAATCATAGTCCAGTATGACATAAATGTGATTACTTTGACAACTAGGCAATTATTACAAACATCACAATGAGTGCAACAAAGGAACTACAGGAGGTTTGTCAAACATCGTAAATGGAAAACATTACTGTGCATAATATGCAGCAGACAATGTGTGAGAACACATAAAACATTGCAGGTCACAATAACGCTGTAATCATGGAAAATCAGCATAGACTTGTCAGCAACAATGAACCCATGTATCAAAAAGAAGGTGCTTTTAAAACAGTCATTGCCATGGTACTCAGGGTCATGGTCACCCAGGAATTGATATGCTATGTATCCAAAGGGTTGTTAAAGGCTCAGTTCATGAAATGTGTGAGGTTAGGAGACATTGACATCTATGGCCACGTAACCAGAAGCGTTGAGATGAACTAGTATCACCATAAACCTCATTAGTAATGTGCTCAAGTAGATACAGAGGCTCTGGTGAAATAACTATATGTGGGCTGAAAGGCATAGGGCACAGGGGCAACTACGCGTCTACTATGAGGGTTACTGTAATTTGGGAGGCAACTCCTCCCAAAGGCAACCAGCTCCACCTCGAGAACTCCTGTCAAGGATTTTCCCTGTAATGTGAAGTCACAGGCCAAGTGCCTCCCCAGGTGTGTACCTACGTGGGGGGGCATGCTGTGAAATCAGGTAGGGAGGCCTCCCTTATCCCCACACTATCAGAATGCTCAGAGGCAGCTGCCGGTGAACTTGCTTATCCCACCGAAGGAAGTTAACCCTGTGTAGGCAGGCTGCCCATAAATGAGCGTTGCATGGCAGTGCTTCTTTTTCTGGGCCCCTCACAGTACCTGTGAGGAGGAGGACGTCTCCAAACCCTTCTGCTTGTCTTCTGCAGGTGCTAGTTACTCTGCACATCCTCTTCCATGCACAGTTCCTTTTCTGGAGGGTTGCCACATTGAGGGGGTGTCAGAGGGTCGATCAGCATGGTGCTAGGCAGAGAGATGGTGCCTCAGGACAGCACCTCATCCCCAGTGTGTTGTACTTAATGACCCCACTTTTTAGAGGATCTCCCGGCAACTTTCTGTGATGCCACACTGGTGTGTTGGTGACCGGGCAGGACCATGAACCCAGGATTTCCCTCAGCACTGTCATGACCAATAGATTGTGATGCTGGGGGAGGCAGGGGAAGTTTAGGTCAGACCTCAACACTCTCTGATATCCGGAGACTACCAGGAAAGTCCTCCTCACACGGTGGGCAGTTTGTGAGGAAATTAAAAGTAAAGCACTCTTCATGAGCTGGTTTTATAAAACATAATACGCTCCCCTCACGCTAGCAAATTTAAAAGAAAGTGCTTTTTTATGCGCTGAGTACAACAAGCCATGGAGCAGAAGACAGCACTCCCCCCTGCGCTGGACCCCTTGGGGGCCCTTGGAGGGGGAACAGCAGGAGCAGGCAGGCCAGCACACACAAACCAGGGATTGAAATGGTGGTTCCTCCTGGCAGTCCTAGGAGTGCCAATGTAGTCAGAGGTTTGGCTGGAAGCAGGGCTACAAGCATGAAGGCAATCCAGGGATTCCTCTATGCCGCAGGTAGCAGGGCAACCACAGAGAACACTCCAGATGAGTTCTCTGTGCAGACTAGCAGTCCTTCTGACAGAGGTCTAGTCCCAGTCTCAAAAGTGCTCGCACAATCATGGGGCAATAGCCACTATACCTATACACAGGTACCCAGCTTCTAGAAGATAGGAGAAGGTTCTAGTCAGACCTGACCAGTTCCAAGATTTTCCCTTCTCCCCTACTCTGGCTGTACACATCAATAGGGGGTAAACACGTTGTTTGCGTGAGTGCATGACACAGCCTACTCAAGTGTAAAATATGCCCCTCCTTACTCTCTCCTAGCCCAGGAAGATCATTAGTATGTAAATGAATGCAGATGTAACCCTGTCATGCCTAACCCTCCCTGATGGATGGCTGTCTGGGTTGTATGCACAAAGTGGAGCTGTCACACTGCCCAAGGAATGGATTGTAGTCAGGCTGCAAAGCACCAGAGTTGAAAGCATAAAGAAATGCCCACTTTTAGAAAACAGTAATATAACAAATGCATCTACACCAGTAAGCAGGATTTCTCACTACAAATCAATCAATCAATCAACCAATCAGAATTTGTGACACGCACTACTCACCCAGAAGGGTCTGAAGGCACTGAGGGTGTTCGCCCCTCTGTGCTTCATTCGAAGAGCCAGGTCCTAAGGTCCTTTCTGAATTGAGGTAACTATGGTGACTGCCTGAGGGGAAGAGGCAAGGGGCCATATTTATACTTTTTGACGCAAAACTGCGCTAACGCAGTTTTGCGTCAAAAAAATTAGCGCCGGCTAACGCCATTCTGAAGCGCCGTGCGGGCGCCGTATTTATTCAATGACGTTAGCCGGCGTTAGCCGCCGGCGCTGCCTGGTGTGCGTGAAAAAAAATGACGTACACCAGGCAGCGCCGGCGTAGGGGAATATGGAGCTTGGGCACCAAAAAATGGGGCAAGTCAGGCTGAGGCAAATTTTTCGCCTCACCCCTTTTTGCGCCATTTTTTTCGACTCCCAACCCCCATAGAAATGACTCCTGTCTTAGCAAAGACAGGAGTCATGCCCCCTTGCCCAATGGCCATGCCCAGGGGACTTTAAAAAAAATACTTACCTGAACTTACCTTAGGTTCCCTGGGATGGGTCCCTCCATCCTTGGGTTTCCTCCTGGGGTGGGCAAGGGTGGCAGGGGGTGTCCCTGGGGGCATGGGAGGCCACCTCTGGGCTCCTTCCGAGCCCACAGGTCCCTTAGTGCCTGCCTTGTCCAAGCGCTAAAAAACTGCGCAAAAGCGGCTGGACGTCATTTTTTTCTACCCGCCCACTCCCGGGAGTGTAAATACGGCGCACATGCCTCGGAGTCACTTTTTTAGACGGGAACGCCTACCTTGCATATCATTAATGCAAAGTAGGTGTCCACGCTAAAAAATGACGCAAACTCCATGGACTTTGGCGCTAGACGCGTCTAACGCCAAAGTATAAATATGGAGTTAGTTTTGCGTCGGAATTGCGTAAAAAAAAAACGACGCAATTCCTTCGCAAACAGAGTATAAATATGCCCCAAGGTGTTCCAGCTCTTTGCTGTGAGGTAGGTGAACGGTCTTTCTCCTGCTGAGGACGAGCCAGGTGGAGAGGTGTGGCAGGGGAGTAGAAGGTGATGAGGTGGTGAGTCCCAAGAAGTCGGAGTGTGTGGAAACAGGAGGATGCAACAGAGTTGACCTAGCTGGTCAAGGCGAGAGCTGAATCTGGGAAAAAGCTGAGGTTGCTTGTGTGGTTTGTTGAGGTACTGAGTGTTGCAGGCCACCAGGAGTCGTCCCAGGCAGATGTGGAGGGTCCCAGGATAAGGATCTCAATCTTGTCTGAGTTGAGCCTGCAGAAGCTCTCCTTCATCCAGATGGCCATGACTTCCATCCCGTTGTGGAAGTTCTTCTTGGCAGTTGTAGGGTTTTCCACTCTACCACTCCAAACTACCTCCACACTACCACTCCACATTACCACTCCAAGCATACCAAACATGCTCATACTACTCCTTACAGATCAGAAATTACCACTTAGACATATGTAAATGGAATTCTCAATGCAAACCTTTGATAGTAGCAGCAATCACAGCACTGAAAAACAAAATAGACGGTTTGTCACTTCTAGGCCATGCAGCACATAAAAACAGACAACCTACTTTTACACACACAACACCCTGTGCATAAGGCTATCTAGAGCCTACCTTAGTGGTGACGTAGGAGTCTTAAAAAGGGAGCTTAGGTCTTGGCAAGTGGTTTGACTTGCCAATTTAGTATGACAGTAAACTGGGCACACTGGCACTGCAGTGGCAGGCCTGAGACAAGTTTGACAGGCTACTTCTGTTGGTGGCGCAATCTGCGCTGCAGGCCCACTAGTAGCACTTAGGCCCAGGGTATATGGTATATCACTTTACAAGGGACCTAAAGGTAAATTAAATAAGCCAAATAGGTGTACCCCAAATATACCACGTTTTAGGGGAGAGAGCACATGCACTTTAGCACTGGTAAAGTGCCCAGAATCCTAAAGCCAACAAAAAGAGGGTCAGAAACATAGGAAGAGAAAGCCAAAATGTTTGGGGATAAGCCTGCAGAAAGGAACATTTCCAACACCATTCATTATTTGAAAAACAAATTACAATTATCTATCTGAAGGTGCTAGCAGTTACTTTGGTCCCTTTTTTCACTTGGGTGGACATGCCACATCTGCTATAGTTTTACTCTGCAACAACACTGTCACCTACTAATTTTAGTGTTTTTTTTGCTCTGAGACAATGGTGCAATTGGCACTGTAGCAATGTCATGCTAGTGTAACTTTTGCCACCTGCCAGAACATGTGTTGGGGTATGTCCTGTGCGGGGCTGTCAAGGTTGCACCTTTGTGGGAGCCTGGCCAGGCATGGGAATTCCTGGTGCTGCCTCTACCCCAATAGACTACGTGCATGTTTGTGAGCATGTGGTCAATGAAAAAAGCAACCTGCCCTTAGCAATAAGGCATGCATTTTAACCCCTTCAGTATATACCAGTTCTCAAAAGCAAATGACTTGAAGAAATTGGTACTCTGGGTAGATAGATAGATGTGCACCAAAAAAAGGAACATTCAGCAAAATGAAAACAGCTACACAGGACCAGCACAAAAATGCTTTCAGAACTTGTGTCGACAACCCAGCCATCACCCATTTTCAAGTGTGTAGCTCAATGGTACCCCATCACAGAACAAAAACAATCCAATAACATTTGCCCATCTAAATAAAAGGTGAGCAGCTCAAGGCCTAGTATGCCAGTGAACACAACTTCTTACCGAGTGAATCTGATAGGTATGTGATAGGGACTATTTCTTCATGGGCCTTTTAGGCAGTTTTCATAAACTACGTAAAATACTATGCAGTCTCCACACAATTAAAAAGCTGTGAAAATGTTTCCAGCAGTTCCTGTCTCAGCTGTAGAGGTTTTTTGTATGAACATCCAAGTCCAACAGTATTCTAACATATCCTGCAATTAGGAAAAGTGAGTTCTATGTATGACTCCCCCTCTAGCTGCAACCTAGGGAAAAGGAAAGTACTATTGTTCCTCGAGCATAGATGCTCCATGTCAGAAGAAATCAGCTGCAGTGGCCTTTTCGACTGACGTTGCCCCCAAGGACATTGTAAGGAAAATTCCTTCAATGTTCATTATTATAGAAGTAACCTTGGCCTGACCGGACACATAGATTTGTGTTGCATATTTATAAAATTAATCTTGTACTGGATATGAAAAGTTCAGCAACTACTGGAATCCTCTGAGTTTCTTCAGACTACTTCTCCTGGCAGAGGATAGAATTAGGGGGCAGGTAAGGTGCATGGGCTTAAGAATGGTACTGAAACAATAAGAAAACTCATGATGTTGTGCCACATTGGTAACCTCATTGTTGTGATAAAATATAATAGCATTACTTAGAAAATTTTGATAAGCCAAGTTGTTCATGAGGGCCTCAATTGATGCAGGAGAGAAAAATAACGTGTTTGCTATCCAACAAGGCATGGTTACCAGGATGTGAGTAAGTGGCTTTCAGGGCTTATAATTTAGTATATGCACACTCATCTATAGCACAACATTCCTCAAGAGCAAAACTGGAATATGAAAGAATACGCTGAGAAGTTATAGCTTCACA
This sequence comes from Pleurodeles waltl, assembly GCF_031143425.1. NCBI lineage: Eukaryota > Metazoa > Chordata > Amphibia > Caudata > Salamandridae > Pleurodeles > Pleurodeles waltl. The sequence continues at coordinate 1,107,630,380 of NC_090444.1, read as the reverse complement.
AAAACAGTGCAACTTTGTCAGTGACGGGAAAGGGAACAAGGTAACACAGGGACTGTGAAAACAAAGAGGTATTCAGTTCCTTACACAACCCTTCTGAAGCCTTCAGGGACTCAGCTAGTCCTCGTGCTCCTCTCAAGGAAGAGACGATAATATATATTTTAAGGAAAGAGAGGACCACTTACAACCCAGTTATCTGGCATAACAGGCTTCATAAGTAGTGGCACTAGATCTCCTATAACAGTGACCTTCTCCTGAGGGCTTTATTGAAGGTTTGCGGTAAAGTACTGTGAATTCCTCACACATTCAGTGAACTGGAAGATCTCTCCTAACTGCATCAGGACCCATTTAATAATGTTTCCAGTTAGTCATTTATTGTCCAACCGTGTACCATGTTCATCTGAGATTAGTAAATGTGAGCTTTCCAGCTACTCTCTATTATGAGAAAGAAAAGAATTGTTTAGACCAGGGGTTTCCAAACTTTTCTAGTTAGTTATAGTCAATGAAAATTGTTAGAAAATGGGTTTCTGGTTGGATACGGTATGCACCTAAGCCAGGCAGAACCCTCCCACTCTAGTCAGGGTGAGGGAGTTACACACCTAAGATAACCCCTGCTCACCCACTTGGTAGCTTGGCATGAGCAGTCAGGCTTATCCCGGAGGCAATGTGTAAAGCGATTGCACAACACACACAACATACATGACACACTATCCTCACCACAAAGGAAACATAGCACCAAGTTATATAAAAATAAACTTTATTGTACACAACATCATTAGACCAAACACAACAGGTCAGTAATACCCTGCTACCCAAGCAGTTGTTAGAACATTACACAGTACTATTACTCTGCGAAAGCCAGCAGTAGTCACATACAACCCACAGGTTATTGGTTATCCTGCAACAAAAGCAAAGGTCAGGTAAACATTACTAAAATAATGCACATGTCATAGTAAACTCCTTCAACTGCCAAGACACCATCATGAATGCACAAAAGATGAAACATCACTAAAAATACAAATGGTAGAATTAACACATGAGCATGGAGTTCACAACCACATCATGAAACACATTCCCCAAATGGTATACGTCAGGCACAAAGGAAGATGCACATCTCTTGGACATACTATCATGAATGCCAACAGCATAATAAGCTCATCATCATGAATGACAAAACGATAATAGAAATGTACCTAGAATGAAACAGTCCCGATGGCCGGTTCTTATCATCCCCCAAAGAAATGCACCTCCCCAGCAACATGTGAATTACCCAAAAACACCCTGCATGCGAAGGTTGTAGAGCGTCTGGGCATCTTTTCTCAGAGGTGCGGTGAGGAAAGAAATCACCACATCAACCTAGAGCTCCCCCTCGCTCCTACTAGGGGGAATATGGTAGTGGTATGGGCTTGGCAGGGCCCAGACCTCTGATGAGGACTCCTTACTTCTCTGACAGATAATCTCAGGATTCCCACATAAGACAGACACAACATGGGGGCACTTACACCTCCCACCTTGGTGAGGACTCTTCCCTTGGGGAACACTTATGGGCTACTTATGGCCACCATAGGCTTCCTCCTTCTTAGGGAAAATATGGTATCCTCAAGCTGAGCTCCCAGAGCTCCGTAGACAAACACTTACGGGTGTGTTCGGGACTCCGCTGCCCTCTCTCTGAGGAGACCACCTGTGCTGAGAAAACTTCTTGAGGGGCTCAGCCGTGAGATGGCTCCCTGTCTTCGGCTGTCTGGGTTGAGGTGATGAAACCGCCCAAGTGGGGGCCTGTCTGTGCCCCTGGGGCATCTCTGAGAGCACACCTTGGCTGCTCTCAGCAAATCACTGCCAGCACCTCTTCTTCTCCTGTCCCATATAGGAGAGATGTTTGGGGGATCCTGCACAGGGTGCCACGGGCACTCCCTCGCCCCTGACAAGCCAGCAAGATTTCCACCAGTAACGCGCCTCCTGGACACCTGGCTCCACGCTGTACACCGGGGCTCCCAGGACCAATCTGACCCAGTGCGCACCACTCACTTCAGGGATCACCAGGCACAATGCTGTCTCAACACATTAGAACCAGCAGAGTACAACACTTATCAGGCTCCCACTAGGTTGCAGCGCTCTCCAAGCACCAAGAACAGAAGAAAGCAGGGAGGTCAGGGGGCACACCACACAGCCCCGGGAAAACACTGGTGGGGGCACAGAGCTGCAGGGCCCCAGCAAGCAGGCCTTCAAAAGGGATCAAAGTATGCAGTGGAAGTCTTCTCAGTGGCCTAGCAGGTTACAGTTCAGCACAACAGCAGCAGTCCCCAAACGGTTCCTGGAGAGTCCTTCCAGCAGCCTCCTATGTCCAGGTCAGTTGTTCAAAGTGCCTCCAAGTGTCTCTAAACATGGGTAAAATCCTTTGTACTTATGCTCAGTTTTTGCACAACACTTACAAAGAGGGGGAGGAGAGGTTCCAACCAGTTACAACTGGTTCTAGGTGTGTCCCATCTCTCTCCAGCACAGGCTCCAGACATCAGTTGGGGGTAAACAAGTCCTTTGTGTGAGGCCAGGTCACAGCCTTTACAAATGCAGGTGTGCCCTGCCTCCCCTTCTCTCAGCCCAGGAAGACCATTCGACATGCAGTCTCACCTCCACCCTCCCTGTGTTCAGGCTGTCTGAAAAGTATGCACAAAGCCCAGCTGTCACTGTGCCCCAGACGTGGATTGGAGTCAATCTGCAAAACACCAGAGTCATAAGCACAGACAATTGCTCATGTTCTAAAAGTGACATTATGTAATGGTAATAAGAAATCCACCTACACCACTAAGCAGCATTTCTCACTATCATTACAACCATACCAAACATGCCTATGCTACCCCTCATAGATCAGACAATACTCCCTAGAAATAGGGCAGGGCATTTCCAATGCAATCCTATGAGCAGGGCAGCACTCATAGCAGTGAGAAACCAAATAAGCTGTTTGTCATTAGCAGGAAAGGCCACACCACCAGGCACATGTCCTGCCTTCTACATACATAGCACCCTGCCCATAGGGCAGGTCTGAGACAGGTTTGAAAGGCTACTTCTGTGTGTGGCACAAGCAGCGCTGCAGGCTCACTAGTAGCATCTAATTTACAGGCCCTGGGTATAGGGATACCACTGTACAAGGGACTTACAGGTAAACTAAGATCCTGATTTATACTTTTTTTGCGCTGCATTTGCATAATTTTTTTAAGCAAAAATGGTGCAAAAGTACAAACAAAAATTTTATTTTGTAAGTTTATGCCGCTTTTGCATAAACATTTTTTAAAATGTGGCGCAAAAAGAGTAGGAATTAGGGCCTAAATGTACCAATTAGGTGTAAGTCAACCATACCAACTTTAGAAGGGAGAGCACCTGCACCTGCACTTTAGCACAGACCAGCAGTGATAAAAGTGTTCAGAGTGCTAGAGACAACAGGAAGAGGTAAGAAAAAATAGCAGGAAGGAGGCAAAAATCTTGGGGATAACACTACAGAAAGGGCCAGGTCCAACAAAAATCATCCCAAGCTACTAATATTATTAGTGTTGTATGTTGTAATAGTGACCACATCAGGCAAGATTACATTAATGGTTAACCTATGCAAGTTTACCAGCTGTAAACAGGCCACTGCATCAGGCACGGCTGCCATCAGTAGTGTAAAAAATATCCCTGAAACCATCATAATAATGCTAGTAATAATTCTCCCTCACTCCACATGTTTTACCACTCACTCAAATATGTGTTGGAAATGTAAAACTTTCACCAAACATCTACTTATGAGCTTTGAAAATAAACACATTTTCGTCTCAAATACACTTTTTTTCAATTGTGGCATATATCTGTTAACTTAGCCAAGCAAGAGCTTCTAATTTACTAGGCCGGGCTGCACACAGGTGATCTTTTTACAGGTAGCTAGAGAGATGCAGGTAATTCACAAACCATTTGTTGGAGAAGCCTAGTTTAGACCCTGCCACTCATCCATGCAAGCAAAAAAGAGATGTCTCCAAATCTAACTGAGAAGTTGCTCTGCTGCCCTGCCTTTTCTGATTTTTTAATAAATCTGGGCTTAAGTGGGTCTTGGAGCATGATTCACTGTCGCCACTTACAGTGCTTTTTTAAAGTATGATTTTTTTATTGGGGAAATGATATTGATGCAAAACAGGTATATAAAAATGAAAATGCGAGAGGTGCAATACACTTCAACCAAAGTTTGACTGATGAGCGTTTTCCTGTTTGAACATGGGGAAATAATAGATAAGTATTTGTTTCTCTATGAACATACACAGTATTTTAACACCTTGGGTGCCCAGGACTTAACAGTTACGTCCTCGTTTGTACCACTCGAGTGCCGAGGACGTAACCATTATGTTCTGCTATGGGATCTCAGGGGAAGCGCTAGCACTCCCCCCGATGGCCAAGCACCCCTCTCCCATGGGCAGGGATGGAAGGGAAATCGCTTCCCCTTCCACCCCCGCCCACGACCCCCCCAGTGACGTCTGATTACGTCAGAGCGAGATCACGTGCTAACCTCATCAGAGGCCACCCCCACTGCACTGGAAGCTCAGCTTCCAGTACGGATCAGAAGAGAAATGCAAAGCATTTCTCTTCCGATCACAGGCTGGGGAGGCATCAAAGGAAAGGCCTCTCCTTTCCTTTGATGTCTCTCTAAGCATTTTTGCTGCCTGATCGTGAAGAAATCAGGCAGCAGAAATGCCTACTAGACACCACAGAGTTTTTTTTTGTTTGTTTACACTCATAAGGGGAGTGACCCCTTGGACAAGGGTTGCTCCCCAGGGAGACAAATTATTTTAAGGCCATTTTTATCCCCCCTGGGGGGAGACTGGCCTATTGTAATTAGACCGATCTGCCCCCGGGGTGGGGGAGAAATATCTAGACACCAGGGATAAATTTTTTTCTCTTACTTTTTTACATGTGGGGAGCGACCCCTTAGGTAAGGGTCGCGCCACTGGGGGGCAAATTATCTTTAGGCCATTTCTGTCCCCTTTGGGTGGTAGGAAATTTGTGCCGGTGTGGTGATCCCTCACAGAAATGTGGAAAAAAAAATGATTTTGTAGCTAAATTTAAGGTTTGCTGAGGATTCTGGGTAAGAAAACACTGGCCGATTCTGCACAAGTCACAACTCCCTGGACTACCTTGGGTGTCTAGTTTTCAGAAATGTTTGGGTTTGGCAGGTTTCCCAGAATGGGTGCTGAGCCCAAGACCAAAAACGCAGGTGCGCCCCCTCAAAAACAAGTAGTTTTGTATGTGATAATTTTGATGTGTCCACATAGTGTTTGGGGCATTTCCTGTCACGGGCACTAGGTCTACCCACACAAGTGAGTTACCATTTTTATCAGGTTACTTCGGGGAAATGCTGGGTGGAAGGACATTTTTGGCTCCTCTCAGATTCCAGAACTTTCTATCACCGAAATATGAGGGAAAAGTGTTTTTTTTTGCCAAATTGTGAGTTTTGCAAAGGATTCTTGGTAACAGAATCCTGGTGAGAGCCCAACAAGTCATCCCATTCTGGATTCCCCTAGGTGTTTAGTTATGAGAACTGCACTGGTTTGGTAGGTACCACTAGGTGCCGGCTGAGCTAGAAGCCAAAATCCACAGCTAGGCACATCAGATTTCAATGTAAAAATGTGATGTGTCTTGGGGGAACACAGAATACAGTAGTAGAACAAATGTTATTTCCCATTGTCTTTCTCTACTTTTTTTTCCTTTCCAAAGGTAAAAAAGACATTTATTTGAGAAATGCCCTGTAATTCACATGCTACTATGAGGATCCCGGAATTCGGAGATGTGCAAATAACCACCGCTTCTCAACACCTTATCTTGTGCCCATTTTGAAAATATAAAGGTTTCCTTGATACCTATTGTTCACTCTTTACATTTCACCAAATTAATTGTTTTATATCCGGTATACAATGAAAACCAATTGTATGGTGCAGCTCCTTTATTGGCTTTGTGTACCTAGAGTTCTTGATGAACCTACATGCCCTATAGATCCCCGCAACCAGAAGAGTACAGAAAACGTAACGGTATAATGCTTTTGAAAATCTGATATCAAAGGAAAAAGGTACAGAGTAAAGTGTGGAGAAAAATTGCTGTGTTTTAAACTCAATTTCAATATTTCTTTTTATTTCAGCTGTTATTTTCTGTAGGAAAACCTTGTAGTATCTACACAAATGACCCCTTGATGAATTCAGAATTCTGTCTACTTTTTAGAAATGTTTAGCTGCCTGGGATCCAGCATTGGTTTCACACCTATTTCTGTCACTAACTGGAAGGAGGCTAAAAGCACAAAAATAGTAAAAATGGGGTATGTCCCAGTAAAATGCCAAAATTGTGTTGAAAAATTAGGTTTTCTGATTCAAGTCTGCCTGCTCCTGAAAGCTAGGAAGATGGTGATTTTAGCACTGCAACCCCTTTGTTGATGCCATTTTCAGGGAAAAAAAAGCCTTTTTTTCCATTTAAAAAAAATGAAATTTTTGCTGTATTTTGGCTAATTTCTTGGTCTCCTCCAGGGGAACCTACAAACTCTGGGTACCTCTAGAATCCCTAGGATGTTGGGAAGAAAGGACACAATGGGCAGCTTATGTGGACAAAACGTTATGAGGGCCTAAGCGCAAACTGCCCCAAATAGCCCAAAAAGGCCTGGCACCTGAGGGGAAAAAGGCCTGGCAGCGAAGCCGTTAATGATGCATACATGTACCTGTTAATACCTGACTGTTATGAGGGTGTTAAAAATGCACTAAAAAAACTCTGCAATTTCTGTTAGCTTGAATCTTTATAGTTACCATTAACAGCTGTCATACTTCCAGTTTAAAACATGATAATTATCCTATATATCATTTCAAGCCATTTCAAACCATTATTGCATAAGGCAGTATATTTAAAATATATTTTTTAAAATATTTTAGTGAATTATTTTGCTGAGATTTTTGACTGGGTGCATTTGGTGCACCATGACAGAAGTGAAAAAAGAGAGTGTTAGCAGAAGCCATGTTAACATGAGAACCACATCTTGCACATCTATCTTAGAAAACGAGAAGGAGTGCCTAGTTCACCTAAACAGAATTCACTCATCAATAAAGAATGGTTTGCCGGTGAAAACAAAGAGCTGCCATATGAACAATGTTATCTTAATGAACCATCAGCACAGCAGCGAAACCTTTAAGAATTAAGGCCCATATTTATACTTTTTGACTCAAAACTGCGCCGGCGCAGTTTTGCGTCAAAAATATTACCGCCGCCTAGCGCCATTTTGGTGCGCCGTGCGTGAGTCATATTTATACTTTGACGCACGGTGGCGAAACCCACAGGTGGGAGTCATTATTTTTTACGCACACCGCAGCGTCAAGTCCTAAAGCAAAACTACGTTAACGCGGAGGAAATGACTGTGGGTCGATTTACGACCCCACAAACCGGATATGCGTCGTTTTTTGACGCAATAGCGTAAAAAAAAAACGCGAACACTGCCATTTCACCAGAGGAGACCAAAATGGATCCCAGATGCCACTACAAACCCCAGGAAGCAGACCAGGAACCAGCCAGGAGGACCCACACAAGAACCAGGACACTTTTAAGAAGAAAGGAAACTGTCGCTCTAGTGCAGAGGAGCAGGAAATTCTGGTTAAAAAGGTGACGGAACACCAGCACCAACTCTTTGTCACCTCAAAGTTGCCAATGAGTAGGAGAGAGGCTATATGGCAACAAATTGTCAACAAGATTAACAGTGTGGCTGAAGTATGCAGAACTGTCATCAAGTGCAAGAAATGCTGGCATGACTGCAAGCGCAGGACCAAGGAAAAGATGGCCAGGAACAGGAAGGCAGCACTGCAGACTGGAGGGGGGAGTCCAGCACACCAGGAGGCCCTGGACCACATGGAGGAGATGGTCACAGCCGTCATCCCTGAGGAGATCGTCACATGTATTCAAGGACAGGACAGCGCAGACTACCAGGAAACAACACACATGCAGGGTAATTCGCATGGGGAATTATAATGCAATAATGTCAACTGTGAGCAGGAGGGGGATACCGACCACAAAATGCATGGAAGTCATCTTATACATGGAGTGGCATGGGTAAAGGTGCACAGCAGGGGGGCATGGCCCGTTCAGAGTAGACCTAGGGCACACCATTACACAACACCAACAACAGTCCCATGGGGGCATGCTGTCATGCCAACGATGGAGCAAAGGGAAAGCCATGCCAGGAAGGAAGGCCACAACGTCAAACTGACATCCCAGCACACGTCAGCCACCATACCCCTAGATTAACTAGGGCCCTCTTAACAACCTCTAGCCATACCGACAACTGGAATGTAACTGCGACAACAGTTGCCACTACCACCTCTGCTCTGTGTGCAGCTCAAGTAGCCAATGGCAGTAACCTCCCCATGGATCATACACACCTAAATTTGGGGGTGAGGATGACAACTTCAACAATCCCCAGAAACAAGACAAAGGCCCCAGTACTATCAAATGTCAATGCCCATAGTTGTCGCAAACATCAGCCAATGTAAACAACAATAGGAGCTACACAGCACTAAGGACACACCCATGCTGCATATGTCTGGGTCCATCCTGTGCCTGGGTAACAATGCAACATCCCAAATGTCATACTGCTCAGACAACAGCATTGAGGGGGCACATGTAACTGGTCACTGAAATACACCTGCACAGTCAGAGGAGGAAATAGGACACTGATACGATCATCAGGGCAATCCAATGTACCACACATTCCCCAACATCAGCAGGACACATTACCAATGTCAACATCCATATCAGATCATAACATTGCCATGCATAGGATATGCCACATGTCAATTACATTTAAGTGGATGTGAAAGATCAGAGATTGGGGCAGGTCCAGATTGTTAAGTGTGCTGCCAGGGCCATCAGTACACCCAAAGCCAGTGAAAGGCCTCACCATGAGAATGGATGTAGACGGAGGGTTGAGTAAGAAAAGAAGGTGGCAATTCTCTATTTGGCATAAACCAACACCTAGAGGCGATGAGGCTGACAAGTCTGATACCTCAATAACATACATGTGACATGCAGGTGGGCCATAGGCCTGGAAGAATGCCCATCTGAAGGACTGGAGAAATTAACACAAAACAAGATCACAAAGTGAATTCATCAAAAGGCAGGCACGTCACATAAAAATTGCCACAACACAGACACACTAATTGTACCCTGTTTCATTGCAGAGGAAGATGGATCTCCTGCGAATATGCCTGTCCCAGATTTCCCTGATGACATGGATGACGAGCCGAGAAACATTCCCCAGGAGACTATCCAAAAGGTCCTTAAAACCCTCCAGACCCCACCTTCAGTCACAAGGAGGAGCACAGAACAAGCAGCCATCGCAGAGGATCCACCCACCACCCCAATTGTAAGACCTGCCAGCTCCAATACAGCTGAGGACTCAGACGACACTGGCACCACCTTTGAGAGAACTGTAGTTGGAGTACAGCGTGAGCTGGCCAAGGAGGTGCGGGTGGGGATGCAAACTATGGCAGCCAGCCTTGAGGGGGTGCGTTCGTGCATGATGTCATCTGCAGATCAGGCAGTAGCTATGCAAGCCCTAACATCCATCCTGCAAGGACTACAAGAAACTGTCAAGGAATTCACCACTGCAGTATAGGAGTTGCCACAACACCTCGCACCCCAAACCTTCCACTGCATGCACGAATACAATCATGACCCCCTCAGGGCCGAACTGGCTGCCTACCATCGTGATGTGGCTGCTATTCTCAAGAACCAGCAGATCCTCCTTGCTGCAGTACTGCCCTTAAGACCTTCACAGGGAGCAGCGACCGGGATGTCTGACTCCATGTCTTCTAACACTGAGGTGTATGTTGCCCCTTCACAACCAACAACAACAAAGACAGAGGAGGCAACACACACCTCAGAAGAAGAAGACATGGAACAGATCACATTCACAAGGAAAATGACCCGGAAGCACTAGTCCCTGCCACATGGCCCACATTTATCAAGGTCCTACGCTTTGTAACTTGCCAGTCTTGCAACAACTTTACTCAAGCACTGTTCTGCAAACCACTGTATATCTTGTCACCCAGCCCAGTGATTGTCTCTCTCCAACTCATTGGCAAATTCTGTCCCTCTGCACTGTCTGAAACATCAACCCCAGTATGTCAAACGCATTTTGGAAAACCCTTGTGTTGGATCACAATGTAAGATGTCACTATAATGGACTCACAATCATGGACAATGTACAGAAAGCACTACAGCACTTTTCAATAAATAGCACTTACACAACAAATCTGTCTCTTGGTAATGTGACATATCAACTGTGCCGTAGATAACTGAAATGTGCCTACTGTCAAATTACGTAGCTTGTCAATACAACTGTCCTGATAATATGTAGTCAGAGAAATCTGCACAGTGCCCCTGATTGCATCATACTCTGCCCATCCTGAGGGACAAATCTGATGAAGTGAGAAACCATACACCATCATGCTCCATTGGACAGAAGAATGCTTCCTCAGGGGATAACTAAGTCATCAAATAGTGGCCGCTAAATGTTGTCAACATGCAAAAATAACACAAATAACATGGCACACTAATCTAAGCAAACACTACAAAAACTGCATAAATGAAGGTGTCTGAGTTTACATACAAATAGGTAATCATGCTGAACTGTGTCACAAATGATGTATGAGAGTCATGAAGACAAGAATACAAGATTGCCAATGAGAACTCATCTTATAAGGGTGTCCATGATCATCACACTGCAGTCAGACCTAAAACTGTTTCCCCAATACCAAGGCTGGAAGCACTGTTTGTGACTTTCAAAACACACTTATCAACAGAAACACATTGTCATCCATATTAACTGTGATTGGTGGTTGCAACCAAGGGTCGACACTTTGCAAGGTAGCTCTGGGCTAGCTGCCAATCGTACAGCTCAGTTGGGATTTGTTTGTAGCATAGGACACAGATGTTATAGTACAAAATTGATGTACACTGAATCCAAACCCACGATCAAGTACCATTCAACACATACTATTAAGGGTTAACCAAATATTTATTAAATGCTAATCACAGATGAGGAAACTGAGGGAAAAATCTTACCTACCCTAATCTACCCTGACTACTCATTACCCTCAACTGTCCCTAACTAACCTAAGCTACATTTACTTATCACATGTAACGAAACGTTCTAAACATCTACCCCCCACCCCCCTATGAGACGGGACACTTGGAGGACAACACATACTAACCTAAACACATACCATACTATCCTATACAAATATATATATATATATATATATATATATATATATATATTTGTAAATTTTTTTTGTCTTTTTTTTAAAACACACAAGAACCCCAACATAGCCCCCCACCCACCCACCCACACACTTAAGAAGTAAATATATAAAGATTGTGGACTCCCCACCCACTAACACTAACTAAACTAACAGCCTATACTAACCTAACACTCAGCGCCCTAAGCCCACTAACTATAAGAACAAGGAAAGAGGAGGGAGGGTAGGGAATCATGTCCATCTAAAAATGTCTAGAGGTTGGCCCTCCGGAGGGTCCTCTTAATAGACTTAATACGCCGGTTAATGTGGCGTACATCCCGGCTCAGGTGGCTCAACTTGCGCAGCACTCTGTCCATCTTACGTTCCATTTGGTTGAAGGCTGCAGGGTAAACAGATGGAGCTGTGGCAGTCTGGGTACCGGTGGAGGAGGTCTGTGTGGGTGTGGTGCCAGGCCTAGTGGGCTGTCCTGCACCGGTGGCAATGCTGGGGCTTGGAAGTCCAGCAGATGTCGGACCAACAGTCCCAGCTGTGGGTGGGGCCACCTGGCTCGGACTGGTGGTTGTGCTGGTGGTGGCTGTGGTGGGCAAAGTAGGCCCACCCTGTGGGAAGGCTCTCCATGCCCCGGAGGCACGTTCATGGCGATATCGCCGGGCCATCCTCCGGAACCCTGACTCCACCAGCAGGATGTGCTGGTATCTCATGGCCCGGCGCTGGAATTCACGGACCTGGTCTGGAGTCATGTTAGCAGCTGTGAAGACAAATGCAGATATTCTACATTAGTAACCGCATTGTATGAAATGGCACAAGAAGTTGATCAGAAAATACATCTACTGTACTTGTAACAGCTCATATCACAATACAGATCATTGTTATCAGCTAAGAATCATGCTGCATATCCTCCGCCAAGACCTGGGCTACAAATGTCAGTGTACGGAAAGCAAAACTAGAGCCACATGGTCTGCAAGTTCTAACTGGACTTGCCAGTATAGTACCAAGTGCCAAACCTGAGTGTATATACTAGTTTGCAACCAAACCGTCACTTATTCACATGTATGTGTAACATACTGGTAGCATCAGTACTAGGTACCCCATTCACAAACCCATGCCCATGTTTGAGGGTGGGGGGTGGATAAACAACTATAATTTGCCAACAACATGTACACCGAGGAGTGTATAGAAAAAAACTCCACACATGTTTGTCTCTACATACACACCACAGGTAAGGTCTATCAACAATTAGGAGTCAGCAAACGCTAGAGCAATCATAGGGCCACACATGTCAGGAAATGCAGAACTTGGTACACAACATATACTTCCGGTGAGGCCTGACTTACATCAGACACATAGGTGGTCATTCTGACCTCGGCGATAAAAGGCGCTTACCGCCGGTCAGAAGGCCGCCATAACACCGCCGCGTCCGCGGTAAACCGCCACGGTCATTCTGACCCGCAACCTGCAAACCGCCAAAATCCCGACAACCACAAAAGTCCGCCACACCAAAGGTCAGCGAAAAAATGGCGATGACCAAACCTCCACCGTCACGCCAACAGAAATACGCCCATACCATTCCGACCCACAAATCCACGCAGCGGTCTTTCAAACGCGGTATTCCATTAGCGGTACACACCGCCGCGGTCAAAATACACACACACATAGAAAACTCAGCCACATTGGTCAGTTTGAAACACGCACACCTGATACACATACTAACACCACTCCCACACACCCAACACAATATAAAACACACACCCACATCACCCACAAACCCCTATGACCCGAAATTATTGACGAAGGCTAGAGAGAGAGCACAGAATAGACAATCCCACGACACAGAGGCACACAACACCATCACCCACACAGATTCCACGCACCAAACACCACACACCACCACACGCACCACACTCATCACCACAAACGCCACCCCACACCTCATCCACACCACCCCATGGCACCCCAAAGACACCCCAGGTTCACTGACGCCGAACTGAGGGTCATGGTGGAGGAAATAGTCCGTGTAGAGCCTCAGCTTTTCGGGGCACAGGTGCAGCACACCACAATTGCCAGGAAGATGGAGCTATGGCAAAGTATAGTGGACAGGGTCAACGGGGTGGGACAGCATCCACGCAATCGGGAGGACATCAGGAAGCGCTGGTACGACCTATGGGGGAAGGTGCGTTCCATGGTATCAAGGCACAACATTGCGGTGCAGAAGACTGGCGGCGGACCCCCACCTACTCCCCCCGAATTTACAGCATAGGAGGAGGAAGTCTTGCACATCCTGCATCCTGAGGGCTTCGCAGGAGTAGGCGGAGGAATGGACTCTGGTAAGTCAAAACTTCACTACTGCTTCCCACCCCCACCCCACCTGCATGCCAAATCATACCCCCACCCTCACCCCCACCCCCATCACACCAACTCCTAGCAAAAGGCTCACCATCACAACCCACCCATCCCAACACCAAGCCCTGCATGCGACCACAAAGCATGGACACCCATCACCAAAGCATGCCCACTGCACACACACATCACCCCCACAAGCCACCCTCACAAAAGCCCCCACAAGGGAATGCCTGCACTTGGGTACACGGACACCCACCCATCACATGAAATGCCACACACAGAAGCAATAACCATACCTTTATACCCCTGCAGGACCCGAACGCCACCACACCGCCACGGAGGGTCCAGAGAGGTCCATCCCACCCCCAGAAGAGGCCCCCAGCGATGACAGCAGCTCTGTCTCCCTGGACACAGATGACCAGCCCGGCCCATCGGGGACCTCTGGACAGTCGGTTCCCCACAGACAGCCACAGGCTACACCAGACCCAACCCCCTCTGGGAACACCAGCACAGCTCCCACCCAGCGGGCCCATGCCTCTGTCTCCAGGACACGTAAATCAGCGATGTGTCCACCACTACAGGGCACCCAGGTTGACCCACCACCCCAACAACAACAGGGACCTGGGGGCAGTGGTAGTGGGCACACCGTCCAGGGGACAGAGGCCCAGGAACACAGGGGAACTGGGAGGGCTGCTGTGCGACAGGGGGGGGGACAGGCCCAGGGAACCGACTCTCCAAGAGGCCCTCTCCTCCATCATGGGAGCTTACTACCACTCCCAGGAGACGATGGTGATGGTACTGGCCCGGTTCCAGGAGATCCAGGCACTGCAGGAGGAACGGTATATGGGGTTCCGAGAGGAACTGAGGAACATCGGTTCCGCAATGGGGACCATCGTCGTGGCCCTTACCCAGATAGTCACCACATTGCGGGACCATGTGGCACCCCAAAGGGCCCCTGTCACTAGCCCAGGCCAGGAACAGCCTACCACCTCTGCTGGCGCTAGTGGACAGGAGGCCCCCACACAACAACAGGCCACCAGAACCCCACCTCCTGCAGAAGAAGAACCACCCCGCAAGCAGAACCTGAGATCTCACAAGAAGACAGAGTAGGATTGCAAGACCCCGCCAGCCTAAGATACCCCCTGATGTCATCCCACTGTCCCACATTGTCACCCTGTCCAACCTTTAACTGCCCCTGCTCCATCCTTCCACAGGCATATGGACAATGCACCTGTGCGACTGAGAACTGGACTCTGCCATGGACATTACTCCACCCCCACCCATCACCCTTTTACAATCATGTACCTATATGTAGTACTTAAAATAAATCACTTATTGCACTTAAAATAACAGGAGTCTGCTTGTATTCTTAACAAATGTATTGCACATAACGGTGCAATAATGTCCAGTTACTTTGTGATGACAACATACCAATTTCAATAAGCTTTAGTCCATGGGCAAACAAAGCTGAAGTCAGGCAGTGGGTCATACAGCTCTGAAAAGGGAAGGGAAAGTCACAAATCAGTTAACAGGAACTGGGGGGAAACACAGACAGTGGAGACGCATGAGGCCTTAAGTAAATGTAAAATGGCGTGGGTGATTCTTACCTGTGTGCTACTGAAAATATTGTTGTATGACTGTATCCCTGTTGTCCGTGTCGTCCCCGTTGTCTTCCTCCTCTTCACTCTCCACAGGCTCCACAGCTGCTACAACACCACCATCTGGACCATCCTCCTGCAGAAAAGGCACCTGGCGTCGCAAAGCAAGATTGTGAAGCATACAGCAGGCCACGATGATGTGGCACACCTTCTTTGGTGAGTACATTAGGGATCCACCTGTCATATGGAGGCACCTGAACCTGGCCTTCAGGATCCCGAAGGTCCTTTCTATGATCCTCCTAGTTCACCCATGGGCCTCATTGTACTGTTCCTCTGCCCTGGTCCGGGGATTCCTCACTGGGGTCAGTAGCCACGACAGGTTGGGGTAACCAGAGTCACCAATTAGCCACACACGGTGTCTCTGTAGCTGTTCCATCACATAAGGGATGCTGCTATTCCGCATGACATACGCGTCATGCACTGATCCAGGGAACTTGGCATTTACATGGGAGATGTACTGGTCAGCCAAACAGACCACCTGGACATTCATCGAATGATAACTTTTTCTGTTTCTGTACACCTGCTCACTTTCTTTGGGGGGAACCAAAGCCACATGGGTCCCATCAATGGCACCAATGATGTTGGGGATATGTCCAAGGGCATAGAAATCACCCTTCACTGTAGCCAATTCGCCCACCTCAGGGAAAATAATGTAGCTCTGCACGTATTTCATCAGGGCAGACAACACTCTGGACAAAACCTTAGAAAAAATAGGCTGAGACATCCCAGATGATATGGCCACTGTTGTCTGAAAAGACCCACTTGCCAAAAAATGCAGTACTGCCAGAACCTGCACCAGAGGGGGAATCCCTGTGGGTTGGCGGATAGGGGACATCAGGTCTGGCTCCAGCTGGGCACATAGTTCATGTATAGTTGCTCTGTCAAGCCTGTATGTAAGTATGATATGTCGTTCTTCCAAGGTCGACAGGTCCACCAGCGGTCGGTACACGGGAGGATTCATCCTTCTCCTCGCAAGTCCCAGCGGACGGTGACTAGGAAGGACAACATGGAGCACAGAGTCAAGCAACCCACAGGTTCGTTCACACAGCTTGCACAGTACACGAATCGCTATGCATTGAAAGGCTTGTATGAGTGGCAATGCAAGGCCTAGGCCTGTGTGACGCAGTAGAAATCATGCCATGTGGGCCCTTGAAATGGCGGCTGACTGACCTGTGAAGTGTGACAGTGGGATGTGAGGTCACTGCGCTGGCGTGGCACACCGTGGCGGTAGGCGGTCAATGACCGCGGCGCAAAGCAGCATTGGTTAACATTGAACCCTATGGGTCTCAGGAGCAAATGACGATGTGCGCCGGCGGTCGCGGTACGCACCGCCGCAGTACGCACTGCCGCGGGCGTGACCGCCATTTTCTAACTGCTTAATCAGTCGAGACCTGATCATCCACAGGAGAGGACCTATACTGCAAGTGCTGCTGCGACCTCGGTCTGGGAGATACAATGGCTGCTGCGACTGGGGAAAGGGTCCCTGCCTTCACTTCCGAAGAATTGGAGAAACTTGTTGATGGGGTCCTCCCCCAGTATGCGCTACTCTACGGTCCTCCAGATCAACAGGTTAGTACACAGGGTGCACGTTGAATGGGCTATGCCTGTGTTGAGTGGGGTGTATGTAAGATGGTGGGGAGGGGAGCGAATGAGGAGTGCAACGCACGAAAGATGAGAGCATGTGCCACATGGCAAAATTGGGGAGGGGAGGGCCACTCACATTGACCAGGCAGAAAACTGATGCGATTTCCTTTACCACCCTGTACATGTCATATAGGTCAGCGCCCATCAGAAGATCGACATTTGGCGTGCCATCGCCTACGACGTCCGGGCCCTGGGGGTCCACAACAGATGGGGCACCCACTGCCGAAAGAGGTGGGAGGACATCCGCCGCGGGACCAGAAAGACCGCCGAGTCTCTGCTGGGGATGGCCTCCCAACGTAGGAGGGGTGCCAGCCGCCAATTGACCCCCCTGATGTCCCGGATCCTGGCGGTGGCCTACCCCGATTTGGATGGGCGCGTGAGGACATCACAGCAGACACAAGGGGGAGAGTATCAGCACATTCTGCTATCTTTGCGCGCAGTGAAGGTGTCTGGGTGGGGGAGGAGGGCTGTGGCTATCTCTAGGCCAGGGCGCATTCTGTAGACTAGGCCCCTCCGTTAGACACGGCCCTGTGCCCCCGCCCCCCACCTCTGTAGGGTGCCAAGTACAGCTATCCATGGTCCGGCCTCACCCATGTGTGCATTTGTCGTCCATAGACCTGTAGGCCTAGTCACAATAACTGAGTAGTGTACCCCGATTGCGCGGCCTAGTGCAGGGGGCTTCTGTGTCTGTCCTCTCCGACAACGGTGTTGCCAATGCATGCACTCAACCTGTCTTCATTTCTCCCCCCCCCATTTTCTTTGTCTTCCTGTTCATGTGGGCATTAGCATCATCAGGCGGAGGAGAAGTGGCATCGGCGCATGAGGGAGCTGCATCTCACATGGCCCCGGAGGGCCATACAACAGACTCCGAGTACACCAGTGAGACGGAGGGCGAGTGGAGCTCCACAACGGGGACCCATGGAGACGTCAACGACACCGACACGTCCTCGGAAAGGAGCTCCCTAGCGGTGGCGGCAACATCCATGCCCACAGCCACAACAGGTACATCCGCCACCCAGCGCACCAGCCCCGCCCTCCCAGCAGCCCCTCAGCCTTTGCTCCGTGCCCGCTCGCCCAGGAAGACGGGCATCTCCTTCGCCCCAGGCACCTCAGGCCCTGCCCCAGTTACCCCTGCTGCCCTCAGTGAGGAGGTCATTGACCTCCTCAGGACACTCATTGTTGGGCAGTCTACCCTTTTGAATGCCATCCAGGGTGTAGAAAGGGAGGTGCATCGGAGCAATGCATACCTGAAGGGCATTCATTCGGGTCAGGCTGCCCATCAGCGATCGTTCAACGCTCTGGCCTCAGCACTGACGGCAGCCATTGTCCCTGTCTCCAGCCTCCCTCTTCTGACTCCCTCCACCCAGTCCCAGTCTCCTGTTCCTCTGCCTATCCCATCCACACCATCAGACCAGCCTGCACACACCTCTACACCCAAGGGCAGCTCATCCAGACATAAGCACCACAGATCCCACAAGCATTCACCCAAGCAACATCCAGATGCAGACATGCCAACAGTCACTACCACTTCTGTGTCCCCCACCTCCTCATCTCCCTCCTCCCTCCCTGTGACGTCTCCACTCACACCTGCATGCACACCACCATCAGCCAGTACTTCCATCACCAGCACACCCTCCATTACAGTCTGCACACATGCAGTCACCACCCCCACTGCCATTTACACGTCCCCTGTGTCCTCTCCCAGTGTGTCTGTCACCCCCTCTTCCAAAGCACACAAACGCAGGCAGCCACCCACCCAACAGCCATCCACCTCACGACAGCCTCGGTCACAAGCACCTGCACCCAAAGACAGCACACTTGACTCTCCTACAACCACATCCTCTTCCTCTTCCTCCACTCCCATACCCACTACACCTACCCGTCCCTGTCCTTCCCAAGTCCTTTTCCTTTCCAACCTTGAGCTCGTTCCAATCACTGACCCACCCCCTCCATCTGGTAAGAGTAAAAAAAGCACCTCAGCCACCACCAGCCCTGCATCTACTGTGACCATAGTGCTGGGCTATTGGAGTCCACCAGCTCCTAGGGCAGGAACATCGGCCAGCAGCAAGGGGACAGCCAGCCCACCCCCTGGGAAGAGGACAAAAAAAAAGAAGGGCCGGTGGGACAAGCCTGAGATGGCTGCCACCAAGGACAGTAGCCTTGCCCCGTCACCTGCCACATCATCAAAGGGAGGCAAGGGCCACAGAGGCACCAATGATGTTGGGGATATGTCCAAGGGCATAGAAATCACCCTTCACTGTAGCCAATTCGCCCACCTCAGGGAAAATAATGTAGCTCTGCACGTATTTCATCAGGGCAGACAACACTCTGGACAAAACCTTAGAAAAAATAGGCTGAGACATCCCAGATGATATGGCCACTGTTGTCTGAAAAGACAGACTTGCCAAAAAATGCAGTACTGCCAGAACCTGCACCAGAGGGGGAATCCCAGTGGGTTGGCGGATAGGGGACATCAGGTCTGGCTCCAGCTGGGCACATAGTTCATGTATAGTTGCTCTGTCAAGCCTGTATGTAAGTATGATATGTCGTTCTTCCAAGGTCGACAGGTCCACCAGCGGTCGGTACACGGGAGGATTCATCCTTCTCCTCGCAAGTCCCAGCGGACGGTGACTAGGAAGGACAACATGGAGCACAGAGTCAAGCAACCCACAGGTTCGTTCACACAGCTTGCACAGTACACGAATCGCTATGCATTGAAAGGCTTGTATGAGTGGCAATGCAAGGCCTAGGCCTGTGTGACGCAGTAGAAATCATGCCATGTGGGCCCTTGAAATGGCGGCTGCCTGACCTGTGAAGTGTGACAGTGGGATGTGAGGTCACTGCGCTGGCATGGCACACCTTGGCGGTAGGCGGTCGAAGACCGCGGCGCAAAGCAGCATTAGTTAACATTGAACCCTATGGGTCTCAGGAGCCAATGACGATGTGCGCCGGCGGTCGCGGTACGCACCGCCGCGGTACGCACTGCCGCGGGCGTGACCGCCATTTTCTAACTGCTTAATCAGTCGAGACCTGATCATCCACAGGAGAGGACCTATACTGCAAGTGCTGCTGCGACCTCGGTCTGGGAGATACAATGGCTGCTGCGACTGGGGAAAGGGTCCCTGCCTTCACTTCCGAAGAATTGGAGAAACTTGTTGATGGGGTCCTCCCCCAGTATGCGCTACTCTACGGTCCTCCAGATCAACAGGTTAGTACACAGGGTGCACGTTGAATGGGCTATGCCTGTGTTGAGTGGGGTGTATGTAAGATGGTGGGGAGGGGAGCGAATGAGGAGTGCAACGCACGAAAGATGAGAGCATGTGCCACATGGCAAAATTGGGGAGGGGAGGGCCACTCACATTGACCAGGCAGAAAACTGATGCGATTTCCTTTACCACCCTGTACATGTCATATAGGTCAGCGCCCATCAGAAGATCGACATTTGGCGTGCCATCGCCTACGACGTCCGGGCCCTGGGGGTCCACAACAGACGGGGCACCCACTGCCGAAAGAGGTGGGAGGACATCCGCCGCAGGACCAGAAAGACCGCCGAGTCTCTGCTGGGGATGGCCTCCCAACGTAGGAGGGGTGCCAGCCGCCAATTGACCCCCCTGATGTCCCGGATCCTGGCGGTGGCCTACCCCGATTTGGATGGGCGCGTGAGGACATCACAGCAGACACAAGGGGGTGAGTATCAGCACATTCTGCTATCTTTGCGTGCAGTGAAGGTGTCTGGGTGGGGGAGGAGGGCTGTGGCTATCTCTAGGCCAGGGCGCATTCTGTAGACTAGGCCCCTCCGTTAGACACGGCCCTGTGCCCCCGCCCCCCACCTCTGTAGGGTGCCAAGTACAGCTATCCATGGTCCGGCCTCACCCATGTGTGCATTTGTCGTCCATAGACCTGTAGGCCTAGTCACAATAACTGAGTAGTGTACCCCGATTGCGCGGCCTAGTGCAGGGGGCTTCTGTGTCTGTCCTCTCCGACAACGGTGTTGCCAATGCATGCACTCAACCTGTCTTCATTTCTCCCCCCCCCATTTTCTTTGTCTTCCTGTTCATGTGGGCATTAGCATCATCAGGTGGAGGAGAAGTGGCATCGGCGCATGAGGGAGCTGCATCTCACATGGCCCCGGTGGGCCATACAACAGACTCCGAGTACACCAGTGAGACGGAGGGCGAGTGGAGCTCCACAACGGGGACCCATGGAGACGTCAACGACACCGACACGTCCTCGGAAAGGAGCTCCCTAGCGGTGGCGGCAACATCCATGCCCACAGCCACAACAGGTACATCCGCCACCCAGCGCACCAGCCCCGCCCTCCCAGCAGCCCCTCAGCCTTTGCTCCGTGCCCGCTCGCCCAGGAAGACGGGCATCTCCTTCGCCCCAGGCACCTCAGGCCCTGCCCCAGTTACCCCTGCTGACCTCAGTGAGGAGGTCATTGACCTCCTCAGGACACTCATTGTTGGGCAGTCTTCCCTTTTGAATGCCATCCAGGGTGTAGAAAGGGAGGTGCATCGGAGCAATGCATACCTGAAGGGCATTCATTCGGGTCAGGCTGCCCATCAGCGATCGTTCAACGCTCTGGCCTCAGCACTGACGGCAGCCATTGTCCCTGTCTCCAGCCTCCCTCTTCTGACTCCCTCCACCCAGTCCCAGTCTCCTGTTCCTCTGCCTATCCCATCCACACCATCAGACCAGCCTGCACACACCTCTACACCCAAGGGCAGCTCATCCAGACATAAGCACCACAGATCCCACAAGCATTCACCCAAGCAACATCCAGATGCAGACATGCCAACAGTCACTACCACTTCTGTGTCCCCCACCTCCTCATCTCCCTCCTCCCTCCCTGTGACGTCTCCACTCACACCTGCATGCACACCACCATCAGCCAGTACTTCCATCACCAGCACACCCTCCATTACAGTCTGCACACATGCAGTCACCACCCCCACTGCCATTTACACGTCCCCTGTGTCCTCTCCCAGTGTGTCTGTCACCCCCTCTTCCAAAGCACACAAACGCAGGCAGCCACCCACCCAACAGCCATCCACCTCACGACAGCCTCGGTCACAAGCACCTGCACCCAAAGACAGCACACTTGACTCTCCTACAACCACATCCTCTTCCTCTTCCTCCACTCCCATACCCACTACACCTACCCGTCCCTGTCCTTCCCAAGTCCTTTTCCTTTCCAACCTTGAGCTCGTTCCAATCACTGACCCACCCCCTCCATCTGGTAAGAGTAAAAAAAGCACCTCAGCCACCACCAGCCCTGCATCTACTGTGACCATAGTGCTGGGCTATTGGAGTCCACCAGCTCCTAGGGCAGGAACATCGGCCAGCAGCAAGGGGACAGCCAGCCCACCCCCTGGGAAGAGGACAAAAAAAAAGAAGGGCCGGCGCGACAAGCCTGAGATGGCTGCCACCAAGGACAGTAGCCTTGCCCCGTCACCTGCCACATCATCAAAGGGAGGCAAGGGCCACAGAGCTTCAGCGAAGGAGGGCAAGGGCAGCAGGGCGGAGAAGTCAGGCAGCAGGCGAGCTGCCCAGGAGGGCCCCACCAGCCCCATTCCGGTTGTGACGGACGACACCCACGGGCCCAGGACTCCATCACCGGAGGGCCCAGCGACCGCAAGGTCGGATGGCGACTGAGCGGGAAGTCTTGGCCAGGTCTGGCTCCCTAGAAACACAGGACAAGCACCGCTGAACAGGGCCCCGCCGGGAGAAGCACCGCTGAACAGGGCCCCGCCGGGAGAAGCACCGCTGAACAGGGCCCCGCTGGGAGAAGCACCACTGAACAGGGCCCCGCCGGGAGAAGCACCACTGAACAGGGCCCCGCCTGGAGAAGCACCGCTGAACAGGGGCCCGCCGTGACAAGAACCGCTGAACAGGGCCCCGCCGGGAGAAGCACCGCTGAACAGCGGCCCGCCGTGACAAGAACCGCTGAACAGGGGCCTGCCGTGACAAGAACTGCTGAACAGGGCCCCGCCGGGAGAAGCACCGCTGAACAGGGGCCCGCCGTGACAAGAACCGCTGAACAGGGGCCCGCCGTGACAAGAACCGCTGAACAGGGGCCGGCCGTGACAAGAACCGCTCCGCTGGGCCATTCATCTCAAGGCCCGCTCCGCTGGGCCCTTCATCTCAAGCACCGCTCCGCTGGGCCCCGCCGTCTCTGCCCCGCTCCGCTGGGCCATTCATCTCAAGGCCCACTCCGCTGGGCCCTTCATCTCAAGCACCGCTCCGCTTTGCCCAGCCGTCTCTGCCCCGCTCCGCTGGGCCATTCATCTCAAGGCCCGCTCCGCTGGGCCCCGCCGTCTCTGCACCGCTCCGCTGGGCCATTCATCTCAAGGCCCGCTCCGCTGGGCCCTTCATCTCAAGCACCGCTCCGCTGGGCTCCGCCGTCTCTGCACCGCTCCGCTGGGCCATTCATCTCAAGCACCGCTCCGCTGGGCCCTTCCTGTCAAGCACCGCTCCGCTGGGCCATTCATCTCAAGCACCGCTCCGCTGGGCCCTTCATCTCAAGCACCGCTCCGCTGGGCCCCGCCGTCTCTGCACCGCTCCGCTGGGCCATTCATCTCAAGGCCCGCTCCGCTGGGCCCTTCATCTCAAGCACCGCTCCGCTGGGCCCCGCCGTCTCTGCCCCGCTCCGCTGGGCCATTCATCTCAAGGCCCGCTCCTCTGGGCCCTTCATCTCAAGCACCGCTCCGCTGGGCCCCGCCGTCTCTGAACCGCTCCGCTGGGCCATTCATCTCAAGGCCCGCTCCGCTGGGCCCTTCATCTCAAGCACCGCTCCGCTGGGCCCCGCCGTCTCTGCACGACTCCGCCATTCATCTCGAGCACCGCTCCGCTGGGCCATTCATCTCAAGCACCGCTCCGCTGGGCCATTCATCTCAAGCACCGCTCCGCTGGGCCCTTCATCTCAAGCACCGCTCCGCTGGGCCCTTCATCTCATGCACCGCTCCGCTGGGCCCTTCATCTCAAGCACCGCTCCGCTGGGCCCTTCCTTTCAAGCACCGCTCCGCTAGGCAACGCCGTCTCAAGCACCGCTGGCCCATTGACAGTGCTGGTTCTGTGTCGAGCAGGGCTTCACGAAGCACTCTGGGCACCATGCCTCCTCCATTAACAGTGGAGTCGGTAATCCATCTGATGGACTGTGGCTTGGCACTTCCCAGGATGGAACAGTGGGCAAGCCACCCACTGTAGAGACTTGAGAGACTGTGGCTTTGCACTCCCCAGGATGGCACAGTGGGCAAGCCACCCACTGTAGAGACTTGTGAGACTGTGGCTTTGCACTCCCCAGGATGGGACAGTGGGCATGGAGGCCCCTCATGGATCTGGCGTCGTGGACTCATGTGGCTGAGGTGCCTGTAGTTTTATCATCTGATGCCCCAGCAGTGTTCTCTCCAATGGTATCTGGTCTCCTGTGTGGGCTTTGCCCATGTGTTTGTGCACATTGGCCCACGGACTATGGAACTTTGACAGAATGTGCAGGACTTATTGCCTATGTATATATTTTTGACTACGTTCATTCCTTATTTTGTATCATTCATATAGCATATTTCCCATACCTTCAGTGGAGCTATTTATACATATATTTTATAGATCATTTTAATTGTGTCTTTGCATTATTCCGGTGGGTTTGGGGGGTGTCACTCTGACTTGTTGCTCTGCATTGGGGTGTAGGTATTTGGGTTGGGGGGGTGGGTGTATGGCGCATGTGTGTGCCCGTAAGCTTTCCTCCTCCCCCCTCCCCTGTGTCGTAGGTGCAGTACTCACCGTTGTCGTCTGCGCCGGCGTTCGTACTCCTGGTAGAGGAGCAGGTAGACAATAGCTGGTAGGATGTTTAATTCGGGTTCCATGCTGTCCTCCTTCCCCGTGGAGTGTGTAGAGGTGAGCGTTTTCCCGTTCGTAGTCTGTTTCTGCCGTGTTTTTATCGGCGGGGCTCCCGCCCCGGAAAAGGTGGCGGATTGGTGAGTTGTGATAGGGTGGGCGGTACATTGCCTGCTGCCTGCCTGTTGGCGGTGACCACCGCGCTGTTTGTCTGTCCCGCCGTGGCGGTCGGAGTGTTAAAGTGGCGGCCTGTGTTGGCGGTTCCCGCCAGGGTCAGAATACCTTTTTTTTTACCGCCTGCCTGTTGGCCGGTTGGCCGCCGCTTTATCACCGACCGCCAGGGTCGGAATGACCCCCATAGTTGCTAGAACACCCATGATCATGAATTGCGTGCACACCTAGGCCATTGCACTCAAGTTCCACATACTTGTAGCACTACATGTGGAAGTATATGCTGCTAGGAGGTTCTACCTACTGTTTCATAATTACGTAGGTAAATAGGGAAGCAGATGTCTATTGGAAAAGCAATTTGCTGTACCAATCTTGGAGAATGTGGGTCTGACAGGCTGACTAAATCGGAGCTGACTTCCAGTGCGACTCTTGGTGATACAAGTGTCATCCACATGACTAACCCCTGTACTCACAGTGGGTCCTACAGGAATGGCCTACAATCCCTACATAATACCATTGGATATGCATTGGCAAACTCAAAACATGTGAGAAACTGAATTCCCACTCTTGGAACAAGAGAAAATCTTGCCCAACGCATCAGACCTTGCTATGCGTTCAACTCACAGGAGTCCATAACCAGCAAACACAACACATAACAGACATATCAACACTTACTGGAGTGGTCGGGGTCCTCAAATGTCGGCACCTCTCCCACAGTGTAGGGTGCCGGTCCACCTGTAAGGTATTGAAGGAAGAAATGTGCTCAAAATCTGTGCACAGCGCAAAAATTTCATAAACATATACAATGGGTAGGCTGAATAAAGAAATGGCAGCCATTCAGACATGATGGTACTGCATCTGATATATCACGGCCAACTTGTACATAGCATGGGTCTCCTGTGACAGTTACACACATATCTGCACACATACATTGGCCCTAACTATCATGTGGTTGCAACCATGCCCCGTAATTGGTGACCAGAAAAAAATATGGAGTGTAATAGTCTCATCATGTGCATCCAAGAGAGACATCCAAAGCCTGGTTACTTGAGGACTGCATTACCAGTCAAACATGCCTTGTGGCCATGACACATTAATGACACATAGGTACAATGTACAGAGGGAGGGGCAGGGACTTTTGTAAGCCCCCCTGTTGTTACATTTGATTCAATTGATGTGGCCCAGATATGGTGATTTGCACCAACCATGGAGATGTGAAGCCATGTGCATACACTTGGACTGCCATCCATATTTGGAATGTGGCACAACTAACTCCAACAAACATTCTAAGATGTTAGCTGAGGGCACCTTACACCTTTTCACGATGTTTTCAAATCTAGATCTGACATGTATCCAAAAAGATCAAGGAACACAATAATCCCACACATTCATAGTACTTCCATGAACGCTTTCCTTCCACACTCACCAGACACACATGAGACATATGTCTGAGCCACTTTGCTATTATCAATTGACGTGAAGGCAGCACTCATTTTCTGCATCATGTAGTGATTCTAAAGTCAATCTAGCAATTGCTTCAACAAAGGTGGCCTAAATGTTGGTACATCTGTACTTCTCTGTCAATAGTACCCTATATAGACATGATTGGCTCCTATTTTGTTTGCTTTTCTGACAAAAAGGCCGCACCAATTTCCTTCATGGAAAAGTATCCTGTAAGTTTGCTGAGCACGTGCTACCTGACAGCTAGCAATTGTGATCCTTGCCATAGTGCATCAATTATCCCTTTATGTTTCCCCAGCATTACACACAGTCAGCAAGTTAGCTGGCAGACATTGTACTAATCCCCTTATGTCACTACAGAGCATTTAATCATGCACATTAACATGATTTGTACTCACCAACAGTGCCACCAATCATGATTCCCAGGTGGTCCAAGAGATCCTGCTCCCTGGTGATGAGGTCAGCCCACCGGTGCTTCAGCTGGTGGTCACTCCTCTGGCTGGCATACACACGCTGCAGCACCTTTCCCCACCGGATTTCGCGCGCCTCTGTTGGCTACCCCTGTATCACCCTGCCCCCTGCCTGGATCATGAGCGGCAAGAAATGGCACACAAGCCAGATGAACCCCCCCAACTCCTCTTCCCCCATCCTGCCAAGACGTGCCCTACCAGACATACTTGAGAAGTCAAAGGGAATAGGGGTAAAAGAAATAGAAAGGGGAAAAGGGGGAAAGTAGGGGTACAAATACAGATGAAAAGTAAACTCAACCACTAAAAGAACCCAACTATCCCCAAACTACCACTACCCACAACAGACTCCCACAAACAACAAAAACACAAGATAAATGGACAAATGTAGACAAAACACAGTAGTACAGTATACAGCAACAATATTTATTTCACAAATGGACTTTACAGATAGCACACAGGACAAAAAAGCACAAAATCTCAGGACAACACTATCTACACAGCCACACAGTCTAGAAGGATCATAGACAGCAAAGTGAAAGTGAAAGTACACTCACTGTACATGATCTGTAAACAGGATATCCTATTACATCACTTCCTGTATGAAAAGTCCCGCCTTTTTCACGTTATGCATCATTTTTTGTCTACCAAAACTGTATTTGTGTCATTTTTTTTGACGCACAGAAGTGAAAATTAGCCCACATCCACATAATAGTACATGGCCTGTACAAATATCTGGATGCGGGCAAAATTCGTCAACATTTCAGTGCATTAACTGGTTTTGGGCAATTTTCTTGTTTTTTTGTTATGTTACATTTGGGACACATCAGAGATATGCTGATTGAAGACACTATGGTGTTGATGGTGTATGTTCACATGTGTAACATCAAACTGCAGCGGACCATGATCCGCTACTCCCTTCACAGTATTTTTACGGTTGGCTGACGCAATAGTTGGTCATAAGTGTGGCCTACATATATGTGTTGCAGAAATTGTGCATGTTTGCCATAAGGAGAGGATAGCAATGTGACGCACATATGTACAATACCTAAATGCCTTTGGCTCAAAGTGTGTGCTTTGGCAACTAATGTATTTGTTGACCAAGTGTGTGTGTATCACATGAAGCATATTTGTACATATGCTGGTATGAATGTGACGTCCATGTGTCCAATCCTTAGATGCAAGTCATTGTGGAAATGAGAGAGGGCATGTGCTAGTCATACATGTAACAACACCCGTAAAGTGGACTTCCAAGATTTAGGGTCACGTAGACACCACATGTGACATAGCATGCACCAGATGGATGGCAGATGCTTGTTCATGTCAATGGTCCACATTTTCTACATCCTATGTCCTAGAGTATTGGTAAGAGCTTCCTAGGCACTTGTTGGTGAATCCCACAGTGAGTCATACACATGAAGTGAGGAAGTGGGTACCATGTTGTTTGCACAGACAGACAAGGGTGAATCTCAAATGTATGATGACATCACAGTTGAGTCCATAGAAGTGAGCCCCAACTATCAAGTGGCTGTGGTGGACCAGCATACAAGACAGCATGTGTCCACATATTTCCAGTGATCAATTGCACATAGGTGTCTTGTTCATGTGTGTGATCCAATGATGATCCTGTATATTGTTTGGGGTGTAATTTGTCACAGTTCGGTCCAGGACTCATCATGAGTCAGTGGCAGCTATTCCTGTATCTACTGAGTATCCTTGGTTGATCAATGTGAGTAAAGTGGATGTGGACATGTGAACCAACATGTGGATGGCCCCACCCTGTCACCAAAGATGTGTAATGAGACAGTCAACAGGGCAACCTTGGTGTGCTGAGTGAGATAATGTCTCAGATGTCATGTTCCAGCAGGTGTCATTACAACATTTGTACACAGGTTAGCCTCTGCAATTCCCACTGCATCTGGGAACATCATAGCCTCTGTGCTGATTATTCTCGCAGCTATTCACCACACACGGCCCGTCACTATGTTGTGAGCACTGTGATTCTGTGTGTGAACTGTCATGGTCCTAACATTTGTGTATTTTTCATGGACATTATCAGAGGTTGCTGGTTGTGCTGAAAGCCCCGTTCCCAATCCCTGCTTATGGCCCTGGGACACTATCACACTTTGTCATTCATGCATAAATGCAACCCAGACAAGGGATGGGCCATTAATTTTGCTTTTCCAAGAGGATGTAACTCAAATGGTACAGTTAAAAGGCAGATGATGCTATACAATGTATTTGTGTATGCATTGAAGAAGCCCATGCCCAATATCCCCTGATGAATGAGAGGGTTGCTAACGCAAGTGTGGTACATATGTAGACACAGTGATACTTTAGTGTAACGCACAGACAGTTGCCAGTCAGGCTGACGGAATGCAAGGTGATTCAGGATCCAGCTACTTGAAAAGTTACATAATCAGTGGTCTGACTAAGACTGTTTGGAGGACAAACTAGAGAGCTGACATGTCAAACTGTGTATATCCTGTGTTTTTGAAGGGGACAAATTAACCCAGTGGCTGTGTTACATGGCTTAATTAGTATCAATGCTTAACGGTGTATTTGACATACTGGCAACTCCTATGCTGTTCCAGGCATCAGCAGGGACAGTGCTTTTTGAAATGGGTGGTGTGCATGGAGGTGATCACAGGTGTGGGCTGCATCTGTTTCTCACCAGTCCTGTAGGTGAGACTTGCATTCTAAGGGCCAACAGACATTTTCACACGGGAAGCAATCTACAGGTGCTAACAGGGCTTTGAAACTAGAAGAAAGTGTATAAATTAACCTGACGTCCATGCAGTCAGATGTTCTATGACAATGGCATACCATACGAAAGGGTATAGCACACTGGTTTGCTAATGTTGGTCTGTGTGTGTAGAGGAGGGAATATCAGGGTACACGTCTTAGTATTCCAGGGACCTCTTCCGACAGGTGGGTTGTGACCAGGTGCATGGGTGTGTCAGGAGTTAGGAAATGGGCTGACATGTACATGGAATGTCATGTGTGCAATGCTGCTCATATGTGTGGCACTTGTGCTTTCTATGTTCTGCTTCTATGGGACTCTGGTCACAGATAGTCCTTGCAAATATTGGATGCAGTTGGACTTACTGCTGTCAAGGGTCTGGTCAGACATTCCTGTTACTGATGCCAAAGCACATTGACTGCCTCATGTATGAGGCTTGTTTTCCCCTTATTGAGTGATGGTGTCTTAGTTGTGTGCCATATGCTGCGTTGGACCTTGTTTCAACATGTATGTGTGAAATAGGTGTGGTCCTCTGCTATTGGCCTTCAAAGGAGAAATGTACATGATATATGTCATTAACAGTGTGTGTGTATGTGACCATTGTATGTTAGGCATCACATAAGCTCTGGGATGTTCAGTGTTCTACTCAGTATATCAGCAATGCTCCATGAGGCAACACTCTTATTCTGATAAGTATAGATGAAGGGGTGCAAAAAGGAATAGCCAGACCATTATATGGTGATTATAATAGGTGTTTATTTAAATTTGTTACCTAAAGTAGTGAAGGTGATCATATTCAAAAGAAATTGTTGACGATCTGTTGCCGCCTGCGTATACCAGCGGCCGTGTTCTGTAGTTCCCCCTCATGTTGCAGGTCAGCATCCTCCTCTTCCTCCTCTTCAGGCATGTGTGGCTCTGGTTCCAGGAGGGGAATGTTCCATTTGATGCAAATGTTGTGCAATATTGCACATGTTAGGATGATCCTACAGACCATCTCCGGGGAATATAGGAGGCTACCACCAGTGATGTCGAGGCACCGGAACCTCGACAATGCTGCGTGTCCTCCTATGTGCATCGTTGTAGGCACGCTCTGCAGCAGTACTTGGGTTGCCAAATGGTGTCATAATCCATGGCTGGATGCCATACCCCTGATCAGCTGCAGGAGAAAATGATTGGGATCATGTTGATGTAGCTGGCCCTATTGAAATGACCTTTCATGGCAGTAGTTGTCTTGTGTTGTCTGTGACTCTTTTGTGTAATAATGTAGCATCCTAGGCTTGTAGAATGTACCATCTGCATTGTGTTGTTTCCTTGGCTGAACGAGTGTTTGTCTGCTAACCGTTTGTCAGCAGTATGTTTTGGGATTTGCAGTACAGTGTGCCCTCCCTAGCATTGTGACATGTGATACAGGTGTCCGTGTGTCTTCACTGGGGGTGAGATGATAGTTCCATACACAGTTAAAATTGACAGTGTTGTTAACACGTTCATATCAATGTACCCTGGACATCAAATACCTTTTGGCTTAGGCAATGGATTAATGTAAAGGTCATTGGGACACTTACATTTTGCAATGTGACATTTGGGCAACCCACTCCACACGTTGTGATCTTTGACGTCTTAGCATTAGGCTGTACAGTAATTTCCAATATGTGACCGGTTCAATGGTGACCTAAGAAACATGGCTAGCAATGTCACGACCTCAGTATGTTCCTGTTCACATGTTGCTGTTGTGGTGTATGTGTTGTGTGTCCTAGAGGGTTGCTGTGCAGTGTGCATATAAGTAGGTTTTTGTACTTACCAACAAGTAGTCCATTGCCATACCGTCCATCCTGGAAGTGTTCATTGATGGTGCAGCGACGGAAGATGAATGTGTCATGGACGCTCCCAGGATATTTAGCCACGATGTTGGTGATCAATCCCTGGTGATCGACTATGGCCTTCACGTTGATGGAATGTGTGTGCTTCCTGTTGCGGTAGAGGTGTTCAGTTGCAGCAGGTGGCACAAGGCGTACATATGTGCAGTTGATTGCACCAAGGACGTGTGGGAAGCCACTGATGAGGTAGAACCCCTGTTTTGTTTCCTGCTGCTTCTGCAGTGTGTTAGGGAAGCAGATGTGGCCGGGTGTCAGTCCAATGATGGCATCCAGTACTTTGGGCAAAAAGGTGGAGAATGATGGTTGTGATATTCCGCCAACCAGGGCACCAGTTGTTTGGAAAGAGCCACTTGCCAGCATATGAAGTACGGCAAGCAGCTTGGTTTCTGTTGGGATGGTGTGGGGTGTCAGTAAAGTGGGGGCCAACTGCGGTTCAATGTTGCGCAGCAGCTGCTGAATGGCCTGCCAGTTCAACCGGTACCTCTGGATGATGTCGTGTTCCCTGAGGCCCTGAAGGGTGGTTCTGGGGCGGAATATCCTCTACTGCCTTCTGCGCTGCCTTTGGGGTCCCTGCTGGTGTTGTTTTAGCTGCTGTTGTTCTCTGCTGGGCTCTGCGTCTGCGTGCACGCTGGATTAGAATCCCCTCCAAGGCTCCCTGTTGCTGCTCTGCTGCTCTGCTGTTTGTTCTGTGTGTTCTGATTAAATACAGGTGTGTTTGCCCCATTTTAATGCCTGCCCTGACCCAGGCGTTCATTTTTTACGCAAATCGGGCTGTGCGTCATTTTCCGGCTCCGCCTCCCGGCCGTGCGGCATTTTTGCCCAAAAGCATAAATACGACGCAAGGCCGTTTAAGCCATTTTTGGGACGGGAACACCTACCTTGCATATGATTCATGCAAGGCGGGTTTCCGCATCCAAAAAATTATGCACACGGCGGAATTTTGTCATCCGCGGGCTCGGGGGTCAACGTTTAAATACGGGGCAACGTTTGCGCTGAATGTGCGTCAAAATTTTTGACGCACAATCGGCGCAGACGGAGTATAAATATGCCCCTAAAAGGCATATTTAGTAGAGATTTCTGTCATGCTTGCACCACGCATCATGGTACATGAGTGAAGCAAACCTCTAAATCATATTTTTAAAGCAACGCAAAGCCACTTTGCAAGGCTTTGCTCTAAAAACATGGAGTATTGCAATGCAGCACAAATCGCTGCGTTGTAAAACTCTGCAAAAAGGTGTTGTTAGAAATGGTGTCTCTGCTTGGCAGTCAGTTTGCACTCTGTCCAAGGAGGGACCCTCACTCTAGTCAGGACAATGGAGATGAACACTTTAGATAACCTCTGCTCACCACCATGTTAGCTTGGCACAAGCAGTCATGCTTATTTCAAAGGCAATGTGTAAAGTATTTGTACCAACACACACAGAAACACATAGAAAAAACACTACAAAATGAACACTGCACCTGTTTAGTAAAATAGCAAATATTTATCTAAATCAAATGAGACAGAAATGACAAAAATACAACATTCACAAGTAAAGTTATGAATGTTTAAAATATTAGAATATTACTCAATAGAAAACAATGGAAACGTTGTTGTTACGGAAAGTACCTGGTTTGCGTCAAAAGTAAAGCAGCACAGGAGACTGAAAAGTCAGCTATGCATCGATTCCTTACTCGCAAGTGAGGCAGTGCATCGTTTCTTCTCAGGTCTGATAGGTGAAGCGTCCTTTTTCTCTCCTGCAAGAGAGTAATGCTTTGATTTCCAGAAGGGCACCTCAGATCCACGCAGATTCACGTGGATTTTGATGTACAATGATGATGTGGGCGAAATCCGGCTGCACAATGATGAGAATCCGTGCTGCGTGGGGTTTACGTCGATTTTAGCATCTGCAGTGGGTAATAGGGTCGTTTCTCCAGTTGCGATGAAGGTGATGTGTCAATTTCCAAGCCACGATGCAGGTGGTGCGTTAATTTCAGCTTTGATGCAGGTGGTGTGTCATTTTTTCGGCCACATTGTAGGTGGTGTGTCAAAATTATCCCTGCACGGCTCCTGTACATGGATTTCCACCTTGGTTCTACCAGCTTCACCTTTCAAAGCGCCAGGTACTGGATAGGGCACCACTTGGCAGAGTAGGAGTCTCAGCAGAGAGTCCAGGTGCTGGAAGAGGAAGTCTTTGATACTCCTGAGGTTTCAAAACAGGAGGCAAGCTCAGTCCATGCCCTTGGAGATACTTCACAAGCAGGAATATACCACAACGTCCAGTCTTTGTCTTTTTTCAGGCAGAAGCAGCAACTGCAGGCCAACCCAGCGACATACAGTAAAGGCAAAGGAGCAGTACTCCTCCTCTAGCTCTTCAGCTCTTCTCCTTGGCAGAGGATCCTCTTGGTTCCAGAAGTAATCTAAAAGTCTAGGGTGTTGGGTCCACTATTCATACTCATTACTGCCTTTGAAGTTGGCAAACTTCAAAGAAAAGTCTCTGCTGTTGACAAGATACTGCCTTGCCCAGGCCTGGCTCCTGGCACACACCAGGTGGTTGGAGACTGCATTGTGTGAGGTCAGGCACAACTCATTCAGGTGTAAGTGTCAGCTCCTCCTTCCACTTTAGCCCAGATGACCAATCAGGATATGCAGGCTACACAATTGCTCCCTTTGTGTCACCGTCTAGTGGAGATTCAAAACCAGCCGAACTGTTAGTCTGACCCAAACAGGGAATACACAAGTCAGAGTCACAGAATGGTTTAAGCAAGGAAATGCCCAGCTTCTAAAAGTGGCATTATCAAAATGACACTCTAAAAAACAACTTTACCAAAAGATGTATTTGTAAATTGTACTTCATATCTCTATCTGATCCAAATGGGAAACTGCATTTAATAGATATTTAAAGGCAGCCCCCATGTTAACCTATGAGAGGGATAGGCCTTACAACAATGAAATCCAAATTTGGCAGTTTTTCACTGTCAAGACATGTACAACACATCAGTGCATATCCTACCTTCAACATACACTGCACCCTGCCCAGGGCCTACTTTAGGAGTGCCTTACAGGTACAAAAAGGTAAGGTTTCGGCTTGGCAAGTGGGAACACTTGCTAGGTTAAATTGACAGTTTACAACTGCACACAGAGACACTGCAGTGGCTGGTCTGAGCCATGTTTACCACGCTACTTATGTTGGTGGCATGGCTAGTGCTGCAGGCCCAGTAGTAGCATTTGATTTACAGGCCCTGGACACCTCAAGTACACTTTACTAGGGACTTACAAGTAAATCACATATGCCAATCATGGAAAATCCAATTACACATACAATTCACACTGGGAGCACTTGCACTTTAGCACTGGTCAGCAGTGGTAAAGTCCCCAGCGTACCAAAACCAGCAAAAACAAAGTCCAGCCCTCAGTAAAAACATGGGAAGCAGAGGTAAAAAGACAGGGGAAACTACATCAACGATGCCAGGTCTAACAGATGGCATTCCATGAACACTGTGGGGGTCATTCTGACCCTGGCGGTCGGTGATAAATCGGCGGCCAACCCGCAAACAGGCCGGCGGTCAAAAAAATGGAATTCTAACCCTGGCGGGAACCGCCAACACAGACCGCCACTTTAACACTCCGACCGCCACGGCGGGACCGACAAACAGCGCGGCGGTCACCGCCAACAGGCAGGCGGCAGACAATGTACCGCCCACCCTATCACAACTCACCAATCCGCCACCTTTTCCGGGGCGGGAGCCCCGCCGATAAAAACACGGCGGAAACAGACTACGAACGGGAAAACGCTCACCTATACACACTCCACGAGGAAGGAGGACAGCATGGAGCCCGAATTACACATCCTACCAGCTATTGTCTACCTGCTCATCTACCAGGAGTACGAACGCCGGCGCAGACGACAACGGTGAGTACTGCACCTACGACACAGGCGAGGGGGGAGGAGGAAAGCTTACGGGCACACACATGCGCCATACACCCACCCCCCACTACAAATACCTATACCCCAATGCCGAGCAACAAGTCAGAGTGACACCACACAAACCCCCCGGAATAATGCAAAGACACAATTTAAATGATCTATAAAATATATGTATAAATAGCTCCATTGAAGGAATGGCAAATATGCCATATAAAAGATACAAAAATAAGGAATGAACATAGTCAACAATATATCCATAGGCAAAAAGTCCTGCACATTCCGTCAAAGTTCCATAGTCCGTGGGCCAATGTGCACAAACACATGGGCAAAGCCCACACAGGAGACCAGATACCATTGGAGAGAACACTGCAGGGGCATCAGATGATAAAACTACAGGCACCTCAGTGGGAAGGGAAGGGGGGGCACCTCAGCCACATGAGTCCACGACGCCAGATCCACGAGGGGCCTCCATGCCCACTGTCCCATCCTGGGGAGTGCAAAGCCACAGTCTCACAAGTCCCTACAGTGGGTGGCTTGCCCACTGTACCATCCTGGGGAGTGCAAAGCCACAGTCTCTCAAGTCTCTACAGTGGGTAGGTTGCCCACTGGACCATCCTGGGAAGTGCCAAGCCACAGTCCATCAGATGGATTACCGACTCCACTGTTATTGGAGGAGGCATGGTGCCCAGAGTGCTTCCTGAAGCCCTGCTCAACACAGAACCGGCACTGACAATGGGCCAGCGGTGCTTGAGATGAAGGGCCCAGCGGAGCGGTGCTTGAGATGAAGGGCCCAGCGGAGCGGTGCTAGAGACGGCGGGGCCCAGCGGAGCGGTGCTTGAGATGAAGGGCCCAGCGGTGCGGTGCTTGAGATGAAGGGCCCAGCGGAGCGGTGCTTGACAGGAAGGGCCCAGCGGAGCGGTGCTTGAGATGAAGGGCCCAGCGGTGCGGTGCTTGACAGGAAGGGCCCAGCGGAGCGGTGCTTGAGATGAAGGGCCCAGCGGTGCGGTGCTTGACAGGAAGGGCCCAGTGGAGCGGTGCTTGAGATGAAGGGCCCAGCGGTGCAGTGCTTGAGATGAAGGGCCCAGCGAAGCGGTGCTTGGCAGGAAGGGCCCAGCGGAGCGGTGCTTGAGACGGCGGGGCCCAGCGGAGTGGTGCTTGAGATGAAGGGCCCAGCAGTGCGGTGCTTGACAGGAAGGGCCCAGTGGAGCGGTGCTTGAGACGGCGGGGCCCAGCGGAGCGGTGCTTGAGATGAAGGGCCCAGCGGTGCAGTGCTTGAGATGAAGGGCCCAGCGGAGCGGTGCTTGACAGGAAGGGCCCAGCGGAGCGGTGCTTGAGACGGCGGGGCCCAGCGGAGCGGTGCTTGAGATGAAGGGCCCAGCGGTGCGGTGCTTGACAGGAAGGGCCCAGCGGAGCGGTGCTTGAGACGGCGGGGCCCAGCGGAGCGGTGCTTGAGATGAAGGGCCCAGCAGTGCAGTGCTTGAGATGAAGGGCCCAGCGGAGCGGTGCTTGACAGGAAGGGCCCAGCGGAGCGGTGCTTGAGACGACGGGGCCCAGCGGAGCGGTGCTTGAGATGAAGGGCCCAGCGGTGCAGTGCTTGACAGGAAGGGCCCAG
Source organism: Pleurodeles waltl (assembly GCF_031143425.1). Classification (NCBI taxonomy): domain Eukaryota; kingdom Metazoa; phylum Chordata; class Amphibia; order Caudata; family Salamandridae; genus Pleurodeles; species Pleurodeles waltl. The sequence goes on along the minus strand of NC_090444.1, from coordinate 1,107,593,372 downwards.
CGGAGCGATGCTTGACAGGAAGGGCCCAGCGGAGCGGTGCTTGAGACGGCGGGGCCCAGCGGAGCGGTGCTTGAGATGAAGGTCCCAGCGGTACAGTGCTTGACAGGAAGGGCCCAGCGGAGCGGTGCTTGAGACGGCGGGGCCCAGCGGAGCGGTGCTTGAGATGAAGGGCCCAGCGGTGCGGTGCTTGACAGGAAGGGCCCAGCGGAGCGGTGCTTGACAGGAAGGGCCCAGCGGAGCGGTGCTTGACAGGAAGGGCCCAGCGGAGCGGTTCTTGTCCCGGCGGGGCCCTGTTCAGCGGTTCTTGTCCCGGCGGGGCCCTGTTCAGCGGTGCTCCTTCCGGCGGGGCCCTGTTCAGCGGTTCTTGTCCCGGCGGGGCCCTGTTCAGCGGTGCTCCTCCCGGCGGGGCCCTGTTCAGCGGTGCTCCTCCCGGCGGGGCCCGTTCAGCGGTTCTTGTCCCGCCGGGGCCCTGTTCAGCGGTTCTTGTCCCGGCGGGGCCCTGTTCAGCGGTGCTCCCCCGGCGGGGCCCTGTTCAGCGGTGCTCCTCCCGGCGGGGCCCGTTCAGCGGTTCTTGTCCCGCCGGGGCCCTGTACAGCGGTTCTTGTCCCGGCGGGGCCCTGTTCAGCAGTGCTCCTCCCGGCGGGGCCCTGTTCAGCGGTGCTCCTCCCGGCGGGGCACTGTTCAGCGGTGCTCCTCCCGGCGGGGCCCGTTCAGTGGTTCTTGTCCCGCCGGGGCCCTGTTCAGCGGTTCTTGTCCCGGCGGGGCCCTGTTCAGCGGTGCTCCTCCCGGCGGGGCCCTGTTCAGCGGTGCTTGTCCTGTGTGTCTAGGGAGCCAGACCTGGGCAAGACTATCCGCTCATTCACCATCCGAACTTGCGGTCACGGCGCCCTCCTGTGATGGAGTCTTGGGCCCGTGGGTGTCGTCCGTCACACCCGGAATGGGGCTGATGGGGCCCTCCTGGGCAGCTCGCCTGCTGCCTGACTTCTCCGCCCTGCTGCCCTTGCCCTCCTTCGCTGAAGCTCTGTGGCCCTTGCCTCCCTTGGATGATGTGGCAGGTGACGGGGCAAGGCTACTGTCCTTGGTGGCAGCCGTCTCAGGCTTTTCGCGCCGGGCCTTTTTCTTTTTTGTCCTCTTCCCAGGGGGGGGGGTGGCTGTCCCCTTGCTGCTGGCCGATGTTCCTGCCCTAGGATCTGGTGGACTCCAATAGCCCTGCACTATGGTCACAGTAGATGCAGGGCTGGTGGTGGCTGAGGTGCTTTTTTTACTCTTACCAGATGGAGGGGGTGGGTCAGTGATTGGAACGAGCTCAAGGTTGGAAAGGAAAAGGACTTTGGAAGGACAGGGACGGGTAGGTGTAGTGGGTTTGGGAGTGGAGGAAGAGGATGTGGTTGTAGGAGAGTCAAGTGTGCTGTCTTTGGGTGCAGGTGCTTGTGACGGAGGCTGTCGTGAGGTGGATGGCTGTTGGCTGGGTGGATGCCTGCGTTTGTGTGCTTTGGAAGAGGGGGTGACAGACACACTGGGAGAGGACACAGGGGACGTGTAAATGGCAGTGGGGGTGGTGACTGCACGTGTGCGGACTGTAATGGAGGGTGTGCTGGTGATGGAAGTACTGGCTGATGGTGGTGTGCATGCAGGTGTGAGTGGAGACGTCACAGGGAGGGAGGAGGGAGATGAGGAAGTGGGGGACACAGAGGTGGTAGTGACTGTTGGCATGTCTGCATCTGGATGTTGCTTGGGTGAATGCTTGTGGGATCTGTGGTGCTTATGTCTGGATGAGCTGCCCTTGGGTGTAGAGGTGTGTGCAGGCTGGTCTGATGGTGTGGATGGGATAGGCAGAGGAACAGGAGACTGGGACTGGGTGGAGGGAGTCAGAAGAGGGAGGCTGGAGACAAGGACAATGGCTGCCGTCAGTGCTGAGGCCAGAGCGTTGAACGATCGCTGATGGGCAGCCTGACCCGAATGAATGCCCTCCAGGTATGCATTGCTCCGATGCACCTCCCTTTCTACACCCTGGATGGCTTTCAAAAGGGTAGACTGCCCAACAATGAGTGTCCTGAGGAGGTCAATGACCTCCTCACTGAGGGCAGCAGGGGTAACTGGGGCAGGGCCTGAGGTGCCTGGGGCAAAGGAGATGCCCGCCTTCCTGGGCGAGCGGGGACGAAGCGAAGGCTGAGGGGCTGCTGGGAGGGCGGGGCTGGTGCGCTGGGTGGCGGCTGTACCTGTTGTGGCGGTGGGCACGGATGTTGCCGCCACCGCTAGGGAGCTCCCTTCCGAGGACGTGTCGGTGTCGCTGACGTCTCCACGGGTCCCCGTTGTGGAGCTCCACTCGCCCTCTGTCTCACTGGTGTACTCGGAGTCTGTTGTATGGCCCTCCGGGGCCATGTGAGATGCAGCTCCCTCGTGCGCCGATGCCACTTCTCCTCCGCCTGATGATGCTAATTCACACATGAACAGGAAGACAAAGAAAATGGGGGGGGGAGAAATGAAGACAGGTTGAGTGCATGCATTGGCAACACCGTTGTCGGAGAGGACAGACACAGAAGCCCCCTGAACTAGTCTGCGCAATGGGGCTACACTACTCAGTTATTGTGACTAGGCCTACGGGTCTATGGACGACAAATGCACACATGGGTGAGGCCGGACCATGGATAGCTGTACTTGTCACCCTACAGAGGTGGGGGGCGGGGGCACAGGGCCGTGTCTAACGGAGGGGCCTAGCCTACAGAATGCGCCCTGGCCTGGAGATAGCCACAGCCCTCCTCCCCCACCCAGACACCTTCACTGCGCGCAAAGATAGCAGAATGTGCTGATCCTCACCCCCTTGTGTCTGCTGTGATGTCCTCACGTGCCCATCCAAATCGAGGCAGGCCACCGCCAGGATCCGGGACATCAGGGGGGTCAATTGGCGGCTGGCACCCCTCCTACGTTGGGAGGCCATCCCCAGCAGAGACTCAGCGGTCTTTCTGGTCCCGCGGCGGATGTCCTCCCACCTCTTTCGGCAGTGGGTGCCCCGTCTGTTGTGGACCTCCAGGGCCCGGACATCCTTGGCGATGGCACGCCAAATGTCGATCTTCTGATGGGCGTTGACCTAAGTGACATGTACAGGGTGGTAAAGGAAATCGCATCAGTTTTCTGCCTGGTCAATGTGAGTGGCCGCCCCCTCCCCAACCTTGCCATGTGGCACATGCTCTCATCTTTCGTGCGTTGCACTCCTCATTCGCTCCCCTCCCCACCATCTTACATACACCCCACTCAACACAGGCATAGCCCATTCAACGTGCACCCTGTGTACTAACCTGTTGGTCTGGAGGACCGTAGAGTAGCGCATACTGGGGGAGGACCCCATCAACAAGTTTCTCCAATTCTTCGGCCGTGAAGGCAGGGGCCCTTTCCCCAGTCGTAGCAGCCATTGTATCTCCCAGACCGAGGTCACAGCAGCACTTGCAGTATAGGTCCTCTCCTGTGGATGATCAGGTCTCGAGTGATTAATCAGATAGAAAATGGCGGCCTCGCCCGCGGCGGTGCGTACTGCGACCGCCGGCGCACATCGTCATTGGCTCCTTAGACCCATAGGGTTCAATGTTAACCAATGCTGCTTTGCGCCGCGGTCTTCGACCGCCTACCGCCACGGTGTGCCACGCCAGCGCAGTGACCTCACATCCCACTGTCACACTTCACAGGTCAGGCAGCCGCCATTTCAAGGGCCCACATGGCATGATTTCTGCTGCGTCACACAGGCGTAGGCCTTGCATTGCCACTCATACCAGCCATTCAATGCATAGCGAATCGTGTACTGTGCAAGCTGTGGTCACGTACCTGTGGGTTGCTTGACTCTGTGCTCCATGTTGTCCTTCCTAGGCACCGTCCGCTGGGACTTGCGAGGAGAAGGATGAATCCTCCCGTGTACCGACCGCTGGTGGACCTGTTGACAATGGAAGAACGACATATCATACTTACATACCGGCTTGACAGAGCAACTATACATGAACTATGTGCCCAGCTGGGCTGGAGCCAGACCTGATGTCCCCCATCTGCCAACCCACAGGGATTCCCCCTCTGGTGCAGGTTCTGTCAGTACTCCATTTTTTGGCAAGTGGGTCTTTTCAGACAACAGTGGCCATATCATCTGGGATGTCTCAGCCTATGTTTTCTAAGGTTTTGTCCAGAGTGTTGTCTGCCCTGATGAAATACATGCGGAGCTACATTATTTTCCCTGAGGTGGGCGAATTGGCTACAGTGAAGGGTGATTTCTATGCCCTTGGACATATCCCCAACATCATTGGTGCCATTGATGGGACCCATGTGGCTTTGTTTCCCCCCAAAGAAAGTGAGCAGGTGTACAGAAACAGAAAAAGTTATCATTCGATGAATGTCCAGGTGGTCTGTTTGGCTGACCAGTACATCTCCCATGTAAATGCCAAGTTCCCTGGGTCAGTGCATGACGCGTATGTCATGTGAAATAGCAGCATCCCTTATGTGATGGAACAGCTACAGAGACACCGTGTGTGGCTAATTGGTGAATCTGGTTACCCCAACCTGTCGTGGCTACTGACCCCAGTGAGGAATCCCGGACCAGGGCAGAGGAACGGTACAATGAGGCCCATGGGCGATCTAGGAGGATCATCGAAAGGACCTTCGGGGTCCTGAAGGCCAGGTTTAGGTGCCTGCATATGACAGGGGGATCCCTCATGTACTCACCAAAGAAGGTGTGGCAGATCATCGTGGCCTACTGTATGCTTCACAATCTTGCATTGCGACGCCAGGTGCCTTTTCTGCAGGAGGATGGTCCAGATGGTGGTGTTGTTGCAGCTGTGGAGCCTGTGGAGAGTGAAGAGGAGGAAGACGACGGGGACGACACGGACAACAGGGATACAGTCATACAACAATACTTTCAGTAGCACACAGGTAAGAAACAGCCACCCCAATCTACATTTACTTAAGGCCTCATGAGTCTCCACTGTCTGTGTTTCCCCCCAGTTCCTGTTAACTGATTTGTGACTTTCCCTTCCCTTTTCAGAGCTGTATGACCCACTGCCTGACTTCAGCTTTGTTTGCCCATGGACTAAAGCTTATTGAAATTGGTATGTTGTCATCACAAAGTAACTGGACATTATTGCACCGTTATGTATAATACATTTGTTAAGAATACAAGCAGACTCCTGTTTTTTTAAGTGGAATAAGTGATTTATTTTAAGTGCTACATATAGGTAAATGATTGGGAAGCGGGGATGGGTGAGGGTGGAGTACTGTCCATGGCAGAGTCCAGTTCTCAGTCGCACAGGTGCATTGTCCATATGCCTGGGGAAGGATGGAGCAGGGGCAGTTCAAGGTTGGACAGGGTGACAATGTGGGACAGTGGGATGACATCAGGGGGTATCTTAGGCTGGCGGGGGTCTTGCAATCCTACTCTGTCTTCTTGTGAGATCTCAGGTTCCTCTTGCGGGGTGGTTCTTCTTCTGCAGGAGGTGGCGTTCTGGTGGCCTGTCGTTGTGTGGTGGCCTCCTGTCCACTAGCGCCGGCGGAGGTGATAGGCTGTTCCTGGCCTGGGCTAGTGACAGGGGCCCTTTGGGGTGCCACATGGTCCCGCAATGTGGTGACGATCTGGGTAAGGGCCACGACGATGGTCCCCATTGCGGAACCGATGTTCCTCAGTTCCTCCCTGAACCCCATGTACCGTTCCTCCTGCAGTTTCTGGATCTCCTGGAACCGGGCCAGTACCGTCGCCATCGTCTCCTGGGAGTGGTGGTATGCTCCCATGATGGAGGAGAGGGCCTCTTGGAGAGTGGGTTCCCCGGGCCTGTCCCCCCCCCTGTCGCACAGCAGCCCTCCCAGTTCCCCTGTGTTCCTGGGCCTCTGTCCCCTGGACGGTGTGCCCACTACCACTGCCCCCAGGTCCCTGTTGTTGTTGGGATGGTGGGTCAACCTGGGTGCCCTGTAGTGGTGGACACACCGCTGATTTATGTGTCCTGGAGACAGAGGCATGGGCCCGCTGGGTGGGAGCTGTGCTGTTAGTCTGACCCAAACAGGGAATACACAAGTCAGAGTCACAGAATGGTTTAAGCAAGGAAATGCCCAGCTTCTAAAAGTGGCATTATCAAAATGACACTCTAAAAACCAACTTTACCAAAAGATGTATTTGTAAATTGTACTTCATATCTCTATCTGATCCAAATGGGAAACTGCATTTAATAGATATTTAAAGGCAGCCCCCATGTTAACCTATGAGAGGGATAGGCCTTACAACAATGAAATCCAAATTTGGCAGTTTTTCACTGTCAAGACATGTACAACACATCAGTGCATATCCTACCTTCAACATACACTGCACCCTGCCCAGGGCCTACTTTAGGAGTGCCTTACAGGTACAAAAAGGTAAGGTTTCGGCTTGGCAAGTGGGAACACTTGCTAGGTTAAATTGACAGTTTACAACTGCACACAGAGACACTGCAGTGGCTGGTCTGAGCCATGTTTACCACGCTACTTATGTTGGTGGCATGGCTAGTGCTGCAGGCCCAGTAGTAGCATTTGATTTACAGGCCCTGGACACCTCAAGTACACTTTACTAGGGACTTACAAGTAAATCACATATGCCAATCATGGAAAATCCAATTACACATACAATTCACACTGGGAGCACTTGCACTTTAGCACTGGTCAGCAGTGGTAAAGTCCCCAGCGTACCAAAACCAGCAAAAACAAAGTCCAGCCCTCAGTAAAAACATGGGAAGCAGAGGTAAAAAGACAGGGGAAACTACATCAACGATGCCAGGTCTAACAGATGGCATTCCATGAACACTGTGGGGGTCATTCTGACCCTGGCGGTCGGTGATAAATCGGCGGCCAACCCGCAAACAGGCCGGCGGTCAAAAAAATGGAATTCTAACCCTGGCGGGAACCGCCAACACAGACCGCCACTTTAACACTCCGACCGCCACGGCGGGACCGACAAACAGCGCGGCGGTCACCGCCAACAGGCAGGCGGCAGACAATGTACCGCCCACCCTATCACAACTCACCAATCCGCCACCTTTTCCGGGGCGGGAGCCCCGCCGATAAAAACACGGCGGAAACAGACTACGAACGGGAAAACGCTCACCTATACACACTCCACGAGGAAGGAGGACAGCATGGAGCCCGAATTACACATCCTACCAGCTATTGTCTACCTGCTCATCTACCAGGAGTACGAACGCCGGCGCAGACGACAACGGTGAGTACTGCACCTACGACACAGGCGAGGGGGGAGGAGGAAAGCTTACGGGCACACACATGCGCCATACACCCACCCCCCACTACAAATACCTATACCCCAATGCCGAGCAACAAGTCAGAGTGACACCACACAAACCCCCCGGAATAATGCAAAGACACAATTTAAATGATCTATAAAATATATGTATAAATAGCTCCATTGAAGGAATGGCAAATATGCCATATAAAAGATACAAAAATAAGGAATGAACATAGTCAACAATATATCCATAGGCAAAAAGTCCTGCACATTCCGTCAAAGTTCCATAGTCCGTGGGCCAATGTGCACAAACACATGGGCAAAGCCCACACAGGAGACCAGATACCATTGGAGAGAACACTGCAGGGGCATCAGATGATAAAACTACAGGCACCTCAGTGGGAAGGGAAGGGGGGGCACCTCAGCCACATGAGTCCACGACGCCAGATCCACGAGGGGCCTCCATGCCCACTGTCCCATCCTGGGGAGTGCAAAGCCACACTCTCACAAGTCCCTACAGTGGGTGGCTTGCCCACTGTACCATCCTGGGGAGTGCAAAGCCACAGTCTCTCAAGTCTCTACAGTGGGTAGGTTGCCCACTGGACCATCCTGGGAAGTGCCAAGCCACAGTCCATCAGATGGATTACCGACTCCACTGTTATTGGAGGAGGCATGGTGCCCAGAGTGCTTCCTGAAGCCCTGCTCAACACAGAACCGGCACTGACAATGGGCCAGCGGTGCTTGAGATGAAGGGCCCAGCGGAGCGGTGCTTGAGATGAAGGGCCCAGCGGAGCGGTGCTAGAGACGGCGGGGCCCAGCGGAGCGGTGCTTGAGATGAAGGGCCCAGCGGTGCGGTGCTTGAGATGAAGGGCCCAGCGGAGCGGTGCTTGACAGGAAGGGCCCAGCGGAGCGGTGCTTGAGATGAAGGGCCCAGCGGTGCGGTGCTTGACAGGAAGGGTCCAGCGGAGCGGTGCTTGAGATGAAGGGCCCAGCGGTGCGGTGCTTGACAGGAAGGGCCCAGTGGAGCGGTGCTTGAGATGAAGGGCCCAGCGGTGCAGTGCTTGAGATGAAGGGCCCAGCGAAGCGGTGCTTGGCAGGAAGGGCCCAGCGGAGCGGTGCTTGAGACGGCGGGGCCCAGCGGAGTGGTGCTTGAGATGAAGGGCCCAGCAGTGCGGTGCTTGACAGGAAGGGCCCAGTGGAGCGGTGCTTGAGACGGCGGGGCCCAGCGGAGCGGTGCTTGAGATGAAGGGCCCAGCGGTGCAGTGCTTGAGATGAAGGGCCCAGCGGAGCGGTGCTTGACAGGAAGGGCCCAGCGGAGCGGTGCTTGAGACGGCGGGGCCCAGCGGAGCGGTGCTTGAGATGAAGGGCCCAGCGGTGCGGTGCTTGACAGGAAGGGCCCAGCGGAGCGGTGCTTGAGACGGCGGGGCCCAGCGGAGCGGTGCTTGAGATGAAGGGCCCAGCAGTGCAGTGCTTGAGATGAAGGGCCCAGCGGAGCGGTGCTTGACAGGAAGGGCCCAGCGGAGCGGTGCTTGAGACGACGGGGCCCAGCGGAGCGGTGCTTGAGATGAAGGGCCCAGCGGTGCAGTGCTTGACAGGAAGGGCCCAGCGGAGCGATGCTTGACAGGAAGGGCCCAGCGGAGCGGTGCTTGAGACGGCGGGGCCCAGCGGAGCGGTGCTTGAGATGAAGGTCCCAGCGGTACAGTGCTTGACAGGAAGGGCCCAGCGGAGCGGTGCTTGAGACGGCGGGGCCCAGCGGAGCGGTGCTTGAGATGAAGGGCCCAGCGGTGCGGTGCTTGAGATGAAGGGCCCAGCGGAGCGGTGCTAGAGACGGCGGGGCCCAGCGGAGCGGTGCTTGAGATGAAGGGCCCAGCGGTGTGGTGCTTGAGATGAAGGGCCCAGCGGAGCGGTGCTTGACAGGAAGGGCCCAGCGGAGCGGTGCTTGAGATGAAGGGCCCAGCGGTGCGGTGCTTGACAGGAAGGGCCCAGCGGAGCGGTGCTTGAGATGAAGGGCCCAGCGGTGCGGTGCTTGACAGGAAGGGCCCAGTGGAGCGGTGCTTGAGATGAAGGGCCCAGCGGTGCAGTGCTTGAGATGAAGGGCCCAGCGAAGCGGTGCTTGGCAGGAAGGGCCCAGCGGAGCGGTGCTTGAGACGGCGGGGCCCAGCGGAGTGGTGCTTGAGATGAAGGGCCCAGCAGTGCGGTGCTTGACAGGAAGGGCCCAGCGGAGCGGTGCTTGAGACGGCGGGGCCCAGCGGAGCGGTGCTTGAGATGAAGGGCCCAGCGGTGCAGTGCTTGAGATGAAGGGCCCAGCGGAGCGGTGCTTGACAGGAAGGGCCCAGCGGAGCGGTGCTTGAGACGGCGGGGCCCAGCGGAGCGGTGCTTGAGATGAAGGGCCCAGCGGTGCGGTGCTTGACAGGAAGGGCCCAGCGGAGCGGTGCTTGAGACGGCGGGGCCCAGCGGAGCGGTGCTTGAGATGAAGGGCCCAGCAGTGCAGTGCTTGAGATGAAGGGCCCAGCGGAGCGGTGCTTGACAGGAAGGGCCCAGCGGAGCGGTGCTTGAGACGGCGGGGCCCAGCGGAGCGGTGCTTGAGATGAAGGGCCCAGCGGTGCAGTGCTTGACAGGAAGGGCCCAGCGGAGCGATGCTTGACAGGAAGGGCCCAGCGGAGCGGTGCTTGAGACGGCGGGGCCCAGCGGAGCGGTGCTTGAGATGAAGGTCCCAGCGGTACAGTGCTTGACAGGAAGGGCCCAGCGGAGCGGTGCTTGAGACGGCGGGGCCCAGCGGAGCGGTGCTTGAGATGAAGGGCCCAGCGGTGCGGTGCTTGACAGGAAGGGCCCAGCGGAGCGGTGCTTGACAGGAAGGGCCCAGCGGAGCGGTGCTTGACAGGAAGGGCCCAGCGGAGCGGTTCTTGTCCCGGCGGGGCCCTGTTCAGCGGTTCTTGTCCCGGCAGGGCCCTGTTCAGCGGTGCTCCTTCCGGCGGGGCCCTGTTCAGCGGTTCTTGTCCCGGCGGGGCCCTGTTCAGCGGTGCTCCTCCCGGCGGGGCCCTGTTCAGCGGTGCTCCTCCCGGCGGGGCCCGTTCAGCGGTTCTTGTCCCGCCGGGGCCCTGTTCAGCGGTTCTTGTCCCGGCGGGGCCCTGTTCAGCGGTGCTCCCCCGGCGGGGCCCTGTTCAGCGGTGCTCCTCCCGGCGGGGCCCGTTCAGCGGTTCTTGTCCCGCCGGGGCCCTGTACAGCGGTTCTTGTCCCGGCGGGGCCCTGTTCAGCAGTGCTCCTCCCGGCGGGGCCCTGTTCAGCGGTGCTCCTCCCGGCGGGGCACTGTTCAGCGGTGCTCCTCCCGGCGGGGCCCGTTCAGTGGTTCTTGTCCCGCCGGGGCCCTGTTCAGCGGTTCTTGTCCCGGCGGGGCCCTGTTCAGCGGTGCTCCTCCCGGCGGGGCCCTGTTCAGCGGTGCTTGTCCTGTGTGTCTAGGGAGCCAGACCTGGGCAAGACTATCCGCTCATTCACCATCCGAACTTGCGGTCACGGCGCCCTCCTGTGATGGAGTCTTGGGCCCGTGGGTGTCGTCCGTCACACCCGGAATGGGGCTGATGGGGCCCTCCTGGGCAGCTCGCCTGCTGCCTGACTTCTCTGCCCTGCTGCCCTTGCCCTCCTTCGCTGAAGCTCTGTGGCCCTTGCCTCCCTTGGATGATGTGGCAGGTGACGGGGCAAGGCTACTGTCCTTGGTGGCAGCCGTCTCAGGCTTTTCGCGCCGGGCCTTTTTCTTTTTTGTCCTCTTCCCAGGGGGGGGGCTGGCTGTCCCCTTGCTGCTGGCCGATGTTCCTGCCCTAGGATCTGGTGGACTCCAATAGCCCTGCACTATGGTCACAGTAGATGCAGGGCTGGTGGTGGCTGAGGTGCTTTTTTTACTCTTACCAGATGGAGGGGGTGGGTCAGTGATTGGAACGAGCTCAAGGTTGGAAAGGAAAAGGACTTTGGAAGTACAGGGACGGGTAGGTGTAGTGGGTTTGGGAGTGGAGGAAGAGGATGTGGTTGTAGGAGAGTCAAGTGTGCTGTCTTTGGGTGCAGGTGCTTGTGACGGAGGCTGTCGTGAGGTGGATGGCTGTTGGCTGGGTGGATGCCTGCGTTTGTGTGCTTTGGAAGAGGGGGTGACAGACACACTGGGAGAGGACACAGGGGACGTGTAAATGGCAGTGGGGGTGGTGACTGCACGTGTGCGGACTGTAATGGAGGGTGTGCTGGTGATGGAAGTACTGGCTGATGGTGGTGTGCATGCAGGTGTGAGTGGAGACGTCACAGGGAGGGAGGAGGGAGATGAGGAAGTGGGGGACACAGAGGTGGTAGTGACTGTTGGCATGTCTGCATCTGGATGTTGCTTGGGTGAATGCTTGTGGGATCTGTGGTGCTTATGTCTGGATGAGCTGCCCTTGGGTGTAGAGGTGTGTGCAGGCTGGTCTGATGGTGTGGATGGGATAGGCAGAGGAACAGGAGACTGGGACTGGGTGGAGGGAGTCAGAAGAGGGAGGCTGGAGACAAGGACAATGGCTGCCGTCAGTGCTGAGGCCAGAGCGTTGAACGATCGCTGATGGGCAGCCTGACCCGAATGAATGCCCTCCAGGTATGCATTGCTCCGATGCACCTCCCTTTCTACACCCTGGATGGCTTTCAAAAGGGTAGACTGCCCAACAATGAGTGTCCTGAGGAGGTCAATGACCTCCTCACTGAGGGCAGCAGGGGTAACTGGGGCAGGGCCTGAGGTGCCTGGGGCAAAGGAGATGCCCGCCTTCCTGGGCGAGCGGGGACGAAGCGAAGGCTGAGGGGCTGCTGGGAGGGCGGGGCTGGTGCGCTGGGTGGCGGCTGTACCTGTTGTGGCGGTGGGCACGGATGTTGCCGCCACCGCTAGGGAGCTCCCTTCCGAGGACGTGTCGGTGTCGCTGACGTCTCCACGGGTCCCCGTTGTGGAGCTCCACTCGCCCTCTGTCTCACTGGTGTACTCGGAGTCTGTTGTATGGCCCTCCGGGGCCATGTGAGATGCAGCTCCCTCGTGCGCCGATGCCACTTCTCCTCCGCCTGATGATGCTAATTCACACATGAACAGGAAGACAAAGAAAATGGGGGGGGGAGAAATGAAGACAGGTTGAGTGCATGCATTGGCAACACCGTTGTCGGAGAGGACAGACACAGAAGCCCCCTGAACTAGTCTGCGCAATGGGGCTACACTACTCAGTTATTGTGACTAGGCCTACGGGTCTATGGATGACAAATGCACACATGGGTGAGGCCGGACCATGGATAGCTGTACTTGTCACCCTACAGAGGTGGGGGGCGGGGGCACAGGGCCGTGTCTAACGGAGGGGCCTAGCCTACAGAATGCGCCCTGGCCTGGAGATAGCCACAGCCCTCCTCCCCCACCCAGACACCTTCACTGCGCGCAAAGATAGCAGAATGTGCTGATACTCACCCCCTTGTGTCTGCTGTGATGTCCTCACGTGCCCATCCAAATCGAGGCAGGCCACCGCCAGGATCCGGGACATCAGGGGGGTCAATTGGCGGCTGGCACCCCTCCTACGTTGGGAGGCCATCCCCAGCAGAGACTCGGCGGTCTTTCTGGTCCCGCGGCGGATGTCCTCCCACCTCTTTCGGCAGTGGGTGCCCCGTCTGTTGTGGACCCCCAGGGCCCGGACATCCTTGGCGATGGCACGCCAAATGTCGATCTTCTGATGGGCGTTGACCTAAGTGACATGTACAGGGTGGTAAAGGAAATCGCATCAGTTTTCTGCCTGGTCAATGTGAGTGGCCGCCCCCTCCCCAACCTTGCCATGTGGCACATGCTCTCATCTTTCGTGCGTTGCACTCCTCATTCGCTCCCCTCCCCACCATCTTACATACACCCCACTCAACACAGGCATAGCCCATTCAACGTGCACCCTGTGTACTAACCTGTTGGTCTGGAGGACCGTAGAGTAGCGCATACTGGGGGAGGACCCCATCAACAAGTTTCTCCAATTCTTCGGCCGTGAAGGCAGGGGCCCTTTCCCCAGTCGTAGCAGCCATTGTATCTCCCAGACCGAGGTCACAGCAGCACTTGCAGTATAGGTCCTCTCCTGTGGATGATCAGGTCTCGAGTGATTAATCAGATAGAAAATGGCGGCCTCGCCCGCGGCGGTGCGTACTGCGACCGCCGGCGCACATCGTCATTGGCTCCTTAGACCCATAGGGTTCAATGTTAACCAATGCTGCTTTGCGCCGCGGTCTTCGACCGCCTACCGCCACGGTGTGCCACGCCAGCGCAGTGACCTCACATCCCACTGTCACACTTCACAGGTCAGGCAGCCGCCATTTCAAGGGCCCACATGGCATGATTTCTGCTGCGTCACACAGGCGTAGGCCTTGCATTGCCACTCATACCAGCCATTCAATGCATAGCGAATCGTGTACTGTGCAAGCTGTGGTCACGTACCTGTGGGTTGCTTGACTCTGTGCTCCATGTTGTCCTTCCTAGGCACCGTCCGCTGGGACTTGCGAGGAGAAGGATGAATCCTCCCGTGTACCGACCGCTGGTGGACCTGTTGACAATGGAAGAACGACATATCATACTTACATACCGGCTTGACAGAGCAACTATACATGAACTATGTGCCCAGCTGGGCTGGAGCCAGACCTGATGTCCCCCATCCGCCAACCCACAGGGATTCCCCCTCTGGTGCAGGTTCTGTCAGTACTCCATTTTTTGGCAAGTGGGTCTTTTCAGACAACAGTGGCCATATCATCTGGGATGTCTCAGCCTATGTTTTCTAAGGTTTTGTCCAGAGTGTTGTCTGCCCTGATGAAATACATGCGGAGCTACATTATTTTCCCTGAGGTGGGCGAATTGGCTACAGTGAAGGGTGATTTCTATGCCCTTGGACATATCCCCAACATCATTGGTGCCATTGATGGGACCCATGTGGCTTTGTTTCCCCCCAAAGAAAGTGAGCAGGTGTACAGAAACAGAAAAAGTTATCATTCGATGAATGTCCAGGTGGTCTGTTTGGCTGACCAGTACATCTCCCATGTAAATGCCAAGTTCCCTGGGTCAGTGCATGACGCGTATGTCATGTGAAATAGCAGCATCCCTTATGTGATGGAACAGCTACAGAGACACCGTGTGTGGCTAATTGGTGAATCTGGTTACCCCAACCTGTCGTGGCTACTGACCCCAGTGAGGAATCCCCGGACCAGGGCAGAGGAACGGTACAATGAGGCCCATGGGCGATCTAGGAGGATCATCGAAAGGACCTTCGGGGTCCTGAAGGCCAGGTTTAGGTGCCTGCATATGACAGGGGGATCCCTCATGTACTCACCAAAGAAGGTGTGGCAGATCATCGTGGCCTACTGTATGCTTCACAATCTTGCATTGCGACGCCAGGTGCCTTTTCTGCAGGAGGATGGTCCAGATGGTGGTGTTGTTGCAGCTGTGGAGCCTGTGGAGAGTGAAGAGGAGGAAGACGACGGGGACGACACGGACAACAGGGATACAGTCATACAACAATACTTTCAGTAGCACACAGGTAAGAAACAGCCACCCCAATCTACATTTACTTAAGGCCTCATGAGTCTCCACTGTCTGTGTTTCCCCCCAGTTCCTGTTAACTGATTTGTGACTTTCCCTTCCCTTTTCAGAGCTGTATGACCCACTGCCTGACTTCAGCTTTGTTTGCCCATGGACTAAAGCTTATTGAAATTGGTATGTTGTCATCACAAAGTAACTGGACATTATTGCACCGTTATGTATAATACATTTGTTAAGAATACAAGCAGACTCCTGTTTTTTTAAGTGGAATAAGTGATTTATTTTAAGTGCTACATATAGGTAAATGATTGGGAAGCGGGGATGGGTGAGGGTGGAGTAATGTCCATGGCAGAGTCCAGTTCTCAGTCGCACAGGTGCATTGTCCATATGCCTGGGGAAGGATGGAGCAGGGGCAGTTCAAGGTTGGACAGGGTGACAATGTGGGACAGTGGGATGACATCAGGGGGTATCTTAGGCTGGCGGGGGTCTTGCAATCCTACTCTGTCTTCTTGTGAGATCTCAGGTTCCTCTTGCGGGGTGGTTCTTCTTCTGCAGGAGGTGGGGTTCTGGTGGCCTGTCGTTGTGTGGTGGCCTCCTGTCCACTAGCGCCGGCGGAGGTGGTAGGCTGTTCCTGGCCTGGGCTAGTGACAGGGGCCCTTTGGGGTGCCACATGGTCCCGCAATGTGGTGACGATCTGGGTAAGGGCCACGACGATGGTCCCCATTGCGGAACCGATGTTCCTCAGTTCCTCCCTGAACCCCATGTACCGTTCCTCCT
Source organism: Pleurodeles waltl (assembly GCF_031143425.1). Classification (NCBI taxonomy): domain Eukaryota; kingdom Metazoa; phylum Chordata; class Amphibia; order Caudata; family Salamandridae; genus Pleurodeles; species Pleurodeles waltl. The sequence goes on along the minus strand of NC_090444.1, from coordinate 1,107,577,827 downwards.
GCAGTTTCTGGATCTCCTGGAACCGGGCCAGTACCGTCGCCATCGTCTCCTGGGAGTGGTGGTATGCTCCCATGATGGAGGAGAGGGCCTCTTGGAGAGTGGGTTCCCCGGGCCTGTCCCCCCCCCTGTCGCACAGCAGCCCTCCCAGTTCCCCTGTGTTCCTGGGCCTCTGTCCCCTGGACGGTGTGCCCACTACCACTGCCCCCAGGTCCCTGTTGTTGTTGGGATGGTGGGTCAACCTGGGTGCCCTGTAGTGGTGGACACACCGCTGATTTATGTGTCCTGGAGACAGAGGCATGGACCCGCTGGGTGGGAGCTGTGCTGGTGTTCCCAGAGGTGGTTGGGTCTGGTGTAGCCTGTGGCTGTCTGTGGGGAACCGACTGTCCAGAGGTCCCCGATGGGCCGGGTTGGTCGTCTGGCTCCAGGGAGACAGAGCTGCTGTCATCGCTGGGGGCCTCTTCTGGGGGTGGGATGGACATCTCTGCACCCTCCGTGGCGGTGTGGTGGCGTTCGGGTCCTGCAGGGGTATAAAGTTATGGTTATTGCTTCTGTGTGTGGCATTTCGTGTGATGGGTGGGTGTCCGTGTACCCATGTGCAGGCATTTCCTTGTGGGGGCTTTTGTGAGGGTGGCTTGTGGGGGTGATGTGTGTGTGCAGTGGGCATGCTTTGGTGATGGGTGTCCATGCTTTGTGGTCGCATGCAGGGCTTGGTGTTGGGATGGGTGGGTTGTGATGGTGGGCCTTTTGCTAGGGGTTGGTGTGATGGGGGAGGGGTGAGGGTGGGGGTATGATTTGGCATGCAGGTGGGGTGGGGGTGGGAAGCAGTAGTGAAGATTTGCCTTACAAGAGTCCATTCCTCCGCCTACTCCTGCGAGGCCCTCAGGATGCAGGATAAGCAAGACTTCCTCCTCCCACGCGGTAAATTCTGGGGGAGTAGGTGGGGGTCCGCCGCCAGTCTTCTGCACCACAATGTTGTGCCTTGATACCATGGAACGCACCTTCCCCCGTAGGTCGTTCCATCTCTTCCTGATGTCCTCCCGATTGCGTGGATGCTGTCCCACCGCGTTAACCCTGTCCACTATCCTTTGCCATAGCTCCATCTTCCTGGCAATTGTGGTGTGCTGCACCTGTGCCCCGAAGAGCTGGGGCTCTACACTAACTATTTCCTCCACCATGACCCTGAGTTCGGCGTCACTGAACCTGGGTTGTCTTTGGGGTGCCATGGGGTGGTGTGGTTGAGGTGTGGGGTGGCGTTTGTGGTGATGAGTGTGGTGCGTGTGGTGGTGTGTGGTGCGTGGATTCTGTGTGGGTGATGGTGTTGTGTGCCTCTGTGTTGTGGGATTGTCTATTCTGTGCTCACTCTCTAGCCTTCGTCAATGATTTTGGGTCGTAGGGGCTTGTGGGTGATGTGGGTGTGTGTTTTATATTGTGTTGGGTGTGTGGGAGTGGTGGAAGTATGTGTATCAGGTGTGTGTATTTCGAACTGACCAATGTGGCTGAGTTTTCTATGTGTGTGTGTATTTTGACCGCGGCGGTGTGTACCACCAATGGAATACCGCGTTGGAAAGACCGCCGTGTGGATTTGTGGGTCGGAATGGTATGGGCATATTTCTGTTGGCGTGACGGTGGAGGTTTGGTCATTGCCATTTTTTCGCTGACCTTTGGTGTGGCGGATTTTTGTGGATGTCGGGTTTTTGGCGGTTTGCCAGTTGCCGGTCAGAATTACCGTGGCAGTTTACCGCGGGCGCGGCGGTGTTATGGCGGCCTTCTGGCCGGCGGTAAGCGACTTTTACCGCCGAGGTCAGAATGACCCCCTGTGTGTTTTTTCTCATGCAACTCCAATGGTTTCTGATGCATTTGCATATTTACTAAACCTGGTTAACCTCGGATTGCTCCAAAAAGATAAGCCTCCCACAAGAGTCATAACAAGGAGAAATATCTTTACATCTCCTCATTACTTTCTCTTTAAAAGAATATGCCTCTAAGGATTGTTTTCATATAGGTAGGTTCCCTTTCCTGCACAAAAACAATCCTGCATGTGACTGAGGGACCCTTGCACATGATGCAAGTGTCCCTGCATTGGTGCAAGACAGCCCATTGTGGGCCATTCCTGCACTTTCACCATGATATAGCTCAGGATGCAGCACAGCAAGGTGACTTGCTGCGCTGCACTCCACCACTTTCACATAAATATGAGCCTAACAGGGGTTGCTCCGCCGTAATAGAAGAAAAGTGTCACACCCATGCTCAGAGTCAGGCAGTGACAAATAAAATCATCATAAAATAATGTTATTATCATTTTATTTGTCATTGTCTCTCTGACAGCCATGACAGAGCGAGGTGGGGCAAGGCCATACAGAGCAGAAGTGGTGGGCACCGTTAAGTGCACATGTCGGTTTGGCCGGGTGACTTAGAACAGTCAATCCGGCATGTGCACTTACATTTCTCCAACCCAGCTGTGTTAAACAGCCGGGTTGGAAAAATGGCATACGTTCCCTGTGCCTGAGCGAGCAACAGACCAGCCCACTCTGGACAATCCCGGCACTGCTCTCATGCTTGGTATAGCATGAGTGTTGCGTCTGGATTAGGAGCCTGTTCTTTTGTGCCCCAGTGACTGCCAGGACAAAGAGCACTGAGACAGCTGGCGCCAGACCGGAGCAGCAGGTACGTTTAAAAAAATATATTTTTACCCCCTGGTCCCCCCCCACCCCTTCACTTTTGATAATCGGCAGCAGTCACTGGAGACTAAAACCCTCATTATGACTTTGATGGTCTAATTGCAAGACTGCCCGGTGGCAGGCATAAAAAAACCACCATGTTGGTGGTAATCCGGCCGCCGTATTAGGAGTCATACTATGAAAACTGCCAAATTACAGCCACAAAATCGACACCGCCAGGACTCAGGAGGACGGGAATGAGGCGGTTCCAACACAGCACTGCCACACAGACAACCTTCTGCCCACCAGATTATGACCCTCAAATCAGAATAGCGGTTACACCATGGTGGAAAACCATTGGTGGTCCAAACCGCCGCACCTAGAATACACTCCTGCCAGAACACCACACCACATTGGACAGTTTGAAAACCCCACACTTGACACACATACACACACCACACACACCTACTCACAGCATTATATAGCACTCCTTCAAACAACTCACAATCCTTTGTGACTAAAACGACCACCACATACAAGAGGCCACAAACCTATTACTCATTACTCACCCACAATAGTCACATTTACACTTCACACTCATCACACACCACACAACTGCATAAAAAACATTATACACACACCATAACAACACACAAACACCACAATCAACTAGCACTCACAACAAAACACCCCCACCCCACCAAGCAACCTACACTGTACCCTACACACACCACACCCACCCCAACGAACATCACATCCACCATGTCACGTCAAAAACCACCCAGGCTTCAGTGATGGTGAGTTAAGGGTCATGATTGATGAAATCATCTTGGTTGAGCCACAACTTTTTGAAGCACAGGTACAGCAAACACCCATAGCCAGGAAAACTGAGTTATGGCAGAGAATAGTCAACAGGATCAACTCAGTGGACAGCCATCCACGCATAAGGAAGGACATCAGGAAGAGGTGGAATGACCTGCGGGGGTGTGTTCCATGGCTTCATGACACCAGATATCCAATGACAAGACTGGCAGTGGGACCCCACCTCCTTCCCCAGAGCTCACATTGTGGGAGGAGAAGGTCTTTGTAATACGGCATCCTGAAGGCCTGACTGAAATACCCAGATGACTGGACTCTGGTTAGTAACTAATACTCCCCTGGCACTAAAGGACCATGTCCAGCATGGTTTCTCACCACGCAAATACTACCCAATTCACCCCTTCTCCCACTACACCTCCTACCTTATCACCTAATGCCCCTCTCTTGCATGTCAAACCATGACCCTGGCCCAAGGCCCACCCACTCGCTGCCAAGTGCATGGACAGCACAGCCAATAACTATCACTAACACTCCCACAATGTACTAGCCCATCCACAGCAATACCTGCAATGTGCACTCCATATCACATCACTTACATGTATGACTGTTGCACTAGCCACAACAACTGGATGTTTAGACTGAGGACCACAGCATGGCAATGACAGCGATGCAATGGCACTACACAATGCAAAACGACCCCTATGGAGCATGGTACACAGGTCACAATCCACCATCCACAAACTGTGTTAGCACAGCTGCACCTGTCATAGCTATTGCTGAGAATCAAGTCAAGCCACTATATGCATCAGACAAACAGACAACCATTCACACCACCACTATTTAACCCTTTCTCACTCCATCTACAGGTACCCATGCCACTACCACCACAGAGAGGATGCCGGAGACAGACAGCCCTCCTCAGGATGAAGGCCCCAGTGAGAATAAAGCTGCAGTATGTCTGGACATTGATGACCTACCTGGTCCATCTGGGACCCCTGGTCAGTCTGCCACTCCCTGCCACACCCTGCATCCAATAACCCCCCGTGGCACCAACATCACCGCCAGCCCTTCGTCCCCAAACCTGTGCCCCAAGGACTTTACAATCAATTGTGTGCCCCACAGTACAGGGACCAGAGTCACCCCCTCACACCCAAGACAATGAAGAATCTGCTGACACTTGGAGTGGGCACACAGTGCTGGGGACACAGGCACATGGGGGCAGGGGGTGTGGGAGGGGACCTGTGGGCCAGAGATGGGGCAGCCCAGGCAGTCACCTGGCCAGGATGGCATCTCCAAAGTCCTGGGAGCATATTATCAGTCCCGGGACAGGATGGGCCAGATAATAACCATGTTGAGGGAAAACCAGAGGCTGGAGAAGGAATACCACCAGGAGGTCATGCAGCAGTGGCAGGCCCACAATGCCACCATGGCAAGGGTGCTAAAGGATATCAACACCATACTGCGTGCTTCTCCTACCCACCAGCAGGCCCCTTCCATTAGGCACATCATATCAGAGCCATGTAGATCTGCAGCTGCCAGTGAAATGGATGCCCTGCAAGGGGAACCTGAGGCGTCAGGCACCCTCCCACTGTAGCTGAAGAACCCCCCTGCAAATGTTGACACCCATCCAGATATCTGGCTGGAGCAGATGCAAAGACCAAACCCGCTGCCAGGAAGAGATCCTCTCCTGATTACATTCCCTTGTGTGCCACTGAGACTCCCTGACAGTTCACTGGCATTACTCCATTTTCCAATAGCCCATGGGTACTGGACCTGTGCTACCAACAGCTGTGCCACCTACTATGAGTATACCATCTACAATGGCCTCACTCATCACCAGTTTGCCACTGTATGCACAATAAACACTTTAGATTACAACAACTGCATTTTTGTTTTTATTTGCATACATCCAAATGTTTGGTCTGCAAAATGTCATGTGGGTATCGCCCCCTAATCCAACAGCCAATGAACTAAGGTGCAGAGAGAGGCATTCTCTGCAGGAGATGCAGTACAACATAAATGGCACATGGTAGATGTAAGGAGTCACCAGTACAGTAACACACCACAGTAAATCCAAATATCCAACCTGCAAAAAGGTCATGACAGAGACTACCATCAGGCATGTAGGCATGGTACCACACAAAGCACATATGCAGTACATGGTTGTCCTATCCAGTGTAGATAGCCATTTAAACAGGGCACAACAGATATCACTTCCACACCACCAGCCTCAGGTAATACATCACAAAACACTCTAGCTGTCATCTGTATTGTCCTAAACTCAACTCTGTGAACAGTAACCAAAGCCAATCAACATGAATGGTTCAAGCAACAAGTAGGTGTGGCAAGGATGAACAGGACACAGTCACTTGCTGGAATGACGTGAGAACAGGAGAATGCAAGACACACACCACAATGCAGGGCTGTCCATAGGAAATGTAAATCTTGCAACCTGCAGAGAGTGTACACATAGATAAGAGGAGATACAATTTCAGTCAGCATCTTGCATGCATCCAGTCACCTCCCACAACACACATAGGGATAGGAACACTTTACACCACTACTGATAATCCAAATCAGAAGGACCATTGAAACAGTACACATGCAAAACCACACACAACATTTGTGGATGTGACAGAGAGTACTGATTGATGAGCTCTGCCCTGGAGTCAGCTGCACATTCCTTATCTGTCTCCTCATCACGTTCCACTACTGCATCACCAGCCACTGGTCCAGCTGCCTCCTCATCATCAGCAGGTAAGGGTACCTGATATCAGGGCCAGAATATGAAGCATACAGCAGGCAACTATGATCTGGCATACCTTCTGGGGACTGTAGTGGAGGGCACTTCCAGAGACCTGAAGGCACCTGAATCTGGCCTTCAGGAAGCCAAATGTTCTTTCTACTACACGCCTTGTCCTGCCGTGGGCCTCATTAAAATGGAGTGCCTCCTCAGTGGCAGGGTACCTCACTGGTGTCAACAGCCAGGGAAGGGTAGGATAGCCAGAGTCACCTGTGTGCACAGAGATAGGTCCTGTCATAATACAGGTGTAGACACAGGAAGGATTGTGATGACAGGTGCCATTACAGAGACACACATTCAATTGCATACATACCAACAAGCCAAGCTCTCTCACTCTGTAGTTGTGGCATCATGTGGGGGACATTGCTGTTCCTCAGAATGAAGGAGTCATGCACAGCTCCAGAAAACTTGGCTGTCACTTTGGAAATGTATTGATCTGCAATGCATATTGCCTGAACATCGATGGAGTGGTAGTTTTTCCTGTTCCTAAACACCTGTTCATTGGCACTGGGAGGGACCAAGGCAACATGTGTGTCATCTATGGCCCCTGTCTCATGAGGGATGTGCCCCACATCATAGAAGTCTGCCTTCACATATGGCAAATTCCCTCGTTGGGGGAACCTGATGTAGCTGTCCATGTGTTTCAATAAAGCACACAGTACATCCTTCAACACAAGACTGAAGATGGGCTGTGACATCCCTGCTGCCAAGCCCACTGTAATCTGAAAGGAGCCTGTGGCAAGAAAGTGTAGCACTGACAGAACTTGAACTGTGGGAGGGATGCGTAGGGATTACATTTGTCAGGCAATCAATCAGGCTCCAACTGGGTACATAGATCCATGATGGTCTGATGGTTTAGACAATAAGTGTGAATTATTTGCCTCTCCTCCAGGGTTGAAAGGTCCACTAGAGGAAGGTACACTGGTGTATGTCTCAAAATCCTCATGACACAGTATCTAGGAGAGAAAGGAGAGATTTTACAATGTGATATGCACTCCACACCGGTTAGCACTAGATATCACTGTCGCACACACCTAACACTGTTGGCATACCAGCAATATGAGGCAACTGTGTCATGAATGTCACATGTATGAGCCAAACCAAGATAGCACAATATAGGCCTACTGTACATTCAGTTGTTAAAAGTGTGTGGCACACCTATTGAGCCATATCAATGCATGAAATGTGCAGAAAATGGCAGCTACCTGTCCTGCAGCACTGGACAAGTGGAAGTGATCGACGTCCGGCGGCGTATGTCGTCATGGCGGTAGGCAGTTGCAACCGTCGTGCAACTTCTCATTGGTTAACATTGCTGTCTATGGAGGGCTGGGGCCAATGGCAATCACTACCGGCGGTCTGCAGCCTTCCTCGCTTGACTCCTGAAACTCCTGCAAGCAAGACCTCCACTACGTGAGCTGCTCTGTACAGTCCCTGGGAGCCATCATGCCATGTCCTGCAGGTGATAGGGCCCCAGCCTTCACCCAAGAAGAGCTTGAGAACCTGGTGGAAGGGGTCATGGGGCACCAGAGGAGCAGGTGAGCCCAGTCTCATAGTCATGTGTGATATGGGTTTGTGTGAGGGTGAATGGCACATGTGTTCCAGTCAGGGGGTAAATTCATGCAGGGGGCATGGAATTAATGCGAGTGATGCATTAGGATGGGTATGTGCAGGTATTTGGTGGGTCTGATGTCCATAGTCCACTGTTGCTGGTATGGTACCTGTCTACATGACTTTCTCCTTCTGTCTGTGTCACCCAGGCAAGTTAACCCCCATAAGAAGAAAGGGATATGGTGTGCCATCTCCAAGCAAGTGTAGACCCTGAGGGTCCATGCCTGGCGGAGCACCCATTGTCTCAAGCCGTGGGAGGGCCTGAGACACTGGGCCCGGAAGACCACGGAGGCCCAGCTGGGGATGCCCTCCCAATGAGGGAGGGGTGCCCTTTGGACCCTGAACCCCATAATGGCCCACATTTTTGCGGTGGCCTGCCCTGAGCTGGATAGGTGCTTGAGGGCAGCACAGCAGCCACAACGGGTGGGTAATCACTGTATCCTGGGACTTGCCTCAGATTATATTGGTTTGGGTGCCTTATTCCTGGCAGAGTGGCATTGTAGTACATGCTACATGTGTATCAACATTAGGAAATGGTAAATTGGCACCCTGACATAGTATATTTTGTAAATGTATCTCCATGCATAACAGTCATTGGATGTAAATCTCCCTGTTCAATGTGTCTCCATGTCAGTAATATAGTGATACACTAATGTCATAGGCACATGAGTGACTCCTTCCTGGCCATGAAATATATGTGAGTGTCAGTATCAGCCTGAGCATTGTGTATGACCAGCTCCTGCCATCTGTATCAGTGGCTCTGAGGTGTCAGTCCACTGTCATCTGTGTAGCCTACCTGCTTATGCGACTGTGTGACTCTCCTTTATCACTGGAACTTCATAAATCATGTACTGGTTTTGATATTGACAAATTGTGGGCATAGCATAACAGTTCCACCACAAAACTGACCTTCATGGAACAGGTTTACTGGCATGATGGCTGACTGGGCATACGTAGGTGATCTGCTAGCTGTAGGGACTGTGTAAGCAGGCAATGTGGGATTCTGAAACATGTTGAAATGATGAAGTCTGATTGCACAGAATATGCATTCCTAGGAGCAATACTTCTGGGGATGTGACCTTCCAAACTATGGTTTAATATTGGAGGTAGTACATGCCCTGGGAGGACCCTTATGTGTCAGCATGCTGACAAAACCCCAGCTTGTCCTATGCTACATTGCTGATTTACTGCCTACTTCATGTTGACATGGATATCTAGGGGTACTTCTGATGGTCTCTGACTTTTACAGCTTGCCTTGGCTATCAGGTAGTAGAAGATTGGAAGTAGTTTGGGTATGGCATGACACATGGCATGTTGAGGTGAAGGTGATTTTGTATTCTGTCTTCTCAGGCTGCTTAAGTGTTAGTGGGATGTGTATTAGCTGTACTGGCAGTGGTGTTTGTCCATGTGTGCCTACTGCATGCAAGTATTTACCCCATGTGATGTGTGTTGTTTGGGCTCAGTGACATTTGTAGAATGGTGTATTTGAGGGTGGAGTTGTAATTGTGCCTATTCCAAGTTGTGTACCTCCATGCATGGTGGCATGGGAAGTAGCCCATGATGTGGTATGTGTGTTCCAGAGGTTCATCTGTTGTGACACTGCACTCAGTGGATGTGTAAGGACGGTGAACATGTGGTACATGGCCCATTGTAGATGCACTTGGCAGTATGCTGAGTAGTGATATATGATTTTTGTGTCAGCTCTAGCTCTGTGATAGGGTCTGTCTAATCACATGTTTATACCACATATTCACATAGTACACATCTGATGTGAAGTGTTTGGGTGTATGACTGGTACTGGACTGGTAATGGCTAAATCTGAGTTGTCCTCAATAATGGCATCACTATACTGAGTGGACAGCCATGTCTGAAGACATGTAGGTGGTGTGTGGTATGTGAGTGGAGTTGTCTTCACTGTAATGCACATGCTACAGAGGACATGGACTTATCAGGTGTTGTCACTGTAGAGGTCTGCTGTGTTATGTTGTGTCAGCTGCATATCCAATGGGTGATGGAGTAGTAAGATGTGTATTTAGAAATTGTATTGATACTGCATCCAGAGCATGCTGTGCCAGCTTCAAAGGGCATTGGTTGCTATCCTGGTGATGGGTGTTGTAGTGCCATCTTACTTAGGTATTGCTGTAGGTGTGAGGGTTGGCAGATAGGTGTGGGTAGTGGTGAAATGTCATGACGTAATGTAGGTTATGTGTATTGGTAAATGTGATTGCCTAGCTATGATATGTATTGTGAAAGATGTACATGTTTACCTGTGTCAATGGGAGGTACATGTTAACCATTTTGCCCCTTACCTATCTCTCTCTCTCCCTCCCTCTCTCTCTTTGTGTGCATCAGCATCGTTTGGTGAAGGAGAAGGGGCACAGGTGAGTGGGGAAGCAGCAGCCCACGGGACCCAAGAAGTTTGCACCAGCGACACTGAGGGACCTTGTGGGACAGAGGACAAGGGCAGTGCGATGGGGGAGATGGGATCAGCCACATCATCATCAGAATCCTCCTCCATTGGACACTCCCTGATGGTGGCAAACCCATCTGCGACTACCCAAGCACAAACTTCGACCGCCACCCCCCTTACTACCACCGCCCTCCCTGTTGCTCTGCACCAAGTTGTGCATGTCCGCTCACCCAGGAGGGTGGGTGTCTCTTTCATCACAGGCACCTCTGCCTCTTCCCCAGTTAGCCCTGCTGCCCTCAGTGAGGAGGCTATTGACCTCCTGAGGTCCATCTCTGTGGGTCAGTTGACCATTATGAATGCCATCCAGGGACTGGTAGCTCAGGTACAACAGAACATTACATTTCTGGAGGGCATTCACAATGCCATGCCTGGCCTACAGAGATCCTTTCAGGTTCTGGCCTCCACTCTGATGGCAGCCAGTGTCCCTTTGTCTAGCGTCCCCCCTCCAACTACCTCTTCCCAAAGCCAAACCCCTCTCCCCATACCCATCCAAAGCACACGCTCACACAGGCATGCATCCACATCAACAGACAAGGTTTCCACAGACAAATATAAGCACCGCAAGACCCACCACTGGCATGCACACAAGGAACAGCCACCTGCAGACACAACAACATCCAGTCCCTGCACTGACTCTCCCGCCACCTCCTCTATCACAGACATAACACCAGACACACCTGCAGCCACCACAGCATTATTGACAAATCCAGTGAGTCCCATCTTACCCACAGTCAGCACAATATCAGACCTGCAGACATCAACCACAGTCACCACATCAACATCCCACCTCAACTACCGACACCCCCACATGCAGCACATGTACCATACCAGCAGACACCACCCCAATAGACAGTTACCCATCCACCATAGCATCTCCCAGCACCTCTTCCATACCTCCTCCCAAAACATCTAAACACCCGCATTCACTCACCCAACAGGCACAGGCATTCCACACATGCAAGCATTCCACGCAGGCACCTGTACCCAAGACATCTACCAAGAAAGATATGACAACCACTCACTCTCCCTCCACTCCCAAACCCTTTTGTCATGACTGCTCCGTGTGTCAAAGAAACATTTCCTCTCTGGGTTTTCCCTGTTCCCTACCCCTCCCCAAGTCCAGCCCTTCTACCTCCAAGCCCTCCCCTACCCTCCTATTGGTGCCCATGCCGCTCCCTCTGCCAAAAAGTCTCCCCCTCCCAAGGGCAAGACCAACCTCCCAAGCCCAGAACCAATCCCATGGACCCCCCTTCCAAGCCAAGACTCAAGCCCAAAGACTCCCCTCCCAATCTTAGACCCCATCCACCCTCCTCTAAACCCCAAGATGTCTGCCTGCTCCCTTGATGCCCCTACCCTGTTGAAATCATTTTGCAGTCAGGAGTCAGTAGGGGCACAGTGCAGTGCCATTTCTGTCTTTGTAGGCATGGACATTGTACTGGCCAATGGCCTTATTTTTATACATAGTTCGACATTTTTTAACCATGTTAGTCTTCTGAATATATATGGCCCAACATGTTGTTGAATTCAAAGTCAACATATTTGTCCTGCCTTTCTTTCTGCATGGCTTTTTGGTGTATGTGGGCTTTGGTATCTGTGTGTGACTTTTCTGTGTGTGTTGGTTGTGCTTGCTGTTGTGCTTGGGGTACATGTGTGTGTGTGGCCCTGCCATTGGTCTCATTATAATTGCTGTGTTTTGTGTATTGGATATGTTTGTGTTTGTTCCATGCATGTGTGTAGCCAAAATGTGTATAGTAATTGTTGGCATGTGTGATGGTGGTGTTGTGTGTCCTTGTGTGGTTGTTGTGTGTGCACGTGTGTGTGTGGTGTTGGCTATGTCCCATGTATTGTGTGTGGTGTGGGTGTGGTGTGTCAAATTGCTTGTTGAATGGCAGTGTGCTTGTGTTGATAGTATTGTGGTGTTCTTATGTGCTGTTGTGTGTATGTGTTGTCATATGGAGGAGTGCAGTGTGAGTGCTTTGCAAAGTGTTAGTGTAGTTAGAGTTGTGATGTGGTTGGGTGAGTCGGTGGAGTTGTGTATGATTGTGTTGGACAGTGGCAGTGCTGTGAATGTGTGGGTTGGTTTGTGTACAGCACGTGTGTTGGCTGAGTTGTGTGTTGTTTGGGTGTATGTGTGTGTGGTGTGCGTGTGTGTATGTTTGTGTGTGTTCACATGGGTGTGTGTGTGTGTCCGTCACAAGACATGTGTGTGTTGTGTGTGGATATGTACTAATGCCTTTCCCTCCAGTGTGTGCTAGGTGTGTGTACTTACGGTTGTTGTTGCTGTAGCTAATTCCAGAGTCCTTGTGCGAACAGGAGCAGTGGGAGAACTTTGAGTTCTGGTTCCATGGTCGGTCCCGGCAAGTCTGTGTTCCTGAAGGTGGGTGTTTCCTTTTACAGAGTTGGTTACTGTAAGGGTTTTGGTGGCGGTGCAACTGCGGCGGTGCAACTGTGTGCTGCCTTGTAATGTGTCAGACAGAAACATATACCCTGATGGTCTGAAGGTGCTACTGCCATCCACAGCAGCCTGACCGCATTGGCAGTTCTGGCAATAGTTTGGCTGTGTTCTGTTGGGAACACCGCTATGATCATAATTTGGCCGTCTTCACTGCTGGGCCGTCAGCAGTACGACCGCTGCTGCCACCATGGCGGTCCTGAGACCACCAAACTCGTAATGATCCCCTAAGTCCTGAAGTAAACGATTGAGCTATCAATTGAACAGGACCTCAGCTGACTACAAAAGTTTAAAAACTCCTCTGCAGTCAGTAATAGATATTAACTTTGAGAGTAATTGGATTTAAGAAAAGGAAACTGGGTTGAATGTTTCTTGTCTGTCCAGTATTGTGCAACACTTTATGTTCTCAATGTTCTTTATTGTGCTTATTCAGTTCATATATGAAGTCATACAAACAGACTATTCATATGAAAAAAGGTTTATAATTTTTTTCCAAAATTTTTACTTTATTACGAAGTCACAATTAGAAGATACATTAATAAAAATGTCACAGACTCAACCCCATCACAAAGCTCAAATTAAATAACAAATCTAGGCAAACAAAGTGTTCCCTCCATTAAACCATGATGCATAATCCAGAAATATATGTGCAAAACCTTCTCTTCTTACAGCAGTGGCCTACACATAAAAACAAGTAACCATAATTCTCACTCCCAAAAATGTTTCTACTGTCTTATTTTGTGTTGTATGGATTTACAATGATTTAACTAATGCAAACATGCTGAGGGTAAGTTTTTTCATAAAATCATTTCTAAGATATTTCAAACAACTGTACAACAATTTGTGGGGTCGAAAATTAAGATTAGATGTGAGGTAGATTTTTATTAAATTTATTAGATTTGTAAATTTGGATGTGCAGAATCTGCATTACTTGCTTTTGCATAATTTAGCGAAATGTTGGCAAAATCATCAGAAATTGTGCGCAATTACACCAAAGTACAAATCCGTGATTTAGGGCTATATTGTAGCATGAAATGTGTTCTTGTGTCAGTTTTAGATATGAGGATGGATTTCACTCTGAAAATAGTGAAAACATAAAAACACCTCAAACTGCAGCTGCTTTGGTCTTGTTGTTTGTGTGCGCTCATGGTAAATTGTTACAGTGAATGGTGTGTTTGCTGTAACCTTTTTGCTGTGAAAGGTATATAATTGCTTGACTGGGCACAATGGCATGATTTCAGGAATTTTGATGCTCAGAGTAGGTGTTAAAATACCACACCTGTATCAACCTAAGGGCCTCTCCATGTTTTGCTGCACTAGTATCAAAATCTTTGACTGAAGTGCAGCAAAGTGCCACAATAGTGTCAAACATGTTGATGCGTTTGTGCTAATGGTGAACCATATGATAAATAAGGCACAACTATGGTGTCGTTAGGTGGCAGTAGGGGGATGCAAGAAGAGTGGTGCATCAGGATCGATGCACCATTTTCTTGCAATTATGTCCCTTTGTTTTAAAATGAAGATTTGCAAAGTACATTAATATATTTCAAATATTTAATTATGTAAACAATATTGAATTTCATGAGTTAATGTATTATTTTATTTTATTATTAGTTGTAAATTAATGATAATTATTCAGGTTAAATGTACATTTTTATTTTTCATTAAAATATTTAAAATACTTCTTTTAAGAACTGATAATATTTAATAATTTTACTTCTAATTTACCATAGGCAGATCTCTGCCCGAGTAATTGAGATCACTGCTATGAAAAATTACTAGTATTAAAGTTTTCACTCGTAAATTCAGTCTTAGATGTCTCCACCCCCTCACCTAGTGGGATGGAGATTAGGACTTGGTGAAAACAAAATTATGCCGGCATAATTTGGGTACATTTGTGGTGAACGCATCATGCAAAACTGACAAACTTGTGCCATTACACCACTTCACACACTTACCTGACATTTGCAGTAAAATAATTACTGTCAATACAATACTTGCTGTAATATTTATTTTCAAACGCACAGGAATAACAGAACACAAGTGCCTGTTGTTCACAGTGTCCTTGTTTTAATATGTGCAAGGGCAAACAATTAACACAAGAGTGCATTTAGTGCTATAATGTAGGTTAAATGGCGAATTTGCTTTTCATGTAATTTCACCTCATTTTGTTAATTTCTTCTAAATATATTAAAGAAAATTACACTAATTTCGCACAAGCACTTAACAGTGTGGGTATAAATCTACACTTAGAAATAGTGAATCGGAAAGAGTAAGGGCCATATTTATACTTTTTGACGCAAAACTGCGCTAACGCAGTTTTGCGTAAAAAAAATTAGCGCCGGCTAACGCCATTCTGAAGCGCCATGCGGGCGCCGTATTTATTCAATGACGTTAGCCGGCGTTAGCCGGCGGCGCTGCCTGGTGTGCGTGAAAAAAAATGACGTACACCAGGCAGCGCCGGCGTAGGGGAATATGGAGCTTGGGCGCCAAAAAATGGGGCAAGTCAGGCTGAGGCAAATTTTTCGCCTCAACCCGATTTGCGCCATTTTTTTCGACTCCCAACCCCCATTGAAATGACTCCTGTCTTAGCAAAGACAGGAGTCATGCCCCCTTGCCCAATGGCCATGCCCAGGGGACTTATGTCCCCTGGGCATGGTCATTGGGCATAGTGGCATGTAGGGGGGCACAAATCAGGCCTCCCTAGGCCAAAAAAAAATAAATAATAATACTTACCTGAACTTACCTTAATGTCCCTCCATCCTTGGGCGTCCTCCTGGGGTGGGCAAGGGTGGCAGGGGGTGTCCATGGGGGCATGGGAGGGCACCTGTGGGCTCATTCCGAGCCCACAGGTCCCTTAACGCCTGCCCTGAGCAGGCGTTAAAAAATTACGCTAACGCGGGTAGATGTCATTTTTTTTGACCCGCCCACTCCTGTGCGCCATTTTTGCACGGGAGTGTAAATACGGCGCACAGGCCTGGGAGTCATTTTTTTAGACGGGAACGCCTACCTTGCATCTCATTAACACAAGGTAGGTGTCCACGCAAAAAAATGACGCAAACTCCATGAACTTTGGCGCTAGACACGTCTAACACCAAAGTATAAATATGGAGTTAGTTTTGCGTCAAATTTGCGTTAAAAAAAACGACGCAAATTCGGTGCAAACAGAGTATAAATATGCCCCTAAATGTATATATGGGTAAAGCTACATTTGTACATTTACCTTTGTGAAAAGGAGCTTATGCCTGTTATTCAACTGCTTCCCTATGTAAGTCAATGCAGCACATTAGGGATGCCTGATACCTTGCTTCAAAGCCCAGTTTAGGTAAGTGTCTCAACTAGATGATGAAGAACAGCCTTTATCAAGACCATGGTTTTGTGCTTTAGCATTCGCGAAGTCATTTATGTGGAACAGGATCATCACTGATCCCTTCAAAATCCTGTATCTGCTCTCATTCTGGATAATAAATGGTATTGAAGTCAAGAGGTAGAATTTAAGCCCACCATTTAGTGTATTGAATTAGTACTTTGTTATCCTAACTGCAGTGAATAACTATACCGAGCACAGGAGTGACCTTAAATTGACATGCTGAGTGAATCTGGTCATTTACCTGGAGATCAAGATCCCCAATAACTGGTATTTACGAGGAGCCTTAGATATTTGCAAAATGTTTCTTCCAGTGCATACCATGAATTAGTTTTGCAAGAATTTCAGCATTCAAGGAGTCAATCCAATCCAATCCAATAATCTTTATACGATTAGTAAAAAAGCCACAGTTCATTAATATATTAAACATTCAAATCAAAGTCAAATCCATCGCATAAAATCAACATTAAAATTATATATAACTGACCACTCCAAACTCATATCTGCTCAGATAACTGCCCTCCATTGACTTTCTGCTGTGGATAGCCAGCTTTAAAATGCAACACACTGTAAAGCAGACGGCAGCACTATTTAACATTTGAAGGAGAATTAAGGCTGCGCTACATTTCCCAAAAACTATAGGGCATATTTATACTCTGTTTGCGGCAAATTTGCGTCATTTTTTATGCAAATTCAGTGCAAACTGAACTCCATATTTATATTTTGACGCTAGACCTGTCTTGCATCAAAATATAGGAGTTAATGTCATTTTTTGGATGCGTGAACCCACCTTGCATCAATGAGATGCAAGGCAAGCGTTCCTGTCCAAAAAATGACTGTGAGCCCGTAGCACCTTATTTATCCTCCCTTGCAAAAATGGTGCACGGGTGGGAGGCGGGCCTAAATAATGGTGCTAAGCCTGCTTAGCGCCATTATTTAATGCCTGGGTTAGACCAGGCGATAGGGGACCTGTGGACCCATTTCCATGGTCAAACACCACACAGGTGCCCACCTCCAGCCCGAGGAACACCCCCACCCACACCAGATGTCAACCAGAGGATGGGGAACTCCATTCCAGTTGAGTAGGGTAAGTATAGGTAAGTATTTTTAAAAAAATCTTTAAGTGCCCTAACATGGTCCCCCTGCATGGCACTTAATACAATGGCCGTGCCCAGGGGAAACTGGTCCCCTGGGGTGGCCATTGGGGTGGTGGGAATGACTCCTGTGTTTTACAAGACAGGAGTCATGTGTTATGGATAGTTGTGCTCAGGAAATGAGGTAGGCCTCTAACCAGCCTATCGTCATTTTTTTAGGCAAAACCCTCTTCACCCGTACTGCCACCCCACCCAGCTAACATTCTTTTTTTCTGATGCTAGCCCCAGCTTATCGCTGCCTTGCACCATTCCATACATGTGGTGCTCAGCTGGCACTTTGGAATGAAACAAGCTGGAGCTATACTTTTTGCTGCAAAACTTAGTTTGCGCAGTTTTGCGGCAAAAAGTATACATTTGGGCCCTAACATGTTTGAGGCAAAACTAAAAAAAATATGATTAAAGCTACAAAAAAACATAAAATGCAGCAAATATTGTTCTGCCCTACCATTGCAAGGACAAGGGGTAGTGAGCATTGGCCCCATCATTAAAACATACCAAATGCCAGACACTCCCCCACCTAAATCTGAAGACAAGGGACCTCTCCCAACACATGAACTCTAGGATAAGATACAAAGGTGTAACCCTGATTGCCAATGTGGAATAAAAATGGCTAATGGTCGGTTTACGAAAGGCATCCTGAATCCTCTGTAAAGAGGCACGTTTGCCAAACCTCAGCCTCTCCACCCTTTCATCAGTTTCAGTGATCGAACCAGGATTGCTAAACAATTCAGGAAGACCAACATTGGCCAAAGATTTACCAACGTAATTCAGCCAGGGGATAGAGAGCCCATTATCTAAATTCACACATTCAATTATTACTTCCATGTTAAGACTTGCCTCCTTATTGCACCAGACGCTCACCCAGAGCAAGAGGGGTGCCAATCTTATATTGTCTGAAATAGTCTCTGAATTCAATTCAGGTGCGAAATGAAGGTGCCATATCACTTGCCATCTGAGGGTACCTGAAGAAAAGATGGTGGCATTAGTTGCATTCTCTGCATACCCTACATCTCATTTTTTTTGTTACATAAGCTCCTTTCTATTATTAATTACATTTGTATAAAAACGTTTTTTGTCATGTTTGTACATACCACTCCGGGATTCATGTGAAGCTTGATGTGCAGCAATTCTATTATCCTGATGGCTTCACGTAATCTGTGTATACCCCCAAACTGTTTTTCTGATTGACTTTCCTCAACTGGGATACATTTCTACTAATTTAAGTAGTTCTACGTAAGAAAATCCATACAGTCTTCAAACGTTGAGATTCATTTCTTGGCGGGATATTTGTGGGCTATACAAGTAGTCCTGGGTTAAGTGGCCTTATTGCTTTTTTATTAGAGTTAACATCTTCGATCACTTAATAGATGGAAAAGATGGAGGGTGAGTCTTTTATAATTATGGTTTCCATGATAATTTAACAATGTAAAAACCTCTAGATAGTTACATTGTCATATTTGTGGAAAGCAATCACTTTCCAACTTATCACCTCAGCTATATTGAAAAATAGGTTCAGTGTGTTAGATGTGCAATTTTAGGGTGGTGATCAATGTCGCTTCAGAAATGGTGTGATCCATGGGAGGTGGGATATCGAACAGTGTGGTGGGAGTCATTACGCAGAAAGGTCTAGGACAAAGGAGGTGAAATATCTTTTCCATGCACACTACCAAGCTCGGAAAGAGAGTGAGGGACTGACACAGAATATGAGCAAGAGTCACTTAGGTGTGTCATTGTTTTATGGATAATACACACCCATATTGCCATTGGCTACTTCGGTAAGTGGGTGTGTGCAAAATGGAGCCATCTCCGAACCCATTCTCATCCTGAAATTATGTGAAATTACATGAGCATTTCAAACAATTACTAAGGGGGCGAAAAATGTTGTTTGCTGGTATCTCAAATTACTTTTTTAGCGTGGGTATACATTATGAAAGAAAACGTTACACGGAAACCCGGAAGAACACTAGTTCAAGTAGATAACATCTTTCAAAGACACATTCCCATGGGCAAATCTTATGTAAAAACCATATAATGCAAAATTGTGAGAAAGCAAACTAAACTTTTGCTTTTTAAAAGATGCCTATTGCCTAAGGTCTTCTTTGCCATTGACTCAGTTAAAATAGCATGATTACGATGTGGATCCATTAATGCTCCAGGACAGCCTGTGCAAAAGGCAACATCCACTCTTGCACTATCTTGTAAATAAATACAAGAATGAAGGAATGAAAACAAAACATACAGCTCGTGATAATATTTATTGAAAGGATTGAAAATACTATTTGTTCCTATTGATACTTAGAGTGAATGCCAGTGTTTTCAGATTAATGGCATTTGAAGTTGCATGTGTTTTAGTAATGAGTCACAGAAGTAAAGAAAACATGTAACGCTAACTGAAGCAATGGCAAGTCGAAAACCCCGCACAGCACATTTACCTCGAAAAATAAGAACGAATGCCCAGTTTACCTAAACGCAATCCAGTCACCTAGAAGGCATGTCATTAGGGTATAGAATGTGAGCTGACTAGTGAAAAATAACCCCAGAATGAACATTCGGCACATCAGTGAATATTTTAAGCAGTATTCGCTAAAGTGGGCAAGCAAGCTATCAGTTGAGAGGGATCTGAAGATTGCCAAAGCTGCAAAAATCTTTCTCAGGTAGGAGCGGAAAAACTACTAAAGAGGCGGCACTAGGGGCCACATGTGCAAATAATTCTGTTTATGACTACCTAATTGCAAATCTTTGTGATCCACAATTAGGAAGTCACAAACAGTGATGTACTAATGTGTTTCAGACACATTTGGGGCCAGATGTAGCAAAATCCAATTTTGCGACTTGCAAATTGCGAGTCTGAGCGACTCGCAATTTGCAAGTCGCAAAATCGGGTGCAGAATGGTGTCTCAGACACCTTCTGCGACTCGCTATGGGGTCGCAAAGACCCACCTCATTAATATTAATGAGGTGGGTCGCATTTTGCGACCCCATAGCGAGTCCCAGCACTCACAGGGACTCCATGTCTGTGACTGCTTTTTCAATAAAGCAGTTTTTTTTTTTCATTTTGCAGCCCGTTTTCCTTAAAGGAAAACGAGTTGCAAAATGAAAAAAATACCGAAACCATTTGGTTTAGTTTTTTTCAGAGTAGGCAGTGGTCCATAGTGTGACACTGGTGGTAACTGCGAGTTGCTTTGCGACCGCATTCGCGGTCACAAAGCAATTCTGAATTGCGATGCGAGTCGCAAATAGGAAGGGAACACTCCTTCCTATTTGCGAGTCGCATTCACAAATTGCGAGTTGGTACCGACTTGCAATTTGTGAATGAGCATCGCATTAGGCTGTTTGCATTTTCGCAGTTTGCACCATGCAAACGGCTACCTACATCTGGCCCTAAATTCCCAGTGGGTCGCAAATGGACCCACCTCATCAATATTCATGAGGTAGGTTGCGATTTGACCCTTTGGAAATGTTCTAAAATAACAGGGATGGTGGCCTGCTGGGGTCAGCAGACCACAATGTCTGTGATTCCCTTTTAAATACAACAATTATTTTTGTTAAATACAGCCCATTCTCTAGAACAAAAATTAAAAGTCTTCTTTTCATTTTTTAAGAATAGGCAGTGCTCCATAGGTCCACTGTCTGCTCTTAAAAAATGTTTGCACCCACATTCACAAAGAGGACTGGTCCCCTGGGAACCCCTTCCCATTTGCAAATGGTTTTCCAACAACTTGAAGTTGGTGGTGAACTGTGAATGTTTTGTGACTGCATTCCAGTTGCATATCATTCATACACCCCACTGCATGTCGCTGTTAGGAAGGAATGCCCTTAACACACCCCTTCCTAATACCGAATCGCAAACCTATTTTGTGATTGAGTAAAATATTACTGAATCGCAAAATAGGCTTCGGACATCCCAAAATGGTTTTTAGCTGTTGCAAATGGCCCAGTTCTGAAAATCAGACCATTTGCAAACACTACACGTTCATGTGGCACCTAAATCCCTTGTTTGACACATATTTATTGTCAGACAATATTAGTTTTTCATCATGAACATAGAACAATATTTGTTGAATGATTTGTTTCTAAATTTGCTACATAAAATTGTAAGCTCTCTTTTGCATAAGTAATAAAAAACAATGTTCCGAGAGGACAAAAACAATTTACTGCTTTCTATTTTTGATGCTTGCCACAAAAGCTAATAAAAAACCATGGGAGGTGCCATGTTCTGCACAAGATTTGTTTGTGACTTTCTGGGGAGAATTTTGATTCGCTGATGACCAAACTCTGTAACAGGAGCAAGTGAAAAAATATTTAAGCATACAAACAAATTAACATTCACCACTGCTTTTAGTAACAAAACAGTTCAGTAGTGGAAATGTAAATTAATGGTAGCCAGTAGCAGCATGGCTTGCGTTTTGGTCTTTCTAGCACTGTCCTTGATACACCTTGTGACAAAGTTCATGATATCCATAAAACGTGATGGATGAAATGATTGAATTAATCTCTACCACTAATAATGCATCCCAGTCCATCATTATTTTGCAATCTATGCCACTTCAGTTTAGACCTAACCATATGCAAATCAGTCTTGATCCTTCTTGAGTAGGAACAATCCAGCTCGAACTGCCAGGTTATGTCCTCCGTGAACCCAAACACCAGCAACCCCCCCAAGATCGTGGTTTGTCAGTCAGGTGCAGCTTCGTTCCAACAGCACAGTGAACACAGGGCCTGCACTGAGGTATACAAAAAGTGATGGATGGACCGTTATAGGGACAGAGTGATAACCAGTGACAGGGAATAATTCAAGCAGTCCATCCATCATCTTGCTTTTCTTGCAGTTGATACCTTAAGTGTGATGCTTATGCCCAGATGAGGGTTATGTGCTCACTGTGCCATTGGATTCAAGCTACACCCTACTAATGAGCCCTTACCAAAGAAAAACTGATCTGGGGTTCCTTGTGCCCCCCACTGGAGAGGGTTTCGCCTTGCATTTTGGAACAGACTGTTTCCATGAGGAGCAGGGTCCGTACTGATTTGCGTAAGGTGGGCCTTTGTCTAGAGTAGCATGGTTGGTGAAAAATGATGAACTGGAATGTGGCACAGAGAGATCTCCTGTGGCGGAACCTAATTCAAGCATTTTATCCATCACTTTGCTGTTCTTGCAGGAGCACAACGTAAGCAGAGTTGTAGAAGCTCTATTTATTTTACTGGAAATTCTACTTTTTATCTTTGCTTCCAACTTCAGCTATTACAATGCTGTTGAGGGGCTAGGATTGAGAGCACCATGTGATATCATTGTGATCAAAGAGTGATTAATATGTTTTTTACTGTTAGCTCTGTCTGTTACGTTGCCTTTTGGCTAGGTTTGCAGTATAGAAATACCATATACATATATATATATACCTAGATTCCTCTCAGATTCCTGCTTTTGTCCATGTACAGGTCTTCGCTGCTTATTGGCTAGCTTAGTCTATAGAAATACCACATACATACATTTAAGTGAATTTCTACACCGCACACCTGTCTCCATATTGCATCTCAATAGGTTACCTTTGCTGCATAGATATGAAGATGTAAAGGCCAAGTTACATGTATATGTTACATAGGGGGTCATTCTGACCCCGCGGTCAAGGACTGCCGGGGCCGGGGTCGGCGGTAGCACCGCCAACAGGCTGGCGGTGCTCCGCCGGGCATTCTGACCGTGGCGGTACAGCCGCGGCCAGAAACGGAAAGTCGGCGGTGTACCTTGCTGCGCCGCCATGGGGATTCCGACCCCTTCACCGCCATCCTGTTCCTGGCGGTTCTGCCTGCCAGGAACAGGATGGCGGTGAGGGGTGTCGTGGGGCCCCTGGGGGCCCCTGCAGTGCCCATGCCAATGGCATGGGCACTGCAGGGGCCCCCGTAAGAGGGCCCCACTTTGAATTTCAGTGTCTGCTCAGCAGACACTGAAATTCGCAACGGGTGCTACTGCACCCGTCGCACATCCTCCACTCCGCCAGCTCCATTCGGAGCCGGCATCCTCATGGAGGGCTGTTTCCCACTGGGCTGGCGGGCGGCCTTTTGGCGGTCGCCCGCCAGCCCAGTGGGAAACCCAGAATAACCGCAGCGGTCTTTTGACCGCGCAGCGGTATTCTGGCGGTTCCCTCCAGGCGGGCGGCTCCCGCCGCCCGCCGGGGTCAGAATGACCCCCATAGCGTCACAAAAGAACAGTGACCTCTACCACACTGTCATTTCTGTCTTTTTATTGCTCTGAAAATATGTCTTTGTGTTTTATTTTTATTTAGAATGATGGAAATAGTAATTAATTTATCATTTATAAATTATGTAAGTTTATATTGTTTAATTAATTAAATGAGGCTTTATTTTGATTTAGCGTCGGGAAACCCTTTTGGCTGATTAGCCAATCTTTATAAATCCTGATTGATTGATTTACTTGTGATTGTGTAAATAGTTGCACTTTGCTTATCATAATCTTTTGTTTAGTTTAGATACATTTGGTTTTAGTTTTATGAGGGAATATTTTAACCTTAGTTCTTGGTAGCTTTAATGTTTTTTTGAGTATTTCTAACAATTGGTAGAAAGTTTGGTGACTTCTTCAAGCATTTCTTACAATTAATTGATTCACCCTTCAACTGAATTATTAGATTTTGCTTCCTGAAAGACAGTACTTTCGTACATTCCATCAAGGGATTTAAAATTGTGTTTATTTACTTCTGTGACAGGGACTAAGGCTTGTTTTATTATATTTTTTTACTTCTTTGGCCAAGTCTGTATTAATAGTGTATTCTATAATAAGTGTAGATATTTTAGGTGCCTCCATATACTTTGGTTGAAGTCTTTATAGCATCCTTGTATTGATAGTGTGTGGGTAAACCTTCAGGACACAGTAATCATAGCTTGTTGAGGCATTAGAATTAGTTGTTTTTTGTTTCATTACTGGTACGAGTTTGCCATCGGTTGTACTTTGCTTGTTTCACTGCAGTGCTCTTATTAGCGGGATGTTAGTTGTATGGTATTGCGCATAGATAGTGTATAATTGTGCAAATGGTAATGGGAACAATTTAAACGTGTAGACCATACTTCATTGTGCTGGGATTAGTGAATTATTATTAGTTACATATAAAATGCTTCTTTTGTCATTGTTTTTATTGCCATGCAGTAAGAAACCTAGGTTAGTATGTGTTGTTTTTTAAATTGGGGTGGATTTGTATTTTGTCATATAATGTGAGTGCTCTTATGCCCGAATTTAATAAAAGTGGTGCGGAATCCAACGCAGCACCACTTTTCTTGTGCCCATTAGCATCACCATGGGTGCGCCGTATTTAATAAATGACACACCATTGCGCAAGGTAGGGGCAATAGCGTCAACATTTTTTTGGAAGAAATATTGTAAAAGGCCCTGTGAAATATGTCACTACAACAATGTATGTTTAGGATCATCACAAACGTGCTCAATCTGTCTTGATGTGCAGGTTCGACTATGCAACCACCAGTGTAGGGTGTTGTAGGGTACAGATGACATATGACGGAGGTGCACAGTCCACCACCCCTGATAGTATTTTTGGCAGGCGCAAAACAAATTCACATTTTGAGGGACAAATGAGAAGCAGATATTTGGGTGTCACCTGAATCCATGTTGTGGACACATGTGTTGACAACCATAGGGGTCACATTTGACCCCTGTGTAGTTTACAGCTGTGATGTGTAGTGGGTGTAATGTATTTCCAGTCAGAAATACTTTGTCACATGATATTGTTGGTGTGCATCATGTATTTTGATGTGGGCACAGTGACTAATGTTCCAAATTATGTATTTACACACATAGGTACCCTGGGAGAGGGAGGATGTGACAACCTCCTGTCTACTGTACATTGCCAGACCTTCAGACCATGGAGGAAAATCATATTATTCAGCTCAACCGTTTGAATTAGCAAACAATAGTGGATTTATGCTGTCAGTTGGAACCAGACCTGATGCCAGCTAACAGGAATCCATATTGCATACCACCCATTATTCAAGTCATGTCAGTATTGCACTTCCTGGCCACAGGGTCCTTTCAACATACAGTGGCCCTATCTGATAGTCTGTCCTAACCCATGCACAATCTGGTGTTGAGAGATTTCCTCTCAGCTATGTTGAAACACATTGACAGCTATATCAGGTTTCCCCAACCTTAGCCAATGTGAGGGCTGACTTTTATAGTTTTTCCCATCTCCCACATGTGGTGTGGGGCACTGATGGCACACATGTTGGCTTGGTGCCACCGCAGGCCACTGAGCAAGTCTATTGCAACAGAAAGAACTTCCATTCCATCAAAATGCAAGTTGTCTGTTTGGTGGATGTCTACATCTCAAACACATGTGCCCGTTTTCCTGGATCAGCCCATGCTTCCTTTATTATTTGGAACAGCACCATAAACCAGCTGATGTTACAACTGCAACCAGAGAGGGCCTGGATGATTGGTAAGTCACGTCTGTCCTGATTGTGTGTGAACAACATCAGATGCTACAATCATGAAGTCAGTGACTCATTGTTGTACTAATGCCCCATTCCTTAACAGGCGTCTCAACATATTCAAAGAATCCTTGGTTATTGTCACCACTGAGAAACCCAATGATGCCAGGGGACGTCTGCTTCAATGAGGCCATGGAAGAACACAGCAGGCAGTGGAGTGGGCTTTTAGGCTCCTGAAGGCAAGATTCTGCTGTCTGGACAGGACTGGTGGAGCCCTTCTCTACTCACCTTGGAAAGTGTGCCCGATCAATTGGCATGCTGCATGCTCCACAACATGGCCTTGCAAACAAATATCATGCACATGCCAGAGGACGGGGAGCCTGCAGTGCCACCGGGTGAGAATCCTTAAATGCCAATTGAAGATGATAGTGGTGTAGAGAAAAGAGCTGACTTGCCAGAAGACCTCATCCACAGCTACTTCTCACGAGTATAAGTATGTCATGGGATTTCATGACTGTGACTGTACAATATACTGTAGTTGTGACAATTTGTAGAGTTGACTGTTTTTATAGCTGATACTCAGCATAAATCAGCCAAAGATGAGTCAGGTTTTGACACATCACCAACATGATTATGTTGCTTTGTTTGTGCCAGATTCCTTGCAATGTACTTTGTTTTCCAGATGCTTGCCATGTGACTTGGGTTATATGTATGGCTAAAAACGTATACTCCTTGTTCTGTCCTTTTTACATGTACCTTCACCATGACATCTTCATGAGGTTACTTCAGAGTTGTTACATTGGCCAGTATGTGATGGTGTTCCGCCACAGGAAGTGGACATGAATGTTCAAAGTAATGCAGGTCACAGAGTTTGGATGTAGGAGACCTGTGCCAAGACAGCTTTCACAGTGTTTGGATGGAAGTTCATGAGTGCCCATTTGACTTGTTTTCTGTCCTGTAGTGAGCCTGATGTATCATGTGTGTCATCATGTGGTCAAAATATATGTAGTCCTAGACCACAAACAAGTCAGTTCCCATTCACATTGGCTAAACACTCTTTCTGTATGACCTGTATATAGCTGTAGATGTTTTTCATCATTGTAGGCCACAGTACCTGTGCCAAAACACTGACTTATGTTGTGTCATACCACCAGTTGCACGAGCATTGGATTATGATGACCTGACCCTATCATCAGAAACTGTTGTACTGACATCTGTCTGAATCTTGGATTATGTAATGTTGAATAACTTTGGTGTGGTATATGGCAAGGTCCAAGCTGGTGACATCAACCACTACCAAGTGTGCCTATTCTACAGGGCAATGACTGGCAATTTCCTTCCTTCTGTGGCCTGGAGGTCTATGCCTGTAAATATGTTCATGTATTCAGTATGAGTCAAACATTTGTCATTTCCAATAGTTCAGACAGATTGACAGCCTAAATGCTGAACACTCTAATACAGTTTTTGGTTTGACCAGACACTTGTATGTAAGTGTTTGTGCAGTATGGTTATGATCCTGAGCTGGACACTGTGTACATGCAACATATTCCATCTTGAACAAGTTCCTTGGATCATGATTGTATGGTTCACGTGGTCTGACATATCTACATGTCTAAATATGAAATCAAAATCAGCAGACAATAAGTCAGTGATTGGTGATTTTATTGTGAAACAATGACTAACAGAAGATATATGTGACATTAATCAACAAAAAAATAAGTAATGTGAAGGGGTCAGTCATGGTGAATGAAAGCATTGAAGTAGATGTCACACCAATGGAAGTCCACAGTACTCCTCCCATTGGAAATGGAAGTTGGTTCAGGATCAGTCCACAGAGTGAATGTGTAACACAAAAATGAGGACCTTAAGGAAGAGGGTTATTGCTGGCAGTGGTGGGTGTCTTGCAATCCGCACCTCCTGGATTCTTTGCTGGATGCCCCTGCTTGTGTGGGGGAGGGGGTGGTCAGTTGCTAAGGTGGTAGGGGAGTTTGTTCGTAGTTGTTCCTCTGTCAGGGCCTCCCTTCCTGTGGCTGGCTCTGATGTTGATGGGCCTGCTGTTGATGAGCCAAAGCCCTGCTCAGGGTTGTGTGTATGTCCTTCAGCACCCATGTTAGGGATGCCATGTTGGAACTGTGGGCCTCAATCTGTTCCTGCCTGTTCGTATGCATGTCCATCTGTAGCTGTTAGATATCCCGGAGTTCGGTCAACATCTGACCCATCACACATTGGGACTGCTGATAGGCCCACCAAGACATGTCTGATGGTGTTTTGGCTAACAGCAGCCCCAGTGGCCTCAATCAGCTTGCCCACGGCACTCCTCACACGCACCCTACCCCCAAAGCGAGTGCCCTTGCCACAGGGTGCCCTCTCCAACTGGACCCTGGAACCTGAGGGTCCTTAGTTTGGAGGTGCACCTCAGGATCAAGGGCTGCGGAGCAAAAGATGGTGGGAACTGTAGTAGCTACACAGGTTGGGGGGCAAATGGTTTCATCTGATTTTGATGCAACAGGGCTAAGAAGTAACATTGTGGGCACAGTGGGACTCACTGTTGCTGTCTTACCAGGTTGCCCAGATGGGCCAGAACCTTCTGCCAAATTCACAAGTCCAGGAGTGTTGTCATCCCTGAGGGCTTCATCCAGGGGGATAATGGTAGTCTGTTCTGTGGCCTCAGTGTGCCCAGAGACAGATCCACCTCTTGATGAGAGATGTACATTGTAACTGGTTGAATTGTGACATCTATCTCAAAAGGTTTTGTATGACAGTACGCAGAGACCTTGGACAGTTAGGTCATAGGTAATCCAATTGTGCCAAGTAAGCCAGGTATTGGGTGATTTGACATGACATGTGTGAAGCAGGCTGGACCTAAATGACGCAAACAGATGATGAGATGAGCAGATCAGTTGCACTTTGGCTGATGGAATGAAAATTGCATTTTACCACCACTGCAGTCAACATATGGCTTGAACCATTTGAAGGCCTAGTTGAGCGGGATGCAGACAAACCAAGAACTTTGTTGTATATGTGACTGAAGCCATCATGTGCACAGTGCTGTGTCAATGTGTCTGGTGACAATAACAATCTGGTGATGCATCTTGAGGACTTAGGAATACTTGTTGAACACACTGGATAAGGTGTCCTTCCTGTCCTTATTAGTTTGATCTCGGGTTAGCAAGTAAAGATGTAGCTAGGTAGACAGACACATCTCTGAGTTGAGCGTGAATTGTAACTTGGTCACTCCCAGGTGAGTAAACTTCAATAGAGAATTGGCAAACATGAGAATTTGGACAAGTGATGACTGGGCTGATGTTTGAAGTCACAACAACAGGGCCTACTGGACATGGAAGTCGGGTATCTCTCTCAGCTTCCCAACACTAGACAAATGGTATACTCACAGGTGAGAACACTTCAGTAGTGAGTTTGCAAACAAGGGTATTTAGTCAAGTGACCACTGGGCTGGTGTTAGGAGTCACAGATGCAGGGCCTTTTGGGCTTGGTTGGCAGGTATCGCTCCCTACTTCTCAACACTAGAAAATTATATACTCCCAGGTGAGTGCACTTTAATTGAGGGTTCAGACTTCATACACAAGGGTATTTGGACAAGTGACCACTGGGCCAGTGCTTGGAGTCACAATAACAGGGCCTATTGGGCTTGGCAGTCCGGTATCTCTCTCTGCTTCCCAATACTAGACATATGGCACACTCCCAGGTGAGTACACTTCACAAGTGAGTTGGCAAACAAAGGTATTTGGGCAAGTGATCACTGGGCTACTGTTTGGATTCACAACAATGGGCCTCCTGGGAGTTGCAGTCGAACACTCCCTCTCTCTTCTACACACATAGTAAAAAGTTATCCTCCAAGGTGAGTAAGCTTCAATTGAAAGTGCAGACACAGGGACAATTGGATAAAGTGACCACTGGGCTGGTGTTTGTAGTTACAACAAGAGGACCTATTGGGATTTGCAGTCAGGTCAGTCCCTCTACTTCCCAATACTAGACAAATGGTATAGTCCCAGGTGAGCAAACTTCATTTGAGAGTCGACAAACAGGGGTATAATGGCAAGTAAACACTGAGCTGGTGTTTGGAATTACAGACACAGGGTCTCCTGGCAAATGTAGTCAGGTCATTCCCTCTACTCCCCAACACTTGACAACTGTTGTGTATCACATATCTGTATGCAGGCTGCATTCAGGTTTGAGCCTGTGTTTGCGTTTTGGAGCATACCATGAATACTGGAATGTGTTTTTTGTATTGTGAGATTTATAGACACCATTTGGATAAACGGCATATGATGGACTTTGGTAGCTGTGATGTTGGGTCCAATGACACACATTGACAGTTTAATATCTCAGATACTCTGGGTTTTGAATCTTGGAAAAATACATGAACAAGACAGTGGGAAAAGGTGAGCTGTGAGTATGCATGACATTGCATGTTTGTGACATTGTTTTGTGTTGTTACTTACCAGACTCCATTACCCTAGGTATTCCTGTCAGGCCCTCACGATGGAGCAGGGCCAACACCTTCTCCTCCCAGGAAAATAGTCTTAACGGGGTACTGGGCGGGCCATCACTCGTCTTCTTTGCCTCTAGGTGGTATCCGGAGGCCAGAGAATGGACTTTGCCCCTGAGGTTGTTCCACCTCTTCCTAATGTGCTCCTTTGTGCAAAGGGTGGTGACTACCTCATTCACTTTGTCAACAATCCTGTCCCATATTTCCATTTTCCTACTGAGAGGAGTGTGCTGATTGTGTGCTCCAAACAATTGATTTCCTCCACCATGACTCTCAACTCGTCTTTGGAGAAACAAAGATTTTTGGAACGTGACATGTGGGAGAAAATGGGTGATGGGGACTTACTTAAAAGGGGAAGTGCATTAGGGGGTGAATGGACAAAAGTGTGTGCAAGATGTTAGATAGGATGGTGAAAAAAAGGGGTGCCTAATCCATAAACAATTAAAAAAATGGTGGTTGTGGTTCTTTATCTTCCAGTGGAGATACAAAGAATGTGGTCTGTGAAGGGGTTTGTTTTATAGTGTGCTTTGCAGGTGTGTCCACTGTAGCAATTTGTGTCTGCTGTGTTGTTTTTTAATTCATCCAATGTGCAGTTGCCTGTTACTTTGCTGACCGTGGTGGTCGACTGCCATTGGCTAACCACCACCAGAAGACTGCCATGGTGACTGTAGGATTGTAATAGGCTTGGTGGTTGGTCGCATCACTGGAGGTCGGACCCCCTACATACGGGCTGCGACGCAGCTGGCGGTCTGCCTTTTCTGATTGTTGGTCAGTGGACCTAAGTGTATAACTCACAATACGGAGTTCTGGGGACCGCCGGCACAGAGGTCGTAATCAAGCCCTAAGTCCTGTTGGATGTTTCCTGCTTGAATTTTATAACCTATGGACAGTGATTGTAATTCCTTAAATTTTTAACAATATCTTCTTTGGTTGTGTCTCCCCCAGAGCAAGCACTGGAATAATATTTAGTGTAGTTCCAAAAGTGTCCTTTCACTAGAAGTGTGTTTTTGCCATAAGTGTATCCCCTATAACTTAGCAAAGTAGCAGTTTTCATTTTTGTAATTTGATGTGTGTTGCAGTTTCATACATTATATCTGAGGATTAAACAATGATTGTAATAGATGTTACTGTAATGCATGTATTATTTTAAAAATATTTTTTCATTTTTACATGTTTCATATTAATACTTTACATTTTCTGTGCTTCTTTTCCTAGATATGTTGATTCTGTATTAAATGGAAAGCTATTAGTTTTCTCCTTTTCATTTTTATTTTTATTTTTAATTCTACTGTTGAGAAAGAGAAATGTTTTAGTTGTTGTTCTCTAATTAACGTTTTTGTTTTTGTACTTTTTTGTACCTATTCATCAATGAAAAAAGGTTTGCTATTTACTTCTATTATGTTTTTATACTTAAATTTAGTTTGACTTCCTTGTATTTTATAAACATTTCCTACATGGAAATAAACCAACTAGTTCATACAGTCAATCCAAATAAATCATAATAATAAATAACAATAAAATAAAAAATCAAACAAATCAAAGCAACAATGACACTCATTCTAATCCATTGTGCGCCCACTATTATCCCTATACTTTCTTATGTTTGTGAGGACATCCCCTGGCCATGTACACCGGTTTTTAAAGCTTTGTGCGCAAGCACATTTTTTTGCACCATACTATTATCAGTGGGGTATCAGGCACAGTCCAGTGTGGATAACGTTTAATTTAGCAGTGAGGTTACCTAGACCAACAAATGCCCTCACCTGCTTGAAACCAACAACATCTTCAATTTAACAGAATAGTGCCACCCGCATTGAAATTTCAATGGAAGGCTCCAGCATCCAAGAAAGGGAATGAAACACAACTCCCCAGTATCAAGAGATCTCCGACCAACACCACACCATATGGAAGAAGTCTGCTCTCTCATCTTTGCATCTCGTGCAAACCAAGGATGGACGTAAACTGGCCTTCCACAGTCTATCTGGTGTCAGTTATGTAAGCCCAGATTTATACTTTTTGAAGCAAAACTGTGCAAATGCAGTTTTGCATCAAAAAGTACAGCGCTGGCTTGAGCCGTTCCAGGACGCAAGCTGGGCGCCACATTTATGGAATGAAGGAATCCGGCGCAAATGGTGGGCTTACATCATGGAAAAACATTAGCCGGGAGGGGGTGGCGGTATGGGAAAATGGTGTTTTGCACCAAAAAATTACGTTAGACTGGTTAGAGTAAAAAAAGATGACTAACCAGCCTAGCATAATTTCTTGCTGCAAAACCATTCATGCCACATGACTCATGTCTTGTAAAAGACAGGAGTCATGCCCACCACCCCAATGGCCAGAACAGTTGACAAGGGTCCCCTCGGTATGGCCATTGCACCCAGTGCCATGTGTGGGCACATTTCAGGGCCCCCATTGGCAGTTTGAAAAAAAAGTAAAAATACTTACCTATACTTACCTGGGACGGGGCCCTCCATCCTGTGGTGTCCCTCTGGTGTGGGTGGGGGTGTTCCTGGAGTTTGGGGAGGGCACCTGTGGGCTCTTTCCATGGTGTTTCACAGGTCCCCTAATGCCTGGTCTGATCCAGGCATTAAATAATGGCGATAATCCTGCTTAGTGCCATCATTTAGGCCCGCCTCCCCCGTGCACCATTTTTGCACAGGAGGATAAATAAGGTGCTATGGCCTTGGCGTCATTTTTTGAATGGGAACGCCCTCCCTGCATCTCATTGATGCAAGGTGGGTTCACGCATCCAAACAATTACTTTAACGCCAATATTTTGGCGCTAGACTAGTCTAGCGACAAAATATAAATATGGTGTTAAGTTTGCGCTGAATTAGAATAACATTTTTTACACAAGTTCAGTGCAAACAGAGTATAAATCTGGGCCGTAGTGTGGAGGATCTTTAGCTGAATCAAGTAGAGCCTAGATGAAATTGCTAGCTTTGTTGGTGCCTTGAGAGTGCCCACTTATCTCTCCCATTGGTTCTCTGTGTCATGATGAAGGTTGGTGAGTTATTGGCCAGTGACCTGTAAGTGTGGGATATCCAACCTTTCTCCAGGGGTCCTGCTTCTCCATGGGACTTAACTAAGGAACCTCCTGCAGTGAGACCCTGTAAGACTCAAATGTGTGGCAGAGCTGGAGGAATCCAAAGAAATGTAAGAGGTGGAGTCCAAAGTCTGTTTGTAAGTCATGGAACAATTTCTTGTGGGATCCTCCCTAAACATCCCACAGCTTCAAAATTCCTGTTTTATCCCATTTACCAAGCCCTTGCTGTGAGGCCACCTCATGTTGCCATTGACCCCTCCAGAATGAGGTCTCCTGATTGAATTTGATGTCCCATCCCATCCAGCATAGAGCCACTCTCCACACTAGCAGAATCAACCTTGATAATTTGGGGAGAGATTGGGGATAGGGGCCATATACAGCATGTCTTTGATGGCTTACCAACTCATCTCGCTGACCTTTCTCCTAACTGCTGGGTCTGTCCCACTTCTGCAGGACCAGCCATTGACGAACGCCAGCTGTGATACCCAGTACTAGAATGGAACATTGGTATTGGCCATGCCCCCATCATATACTGATTGCATACACTTCCAAAGTATATGCCCAGTGGCTTGCTTACCCTGAGAAAGAACCATATTATTGCTTAGAGATCCATGGAACATTTCTGTGGGTTACAAATGAGAAATTTTGGATAGTGTACAAGAATCAGGGGAAAATCATCATCTTAAAGTTGGCTGATCTGCCCAGAACACTCAGCAGAAGATGGCTCCATCTTGCCAGATCCCTCCTCATGCTAGTCACCTGCAGGGTCAGGTGAGATCTGGTAATGGGGTATCTAAACGTCAAGGTATTGAAAGCTGAGGTACTGAATAGGTACTCTGTAGTGCAAGACTTTGGTTCAGGCAAACCAGAGACTTAGACCAATAAACCAGGTAGCCCAATACGAATATTGAGATCATGCATGCAAAGGTGCCGGGAACCAGTGGTCTTGGGGTATGACAAAAAAAAGCAGGACATCATCTACATACAGTGATATGCAGTCTTCAGCCCGATCATCTACACCCAAGCTCCACACCTGTGCTTCACATCTAACCCATGTCGCCAGCAGCTCCATCGCGAGCGAAAAGAATTGCAGTGACCAACAGAACTCCTGTCTAGTTCCATGTTGTATCTGAAATTCTCAGGATAGGACCCCATTCACCTGGACCCAAGTTATGGGATAAGCATATAGCACCTTCACATAAGATACAAACCATGAGCCCAGCCTCATTTGATGGAGCACATGCCAGAGGATCTCCCAGTCTAGAGAGTCAAACTCCTTCTCAAAGTCAATGAGAAGTCAGTCGTAGGGCCCCGCCTTGAGGTGGTGATAGGCCAGTGTTGCATGCAATGTCTAGTGCTTCTCTGGGAGACAAAGCTACATTGGTCCAGGTGGACCAGAGCTGCCAGCACCTTGAGAGGCTGATTCTCAAATACCTTGGCATAGAGTATAGGTTTGCTTTTAATCAGTGAAGTACAGCAGGAGGAGCAGAAGCCCTTCCTTATGGATGACTACAATCGTAGCCACAGCTTGCCCCTCCGGGAACAAGCATTTGTCAATGGCTTCATTGTAACTAGCAAGATAGGGTGGGAGTAGTTGTGAGCTGAACCTTCAGTAATATTCTATCAGGAACCTGTTGGACCCAGGGTGTTCCCCACATTCAGTTAATCAGAGCCTCATGCAGCTCTTCTAGTGATAGAGTGCATCTAAGCTCCTCTCACCTCCAGTCTTGACACAGATGCTAAAGGCAAGTTGGCTATCCGAGACATTGCAGTCTCCTGAACAATGCATTCTGAGGACGTGTGTAAGGCCTGGCATTAATCTGCAAAGTCATTGGAATTTTCCTCAACCTCTCTGAGTCTAACAAGGGAAGGTCCCCTGATTCCCAGAATAATCCATGGACTTATCCCCCCATTCATAGCTCTCGGTTTTGTTCAGTGCAGTCTCCCTCTCCAATTGTGCAATGAGGGCCTCTACCTCTGCCATGTGCTGCCATCTACATCATTCTTGGCCTCTAATATTTGATATAGCCACCCTCCACATATAAGCTTTCACTGTCTCCCACAAGGTGCCAGGATAATTTACTGACCTCTCACTGCGGTCCAGAACTAGCTTCAGTTCTTTGGACAGGAAGTGCCAGACATTCATTTACCATATGGGGCACAAGCCAACGCTTTGGCCTACACCCATTAACGGCACTAGGAAGTGATCCAAAATGCCTCTGAGCAGAATATCTGCTCCTGTATTCACAAGTAAGTTTGTCTCGGGCAAAAGAAAAATTACAATTTGCAGCCTTGTGCCATGTGCTGCTGAAGTGTGTGTTTATTATCACTTGGATGGAAGCCATACTCTCCAGACTTCACACAAGTCCACGTTCAGTCTTTCAGTTTCCTCTCCTCCCACTTGAACGGTCATTCACCGCTTTCATCATAGCATTAAAGTTGCACCCCAGAATGGTGAAGCTACTAGGGAGGCATAACACCTATTTTTTTGTCAAGTGTTATGACAGTCATTTGATGAGGGCTCCTATACATTCACAATGTTGTAGACCTATCTTGCCACCATCCTCTTAATCAGCAGGTACTGGCACTTGTCATCAGAGACCACCCAGGACACCATCAAAAGCAAGTATGTGTGCATGAGGACTTCCACCCCGTGCATTCTGACCTTTATCACAAGCTAAACATTACCTGGGCCAATGATACCCCTGTCAACCACACCTATCCCCCTCATGCTATACTTCCTCTCTAGAAGCATCTGTCACCCCAATCAACTAAACACACAATGGGTGAAACCAACTCTATGTGGTCATATCATCTCAGGCTCAGCTGGTGTCCAGGCACAGGGATGAGTCATTGCTGGCCAATGTAATACTACAAAAGGTTATGGAGTACTTTGTCCTAAGAGAAATTCTCCAGGAGTCTGAGAGTCTTTTGAGTCCTGAGAGGACATAGAGCATCCCACCCCCAGCAGACCTCCCCCATGGAAGGTACTACCCGTGACCAAAGACCCGGACTCCTGTCTGGTCCCAGCTCCTCCACCCCAAAGGTGTGTGACCCAGATGACCTACCCTCAAACTGTTATCTCCTCTTAAAGACTCTCCATGCACTTCAGCTCCTCTCACTACATTGTGATGGAACCTCAGGTGATTGTGGTCAGGGTCCTGGTGCCGGCAGTGGGTCACACCCGAAAGGACGCTGCTCTGTGGCCCATTTCCTTGACAATGTTAGGCCCTCAAAGAAACAAGTCCTAGATTTGTGTGACACTCAAAGTTTAGCCAGAAAGAGAAGTCTGTAGGGCACATTCATCGATTTTAATTTCTACATCACTGCATCATATGGTTTGTGTTGCTGTTACACTTGGTGAGTTTAGTGAGGGAAGGTCAGGATTTTGGAAGACTGTAGAGCAGGGACTCTCTCTCTCTTGCTGCCTTGAAGATCATTCTCTGTCTCTATAGTTGAGAACTTTTGCAATCATAGGGTGCATGGGAGCTGTACTGTGAGATCCCTGTGCACCCTCCTGATCATAAAGCAGGACTATAATTGATATGTCGGGACCCAGGAGGTAATCCATCGCTCCAAGAAGGGGCTTAGCCCAGCCACCTCTCTGCCCTAAGGAAAGCCAGTAAGCACAGATTATCTCTGTTGTACACGGTTTTCAATATCTGCCATCTGGTGCTCCAATGTCCACAATGCTGAGGTAAGGAGAGCCACCTCGATCTTCAATGTGGCCATGGAATCTTACAACTCAGAAATGTGGTCCTAAGTGCCTCTCACTCTGTCTGCTATGGTGCAGAGGTCCTGATCCAGGAGGGTGATACCCACACTGACCTCGCCAACCCAAGTCTCCTGTGACAACTGTGATGCATGTATGGCGCATGTGAGGATTTAGTTGTATTATATGACATTACTAGGTACCCTTATCATGGAATACACTGATAAATCTGTCTGGGGTCCAGTCAGAACCATTTAATTAACCTTAAGCTTAACCCTGGGAAGCAGTGACTGCGAGCAGTAAGGCATGGCAAATAACGTACTATAAGGCATTCAACACCATCAAACAATGAAATAAGAAAGTCACACAGCATGAAAGAAATTGGGCACCAATTTACAAACATAGACCTTATGTTTATGAATTTTTAGAGACCTTGGTCAGAAAAATCCACTGGAGGGTTCGAGAGTTACAGATTTTAGAAGAGTTATGACTTTTTAATATAACCACAAACAAGGACTGGCCAAAAAAAAGTTTTGAAATGTTTGAAAGTGTTAATACGGCTACTCCTGCCCAGCTTAGATGACCAATTCTGGCAGGACAGAGGTCTAGTGGGCCAGAAAAGAACAGTTACCTGGTCATCAGAGCATTTTTATATGCAAGTTCCAAACATTACACGACAACCACCATAGACATAAATGGAGTAGCCATGATGCTGAGGATACAGGCAAAAAGATGCTCAAGGATGTTTGTTTGAGGAGCAGTTGAGGGGGAAGTCTTTCTGCTTGTTCCTCAGTCCACAGGTGATGTTGGGTGACTTTGGTATAGAGATCGAGGTCCCTCATAGTCCTCTGCATTTCAGTGGCTGGCAAAATGATGCTACCTTTCTACCTGCACCGTGGTTGGGGCAAAATCCTTAGGTGGGGATTGTGTCCTTCTTGGATGACCCAGGCTCTGATAGCACTCCCAGGTCCAGCAGACTTAGGTGCAACTTTTGGCTACCTCAGATTTGTCTTTTGGTGTACCTGGTGACTGGTAGCAGCAAAGCATCTGTGGTGGCTACCAGTTTGTCAGTTTGGGCATCTTCAACTCTTGTTCCTTGGAGTTAGTTTCAGGGGAACAGCCAACTGATTCTCAGAGTCATTACTTTGGCCTGGGTCTGGAAATAGACTTTTCCCAACCCAGGAGCTGCAAGCACAGTCTAAACTTCACTAGCCCAAAGTGTAGCAGGTGCAGTCCTTCTGATGGTGCAGCTTCTCTTCATGCAGTTTCAAGGGCAGCAGGGCATTTTTTCCTCAGTCCTCTCTCTAAATCCAAAGTGATCCAAGGGGCAGGGTGCCAGGGTGCCATATTTATCCCAGAAAAGTGCCCCAGGGAGATCAGGCAGACACTAGCCTCTGAGCTACAATGTCCACTCTATGTTGTGACGTGTTCCTGCCATGTGTGGCTTCCGGCTATCCTAGAGTGCAACATTCTCGCTCCATTCAAGATGTCAGGCCCGTTCTTGTCATTAGGGCCATGCTAGCCTATCCTAGAGGTGCGGCTACCAGAAGGCTACATGTCCACTGAAAAAAAACAGTTTTGGGACAAGTTTTCTCTTTTTGCTCCTGTTTCTAACTTGTCTATAGGGACAAAAGGCAGACTGCTCAGAAGTGTTATCACCATTTGCCCTTCAAAGGCAGCTTCCCCTTTGAAACTCAGCTTTTGGGCTAACACCCTGAGGGGCCATCCTGGGATAGGAGGTAACATCTCGCTCCGTGGCAACTGCCTTTGTTCCTAAGCCTGGGAGTGGTCCACACATCTCACCAGGCAGACAGAAAGCTGTCTGTGTACCAGAGCCCTTGTGAGGTCACGGGACCAGCTGGGGCATTGAGTGGTAACTTTCTAAAAGTTGCTAATATTTAATTGCAACATTAAGTGTGACCTGGGCATCAGGTCAGGTTTATTGTCACAATCATTTTGATACCTTACAGTATCCAGTTAGGTAGTCACATTTAGAAGTAAGCCAGGTAATCCTGTGTTAGCCAATGGGACTACTAACGTTTCCACCCAAACTGACACTTTAGAAGTGTTGCTGTTAAAACATATGAAAAATATCTCCTAATTAATAAAATACAGCTTTCTGCTATAGAGCTCTATAGGCCTTCCTTAGGGGAGACTTACATATATTGTTATGGGAAGTAGTGCTGCAGTCCTGAGTGGACACTGTGCCTTACATGCCCTTGGTACCCCAGCTACCATATACTTGTGACTTATAAGTAAGTTAATTAATCAATCAATTAATATCTGCATTGGATCATTGAAAAATGGTCATTAATATAAAATGTATGCACATGAAATCCAATAAATAACATTAAAAGGCAACACGGATTCATATGTCCGTGTGCAAATATAAACCATGCCATCATTACTATGTAAACAGTCACAAAAGAAATCTTCAAGTCAGAGAAGAAGATAATGGCTAGTGCAGCTGATTAAAAAAAGATCATAAAACCAAAGAGCATATTAAAAATTGAAAATAGGTTAATACAGGAAGATAAACGAAAAAAAGAAAAAGTGTCATATAGACAATGAACTACATTTGTGAATGGCAGATTTCAGAACACAGCCTGTAGGAACACAGGCTAAAGCATTTACCAACATGCGTAAAAAATGCAAAGCGGGTCAATCCTGTTCAAAACCATAGAACTTAAGAACAGGTTTTAAATATGTTTTTGTTAGAGATTCATAATACTTACAAAAAAAGACAAAATGTTCCAAGGTTTGACAGAATACTCATCGGACGGGCACACTAAGATAGACACTTTGTCATACTGCCCTAGGGGAAAGCAAAACAATGATCTAATTGTTCCTTGCCAGAATTTGCTAAGAGAGTTCTTTCCCAGAAACTGGGATTCCAGGTCAGATAAGGTTCCAAATAGAGTGATGTTTGAACCATAGCGTAATCCCACAACACCTGTTTCCTTCATTTCTCTTATTCTCAACAGGCCACCTTGAACTCTGCAATTAACATTTTAACTTTGCTTATATCTGCTTTCACAAGGGAGAGTGGAGAGGAAAATAATTTGCTCTACCCTAAGGCTGTGGAAGTGGTTTGGATATACTTTCACCAAGGAATGGACATGCCCTTTCACAACTCAATCAATCTAAAATAATCTCCCTATTAAGAGTTGTGTGATTCTTAGTCCAAACAGAAACCCACAGTATTAGGTGGGTAGCCTTCATCAGGTCAGATACGTAGTCCAACCCCAATTCCTTGTGAACGAAAAAGTGAAGTGAGAGGGTCAAGGCCAAGCAGACGTCTGCAAAATCTGTTCTCCACCTGAACCTTGGTGACATCTCGTTAGGCCCAGAATCCAGAGCCATAGGGCTACACAGTGGGCAAGGTCAAACATGACCCCCCACAGAATTGTTAAACTGTGCACAGCCGTTTGCTATACAGAGAAGCCCAGAGTGTTTACGATCAAACTGGATTCCAAGATAAGGGAAATTGGCACTTCCTTATTACACCTACCCTTTATCAGAAATGGACCAGCTTTGACAGATGTCATGTTACACATCATATATTTAATTTTAGTGATGTTTAAGTCCAAATCTAGATTATCCATGTAGGCAACAAAGTCATTAATTAGTGTCCTCAGACGATTGGTAGTGCGTGATATCAGAGCGGTATCGTTTGCATAAAACAG
The DNA here is from genome assembly GCF_031143425.1 of Pleurodeles waltl. Lineage (NCBI taxonomy): Eukaryota > Metazoa > Chordata > Amphibia > Caudata > Salamandridae > Pleurodeles > Pleurodeles waltl. The sequence goes on along the minus strand of NC_090444.1, from coordinate 1,107,537,098 downwards.
TGATGGTACTAAGGTCTTGTTAATCTGAGGTAGATCCGTCCTGGCAATCTGAAAATTAGCAGTCAGTCTATTTATATAAAGTGGGACACAGTCCACCAAACCTGGCACACTGGCAAGGTTAGTCCTCACAGTCATTGATCTAAAGAATGGTTTGGCTGCAGTGTCTGGTTCAGGAGTTAGAATACAGTCAGTGAAGTGGACCTCACTGGCTTGCTGGTTCCTTGTGGATTTAGAGTAGTACCTCCACTCTGGCAACTTGCAAAGCTTGGACGTACTCTGGGGTTCTTTAGAGTTTTTCAGTTGTCCAGCAGCTCCTCAGCAGCGATTGTTGGGTCCTGGGTGCAGCAGGCAGGGATTGTCGCATTTTCTTTTTGCAGCAGATCCACAGTTCTTGTGCTTTTGGATTTTGTTGGTGCTGGTCTTTTTCTGCCCATTAAATCTCGATTCTTGGTCCAGGGATGCCCACTAAATACTGTATTGATTAGGTGTTTTATGGGGAACCTGGTAGGGACCAATGGGTCATCCACCTTAGGATGGCTACACCCACTAAGTGACCACTTCCTGTGGGTGGAGGTCACCTCCCTACACCTGCTTGGCTATTTTCCTCTAAGTGGAGAGTCTAACTTGGGGGTGACAGATGCTAGGTAGGGGCACTCCTCCTGTCCTTTGCTTGAGTTTCCCCTGGTTACTTCTGCCAAACTTGGGAGTTTGCAATGGGGGCAGCCATCTGTGGCTAGAAGCAGGCCTGGAGGTTGAGTTTCAAAGGCTGTAAGCCCTTTGAAGCTCACCAACAGGGTAGTGCACATTCTTGAGGGAGGGGGTGTTAGCACCTCTAATTTACGATGGAACCAATGCTGGAACCATGCATGTCGGAACAACGACTACGTTGTTACCACAAATGCCTTAACAACTAAATCCTTAACAATGATTTTTTGTCGTAAAGGCATACGTGGTTGCAGAATTTGACCCCCCAGCTCCCCACCCCTCCCCTAAAACAATCGTTCCCCTACCCCCCACCCCGCCCCTAAAACAATCCTAACTGACCCCCTACCCCTGCCCCTAAAAACAATCCTACCCGACCCCCCCACCCACCCCTGAAAACAATCCTACCCAACCCCACATCCCGCCCCTAAAAACTGAAACTACCCGGACCTCCACCCCTAAAAACTACCCCTACCCCTCTCCCTGCCCCTAAAACTACTGTGACCCCCCACCCCGCCCCTAAAAATGTAACTACCCCCAACCTCCCTCCCCATCCCTAAAAACTAAAATTACCCTGACCCCCCCGCCCGCCCTTAAAAACTAAAACTACCCGACCCCCCACTATCAACCCCTAAAACTACTGCAATCCCCACTCCGTCCGTTAAAACTTAAACTACCCTGATCGCCCACCCCACCACATAAACTTAAACTACCCTGACCCCCACCCCACCACTAAAAACAAAAATTACCCTGACCCCCCACCCCGCCTCTAAAACTACCACAACCCCCACCCCTAAAAACTAAAACTACCTCGACCCCCCACCCAGCCCCTAAAATTAAAACTACCTGACCCCACACTGTGACCCCCACCCTGCCCCTAAAACTTAAACTACCCCGACCCTCCACTCCCGCCCCTAAAAAACTAAAACTACCCCGACCCCCACCCCTGCCCCTAAAAACTGAAACTACCCCAACCCCGCCCATAAAACTAAAACTGCCTCAACCCCCACCCCTAAAACTACTGCGACCCCCCCACACTCCAAAAACTAAAACTACCCTGAGCCCTCACCCCTAAAAATGAAAACTACCCCACCTCGTCCCTAAAACTACCCCAGCCCCAATTACCTCACTGTGTCCTCTCCCGATCATGAGTCTGTTTTACTCGGCCTTAACCACACGTGTTCGTTGTTTAGGAGTCGTTGTTTAGGCTGTTTGCCAGTACCTCCACCCAGGAAGGGCTTTTTTCTGCATCCCAGAGAAAAGGATCTCTCACCCCAGGGTTCTACATTTGTGTCTGGTAGTGGCAGGCTGGTCAGGACCAGTCAGCAACCAGGTCAGGGTAGTTAGCTTTTGCAGGGTACACCTCTGTGGGGACCCCCTGGGTGCACTTCATAATAAATACAAAACTGGTACCTGTTTGAATTTGTCATTCGGAGTCGTTTGATACCAAACAACCCAGGGTTACCAGCATGTAGCTGTGAAACTCGTATTGGCCAGTGTCCAGCACATTTATTAAAATGGCTGCTCTCTTCAATCAATATGTCCCAGGTTTGGCAAGGACACAGTGGGGGTATATTGCTCATGCACGTATGCCCTCCCATGCACTATAGTGCACCGTGCCTTAGGGCTGGGAGGCCTCCCAGAGTGGTGTCTCAGCCATAGTGCATGCAGTGTATAGTGGAAAAGGCACCCAGGGAGTGTGCTGTGTCGAATTTGTGTTTTAGGTTTGCACCAGAAGACTCAGCCTACAATGGTTGGACTGAGTACATCTGGATGCATGGCCCTAGAGGGTGGCACAATCAGTGCTGCTGCCTTCAGGAGCTGACCTTTAGTACCTCATGCCCTGGGTAAGTAGGTACCATTTACTACAATCTTATAGTGGCAACTAAAGGTTTGGCAATCCTGCCAATGCATCACAACAGTTGGGGAGAGAGCTCTGACTCTGGGAACCTGGTTAGCAGGGCCCTGGGCACTAACAAAAAGTAGGGCCTAACCATGTCTAGAAAATGCTAGACTAGGAGTAGAAAATGCCAACCTCTCTTTTGCTCCTGGGGTCAGACCGATCTGCCACTAGCCAGATTTCAAATAAAGAGTAGTTAGATATTTGGCTGCCCTAGTTTGTTTATGAGCTCATCAGCTCTTGGGATTGGGTGTGCATCAGTTTTTGTAACAGAGCTGAGGCCCCTGTAATCCACACACAGCCTAATTTCCTTTTTCTCTCCTTTGGAGTGCGGTTTGGTGACTAAAACTATTGGGCTAGCCCAGGGACTCTCAGAGTGTTCAATGACACATAAATCCAACATTATTCTGACTTCTGCTTGGATACTCTCCATTGTCTAACTGTCAAACAATTTTGTTTTTGATAGGCAAGCTGTCTCCAGTGTTCACATCATGGGTACACCAGTTTGTCTTTCCTGCCATTGCTCTGTGAGGGTGACTGATCAGACCACACGATCCACAGAACCATCTTGTGGGTTACTGGAGAGGAGATCAGGGAGAGGCTCACTTTCATCCTCCTTTCCTTCCTCTGTAATCATGAGCATGGTCACATAAGCTCTGTCATAGAAGGGCTTTAGGCAGTTGACATGAATATTTATTTTGAGGTTTTTGTGACTGCCTAGGTCAACTAAATAAGTGAACTTCCCTTTTCTTTCAATTAGACTCTTTCCCTTGGAGGGCCCTTGAAGCAACAGGCTCCAGCACCCACACTTTCTGCCCTTATTGGAACTCCACCATAGCAGCTTTCTGGTCATAACAGAACTTTAGCAGCTCCTGGCTGGCCTTAAGGTTTTTGCTGGCTTTTTCCATGTACTCAGCCATTGTTGAATGTAGGCCAAGCATATAGTCTACAATGTCTTGCTTGGGCTCTTTGAGAGTATTCTCCCAGCATTCCCTAACAACACCCAGTGTTCCCCTAACAGGGTGCCAAAACAAAAACTCAAATGGGGAGAAACCACTCCCTTATGTTGCACTTCCCTGTAGGCAAACAGCAGTCAAGGAAGCAGGGCATCCCATCTCATTCTTAGATTTTTGGGGAGTCCTGCAATCATGCCTTTTAGGGTCTGGTTAAATATTTTAACCAGATCATTTGTTTGGGGATGGAATGGGTGATGAACAGGTCTAGTTTGCGTAGCAGCGAGACGTGGAACTCCGTGAAGTAAAAAAAAACTCCATTGTGCTACTCGGAGTTCCGTTAGCTGACGGAGTTTCTTGCCACCCCTGTTCACGTGGCACTTAATGCCACTGGCAACACAAATTATGTCCTCACTTTGGAAGTCTTGTGTGAACGGCACCATGTGTTTCACATGGGCACAGCCATCTTGTTTTTTTGCTTCTTATGGTGCTGGAGGCTACTTTTCCATCCCTCTATATCTCGCCCATCCCACACTTTTAAAACCTATTTTCCCCAAGTTTGTTTTATTTTTTTACCTTTTCTCTTTGTGTTTTCATACTTCAACATTTTTACTTTTAAATTTTTTGCTTTACTTTCTTATTTTTTCCTTCCTTCTTCCTAATTATTCCTTATCTCCCCCCCCCCAAGTCCTCAGCCCCATGGCAAAAAAGAGGGGAGGGAGCACCAGGACCCCCAACCAAAGTGTCATCCGATTTTCTTGTGTGTGGCGGCAACATGAAGGGGTTCAGCCTGGGGTTATTTTCTGAGGTGGGGGTGGCTGCCTTAGTGTTCCATGTGCAGTGACACCTCCCCTCCACCCTGTCAGCAGGGGGCAGACCCTGGTCTTGATACGGCCTCTGGGAGCACCAGCAACAATGGGAAAGGGTGCGCCGGGCTGTGTGTGGCTGCTCTGGGGTCCGGCACACTCAGCAACAGCTTACGCACCAGTGGCCCGATATGCTAGACCATGATTAAATGGGCCTGCTAGGCTTCCAGGATGCAGTGCTCGGTGAGTACTAATTAATTATTAGTTGTGTTCTGTGTTAATCTTGTCTTCCCAAATAGCAAGCATGCTGCTCACACACAGGTAATTAACTATATGTTACAAATATAATATTGTGTTATCGTCATCTAGACAGGTGCTTGACACCACCTAATTGTACTTGTTTTTTGCACTTGCTTGGGCTGATTAAGAAGTAATGCAGAAACTCCTACTGTCCCCTGTCTAGTTAACAATATTATTAGTGAGTTTGCAGGTTCTCTCACTTCTCTGTGCTTTGAATTTTTGTAGTTCGTATAGTGCCAACTGCCAAGCAATTTCCCTGGGATGTGTAGTAGTTTTGCATGCACCCAATCTATGCACTAAGAGATTGAAAATGAGATGAGAACTGTAGAAATAATTAATTGCAAATTACTAGTAATTCCAAAATGTAGTTTGGAAAATTTGAAATAGGGCTATACATTTTGGATTAGGATGGTCCATTATACTAGCATTATTATTATACAGATGCTCTGAACCTCTGATGTAGAATTTTTACTGCACTTGCCTTTTCCTTTAAAAAAATTAATATACTTGGAGAGATTATTTATTATTATTCAGTTTCACTAATCTTTTCTAATTTTTTCGCTTACATCAGCCAGCATCTACAGGCAGGAAGAGGGCTGGTAGTGAGGCGGGTGAGGCAGCTGAAGGTGCCCCATCCACATGTGCCGGGCAGATGGCTTTGCTGGCCCCAGTAAGTCCTCCTGTTGTTGTTAACATTAATATTTATTTCCCTAATTTTTACTGCTCCACAGAATTATTTTCTCCGTTTTTACTGTGCCTGTCTCCTAATTTTTTTCCAACTCCACTTCAATGTATCTGTTTAGTGATTTTTTCTTATGCCCGCATTATCCTATTTACTGAGTTTCAATATTTCAAGTTTCCTTACTTCAAACTGCCTGGCTGTACTAGTATGTCTGTAGCTTCCTTTCTTCTGCTTTGTCAGTGAGCTTTCCTTCTCTCCATATGTATGTTATCTTGTGGAGTGGTGTTAAGGCTCAGAGAACCCATGTACTGAAGAATGCATGCCCATGTAAGGTATTCTACACATGTTTCATGAGAAGGCTTTATTTTTCTTGCTCCAGCTCAATCATTAAAAAAGGGAAAAAAGGTGTTTTTGAACATAGTCATATGATTGGTTGTGTCCTCCAATGTTGTGTATATATTATTAGTATGCTAGCAGTTGATGAACTGCACCATGGTTGGAAGTATGAGGAGGATGACCCCATTGCATTAGCCAACCAAGACTATATGTCCTTCATTGACCAATTCTTGTACCCTTTTATTTCTCTTCAGATTCATCATTAGCTAGTTCTACCCCTCTATTACCTCCATTACCATTTTGTTTTACTTGACTACCTGGCTTTTAAAAAATTGCCAACCAACTAAATGGCCACCTGATTGTTTGATAGAAGAGAACTCTGTAACTGAAGTATAGTGATGTATTGCAGTTGTGTTTTGTTATTACAAAAAAACAATTGAGGGAGGCGTAGGTGGCACCTAAATTGTGTACTGTTTTTTTCTAGCCCCACTGACCACCATCATTGGGGCCAGCAGCATCAGTGCAGATGTGGCTCTGGAAGCGGATGAGGGGTGAGTCTTGGCGGCGGCAGTGCTGGGCGGTGGTAAGTCCGATTGCTTGATTAATGACAATAGGTAATAAAGTCACTACAAGGGTGTACTAGTGTTGTTTACTCAGTTGTCAACACCCTGCTTTAGCAGATGCGGCTGGAATTACCTAAGTATTAATGGCCTCTTCTATCTGCAACTCAGCAGACTAAGGTTAATAAAATGAGCTTGATCTATGATGTGTTTTGGAAAATTTAAAGAATGATAGAAGGAGAATGGATGGGTGAAATATAATATGAGTGAAAGGATGTATTGATAAAAGGGTGCATAATAATCATTGATGGGTGATGAGGAGGATGATAGGATGCATGAGTGGCTGAAGGATGGATGAAAGGGTATACAGGTGAAAGAATGCCAGCCCAGGTGGGTGAAAGGGTATAGGTGAAAGGATTCAATGCCTAAATGGGTGAACGTACTCCTAGGGGGGTTTAGAACTGTTGGATGGGTGAATGGGTGAAAGGATGCCTGGGTGGTAAGTGGGTAAATGGATGCTGGTTGAAGGTTAGTAGATAGCCAGGTTTGGAATTTGGATGGTTTTAAATTGCAAAGAACTGGATGAGAGAAAGTAAAGCTTAGCTTAAACGGTGTGTATCAAATACACTGGTGAAGAATAAGAGTACTAGATGAACAAATGTACAATGACGGATAGATAAATGCTTGGAATGAAGAAACAAGGGAGCTCTTCTGGACAGGGGCATTCTTCTCACCTCCTTTACTTGCTTGGAATGGTTTTTATCAAAGTTTTGATTCAAAGGGTTGGATAGTATTTCAGAATATTCCCTTGACTCACAGTATTTTTCAAGCAAAGCAGCTAATATGTATCACAGCATTCATTTTCCGATGCCTCTCTCCCTCACTATGACCTTTCACCAGTGCCACCCACGATGCCCTAACAGCTGCATGGTTCAATTCAGCAGAATCGGCACTGCAATGTTGGATGTTCAATATGCGTCTGTTAGTTTAAGTTAAGTTAATGTGTCAAACACTTTTCAATGCATGGTAATGCAAAAACAAGGTGTGTTTTCCCTTCCTCTCAGTGCCCAAAGGGTCAGTTACGTCCTAGTACTTCACTTCTTTAATCTTTCTTAAGTTCTGTCCCAGACTTCCAAATAATTTGAAAAATCCAATGTTTGCTTGTACCACATTTTTAAAACCAAGTGATAAATATAATTCATAATGGCTTCCATAACGGATTTACTTCTGTTCTAATTTTTCCCTTTCAACATTTGCCAACTACAGTGAGTCATACTACTAGCCAAACCTTAGGCACATGATGATAATGATGAGGAATTGATTGATCAGTAAAAGTGAGTACTCTACCTACCCATCCTAATCCCCTCTACCTTACACTGCAGTTGAGTATGTTAAGAAGATTTCTTCACTTACTGCAAAGCAAATGTGTTTTTTTGGAAACAAGTAGTTATTACAAAGTGTGGTGGAGGAAAGGAAATGAGGACAGTGAGTAAAGTTGTCCATAAGCAAGTGCCTTGATTTTCCTGAATGGGATAGTCTGCGACAATGCAAATGCACCAAATATAATCTCTATATATCTATCCATTCCTTAATCCTTTCCCTGTACAGTAGTGTATCGCTTTTTCCACCATCTACTTATGGCAGACAGGATGATTATATTATACTAAGTGGTGTGTTTCATTCTTAGTATTCATTGGCCTTGTAGTCCAGGTATGAAGAAAAACAGGGCCATTGGAATGAGATAATGTTCTAGTACCACTGCCCCAGCTGCAGACAAAAACAAGTATGACCAAGGTGACAGCTGAGCTAGCAATGCCACCATTAATTTAGCACAGCAGGAGAGAGAAGAATTCTTGTACTCCATAGTGTATATTTTGGCTGTTACAGTTATCACCTTGCAATTGAATGGCCTGAGGAGACCACCAAATGTAATGCTACTGTGCCACTACACTACATGATTTTAAATAAGTGTTTTGCTCAGAGCATTGTTTACAATTTCTCTTTTTTCTTTATTGATATAGCTATTACTGCTGGTCCACCATTGCGGTAGGAAATAGCAGCCTGTCTGCGAAGGCAGAAGCTGGAGGCCAAACGGGCGGAGTAACAGCGGCTCGTAATCCTTGAGGAAGAGGAGCATGAGGCAGCAGCAGTTGCTGTCAGTACTCAGGGCCCCAGCCAGGCCCCAGTGCCTCTAGCCCAACAACACTTCTGCTGCAGTGCCAGGGCAGCAGCCCACCACCTATCTGCTGCCCCCCGTCGGAGACCGTGTTCCAACACCATATCCTGTTAGAGGCCCATTAAGCACGTATGGGGGGATTCCTCAGAAGAATCCTGGCCCGCCTTTAGTGCCCTCCTCTGTCCTTTTTATTACCTTTTATTTTGATAGGTGGGACTTGTTGTGGGTGGAAATGTTGGGAAAGGGTTTTTTAAGGACTTTTCTATGTTTTGTGTTATTCTTAATTATAACCATGGAAAAATGGCCAGTTTTATTTTTTGTAACATTGGTTGGGCAAAGGGACATTTGTTTGGGGATAGGGGTGGGACAGTTGTGGGTGGAAGGGATGGGTATTTATTATTTTTGTTAGGGACGAGGGAAAATAAATAGTTATTTACAGTTCTTTATGCCTAAAATCTTTTTTGGGGTGCTTTACTTTGCACTGCTGCCTTTACGCACCGTGTTTTTCAAATCTGCTGATAGTGTGTTCCTTTTAGTACAGGAGGTTTTAAAATATGCCTAGTCTTTGCAGTGCATTCTACAAACTTTGACCCATAGAAGTGGGGCGGAGAGAATTGCCATTGACAATTGTATTGCCTAAACTAAAAGTACAACAATGCTCCATAATTCTCTTACCTGAATGGATGAATCGAGGGCTGAATGGTTTCTCAAGGTACCATGGTAGTGTAATTATAGCATGTTAGCGCACTAACAGTGAAGGCATCAGAAGCAAGGTCCCACTCTACCTACCCAAACTCAAATCAAGATCCTGGACACTGAGTCCAGGTTGCTTCTACCACATCCACCCCACCAAGTGTGTGATTAATCAATGTTGTAAATTATTAAGTAACACCTCAATAAATCACATGGCCCTGGGGAAGAGGGTTGGGGATTTGATGAATGGATGGGAAAGGGATTTTGGGAAAGGTGTTTTAAAAAGACAAACACTACACACACACAGTATCCATTTGGGAAATGATCAACAGCCTGTTGTGGGAGGAATAGAAAAACATGAATATGTATGTCACAGATAACTTTACATTCTGTCAGCCCCAGTGAGACCCAAGATAATATAATATATATCTAAAGATGTTTGGTCTCCCACATTTGCAAAATAATACATATAATTAATCATGGGGTGAAGCTAACACACACACAGTTCTAAAAAAAGATTATTGAAAGAAAAATTATACTTCTGTATTGCCAAATTGGGTGATGCATCTGCAATCTTTTTGAATTGCCCCATCAATCTTCTTGGGTGCCTGCCTGAAGCGGTCCAATAAGGTAAGCATGAGTATTATGGTGCAGGAGAAGGGAAGTCCTGTTGATTGTAAAACAGAAATGATTATCATGATATTGTAGAATGAAGAAAGATAGCATGGAAGGTAAACTTCATGAGGAGTAGTGTACCAAGAAGACTCAGAGATGGCAGAGCAAGTGCAACGACCTTTGCGATCATTCATTTTATTACTGATGTGCGATCAATTAAGTGAGAGCAATTTCAAAAACCAACAATACCAGACAAGTGTCAGCATTTATCGGAATAATCACACTTGTAACTGTCATGACCATCATAACAGTCAGCCTAGAGCACGTGCATAACGCAACATTATCATCCATTACATGTCTGTCTCCTCCAGATTTTAATGCAGCGGGCCAACCACATAGTTTCAAGTTTGAGCCAGCCAGCAGACACACACAGCAGCATTGCATTTCGCAAATCAGGTAATCGATGCTCCGCTTACCAGCAGTCCACAAATTGGAGTAGACCTCTTAGATTCATCCTCACATCATCCATGTTATTTCCATGAAGTTGATAACTTCCTTCTTCTGGCACATGTTTAAGTTGTCAAATCACGCTATGATTCCTTCCATCATACTCCAGACTCTGATTAAAGATTATTATGTCCAAGTCCGTACCAACTGTTCCCGAGAGGCACAGTCTCCCCACCCAATTGAGACAGAGTGACCTGTGACGCATAGCTGTGTTTAACAACAAAAGAAACATTGAGTAGTTTTTTTTATTTTTTACTAGAATTTTGTTTGTTAGCTAAATGGACTGGTTGAGTCTTCTTTGATAAATGTGAACCAGAAAACAAATCACCAGAAAACAAAGCCGTGTGAAGTCGCCGGCAAACACATTTTGGCAAGTGTCAAAGGGGAAGGGAAAAAAATCACCTTCAGGAAAATAATTATCACCCATTATTATTATGCCACCAACATTGTAAATCAATCATGAAAAAACACAAGCCAGCATAATGATATAGTTAAACAATATAAACACCCACTCTCACTATCTACCACCACGAGACATGAGTCACAGAAATCATCTCAACATTGAAACAAGTATCTCTCATATCAGTCATTAAGGCATATAGCATTACTTACCTGTTCCAATCAAGCATATTAGCACATTATTGATTGTCTTTGATTCAGAAAACAAAACACACATTTGCAAGTAAGTTGTAAATCAAATATCTGGGATAGTCCTGCTAGGGGATAAAAAGGAAGACTAGGCACAGAATGGAGGCAGACATTGTCTCTCAAATCTCCTTAAAGTGATTCTAGGGGGTTTGGAGGCTTCTTAAATGGATACTCGTCAAACTCCAATTCGGCCATACATGTGCCTAAAACAATGGCATTTCATTAGTCATTTAGACAGAAATAAACAATATAAAATAATAAGGTTACCTCAGATAGCTATTTTTTTTCTCAAAGCAGTTCATCAAAAGTAGAAAGTTCTATGGTGCCCCAGGTCTGGTCAGGAAAGTAGAGTTCGTCCTCAAACTCAGGTGGTTTGCCTAGACGTTGGTCAACTACCTCACTACCCTGACCTAAGTCCAACAAATCACCCTTATCCACCTCCTGTTGTACTTCAGGTATGCTGTAACTTGGTGGTAATAAGTGTTGATTCATTTTGATCATGGTCAATCTCTGGATATTTTGGGGTGAGAGACTGGTTCTTCTCAATGTGACAATTGCACCAGCTGCACTGAACACACAATCAGCTAATACCCTGGCTACAGGGCAAGCCAGATACTTTATTGCCAGTCTGCAGAGCACTGGCCATTGGCACCTCTTCCCATAACAATACACCAATAGGTTTGGATACAGATAGAACTCTGTTGGGTCATCCAGGTAGGCCTGGATCATCTTCTCAATAGTCATTGGTACTCCACCTTTCTCAAGCTCTTTTGTCTTCGCCTCTGCAGTGGACTTAAGCCTTGCCTTTACACACCAAACAAATGTGGATTTTGGATGCTGCTCTTCCTGTTCCTGTTGTTGTTGCTGGTGTTAATTTTGGCTGCTGTGAGCCAACAGCAGTGTCCGCAGGCTCTATGTTATTGTAGGCTGCACCCCAGAACCTCTGCAGGTGAGTGGGCCTTTAATTTCTAGCCGTTCTTTTTCTAGGTCTCTGGCTGGCTCAGTAATGCATGTCATGTAGGTTGAAACATCTCCGTCTAAAAAGGAATGAAAGTGGCCAGTGATTGTTTGTACCCTGGGTCAAGAATTGTGGCACAAATGTAATTCTTGGATGATACAATGTCTCTTTGCAACCTTGTATTGACAGATAAGTGGACGATTAAGCTCTCCGCCAACTCCTGCGCATCTGCTTCTTCATCCACACCTGCGTACATTTCAGACACCTCCTTTAGCTGTTTCTGCAGCCCATGGTACAGTCCTCCTTACTGACTTCCTGTGTGATAACTTCAAAAGGAAGCAATAACTCTGCCAGCATTTGACAATGCCCCATTGGTTCCTCTCAATGATCATGCCTTTCACAGTTGCATCCCATCCGTGCATGACATATTCATTGATTAGTCTGTACTGCTCAAACAGACGTTGTAATATGTAATAAGTATAAATCCAATATGTTGGCATCTCCTGTATGAAGGCTTTAACTGGAATTCTATCATCACGCTGAATAATCCTAAACAGCCTGTGGGCTTTAAAAAAATGGACAAAATGGGTGTAGATTTATTAAGGTGCTGACTCTGGGCCTTTTTTTGAGGAAGTCCTGTATAATGATGTTTGTGCAGTGTGCCAAACACAGGACTCTGAAATAGCCACCATCTGACATGGCCTTAACTATATGACTGTGTTGTCAGTGGCATCAAATCCAATGTTAAGCCCTCTGGAGCACAGCCTTTCAAAGACCTTGTTGTTAAAGTCATCAAAGATGTTTGCAGCTGTTTGGGATTTCTCCATGGTGAACATAGATACTGTTTCATACTTCCGAGCACCATTAAACATTTCAGCTGTGTCAACACCTGTAGATATCATTTCTCTAACCCCCACAAAAGAGATCCAGTGTGCAGTAATGCACATGTAATCAGTGGCCTGGCGACTGTTCAACATGTCTGTTGTCAGGTGGATTGTGTGTACAGCACTCTGTTGCAAAGCTTCTCCAACCAATTCTACCACATCGTGATGTAGCACGGGAACATTAACTGTGGCAAAATAGGTCTGACTGAGAACCTTCCATTTTGGGCAGGTAGCCAACACAAATTCTAGAAAACCCACTCCTTCCACAAGAAAAGGGAGGAGGTCCAACGCTAAACTTTTAACCAGCTTCCTCGTGTACAAACGTACTGCTGGGTGATAGCATTCCTACTGCCCCTCCTGCCTAAACATGGCAGTAATAGTAACCTGGATTTTTTCTTTGCTGGTGCCACTGATGCAGGTGACTTAGAAGGTGGTGGTAGGCTGATTGTGCATCTCAGGAGGGGCAGCCACTGTATGTTCTTACCTTGGTGTTTTGACCAGACTCTGAGTCTTCCTGTGCCATTGCAATGTTGCTGATGTGGGCGATGATACTACTGCACTGCTGGGAACAGGCCTGATATGTGTAACGAAAATGTCATCCTCTTCTTCACCTTCGCCTTCCACCATGATCAAACCAGATTCCCTGCTTTCCGCACATTCACTAACATCACTTATCACTTGCAGACTTTTGGCCACTAAGGTGTGCCTCCCAGTGGATTGCGTGGTGTTTTCTCAAATGGGTTGTTTGGCCTCCGGTTCCATAGTTTGTACCAAGCTTCTCCCGACTAACACTTGCTCGGCAAATGGAGCATATGGCAATGTTTGGCTTCTTTTTACCAACCGTAAATAAGTCCCAAACTGGGGAGGTCAACGCTGGAGCCACTGCCAAGGTCTGAAGAAGTGACGGTGGGTGGATGTTGTTTTCACGACATTTGCTTCTCTGCAGTGCCTTCTTCTACTGAGGTAGCAATGGATGTAGGTAGCACTTGGGGCCTTGTAAATAATTAAGCTGGTGGGGGTGGAGGATGTGGTATCTGTGCCACATCCCTCGGAGCAGGTTAAGAAAATGGGGTAATGTTTGACTCCACTGGGGCTGGGCTAACATTCATGATGACAGGCTTGTGATCAGACCCGTCATCCTCCTCTTCTTCATCCATAACTGTAAGGCTTTAAGGAACCTTCCTTTTTAGTCTTTGCCTCTCCTGGCATGTTTTAGACTGACGTGGCATCCAAGTGGAATCTTGATCATCAGAAGGGGTGGCTTGAAGAAGAGGATGGAGTAGATCTGGAAGACAGCGTATCTTGTGAAAGAAGGGCTTCTTCGGCTTCCTCTGCATGAAGCTCGACATCCTGCTCCTACTTTGGGAGGAACTGCTATTGCTGGCTGTGCCTTTTGTTGTCCATTGGCCTGAGTTTCTGGCAATTATTGGGTACTACTTTGAGAAAAAGATAAGTCCAATTCAATGTCATTGCTCGTCAGCATTTGATTAGAGAGGCTGCCTCTGTGTCAGACATGGCTTGAGCCTAGTTTGCAATGGGCCCACTGATCTCCGAGTGCTGCTCCCAGCTTGCCCCCCAGAGGCTGGTGGGCAGGCACATGTTTTTGCCTAAAAAAGTTCTGTGGTGACATACCAGTGGTGGGAAGCGCCTTCATATCACTGGTCACTTTCCTGGTAGCAGCTTTCTTTAGGGCCATCTTTAAGCTGTCAGTTGACAGTAACAGTCAGCTTCACAAGCTAAAGAGATGTCAGTGTTGTCATGAGTTTGGTCATGTGTCATGTCATGCATAAGCCTCCTATCTGGCAGTACTGTGGTTGATATCTCTTTGTCTTCATGCACCTAAAAGCAAACATGAAAGAAGGATCAGTGAAACGTGGCATTGTTGTACTTGCATTAGTAGTAGAAACAGTATCATTTAATGGTTACTTAGCTAAATGTTTAAAAATACAATGTATCCATTAGTAAAACCTGACCAACATTAACTTTTATTATCATGTACACTCATGAAGGATAAGAAAGAACAACAACTGCAACATACAGAATGTCACTGTTAGCTTTATCTGTCTGCATCAAGTTGGCATGTGGCACCGGTGACAAATGGAATAAAAATTCCTTGAAAAATGTAATGTAGTGCAACTGTACACCAATGGCAGACATGGGGCTACTGGGGAAAATGGGAAAAAAAATCTAAAGCCAAGAAAAAAAATAAAAAACTATTTAAATATTATTATTATACTGTTATTTTAAAACTGAATAAAATAAAGCATTAAGGCCCTCATTACAACCCTGGCGGTCGGTGATAAAGCAGCCAACAGACCAAAGGTAACAAAAATTGAATTATGACCACAGCGGAAACCGCTCAGACAGACAGCCACTTTAACACACAGACCGCCAAAGCGGTATTAGCTAGCGCCAACAGCCAGACTGAAGACAATGTACCGCCCACACTATTACGACAGGCCTATCCGCCACCTTTTCCGGGGCGGTACCAACAACATCAAAAGCACGGCGGAAACAGAACACAGAAGTCAAAGGACTCACCTCTGGAGACTCAGGGAACAACCACGACGCCATGGAACTTGAGCTGCACATATTTCCCATGCTCGTATACCTTTTCCTGAATTATGAGCAGCAACGCCAGCGAAGACGCCCACGGTGAGTAATGCCTCCTAGCACACAAGGGAGGGGGGAGGAAAAAGAGAGTGACACACACACGCAGCACCCTCAATACCATGCACACAATCAGATGCACAAACATTGCATATCCACCCCATACCCCTCATGAATAATGCAAGGACAAAATGATTGGAAGAAAGTGAGTATTATACGATAAAATAACATGAATAAGTGCATCAAAATACAAATGTATATACATATGTACTGTACAAATGTAGGGACACTGCCCAGTCCTCAATGTCCGTGGGCCACAGGGCCAAATCACATAGGCCAAGGCCCCACCTCACTCCTGCAACAACACGGAGAGAACACTGGTGGAAAATACACAGGCACCTCAGGGGGACAGGGAATGGAGGGGCACCTCAAACAGAAGATGGTACAACACCACTGGTCCTGGAGGGGGCTACATTCCCTGTGTGATGTCCTGGGGAGTGCAAGGTCACAGTCTCTCAAGTGGGTGATTTGCCCACTGCTTGGTCCTGGGTAGTGCAAGGCCACAGTCTCTCAAGTGGGTGGTTTGCCCACTGCTTGGTCCTGGGGACTGCAAGGCCACAGTCTATCAAGTGGGTGGTTTGTTCACATGCTCTGGAGGGGGCAATATGCCCGTGCTTGGTCCTGGGGAATGCAAGGCCACAGTCTCTCAAGAGGGTGGTTTGCCCACTGCTTGGTCCTGGAGAGTGCAAGGCCACAGTCTCTCAAGTGGGTGGTTTGCCCACTGCTTGGTCCTGGGGAGTGCAAGACCACAATCTCTCTAGTGGGGATGGCTTCTCCACTGGTTCTGGAGGGGGGCTTGTGCCCAGTGTGCTTCATCCTGGGAAGGATAGTGTGAGTAGATGGCTTCGCCCACTGGTTCTGGAGCGGGCCTTGTTCCCAGTGTGCTTCATCCCGGGAAGGATGGAGTGAGTGGATGGCTTCTTTCACTTGTTCTGGAGGGGGCATTGTGCTCAGTGTACTTCATCCTGGGAAGGATGGGGTGAGTGGATGGCTTCTTCCACTGGTTCTGGAGGGGGCATTGTGCTCAGTGTGCTTCATCCTGGGAAGGATGGGGTGAGTGGATGGCTTCTTTCACTTGTTCTGGAGGGGGCATTGTGCTCAGTGTACTTCATCCTGGGAAGTATGGGGTGAGTGGATGGCTTCTTCCACTGGTTCTGGAGGGGGCATTGTGCCCAGTGTGCTTCATCCTGGGAAGGATGGGGTGAGTGTATGGCTTCTTTCACTTGTTCTGGAGGGGGCATTGTTCTCAGTGTACTTCATCCTGGGAAGGATGGGGTGAGTGGATGGCTTCTTCCACTGGTTCTGGAGGGGGCCTTGTGCCCAGTGTGCTTCATCCTGGGAAGGATGGGGTAAGTGGATGGCTTCCTCCACTGGTTCTGGAGGGGGCATTGTGCCCTGTGATGCATATCTTGGGGAGTGCAAGGTCACAGTCTCTCACCTGGGTGTCAGACCCACATGCTTTGCAGGGACCAGGATGTACAACAGCCCATGGAGGCATGACTACACACTGTCCACCGGTGGTGAAGTCTGCTCAGTGGTGGCAGTGGCGGTGCTGGTGTCGGGGCTGGCAGTGGTGGGGGGGAGGCTCCAGCCCATCCCCTGCAGCCTCGGATGGCTGCCCACTGGAGCTGCTGCTGCTGGCAGTGGTGCTGGTAGCGGTGCTGGTGGCAGTGCTGGCAGTGGTGCGGGGAGGCCCCAGCCCATCCCCTGCAGCCTCAGACGGCTAAACCACCATTGTTGGTGGAGGGGGCTCCGAATGAGTCTCAGTACCAGGCCTCCTGTCCTTCCTGCCTGCTGGTGCAGGCCCCTTGCCCTTCCTGTCAGCAACCGGGGATTACCCCTGGCCCTCCCCTCCTGCAGCTGGTGGTGCCTCCTTGCCCTTCCTAGACACTGCTGGTGGTGCCTCCTTGCCCTTCCCTGTCACAGCTGGTGGTGCCTCCTTGCCCTTCCTTGATGCACCTGCTGCAGCTACCCTGTCAGTGTTGCTGTCTGGTGCCCGGGATCCTCTCCCACCTGCAGTAGCCGTCGACACTACTGTGGCCTTGGACAGGGTGGCTGAAGTGCTCACCTGGGTTCTGACCACCCTGGCCCGATGAGATGGACAGGGGGTGGAGTGGTAGGGAGCCCTCACCTCTGCTCCTCCGCCAGATGATGCTAATGCACATAAGGACAGGGTGACAAAACAGAAAGGGGTGGGAGATACAAGTGATACCCTTGGTCAATGACGGCAACAACACCACCGTTGGCGTCCACGACACACACAAACACACAGGGAACAGCCCTACGCACTTGGCAATGCACTAACAGTCACAATGCTAGTCACCAGCCCATGGACAGGGATACCTAACGCCAGTTGCAGCATACCTGAGACCCACAGACAACTGCCCAGTAGTGGATGCCTACTACTTGGTTAGAGGAGGTGTACATCAGACCCTGCCCAACATGGGCCCTACCCTGCAATGTCCTGGCCTAGGGGCACCCATAGGCCCATATCCCCGACACGGATGCCACCCTACCACGCGCAAGTAGTATATTGGGGCACTGTACTCACCCTCTTGTGGCTGCTGTGATACCCCCAAGTGCCCATCCAGCTCCGGATAGGCCTCCGCCAGTATGCCGGCCATCAGCAGGTCAGGGTTTGACAGGTACCCCTTCCTCGTTGGGAGGCCATCCCCAGCTGGGCCTCTGCCATCTTCAATGCCCAGCATTTCAGGTCCTCCCATTGTTTCTGACAGTGGGTGCTCTGCCTGCCATAGACCCCCTGGGTTTGCACGTCCTTGGCGATAGCACAGCATATGTCTTTTTTATGATAGGCGCTGACCTGCAGAGAAATACACATAGGAAAAGGGTCAGTCAGATCATCCTGCCTGTTACGCTCATGGCCCACCATAGCCCTGACATCCCCTTATGCACACAGATTGCCCACCATACATGTAGCACGCTGGCCAGGGTCCTTCTACCAACCCTCCCTCACGAGGCCCTCACACCCAGCACTCCATGCATTCATGCCCCATGCATCGTGCTCACAGTGTACTCACCCGTTTGTCTGGAGGCCCATACAGCATACGGTCAAAAAACTACACAAATGCAGCGCTAAAAAAGTATAAATATGGGCAAAAGTACTATAACTCCGCCATACACTGCTATCAGAAAAAAAATGTGAAATACAGCCAAACAACATTTTTTATCTTAAATCTAATGTCATCCATGGTGTTTCAGTTCCACAGAGACCACAAACATTTGTTTCATCATGCACCCATGACTAATACTGGGCCTACAGCTGGAAGGCCTATTCCATTAGAAGGGTAGGCCACTTCACATTAACATATTGAATTAAATGAATATCTCAAAGATACAAAACAAAACATGGAGAAAATGTACTGAACTATAATCATTTTTCCTTTACAAAGCAAAAATTACAAGTACAATTATAACGAGGCCCCAAACGCAGGCCACCCACCACAATAAATTTAAGTGCTCCATAACTTATTTGTGAAATCTCAAATACAAGAAAGTCCTTAAATTCAACGATATATCCAGGAGACAAAAAAGTGATCCTTCCAGCTCGAAATCCAAGTGAAAAGTTACCAGGATATGCACAAAGCAGTGGGAGGAGCTTGCTGGACAGGAGCAGGAAGTTGGAGTCTCCAGGGGAACTTCCTGTTGTTGGAAAATGTTTTTAAAAGTACTCCTTGCACAACAATATCAATGTGAAATGTCAATTAGAGAAGATTTTTCATTCGAAGTTGTAGATTTTCAGCTTCGCCAGGTTGCAGCAGCAGTCGACCACGGTCACTTGTGCTCGCCTACAGCACAAAAGATGCGCCAGCAGTCGCTGGCATGGCACTAGCTCTCGCGAGCTGGTAAAAAAACCTTGTTTGTGCTCACAAGAGACTGTGAGTCTTTCCTCGCAATTCTCACGCATGTGAAATGACAGTAAGTGGATGCCAACGGGGGAAAAACAGAAAAAAACTCCACTACATTGCAGAGTGTGGAGTCTATAGGTAACTGCGCGTTCTCTGCGGAATTGTCAAATTCCGCAAACTCTGCCAAATGAGCTGAGTTTTTCACCCAGGCCTAGTGGTGAACTTATAGATCTCCCCACATTCCTTAAACAGTGTTTTAAATATGCAGACATGAAGTTTGAACCCCTGTCTGATAATACCTCCTTAGGAAACTCTACCCTGGTAAAAATACTCAGGAGAACTTTTGCAACTGCAAGACCAGTAATGGTTCTAAGAGGTATAGCCTCAGGAAACCTAAAGGCATGCTCTACTACCACTATTATGTATCTGTGGCCTGAGGCTGTTTGAGGGTCTAGGGGGGCAACAATGCACACCTCCACCCTTTCAAAGGGTACCACAACCACAGGTAGTGGCATTAAGGGGGCCTTTATGAGTCCATCTGCTTTGCAGGTAATGCAGGACTGACAAACGTCCTTCACGTTTTGAGACATTCCTGGCCAATAAAAGGGGCATTTGTCTCCAAACTGTCAGCGGTCCACATCTTGCAGTGTGCTGGCACTGCAGACAGTCACCTTCTTGTCAGGCCACTAGGAAAGTCCTTGCTTCGTCATGGCCCTGCATTTCATCATTGCACGTCTCCACCCATCTGGCCAGAGCCCCTCCTCAGGGCACGCTGTGGCCTGACTCCTTCTATAAAGCCCAGCACCTCTGACGCTGTGTCACTCGTCGGCTAGACCAGTGTGAAATCTCCCTACTTCGGAGGATGGGCCTGGTTCCCATCTCAAGGACCCACTGCTGATCACTTGACCCATCCTCGGGGCTTACAGCATTTGGCAGTCTGCCTCCAGCTTCTCCTTTGTGTCATCTACCCACATGGCTGGAACGTATCAGGAAGCGGTTACACAATCTGCTGTGCCCTACATCCCCAAGATCCCAAAGTCAGCCTGTGGGGTCCCCAGGTGCTCCAAGCCCAGTGAACACCTCTGCAGTACCTCTGGTGCTGGCCAGCAACAGGTTAAAGGACTTTTATGGGTTCTCATGACAGAGCATTCCACAATCTTGGACTCCTGGGCTATGCTCCGGTCTTTCTTGTATTTTAAATTTGAAACAGTTTTATGGCTTGTTTTTTAGTGCATTGTTTTGTGTCATTTTTTGATGGCCATGGGACATTTTTTTTTAGACATACATTTTAGATCAGTATTAATTTGTTTGTGTGAAAAACATTTAAATTATTTGTATAGGTAATGTAAGAAAGTGA
Organism: Pleurodeles waltl; assembly: GCF_031143425.1. Classification (NCBI taxonomy): domain Eukaryota; kingdom Metazoa; phylum Chordata; class Amphibia; order Caudata; family Salamandridae; genus Pleurodeles; species Pleurodeles waltl. The sequence continues at coordinate 1,107,516,485 of NC_090444.1, read as the reverse complement.
ATTATTAATTGGAGTGGATTGAAATACACTACAAGTAATAAAGTCACCTATTTCTTAGGTCCAGTCAAATGTTTCAGTAATTTACACCTGAGCTCAACTTCTGTTAGCTAGGGCACAGTGCAGACAAGCTTAACTTAAACATTTAAAAGTACAAAGACAGTTAAAAAGTCAAAGACCCAACAAAATAAAAATCCTAATCTTATTTGTGAAAATAGAGTGAAATGTAAAAAGTTAAGTGCTACCAAAATGACATAAATCCAATAACTGGAACCAACAACTTAATTTTTTTTAAAGATTTCCGTGAAAAAGCACTACGAAAGAGTAATGCACCAATGATAGCCAATTGTTGCAGTATAACAGGACCAAGGTGGAGTTACAGACCAACGGTGATAGACCTTGGTCCGATATTCCAAGTGGATTGGTCCAAGTGAAACTCTGGGAGTCAACATGTTCAAAAACAGTTTCTAAGTTTCACTTCAGAGAGCAACTTTGTAACTTTATGGAAGGAAAAAGGTGAAATTTCTTTTAACTACCAGCAAGGAAAGAGACTGTCGCTTTTTTAGAATAAAAATCCTCCTCATTTGGAATGTCACAGAAACTGTAGCTGTTGCTGTTGCCCTGAAAGCTCAATACCTGAAGCAGGTTGATACCCCTTGGTGCTCTTGTGCTCTGGGGATTTCTCTCTGAAAGTTTACCAAGTTCCAGTACTTTGAGTGGATGAAGCTAAATCCAATATAAAGCTGTGGAACTGATTGTTGTGTTCTTTTTCAGGGGGGTCGCACTAAAGCTCTGTTCCAAACTTTCTTCTAGTACCCAGACAATCCTGGAAGTATTCTTGTAAGTCCCCCAGGATCTTGGGGGAAGGCATTTAGAAAATATTAGAATATCAGACAGAGACCAAAAGTAAGATCCAGTCAAGGTCTAGTTGCCAGTAGTCAGCTGGGTATTTCAAGGAAAAGGCTAGCTGACCCATGAAGTCTAATTCTTTTTTTGGATATGAGTGGGAACAGATACAGAACTTCAGACCCCCTATCCCACACACACATACTGGTCACACACTACAGGTGGGGAACTTCTTCTATTCTTCCACAGGTTTAGGAACATTCTTATGGTGACACCAGCTTGTGGGTATGGTGCCTCCTAAGTATTCAATAATGAATGAGATAAAAGTAGCCATGAGCATCCCTGCCCTACTTTTGCTGCAGTTCCTCTTTGTCCTACTACAAACACTCCCACAGTACACCTTAATCCCAAAATCTAAGATGGGGATTAATTTCTCACTTTGTGCAGAGTATGTGTGTCCACCCAGAAGTTAGGCCCGGGTAACGAACAGTCTCCTCCTCTGTAGTCATTCAAAACTGATCCTTGGACTGCTTTCCTACCAATGAGTTTTGTGGCAGCTTGACTAGGGGGGCAAAGGCTGGACCTTTGCAGGTGTCACCTAACAGTTATTTGTGACAGGGCAGGACCCTTTGAGGTTTATTAAATTCCTCAGCCCATCCCAAGCAGTCTTTCTGCCAGAGGATGAAAAACAGCTCCCAAAAGGCTGGGCCATTATTTCTGCTCTGGGAATAGTTTTTGCACTTCATTATGATCATGTACTTGATTGACAGGTGCAGGAGAACCAATGTAAGTTAGCCTCAAGGAGCTTTAGACAGCGATAATATAACTTTCTAAATTGTTACTTTCCCTAAATAAAAATCGAATTTCACTATTAAAATCGGCCTATAAAAACTATTAAAACAGATGATTGAATAATTTCTCTAGCTAGTCCCAACCCCAAGACACACAATTAATATTTTAAAATGTACTCTAGTCTTTTCATAAGACTTCTAGGATCTTTCAGAGTGAAAATACCTTTTGGGGGTGTGCCATTGCCAGGGCATCATGACATATCATTTGTATATATGTCCTATTTCTGAATACTGTGAACCCTACCTCATGGGCCAACAGGCCTACATAGGGATGACATTAATGTTTGAAAAAAAGGTATTTTGACAGGTCAGATCGCAGGGTTAAACTGCAGCAGTTAGGCTGATTGAGAATTAGTCATTTGTCTGCCATTGTGGAGGTCTTCATGAGGATGAAGCTGAAAACCAATTTTTAACTGATGAACTTCCAGTTGAATACTTTTTCTAGTGGGTCCACAGAAGCTCTGGAGAAACAGTTTTCAAAAGTTTTCAAACCTTCTTCTGCTGCCCAAACAATCACAGGATGTTGGAAATTGGGCTATTAGCTATGTGGCCAAGGATATTCATTTGGCATGAACCATTGTCATACTTGTGATAATGATGGCACGATAAAACATATGCAATCATCATGGAAACCCCAAAAAACATTTATCAGAAATAGACTTTGGCCCTCATTATGACTTTGGCAGTCAGCTGACCACCGTACCACCACAGGCTGGTGGCAGAGACCTCTAAATTATGACCACAGCAGTGATCCCTCCCATTTAAAGCCAATGCACCGCCTGAAACGCCAGTGCGGTCTAGCCACCGGTTGCCATCTTCAGGCCAGCGGAATACCATTCACCGCCCACCATATTACAACATAGTAGACCGACAGGATTTCCGGGGCAGGACCACTGACACGAAAAGCCTGGTGGAAACAACCCATATAAATGGAGACTCTCACCACCAGGGACACAGAGGAGTCCGCGGCTGCCATGAAGCCCGAACTGGAAGTCCTGCCGATGCTGTACCATGTGATGGGAGTCAAGGAACAGTGACATCGATGAAGACGACGACGGTGAGTACAGCCACCTAGCACACAAGGGAGGGAGTGTAGAGTGACACACCCATACTCGCAACACCCACCATTCACACATATCAGACACAGAGAACAATCCGCTGAAATGTACAACAACAATATAAGCCAGAAGTCAAGAAAGCCAGGACAAATACTTTTGATTCAACCAGTGTATTCTGGTGGGAATAGCAACCACATAACATCAACAGAACTATATACACAGAGGGCCAGTCCAAAAGTGTCCATGCCACTGCACAGGGCAACGTGAGAGGCCCAACTTGACTCCTGACAGCCCAAGTGACTACATTGGGCAGGGACATCAATGTGGAAGGCAGGCACCTCGGGGGGGGTTCCTTGGAAGGGGGGTCTTTTGATTTTGGTTTGGGAGGATACAGGGTTTTGCTCCTCTGTTTAGGGGGTGGAGGAGTGGGTCTTGAGCGGGGGGTCGGAGTGGCTGTGCTGTGCTCTGCAGTGGGAGCCTTTTTAGCGGGGCGGGACATGTATAACACTAGCTGGGGCTTGAGAGGACCGGGAGCTGGAGGGACTGGGCTGGAGGAGGGAGACCTCCTTTTTAAGATAACACAGGGTGGGTCAGCAGAAGAGAAGAGGTCAAGTCCGGAAAGGAAAAGTTTCTTAGGTACAGTGGAGCGGAGTGTGGGAGGAGGTTTGGGAGTGGAGGTAAAGGGAGTAGCTTTAGGAGGTATAGGTTTGCTGGACTGCGTTGTAGGTTCATGCAGTGTGCATGTGTGAGGTGGATGGCTGTTGAGTGTCTGAGTGGGAGTATTTATGTGTTTTGGGAGGAGGGGGCAGAGAGGGAGGGAGTGGACATCCAGGTGGTATGCATGTATGTTGGGGTGGTGTCTGCAAGTGAGGTGGTTGTGCTCCATGTGGTTGTGATCGTGGTAGTGGTGACTGCGAATGTGATGAATGGGGTGCTAGTCTGTGTGTCTGCTGTTGTGGTGACTGTGGGCAAGGCTGACCAGGTAGCAGGATCTGGGACAGAGGATGAAGTGCTTGCAGGTGTGAGTGCTGATGAAACAGTGAGGGAGGAAGTGGAGGGGAAGACAGTGGAGTCAGTGACTGTTGTTGTATGTGCTTCTGTGTGTTGGCTGTGTGTCTGCTTGTGGTGTGATCTATGGTGCTTGTCTTTGTGAGTCCTGTCTGTTGTCTTGGGTACATGCTCGTTTCAATGTGTGCTTGGGATGAGAAGGGGTGCGGGCTCAGGGACTGGGTATAGGTAGTTGGAGGGGGTACGGAAGAATTAGGGACACTGGCTGCCATCAAAGAAGAGGACAAAGACTGAAATGATTTCTGTAGGCCCGACAAGCCAACGTGAATGCCCTCCAGGTAGGCATTGCATTGCTGCATCTGGGATGCCAGCCCCTGGATGGCATTCACTATGGTTGACTGCCCTACAGAGTTGGATATCAGGAGGTCAATAGCCCCCTCAGTGAGGGCAGCAGGGCTGACTTAGGCAGGGGCTGAGGTGCCTGCGGCGAAGGAGACACCCACTGGGTGAGGGGCACGGGCAACTGGGTGGGGGGTTCCTGGGAGGGTGGTGATGGTACTGCAGGTGGCAGAAGATGATGATGGTGGGGTGGTCCCAGAGGGGTCTCACACCACCAGGGAACTCCCATCAGAAGAGGAATCAGAGTCTGTTGTAGCTCCTGTCTCCCCTGTTGTGCTCCCCTCGCTCTCCAACCCACTGGTCGCCTCGGCGTCGGTGGACACTGCCTCCTGGGTCCTGTGGGCTGCAACTTCTCCACTCACTGGTGCCCCTGCTCTTTTGCCAGATGATGCTCATGCACACCAGGACTGGGGATGAAAAGGAGGAAGGGTGGGGGAGAAAGAAAGGGAGCACAGAGTCAAAAACAGCAATCATAGCATATATGGCATACACATCACAATGACTCACTGGTAATTACACTTTGCAATAACAACCAAAATACCACACCATTGGCTAGGAACAACAGCTGAAATGAACTCAGAAGGCACAACCATCTGCACACCTACTGGGACTCACTAATCAATTTGTTCCTGTTGACAAAGGCACAGCTACACTACTCCTGCAAATTGACTGCCCAACGTGCAATTGCATATCACACCACTTAGGCAGTGGACATCTGAGCATCTCCCCAACACCGGTGAGTCAGGATGTAGGCCCTTACTGAAGCTGGAATACCATCAAATTACTAATACCAATTGTACATACCACTCACCATATCTCTGCAGAACTTGACAACATAACCTACAGGGGCATATTGAGACATACAGTGACTATTACCTTACAACCAAACACCATGCCAGGCATCAGGAATTAATTTACCACAGTGTGTACTCACCCCCTTGTGGCTGCTGTGCTGCCTTCAAGTGCCCCTCCAACTCCAGTATGCAGGCCATTAGAGGGGTCAGGGTCTGACTGGCACCCGTCCCTCATTTAGAGGATGTCACCAACTGAGCCTCCGTGGTCCTCTGGGCCCAGCGTTGCAGGTCCACCCACCTCTTTCTGCAGTGGGTGGCCTACCAGCTATGGACCCTCAGGGTCTGCACACCCTTGGCAATGGCACACCATAACCCTTTCTTCTGATGGGCTCTGACCTGCATAGGAAACACAGACAGAATGACATCATTAACTACACACTACATTCTGTTACAGCAATGGACTACATACTGCATTGATCCCACATTCATCTTACACATAACTTATACCTCTGCTTACATATTGCATGCAGCAAGAAAGCACTCCCTAAAGGACACACTGCCTGCACACACATACATCTACATACAGCCATGTCCCATCCAAAATACCCAAAAGGTGCTCACCTGTTGATCTGGAGGTCCATACAACTGTTCATATAAGGGAAGGACCCCATCCACAAGCTTCTCACGTTCTTCAGATGTGAAGGCTGGGGCCCTATCCCCTGTACCATGGGCCATTGTGGGTTCCAGGCACAGGACACAGCAGCTCACGTAGTGGAGGTGTTGATCGGGTGAGAGTGAGGAGTCAAGTGACATGGGCTTCAGAAAATTGCAGTCTTGTCGGCGCCGGTAATGACGTCACTGCCGGCAGTGATCTTCATTGGCCCCTGTGCTCCATAGACTTCAATAGTAAAGCATGAGGAGTTGCACGGTGCTTCAGACCGCCCTCTGCCATGACGTCAAATGCCGGTGGAATGAGGTCACTTACACCTGTACTTTGCATGCAGGGCAGGCGGGTGCCATAACCTGATGTTAGTACTCATGCCAGTCAATTAAATGTGTATCATAGGTAAGGATGGTACACACCAAGGCAATTCCAAGCTGTCTACATATTTTGTGTTGGTGGGAGACTCTGGCTCTTCAATGAGATCTCATACCAAGGCACTGTTTGCAGAAGAGTAGTTGACAAAACATGTAAAATATAATGCTACAAAACACATGACTTTGACTACATCTGTGAGGCACTATGGCAAATGAATAAGAATACATGGTTTCAGAAGTCTGTTTGCATGTACAGCACACCAGTCCAGATTCCAATCATTGGTTGCCTGGAATGTATGAGACAGCTCTCTTTACTGTGATGTTGTGTGTCTATCCTTCCTGCTGTCAGACACTTGCGATGTTTGGTTTGTTTGGATACCAACCTCTGCAGAGGCAGAGGAGGAATGCACCTGTGTACAGATCCCTAGTCAACTTGGCTACACTGGAGGAACACCATATTATACTCACATACCGTCTGGACAGGGCCACAATCATTGAACTGTGTGCCAATTGGAGCCAGATCTCATTCCTGCTCTTCATAGTCCTACGGCAATACCTCCTAAAGTACAGGTGCCGCCAGTGCACCAACTCCTGGCCAGTGAATCATTTCAGGTGACTGTGGGCTTGGCTGCAGGTGTGTCAAAGCCAATGTTTTCTAAAGTGCTGAGTACAGTGTTGACTGCCTTGCTGAAACACATGAGCAGCTATATCTCATTCCCCCACAGTGATGATTTGCCCACTGTGAAGGCTTCTTTTGAAACAAAGGGACACATTCCACATGTGATTGGGGCCATTGATGGGACCCATATTGCTTTGGTTCCTCCCAGGATAAATGAGCAGGTGTATAGAAATAGGAAGATTTACCATTCAATAAATGTGCAGATGGCGTGCCTTGCTGGTCAGTATATTTCCCACATTACTGCCATGTTTCCAGGATCTGTGCATGATGCCTATGCATTGAGGAATAGCAGTGTCCCACAGATGATGGCACAACTACAGAGATAGAGAATCTGGCTCATTGGTGAGTTTTATGTTTCACACAGTATGTCACAGTATGCCACCTGGAGTTGTCCTCTGTGCTATTATACACAAGCAATGTGTGATTCTCACTATTTCCAAGTGACTCTGGCTACCCAAACCTATCTTGGCTGTTGACACCAGTGAGGAATCCAAGGACAGTAGCAGAAAATCGATAACATGAGGCACATGGACAGACCAGAAGAGTTATCAAAATAACTTTTGGGCTACTGAAAGCCAGGTTCAGGTGCCTCCATTTTTCTGGTGGATCCCTACTCTACTCCCCTGGAGAGGTCTGCCAGATAGTGGTGGCCAGCTTCATACTTCACAATTTGGTCGTGAGACAGAATGTGCCTTTCCTGCAGGAGGAGGGAGAGACAATGCTTCTGTGGCAGCAGAGGACACTGAAAACAGTGATGAAGATTGGGAGGAGGATGATGTGGACAACAGGACACATCTGATACACCAGTACTTCCAATAACACTCAGGTCAGACTGTACTTCTCTTCACACCACCATTACAAATAAGAGCTATGTGGCACCTATAATATACCAAGCACAAATATACTTTTTTGTAACCTGACACTGTTCCATCTGTGGTCAGTCGTGACAGTGGTATGATGATAGTGATAACGCTTATTCAGCCTATGCAATGTATCAGCTGTTTTGCATTTTCCAATATATGCCCACATCAAACTGTGTCCTGATTCCATACAGTACTAAGCATTTGTTGCTGGGAATTTTATGTGATTTACAATGTGTTTACACAAATGCTCTGTGACTTCATTGTCCCTGACAGTTTGGCCTAGACTAGGTGGTCCAGAGGAGGGATTGACATACTGACAATATGGCATATCTAATACTGTGGTGTCTTGTCTGAGGGCCTTAAATGAGTTGTTTCTCTTCACTTATGGTGTTTGGAGTCAATTGCAGTGCAAATGTTTGAGTTGATGTGACCAGCTGAATGTTGTCTGTTATGTTACAGGGGCTCATGTTTCTCTACTACCTTTAACTTCTCATTTGAATATCACTAATGGTTTCCCTTATTACAGATGTTGGTGTGGTCACTATTGTGAACTCACGTAATGCCTGCAGACTACTTTCACACATTTTGGCTGATGGTGACTTGTGGCATTCTCTTACACTGGTAATGTGTACCCCAAGCTGACTGTACATTGGATAGATTCACACTTTACATTACATTAGCACAGGATAATAAAGGTCAAGTCATTGCATATTTTTGAAAATAAAAGCACAGATCCTTCAGTTGTGTTTAAGTGTGTTTATTGAAATGACAAAAAGGAAGGTATAGTGCAATAGAGTAGGGCGATGGTGGATGAAATCTTCAGTGTAGTGGCCAAGTTAGTTTGTGCCAAAGGTCCAGTATCCATGGGGCCATAGGAAAAAGGAGTAATGGCAGTCCAAAGTAAACAAGTTGTCTCAGTGGCACACAAGGGAGACGTAGGAGAGGCTCTGGCAGTGGTTTGGGGCTTGGCTATAGTCTCTTGTGGATGTCTGGTTCGAAGGGAACATTTGTGGGGTGGTTCTTCTGCTACAGAGGGAGGGGTGCTGGTGATCTGTGAGTCCTGTGGCAAGTCCTCCTGTCCACTAGCTGTATCAGATGTGGAAAGCTGGTCAGTACAGAGGCTAGAGGAAGCAGCCCGCTGGTGTGTTGTGTACTCATGCATGATGGCAGCTATATCACTGAGCACCCGTGCACTGGAGGCTATGGTGGCATTGAAGGCCTGCAACTGCTGCATGACCTCCTGGTGGTGTTCCCCCTGCAGCCTCTGGTTCTCTTGCAAGATGGTAAGTATCTGGCCCATCCTGTCCTGGGATTTCTGGAATGCTCTCAGGACATGTGACAGTGCCTCCTGGACAGTCAGTTCCATTGGTTGGTCCACCCCTTGGCACACAGATATCCTCCCACTGGCCCTGGCCCCCTGTCCCCTGTGTCTGTGTCTCCTGAACTGTGTTCCCACTCCCACTGACACAGGACCTTCTTTGTCTTGCCTGTGTTGACTCCGGTCCCTGTACAGGTGGGCACACTGTTGATTGATGTGTCCTGGGGACAGAGGTTTGGGGATGTTGGGTGGCTGCTGTGGTAGTGGAGTCTGATGTGGGGTGCCCTAGGGTGAACTGGGTGTTGCCTCTGGTTTCTGACTGACCAGTGGTACCAGATAGGCCAGGGAGATCTTCCAGATCCAGACATCCAGAGTTGATGTCATTACTGGGGCCTTCTTCTGGCGGAGGACAGGGTTGACATGGCACATGCTGCCAGCTGACATTGGCTGGGGTACCTGTGGACATGTATGATATTTGTTAAATTCATTCCAAGATACATATTCTGCAGTTTCCCTATGGGATGGGTGTGTGTTTTCCACATCTGGTTTGTGTATGGTGATGCATTGTGGGATTAGTAGTGCTACATGCTGCCCATGCATTACTGATGTGTGTGAATGCTGACCTTAGAGAGGTGTGCTTGAAGTGGGTAGGGCATACTGGGGTAAATTGTTGAGGGGGATTATGGGGGTGGTTCTGTGTATGGGATGAAATGGGGTGAAGGGAATTAGGGTGATGGGGAGACATGACATGCAGGTGTAGGTGGTGGTGGGGAAGTAATGGTGACTTACCAGTGTCCAACCCTCCAGTGTTTCCAGTGAGGCCCTCGGGAGGCAGGATAGCCAAGACTTTCTCCTCCCATGTTATCAACTATGGGGGAGGAGGTTGGGGTCCACCACCAGTCTTCATGATGGCAATGTGGTGCCTGGATGCCATTGCACACAACTTCCCTGGTAGGTCATTCTACCTCTTTCTAATGTTATCCCTTTTGCGTGGATAGGTTCCCATAGAGCACACCTTGTCCATGACTCTCCGTAATAGCTCCATCTTCCTGGCAATGGATATTTGCTAGACCTGTGCACCAAACAGCTGTGGCTCTGTGCTAACGATTTAGTCTACCATGACCTGCAACTCCTCATCAGTGAAACAGGGGTTCTTTTGTGGGGACATGCCAATTGTGTGTTGGGTGTGGTGTGTAAGTTGTGCAGATTGTGGAATGGGTGGTCGGGGTGCAGGGTGTGCGAGTATGTGGGCTGCTGTGAAGTAGTGATTGTGTCCAGTGTTGTGTGAGTTAGGTGTAGGGGTATGGTGTGTGGTGTGTGATGCATGAAGACTGTATAGATGGTTGTGGTTTGTGTGTGAAGTTCAGGAAATGTGTGGGCTGGAAACATGTAGCTAGATTTTTGCTTTTGCAGAGAATTGAGGGTTGTGTGTGGGTGTGTTTTATAGTGCTGTTGGTGGGTGTGTACGGTGTCTGTAAGTGTGTCAGGTGTGGTTTTTTCATTGTGGCCAATATTGGCTTCTGTTGGTGTGGAGTGGCCAAATCGACTGCTGCAGTCTGCACTGCTAATCGGTTACCGCCCTTGAGTGAACACTGTGGTGATTCGTGGGTCATTATTGGGAGGGCAGTGTGTTGTAGGCATTGCGGGGAGGGTGGTGAGACTGACTCTCTCACGCCTTTGTTGGGTCTGGCGGTATTGTACTTTTGGCTGCTTTTTGCAGATTTGTGTTTGTGACTCATGATCTGGTGGGCGGATTGCCGCCTCCGCTGCGGTGTTTTGGCGGCCGACACCATGGCGGTCTTCAATAAAGACCACCAAAGTCATAATGAGGACCTCTGTGTTTGTTTATTCTTTCCTATACTAGGCATTAAGCTGTAATGGTCAGAACAGGCCCTATACAGCACTGCATTTAAAATACCACATTGAAAATGCATTGTACTGTAACCATATAATTAGGCTCTAAGGGGCATAATCACATGAAAACAACATAGTGAAAAACATTGCAGTGTAATTCAGCTCCCAGAGAACACAGCCACATGAAACACCATCACAGTATGTTCACATTAAAAAGCATTACAATGCAACCATGCAAACAGCTCCTGGAGGGGAACAGTGTATTATACATTTTTAGGCCTTCCAGGTCTTCTAAAATGTTATCAGACACAAGATCCCTAGTGAGTAAATTACTCGTAGATATAGTGCAAAATCTCCAGCCATGGGAGAGCATGAAAAGTGGGAAAGGGTGGGGGCACATAAGATGACCCAAGACGCAAGCGCTTGTCATGCTGAGTAATTTGGTGGTACCCCTACTGTCCTAGGACCATCAGAAGTGAAGATGTAGACAAAACTGTTTTTTAAAAGAAAGGCCCACAAAGCATTATAAGCGAGTTTCGCGAGTGCAGTGAGTGTTACAGTACTTGCTTGCCCACTGATCCGGAGAGAGCCATGGTGATTTTCTCCATGGAATGTGGCCTTGTGCCTCGCTTCTTTATTTAGGAGGGGGTGCTCGGTCTCACCACAGAAACCCAGCGCTTGCCATCATTGGGGGGCAGCATGGGGAGTCCACCCCTGGCTGCCCTCGCTGGATCCCCACATCAGCAGCATGGCTGCATGCTGCTGCTGGAGCTGGCAGTCCTCCTGTGTGTCAGTCCACTCCCACGGGCAGATGAGTGATGTTGGGGCTGCCTGTGTGCATGTGCGTTCTTTTCTCGCATGTGTGGGACTCCTCAGGTGAGTGATTGCAGTCCTGCCCTGCTCATCATCTTGTCTGCACTGGACCCAAAACCGAAGTGGATCTTACTCCATCTTCCTCTTATGAAAACAGTGTGTCATTTTGGCCAGACCACTTTAATTCCTCAAGCCTCAGCCCCCTTGCTCTGTCTAGCTTAAGAATGGAAGCGCCTGTATGTGATTCTTGCTGCGCTGTACAAAAACACACTCAATGGACCTCATTTTATAATTTTTAGATGAAAGGCTGAGACGTCTGCACAGGGATTCCTATTGTGGCACTCAGGTTTCCTTAACAGACACATTATTGCTAAGACCGTAAGCCTTTCTGCTAGCAAATGAGTGATTTGCTGCCAGTGTTACAGACACTGTTTTGTGGAAACCTGGCCCATAAGTTGCCCATTTTAGAGCCAAGGGCAGAGGGGAAGTCAGACTGTGATGACCCCAGTGCCAGGGAACTAGCCACAGCTTCTACACACCCTCCTGATTTAAGAATGACCCACCCCATTATCACCCCACAATGTCACAGTAAATGATGTGTGCCTTCAAACATCAGCCATTTTGAGTAATTGAAATCTAGTGTGCTGATCTTGCACAGATGAGACCCCCATCTATTCTCAGGAGCTACTCTGCTCCCACCCCAGTACCAGAGATGTGCCCATCAGAGACAAAGGCATTTTTGTTGCACAGATGGAAGGCAAGCACATATTGGGTGATCTCTCACAACACACATCTCTTGCAATAAAATCCCTTTATCACATGGACACTTGTGAATGGGAAGTCAGAGCCCTGGAAAGCCCCGGCGGTTGTACCCCACAACTGTAGGAGGAATTATTTTGGAGTTATTTCTGTGGCGTCAAGATCAATCCATCCACCCATCACACCTCCTCCCAACCACTCCTTGTACCTCGACCCACCCATTACTCACACCTAGTGACACTGGAAGGAACCTTGTCTGCCCTCTTTAGTGCCACACTCTGGCTTTTATTGTTTGTATAGCTTTATGCAGTGCCACTCTGCCACAAGTGCACTGAAAGGGCGAAGCAGGTAACAGACTGCACACGGTGTTACTAGAAAGTAGACACCAGGAGACAGGTTTTGGTTATTATACTACAGCTTCAGCACTGGTAACTTTCAGAGGGTGAGTTGTAAAAAGGCATAATCAACTGTAAGACACATCCAGAGATATTAATCTGTAGGCAGGGTGGCATTGAGACCAGATGGCCCCTGTCTGGTCTGTTTGTGATTGTTGGGGGGTGGGTCTCACTGAACTATCTCACCTTCGCACTCGAATGATACCCCATTTCCACATGAAGCCAAAAGCAGGGAGCCTCTTCTGAGGTCCCCATCCCCGTGCCACTACTGCGATAGTTGCATTGTGCCCTAATGAAAGCTGAAAATGCAACTGCCCTTAATGTCCTCATTTAGGCAAACAATTATAGCCACAATATGGTTGCGGAGGGCCCCTTAAATCCTAGAGCTCCTTAGGTCCTTGAGCCTAGGTTTCACTGCACCTGCTGCACTATTGATAGTTCTGCCCATAGGAGGGAGGCATTATAAACAGAGTGACCGCATTGAGTGGGTGTTTGATTCTCTGGACAGAAATCCATTTCAGATGAGACAGTGTGGGGTCAGAGGGGGCTGACTGAGATCACTAGTAGAGAAATCCTGACCTGGTATTTATTAATAGCGAGTATCGCGCTGCCATGCGGACGCTCACAAAAAGAATGTAACACAGTGATCAAGCTGCTTTGCTTCATAATACCACATCAAGCGTAAGAAGAAAAGTAGGGGTGATAGGAGCTTGATGGAGGAAACGTAAACACCCTGCAGAAATGTATCCATTTGAGAACACAAAGTGGATTTGTGTAAAATAATCTCTTTCCTTACTGAAAATCCAAAGTCAACACGTCACATGCATCATTGCCTCACTACATTTACCTCACCCCTTGACATGAGTCACCAGTTCTGCCACCACTCACAGGGTGGGGGACACGCCCAGGCACTATCTGTCCAACTTCAGATCAGTGTCCTCCAAGCTCATCCCATAATTTTCAGGGATTTCCGCCTAACTGTTTCTTTGGGGCAAACTTGTCCAAGCATAGAAGAACAGGGCAATACTCAGCGGTCCAGCTTGAAGCACGTCAAAGAGCCGTAGAATTTCAAGGCTCACTCGTGGCCTGCAAGCTTTACAAAGGATTCTTGGACTGGCATTCCCTTCATGAGCCAAACATGCATACACATTCACTGCTAGAGATCAAGCTCAGCTGTTGCTGCATGGAGAAGAAGGTTAAGCGAGGCCAAGCCCACACAGTGATGTGGATGGGCTAACAAAGCAAAGGTTGTGGAGTGCTTAGCACTGGGCATGCGTTACACAGGAGTGCTTCCCTCACTAGTTTCGGGTGACCGCAGCACGCTCTGGTAAACTCCACTCCATCAGAGGTTGGCAGAGTTTTTGCCAGGCCGGGTAATTACACATACATGGGGATCAGGGATGAGGTCCAGATCCCTACACTGAGAAACCGCCCGGAGAATGGGGTCAGTTGGTGAGTTAATAACAAGGGGAGGGGGCCCCATGAATGCCCTCGTCCTCAATAAAATAAATGTATCTTTTTGCCCCATCTCCTGGCCCTGGCCCACCCCAGGGAAATTTTGCTTGTCTGCGGCAGAGCCCCACGCATTTTGTTGGCAGAGAAGGTCAAAGGTTGCCAAACTTACAAATGTCATAACTCGGGCAATGTTGGGCTGATTTGGATGATCCTGGGCTCAATTTACTTATGGCGATGAGCTCTATCCACAAGGGGCAGTGACTCTCCTCATCTCCCAAGTGGTGCAGTCCTCCTGCAGCTAGTCCTCTTGGCTCCCTGGACCAGTTCTCCTTTGTGGCTCTGTTGGTGAATGCAAAAAAGTCCAGGGCTTCCCCCAACTGGTCCTGAGGGGGAGTAAGGGGCCCAGACTCACTGGCCCTTGGGAGTCTCATGTGTCCTGTAGTCAATGGGACAGAGCCCTGGGTCCTCAGTTGGGATCAGTGGGGTTTACCCTTCCAGTTCTTCATGAGAGTGCCAGGATCAAGCAGCGCAGTAGATTGAAAATCCTCAGACAAGAGAGAGTCTTCCACTTGTGCAAGAATTTTTAAAGGAGAGAGGAAAGATCCAGAAGACAGACACTACCAACCAATCCTGGGGTGCCACATCAACTCTCCACCCCTGTCCCAGCCCTCCTGCATAGCATGTTGGGACAATCCAAAATGGGGTCATCAAGGAGTCACTGGTCACATCAGCTCCTGCGTTCTGAGCTCCACCCCTTGCGGACATCACTACCAGGGGCTTACACACTAGAATTTCAAAGAAGGTCCCCTGGTGGTTTGACTCCAGTTGTCTAGGCACTCTCCTTCATTCACTGGGCTTGGGCAGGCCCATCTCTGATGCAGTGCGACAGCTCAGTGATTGATACAGGTCACTCTGCCCCACTCCTTCCCTCCTCAGGAACAAGGGGAAGTATTGCTTATTGCTCACTTTTGTGCGAGGCCGGCAATTGTTCCTGCTGCTGAAGAAAATGTAATTATTGGAGCAACACTGCATACTTTTACAGCAGTTCCTTTCTACCCAACTGTAAAAAATCCCACAGTGCACCTTAATCCCAAAGTCCAAACTAAGAAAACACTTCTCTATTTCTGTAGATTCTGTGTGCACAGCCAGAGCTTGTGACAGGGTAATGTGCTCACTCAAAACCAGTTATTAGGGTAGCATGCTTTCCACTGAGTTAGGTGCCAGCCTCACTAGGGAGACAAAGGCTGGGCCTTTCCAGATATCACCTGACAATCACTTGTGAAAGGACAGTCTCCTTTGAAGTTAAGTAAGTTAGTGGATCCACCCCAACTGATATTCTTGACAGGGGTCCCCCACCTAGGATATTGTACCTACGCTGGGTGCAGTTTTCACATCTCATTATGGTCAAGCACATGTTTGACAGCTGCTGGAGAGTCAATGTAAATTTGCCTCTAGGAGCTTTAGGCAGGAAAAAGCTACTGTTCTAAAAGATATGTTTGTTCAAACAGTTAGTAAAAATTCAACATAACTATTGTTTTGGGCATTCAACCAATTATTATTCTTAAATTATTCTTGTAGGTGGTCTCAAATCAGAAATAGCAGAATTATTAGTTTAATCTGTACTCTAGATTTCTCATAAGACAGCCACGGCCTTCCACCCTGAATATACCTTTTAGGCACACACTTGTCACTGCAGGGGGATTGTGACAATACATTTCCATGATTCCAATTTTTGACTACTGTGCACCTTTCATTGTGTGCTACACGACTACATAGGGGATGACAATAATATGTTAAAGGAAGGGTTTTCCCTTGTTAGAAGGTTTACTTTGACAAATTGCGCTGCCAGTTTAGACTTAAGCATTGAGGCTGAAATGGTAGGCTTGAAGCCATTTTTCCTTGCCATTCTAGTAGATGGCACATTAATGCCCATATTTATACTTTTTTGTGCCGCGTTTGCGTCATTTTTTTATGCAAAAGCAGCATCAATTTACAAAATAAAGTTGTATTTTGTAAGTTTGCACTGCTTTTGCATCAAAAAGTGACGCAAATGCAGCGCAAAAGAAGTATAAATATGAGCCTAAGTGCTGCAGTCCACATGTGACATTCAACTTTTTATGCAATAGGTCTATCTTCTGCAGCATATACTATGGCCTTTCAACAAAAGTTAAATAAGATAATCAGGGATTAGCCAATTTCTACTAGTTTTAGGATTAAAAGCACATTGACTGCACACCGAACAGCAGTTCCCTAGTGTGCAGAGTGAGTTGGTTGTTGGTTTAGTAGTTTGGATGGTTTTTGTGTATTTGGATGATCTTTGGATATATTATGTTAAATCTCTCGTTCTTTGTAGCTATTAATATACATGTAAAGAAATATATATATATATATATATATATATATATATATATATATATATATATAGCAATATTTTGATTAATTATATTTGTATCATGGTTAAGGTCATGTTTGTTTTGTTTTATTCTAAACTCGATATTTTTTTTTTTTATATATTTTTTTTCAATATTGAGGTGTTTTATATATCTTTTACAGTGATGTGTTCATATATAATATTTGGGTTTTATCTCTAGGACGACAATAATTGTGTTCTGTATTTTTGATGATATTTTGGTATGTCGGTAATGTTTTTGTTGATATATTATAGAAGCACATCTAGGTGTTAATCTACACCTTTGTGCTAACCATCCTTTCCAAATGTACATGCACAACTAAGTGCAGACTTACATGTCTCTGCACATTGAAATCGGGCTGGGGCGGGTGAAGAAATACAGCGCTGAATACACAAGGGTAAATAAATAATAGATCTGAAAAAAACACTAACATTACATAATAAGATAGATAGATAGATCACTTCTTTTTCTGAAAAAGGGCAGCACTGGCACTCCAGGAGGTTAATTTAAAAAGGTTATTCAAAGCATGGTAGCATGTCCACATATTCAAACATTGGTGTTTTTCCCCTGGCTGTCGGTTGAGCACTGTCCTGAACACACAAGATCATTTTTTATATATATATAGCTATATGGATGTAAAGTTTAAATGTAGAACTAATCTGAGAAATGTAATATTTTCATGTATAAAAACAGTCGTGAATACGATCCTTAAACAGTACTGCTAAGCCCATGCAACAGTAACTGTTTTGCTATATATTTTATTGTTTTGCTGTATATTAGCGCTGACGCAATTGCACTGATAGTTCATGATATTTTCATTATTTAGGCCTACAAAACAACGTAATTAAAAGACATTACAATCATGCACAATACACTTGGTAGCGGTAACTCAAAAACTATTAGTTAATCCATATAATTTCTACTGAGAAGCTAAATACAGAATAAATGCTTTATTTAGCTTCTGTTTAACATGAAAATATGGGTTATGAGAGAACTGGGGCATCTTTGTAAATGCACACACTACAGTAATTTATCACTTTGTGATATACAAACCAAAATTAACATAAACGTTTGGGGGTTTGGTTTTAACCCCTTCGCTGCCAGGCCTTTTCCCCCTCCTGTGCCGAGCCTTTTTTTGGCTATTTGGAGCGGTTCGCGCTTAGGCCCTCATAACTTTTTGTTCACGTAAGCTACCCACGCCAAATTTGTGTCCTTTTTTTCCAACATCCTAGGGATTCTAGAGGTACCCAGACTTTGTGGGTTCCCCAGAAGGAGGCCAAGAAATTAGCCAAAAAACAGTGAAAATTTCGTTTTTTTAAAAAAAATTGGAAAAATGGGCTGCAGAAGAAGGCTTGTGGTTTTTTTCCCTGAAAAGGGCATCAACAAAGGGTTTGCGGTGATAAAATCACCAACTTCCCAGCTTTCAGGAACAGGCAGACTTGAATAAGAAAACCCAATTTTTCAACACAATTTTGGCATTTTACTGGGACATACCCCATTTTTACGATTTTTTGTGCTTTCAGCCTCCTTCAAGTCAGTGACAGAAATGGGCATGAAACCAATGCTGGATCCCAGAAACCGCAACATTTCTGAAAAGTAGACAAAATTCTGAATTCAGCAAGGGGTAATTTATGTAGATCCTACAAGGGTTTCCTACAGAAAATGACAACTGAAAAAGAAAAATATTGAAATTGAGGTGAAAAAAACATCAATTTTTCTCTAAGTTTTACAGTGTAATTTTTTCCTGCAATGTCAGATTTTCGAAAGCAATATACCGTTACGTCTGCTGGACTCTTCTGGTTGCAGGGATATATAGGGCTTGTAGGTTCATCAAGAACTCTAGGTACCCAGAGCCAATAAATGACCTGCACCCTGCAGTGGGTTTTCATTCTATGCCGGGTATACAGCAATTCATTTGCTGAAATATAAAGAGTAAAAAATAGCTATCAAGAAAACCTTTGTATTTCCAAAATGGGCACAAGATAAGGTGTTGAGAAGCAGTGTTTATTTGCACATCTCTGAATTCCAGGGTGCCCATACTAGCATGTGAATTACAGGGCATTTCTCAAATAGATGTCTTTTTTACACACTGTCTTACATTTGGAAGGGAAAAATGTAGAGAAAGACAAGGGGCAATAACACTTGTTTTGCTATTCTATGTTCCCCCAAGTCTCCCGATAAAAATGATACCTCACTTGTGTGGGTAGGCCTAGCGCCCGCGACAGGATACGCCCCAAAACACAACGTGGACACATCACAGAAAACAGACCTGTTTTTAGCAAAGTGCCTACCTGTAGATTTTGGCCTGTAGCTCAGCCGCCACCTAGGGAAACCTACCAAACCTGTGCATTTCTGAAAACTAGAGACCTAGGGGAATCCAAGATGGGGTGACTTGTGTGGCTGGGACCAGGTTCTGTTACCCAGAATCCTTTGCAAACCTCAAAATTTGGCTAAAAAAACACATGTTCCTCACATTTCTGTGGCAGAAAGTTCTGGAATCTGAGAGGAGCAACACATTTCCTTCCACCCAGCATTCCCCCACGTGGCCCGATAAAAATGATACCTCACTTGTGTGGGTAGGCCTAGCGCCCGCGACAGGAAACGCCCCAAAGCGCAACGTGGACACATCACAGAAAACAGACCTGTTTTTAGCAAAGTGCCTACCTGTAGATTTTGGCCTGTAGCTCAGCTGCCACCTAGGGAAACCTACCAAACCTGTGCATTTCTGAAAACTAGAGACCTAGGGGAATCCAAGATGGGGTGACTTGTGTGGCTCGGACCAGGTTCTGTTACCCAGAATCCTTTGCAAACCTCAAAATTTGGCTAAAAAAACACATGTTCCTCACATTTCTGTGGCAGAAAGTTCTAGAATCTGAGAGGAGCCACAAATTTCCTTCCACCCAGCGTTCCCCCACGTCTCCCGATAAAAATTATACCTCACTTGTGTGGGTAGGCCTAGCGCCCGCGACAGGAAACGCCCCAAAGCGCAACGTGGACACAGCCAAATTTTTGAAGGAAAACAGAGGTGTTTTTTGCAAAGTGCCTACCTGTAGATTTTGGCCTGTAGCTCAGCCGCCACCTAGGGAAACCTACCAAACCTGTGCATTTCTGAAAACTAGAGACCTGGGGGAATCCAAGATGGGGTGACTTGTGTGGCTGGGACCAGGTTCTGTTACCCAGAATCCTTTGCAAACCTCAAAATTTGGCTAAAAAAACACATGTTCCTCACATTTCTGTGGCAGAAAGTTCTGGAATCTGAGAGGAGCCACAAATTTCCTTCCACCCAGCGTTCCCCCACGTCTCCTGATAAAAATGATACCTCACTTGTGTGGGTAGGCCTAGCGCCCGCGACAAGAAACGCCCCAAAGCGCAACGTGGACACAGCCAAATTTTTGAAGGAAAACAGAGGTGGTTTTTGCAAAGTGCCTACCTGTAGATTTTGGCCTGTAGCTCAGCCGCCACCTAGGGAAACCTACCAAACCTGTGCATTTCTGAAAACTAGAGACCTAGGGGAATCCAAGATGGGGTGACTTGTGTGGCTGGGACCAGGTTCTGTTACCCAGAATCCTTTGCAAACCTCAAAATGTGGCTAAAAAAACACATGTTCCTCACATTTCTGTGGCAGAAAGTTCTGGAATCTGAGAGGAGCCACAAATTTCCTTCCACCCAGCGTTCCCCCACGTCTCCCGATAAAAATGATACCTCACTTGTGTGGGTAGGCCTAGCGCCCGCGACAGGAAACGCCCCAAAGCGCAACGTGGACACATCACAGAAAACAGACCTGTTTTTAGCAAAGTGCCTACCTGTGGATTTTGGCCTGTAGCTCAGCCGCCACCTAGGGAAACCTACCAAACCTGTGCATTTCTGAAAACTAGAGACCTAGGGGAATCCAAGATGGGGTGACTTGTGTGGCTGGGACCAGGTTCTGTTACCCAGAATCCTTTGCAAACCTCAAAATTTGGCTAAAAAAACACATGTTCCTCGCATTTCTGTGGCAGAAAGTTCTGGAATCTGAGAGGAGCCACAAATTTCCTTCCACCCAGCGTTCCCCCACGTCTCCTGATAAAAATGATACCTCACTTGTGTGGGTAGGCCTAGCGCCCGCGACAAGAAACGCCCCAAAGCGCAACGTGGACACAGCCAAATTTTTGAAGGAAAACAGAGGTGGTTTTTGCAAAGTGCCTACCTGTAGATTTTGGCCTGTAGCTCAGCCGCCACCTAGGGAAACCTACCAAACCTGTGCATTTCTGAAAACTAGAGACCTAGGGGAATCCAAGATGGGGTGACTTGTGTGGCTGGGACCAGGTTCTGTTACCCAGAATCCTTTGCAAACCTCAAAATGTGGCTAAAAAAACACATGTTCCTCACATTTCTGTGGCAGAAAGTTCTGGAATCTGAGAGGAGCCACAAATTTCCTTCCACCCAGCGTTCCCCCACGTCTCCCGATAAAAATGATACCTCACTTGTGTGGGTAGGCCTAGCGCCCGCGACAGGAAACGCCCCAAAGCGCAACGTGGACACATCACAGAAAACAGACCTGTTTTTAGCAAAGTGCCTACCTGTAGATTTTGGCCTGTAGCTCAGCCGCCACCTAGGGAAACCTACCAAACCTGTGCATTTCTGAAAACTAGAGACCTAGGGGAATCCAAGATGGGGTGACTTGTGTGGCTGGGACCAGGTTCTGTTACCCAGAATCCTTTGCAAACCTCAAAATTTGGCTAAAAAAACACATGTTCCTCACATTTCTGTGGCAGAAAGTTCTGGAATCTGAGAGGAGCAACACATTTCCTTCCACCCAGCATTCCCCCACGTGGCCCGATAAAAATGATACCTCACTTGTGTGGGTAGGCCTAGCGCCCGCGACAGGAAACGCCCCAAAGCGCAATGTGGACACATCACAGAAAACAGACCTGTTTTTAGCAAAGTGCCTACCTGTAGATTTTGGCCTTTAGCTCAGCTGCCACCTAGGGAAACCTACCAAACCTGTGCATTTCTGAAAACTAGAGACCTAGGGGAATCCAAGATGGGGTGACTTGTGTGCCTCGGACCAGGTTCTGTTACCCAGAATCCTTTGCAAACCTCAAAATTTGGCTAAAAAAACACATGTTCCTCACATTTCTGTGGCAGAAAGTTCTAGAATCTGAGAGGAGCCACAAATTTCCTTCCACCCAGCGTTCCCCCACGTCTCCCGATAAAAATTATACCTCACTTGTGTGGGTAGGCCTAGCGCCCGCGACAGGAAACGCCCCAAAGCGCAACGTGGACACAGCCAAATTTTTGAAGGAAAACAGAGGTGTTTTTTGCAAAGTGCCTACCTGTAGATTTTGGCCTGTAGCTCAGCCGCCACCTAGGGAAACCTACCAAACCTGTGCATTTCTGAAAACTAGAGACCTGGGGGAATCCAAGATGGGGTGACTTGTGTGGCTGGGACCAGGTTCTGTTACCCAGAATCCTTTGCAAACCTCAAAATTTGGCTAAAAAAACACATGTTCCTCACATTTCTGTGGCAGAAAGTTCTGGAATCTGAGAGGAGCCACAAATTTCCTTCCACCCAGCGTTCCCCCACGTCTCCTGATAAAAATGATACCTCACTTGTGTGGGTAGGCCTAGCGCCCGCGACAAGAAACGCCCCAAAGCGCAACGTGGACACAGCCAAATTTTTGAAGGAAAACAGAGGTGGTTTTTGCAAAGTGCCTACCTGTAGATTTTGGCCTGTAGCTCAGCCGCCACCTAGGGAAACCTACCAAACCTGTGCATTTCTGAAAACTAGAGACCTAGGGGAATCCAAGATGGGGTGACTTGTGTGGCTGGGACCAGGTTCTGTTACCCAGAATCCTTTGCAAACCTCAAAATGTGGCTAAAAAAACACATGTTCCTCACATTTCTGTGGCAGAAAGTTCTGGAATCTGAGAGGAGCCACAAATTTCCTTCCACCCAGCGTTCCCCCACGTCTCCTGATAAAAATGATACCTCACTTGTGTGGGTAGGCCTAGCGCCCGCGACAAGAAACGCCCCAAAGCGCAACGTGGACACAGCCAAATTTTTGAAGGAAAACAGAGGTGGTTTTTGCAAAGTGCCTACCTGTAGATTTTGGCCTGTAGCTCAGCCGCCACCTAGGGAAACCTACCAAACCTGTGCATTTCTGAAAACTAGAGACCTAGGGGAATCCAAGATGGGGTGACTTGTGTGGCTGGGACCAGGTTCTGTTACCCAGAATCCTTGGCAAACCTCAAAATTTGGCTAAAAAAACACATGTTCCTCACATTTCTGTGGCAGAAAGTTCTGGAATCTGAGAGGAGCAACACATTTCCTTCCACCCAGCATTCCCCCACGTGGCCCGATAAAAATGATACCTCACTTGTGTGGGTAGGCCTAGCGCCCGCGACAGGAAACGCCCCAAAGCGCAACGTGGACACATCACAGAAAACAGACCTGTTTTTAGCAAAGTGCCTACCTGTAGATTTTGGCCTTTAGCTCAGCTGCCACCTAGGGAAACCTACCAAACCTGTGCATTTCTGAAAACTAGAGACCTAGGGGAATCCAAGATGGGGTGACTTGTGTGCCTCGGACCAGGTTCTGTTACCCAGAATCCTTTGCAAACCTCAAAATTTGGCTAAAAAAACACATGTTCCTCACATTTCTGTGGCAGAAAGTTCTAGAATCTGAGAGGAGCCACAAATTTCCTTCCACCCAGCGTTCCCCCACGTCTCCCGATAAAAATTATACCTCACTTGTGTGGGTAGGCCTAGCGCCCGCGACAGGAAACGCCCCAAAGCGCAACGTGGACACAGCCAAATTTTTGAAGGAAAACAGAGGTGTTTTTTGCAAAGTGCCTACCTGTAGATTTTGGCCTGTAGCTCAGCCGCCACCTAGGGAAACCTACCAAACCTGTGCATTTCTGAAAACTAGAGACCTGGGGGAATCCAAGATGGGGTGACTTGTGTGGCTGGGACCAGGTTCTGTTACCCAGAATCCTTTGCAAACCTCAAAATTTGGCTAAAAAAACACATGTTCCTCACATTTCTGTGGCAGAAAGTTCTGGAATCTGAGAGGAGCCACAAATTTCCTTCCACCCAGCGTTCCCCCACGTCTCCTGATAAAAATGATACCTCACTTGTGTGGGTAGGCCTAGCGCCCGCGACAAGAAACGCCCCAAAGCGCAACGTGGACACAGCCAAATTTTTGAAGGAAAACAGAGGTGGTTTTTGCAAAGTGCCTACCTGTAGATTTTGGCCTGTAGCTCAGCCGCCACCTAGGGAAACCTACCAAACCTGTGCATTTCTGAAAACTAGAGACCTAGGGGAATCCAAGATGGGGTGACTTGTGTGGCTGGGACCAGGTTCTGTTACCCAGAATCCTTTGCAAACCTCAAAATGTGGCTAAAAAAACACATGTTCCTCACATTTCTGTGGCAGAAAGTTCTGGAATCTGAGAGGAGCCACAAATTTCCTTCCACCCAGCGTTCCCCCACGTCTCCTGATAAAAATGATACCTCACTTGTGTGGGTAGGCCTAGCGCCCGCGACAGGAAACGCCCCAAAGCGCAACGTGGACACATCACAGAAAACAGACCTGTTTTTAGCAAAGTGCCTACCTGTGGATTTTGGCCTGTAGCTCAGCCGCCACCTAGGGAAACCTACCAAACCTGTGCATTTCTGAAAACTAGAGACCTAGGGGAATCCAAGATGGGGTGACTTGTGTGGCTGGGACCAGGTTCTGTTACCCAGAATCCTTTGCAAACCTCAAAATTTGGCTAAAAAAACACATGTTCCTCGCATTTCTGTGGCAGAAAGTTCTGGAATCTGAGAGGAGCCACAAATTTCCTTCCACCCAGCGTTCCCCCACGTCTCCCGATAAAAATGATACCTCACTTGTGTGGGTAGGCCTAGCGCCCACGACAGGAAACGCCCCAAAGCGCAACGTGGACACAACCACATTTTTGAAGGAAAACAGAGGTGTTTTTTGCAAAGTGCCTACCTGTAGATTTTGGCCTGTAGCTCAGCCGCCACCTAGGGAAACCTACCAAACCTGTGCATTTCTGAAAACTAGAGACCTGGGGGAATCCAAGATGGGGTGACTTGTGTGTCTGGGACCAGGTTCTGTTACCCAGAATCCTTTGCAAACCTCAAAATGTGGCTAAAAAAACACATGTTCCTCACATTTCTGTGGCAGAAAGTTCTGGAATCTGAGAGGAGCCACAAATTTCCTTCCACCCAGCGTTCCCCCACGTCTCCCGATAAAAATGATACCTCACTTGTGTGGGTAGGCCTAGCGCCCGCGACAGGAAACGCCCCAAAGCGCAACGTGGACACATCACAGAAAACAGACCTGTTTTTAGCAAAGTGTCTACCTGTGGATTTTGGCCTGTAGCTCAGCCGCCACCTAGGGAAACCTACCAAACCTGTGCATTTCTGAAAACTAGAGACCTAGGGGAATCCAAGATGGGGTGACTTGTGTGGCTGGGACCAGGTTCTGTTACCCAGAATCCTTTGCAAACCTCAAAATTTGGCTAAAAAAACACATGTTCCTCACATTTCTGTGGCAGAAAGTTCTGGAATCTGAGAGGAGCCACAAATTTCATTCCACCCAGCGTTCCCCCACGTCTCCTGATAAAAATGATACCTCACTTGTGTGGGTAGGCCTAGCGCCCACGACAGGAAACGCCCCAAAGCGCAACGTGGACACAACAAAAATTTTGAAGGAAAACAGAGGTGTTTTTTGCAAAGTGCCTACCTGTAGATTTTGGCCTGTAGCTCAGCCGCCACCTAGGGAAACCTACCAAACCTGTGCATTTCTGAAAACTAGAGACCTAGGGGAATCCAGGATGGGGTGACTTGTGTGGCTGGGACCAGGTTCTGTTACCCAGAATCCTTTGCAAACCTCAAAATGTGGCTAAAAAAACAGATGTTCCTCACATTTCTGTGGCAGAAAGTTCTGGAATCTGAGAGGAGCCACAAATTTCCTTCCACCCAGCGTTCCCCCATGTCTCCCGATAAAAATGATACCTCACTTGTGTGGGTAGGCCTAGCGCCCGCGACAGGAAACGCCCCAAAGCGCAACGTGGACACATCACAGAAAATAGACCTGTTTTTAGCAAAGTGCCTACCTGTAGATTTTGGCCTCTAGCTCAGCCGCCACCTAGGGAAACCTACCAAACCTGTGCATTTCTGAAAACTAGAGACCTAGGGGAATCCAAGATGGGGTGATTTGTGTGGCTCGGACCAGGTTCTGTTACCCAGAATCCTTTGCAAACCTCAAAATTTGGCTAAAAAAACACATGTTCCTCACATTTCTGTGGCAGAAAGTTCTGGAATCTGAGAGGAGCCACAAATTTCCTTCCACCCAGCGTTCCTCCACGTCTCCCGATAAAAATGATACCTCACTTGTGTGGGTAGGCCTAGCGCTCGCGACAGGAAATGGCCCAAAACACAACGTGGACACATCACAGTTTTTCATAGAAAACAGTGCCTACGTGTGGATTTTGGCCTCTAGCTCAGCCGGCACCCGGGGAAACCTAGCAAACCAGTGCATTTTTGAAAACTAGAGACCTAGGGGAATCCAAGATGGGGTGATTTGCGGGGCTCTGACCAGGTTCTGTTACCCAGAATCCTTTGCAAACATCAAAATCTGGCCAAAAAACACTTTTTCCTCTCATTTCGGTGACAGAAAGTTCTGGAATCTGAGAGGAGCCACAAATTTCCTTCCACCCAGCGTTCCCCTAAGTCTCTCCATAAAAATGGTACCTCACTTGTGTGGGTAGGCCTAGCGCCCACGAAAGGAAATGGCCCAAAACACAACGTGGACACAACATATGTTTTCACAGAAAACAGAGGTGTTTTTTGCAAAGTGCCTACATGTGGATTTTGGCCTCTAGCTCAGCCGGCCCCAGGGGGGGGGGAAATGCCCTAAAATAAATTTGACCCCCCACCCCCCCAAACCCCCCATGTCCAGGTGCGACCCTTGCCTACGGGGTCGCTACCCCTGCGTGACAATGGCGCCAAAAAACAAATTCCCGGTGCCTAGTGGTTTCTGCCCCTTTGGGGGCAGATTGACCTAAAATCGACCAATCTGCCCCCAAAGGGGGCAGAAATGCTCTAAATACAGTTTGCCCCCCAGGGCAGCGACCCTTGTCTGATGGGTCGCTCCCCATCTCTAAAAAAACAAACAAACAAAAAACAAAAAAAAAACATTTGCCCTGGCGCCTAGAGGTTTCTGCCCCCAGGGGGGGCAGAAATGGCCTAAAATAAATTTGCCCCCCGAACACCCCCCTGTCCCCCCCCCCCCGGAGCGACCCTTGCCTACGGGGTCGCTCCACCTGCAGATTGACCTAAAATCAACCAATCTGCCCCCAAGGGGGGCAGAAATGGTCTAAACACAATTTCCCCCCCAGGGGAGCGACCCTTGCCTGATGGGTCGCTCCCCATCTCTAAAAAAAACAAACAAACAAAAAAAAAACACGAAAAAAAATTTGCTCTGGCAACAAGAGGTTTCTGCCTAAAATAAATTTGCCCCCTGAACCCCCCCCCCCCGGAGCGACCATTGCCTACGGGGTCACTCCCCCTGCGTGACATTGGCACCAAAAAACAAATCCCGGTGCCTAGTGGTTTCTGCCCCCTTGGGGCAGATTGACCTAAAATCGACCAATCTGCCCCCAAGGGGGGCAGAAATGGTCTAAACACAGTTTGCCCCCCAGGGGAGCGACCCTTGTCTGATGGGTCGCTCCCCATCTCTAAAAAAACAAACAAAAAAAAAAAAATTGCCCTGGCGCCTACAGGTTTCTGCCCCCCCTGGGGGCGGATCGGCCTAATAATAGGCCGATCTGCCCCCAGGGGGGGCAGAAATGGCCTAAAATAAATTTGCCCCCGAACACCCACCCCCCCCACCCCCCGGAGCGACCCTTGCCTACGGGGTCGCTCCCCTTGCGTGACATTGGCGCCAAAAAACAAATCCCCGGTGCCTAGTGGTTTCTGCCCCCTTGGGGCAGATTGACCTAAAATCGACCTATCTGCCCCCAAGGGGGGCAGAAATGGTCTAAATACAATTTGCCCCCCAGGGGAGCGACCCTTGCCTGATGGGTCGCTGCCCATCTCTAAAAAAAAAAAACCAAACCAAAAAAAAAACACAAAAAAAAAATTTGCCCTGGCGCCTAGAGGTTTCTGCCCCCCATGGGGGTAGATCGGCCTAATACCAATAGGGCGATCTGCCCCCAGGGGGGGCAGAGATGGCCTAAAATAATTTGGCCCCCCCACCCCCCCGGGGAGCGACCCTTGACTACAAGGTCGCTCCCCTTGTGTGACGGCGCAAAAAAAAGATCCCTGGTGCCTAGTGGTTTCTGCCCCCCTTGGGGGCAGATTGACCTAAAATCGGCCAATCTGCCCCCAAAGCGGGCAGAAATGGCCTAAATACATTTTGCCCCTCCAGGGGAGCGACCCTTGTCCAAGGGGGTCGCTCCCCATCTGTAAAACAGAAAAACAAAAAAATCCCTGGTGCCTAGTGGTTTCTGCCCCCCTTGGGGGCAGATCAGCCGAATCAAAATAGGCTGATCTACCCCCCCAGGGGGGCAGATATGGCCTAAAATAATCCCCCCCCCCCCCCAGGGAGCGACCCTTGCCTAAGGGGTCGCTCCCCTTGCGTGAAATTCACGCAAAAAAAAAACTCCCTGGTGTCTAATGGTTTCTGCCCCCCTTGGGGGCAGATTGGCCTCATCAAAATAGGCCAATCTGCCCCCAAGGGGGGCAGAAATGGCCTAAATATAATTTGCCCCCTAGGGGAGCGACCCTTGCCTAAGGGGTCGCTCTCCACCTAAAAAAAAAAGAAAACATAACAAAAAGAAAAAAAAAAAAAAGATCCCTGGTGCCTAGAGGTTTCTGCCCCCCCTGGGGGCAGATCGGCTTAATAATAGGCCGATCTGTCCCCAGGGGGGGCAGAAAAGGCCTTCCCAAAAAAATGCCCCCCCTGGGAGCGACCCTTGCCAAAGGGGTCGCTCCCGTTGCGTGAAATTCGCGCGCAAAAACAAACTCCCTGGTGTCTAATGGTTTCTGCCCCCCTTGGGGGCAGATTGGCCTCATCAAAATAGGCCAATCTGCTCCCTTTGGAAATAGGTGTTCAGGGCTTGAGAGGAGTAGTCTCTCCTGGCCTCTGGAAATGCTTTGAAGGGCACAGATGGTGCCCTCCTTGCATAAACCAGTCTACACCGGTTCAGAGATCCCCCAGCCCCTGCTCTGGTGCGAAACTGGACAAAGGAAAGGGGAGTGACCACTCACCTGTCCATCACCACCCCAGCGGTGGTCCCAGAGCTCCTCCAGTGTGTCCCTGACCTCTGCCATCTTGAATGCAGAGGTGTGAGGGCACAATGGAGACCTCTGAGTGGCCAGTGCCAGCAGGTGACGTCAGCGACCCCTCCTGATAGGCTCTTACCTGGTTAGGTAGCCAATCCTCCTCTGAGGGCTATTTAGGGTCTCTCCTGTGGGTTTCTCGTATGATAACAAATACAAGAGCTCACAAGAGTTCCTCTGCACTTCTCTCTTTGACTTCTGCCAAGGATCGACCGCTGACTGCTCCAGGACGCCTGCAAAACCGCAACAAAGTAGCAAAAAGACTACCAGCAACATTGTAGCGCCTCATCCTGCTGGCTTTCTCGACTGTTTCCTGGTGGTGCATGCTCTGAGGGCTGTCTGCCTTCACCCTGCACTGGAAGCCAAGAAGAAATCTCCTGTGGGTCGATGGAATCTTCCCCCTTCTAACGCAGGGACCAAACTTCTGCATCACCGGTCCTCTGGGTCCCCTCTCTTCTTCACGAGCGTGGGCCCTGCAACACAGGAGCTGGATCCAAGTGTTCCCAACAGTCCAGTGGCCCTTCTGTCCAAATTTGGTGGAGGTAAGTCCTTGCCTCCACACGCCAGACAGTAATCCTGTGTACTGCGTTAACTGCAGCTGCTAGGGCTTCTGTGCACCCTTGCAAGACTTCCTTTGTGCACAGCACAGCCCAGGCCCCCAGTACTCCTTCCTGCATTGCCCAACTCACTGAGTTGGACTCTGACTTCGTGGGACCCTCTTTTGTTGTGCTGAGACAGCCACTGTGCTCAGATCTTCTGAACGCCTGTTCAGGTACTTCTGCTGGTGGTGCCTACTTCTGCATGGGCTCTCTCTGTTGCTGAGTCCTCCCTCTGTGTCGTCCTCCAAGGGGCAACCTCCTGGTCGTTCCCGGGCCCTGGCAGCATCCAAAACCTTCAACCATGACTCTTGCAGCTAGCAAGGCTTGTTTGCAGTCTTTCTACATGGAAACAACTCTGCTTCCTCCAGCACACCGTGGGACATCTTCTGACCAAAGGAGAAGTTCCTGGCACCTTCCGTGTTGCAGAATCTTTGGCATTTTCCACCCAGAGGCAGCCCTTTTGCACCTTCATCCGGGGTTTAGTAGGCTTCTGCCCCCCCTGGACACTTGCATGACTCTGGGACTTGGTCCCCTTCCTTTCAAGGGCCTCAGGTCCAGGAATCCATCTTCAGTGTTTTGCAGTCAGTTGTTGTCTTCACAGAATCCCCTATCTCGACTTTACTGTCTTTTTGGGGTAGTAGGGTAACTTTACTCCTACTTTTTACGGTCTTGGGGTGGGGTATCTTGGACACCCTTAGTATTTTCTTACACTCCCAGTGACTCTCTACACACTACACTAGGTCAGAGGTCCATTCTTGGTTCGCATTTCACTTTTGGAGTATATGGTTTGTGTTGTCCCTAGGCCTATTGTCTCCTATTGCATTCTACTGTGTTCTACAGTGTTTACACCACTTTTCTAACTGTTTACTTACCTGATTTTGGTTTGTGTGTATATTTTGTGCATATTACTTACCTCCTAAAGGATAATATTCTCTGATATACTTTTGGCATAACGTCACAAAAATAAAGTACCTTTATTTTCAGTAACTCTGAGTATTGTGTTTCTTATGATATAGTGTTATATTGTATAAGTGGTATAGTAGGAGCTTCTCATGTCTCCTAGTTCAGCCTAAGCTACTCTGCTATAGCTACCTCTATCAACCTAAGATGCTAGAACACTTCTAATCTACTAATAAGGGATAACTGGACCTGGCACAAGGTGTAAGTACCACAAGGTACCCACTATAAGCCAGGCCATCCTTCTACATTGGTGGTGCAGCGGTGGGATAAGTACTTGTAACTGCTTTACCACTTTGTCATTGGTGCTTTTCATAGGAAAAAGATATACCAAATACTTCAGAATACACACAGTAACCTAAACAGTTTAACTTTACTTCTCTAAAACTTTCTAAAAAAATTCTGAAAAGTTTCTGAAAACTTTCAAAAGTTTTCAAAAGTTTTTCTCTGTTCTTTTAAAAGTTCCAAAAACGTTTTTCTCTCTCTGTCCTAAACCTTTTCTTTCATGTCTGCAGTAGAGCCTACTCCCACAGTTGTCCAGGCAACATATGGGAATCTAAGCTTTAAAGGTTTGAGGGGTCTCTGCCTTGAAAGAGGTTTAGCAATTGGTAAGAATCCTATAAAAGATCTTCTCCTTAGCCTTCTCCTAGAAAGTGACCAGAACCAGTCTTGCCCTTCCCAGTATCAGGAGGTAGAAGAGGTGGGTACCCAGCCAGACTCAGAGGAGTCCCCTGAAGATGCTGGGGAGGGTTCTTCTAAGGACCTGTCAGCTAATAGGCTATCTAGTGACACTGGTAGTGGGAGGGGGTCACACACTAGCACAGCACCTTTCATCCCTAAAGGTCAGGTTACTAGAGTCCAGCAGTTATGGAGAGGTCTCTCTCTGCCAATTCCCACATTTCTTCTGTGTTTCACAATTCCCAAGCCTCCCACCCTGAGGATACCTTAATGGAAAGGGAACTCAGAAAGCTGAGGTTGGAAGAGGCCAGGCTGAAGCTTAAACAGCAGCAGCTGGTCTTAGACAAGGAATCTCTGGATGTGGAAAGGGAAAGGCAGAGGTTGGTGTTTGTTCCCCATGGTGGCAGCAGCAGTGTGTTTGATAGTAATCCTGTTAGAGAGCAAGATTCCAAGACACCTGCATAAGATAGTCCCCCCTTACAAGAAGGGAGATGACATTAACAAGTGGTTTGCTGCACTTGAGAGGGCCTGTATGGTACAGTTGGTCCCTCAAAGGCAATGGACTGCTAACTTGTGGCTATCTTTCACTGGTAAGGGTAGGGATAGGCTCCTTACTGTCAGAGAAAGTGATGCTAACAATCACAAAGTTTTGAAGGATGCACTCTTGGATGGATTTGGCTTAACCACTGAACAATATAGGATTAAGTTCAGAGACACCAGAAAAGAGTCCTCTCAAGACTGGACTGACTTTGTAAACTGTTCAGTGAAGGGGTTGGTTACATGGCAGTAAGGTGACTGACTATGAAAGCCTGAATAATCTAATCCTGAGAGAGCATATTTTGAACAATTGTGTGTCTGATTCGTTGCGACAGTACCTGGTAGACTCAGATCTGACCTCTCCCCAAGAATTGGGAAAGAAGGCAGACAAATGGGTCAGAACAAGAGTGAACAGAAAAGTACATACAGGGGGTGACAAGGATGGCAAGAAGAAGGATGTTAAGTCTTCTGACAAGGGTGGGGACAAAGATAAGAAAAAAACATTCTGAGTCTTCATCAAGCCCACAAAAATCCTCTGGGGTGATGGATCCAAATCCTCTTCTCACAATCAGAAAAAGGCATGGTGTTATTTATGTAAAGTAAAAGGCCATTGGGCAAGTGATGCCACTTGTCCAATGAAAAACACCAAGGCTCCCACTACCACAACCCCAACTGCAACCTCTAGTGCCCCTAGTAATAGCAGTGGTGGTGGGAAGTCTACTACAAATAGCCTATCCAAGGGTGTAGCTGGGTTCACTATTGGCAGTGTAGTTGGGGTTGGTATTGTTAGGGAGACCACAGAGGCTGTTTTAGTCTCTGATGGTGGCAATGACTTTGCCACCTTGGTTGCTTGTCCCCTTAATGTGGGTAAGTACAAGCAACTACCCCTAATTAATTGTGTTGAGGCTGAGGCCTGCAGGGACACAGGCGACAATGTAACTATGATTATAGAGAAACTGGTTCACCCTGATCAACACCTATTGGTCAGCAGTACCAAGTGACTGATGCTCACAATAACACACTTAGCCACCCCATGGCTGTTGTGAATCTCAACTCGGGGGGGTTACTGGTCCGAAGAAAGTTGTGGTAGCCACTGAATTACCTGTAGATTGCTTACTAGGCAATGATTTGGAGACATCAGCATGGGCTGAAGTGGAGTTGGAGGCCCATGGAGCAATGCAGGGCATTCCTGGGCATATTTGTGCTTTAACAAGGGCTCAGGCCAAAAAGCAAAAAAGGACAGGGAAACTTGGAACCTGGAACAGTGGACCAAGTGCTCCCAAAAGCTAGGGGTAGGAAGGGTAAATCCTTGCCCACTATCCCTCCCTCTCCAGAAGATTCCCATTTTGAAGAAGAGGAATCCTCTCCCTGTGCAGAACCTACACAGATGAGCTAGCAGCAGACACTGCTGAGCTTTTGGGTGCCGGGGGGCCTGCTAGGGAAGAGCTGAGTGTGGCACAGCATACCTGTCCCACACTAGAGGATTTGAGACAGCAAGCTGTCAAACAGCGGAATGGGGATGTCAGTGATAGCCATAAGGTGTATTGGGAAGACAACCTCCTGTATACTGAATCAAGGGACCCTAAACCTGGAGCTGCCAGGAGATTGGTCATCCCTTTGCAGTACAGGGAGTTCCTTCTTACCTTGGCACATGACATTCCTTTGGCTGTGCATTTGGGCCAAAGTAAAACCTGGGACAGGCTTGTTCCCCTCTTTCACTGGCCTCATATGTCAGAGGACACCAAAGAGTTTTGTCGCTCTTGTGTGACCTGCCAAGCCAGTGGCAAGACCGGTGGCACACTAAAAGGCCCCTTTAATTCCACTTCCTGTGGTTGGGGTACCTTTGAAAGGGGTGGGATTGAAACTTTGGCCCCTTGACCCTCCAACTGCTTCAGACAATAGGTTTATCCTGGTGGTAGTGGACCATGCCACTAGGTACCCTGAAGCAATTCCCTTGAGGACCACTACAGCTCCTTCAGTGGCAAAGGCCCTCCTGGGAATATTTTGCAGAGTGGACTTCCCTAAGGAAGTGGTGTCAGACAGAGGTAGTAACTTCCTGTCTGCATACCTCAAGGCAATGTGGAAGGAGTGTGGTGTAACATACAAGTTCACTATTCCTTATCATCCACAAACAAATGGTCTTGTTGAGAGGTTTAATAAAACTCTCAAAGGTATGATACTGGGACTCCCTGAAAAACTCAGAAGGAGATGGGATGTCCTGTTACCTTGCCTCCTTTTTGCTTACAGGGAGGTACCCCAGCAAAGGAGTGGGCTTTAGCCCCATTGAACTCCTCTTTGGACACCCTGTGAGAGGTCCCCTTGCACTTGTTAAGGAGCGTTGGGAACAACCTATAAAAGCTCCTAAACAGGACACTGTGGATTATGTACTTGGCCTAAGATCAAGAATGGCTGAGTACATGAAAAAGGCCAGTAAAAAACTTCAGGCCAGCCAGGAGCTGCAAAAGCAATGGCATGACCAGAAGGCTGTCCTGACCCAGTTCCACCCAGGACAGAAGGTGTGGATATTGGAGCATGTGGCCCCAAGAGCACTCCAGGACAAATGGAGTGGACCCCATCTAATTGTTGATAAAAAAGGGTGAGGTTACCTACTTCGTAGACCTGGGCACTGCCAGGAGTCCCTTTAGGGTGCTCCATGTCAACCGCCTAAAACCCTACTATGACAGGGCTGATCTCAACCTGCTCATGGCAACTGATGAGGGACAGGAAGAATAGAGTGACCCTCTCCCTGGTCTCTTCTCCACCACTGAAGCTGATGGCTTAGTGGAGGGAGTACTACTGGCAGATTGTCTTATTGCTGAGCAGAAAGGTAACTGTAAATCCTTTAAGTCAGTTTTCTCAACTCTTCTCGCTGATACCAGGTACCACTACTTGATATAAGCATACAATCAATACTGGAGACAGATTACTTGTCAAAAGTAAGATTTATAGGCAGCCTGGCCATGTCAGGGACTGCATTAAACAAGAAGTTCAGAAAATGTTAGACTTAGGAGTGAATGAGCCTTCAGAAAGCCCATTGGCTAGCCCAGTGGTGCTTGTTCCAAAACCTCACAGTAAGGATGGTAAAAGAGGGATGAGGTTTTGTGTTGACTATAGAGGGATCAACCAAGTAACCAAGACAGATGCTCACCCTATACCCAGGGCAGATGAGCTGATAGATACACTGGCTTCTGCCAAGTATCTAAGCACTTTTGATTTAACTGCAGGGTATTGGCAGAATAAATTATCAGAAGATGCTAAACCCAAGACTGCATTTTCAACCATTGGAAGGCACTATCAATTCACTGTGATGCCCTTTAGTCTGAAGAATGCACCTGCCACTTTCATGATGATATAGCTGTCTTTAGCTCCACCTGGGATGATCACCTGGTCCACCTGTGGAAAGTTTTGGAGGCCCTGCAAAAGGCAGGCCTCACTATCTAGGCCTCAAAGTGCCTGATAGTGCAGGGGACAGTGGTTTATCTGTGCCACCTGGTAGGTGGGGAACAGATTGCCCCACTGTAGGGGAAGATCCAGACCATTATGGAATGGACTCCCCCTACAACTCAAGCCCAGGTGAGAGCCTTTTTAGGCCTCACATGGTACTATAGGAGGTTTATTAAAAATTATTGCTCCATTGCAGCTCCTCTTAATGACCTCACTAGTAAGAAGATGCCTAAAAAGGTATTGTGGACAGCCAGCTGTCAAAAATCTTTTGATGAGCTCAAACAGGCCATGTGCTCTGCATCTGTCCTAAAAAGCCCTTTCTACTCCAAAAAGTTCATAGTCCAGACTCATGCTTCTGAATTGGGGGTTGGGGCAGTGTTATCACAGCTTAATACTGAGGGCCAGGATCAACCTGTTGCTTTTATCAGCAGGAGGTTGACCCCTAGAGAAAAGCGTTTGTCTGCCATAGAGAGGGAGGCCTTTGTTGTGGTCTGGGCACTGAAAAAGTTGAGACCATACCTGTTTGGTACTCACTTCATTGTTCAGACAGACAACAAACCTCTTCTTTCGATAAAACAAATGAAAGGTGACAACCCTAAATTGTTGAGGTGGTCCATCTACCTACAGGGAATGGACTATACAGTGGAACATAGACCTGGGAGTACCCATTCCAAGGCAGATTAACTCTCCAGATATTTCCACTTAGACAATGAAGACTCATCTGGGCAAGGTTAGCCTTATTGTCCCTCGTTTTGGGGGGGGGGGGTTGTGTAGGAAAGTACCATTTTGCCTGGCATGTTACCCCCATTTTTACTTATATGTATGGTTGTTTTTGCCTGTGTCACTGGGATCCTACTAGCCAGGACCCCAGTGCTCATAAGTTGTGCCCTATATGTGTTCCCTGTGTGGTGCCTAACTGTATCACGGAGGCTCTGCTAACCAGTGTTTATGCTCTCTCTGCTTTTAAAATTGTCACTGCAGGCTAGTGACTAATTTTACGTATTCTGATTGGCACACTGGAACAACCTTACAATTCCCTAGTATATGATACCTAGGTACCCAGGGTATTGGGGTTCCAAGAGATCCCTACGGGATGAAGCATTTCTTTTGCCACCCATAGGGAGCTCAGACAATTCTTACACAGGACTGCCACTGCAGGCTGAGTGAAATAACGTCCACGTTATTTCACAGCCCTTTTACACTGCACTTAAGTAACTTATAAGTCACCTATATGTCTAACCCTCACTTAGTGAAGGTTAGGTGCAAAGTTACTTAGGGGCATATTTAGGGGCATATTTATACTCTGTTGGCGCCGCAATTGCGTCGTTTTTTTTAACGCAATTCCGACGCAAAACTAACTCCATATTTATACTTTGGCGTTAGACGCGTCTAGCGCCAAAGTCCATGGAGTTTGTGTCATTTATTAGCGTAGACACCTACTTTGCGTTAATGATATGCAAGGTAGGCGTTCCCGTCTAAAAAATTTACTCCGAGGCATGTGCGCCGTATTTACACTCCCGGGCAAAATTCGCGCCCGGGAGTGGGCGGGTCAAAAAAAATGACGTACGCCCGCTTTTGCGCCGTTTTTTAGCGCCTGGTCAGGGCAGGCGTTAAGGGACCTGTAGGCTCGGAAGGAACCCAGAAGTGCCCTCCCATGCCCCCAGGGACCCCCCCTGTCACCCTTGCCCACCCCAGGAGGACGCCTAAGGATGGAGGGACCCATCCCAGGGACATTAAGGTAAGTTGAGGTAAGTGTTTTTATTTTTTATTTTTTGTGGCATAGGGGGGCCTAACTTGTGCCCCCCTACATGCCACTATGCCCAATGACCATGCCCAGGGGACAGATGTCCCCTGGGCATGGCCATTGGGCAAGGGGGCATGACTCCTGTCTTTGCTAAGACAGGAGTCATTTCTATGGGGGTTGGGAGTCGAAAAAAATGGCGCAAAAAGGGGTGAGGCGAAAAATTTGCCTCTGCCTGACTTGACCCATTTTTTGGCGCCCAAGCTCCATATCCCCCTACGCCGGCGCTGCCTGGTGTACGTCATTTTTTTTCACGCACACCAGGCAGCGCCGGAGGCTAACGCCGGCTAACGTCATTGAATAAATATGGCGCCCGCATGGCGATTCAGAATGGCGTTAGCCGGCGCTAATTTTTTTGACGCTAAACTGCGTTACCGCAGTTTTGCGTCAAAAAGTATAAATATGGCCCTTAGTGTGAGGGCACCCTGGCACTAGCCAAGGTGCCCCCACATTGTTCAGGGCAATTTCCCCGGACTTTGTGAGTGCGGGGACACCATTATAAGTGTGAACTACATATAGGTCAATACCTATGTGTAGCTTCACAATGGTAACTTCGAACATGGCCATGTAACATGTCAAGGATCATGGAATTGTCACCCCAATACCATTCTGGTAGTGGGGGGGACAATTCCATGCATCCCCGGGGCTCCAGCATGGACCCCGGGTACTGCTCTACTAGCTCTCTGGCATTTTCTCTGCAGCTACCGCTGCTGCCAACCCTCAGACAGGTTTCTGCCCCCCTGGGGCCTGGGCAGTCCAGTCCCAGGAAGGCAGAACAAAGGATTTCCTCTGAGAGATGGTGTTACACCCTCTCTCTTTGGAAATAGGTGTGAAGGGCCTGAGGGGAGTAGCCTCTCCTGGCCTCTGGAAATGCTTTGAAGGGCACAGATGGTGCCCTCCTTGCATAAACCAGTCTACACCGGTTCAGAGATCCCCCAGCCCCTGCTCTGGTGCGAAACTGGACAAAGGAAAGGGGAGTGACCACTCCCCTGTCCTTCACAACCCCAGAGGTGGTGCCCAGAGCTCCTCCAGTGTGTCCCAGACCTCTGCCATTTTGAAAGCAGAGGTGTGAGGGCACAATGGAGACCTCTGAGTGGCCAGTGCCAGCAGGTGACGTCAGCGACCCCTCCTGATAGGCTCTTACCTGGTTAGGTAGCCAATCCTCCTCTGAGGGCTATTTAGGGTCTCTCCTGTGGGTTTCTCGTCAGATAACAAATGCAAGAACTCACAAGAGTTCCTCTGCACTTCTCTCTTTGACTTCTGCCAAGGATCGACCGCTGACTGCTCCAGGACGCCTGCAAAACCGCAACAAAGTAGCAAAAAGACTACCAGCAACATTGTAGCGCCTCATCCTGCTGGCTTTCTTGACTGTTTCCTGGTGGTGCATGCTCTGAGGGCTGTCTGCCTTCACCCTGCACTGGAAGCCAAGAAGAAATCTCCTGTGGGTCGATGGAATCTTCCCCCTGCCAACGCAGGGACCAAACTTCTGCATCACTGGTCCTCTGGGTCCCCTCTCTTCTTCACGAGCGTGGGCCCTGCAACACAGGAGCTGGATCCAAGTGTTCCCAACAGTCCAGTGGCCCTTCTGTCCAAATTTGGTGGAGGTAAGTCCTTGCCTCCACACGCCAGACAGTAATCCTGTGTACTGCATTAACTGCAGCTGCTAGGGCTTCTGTGCACCCTTGCAAGACTTCCTTTGTGCACAGCACAGCCCAGGCCCCCAGTACTCCTTCCTGCATTGCCCAACTCATTGAGTTGGACTCTGACTTCGTGGGACCCTCTTTTGTTGTGCTGAGACAGCCACTGTGCTCAGATCTTCTGAACGCCTGTTCAGGTACTTCTGCTGGTGGTGCCTACTTCTGCATGGGCTCTCTCTGTTGCTGAGTCCTCCCTCTGTGTCGTCCTCCAAGGGGCAACCTCCTGGTCGTTCCCGGGCCCTGGCAGCATCCAAAACCTTCAACCATGACTCTTGCAGCTAGCAAGGCTTGTTTGCAGTCTTTCTGCATGGAAACAACTCTGCTTCCTCCAGCACACCGTGGGACATCTTCTGACCAAAGGAGAAGTTCCTGGCACCTTCCGTGTTGCAGAATCTTTGGCATTTTCCACCCAGAGGCAGCCCTTTTGCACCTTCATCCGGGGTTTAGTAGGCTTCTCCCCCCCTGGACACTTGCATGACTCTGGGACTTGGTCCCCTTCCTTTCAAGGGCCTCAGGTCCAGGAATCCATCTTCAGTGTTTTGCAGTCAGTTGTTGTCTTCACAGAATCCCCTATCTCGACTTTACTGTCTTTTTGGGGTAGTAGGGTAACTTTACTCCTACTTTTTACGGTCTTGGGGTGGGGTATCTTGGACACCCTTAGTATTTTCTTACACTCCCAGTGACTCTCTACACACTACACTAGGTCAGAGGTCCATTCTTGGTTCGCATTTCACTTTTGGAGTATATGGTTTGTGTTGTTCCTAGGCCTATTGTCTCCTATTGCATTCTACTGTGTTCTACAGTGTTTACACCACTTTTCTAACTGTTTACTTACCTGATTTTGGTTTGTGTGTATATTTTGTGCATATTACTTACCTCCTAAAGGATAATATTCTCTGATATACTTTTGGCATAACGTCACAAAAATAAAGTACCTTTATTTTTAGTAACTCTGAGTATTGTGTTTCTTATGATATAGTGTTATATTGTATAAGTGGTATAGTAGGAGCTTCTCATGTCTCCTAGTTCAGCCTAAGCTACTCTGCTATAGCTACCTCTATCAACCTAAGATGCTAGAACACTTCTAATCTACTAATAAGGGATAACTGGACCTGGCACAAGGTGTAAGTACCACAAGGTACCCACTATAAGCCAGGCCATCCTTCTACATTGGTGGTGCAGCGGTGGGATAAGTACTTGTAACTGCTTTACCACTTTGTCATTGGTGCTTTTCATAGGAAAAAGATATACCAAATACTTCAGAATACACACAGTAACCTAAACAGTTTAACTTTACTTCTCTAAAACTTTCTAAAAATTTTCTGAAAAGTTTCTGAAAACTTTCAAAAGTTTTCAAAAGTTTTTCTCTGTTCTTTTAAAAGTTCCAAAAACGTTTTTCTCTCTCTGTCCTAAACCTTTTCTTTCATGTCTGCAGTAGAGCCTACTCCCACAGTTGTCCAGGCAACATATGGGAATCTAAGCTTTAAAGGTTTGAGGGGTCTCTGCCTTGAAAGAGGTTTAGCAATTGGTAAGAATCCTATAAAAGATCTTCTCCTTAGCCTTCTCCTAGAAAGTGACCAGAACCAGTCTTGCCCTTCCCAGTATCAGGAGGTAGAAGAGGGGGGTACCCAGCCAGACTCAGAGGAGTCCCCTGAGGATGCTGGGGAGGGTTCTTCTAAGGACCTGTCAGCTAATAGGCTATCTAGTGACACTGGTAGTGGGAGGGGGTCACACACTAGCACAGCACCTTTCATCCCTAAAGGTCAGGTTACTAGAGTCCAGCAGTTATGGAGAGGTCTCTCTCTGCCAATTCCCACATTTCTTCTGTGTTTCACAATTCCCAAGCCTCCCACCCTGAGGATACCTTAATGGAAAGGGAACTCAGAAAGCTGAGGTTGGAAGAGGCCAGGCTGAAGCTTAAACAGCAGCAGCTGGTCTTAGACAAGGAATCTCTGGATGTGGAAAGGGAAAGGCAGAGGTTGGCGTTTGTTCCCCATGGTGGCAGCAGCAGTGTGTTTGATAGTAATCCTGTTAGAGAGCAAGATTCCAAGACACCTGCATAAGATAGTCCCCCCTTACAAGAAGGGGGATGACATTAACAAGTGGTTTGCTGCACTTGAGAGGGCCTGTATGGTACAGTTGGTCCCTCAAAGGCAATGGACTGCTAACTTGTGGCTATCTTTCACTGGTAAGGATAGGGATAGGCTCCTTACTGTCAGAGAAAGTGATGCTAACAATCACAAAGTTTTGAAGGATGCACTCTTGGATGGATTTGGCTTAACCACTGAACAATATAGGATTAAGTTCAGAGACACCAGAAAAGAGTCCTCTCAAGACTGGACTGACTTTGTAGACTGTTCAGTGAAGGGGTTGGTTACATGGCAGTAAGGTGACTGACTATGAAAGCCTGAATAATCTAATCCTGAGAGAGCATATTTTGAACAATTGTGTGTCTGATTCGTTGCAACAGTACCTGGTAGACTCAGATCTGACCTCTCCCCAAGAATTGGGAAAGAAGGCAGACAAATGGGTCAGAACAAGAGTGAACAGAAAAGTTCATACAGGGGGTGACAAGGATGGCAAGAAGAAGGATGTTAAGTCTTCTGACAAGGGTGGGGACAAAGATAAGAAAAAAACATTCTGAGTCTTCATCAAGCCCACAAAAATCCTCTGGGGTGATGGATCCAAATCCTCTTCTCACAATCAGAAAAAGGCATGGTGTTATTTATGTAAAGTAAAAGGCCATTGGGCAAGTGATGCCACTTGTCCAATGAAAAACACCAAGGCTCCCACTACCACAACCCCAACTGCAACCTCTAGTGCCCCTAGTAATAGCAGTGGTGGTGGGAAGTCTACTACAAATAGCCAATCCAAGGGTGTAGCTGGGCTCACTATTGGCAGTGTAGTTGGGGTTGGTATTGTTAGGGAGACCACAGAGGCTGTTTTAGTCTCTGATGGT
The DNA here is from genome assembly GCF_031143425.1 of Pleurodeles waltl. Taxonomy (NCBI): domain Eukaryota; kingdom Metazoa; phylum Chordata; class Amphibia; order Caudata; family Salamandridae; genus Pleurodeles; species Pleurodeles waltl. Next base: position 1,107,474,941 of record NC_090444.1, on the reverse strand, counting down.
GGCAATGACTTTGCCACCTTGGTTGCTTGTCCCCTTAATGTGGGTAAGTACAAGCAACTACCCCTAATTAATTGTGTTGAGGCTGAGGCCTGCAGGGACACAGGCGACAATGTAACTATGATTATAGAGAAACTGGTTCACCCTGATCAACACCTATTGGTCAGCAGTACCAAGTGACTGATGCTCACAATAACACACTTAGCCACCCCATGGCTGTTGTGAATCTCAACTCGGGGGGGTTACTGGTCCGAAGAAAGTTGTGGTAGCCACTGAATTACCTGTAGATTGCTTACTAGGCAATGATTTGGAGACATCAGCATGGGCTGAAGTGGAGTTGGAGGCCCATGGAGCAATGCAGGGCATTCCTGGGCATATTTGTGCTTTAACAAGGGCTCAGGCCAAAAAGCAAAAAAGGACAGGGAAACTTGGAACCTGGAACAGTGGACCAAGTGCTCCCAAAAGCTAGGGGTAGGAAGGGTAAATCCTTGCCCACTATCCCTCCCTCTCCAGAAGATTCCCATTTTGAAGAAGAGGAATCCTCTCCCTGTGCAGAACCTACACAGATGAGCTAGCAGCAGACACTGCTGAGCTTTTGGGTGCCGGGGGGCCTGCTAGGGAAGAGCTGAGTGTGGCACAGCATACCTGTCCCACACTAGAGGATTTGAGACAGCAAGCTGTCAAACAGCGGAATGGGGATGTCAGTGATAGCCATAAGGTGTATTGGGAAGACAACCTCCTGTATACTGAATCAAGGGACCCTAAACCTGGAGCTGCCAGGAGATTGGTCATCCCTTTGCAGTACAGGGAGTTCCTTCTTACCTTGGCACATGACATTCCTTTGGCTGGGCGTTTGGGCCAAAGTAAAACCTGGGACAGGCTTGTTCCCCTCTTTCACTGGCCTCATATGTCAGAGGACACCAAAGAGTTTTGTCGCTCTTGTGTGACCTGCCAAGCCAGTGGCAAGACCGGTGGCACACTAAAAGGCCCCTTTAATTCCACTTCCTGTGGTTGGGGTACCTTTGAAAGGGGTGGGATTGAAACTTTGGCCCCTTGACCCTCCAACTGCTTCAGACAATAGGTTTATCCTGGTAGTAGTGGACCATGCCACTAGGTACCCTGAAGCAATTCCCTTGAGGACCACTACAGCTCCTTCAGTGGCAAAGGCCCTCCTGGGAATATTTTGCAGAGTGGACTTCCCTAAGGAAGTGGTGTCAGACAGAGGTAGTAACTTCCTGTCTGCATACCTCAAGGCAATGTGGAAGGAGTGTGGTGTAACATACAAGTTCACTATTCCTTATCATCCACAAACAAATGGTCTTGTTGAGAGGTTTAATAAAACTCTCAAAGGTATGATAATGGGACTCCCTGAAAAACTCAGAAGGAGATGGGATGTCCTGTTACCTTGCCTCCTTTTTGCTTACAGGGAGGTACCCCAGCAAAGGAGTGGGCTTTAGCCCCATTGAACTCCTCTTTGGACACCCTGTGAGAGGTCCCCTTGCACTTGTTAAGGAGCGTTGGGAACAACCTATAAAAGCTCCTAAACAGGACACTGTGGATTATGTACTTGGCCTAAGATCAAGAATGGCTGAGTACATGAAAAAGGCCAGTAAAAAACTTCAGGCCAGCCAGGAGCTGCAAAAGCAATGGCATGACCAGAAGGCTGTCCTGACCCAGTTCCACCCAGGACAGAAGGTGTGGATATTGGAGCATGTGGCCCCAAGAGCACTCCAGGACAAATGGAGTGGACCCCATCTAATTGTTGATAAAAAAGGGTGAGGTTACCTACTTCGTAGACCTGGGCACTGCCAGGAGTCCCTTTAGGGTGCTCCATGTCAACCGCCTAAAACCCTACTATGACAGGGCTGATCTCAACCTGCTCATGGCAACTGATGAGGGACAGGAAGAATAGAGTGACCCTCTCCCTGGTCTCTTCTCCACCACTGAAGCTGATGGCTTAGTGGAGGGAGTACTACTGGCAGATTGTCTTATTGCTGAGCAGAAAGGTAACTGTAAATCCTTTAAGTCAGTTTTCTCAACTCTTCTCGCTGATACCAGGTACCACTACTTGATATAAGCATACAATCAATACTGGAGACAGATTACTTGTCAAAAGTAAGATTTATAGGCAGCCTGGCCATGTCAGGGACTGCATTAAACAAGAAGTTCAGAAAATGTTAGACTTAGGAGTGAATGAGCCTTCAGAAAGCCCATTGGCTAGCCCAGTGGTGCTTGTTCCAAAACCTCACAGTAAGGATGGTAAAAGAGGGATGAGGTTTTGTGTTGACTATAGAGGGATCAACCAAGTAACCAAGACAGATGCTCACCCTATACCCAGGGCAGATGAGCTGATAGATACACTGGCTTCTGCCAAGTATCTAAGCACTTTTGATTTAACTGCAGGGTATTGGCAGAATAAATTATCAGAAGATGCTAAACCCAAGACTGCATTTTCAACCATTGGAAGGCACTATCAATTCACTGTGATGCCCTTTAGTCTGAAGAATGCACCTGCCACTTTCCAAAGGTTGGTGAACACAGTTCTGCAAGGGTTGAAAGCTTTTAGTGCAGCATATCTGGATGATATAGCTGTCTTTAGCTCCACCTGGGATGATCACCTGGTCCACCTGTGGAAAGTTTTGGAGGCCCTGCAAAAGGCAGGCCTCACTATCTAGGCCTCAAAGTGCCGGATAGTGCAGGGGACAGTGGTTTATCTGTGCCACCTGGTAGGTGGGGAACAGATTGCCCCACTGCAGGGGAAGATCCAGACCATTATGGAATGGACTCCCCCTACAACTCAAGCCCAGGTGAGAGCCTTTTTAGGCCTCACATGGTACTATAGGAGGTTTATTAAAAATTATTGCTCCATTGCAGCTCCTCTTAATGACCTCACTAGTAAGAAGATGCCTAAAAAGGTATTGTGGACAGCCAGCTGTCAAAAATCTTTTGATGAGCTCAAACAGGCCATGTGCTCTGCATCTGTCCTAAAAAGCCCTTGCTACTCCAAAAAGTTCATAGTCCAGACTCATGCTTCTGAATTAGGGGTTGGGGCAGTGTTATCACAGCTTAATACTGAGGGCCAGGATCAACCTGTTGCTTTTATCAGCAGGAGGTTGACCCCTAGAGAAAAGCGTTTGTCTGCCATAGAGAGGGAGGCCTTTGTTGTGGTCTGGGCACTGAAAAAGTTGAGACCATACCTGTTTGGTACTCACTTTATTGTTCAGACAGACAACAAACCTCTTCTTTCGATAAAACAAATGAAAGGTGACAACCCTAAATTGTTGAGGTGGTCCATCTCCCTACAGGGAATGGACTATACAGTGGAACATAGACCTGGGAGTACCCATTCCAATGCAGATTAACTCTCCAGATATTTCCATTTAGACAATGAAGACTCATCTGGGCAAGGTTAGCCTTATTGTCCCTCGTTTTGGGGGGGGGGGGGTTGTGTAGGAAAGTACCATTTTGCCTGGCATGTTACCCCCATTTTTACTTATATGTATGGTTGTTTTTGCCTGTGTCACTGGGATCCTACTAGCCAGGACCCCAGTGCTCATAAGTTGTGCCCTATATGTGTTCTCTGTGTGGTGCCTAACTGTATCACGGAGGCTCTGCTAACCAGTGTTTATGCTCTCTCTGCTTTTAAAATTGTCACTGCAGGCTAGTGACTAATTTTACGTATTCTGATTGGCACACTGGAACACCCTTACAATTCCCTAGTATATGATACCTAGGTACCCAGGGTATTGGGGTTCCAAGAGATCCCTACGGGATGCAGCATTTCTTTTGCCACCCATAGGGAGCTCAGACAATTCTTACACAGGACTGCCACTGCAGCCTGAGTGAAATAACGTCCACGTTATTTCACAGCCCTTTTACACTGCACTTAAGTAACTTATAAGTCACCTATATGTCTAACCCTCACTTAGTAAAGGTTAGGTGCAAAGTTACTTAGGGGCATATTTAGGGGCATATTTATACTCTGTTGGCGCCGGAATTGCGTCGTTTTTTTTAACGCAATTCCGACGCAAAACTAACTCCATATTTATACTTTGGCGTTAGACGCGTCTAGCGCCAAAGTCCATGGAGTTTGCGTCATTTTTTAGCGTAGACACCTACTTTGCGTTAATGATATGCAAGGTAGGCGTTCCCGTCTAAAAAATTTACTCTGAGGCATGTGCGCCGTATTTACACTCCCGGGCAAAATTCGCGCCCGGGAGTGGGCGGGTAAAAAAAAATGACGTACGGCCGCTTTTGCGCCGTTTTTTAGCGCCTGGTCAGGGCAGGCGTTAAGGGACCTGTAGGCTCGGAAGGAACCCAGAAGTGCCCTCCCATGCCCCCAGGGACCCCCCCTGTCACCCTTGCCCACCCCAGGAGGACGCCTAAGGATGGAGGGACCCATCCCAGGGACATTAAGGTAAGTTGAGGTAAGTGTTTTTATTTTTTATTTTTTGTGGCATAGGGGGGCCTAACTTGTGCCCCCCTACATGCCACTCTGCCCAATGACCATGCCCAGGCGACAGATGTCCCCTGGGCATGGCCATTGGGCAAGGGGGCATGACTCCTGTCTTTGCTAAGACAGGAGTCATTTCTATGGGGGTTGGGAGTCGGAAAAAATGGCGCAAAAAGGGGTGAGGTGAAAAATTTGCCTCAGCCTGACTTGCCCCATTTTTTGGCGCCCAAGCTCCATATCCCCCTACGCCGGCGCTGCCTGGTGTACGTCATTTTTTTTCACGCACACCAGGCAGCGCCGGAGGCAAACGCCGGCTAACGTCATTGAGTAAATACGGCGCCCGCATGGCGATTCAGAATGGCGTTAGCCGGCGCTAATTTTTTTGACGCTAAACTGCGTTACCGCAGTTTTGCGTCAAAAAGTATAAATATGGCCCTTAGTGTGAGGGCACCCTGGCACTAGCCAAGGTGCCCCCACATTGTTCAGGGCAATTTCCCCGGACTTTGTGAGTGCGGGGATACCATTATACGTGTGAACTACATATAGGTCAATACCTATGTGTAGCTTCACAATGGTAACTTCGAACATGGCCATGTAACATGTCAAGGATCATGGAATTGTCACCCCAATACCATTCTGGTATTGGGGGGGACAATTCCATGCATCCCCGGGGCTCCAGCATGGACCCCGGGTACTGCTCTACTAGCTCTCAGGCATTTTCTCTGCAGCTACCGCTGCTGCCAACCCTCAGCCAGGTTTCTGCCCCCCTGGGGCCTGGGCAGTCCAGTCCCAGGAAGGCAGAACAAAGGATTTCCTCTGAGAGATGGTGTTACACCCTCTCTCTTTGGAAATAGGTGTGAAGGGCCTGAGGGGAGTAGCCTCTCCTGGCCTCTGAAAATGCTTTGAAGGGCACAGATTGTGCCCTCCTTGCATAAACCAGTCTACACCCATTCAGGGATCCTCCAGCCCCTGCTCTGGCGTGAAACTGGACAAAGGAAAGGGGAGTGACCACTCCCCTGTCCTTCACAACCCCAGAGGTGGTGCCCAGAGCTCCTCCAGTGTGTCCCAGACCTCTGCCATTTTGAATGCAGAGGAGTGAGGGCACAATGGAGACCTCTGAGTGGCCAGTGCCAGCAGGAGACATCAGAGACCCCTCCTGATAGGCTCTTACCTGGTTCGATAGCCAATCCTCCTCTGAGGCCTATTTAGGGTCTCTCCTGTGGTTTTCTCGTCAGATAACAAATGCAAGAACTCACCAGAGTTCCTCTGCACTTCTCACTTTGACTTCTGCCAAGGATCGACCGCTGACTGCTCCAGAACGCCTGCAAAACCGCAACAAAGTAGTAAGAAGACTACGAGCAACATTGTAGCAGTTCATCCTGCCTGCTTTCTTGACAGTTTCCTGGTGGTGCATGCTCTGAGGGCTGTCTGCCTTCACCCTGCACTGGAAGCCAAGAAGAAATCTCTGTGGGTCGACGGAATCTTCCCCCTGCCAACGCAGGCACCAAACTTCTGCATCACCGGTCCTCTGGGTCCCCTCTCATCTTGACGAGCATGGTCCCTGGAACACAGGAGCTGGATCCAAGTGTCCGCGACAATCCAGTGGCCCTTCTGTCCAAATTTGGTGGAGGTAAGTCCTTGCCTCCCCATGCCAGACACTAATCCTGTGTACTGCGTGAAATGCAGCTGCTAGGGCTTCTGTGCACTTTTGCAAGACTTCCTTCATGCACAGCACAGCCCAGTTCCCCAGCACTCCGTCCTGCATAGCCCAACTCGCTGAGTTGGACTCCGACTTCGTGGGACCCTCTTTTGTTGTGCTGAGATGACCGCCATGCTCAGATCTTCTGAATGCCTGTTCAGGTGCTTCTGCGGGTGCTGCCTGCTTCTGCCTGGGTTCTCTCTGTTGCTGAGTGCCCCCTCTGTCTCGTCCTTTAAGCGGCGACCTCCAGGTCGTTCCTGGGCTCTGCCAGCATCCAAAACCTTCAACTGTGACTCTTGCAGCTAGCAAGGCTTGTTTGTAGTCTTTCTGCATGAAAACAACTCTGCATCCTCCAGCATGCCATGGGACATCTTCTGACCAAAGGAGAAGTTCCTGGCACCTTCCGTGTTGCAGAATCTTTGGCTTCTTCCAACCTGAGGCAGCCCTTTTGCACCTTCATTGGGTTTTAGTGGGCTCCTGCCCCCCCGGATGCTTGCGTGACTCTTGGACTTGGACACCTTCATTTGCAGGTCCTCAGGTCCAGGAATCCATCTTCAGTGTTTTGCAGTCAGTTGTTGTCTTTGTAGAATCCCCTATCTCGACTTTACTGTCTTTTTGGGGTAGTAGGGTAACTTTACTCCTACTTTTTAGGGTCTTGGGGTGGGGTATCTTGGGACACCCTTAGTGTTTTCTTACACTCCCAGCGACCCTCTACACAATACACTAGGTCTGGGGTCCATTTGTGGTTCGCATTCCACTTTTGGAGTATATGGTTGTGTTGCCCCTAGGCCTATTGTCTCCTATTGCATTCTATTGTGTTCTACTGTGTTTGCACTACTTTTCTAACTGTTTACTTACCTGATTTTTGTTTGTGTGTATATTTCGTGTATATTACTTACCTCCTAAGAGGGAATATCCTTTGAGATACTTTTGGCATATTGTCACAAAAATAAAGTACCTTTATTTTTAGTAACTCCGAGTATTGTGTTTCTTATAATATAGTGCTATATGATATAAGTGGTATAGTAGGAGCTTTGCATGTCTCCTAGTTCAGCCTAAGCTGCTCTGCTATAGCTAAGCTGCTAGAACACTTCTAATCTACTAGTAATGGATAACTGGACCTGGCACAAGGTGTAAGTACCACAAGGTACCCACTGTAAGCCAGGCCAGCCTCCTACAATACCCCACCCCAAGACCCTGAAAAGTAGGATTAAAGTGACCCTACTTCCCTAGAAACACACTAAAGTCGTGATAGAAGATTCTGCAAAGACCACAACTGACTTCAATGCACTGAAGACGGATTCCTGGACCTGAGGACTGGTGAAGGAAGGGGACCAAGTCCAAGAGTCACGAAAGTGTCCAGAGTGGGCAGGAGCCCACTAAACCCCGGATGAAGGTACAAAATGGTTGCCTCCGGGTGGAAGAAGCTAAAGATTCTGCAACAACGGAAGGTGCCAGGAACTTCTTTGCACAGAAGATGTCCCACGGAATGCTGGAGGATGCAGAGTTGTTTCCTTGCAGAAAGGCCACAAACAAGCCTTGCTAGCTGCAAAGGTCACGGTTGAAGAAAATGGGTGCTGCCTGGGCGCAGGAAGGACCAGGAGGTCGCCCGTTGGAATAGAAGACAGAAGGCGCCCTCAGCAACACAGAGAGCCCACGCAAAAGAAGGCAGCACCCACAGAAGTACTTGAACATGGTTTCAAGAAAAGTGAGCACAGCGGTCATCTGAACACTACAAAGGAGGGTCCCACAAAGCCGGTGGTGAACTCAGCGAGTTGAGCAATGCAGGAAGGAGTGCTGGGGACCTAGGCTGTGTTGTGCATGAAGTATTCCTTGCAAAAGTGCACAGAAGCCCTAGCAGCTACAGTTCACGCTGTATACAGGATTACTGTCTGACGAGGGGAGGCAAGGACTTACCTCTGCCAAATTTGGACAGATGGACCACTAGACTGTCTGGGTCACTTGGATCCAGCTCCTGTGTTCCACGTACCACGCTCGTCACGATGAGAGGGGACCCAGAGGACTGGTGAAGCAGAAGTTTGGTGCCTGCATTAGCAGGGGGAAGATTCAGTCGACCCACGGGAGATTTCTTCTTGGCTTCCAGTGCAGGGTGAAGGCAGACACCCCCCAGAGCATGCACCACCTGGAAATAGTTGAGAAAGCCGTCAGGATTAGGCACTACAATGTCACTGGTAGTCTTTTTGCTACTTTGTTGCAGTTTTGCAGGCGTCCTGGAGCAGTCAGAGGTCGATCCTTGGCAGAAGTCGAAGAGGGAGATGCAGAGGAACTCTTTTGAGTTCTTGCATTCATCACCTGAAGAGAAACCCACGGGAGAGCCCCTAAATAGCCCTCAGAGGAGGATTGGCCACCTAGTCAGGTTAGCACCTATCAGGAGGGGTCTCTGACATCACCTTCTGGCACTGTTCACTCAAAGGCCTCCATTGTGCCCTCACACCTCTGGATTCAAGATGGCAGAGGTGTGGGACACACTGGAGGAGCTCTGGGCACCACCCCTGGGGTTGTGATGGACAGGGGAGTGATCTCTCCCCTTTCCTTTGTCCAGTTTCACACCAGAACGGGCCTAGGGGTTCCCTGAACCGGTGTAGACTGGTTTATGCAAGGAGGGCACCATCTGTGCCCTTCAAAGCATTTCCAGAGGCCAGGAGAGGCTACTCCTCTCATGCCCTTAACACCTCTTTCCAAAGAGAGAGGATGTAACACCCTCTCTCAGAGGAAACCGTTTGTTCTACCTACCTGGGACTGGGCTGCCCAGACCCCAGGAGGGCAGAAGCCTGTCTGTGGGTTTACATCAGCAGTAGCTGCAGTGAAATTCCAGAGAACGTGTTTTGGCAGTTCCCAGGGTCCATGCTGGAGCCCCGGGGATGCATGGGATTGGCACCCCAATACCAAATTTGGCATTGGAGGACAATTCCATGATCTTAGATATGTTACATGGCCATATTCGGAGTTACCATTGTGAAGCTACTTATAGGTATTGACCTATATGTAGTGCACGCATATAATGGTATCCCTGCACTCACAAATTCCGGGGAAATCGCCCTGAACTATGTGGGGGCACCTTGGCTAGTGCCAGGGTGCCCTCACACTTAGTAACTTTGCACCGAACCTTCACCAAGTGAGGGTTAGACATATAGGTGACTTATAATTCACTTAAGTGCAGTGTATAATGGCTGTGAAATAACGTGGATGTTATTTCACTCAGGCTGCAGTGGCAGTCCTGTGTAAGAATTGACTGAGCTCCCTATGGGTGGCAAAAGAAATGCTGCAGCCCATAGGGATCCCCTGGAACCCCAATACCCTGACTACCTAGGTACCATATACTCGAGAATTATAAGGGTGTTCCAGTGTGCCAATTAGAATTGGTAAAAATGGTCACTAGGCTGCAGTGACAATTTTAAAGGCAGAGAGAGCATAAGCACTGAGGCTCTGATTAGCAGAGCCTCAGTGACACAGTTAGGCACTACACAGGGATATATACAGGCCACAAACTATGAGCACTGGGGTCCTGGCTAGCAGGGTCCCAGTGAGACATATAAAACACACTGACAACTACGGTTTTCACTATGAGTCTGGGGTCCTGGCTAGCAGGATCCCAGTGAGACAGTAAAAACACCCTGAAATATTCTCACAAACAGGCCAAAAGTGGGGGTAACAATGCTAGAAAGAGGCTACATTCCTACAGGTAGGCCTAGTGCACGCAACAGGAAATGCCCCAAAACACAAATTGGACGCATCACATATTTCCAATGAAAATAGATGTGTTTTTTGCAAAGTGCCTAGCTGTGGATTTTGGCCTCTAGCTCATCCGACTTAGGGAAACCTAGCATGCCTATACATTTTTGGAAATTAGACCCCTAGGGAAATCCAGGATGGGGTGACTTGTGGGACGCCCACTGCAAAGATCTGGAATCTGAGGTGAGCCACAGGCTTACTTCCTCCCAGCATTTTCCCAAGTCTCCCAGTGAAAATGGTGCCTCACTTGTGTGGGTAGGGCTAGTGCCCATGACTTGAAATGCCCCAAAACGTTTTCAGATATGTCCGGTGTGGTAAGTTTCCCTACATGGTCGCTGACCCCGGGATCAAAAATGCAGGCACTCCGCCCTTGCAAAAATAGGTTGTTTTGTAATAGATCATTTTGATGGGCCAATGTTGTGTTTTGACCCCTTCCCTGTCGTGGGCTCTTGGCCTACCCCCACAAGTGTGATAGCATTTTTATCAGGAGATGGGGAAAACATTAGGTGGTAGGAAGTTTCTGGTTTATTTTTGCTTCTGGAAGAATATGGCACAGAAATGCTAGAAAAATGAGTGATTTTAGTCATATTTTGAAGTTCACAGGGCATTCTGACTAAAAAACCTATCGGGATCCACAAAAGGCACACCATCCTGTAGTCCAACGGGTATATAGTTTTCAAACCTATCTAGAGTTGGTACATTTTCCCTAAAGAAGAAGCGAGCACTCCACACACACCGCCAGCTAAGTGCCTCTCCACACACACACCTCCAGCCAAAAGCCACTCCACGCACACCTCCAGCCTACCGCCACTCCACACATACCACCAGCCAAGTCCCACTCTATACACACCACCATAAATTTGTTTTAATAAAAAGAAAACACTAACTAATTATAAGTAAGTACAAAATTACAAACATAAAAGCTCTAACTAAATACGTGCCAACTGTGAAACTGAACAAAAAATATAAAACAATACAGAATCCTTGAACACAACAAAAGCACTAAAAGTTGCTAAATGGAAGAGATGCAAACATAAGCCTTACGAACAACAGTGCAAGGTTCCAACCTCTGATCTACTCTATATACACGACCCATATTGTAGTGAATAATGCATGCAGGTTTGCACACTTCAGCAACCTGACACCAAACAGTCACAGATGAAGTATGCTCACCGTCTATAGTAGTCAGCATGTAGACATCCCGCCTGTCTGCAAGTTTCACAGCTATCAGCTAATCATAAGGCACTGCACTGTCCCCTCTTAAGGTTTTTACACACAAAATCCATTGTATAGCCTTTACAGTTGGAGTGGACTGTGCCACAAGCAACAGTGTCCACTTAGAGCAATTCCCTGAACAATTGCACATCGGTGTAGAAGTTATCTGGGTACAAATGGTGACCTTAGTTAAATAATCGTCTACCAAGATCCCATACAATTTTATCACTAACTCAAAAAATGTGAACAGACAACCAGGGGGTCAATAATGGAATTCCTACCAGTGTGGACCCTGAAATTATAGACGTAGCCTGTACTACTGTCAGACAACATATACATCTTAATTCCATAACACTCCCCTCTTGCTAGGAATGTACTGCCTAAAAATCAAACAGCCCTTGAACAGGACCAAAGACTCGTCCACAGTTTTTGTTTCCCTGAAACATACATCTCTGAAAACCGATCTACAAAGTGATCAAGGACAGGCCGAATCTTAAAAAGACAATCACAATCAGTGTGTTCTTGTGACAATGCTAAAGCATTATCAACAAAATGCAGCATCCGAAGAAGAAACAAATACTGATTATGACTCATGGTTGCAGGAAATATAGTCGTTGCCATCAAGGGACTAGTATACCAGTATTAAGACAGTGACGGCTTCCTTATCAGCCTCATCAAAAAAGTTACACCCAAGAACTTCTTCAGCTCTTCAAGATTTGTGGGAATCCACCGGGTAGCATTAGAGTGTGGCCTAAGTCTGGCACTGTTGTCCCTCAAATACTGTTCAGCATACAAATTAGTTTGCTCAACAACCTCATCAAACAATACATCATCCATAAAGAACTGAAAGAAATCTACAGACAAAAAGTTTTCTGTATTCACTCAACACCCAGCAATACCACTAAAGGTAGGCAACACCGGCTGCACCATGTTTGGGGCAGCCCAGAGTCCAGCACTTCCAATGGGAAGCCTTTCAGCCCCAGGCTGCAATCCAGATGCCTCTTGTTGCACTATTGGCTCATCAGTGTCTTCCTCTAAAAGTGGTATTTCATCTGCACTGAGAGCGGCTTCATCATCAGACGATTTCTCTCGGACAGAAACTTAACTGTCAGAATCCTGCCCTTCTTCCTCTGCCTTAGATGCAAAGCCAGTCTCACAATCATGGTCAGAAGAAGACTCGAAAAGCATAGAACAACCTGCTGAGCAGTCATCCTGTGGCTTACCATAATCCTTACTAGAACAAGGAACTTAACAAACAAGTCAACAATACCCAACACTGCATAAAATAAGTTATAAACAAAGTGTGGCTTGATCAAACAAAAAGTACAACTGCTGGCATATAGCGATTGCAAGGTAAAGTCAATCAAATCAAAGCACCCAAAGACCTATACACTGTAAGTACCACTCACTTGCCAGAGACAGCTCGACTCACCAGCACCTACTTTGCACAGACACATCAGGCACCAATGATATCCCAACAGAAAAGCAAAATAAAACAACATTACACTCAAGACAACAAAATACACAATTACAAGGAAAATGTCACACATGTTCAAACAACGGTTAAATATGCTGCTATTATTACATTTCCAAAAACACATTCATGCAGTTCATTGATACTCATTTGGAGTAAACACAAAAAACTATTTTTCTTAACAACCTTGCAACTACACAAACTGCAGATTTGCCAGTGGGGAAACTGCAAGCATGAGTCACACCAACAGAAAACAAAAGCTTTGCACTAGAGTAAAAAGGAGAAATAAAACATTACTTTCACAAATGCTGACAAAAAATAAAAGGGTTAACATTATAAAACACTATGTAGTCTACCAATCACCATTCAAATGCCAGGCACACACACAGTCAGCCAAAAACCAGTCCATGCACACTGCCCACCAAGGGCCACTTCATACACACCCCCAGCCAAGGGCAAGTCCACACACACCACAAGCCAATCGCTAGCCGATACACACCAAGTACACGCAGACCGTCAGCTGAACTCCAGCTCACACACACAGAAACTTTCCCTGGTGTCTATAGCCGCTCTGCTACCAAGGGCGGCAGAAATGGCCAAAATATATAGCCCTTCAAGGGGAGCAACCCTAGGGCAACCTTTATGTGCAAAACATTATGGCCCTCATTATGACATTGCTGGTGATAACCTAATAACACCGAGCTGACTGCCGCCAACATACCGCCAAGGAGGTGGACATCCGTCTGCCACGTTATGACACATACATTCAAAAACTACAGAAAACAGCCACAACCACAAATCCGCCAGACACATTGAACACGATAAACAGTTGGTACTACCATCCATACTGTTACACCACCAACACTACGCCCTCAAAATAATGATCCACCAATCACCACAGCGGACATTTAATGACAGTAAACCATTGGCGGTGAACACCACTATGGCGGATGAGCCTACACAAAGACAAAACAAGACAACATTGGCCAGAACTAAAAACCCCACACCTGACACAAATACACACACACCCACCAACAGCACTATAAAACACGCACCTCCATCACCCACAATCCTTTGCTAACATGACAAGACTGAAATAGCTAGCCACGCAAATCATAGAGACAACCTCACACACACACCACAACCACCCATTCATCCATCACGCACCACACACCCCACACTCCACCATATTACTCTACACCCTTTGCACAACACACACACACCACATAGCACCCATGTCCCCACAAAGGCACCCCTGTTTCAATGATTAGGAGTTGTGGGTCATGGTTCAGGAAATAGTCAGGGTAGAGACATGGCTTTTTGGAGCACAGATCCAGCAGATATCCATTGCCAGGAAGATGGAGCTATGGCAGAGGATTGTGGACAATGTGAATGCCGTGGAGCAGAATCCACGAACAAGGGACGACATTAGGAAGAGGTGGAATGACCTACAGGAGAAGGTACGTCCCATAGCAGCAAGGCACCAGTTCCGCATCCAGAGGAATGGCCGTGGACCCCCACCTCCTCCTACGCAGCTAACAGCATGGGAGGAACAAGTCTTGGCAATCATGCATCCTGAGGGACTCACTGGAGTTGCCAGACGAATTGACACTGGTGTGTCAATTTTACTACCTATCCCCCCGTACCTGCATGCCACCACCACCCCCAAACTGAAACATATCACTCTGATCCATCCTACACAGGGCACCACTACAATTAACTAACCCAAATGCCAAGCCCTGCATGCCATACCCACTGCATGCACATCCCTTCAAGCCCTGCATGCACGCCCACCACTAATGCATGCACAGCATGGAGAACTTACAATCCCACAATACATCACCATACACAAACAAAGGTGGCAAGGCTACAGCAATGATACATGGGAAGCTAGGGATGCAGAATATGTCACAGACATGTAGCATAATACATCACTTACATCCCTACAGGTGCCCCAGCCAATCTCTGTGGAAGGAGGTGCCACGACTACACAGTCCCCCACCAGAAGATGCCCCTAGTGATGACAACAACTCTGGAGTTCTGGATCTGGATGAACTCCCTGACCCACCGGGGACCACTGGTTAGTCGGATACCCCAGCCCCCACCCAGTCCACCACAGAGCCTCTCCCCTCAGTATCCAACACCACAACATCCACCCAATGTCCCCAGACCTCTGTCCCCAGGACACGTCAATCAGCAGTGTGCCCACCTGTAAGGGACCCCAATTCACACCTCACAGACAAGACAATGAGGAGCCTGGGGTCAGTGGGCACACCATTCAGGGGACACAGGCACAGGGGGCCAAGGACACTCTGAGGACAGCTGTGCACCAGGGGGAGGACAGGCCCAGGTATCCGACTGTCCAGGAGGCACTCACCAATGTCCTGGGGGCTTACCAACAATCCCAGGAAAAGATGGTTCAGGTGATTGCCATCATGCAGGAGAACCAGCGGCTTCAGCAGGAACACCAGCAGGAGGTCAGGAAAGAATTACAGGCCCTCAACACCACCATGGTCTCCATTGCAGTGGTGCTGGGTGATATGGCCAACATCATGAGGGAGTACACATCCCACCAGTGGACCCCTTCCACTAGCCAGTCAACTGACCAGCCCTCCGCATCTGCTGCAGCTAGTGGACAGGAGGCCCTGACACAGGACCCACAGGCCACCAACATCACTCCCCCTGCAGAAGGTGAACTACCCTGCATACATTCCCTGACCCAGACAGACACCAGAGACACGTGACAAGACCAAGACCACCGTCAGGAAATTAGACCCTCCTGAATGCCCCCCTTGTGGTCCACTGTGTCTCCTTGTCCCCTTTGAACTGCCATTGCTCCCCTTCCTATGGCCCCTTGGACACTGGATCTGTGCTACAAACAGTCTGGGCCACTACCCTAGACTATTCTCAACCATCACCCCACTCAATTGCACTTCCCATTATAGAACAACTTTCAATAATCACCCTTGGACACAACTTGTGTATTAGTGCTTTATCTATAGGAAATGTACAATGTAACAAACTGTAATGAACTGCATGAATCTGTGTAAATGTCCAGTAACATGTTGACCCATCCAACAAATGTGTCTCAGCAGTCTCTACACATCACAGCAGTACACTGTTGGAACAACACCAACATCTTCAATAAGGGAAGATATAGGTGACAGTCAGGTGGGATACAAAGGAAATGACTGGCATCATGCTGCAGTCTCATACTACAACATTAAGATGTAGTCTTGCTAAGTTCAACAGTCTTACCTGAGTGTCATTGGAAGTACTGCTGGATCAAATGTGACCTGTTGTCCACATCCTCCTCCTCTTCCTCCTCCTCACTTTCCTCAGTGTCCACTGCTGCCACACCTGCATTGTCACCCCTCCTCCTCCTGCAGATAGGTTACATGCCATCTGAGGGCCAAATTGTGCAAGATGCAGCACACAAAAACTATTCTGCCAACGATTCTGCAGACCTTCTCAGGGAAGCAGCATAGGAATTCACCTGTCAGAAGAAGGCACCTGACCCTAGCCTTCAGGAGACCGAAGGTCCTTTCGACAATTCTCAAGGTACGCCCATGGGCATCATTATACCTAATTTCAGCCCCTATTCTCAGATTCCTAACAGGGGTCATGAGCCAGGACAGGTTTTGGTAGCCGGAATCACCTGCAAGAAGTGAGGGACACACATTAGCCTTGCACAATGGCAGGGGTTATGACTCCTGAAGGCATAAACTGACACATATTTGGTGGGGACTACGGCTCACCTATAAGCCACACTCTGTGCCTCTGTAGTTGTGCCATCAGCTGTGGGACACTGCTATTCCTCAGGACAAAGTCATCATGCATTGACCCTGGATACTTGGCAGTGACGTGGGAGATGTACTGGTGGGCCAGGCACACCATCTGGACATTGAGTGAGTGGAAACTCTTCTGTTTCCTGTACACTTGTTCATTTGCCCTGGTGGGAACTAAGGCAATATGGGTCCTGTTGATGGCCCCAACTACATGAGGTATGTCCCATTGCATAGAATCCAGCCTTCACAGTGGGTAAGTCATCTACCTGGGGGAGTGAGATGTATCTGCACATGTGTTTGAGCAAGGCAGACACAACTCTTGCAAGCAATAGAGAACATTGGCTGTGACATCCCTGCAGCCAAGCCCACTGACACCTGGAAGGAGCTTGTTAACAGGAAATGGAGCACCAAGAGTATCTGTTCAAGAGGGGGGATTGCTGTAGTGCTACGGATAGCAGGTAGCAGATCAGGCTCCAATTGTGCACACAGCTCTGTGATTGTGGCCATGTCCAGATGATAGGTGAGTATGATGTGCTGGTCCTCCCATGTAGCCAAGTCCACAAGGGGTCTGTACATGGGTGTTTGCCTCCTCCTATTCCCCCACAGTGGTTGGTACCTAAGGGACCCAAATGTAGAAAAGGAGTGTCAACAGGAACCATGAACACACTACAGCAGTGTACACAGAGCATATTTGTATGTTGGACACTGGAACTGTGTAGGTGAGTACATTCGACTACAGTGACGCACTTATTAATCTGTACATGTGTACCAGCATTATACAATGGCAACCGCCTGTCCTGCATTCATGACAGGTGGAAGTGACCTCACACCACTGGCGTTGGCTTCATGGTGGAAGACGGTCCGCACCACCGTGCAATTTCTCATTGGCTAATGTGGCCCTTCATAGAGTATGGGAACCAATGATGAGCATCGCCAGCAGTGACGGTGTTCACTGCCGTGGACGTGACTGCCACTTCCTTTCTAACACTTCACTTGATTCCTGACTTTCCACAGAACGGCATCTCCACTACATGTGCTGCTGTGACCTGTGCCTGGAACCTGCCATGACTTGTGCTACGGGGAAAAGGCCCCAGCCTTCACGTCGGTGGAGTTGGAGTGCCTCGTGGACAGGGTCCTACCACAGTATGGCCAGTTGTATGGGCCTCCAGACCAGTAGGTAAATACACCACGGGTGCATTGCATGTGACATGACTGCATGGAGGTGTGTGTGTGTGTGTGTGCTGGCAGTGTGTCAGGTGGGGTGGTGGAATGGCTGGTGGCAGCGTCAATGCAGGGGTACGGGTCATGTGTGTGTCTGATGAGGGAAAGTGCTTTTTGCAGGCCATATGTGTGACAGGCTGGATTGTTAGGTTCATGGTGTCCCACCTTCTGTGTTACCTCTGCAGGTCAGTGCCCATCAGAAGAAGGGATTGTGGTGTGCCATCGCCAAGGACATGTGGACCCTGGGGGTCTATATCAAGCGGAGCACCCACTGCAGGAAACAGTGGGAGGACAGGAGACTCTGGGCCCAGAAGACCGCGGAGGCCCAACTGGTGATGGTCTCCCAACGAGGGAGGGGTGCCCATCAGAACCTGACCCCAGATGGCCGGCATACTGGCAGTAGCCTACCCAGAGCTGCATGGGAGCTTGAGGGTATCACAGCAGCCACAAGGGAGTGACTACAGTGTGTATGTCAACCATCTCTGTTGGCTGGCATGGGATTTGGGTGCAGAGTACTAGTCAGTGGATGCCCCAATATGCCGGTTCAGATATTGCTGTGTGGTCCAGCTCAGGATAATAGAGTTGAAAGCATGCATTAGATAGCTAGGTAGGTGACATCCCATGTCAGGAAGGGCTTAGCTGGTCCCAGTTGGTGTGTGGCTGGCAGGGTTTGGCTCCTACCCGCTGTGGTACTTAGTCAGTGGTATGCCATTGTGGTCCATACCTTCCATTCTCAGTCTCATTGTATGACAGTGATGTGTCTGCCATCTGTGCTGTTGGTGCTGAGATTTACCCCGTGCTCCTTTTCTCTCTCCCGATCTCCTTTTGTCATCCTGTCCATGTGTGCATTAGCATCATGTGGCGAAGGAGCAAGGGCACCGTCAAGTGAGGGAGCTGCATCCCACGGGACCCAGGAGGCATAGTCCACTGACGCCAAGGGGACCAGTGAGAAGGTGGGCGGAAGGAGCACCACAGCAGGGACAGGAGGTGACACCACTGACTCTGAATGTCCTCCGATGGGAGCTCCCTGGTAGTGGCTGACCCCTCTGGGACCACTCCAGCTACAGGTTCTACCACCAACCCATACAAGCACCACCCTCCCAGTAGCCCCCACCAAGTTGCCCATGCCCGCTCACCCAAGAGGGTGGGCATCTCCTTCGCCCCAGGCACCTCAGGCCCTGCCCCAATCAGCCCTGCTGTCCTCAGTGAGGAAGCTATTGACCTCCTGAGCTCAATATCTGTAGGGCAGTCAACCATTGTGAATGCCATCCAGGAGTTGGCATCCCAGATGCAGCAACGCAATGCCTTCCTGGAGGGCATCCATGGTGGGATGGAGGCCCTACAGAGATCGCTTCAGGCTCCTCCCTCTTCACTGACTGGAGCCACTGTTCCTGTTTCATCCATCCCCCTCCTACTACCACTACCCAGTCCCAGTCTCCTTACCCCCAACCCATCCCACGGACATATTCTGACAAGCATGCACCCAAAGCAACACACAAGACTCACACAAACAAACACAGGCAGTGCACTTCAGACCACAAGCACTCACACAACCAACAGACAGATGCACGTACAAAATCATCCACTACCTCCACTGTCTCCCCTCCTCCTTCCTCACAGTCACATCGTTACTCACATATGCATGCACCGCATCAACATTCCCAGATCCTGCCACCTGCACAGTCTTGCCCACAGTCACCACAACAGCAGACCCGCAGACATGCACCCCACACACCACATGCACATTCACCAGCACCACCACATGCGGCACACCCACTTCACTTGCAGATATCACCACAACATCCATCCACACTTCATTTTTGTCCTCCCCCACCATGTCTGCCCCGCTCCAGTAACACACACACGCTCCCACTCAGACCCCCAACAGCCATCCACCTCACATATGCACACTGTCCATACACCTGCACCCAAGTCCAGCACATCTCCTCCTACAACCACTCCTTCTACCTCCACTGCCATGCCTCCTCCCACACCCTGCTCCATTGTCCCTAAGAAGCCTTTCCTTTCATACCTTGACCTCTTCCCTTCCCCTCCCCCGTCCTGCCATAAAAGAAAGGTCCCACCACCCCAGTCCAGTACCTAAATCACCCAGTATGACAAGGCTCCACCCCCAAAGTCTCCAGTTGGCACTATGGGGCTCATGAGTGTTAAGCTGAACCCACGCAACATGGACACTCTTCTCCCATCTAACGGAGGGCTAAGGTGCCACCCCTCCCAAATACCATGGGATCACATACAAAAACCAGGGACAAGGAGGTCCCAATGAAGTCCCTGCCCAAGGAGGCCCCACAGAAATCAAAGGGCAACGAGGAGCCACAGACATCCAAGGCCAAGGAGGCCTCCCAGAAATCAAAGCCCATGGTGGAGCCCAAGAAATCAAAGGCCAAGGAGACCCCCCAGACATCCAAGGTCAAGGTGGAGCACCAGAAATCAATGGCCAAGGAGGACCACCAAACATCCAAGGCCAAGGAGGAACTCCAGAAATCCCTGGAGAAAGGGGCCCCACAGGAATCCCTGGACAAGGAAAAGCCCCAGAAATCCCTGGACAAGGAAGAGTCCCAGAAATCCCTGGACAAGGAGGAGCCCCAGAAATCCCTGGGCAAGGAGCCTACCCACGTATCTCTGGACCAGGAAGCCCGCAATACAGTGGCCATGGAGCAGCATCTGGAACCAGAGGTCAAGGATCAGTATCCAGAACCAGAGGCAAAGGGGCACCTTCCCCCTCCTCATCCTGTGGGCAGCCGGACCCCTCCTCACCCTGTGGGCAGCCAGCACCCTCCAGAACCAGTGGGTAGCCAGCCCCTCCTCATCCTGAGGGGATCCAGCCCCCTCCAGAACCAGTGGGAAGCCAGCCCCCTCCAGAACCAGTGGGCTGCCAGCTCCCTCATCCTGAGGGCAGCCAGCCCCCTCCAGAGCCAGTGGGCAGCCAGCCCCCTCCTCATCCTGTGGGCAGCCAGCCCCCTCCTCATTCTGGGGGCAGCCAGCCCCCTCCAGAACTAGTGGACAGCCAGCCCCCTCCTCATCCTGTGGGCAGCCAGCCCCCCTCCTCTTACTGTGGGCAGGAAGGCCCCCCGGGAACCAATGGGCTAGGAGCCCCCTTACAGTGAGTTGCAACACCCACTCACCCCACCCCCTGAGGTGCCTGCCCATTTCCAACATGATGCCACTGGACAGTGGAGACCTGATCTTGTCAGGAGTCACGTTGGGGCTTGGACTTTGCCCTGTGGGCATTAATGACTTAGACTGGCGTTAGGGCTTGCATTTCTTTATTTCATCAGTTGTGCATGTTTTTGCATTTTCCATATTCATACAAAAGGAATACAGTGGTTGGAACTGTGTATGTGTCCTGCTTTTATTTACTCCGGGGTTCTGTTGCTGTTTATTCCTGTGCATGTGTTACTGGGTGTGTGCTGTGCATGTGTGTGTCATTCCCTCCCCCACCCTTGTGTGCTAGGCGGCTGTACTTACCGACGTCATCTTCATCAGCGTTGGTGCTCAAGGGTGGCCATGGAGTGGTACAGTATGGGTAATACTTGCACTTCTGGTTCCATGGTGGACACGGACAGCTGTGTGTCCCTGGAGGTAAGTGGCTCCCTTTCAGTAATGTGTTTCCACCAGGCTTTTAGTGTCCTTGCTACTGCCCTTCAAATCGTGGCGATGTGCTATGTCATGATATGGTGGGCGGGTCCTTGCCTTCTGCCTGCCTGTAGGCGGCTATCGCAGTGTTCGTACCATGCTGGCTGTTGGTGTGGTACATTGGCTGTCTATGGGCGGGATCACCACCATGGTCATAATTTGGAGTTCATTACCGCCAGCCTATTGGCAGTGATACTGCCACATTAACCCTGGAGGTCAGAAGATCGCCAGTGTCATAATGACCAACAATGTG
The DNA here is from genome assembly GCF_031143425.1 of Pleurodeles waltl. Classification (NCBI taxonomy): domain Eukaryota; kingdom Metazoa; phylum Chordata; class Amphibia; order Caudata; family Salamandridae; genus Pleurodeles; species Pleurodeles waltl. The sequence continues at coordinate 1,107,453,431 of NC_090444.1, read as the reverse complement.
CTAAATATAAAATTATCCCTGATGGTCTAGTGCCCTATCCCTCCTCTTGGAGCCAGAAGGGCCTAACAATATAAGGTCGATCTGCCATCATTTGGGGCAGAAATGGCCAAAACATTCACTTCCAAAAGGAGAGCGACCCTTGCCCAAGGGTCCACTCCCCAAAGCATTATAAAGCCACATAAAAAAAATCCCTGGTGGTATAGGGGCTTCAGTCCCGCCTTGGGGGCAGATAGCCCCAAAAATATAAGGCTGATCTGGTCCACGGGAGAGAAGAAATGGACAAAATATTTACTCCCAAAAAGGGAGCGACTCTTGCCCACGGGGTTGCTCCTCGTAATCATTATACATAGAATCCCTGATTTTTATTCGGCTTTGACCCCCCCAGGGGCTAGTTCAGCCTGATAAATTAGGAATCTAGCCCCAGGGAGGCTGAAATGTGGAAAAACATTTTGCCCCCAGGGCAGCATCTCTTGCTCAAGGGATGACTGCCTAGTGGGTTTCGACTCCCATTCTGGGGCCAGATCGGCCAAAAAAATGGCTGAACAAGCCCCGGGGTGGACGAAACACAGAAACACTTATTGCCCAATGGGTCGCTGCACTAAAAAATCATTAGCTAAAAAATCCCTGGCACCTAGTGGGCTTTGACCTTCCCCATGGGACAGATTGGCCAAAAAAAAGCTAATCTAGGCCTTGGGGGGGGGGCAAAACAAAGAAAAACATTTTGCCCCCAAGTCAGTGACTCTTGATCAAGGGGTCACTGTCCTAAATGACAATTTTTTTTTAATAATCCCTAGTGCCTAGTGGGTTTTTGCCCCCTAGAGGTCAGGTCAGCCAAAAAATTGCTGATCGAACCCCGGGTGGGGCCGAAACACAGAGAAGTATATTGCCCCCAGGGCAGTGACCCTTGTCCAACCTAGTGGCATTTGAACCCCTTGGGGGCAGATAAGCTAAAACAACAGCCGATCTAGCCCCACAGAGGGGGCTGAAACATGGATCTAATGTTGCCTCCGAGGGAGCGACACTTGCCTAAGCGGCCGTTTCCCTAAATAAACAAAAAAACATTGCTGCCTCACCTGCGATTCTGGAGCAGGAATCTATTCAAAACAGGAATCGGGGGAAGGAAAAGCTCTTTCCTTTCCTCCTGTGTTTGTTATCCCACCACCATCCCCCCCCCAGGAAAAGACGTGCCAAAGAGGAGTCCTCTCTCCTTGAATCGCTGGAAGCCAATGCCTACAGCCCATCCCTGGCAGCATGTGAAGACCCCAGCGGGCTGTGAGTGAGCTGACATCATCAGATCTCCAAGGGGGGTCTGGGGTGTCAGCAGAAGGTCTTCAGCTGCCATTCTTGGTGTGGGGGTGTGGGTAGATGGCCTACAGGGGGAGGACCAGCAGTTTCCCTGCGGTTCATAGCCAGGATGTAACTGTTATTTTAATTGCACAGCAGTGCTGTGCCCCTGCAAGTAACTTCTAGGTCCATGGCACACAAGGGGTTAAATCATGTGTGACATGTGTAAATGTTAATATTCTTATTATGTTGGATTTTATGTCTGAAAGTTCCTACCCCCCTAGGCATTACCATTTAATACTGTCACTATAAACTACAGTACCAACACAAATATAGTAAATCGTTCAAAGATCAAATGTTCTGCCAAAGTTACCTGGTGTGTCACAATCATCCATCACATTTTTCTCCAAGCCTGATTTCTCTTAGGGCAATCAGCCTTTCATCTTCCCACAATAATTTGTATCTATCATGACAGCTTAATTTGAAAATCTCAGATATAGGATTTCCCAAACCTTCTACAACAAGAAACTATTTGTTCAAATTGAAAGGAAATAACACTTCAAAATAAGTGGTCTGTTGCTGCAGTGTGCTGAACCATAACTAGACCCAACAATGTATTGTTTTTTATTCTTAAAACTGTGGTACATCTGGCATAAGGTGCCTCTTAACCTGTAGTGCATCAGAGAATATTCAATGTTAGCTTTTAAAAAAAATCCTTACTGGTTCATGGAATGCAAAGGCATTACAGCACTTTAGAAAAGCACAAGACTATGTATCAAGTTTTTAGGCAGGGGTAGGTTAAGTGAATTATCCAGAATCATAGGATGATGACTGAGGCTGGGATTTAAATCTTGTTCCCCAGTTTCAAAGTCTGTAGCTTTATCCGCAAAAAGGTCACACCCTCTTCCCAGAGTTAACTAAAGCCAACATAAAATGTATCCTGTATTTTCAGTGAAATCACTGACAGGTTTCTAACCGTCATTTCCTATTGACAAGGCACGTAAGCCATATTAAAAAAATAAGGGGCTGATTAGGAGTTTGGCAGTCCGACCACCAGGGTGGTGGTCCTACGGACTGCCGTATTCTGAGTTACACCGGCAGGCCCGACAAAAGTCAACCAAAACTCCGACCCTGCCAGGACTCTGGAGGATGGGAAATAGGTGGTCTGACCACCATCCCCACTAGCCCGTCAACCAACCACCGACCATACTACAAGTAAAAAATCGCCATAGCGGTCTTCCAATGGTGGTATGAACTGCGGCAGTCAGCGGGCACCACAGTAATACACAACACCACATTGGCTGAATTTGAAAACAACACAGCTGACACACATCCATACATTCAACACACCTACAAAACATACTATGAAACACACCCCTTCACACACCACACACCTTTGCATCTCCACGTCGAACATAAGCCAGAGCACTGCCCAAAATGTTAGGCCCAACCATAGATTAGGGACACCTCAAACTTGCACTAAGCACATATACCACACCCTCAACACGCACCCACCAAACATATTTGCACATCAACACTCCATTTACTCATTGTAACCTCCTCATTAAACAGCACCTAACCAGTAAACCTATTTTTCAGGTTCATTTCCACCACCATGTCGCCACAGAAACATCCCTGTTTCACAGATGATAGGTTAAGAGTCATGGTGGATGAACTAATCAGAGTAGAGCCCAAGTCCAGCAAACTACTATTGCTAGTAAAATGGAAATATTGTAAAGGAAAGTCAACAGATTGAACTCTGTAGACAGCTACCCATGCACCAGGGACATCAGGAAGAGATGGAACGACTTCAGGGAGAAGGTTCGTACCATGATGTCCCAGGTATCGGCTTGCGGTGCTGAAGACATGCAGTGGTCCCCCACCTCCTCCCCTACAACTAACATCATGGGAATAAAAGGTCTTGGTCATCCTGTATCCAGAGGATTTGACAGGAATACCTGGGGGAGTGGAGTTGGGTAAGTCACAACAGCAAAAATTGCACCAAATTGTATTGGCATGCATGCTCAATGATCACATCCTGCCACATACTATGTCACCCCACTCAACAGTCCAGTGCCAATCTGTCCATAGATCAAGTAGACTCACCTGGGAAAACAAAATCTTTGTATAGTGCAGGAATTGACAGCACCACAAGTCCCAGCAGGCACTGCTTCACATCAGTAAAAGCAGAACAGTGTAGCCTAACAAAATGACCTTGTTTGTCAAATTCCCATTGGAGTGTACCAACCTGAGAGGATGACATCAGTATAGTGTGTGTGTAAAGTAAAGGCAATGACAGGACTGCTATGGCCAGGAGGCACTGGGCCGCGTACTACACTCAGCCACAACTGTCTGCTCTGCTACTATGACCATTCTCCATCTATTCACTGATACAATTGCACTCACCTGGCAGGAGAATAACTCTACAGTGTGTGGAATACAGGGATTGAAATGGTTAGTAATCATAGGAGGATCCCTTACTCACAATTCACACAACAGTACACTGTACACCTGCAAAAATACCTTTACCTGAAAACACACTCATGACATGTACACACCTGGGAGAGTCTAACTGAAAAACTGCATTTAGTACAGGGAGTCACATGACTGCTGAGGCTAGGAGGCTTTGTCTACCAAATCCAATTACCCAATCCACTTTGCATACGGTCAAATATCCCTGTTGATATACTTGTTATGTAAGTCCACTCACCCCAGAAGACAATGTGAACTGTGAGTTGTGGCAAAAGCAATGTCAGAATAAATTCAAGGAAGACCAAGACATACACCCCAAACACCATGCAACTGTCTAGATGATATTGTGCCACAGTCTCTGAACCCACCATGAATGTGATACACCTGGGAGGGGCACAGATACAGGTCATGGTACACTCTGTGATGTGGCAACACACTCAGATCCATCTAGAGCTGACAGTCGAAGATGAAAATAGTGTAGACAGGAAGGACAGCTCAAAACGTCTGGTAGGAACTTCCTACACTGATCAAAGCCCCCAAACTGTGTCTGCTGTATGGTATTGGCAGCACTCACTTTCACAATGCAGTGACCACAGGATGACAACTATCACACATCATCCAATACCTGCTTAGACGCAATGCTTGCAAGGATGACAATGCCTGCATGACAAACAAATAGCTTCCAAGGTGACTCAAACAACATCCTGCCCAGCCAATGTCCTACCTGCACTGCTGGCAAGACATGAGTCTATTACCAAACCTCCAACACTAAGGCTAGGTCACTGAACAGGAATTGGTATATGGCTACAATGTCAGCTCGATACAAAGGACAATATGTGCACCTGTCACATGAGGGAAATCAGCAAATACAATGTGAACATGGCCCTAGCCCATAGTCACTGTCAACTATTGGAGGTAGCTGTCACAACACAACCATTAAAATGATCTCTCTACATCAATAGGTTGTGCTGCCACTGCAATTGGGATAGCTAGCACTGACACCACAGAGAAGACTGCCACTACCCCCATGGATGAAGCCTTCAGTGAAGTGAACACTCCTGGGCTGCTGGACGTGGATGATGGTTCTAGCCCATCTGGGCAACCTGGCGAGATGACACCGGTCAGCCTCAGATTGACCGCATCAACTCCTCTCAGCCCCGTGGCCTCAACATCGGAGGCAGCATTGGGTCCCTACAACAGTCTCCTATATCTTGTGCCTCCAAGTCCAGGTTACTGAGTTACAACCTGCGAACTCTTACAATGATGGACCTGGAACCAGTGGAAAGGGGTAGCCTGTACCAAGGGTGCACCCACATGGGGTTGGGTGTGTGGGAGGGATGGTGTGGCTCAGCATCAAGAGGCTGCTGGTGATGCTGCTGGCCAGGATACCATCAGCCAGGTCTTTGGTGCTTAACAACTTTCCCAAGGTGTGATGAGAAAGGTACTGAACAAACTCAGGGAAATCGAGGAGCTACAGAGGGACTTCCATCATGAAATGCAGGAGCAGTGGGAGGCCCACAGTTGCAACATGGCCTCTCAAACAGGGGTGATGAGAGACATGAACAGTGCCATGTGCTGGAATAGGCAAACACATCACACTCCTTCCTTTGGGATATTCTTACCAGGCATTTCATCGATGCCAGCCAATGGAAGAGAGGCGGTGCAGGTGGCAAGACACCACCTACCGCCAGCAAGTAACCACTTCCTGATGTCACTCCTTTGTGTGCCATGGACTCACTCTGTTGACTGTTACTTAACCACTTTAAATATTCCATGCTAGTAGGACACTGGACCCCAAATGTTATGGCCTCTACTCTATTGATTGCTTCCACTATGACTGATTCCGTCACCTGAATTATTGTTTTTTATCTAGTATCACTATTCATTTTTGTTCAACTGTAAATATACTCACCCATCACTAAAAAAACTGTCAACTACCTCTCTTTTCTATCTGTCTGGGATGTTGAATGCTAATCACATGTAATGTACATGCTTTAGACATTATGGACAATGTATGGAAGGAGATGTTTCAGGTAGTGTCATGCTGAGGATGACTAACAACAGAATGTCACAGGTATGTGGTCACATCAAACATTTTATTGTACTGTATTGCACATAAGGTGTTAAGAATGTATGTACAGTCATAGCCAAGAATGTCCGAGTCATTATGGAGTCAGGTCAGATATCCTATTAGTAACCTGCACCAGACCACAACTGAAAGGACCAGGAAGACCTTGTCCCATGGATTAGGCAAATAAAGTATGGGATTGTGACCCTTATCACACACCAAAACCTTGCATGGCAAGTAAACATACACCATCGCACAGACAGAGTGTAGTACAACAGAGACTGAGCCTCTTACCATAACAATGAGCAAGCACCTAGTGAGACCATTGGACCAACGCACCATGTCAAATTAACAGGTCTATTGTGAAGCTGAGATTCCTGCCCTCCCACTGTCCAGGCAGCCTGACCATAGGACTTAAACACTCCAAATCGGTGACAAACAGTACCTTGAACAATCTATGTCTACTTCATATATCAGACCAGCAACAGCCACCTGCCAATGAAACAACTCCGACAGCAGCCTGCGTGAAATAGTGCACACATTATTTCACAGCCATTTGCACTGCACTTAAGTAACTTATAAGTCACCTATATGTCTAACCTTCAATTGCTGAAGGTTAGGTGCAAAGTTACTAAGTGTGAGGGACACCCTTGCTCTAGCAAAGGTGCCCCCACATAGTTCAGGGCCGATTCCCGGGACTTTGTGAGTGCTGGGACGCCATAGACATATAGGTGACTTATAAGTTACTTAAGTGTAGTGAAAATGGCTGTGAAATAATGTGTGCACTATTTCACGCAGGCTGCAGTGGCAGTCCTGTGAAAGGGTTTGTCTGAGCTCCTTATGGGTGGCAAAAATAATTCTGCAGCCCATATTGATCTCCTGGAACCCCAATGCCATGGGTACCTAGGTACCATATACTAGGGAGTTATAAGGGGGGATCCAGTGTGCCATTTGAAATTGGCAAATTAAGTCACTAGTCTATAGTCACAAATTTAAAAGCAGAGAGAGCATAAACACTGAGGTTCTGATTAGCAGAGCCTCATTGACACAGTTAAGCACTATACAGACATACATATTAGGCCATAAACTATGAGCACTGGGGTCCTGACCAGCAGGATCCCAGTGATACAGGCAAAAACATACTGACATACAGGTAAGAATGGGGGTAACATGCCAAGAAAGATGGTACTTTCCTACACAACCCCCGCCCCAAACGAGGGACAATAAGGCTAACCTTGCCCAGGTGAGTCTTCATTGTCTAAGTGTAAATATCTGGAGAGTCCATCTGCATTGAAGTGAGTACTCCCAGGTCTATGTTCCACCGTAAAGTCCATCCCCTGTAGGGAAATGGACCACCTCAACGATTTAGGGTTTTCACCTTTCATTTGTTTAAGCTATAATAGAGGTTTGTGGTCTGTTTGAACAATGAAGTGAGTCCCAAACAAGTAGGGTCTCACCTTCTTCAAGGCCCAGACCACAGCAAAGGCCTCCCTCTCTATGGCAGGCCAACACTTTTCTCTAGGGGTCAACCTCCTGCTGATAAAAGAGTTTTTGGACCAGTTTCGGCTCTTTAGGACAGGTGCAGTGCACATTGCCTGCTTATTCTCCCCAAAAGATTTCTGACAGCTAGCTGTCCACAATACCTTTTTAGGCATCTTCTTACTGGTGAGGTCATTAAGAGGGGCAAAAATGGAGCCATAGTTCTTAATGAACCTCCTGTAATTCCCAGTGAGACCTAAGAAGGCTCTGACCTGGGTCTGTGTAGTAGGGGGAGCCCAGTCCATACTGGTCTGAATCTTCCCCTGTAGCGGTTCAATCTGTTCTCCACCTACCAGGTGGCCCAGATAAACCACTTTCCCCTGTCCTATCTGGCAATTTGAAGCCTTGGTAGTTAGGCCTGCCTTTAGCAGGGCCTCTAAAACTTTCCAAAGGTGGACCAGGTGGTCATCCCAGGTGGGGCTACAAACAGCAATATCATCTAAGTATGCTGCACTGAAAGTTTCCAAACCTTGGAGGACTGTATTCACCAGTTACTGAAAAGCGGCAGGTGCATTTTTCAAACCAAAGGGCATAACAGTGAATTGATAATGCTCCCCTATTGTTGAAAATGCAGTTTTTGCTTTAGCATCCTCTGCCAATTTGATCTGCCAATACCCTGCAGTCAAATCAAAGGTGCTTAGATACTTGGCAGATGCCAGTGTATCTATTAGCTCATCTGCCCTGGTTATAGGGTGAGCATCAGTTTTGGTTACAATATTAAGACCCCTATAGTTCAATCAAAACCGCATTTCTCTCTTTCCATCTTTTCTACGTGGTTTAGGGAGAAGCACCACTGGGCTGACCCAGGGGCTATCAGAACTCAACCTCAATAACTCCTAGATCTAACATGTTCTAGACCTCAGTTTTTATGCATTCTCTGACATGGTCAGGCTGCCTGTAAATTTGACTTTTGACAGGTAAATTGTCTCCAGTGTCATTTGTATGTTCACACCAGGTAGCTGTACCATGTATGAGAGAGAAGAGGTCAGAAAACTGTCCTAGGAGATTTTTAAAGTCTTCCTTTTGCTCAACAGTAAGGCAGTCTGCAAAGAACCGCTCCTTCCACAAAGCCATCAGCTTCAGTGTTGGAGAATAGGTGAGGGAGAGGGTCACTTTCTTCCTCCTGCCCCTTAGCTGTGGCCATGGGCAGGGTTAAGTCAGCCCTGTCATACTAAGATTTCAGGCGTTTGACATGTGTAGGAAAGTACCATCTTGACTGGCATGTTACCCCCATTTTTACTTGGGTGTCAGTTTGTTTTTGCCTGTCTCACTGGGATCCTGGTAGCCAGGACCCCAGTGCTCATAGTTGTGGCCTGAATGTGTGTTCCCTGTGAAGTGACTAACTGTGTCACTGAGGCTCTGCTAATCAGAACCTCAGTGCTTATGCTCTCTCTGCCTTTAAAATTGTCACTGCAGGCTAGTGACCATTTTCACCAATTCTAACTGGCACACTGCTACACCCTTATAATTCCCTAGTACATGGTACCTAGGTACCCAGGGTATTGGGGTTCCAGGAGATCCCTATGGGCTGCAGCATTTCTTTTGCCACCCATAGGGAGCTCAGACCAATAATACACAGGACTGCCACTGCAGCCTGAGTAAAATAATGTCCACGTTATTTCACAGTCATTTTACACTGCACTTAAGTAACTTATAAGTCACCTATATGTCTAACCCTCACTTGGTGAAGGTTAGGTGCAAAGTTACTGAGTGTGAGGGCACCCTGGCACTAGCCAAGGTGCCCCACATAGTTCAGGGCGATTTCCCAGGACCTTGTGAGTGCGGGGACACCATGACACTGGTGCACTACATATAGGTCGAAACCTATATGTAGCTTCACAATGGTAACTCCAAATATGGCCATGTAACATGTCTAAGATCATGGAATTCTCCCACCATGCCACATTTGGTATTGGGGTGCCAATCCCATGCATCCCCGGGGCTCCAGCATGGACCCCGGGTACTGCCAAACCAGCTTTCTGGGGTTTTCACTGCAGCTACTGCTGCTGCCAACCCACAGACAGGCTTCTGCCCTCCTGGGGTCTGGGCAGCCCAGTCCCAGGGAGGCAGAACAAAGGATTTCTTCTGAGAGAGGGTGTTACACCCTCTCCCTTTTGAAATAGGTGTCAAGGGCCTGAGAGGAGTAGCCTCTCCTGGCCTCTGGAAATGCTTTGAAGAACACAGATGGTGCCCTCCTTGCATAAACCAGTCTACACCGTTTCAGGGAACCCCCAGCCTGCTCTGGCTAAAACTGGACAAAGGAAAGGGGAGTGACCACTCCCCTGTCCATCACCACCCCAGGGGTGGTGCCCAGAGGTCCTCCAGTGTGTCTCAGACCCCTGCCACTTTGGATCCAGAGGTGTGAGAGCACAATGGAGGCCTCTGAGTGGCCAGTGCCAGTAGGAGATGTCAGAGACCCCTCCTGATAGGTGCTTACCTGACTAGGTGGCCAATCCTCCTCTGAGGGCTATTTACGGTCTCTCCTGTGGGCTTTTCCTCAGATAACGAATGCAAAAGCTCACCAGAGTTCCTCTGCATCTCCCGTTTCGACTTCTGCCAAGGATCGACTGCTGACTGCTCCAGGACGCCTGCAGAACTGCAACAAAATAGCAAGAAGACTACCAGCAACATTGTAGCGCCTAACCCTGCCGGCTTTCTCAACTGTTTCCTGGTGGTGCATGCTCTCGGCCTGTCTGCCTTCACCCGGCATTGGAAGCCAAGAAGAAATCTCCTGTGGGTCAACGGAATCTTCCCCCTGCTACCGCAGGCACCAAACTTCAGCTTCACCAGTCCTCTGGGCCCCTCTTATCGTGACGAGCGTGGTCCCTGGAACACAGGTGTTGGATCCAAGTGACCCCGACAGTCCAGTGGTCCATCTGTCCAAATTTGGCAGAGATAAGTCCTTGCTTCCCCTTGCCAGATAGTAATCCTGTGTGCTGCGTGAACTACAGCTGCTAGGGCTTCTGTGCACTTTTGCAAGGAATCCTTCATGCACAGCACAGCCCAGGTACCCAGCACTCCGTCCTGCATTGCTCAACTGAGTTGACCACCGGCTTTGTAGGACCCTCCTTTGTAGTGTTAAGACGATCGCCGTGCTCAGTTTTCATGAACCCGTGTTCAAGTACTTCTGCGGGTGCTGCCTTCTTCTGCATGGGCTCTCTGTGTTGCTGAGGGCCCCCTCTGTCTCCTCTTCCAGGTGGTGACCTCCTGGTCCTTCCTGGGCCCGGGCAGCACCCATTTTCTTTAACCGTGACCTTTGCAGCTAGCAAGGCTTTTTTGCAATCTTTCTGCAAGCAAACAACTCTGCATCCTTCAGCATTCTGTGGCACATCTTCTGTGCAAAGGAGAAGTTCCTGGCACCTTCCGTTGTTGCAGAATCTTCAGCTTATTCCACCCAGAGGCAGCCATTTTGCACCTTCATCCGGGGTTTAGTGGGCTCCTGCTCCCCCTGGACACTTTCGTGACTATTGGACTTGGTCCCCTTTCTTTACAGGTCCTCAGGTCTAGGAATCCATCTTCAGTGTTTTGCAGTCAGTTGAGGTCTTTGCAGAATCTCCTATCACGACTTTAGTGTGTTTCTGGGGAAGTAGGGTCACTTTACTCCTACTTTTCAGGGTCTTGGGGTAGGGTATCTTGGACACCCTTAGTGGTGTCTTACACTCCCAGCAACCCTCTACACACTACACTAGGCCAGGGGTCCCTAAGTTGTTCGCATTCCACTTTCTTAGTATATGGTTTGTGTTGCCCCTGGGCCTATTGCATCCTATTGTATTCTACAGTGTTTGCACTACTTTTCTAACTGTTTACTTACCTGATTTTGGTTTGTGTGTCTATTGTGTGTATTTTTACTTACCTCCTAAGGGAGTATATCCTCTGAGATATTTCTGACACATTGGGGGTCATTACAACATTGGCGGTAAAAGGCGCTTACCGCCGTTCAGAAGACCGCCAATGCACCGCGGGCGGAGAATTCCGCCACAGCTATTATGACCCACATCTCGAAATCTGACGAAATTCAGACACCCACACAAGTGCTCCCAAAAGCTAGGGGTAGAAAGGGTCAATCCTTGCCCACTACCCCTCCCTCTCCAGGAGATTCCCCTTTTGAAGAAGAGGAATCCTATCCCAGTGCAGAACCTACACCAGATGAGCTGGCAGCAGATACTGCTGAGCTTTTGGGTGCAGAGGCGCCTGCTAGGGAAGAGCTGAGTGTGGCACAGCAGACAGCAAGCTGTCAAACAGCAGAATGGGATTGTCACTGATAGCCATAAGGTCTATTGTGAAGATAACCTCCTTTATACTGAATCAAGGGACCCTAAACCTGGAGCTGCCAGGAGACTGGTTATCCCTTTGCAGTATAGGGAGTTTCTTCTGACCTTGGCACATGACATTCCTTTGGCTGGACATTTGGGCCAGAGTAAAACTTGGGACAGACTTGTTCCATTGTTTCACTGGCCTCACATGTCAGAGGTCACTAAGGAGTTTTGCCGCACTTCCTGTGTGACCTGCCAAGACAGTGGCAAGACTGGTGGCACACCTAAGGCCCCCTTAATTCCACTCCTATTGGTTGGGGTACCCTTTGAAAGGGTAGGGGTTGACATAGTTGGCCCCTTGACCCTCCAACTGCTTCAGGCAATAGGTTTATCCTGGTGGTAGTGGACCATGCCACTATGTATCCTGAAGAAATTCCCTTAACGACCACTACAGCTCCTGCAGTGACAAAGGCCCTCCTGGGAATCTTTTTCAGAGTGGGCTTCCCTAAGGAAGTGGTGTCAGACAAAGGTAGTAACTTCGGGCCGTATTTATACTCTGGTTGCGCCGAATTTGCGTCGTTTTTTTCGACGCAAATTCGACGCTAAACTAACGCCAACTAACGCCATATTTATACTATGGCGTTAGAGGCGAATAGCGCCAAAGTTCCCGGAATGTGCGTCATTTTTTAGCGTGAACCCCTTCCTTGCGTTAATGATATGCAAGGGAGGCGTTTCCGTCTAAAAAATGACTCCCAGGCCTTTACGTGGTATTTATACTCCCGGGCAAAAGTGACGCCCGGGAGTGGGCGTGGCTAAAAACGGCGCATTTGCGCCGCTTTTTAACGCCTGGGTCAGGCATGGCGTTAAGGGACAAGTGGGCTCAAAATGAGCCCAGAGTGCCCTCCCCTGCCCCCAGGGACCCCCCCTGCCACCCTTGCCCACCCCAGGAGGACACCCAAGGCTGGAGGGACCCACCCCAGGGACATTCAGGTAAGTTCAGGTAAGTTTTTTTTTTTTTTTTTTTAATAATATTTTGTGGCATAGGGGGGCCTGATTTGTGCCCCCCTACATGCCACTATGCCCAATGACCATGCCCAGGGGACAGAAGTCCCCTGGGCATGGCCATTGGGCAAGGGGGCATGACTCCTATCTTTACAATGATAGGAGTCATGTTGATGGGGGATGGGCGTCGTTAAAAAATGGCGCAAGTCGGGTTAAGACGATTTTTTCGACGTAACCTGACTTGCCCCATTTTAAGACGCCCATGCGCCATTTTCCCCCTACGCCGGCGCTGTCTGGTCTACGTGGTTTTTTCCCACGCAAACCAGGCAGCGCCGGTCTGATTGCGCCGTCTAACGCCATTCCATAAATACGGCGCCCGCATGGCGCTTCAGAATGGCGTTAGACGGCGCAAAACTTTTTGACGCTAAACTGCGTTAGCGCAGTTTAGCGTCAAAAAGTATAAATATGGGCCTTCATGTCTGAATACCTCAAAGCTATGTTGAAGGAGTGTGGTGTAACTTATAAGTTCACTACTCCTTATCATCCACAGACAAATGTTCTGGTTGAGAAGTTTAATAAAACTCTCAAAGGTATGATTATGGGACTCCCTGAAAAACTCAGAAGGAGATAGGATGTCCTGTTGCCATGCCTCCTTTTTTCTTACAGGGAGTTGCCCCAAAAAGGAGTGGGCTTTAGCCCCTTTGAACTTCTCTTTGGGCACCCTGTAAGAGGTCCCCTTGAACTTGTGAAGTAGGGTTGGGAACAACCTTTAAAAGCTCCAAAGCCACACATTGTGGACTATGTAGTTGGCCTGAAATCCAGATGGCAGAGTACATGAAAAAGGCCAGTAAAAACCTTCAGGCCAGCCAGGAGCTCCAAAAGCAATGGCATGACCAGAAGGCTGTCCTGACCCAGTACCACCCAGGACAGAAGGTGTGGGTATTGGAGCCTGTGGCCCCAAGAGCACTCCAGGACAAATGGAGTGGACCCCATCTCATTGTTGAAAAGAAGGGTGAGTTTACCTACTTGGTAGAACTGGGCACTGCCAGGAGTCCCCGTAGGGTGCTCCATGTCAACCGCCTAAAACCCTACTATGACATGGCTGACTTAACCCTGTTCATGGCAACTGATGAGGGGTAGGAAGAACAGAGTGACCCTCTCCCTGACCTCTTCCCCACCCCTGAAGCTGATGGCTTAGTAGAAGGTGTGGTGCTTGCAGATTGTCTTACTGCTGAGCAGAAGGACAACTGCATAAATCTCCTATGCCAATTTTCTGACCTCTTCTCACTGATACCAGGTACCACTACCTGGTGTGAGCACAAAATCAACACTGAAGACAGTTTACCTGTCAAAAGTAAGATTCATAGGTAGCCTGATCATGTCAGAGATTGCATAAAACAAGAGGTACAGAAAACGCTAGACTTAGGAGTGATTGAGCCTTCAGAAAGCCCATGTTCTAGCCCAGTGGTGCTTGTCCCAAAACCTCACAGTAAGGATGGTAAAAGAGAAATTAGGTTTTGTGTTGACTACAGAGGTCTCAATCAAGTAACCAAAACTGATGCTCACCCTATCCCCAAGGCAGATGAGCTAATAGATACACTGGCTTCTGCCAAGTATCTAAGCACTTTTGATTTAACTGCACAGTATTGGCAGATTAAATTATCAGAAGATGCTAAACCTAAAACTGCAATTTCCACCATTGGAGGTACTATCGGTTCACTGTTATGCCCTTTGGTTTGAAGAATGCACCTGCCACTTTTCAGAGGTTGGGGAACACAGTCCTACAAGGTTTGGAAGCTTTTAGTGCAGCATATCTAGATGATATAGCTGTCTTTACCTCCAACTGGGATGAGCACCTGGTCCACCTATTGAAAGTTTTGGAGGCCCGGCAAAAGGCAGGCCTCACTATCAAGGCTTTAAAGTGCCAGATAGGGCAGGGGAAAGTGCTTTATCAGGGCCACCTAGTAGGCGGGGAACAGATTGCACCACTGCAGGGGAAGATCCAGACCATTATGGAATGGGCTCCCCCTACAACTCAAACCCAGGTGAGAGCCTTCTTAGGCCTCACAGTGTACTATAGGAGGTTCATTAAGAACTACGGCTCCATTGCTTCTCCTGTTAATGACCTCACTAGTAAAAAGATGCCTAAAAAGGTATTGTGGACAGTTAGCTGTAAAAAGGCTTTTGATGAGTTAAAACAGGCCATGTGCTCTGCACCTGTCCTAAAAAGCCCTTGTTACTCCAAGAAGTTCATAGTCGAGACTGAAGCTTCTGAATTAGGGGTGGGGGCAGTGCTATCACAGCTTAACACTGAGGGCCAGGATCAACCTGTTGCTTTTATCAGCAGGAGGTTGACCCCTAGAGAAAAGCGTTGGTCTGCCATAGAGAGGGAGACCATACCTGTTTGGTACCCACTTTATTGTTCAGACTGACCACAAACCTCTATTATGGCTTAAACAAATGAAAGGTGAAAACCAATGGACTATACAGTGGAACATAGACCTGGGAGTACCCACTCCAATGCAGATGGACTCTCCAGATATTTCCACTTAGACAATGAAGACTCATGTGGGCAAGGTTAGCCTTATTGTCCCTCATTTAGGGGGGGTTATGTAGGAAAGTGCCATCTTGCCTGGCATGTCACCCCCATTTTTTACTTGTGTGCCAGTTTGTTTTTGCCTGCCTCACTGGGATCCTGCTAGCCAGGACCCCAGGGCTCATAGTTGTGACCTGAATGTGTTCCCTGTGTGGTGCCTAACAGTGTCACTGAAGCTCTGCTGAGAGTGCTTATGCTCCCTCTCTGTCTTTAAAATTGTCACTGCAGGATAGTGACAATTTTTACCAATTCTGATTAGCTCACTGGAACACCTTTATAATTCCCTAGTTTATGGTACCCAGGTACCCAGGGTATTGGGGTTCCAGGAGATCCCTATGGGCTGCAGCATTTCTTTTGCCACCAATAGGAGCTCAGTCCAATATTACACAGGACTGCCACTGCAGCCTGAGTGAAATAATGTCCACGTTATTTCACAGCCATTTTACACAGCACTTAAGTAACTTATAAGTCACCCATATGTCTAAGCCTCATCTAGTGAAGGTTACGTGCAAAGTTACTAAGTGTGAGGGCATCCTGGCACTAGCCAAGGTGCCCCCACATAGTTCACGGCAATTTCCCCAAACTTTGTGAGTGCGGGGACACCATTACACAGGTGCACTACATATAGGTCAATACCTATATGTAGCTTCACAATGGTAACTCCGAATACGGCCATGTAACATATCTAAGATCATGGAATTGTCCTCCCATGCCAAATCTCGTATTGGGGTGCCAATCCCATGGACCCGGGGTACTGCCAAACCAGCTCTCTGGGGTTTTCACTGCAGCTACCCCTGCTGCCAACCCACAGACAGGCATCTGCCCTCTTGGGGTCTGGGCAGCCCAGCCCCTGGAAGGCAGAACAAAGGATTTCCTCTGAGAGAGGGTGTTACACACTCTCACTTTGGAAATAAGTGTTAAGGGCCTGAGAGGAGTAGCCCCTCCTGGCCTCTGGGAATGCTTTGAAGGGCACAGAGGGTGCCCTCCTTGCACAAACCAGTCTACACCGGTTCAGGGATCCCCCTGCCCCTGTTCTGGCACAAAACTGGACAAAGGAAAGGGGAGTGACCACTCCCCTGTCCATCACCGCCCCAGGGGTGGTGCCCAGAGCTCCTCCAGTGTGTCCCAGACCTCTGTCATCTTAAATGCAGAGGAGTGAGGGCACAATGGAGGCCTCTGAGTGGCCAGTGTCAGCAGGCGACGTCAGAGACCCCTCCTGATAGGTGCTTACCTGACTAGGCTATTTAGGGTCTCTCCTGTGGGCATCTCTTCAGATAACAAATGCAAGAGCTCACCTTAGTTCCTCTGCATCTCCCTCTTCGACTTCTGACAAGGATCGACCGCTGACTGCTCCAGGACGCCTGCAAAACTGCAACAGAGTAGCAAGAAGACTACCAGCGACATTGTAGCACCTAATCCTGCTGGCTTTCTCAACTATTTCCTGGTGGTGCATTTTCCGAGGGCTGTCTGCCTTCACCCTGCACTGGAAGCCAAGAAGAAATCTCCTGTGGGTCGACAGATTCTTCCCCCTGCTAACGCAGGCACTAAACGTCTGCTTCACTGGTCCTCTGGGTCCCCTCTCATTGTGACGAGCTTGGTCCCTGGAACACAGGAGCTGGATCCCAGTAACCCCCGACAGTCCAGTGGTCCATCGGTCCAAATTTGGTGGAGGTAAGTCCTTGCCTCCCCACGCCAGACAGCAAACCTGTGTACTGCGTGATTTGCTGCTGCTCCGGCTTCTGTGCACTTCTCCAAGGATTCCTTAGTGCACAGCCTAGCCTGGGTCCCCAGCACTCTTTCCTGCATTGCCCAATTTGCTGAGTCGACCACCGGCTTCGTGGGACCCTCCTTTGTAGTGTTGAGATGACTGCCGTGCTCAGTTTTCTTGAACCTGTGTTCAAGTACTTCTGCGGGTGCCGCCTGCTTCTGTGTGGGCTCTCTGTGTTGCTGAGTAGCCCCTCTGTCTCCTTCTCCAAGGGGCGATCTCCTGGTCCTTCCTGGGCCCAGACAGCATCTTCTGTGCAAAGGAGAAGTTCCTGGCATCTTCTGTTGTTGCAGAATCTTTAGCTTCTTCCACCCGGAGGCAGCCCTTTTTCACCTTCATCCGGGTTTTAGTGGGCTCCTGTCCCCTCTGTACACTTTTGTGACTCTTGGACTTGGTCCCCTTCCTTTACAGGTCCTCAGGTCCAGGAATCCATCTTCAGTGCTTTGCAGTCAGTTGTGGTCTTTGCAGAATCTCCTATCATGACTTTAGTGTGTTTCTGGGGAAGTAGGGTAACATTACGTCTACTTTTCAGGGTCTTGGGGTGGGGTATCTTGGACACCCTTAGTGTTTTCTTACACTCCCAGTGACCCTCTACACACTACACTAGGCCAGGGGTACCTAAGTGGTTCGCATTCCACTTTCTTAGCATATGGTTTGTGTTGCCCCTAGGCCTATTGCATCCTAATGTATTCTACAGTGTTTGCACTACTTTTCTAACTGTTTACTTACCTGATTTTGGTTTGTGTGTATATTTTGTGTATTTTTACTTACCTCCTAAGGGAGTATATCCTCTGAGATATTTCTGACACATTGGGGGTCATTACAACATTGGCGGTAAAAGGCGCTTACCGCCGTTCAGAAGACCGCCAATACACCGCCGCAGAATTCCGCCACAGCTATTATGACCCACATCTCGAAATCTGACGAAATTCAGACACCCACACAAGTCCGCCACACCAAAGGTCAGTGATAAACTGACGGAAACAAAACCTCCACCGTCACGCCAACAGAAACACGCCCATGCTATCGCGACCCACGAATCCACGCGGCGGTCTTTCAACTGCAGTATTCCATTGGCGGTACACGCCGCCGCGCTCAAAATACACACACATCTCCAAAACACCGCCACATTGGACAATTCCAAATACACACACCTGATACACATACAAACACCACTCCCACACACCCAACACAATATAAAACACACACCCACATCACCCACAAACCCCTACGACCAAAAACTGAAGATGAAGGCGACAGACAGAGACTACAGCAATAGACAACCCCACCACACAGAGGCACACAACACCATCACCCAAACAACATCCACGCTCAAAACACCCCACACATCAGCCCACTCATCAACACATACACCACCCCACACATCACCTGCACCACCCCATGTCACGCCAAAGACACCCCAGGTTTTCCGAGGAGGAGCTCAGGGTCATGGTGGAGGAAAGCTTACGGGTAGAGCCACAGCTATTTGGAGCACAGGTGCAGCACACCTCCATAGCCAGGAAGATGGAGCTATGGCGAAGAATCGTCGTCAGGGTCAACGCTGTGGGACAGCATCAAAGAAATCGGGAGGACATCAGGAAGAGGTGGAACAACCTACGGGGGAAGGTGCGTTCCGTGGTCTCCAGGCACAACATCGCGGTTCAGCGGACTGGCGGCGGACCCCCACCTCCTCCCCCACAACTAAAAATATGGGAGGAGCAGATCTTGACCATCATGCATTCAGAGGGCCTCGGAGGAGTCGGTGGAGGAATGGACACTGGTAAGTCAAATCTTAACTATCATATCCCCCACCCTACCTGCATGCTATAACACCCCCCCACCCTCATCCCCTCCCCTATCACTACAACTCCTCACTAATGTACTAATTACACAAACCACACATCCCAACAACAAGCCCTGCATGACACAACTAAGCATGGACACCCATCACTAAGGCTTGCTCACTGCACATACCCATAACAACCCCCCAACCATCATCACACAAGCCCCCACACAGGAATGCTTGCACTGGGGTACACGCACACCCAACCATTGCACACCATGACACACACACATGCAATAATCATGCTCTTATACCCCCACAGGAGGGTCCAGACATCTCGACTCCACCCACAGAAGAGGCCCACAGTGATGACAGCAGCCCTGTCCAACTGGATCCAGATGACCAGCCCGGACCATCGTGGGCCTCGGGACAGTCGGTTCCCCTCGCAAAGGCACAGCCCAACACTGACCTTCCACCCTCTGATAACACCAGCACAGCACCCACCCAGCGGGCCCATACCTCCGTACCCAGGACACATCAATCAGCTGTGTGTCCACCACTACAGGGAACCCAGGATAAACCACCACCCCAACAACAACAGGGACCTGGGGGCAGTGGTAGTGGGCACACAGTCCAGGGGACAGAGGCACAGGAACACAGGGGAACTGGGAGGGCTGCTGTGCGACAGGGGGCGGACAGGCCACGGGAACCCACTCTCCACGAGGCCCTCTCCTCCATCATGGGAGCCTACCACCACTCCCAGGAGACGATGGCTATTGTCCTGGCCAAGTTTCAGGAGACCCAGCGCCTGCAGGACAAACAGTATTTGGGCTTCAGGGATGAGCTCAGAACCATCAGCTCCGCCCTGGGCACCATCGTAGGGGTGCTGAAGGACATACAAAAGACCATGAGGGACACCGTGGCACTCCAAGGGGCCCCTGACACTAGCCTAGACGATGAACTGCCCACCACCTCCGCCGGCGCTAGTGGACAGGACGCCCCGCCACAGGACCACCACACCAGCACCCCACCCCCTGCAGACGGACAACCACCCCGCAAGCGGTGCCTGAGATCCAGGAACAGGACAGAGCACGATGGCAAGAGCCCCGCCAGGAAATGAGACCAGCCTGATTGTCATCCCACTGTCTCACTTTGTTACCCTGTCCAGATTGGAACTGCCCCAGCTCCACTTCCTATGCCCATATCAAGTCAAATCATAAACATTTATAAAGCGCGCTACTCACCCGTGCGGGTCTCAAGGCGCTCCATATGGGCAGTGCACCTGTGAGACTAAGAGACTGGACTCTGCCATGGACATTCCTCCTCCATCACCCATCACCATTTTACCACCCCCTCCAATAATTAGCACTTCAATAAACACCCTTGAACCACAAAACAATCTGGAGTCAGTCTGTGATTTTTAAAATGTGTATTACCAATTACAGTGACAAAATGCGTTTTCAAATGTAATGCCAACATACCTATGTCACACATCACAAGTCCATGAAGGATGCAAGCAGATGACACATGTTGGTAACCACACTTGTGAAACTGTAATGGAAATGTACAACTCAGTTACCAAATACTGCTTCTAATTGACAGACAGGATAGAGGTAGAAGTGTGAAAGTGAATGCAATAGTAAAAAAATTGTTCTCACCTGTGTGTCACTGGAAATATTGCTGTATGACTGACTCCCTGTTGTCTATGTCTTCTTCCTCAGCTTCCTCCTCATCACTGTCCACAGGCTCCACAGCTGCCACAACACCGTCATCTTGACCATCCTCCTGCAGAAAAGGCACCTGCCGTCGCAAAGCAAGATTGTGAAGCATAGAGCAGGCGATGATGATCTGGCACACCTTCTTTGGTGAGTAGCATAGGGAACCACCGGTCATATGGAGGTACCTGAACCTGGCCTTCAGGAGGCCGAAGGTGCGTTCGATCACCCTCCTAGTCCGGCGATGGGCCTCATTGTAGCGTTCCTCTGCCTTGATCCTTGGATTCCTCACTGGGGTCAATAGCCATGACAGGTTGGGGTAACCAGAGTCCCCTAATAGCCACACACAGTGCCTCTGGAGTTGACCGATCACATAAGGGATGCTGCTATTCCGCAGGATGAAGGCGTCATGCACTGAGCCAGGCAACATAGCATTTACCTGCAAGATGTACTGGTCTGCCAAACATACCATCTGTACATTCATCGAATGATAACTCTTCCGGTTCCTGTACACCTGTTCACTCCTGCGTGGGGGGACCAGAGCTACATGGGTCCCATCAATGGCACCTATGATGCTATTGTTATGTCCCAGGGCATAGAAGTCACTTTTAACTGTAGCCAAATCCTCCACCTGAGGGAAAACGATGTAGCTCCTAACGTGTTTCAGCAGGGAAGACAACACTCTGGCCAACATGTTGGAAAACATAGGCTGGGACATCCCTGATGCCATGGCCACTGTTGTTTGAAATGATCCACTTGCAAGGAAATGGAGCACTGATAGCACCTGCACTTCAGGGAGGATTCCTGTGGGATGGCGGATTGGTGAGATCAGGTCTGGCTCCAACTGGGTACACAGTTCCTGGATTGTGGCACGGTCAAACCTGTAGGTGATGATCAAATGTCGCTCCTCCATTGTTAACAGGTCCACCAGCGGTCGGTACACCGGAGGATTCCGCCATCTCCTCAAATGTCCCAGCTGACGGTGCCTAAGCAGGACAACAGCGAGCACAGAGTCAACAAATTCTCAGGTATGTACCCACAGCTACACAGAACACGACACCAAATACAAAACTCTTCCTGTATGTGTGTTGAGTGTAGGCCTAGTAGTAAATGAAGCCATGTGGGCCCCGGAAATGGCGGCTGCCTGACCTCTAAACTGGGACAATGGGATGTGATGTATCTGCGCTGGCGTTGTACACCGTCGCGGTAGGCGGTTGTAGACCGCGGTGCAATACTGCATTGGTTAACATTGGACCCTATGGGTCCCAGGAGCCAATGATGAAGTGCGCCGGCAGTGATGATACGCACCGCCGCGGACGTCAGCACCGCGGACGTGACCGCCATTTTCTATCTGTTTAATCACTCGATACCTGATCTTCGACAGGAGAGGACCTACACTGCAAGTGCTGCTGTGACCTCAGTCTGGAAGAGACAATGGCTGCTGCGTCTGGGGAAAGGGCCCATGGCTTCAATACTCAGGAGTTGGAGAAGCTCGTGGACGGGGTCCTCCCCCAGTACACGCTACTCTACGGTCCTCCAGACCAACAGGTAAGTACACAGGGAGCACGTTGTATGGGCTATGCTGGGTGGAGAGGGCTGGATGTCAGTAGGAAGGGGGCTGAGTTCTGCGACCATGAAGGACTGTGAATGCATGTGCCACATGGCAAGGGTAGGGATGGGGGCCACTCACTTCGACGGTGCAGTTGCTAATGACTTCTCTTCTTCCCCTGTACATGTCATGTAGGTCAGCGCCCACCAGAAGAAGGACATTTGGCGTGCCATCGCCAAGGACGTACGGACCCTGGGGGTCCATCAGAGACGGGGCATCCACTGCCGTAAAAGATGGGAGGACATTCGCCGCTGGAGCAAGAAGACGGCGGAGGCTCAGCTGGAGATGGCCTCCCAACGTGGGAGGGGTGCCCGTCGCACCATGACCCCCCTGATGTTCCGGATCCTGGCGGTGGCCTACCCTGAGTTGGATGGGCGCTTGAGGGTATCACAGCAGACACAAGGGGGTGAGTACACTCTCATTCTCATGACTTTGCGCGCAGTGGAGGGGGCTGGGTGGGGAGGAGGGCTGTGGGTTTCCCTAGGCCAGGGCGAGTTACGTAAACTAGGCCCCTTCATAAGGCATGGCCCTGTGGCCCTCCACCCCACCTCTGTAGAGTGCGAAGTACAGGTATACATACCCCTGTGTCATCTATGTGGACAGATGACACTCATAGCCATGTAGGCCATATCCCAGGAACTGCATCTGTAGAGGCCAAGAGCACGGCGTAGTGCAGGGGGCTGCTGTGTCTGTATTGTCCGCCAATGGTAGTGGTAAGCCATGCACTCAACCTGTCTTTCTTTTGTCTTCCCCCCCCTTTTTGTGGTCTCCCTGTTCTTGTGTGCATTAGCATCATCAGGCGGAGGTACAGTGGCACAGGAGCACGAGGGAGCTGCTTCCCATATGGCCATGGGGGGCCACACCACAGACTCAGAATACACCAGTGGGACGGAGGGCGAGGGGAGCTTCACGTCGGTCAACGGATCAGCAAACAGCGACACGGACTCGTCCGCCGATGGGAGCTCCCTTGTGGTGGCGGCACCATCTGTGCCCCCCACTTCTACAGGTACAGCCGCCACCCCCCCTACCAGCACCGCCCTCCCAGCAGCCCCTCAGCCTTCGCTCCGTGCCCGCTCACCCAGGAGTGTGGGCATCACCTTCGCCCCAGGCACCTCAGCCCCTGCCCCTGTCACCTCTGCTGCCCTCAGTGAGGAGGCCATTGACCTCCTCAGGTCACTCACTGTTGGGCAGTCTACCATTGTGAATGCCATCCAGGGTGTAGAAAGGGAGTTGCAACAAACTAATGCATTCCTGGAGGGCATTCATTCTGGTCAGGCTGCCCATCATCGAACCCTGCAATCTCTGGCCTCAGCACTGATGGCAGCCATTGTCCCTGTGTCTAGCCTCCCCCCTCCAACTTCCTCCACCCAGACCCAATCCCCTGTACCCCAGCCTATCCCAACCACACCATCAGACAAGCATGCACACACCGCAACACACAAAAGTAGCTCAGGCAAACATAGGCAACACACATCCCACAGGCACCCACATACAGACAGCAACATCCACTGCCTCCACTCTGTCCCCCTCCTCGTCGTCTCCCTCCTCCCTCCCAGTGTCGTCTACACTCTCACCTGCATGCACTACATCTACAGGCACTAGGACTCGCACCAGAACACCCAGCACCACACCCCGCTCACCTGCACTCACCACCCCCACTACCATTTACACGTCCCCTGTGTCCTCTCCCAGTGTGTCTGTGACGCCCCCTCCCAAAGTACACAAACGCGGGCACCCACACACCCCAACATCCATCCACCTCACGACAGCCTCCAGTACCTGCATTCAAATCACCTAAAGTTACACCTTCTACAACCACCTCCTCTTCCGCCACTCCCAGACCCCCTCCAGCTACCCGTCCCAGTGTTCGTCAGAAACTCTTCCTCAGCAACGTTGACCTCGTTCCCACCACCCCCACCCCTCCAATTCATAGGTCCCGTAGTAGCACCTCAGCCAAAAAAAGTCAGGTACCAGTGGTGCGTGTTAAAGGTTTGTGGAGTGCACCGGCCACCAGGGCAGCCAGTGTGACACGGAGCCAAAGCACTGCCAGTCCACCCCCTATAAAGCACCTTAAGTTGGAAAGTGGCCGACAGGAGAGGATGAAGACTCCTGCTGGCAAAACAGCTCACAAGGGTCCCGGGGGGAGTGACGAGTCAGCTGTGACTCCTCCCAAGGTGGTGAAGGGGCAGAAGAAGTCTCCAAAGTCTGATAAGAGCAGCACGGCGGAGAAGGCCGCCATCCTCCCCGCCGGCCGGGATGCCACCGCCAGCACTGTCGTCACTGGTCCAGAGACCACCGCCAGAGTCAGTGCCCTGGAGGGCAGCAGTATCGTCACTGGTCCGGAGACCACTGCCAGAGTCAATGCCCTGGAGGGCAGTTGTATCGTCACTGGTCCGGACACCACCGCCAGAGTCAGTGCCCTGGAGGGCAGCACTGTCGTCACTGGTCCGGAGACCACCTCCAGAGTCAGTGACCTGGAGGGCCCCAGCAGCCACAGCCCCGCTGGGCACTGAGGGACCGTCATGCCACACACCGCTGCACAGGTCAGACACAGCAAAGGCAAGCACCGCTGAACAGGGCAAAGACCGCCATGGCAAAGCACCGCTGAACAGGTCAGACATAGCAAAGGCAAACACCGCTGAACAGGGCAAAGGGCGCCATGGTGAAGACAGCTGAACAGGACAAATACCGCCATGGCAAGGCACCGCTGAACAGTTCAGACACAGCAAAGGCAAGCACCGCTGAAAAGGGCAAAGACTGCCATGGCAAAGCACTGCTGAACAGGTCAGACACAGCAAAGGCAAGCACTGCTGAACAGGGCAAAGACCGCCATGGCAAAGCACCGCTGAACAGGTCAGACACAGCAAAGGCAAGCACCGCTGAACAGGGCAAAGGGCGCCATGGCAAAGCACCGCTGAACAGGTCAGACACAGCAAAGGCAAGCACTGCTGAACAGGGCAAAGACAACCATGGTGAAGACCGCTGAACAGGGCAAAGACCACCATGGCAAAGCACTGCTGAACAGGTCAGACACAGCAAAGGCTAGCACCGCTGAACAGGGCAAAGGGCGCCATGGTGAAGACCGCTGAACAGGGCAAAGACCGCCATGGTGAAGACCACTGAACAGGGCAAAGACCGCCAAATCAAGCATCGTTAGCCCATGTGCAGCTGGGACAGTGACGGAACTGGGACCGTCACGGGGAGCGTGATGCACTCTGGGCACCATTCCCCCTCCAGAAACAGTGGAGACCTGCATCCACTCTGTCTGTCCTTCACAGGATGAAGCACTCTGGGCACCAGTCCCCCTCCAGAGCCAGTGGAGACCTCCATCCACTCTGTCTGTCCTTCACAGGATGAAGCACTCTGGGCACCATTCCCCCTCCAGAACCAGTGGAGACCTGCATCCACTCAGTCTGTCCTTAACAGGATGAAGCACTCTGGGCACCAGTCCCCCTCCAGAACCAGTGGAGACCTACATCCACTTTGTCCGTCCTTCACAGGATGAAGCACTCTGGGCACCAGGTCCCCCTCCAGAACCAGTGGAGACTGTTATCCACTTGAGAGACTGTGGCTTTGCACTCCCCAGGATGGTACAGTGGGCAACCCACCCACTGTAGAGACTTGAGAGACTGTGGCTTTGCACTCCCCAGGATACATCAATGGGCATGGAGCCCCGTCGTGGATCTGGCGTGGTGCTGTAATCCGGCTGAGGTTCCCCTCCCTTCCCTTCCCCCTGAGGTGCCTGTTGTATTTCTATCTGATGCCCCTGCAGTGTTCTCTCCGTTTGTGGACAGGTATCTAGTGTGGGCCTCGCCCATGCATTGTGGGACCAGTGGTCCACGGACATTGATATGTGCATACCTGCAGTACTAATCGTGATGTATGATTTTCGATTGTTTTTATATATCTGTATATATTCGGTTACTGTATTTTGATACATTACAATGGTTGAACTCATTTCCTTTTGTCTTTGCATTCTTCCGGGGGGGTTGGTGGTTGTTACTGTGCTGTTTGGAAACGCATTGGTGTGTGTGTTGTAGTGGGTGAGGGTTGGTGGGGGTGGGGGTGTTGCATGTGTGTGTCCGTGACTTTTGCCTCCCCCTCCCCTATGTCGTAGGTGCAGTACTCACCGTTGTCTTCGGCGCCTACGTTGCTGGTGTTCGTAGAGGAGCAGGTAGACAAGCGCAGGGAGTATTTGTAGTTCGGGCTCCA
The DNA here is from genome assembly GCF_031143425.1 of Pleurodeles waltl. NCBI lineage: Eukaryota > Metazoa > Chordata > Amphibia > Caudata > Salamandridae > Pleurodeles > Pleurodeles waltl. Next base: position 1,107,427,133 of record NC_090444.1, on the reverse strand, counting down.
TGGTGGCCTCCTTCCTCGTGGAGTATGTTGAGGTGAGCGTTTTCCCATTTCAAAAGCTGTTTCCGCCGTGTTTTTATCCACGGTGAATCCGCCCCGGAAAAGGTGGCGGATTGGCGGGTTGTGATACTGTGGGTGGTACATTGTCTTCCGCCTGTCTGTTGGCGGTGACCGCCGCAATGCTTGTCTGTACCGCCGTGGCGGTCGGAGTGTTAAAGTGGCTGTCTATGTTGGCGGTTTCCGCCACGGTCATAATTCCCTTTTTTTGTCCGCCGGCCTGTTTGCAGTATTACCGCAGCTTTAACACCGTCCACCAGGGTTCTAATGACCACCATTGTCACTAAAATAAAGTACCTTTATTTTTAGTAACTCTGAGTATTGTGATTCTTATAATATAGTGCTATATGATATAAGTGGTATAGTAGGAGCTTCGCATGTCTCCTAGTTCAGCCTAAGCTGCTCTGCTATAGCTATCTCTATCAGCCTAAGCTGTTAGAACACTACTAATCTACTAATAAGGGATAACTGGACCTGGCACAAGGTGTAAGTACCATCAGGTACTCACTACAATCCAGGCCAGCCTCCTACACTAACGCCATAGCTCCTGAAACTGCAATTGCTGCTGCCACCATGGGGAACTAACCCCAACCCCTGTCTTTCTCTTTCCACAGCTAACACTTTCCTATTGAAAGCACAGGTGACAGAGTGATAAGGCAATTGCCAGTACTTATCCCACCGCTGCTACACCAATGTAAGAGGCTGGCCTGGTTTGTAGTGGGTATCTAAGGTACTTACACCTCATACCAGGTCCAGTAATCTCTTATTAGTGAAATGTAGTCAGCATCTAGAAGCCAGGCTTTCTAGAGATAGCTGTAGGCAGAGCAGCCAAGGCTGAACTAGGAGACATCCAAAGCTCTTGCAATAGCACTGTATTCACTCAGTACTCACACTCAAAACTGTACTCAGTGTTCTAAAAAATAAAGGTACTTTATTTTAGTGACGCAAGGCTAAAAATACTTTGGAGACTGTGCTGGTCATTTTGAACATGGCGGTGTGGGCCGCCATGCCGGTGGTGGCGGGTAAAACTGCCAGCCGGCATGGCGGGCCACACCGCCACATTAAGAACACCTTGAGGGCCGCCATCGGCAGCCCTCACTCACCGCCAGGCTGTTTCCGTCAGGCATCCTGGCGGTAGTTGGAATCATTATCCGACAGGGCAGCGGTGCTGCCCCTCGGATAATGATCCCTAATCCTCAAGCCTTTCCCTGGTGGGGAAACCCACCAGGGAAAGGCTGGTGGAGGGGTTGCCCCTGCACTGCCCATCGCGCAGGTCACTGTCCGATTTTCGGGCAGTGATCTGCGCGACGGGTGCAGCTGCACCCGCCGCACAGAGGCATTGGCGGTGGCTCCGCCATCAATGTCCCGGCCAGGCATTCCTCTGGGCCGGCGGGCAGAAGCAAATATTTCTGCCCGCCGGCCCAGGGGAATGTTCCTAACATGGCCGCCGTGTTCATTATGAGGGCCCATAATCCCTTATGAGGTAGGTAAATTATACAATATATACACTAGTAACCAAAAACAGGTAAGAAAATAGTCAGAAAATCGTGCAAACAGTGAAAATCACAATAGGTTGCAATGGGCCTACAAGGAACAAAAACCATATACTAAAATAGTGGAATGCGAAAGTCTGGGTCCCACCTAGGCAAGCTTAGTGTGTAGAGGGGAGCTGGGAGTGTAAGAAAATATCAAAGGTAAGTAAAATAGCCCACCCCAGAGCCCAGGAAAGCAGAAGTAAAACGCAGCAAGTTTCCTAAAACACACTAGAAATCGTGAAGGAAGATAATGCAAGAACTAGAAGAGACTGCAAGACACCAATAAAGGATTCCTGGAACTAAAGACCTGTGGGAGAAGGGAACCAAGTCAAAGAACCAATGAAGATTCCAGGGAGAGCAGGAGCCCCTGCTAACCCAGATGAAGGTGCAATAGAAGAACAACTGGTGAGAAGACAAAGGGCCTCATTATGACCATGGCGGTCGGTGGTAAGCTGGCGGTAACACCATCAACAGGCTGGCGGTGTTTCACCAGCTATTATGACCGTGGCACAATAGCCAGGGCCATACCGCCGGCCCATCCACTATACCGCCAAGCGGAAGCCTGTCGGTCAGAATCCCCAAGCACCGCTGCCCTGGGGATTATGAGTCCCCGACCGCCAGCCTTGACATGGTGGTAAACACTGCCATGGAAAGGCTGGCGTTAAGGGAAACTTGGGGTGCCCCTGCACTGCCCATGCACTTGGCATGGGCAGTGCAGGGGCCCCCAGGCATAGCCCCATCACGCATTTCACTGCCCGAATTTCGGGCAGTGAAATGTGCGACGGGTGCTACTGCACCCGCTGCACATCAGCATTGCCGCCGGCTCTATTACAAGGCGGCAGCAATGTTGATGTGACTTTTCCGCTGGGCCAGCGGACGGTAACACTGTTACCGTCCGCTGGCCCAGCGGAGAAGTCGTAATAGTGAGCCAGAAATACCGCCAGCGCTGGCGGTATTCTGGCTCCCGTAGCCTCGGCGGTCTTTTGAAAAGACCGCGAAGGTTGTAATGAGGGCCAAAGTCAGTATTGCACCAAAGAAGAAAAATGCGGGTTCCTGGTTGGTGCAAAAGATGTCACATGCTGGATTGATGACCACGGTGGAAACCGCTCAGACAGATAGCCACTTTAACACACCGACCGCAACGGCAGAATCAACAAGCGCCACGGCGGTAACTGCCAAAACCCAGGCGGAAGACAATGTACCGCCCACTGTATTAAAACAGTCCAATCTGCCACCTTTTCTGGAGTGGGACCAACAACATCAAAAGCATTGCGGAAACAGAGCTCAGAACTTAAAGGACTCAGCTGTGGAGACTCAGGGAACATCCATGACGCCATGGATCCCGAGCTGCAAATATTTCCGATGCGCGTCTACCTTCTGCTGCATTTTGAACAACAACGCCGGCGAAGACGACCACAGTGAGTACTGCCGCCTAGCACAGAAGGGAGGGGGGAGGAAAAAGAGAGTGACACACACACAACACGCAAAACCCCCACCCCAACACCATACACACAACCAGAAGCACGCACAAACATTCCATACCTACCCTGTACCCCTCAGGAATAATGCAAGGACAAAATGATTTGAAGAAAGTGAGTGTAATACGATAAAATACTAGGAATAAGTGCATCAAAATACAAATAATTATATATACATATTTACAAATGGAGGGACACTGCCCAGTCCTCAATGTCTGTGGGCCGCAGGGCCACAACACATAGGCCAAGGCCCCTCCTCACTTCTGCAACAACATGGAGAGAACACTGCAGGGGCATCAGGTCAACAATACACAGGCACCTCAGGGGGACGGAGAATGGGGGGCACCTCAGCCGGAAGATGGTACAATAGAACTGGTACTGGAGAGGGCTATATATCCTGTGTGATGTCCTGGGGAGTGCAAGGCCACAGTCTCTCAAGTGGGTGGTTTGCCCACATGCTCTGGAGGGGGCAACATGCCCTGTGCTTGGTCCTGGGTACTGCAAGGCCACTGCCACAGTCTCTCAAGTGGGTGGTATGGCCACTGCCTCTAGATGGGGCAACATGCCCTGTGCTTGGTCCTGGGGAGTGGAAGGCCACAGTCTCTCAAGTGGGTGTCTTGCCCACCGGCTCTGGAGGGGGCAACATGGCCATTGCTTTGTCCTGGGGAGTGTAAGGCCACAGTCTCTCTAGTGGGTGGTTTGCCCACTGCTTGGTCCTGGGGAGTGCAAGGCCACAGTCTATCTAGTGGATGGCTTCTTCCACTGGTTCTGAAGGGGCAATGTGCCCAGTGAGCTTCATCCTGAGAAGGATGGGGTGAGTGGATGGCTTCTCCACTGGTTCTGGAGGGGTCATTGTGCCCTGTGATGCAGATCTTCGGGAGTGCAAGGTCACTGTCTCTCACTTGGGTGTCAGATCCACAGGATTTGCAGAGGTAAGGACGCACAACAGCCCATGGATGCAGGACTACACACTGTCTGCCGGTGGTGACGGCTGCTCTGTGGTGGCAGTGGCGGTGCTGGTGTTGGGGCGGCAGTGGTAGGGGGAGGCTCCAGCCCATCCCCTGCTGCCTCGGACGGCTGCCCACTGGGGCTGCTGCTGCTGGCAGTGGTGCTGGTGGCAGAGCTGAAGGCAGTGCTGGTGGAGGTGCTGGCAGTGGTGGGGGGAGGCTCCAGACCGTCCCTTGCAGCCTCGGACGGCTGAACCACCATGGTTGGTGGTGGGCTCTCCGAATGAGCCCCAGCACCAGACCTCCTGTCCTTCCTGCCTGCTGGTGCCGGCCCCTTTCCCTTCCTGTCAGCAGCTGGGGATTTCTCCTTGCCCTTCCCTGTCACAGCTGGTGGTGCCTCTTTACCCTTCCCTGTCTCAGCTGGTGGTGCCTCCTTGCCCTTCCCTGTCACAGCTGGTGGTGCCTCCTTGCAATTCCTAGATACTGCTGGTGCAGGCACCCTTTCAGTTTTGCTGGCTGGTGCTGGGATCCTCTCCCACCTGCAGTAACTGTCAACACTACTGTGGCCGTGGACTGGGTGGGTGAGGTGCTTGCCTGGGTTCTGACCACCCTGGCCCAACATAAAAGCTTCTTAGGGACATTGGGGCGGGAAGAGGGTGAAGGTTTGGGAGTGGAAGAAGTGGTTGTAGGAGGTGTCTGTTGGCTGATTGTGGGTACAGGTGCATGGGATGGATGCTGTTGTGCGGTAGATGGCTGTTGGGTGTCTGAGTGCTTGCGTTTGTGTACTTTGGGAGGAGGGGGCACACACACAGTGGGAGAGGACACAGGGGACATGGGCATGGATGTAGGGGTGGTGACTGCCAGTGATGGCGTGATGGTGATGGTGGTAGTGGATGAGGATGTAGTGCATGCAGGTGTGAATGTAGATGCAACTGAGAGGGAGGTGGACGACGAGGAGGAGGGGGACACAGTGGAGTCAGTGGATGTTGGTATGTTTGCATCTGGATGGTGTTTGTCTGAGTGCCTGTGGGATGATGTGTGGTGCTGGTATTTGCCTGAACCATTCTTGTGTGTTGTCTTGTGTGCATTTTGGTCTGCCTGTGTGCTTGGGATAGGTTGGGGTTGAGGGGAATGGGACTTGGTAGAGGAAGTTGGAGGGGGAGGCTAGGACCAGGGACAATGGCTGCCATCAGGGAGGAGGCAAGAGCCTGGATTGATCTCTGTTGGGCCGCCATGCCAGAATGAATGCCCTCCACGAATGCATTTGTTTGTTGCAAATGGGCTGCTAGCCCTTGGATGGCATTCACAATGGTTGACTGTCCAACAGAGATGGATCGCAGGAGGTCAGTAGCCTTCTCACTCAGGGCAGGAGGGCTAACTGGGGCAGGACCTGAGGTGCCTTGGGTGAAGGAGATGGCCACTCTCTTGGGTGAGCGGGCACGGGAAACACGCTGAGGGGCTGCTGGGAGAGCGGTGCTGGCACAGGGGTGGCGGCTGTACCTATAGTTGGGGTGGGCACAGAGGTGTCCGCCATCACCAGGGAGCATCCATCGGAGGAGGTATCACTGTCAGAACGGTCCCCTCCAGTCTCTGCCATGGAGCTCCCCTCACCCTCCGTCCCACTGGTGCCTTCACCATTGGTGGATTCAGCCTCCTGGGCCCTGTGGGATGCAGCTCTCCCTGTCGCCGGTGCCTCTGCTCGTTCACCAGATGATGCCAATGCACATAAGGACAGGGTGACAAAACAAAAAGGGGGAGGAGAGACAAAGGAAACTCTTGGTCAATGGCGGCAACAACATCACCATTGGCGTACATCACACACACACACACACACAGGGAACAGCCCTACTCACTAGGCAATGCACTACCAGTCACAATGCTATTCACCAGCATATGGACAGGGATACCTAATGCCAATTGCTGCATACCTGAGACCCACAGACCTCTGCCCAGTTGTGGATGCCTACTACCTTGGTTGGAAGAAGTTTACATCAGACCCTGCCCAACATGGGACCTACCCTGAAATGTCTGGCCTGGCCTAGGGGCACCCAGAGGCCCACATCCCCTACCTGGATGCCACCCCACCACGTGCAAGTAGTATATTGGGGGACGTAACTCACCCCCTTGTGGATGCTGTGATGCCCCCAAGCACCCATCCAGCCCCGGATAGGCCACTGCAAGTATGCGGGACATCAGGGGGGTCAGGGTTCGACGGGCACCCCTTTCTCATTTGGAGGCCATCCCCAGCTTGGCCTCCGCCGTCTTCCGTACCCAGGTTCTCAGGTCCTCTCACTGTTTCTGACAGTGGGTGCTCTCCCTGCCGTAGACCCCCAGGGTCTGCACATCCTTGGCGATGGCATGCCATATACCCTTTTTTTGATGGTCGCTGACCTGTAGAGAAATACACATAGGAAAAGGTGTCAGTCAGACCGTCCTGCCTGTTACACTCATGGGCTACCATAGCCCTCACATCCCCTTACGCGTAACCATTGCCCACCATACATGCAGCACTCCATGCATTCATTCCCCATGCATCGTGTTCACAGTGTAATCACCTGTTGGTCTGGAGGCCCATACAGCATTCGGTACTGGGATAGGACCCCATCCACCAGTCTCTCCAACTCTGCAGCGGTGAAGGCAGGGGCCCTTTCCCCAGTGAGACAAGCAATGGTTGGTTCCAGACACAGGTCACAGCAGCACTTGCAGTGTTGCTCCTGTCCTGTTGAAGGTCAGGTAGCAAGTGAGTGAACAGGTAGAACATGGTGTTCATATCCACGGTGGTGCGCACCGCCGACGTACATCACCATTGGCCACTGTAACCCATAGGGCCAAATAGTATCCAATGAGGAGTTGCACGGCGGCTCTCAGCCGCCTCCTGCACAACGTCAGCGAAATTACCTCATTTCCACATGTCCCTCCATACAGGACAGGTGGACGCCATTTCAGGGGGGTGGGCAGGCCATGGCACCTAACTGCGTCACAGTACACATAGGCACCATTTGGGCCTATCCAACAATATACTGTAACAGCCACAACATGCAATGCAGTGTAGTGTTTGTAAATATGGAATACTGACCAGCTACTCACCATTTGCCCCCTAATTAGCAACCGCTGCGGATAAATAGGAGATGGAGACATCCCCCATGTACAGGCCCATAGTGGACTTGGCAACAATGGAGGACAGGCACATTATCCTCACGTACAGACTGGACAGGGCCACAATCAAAGAGCTGTGTGCCCAATTGGAACCTGGCCTAATCTCTGCTATCCGTCAGCCCACCGGGATACCCCTTCTTGTGCAAGTCCTATCTGTGCTCCATTACTGGCAACTGTCTCCTTCCAAGTGACAGTGGGCTTGGCAGCAGGAATGTCTCAGCCAATGTTCTCAATAGTGCTGACCAGTGTGCTGTCTTTCCTAATTAAACACACGCGCAGCTACATTGTTTTCCCCCAGGTGGAGGATTTGGCCACAGTGAAAGCTGAATTCCATGCAATGGGACATATCCCCAACATTATTGGGGCTATTGATGGTAAACATATTGCATTTGTCTCCCCCGGAGAAATGAACATGTGTTCAGAAATCGAAAGGGCTTTCACTCCATGAATGTGCAGATAGTGTGCTTGGCAGACCAGTACATCTCCCATGTCAATGCAAAGTATCCTGGGTCTGTGCATGATGCCTTTATCCTGAGGAATAGCAGCATCCCATATCAACTCCAGAAGCACAGGGTATGGCTAAGAGGTGAGCCCTGGTTCCCACCCAGTTGGTGTTGGTGTATGGGTATGGTGTGGGCCCCAAGGGTTAGTGTGTGGCTAACAGTTGTCTCTCAATTTTTGCAGGTGACTCTGGTTACCCCAACCTCTCATGGCTACTGACCCCTGTGAGGAATCCCAGGACAATGGCAGAGGAACGTTACAATGAGGCACATGGGCGAACAAGAAGAATCACAGAGAGGGCATTCGGCCTCCTGAAGGCCAGGTTTTATTGCCTCCATCTCATAGGTAGATCCCTGTACTCTTCACCCAAGAAGGTTGGCCAGATCATCGTGGCATCCTGTATGTTGCACAATCTTCAACGCTCTTAGTCACTTCTGGTCCTCTGGCTGGCTGACTTTGGAACAGTGTACACTTGTTGTATTTGTGTTGCACAATCTTGCCCTCCGTTGCCAGGTGCCTTTTCTTCAGGAGGATGAGTCTGGAGATGGCCATGTGGCAGCAGTGGACCCTGTGGACAGTGAAGATGAGGAGGCAGAGGATGAGGATGAGTACAACAAGTGCAATAATACAACAATACTTCCAATGACACACAGATAAGACACTGTAACTTCACTTTTCATTAACAGTTTTGTGCTTGGCATTGTCACTGGCAGGCTGATTTTCCCACTTCTATGGTAACTTACTATAACCTTTGGCATCTCTATTTTCAGATATTTGTGCCCCACTATCGCTCCTGGTGTATTGACTGCAGCCAACTACTGGTCATTCCTATGTATACATTACTGTACAGTTGTATGGCATTGTTTGAAGCTTGTTAAACAAATACATAGTTCAATCATTTGACGGACCTAATACTTGTATTTATTCAAATGGTGTTTATTTAAGTGCCAAGAAGTAGAGGGGGATGTGCAATGGGCTGGGGTGATGGTGGAGGAATGTCCAGGATAGAGTCCAGTCTACGTGGATCACAGGTGCATTGTCCCAGGGGGTATAGGAAGTGGAGCAATGGAACCTCAGGTCAAAACACCACCAACACACAGGGGCCCAGTGGCCTGGAGGATGAGAGGAGTGCCACAGGAAAGACCGAACATTCTTCATCAATCTTGGATTCCTCTGCCAGTGGCCACTCCCTAGGGGTTGTGGACCCATCCAGGACCACCCCAGTACCATCTTTGTCCACCACCCCCATTGTATCACCACCCTACCTGTTACTCCCCCCCTTTCTGGCCATACCCACTCACCCAGGAGGCTGGGCATCTCCTTTGCCACAGGCACCTCTGCTCCAGCCCTTTGTACCCCTGCTGCCTTCAGTGAGGAGGACATTGACCTCCTGAGGTCGATCTCCGTGGGTCAGTCCGCCATCATGAATGCCATGCAGGGACTCCCAACCCAAATCCAACAGAGCACTGCGTTCCTGGAGGGCATTCATGCACCTCAACAGACAATGGTAGTGCACACAAACACAAGCATCACAAGACACACTGGTATGCACACAAACAACATCCACCAGCAGACACAGCAACAGTCACGACTTGCACTGACACCCCCCAGCATCACAGACATGGCATCTGGCACACCTACAGACACCACCACAACAGTCACTGATACAGTCGCCACACCCATCCTACCCCATACACTAACACAGCAGACCCTCACACATCCACCCCAGTCGCCATACCATCAGACACCACAACCACAGACAAACTTACATGCATCACATCTACCATACCTGCAGTCACCACCCCAATAGACACCCACCCACGCACCCACCGACCATGGCATCCCCTCACCAATCTCAGACCAAAATGCATAACCACCCTCACTCACTCACCCAAGAGACACCCACCACACAAAAGCACACCTCCCACAAACGCACACTCAAGAAAACCACACCTATATGTCAGACAACCACTCCCACAACCTCCAAATCCTAACCCCCTTCTGATGACTGTCCTGTGCATCTAAAAATGTTTTCCTTTGTGAGCTTGACTTACCCCTGTTTGCCCCCCGTGCCACCCCAAAAAGGATTGTTACCTCCCAAAGTCCATTCCTTCTACCAAGGCCTCCCCTGCCCCCTGCAAGTACCCACGCCCCTCCCCCACAAAAAGAAGCTCGCCCATCCCCAGAAGGCACCCCCTTCCCAAGCCCAAACCCAAATCTCACATTCCCAAGCCCAAACCCAACCCCACACTCCACCGCCCCTTCCAGATGATCCATGAGGTGCTTGCCTGCCCCCTTGATGCCCCTACCTTTGGAGGTTACATGGCAGTCAGGAGTTAAGTAGGGGCCCAACAATGTGCCTTTTGGCCCAAACTGTTTTTTTGATTGGCCTATGGCCTTGGGCTTGGGTTGCCAAATCTCATTTTGTAATAAAGCAAACCTGTTGTTGGTTTATTGGATACACCTTTGTTCTGCATTTAATTCCCTAGCTTTCTGTTGTTCCTGAGTAACATTGGTTGTGTGCCTGTAGTTGTGTGTGTTTGGTTTGCTTGCTACTCCATGTAGGAGGCTGGCCTGGTTTGTAGTAGGTACCTTGGGTACTTACACCTTACAACAGGTCCAGTTATCCATTATTAGTGAAATGTAGTAGTGTTCTACTAGCTTAGGCTGATAGAGGTAGCTATATCAGAACAGCTTAGGCTGAACTAGGAGACATGCAAAGTTCCTGCAATACCACTTATAGCTACACAGTACTTATACACAAGTAAAGACAATATCAGTGTTACCAAAAATAAAGGTAGTTTATTTGTGTGACACAAGGCCAAAAATATCTTAGAGGCAATATTCCTTCTGGAGGTAAGTATGCTACACAATATATACACTAGACACCAAAATAAGGTAAGTAATTAGACATAGGATAGTACAAACAATAGGAAATGCTATAGAATACAATGGGATAAAATGGGTCTAGGGGCAACACAACCCATTTACTAAGAAAGTGGAATGCGAATCACGAATTCCCCCCTAGACAAGTGTAGTGTGTATTGAATCGCTGGGAGAGTAAGAATACAGTAAAGGTAAGTAAATTCCCCCACCCCAGAACCCAGGAAAGTAGGAGTAAAGTACTGCAAGTTTCCTTAGGACACACTACAAGTCGTGATTAGAGTTATTGCAAGAACCAAGCAAGACTGCAAACAACAATTGGTAGATTCCTGGACCTGAAGATCTGCAAAGGAAGGAGACCAATTCCAGAAGTCGGAAGAAGATCCAGGAAGGACAGGAGCCCCTGACAACCCAGAAGAGGATGCAAAAGAAGACTCCCCGGTTGGACAAAGACAGCAGAAATGCACCCAAGGAAGATGTCAGCGGGTTCCTGCATGATGCAATGGATGTCCCACAAAGAGTTGTTGGATGCAGGTGAGTTTTGGTGCTAGATTTGTCCAACAAGCCTTGGTTCCGGCAAAGTCACGTTTTGCATCAGACTGGCACTGTCTGGGCCCAGGAGGGATCTGGGGGCCTCAACTCTGCATGAGGAGGAAGAGGGGGCTCTCAGCATTTCAAAGAGCCCTCAGTCGACCAGACAGCACCCATGGGACTCCCAGGACACGGGGACTAAGGAAGTGCAAAATGCAGTTGATGCAGCACTATAAAGGAAGGTCCCACGCCGCTGGAAGCCTCAGGAGGTGAGGAAGATGTGGTGCATGGGATACTGTTGTACTCGGGGAAGGCAAGCTCTTATCTCCTCCAAATTTTAGACAGCAGGACCTCATGACAGTCTGTGTCGAAGGGGTCCATTAACTGTTCCAAGGAGGACGCTTGTTGCCAAGAGAGAAGTCCAAGAGAACCGCTCATCGACTTAAAAGGTGCCTGCTTGAGCAGAGAAGTGACTCCGTCACTCCACGGGAGATTTCTTCGGTCCTTCTGGTGCAGGGTAAAGACAGGGAGTCCTCAGAGCGTGCACACCATGGAAATTGTTGCAGTTGCTGGCTGGAGCTGAAGTTGCAGAGGAAAAGTAGCCCTTCTGGATATTTTGTTGCCATTGCAGAGGTTCCTGGAGCAGTCTGCGGTCGATCCGAGGTCAGAGGAGGAAGTAGTAGTTGCAGAGGATTCCTGCTGGAAACCTGCAAGTAAAATCTGAAGAGAAACCCACAGTAGAGACCCTAAATAGCCCTGAGAGGGGGATTGGCTACCTTATCAGTTATGGACCTATCAGGAGGGGTCTCTGACGTCACCTGCTGGCTCTGCACTGGCCACTCAGAGGCCCCCAGAGTGTCCCTACACCTTAGAAAACAAGATGGCTGAAGTCTGTGACACACTGGAGGAGCTCTGGGCACCACCCCGGGGTGGTGATGGACAGGGGAGTTGTCACTCCCCTTTCCTTTGTCCAGTTTCATGCCAGAGCAGGGACTGGGGGTCTCTGAACTGGTGTAGACTGGCTTATGCAAGGAGGGCACCATCTGTGCCCTTCAAAGCATTTCCAGAGGCTCTGGGAGCCTACCCCTCCCAAGCCTGTAACACCTATTTCCAAAGAGAGACGGTGTAACACCCTCCTCACAAAGGAAATGCTTTGTTCTGCCTTCCTGGGACTGAGCTGCTCAGACCCCAGGAGGTTAGAACCCTGTCTGTGAGGTGGCAGCATCTGTAGCTGTAGTGCAAGACTCAGAGAGCTGGTTTGGCAGTACTGGGGGTCCATGGTGGAGCCCCATGGATGCATGGAATTGGCTCCCCAGTACCAGATTTGGTATGAGGGGACAATTCCATGATCTTAGACACCTTACATGGCCACATTCGGTGTTACCATTGTGAAGCTACATATCGGTATTGACCTATATGTAAGGCACGCGTGCAATGGAGTCTCCGCACTCACAAAGTCCAGGGAACCGGCCCTGGACTACTTGGGGGTACCTTTGCTAGTGCAATGGTGCCCTCACACTTAGGCCCATATTTATACTTTTTGATGCAAAACTGCACCAGTGCAGTTTTGGGTAAAAAATATTACCGCCGGCTAACACCATTTTGGTGCGCCGTGCGGGCGTCAAATTTATACTTTGACTCCCGGTGGCGCAAACCACAGGTGTAAGTCATTTTTTTTTACGTACACCGCAGAGTGAAGTCGTAAAGCAAAACGACGTTAACGCGGTGGAAATGACTGTGGGTCGATTTACAACACCAGATATGTGGCGTTTTTAGACGCAATAGCTTCAAAATTCCCCACGAACACAGCCATTTCAGCAGAGGAGAGCCAAAATGGATCCCAGATGCCTGTACAGACCCCAGGAAGATGAAAACAGACCAGGAACCAGTCAGGAGGACCAACACAAGAACAAGGACACTTTTAAGAAGAAAAGAAAGTGTTGCTTCAGTGCAGAGGAACAGGAAATTCTGGTTAAAGAGGTGACAGAACACCAGCACCAACTGTTTGTCACCTCAAAGTTGCCAATCAGTAGGAGAGAGGCAATATGGCAACAAATTGTTGACAAGATCAACAGTGTGGCAGAAGTATGCAGAACAGTCATTGAGTGCAAAAAACGCTGGCATGACTGCAAGCGCAGGACCAAGGAAAAGATGGCCAGGAACAGGAAGGCAGCACTGCAGACTGGAGGTGGGAGTCCAGCACACCAGGAGGCCCTAAACCACATGGAGTTGATGGTCGCAGCCGTCATCCCTGAAGAGATCATCACAGGGATTCAAGGGCAGGACAGCACAGACTACCAGGAGACAACACACATGCAGGGTAAGTCACATGGGGAATTATAATGCACTAATGTCAACTGTAAGCAGGGGGGGACACAGACCACAAAATGCATGGAAGTCATCATATACATGGAGTGGCATGGGTAAAGGGGTATGGTATGGGGGCATGGCCTGCACAGAGAGAAGCTGGGGCACACCATAACACTACACCAACAACAGTCCCATGGGGGCATGCTGCCATGCCAATGATGGAGCAAAGGTAAAGCCACGCCAGGAGGGAAGGGCACAACGTCAAACTGACATCCTGGCACACGTCAGCCACCATACCCCCTACATTAACTAGGGCCCAATTAACAACCTCTAGCCATACCGACAACTGGAATGTAACAGTGACAACAGTTGCCACTACCACCTCCGCTCTGTGTGCAGCTCAAGTAGCCAATGGCAGTAACTTCCTGTTAGACCTGACAGCCTTAGGGTGGTCACCCCTAACTTTTTGCCTGCCTCCCTCCACTTGTTGGACACTGTTTTTGCTGGTTTTTAGACTCTGCACACTTTACCACTGCTAACCAGTGCTAAAGTGCATATGCTCTCTCCCTTTAAACATGGTATCCTTGGATCACACCCAATTGGACTATTTGATTTACTTATAAGTCCCTAGTAAAGTGCACTATATGTCCCCAGGGCCTCTAGATTAAATGCTACTAGTGGGCCTGCAGCACTGGTTGTACCACCCACTTTAGTAGCCCATTTACCTTGTCTCAGGCCTGCCATTGCAAGGCCTGTGTGTGCAGTTTCACTGTCACTTTGACTTGGCATTTTAAAGTACTTGCCAAGCCTAAAACTCCCCTTTTTCTACATATGTCACCTCTAATGTGTGCCCTAGGTAACCCCTAGAGCAGGGTGCTGTGTGGGTAAAAGGCAGGACATGTACCTGTGTAGCTTACATGTCCTGGTAGTGTAAACCTCCTAAATTAGTTTTTTACACTACTGTGTTGCCTGCTCCCTTCATAGGCTAACTTTGGGGCTGCCCTCATACATTGTTGAAGTGGTAGCTGCTGATCTGAAAGGAGTAGGAAGGTCATATTTAGTATGGCCAGAATGGTAATACAAAATCCTGCTGACTGGTGAAGTTGGATTTAATATTACTATTTTAGAAATGTCACTTTTAGCAAGTGGGCATTTCTCTGCACTTAAATCTTTCTGTGCCTTACAATTCACGTCTGGCTGGGTTTAGTTGACAGCTCCTTGTGCATTCACTCAGACACACCCCAAACACAGGGTACTCAGCCTCACTTGCATACATCTGCATTTTGAATGGGTCTTCCTGGGCTGGGAGGGTGGAGGGCCGGCTCTCATACAAAGGACCGCCACACACCCTACTGGGACCCTGGCAGACAGGATTGAACTGAAAGGGGACCTGGTGCACTTCTGAGCCACTCTTTGAAGTCTCCCCCACTTCAAAGGCACATTTGGGTATAAAACAGGTCCTCTGCCCTACCACCTCAGACACTTCCTGGAGAAGAAACCTGAACCAGAACTTGCACCCTGACAAGAAGAACTGCCTGTCTGCCTAAAGGACTCACCTGAGTGCTTTCTACAGAGGACTGCTGCCTTGCTGTTGCCCTGCTGTTTTGCTGCTCTCTTGCTTTGCTGCAGAAGTGCTCTCCAAGGGCTTGGATAGAGCTTGCCTCCTGTTCCCTGAATTCTCAGGACCAAAAAGACTTCTCTCTTGCAACTGGACTCCTTGAGTGGCGAACAATTCGACACACAGCTTGTGCTGTGGTGAATTATTCACCGCTCGTCGAGCTGGAATGACGCCGCTCGACTTTGCGAGGAAAAGATCGACGCGGCACCTGCTGCGCGACCGAAACTTCGATCCACGGCCCGCCTGGACAACGCCACCCGACTTCCATTGGGGAAATCGATGCAGCGCCTGCCGTGAGGGAGAAATTTCCACACATCGCCCACTGGAATGACGCACAGCTGGTCAACAAGCCCAGGATTCCACGCACAGACCCCAGGGCTTCTGAAAACCCCTCGACCCCAAGAGGAGACCCGTCTGCACGACGGAAATTGACGCAACGTCTTCCCCGCGTGAAAAATAACGGCGCAAGTCCATGTGTGAAGGGGCGAAACCGACGCACACACCATTTTTCCACGCATCTCCTCCTCTGCAGCCCTTTGCGGAGATTTTTCACTCCAACCAGGTACTTTGTGCTTGAAAGAGACTTTGTTTGCTTTTTAAAGACTTAGGACACTTTATATCACTTTCCAGTGATATCTTTATAATGTCTTATTGCATCTTTTATCATTTTGACCTGCAAATCTCCAGATAAATATTATATATTTTTCTAAACACTGTGTGGTGTATTTTTGTGGTGCTATACTGTGATATTGTATGATTTATTGCACAAATACTTTACACATTGCCTTCTAAGTTAAGCCTGACTGCTCAGTGCCAAGCTACCAGAGGGTGGGCACAGGATAGTTTGGATTGTGTGTGACTTACCCTGACTAGAGTGAGGGTCCTTGCTTGGACAGTGGGTAACCTGACTGCCAACCAAAGACCCCATTTCTAACACTTCCCCATGGATCATACACACCTAAATTAGAGGGTTGAGGATGACAACTCCAATAATCCCCTGAAACAAGACAAAGGCTCCAGTCCTGTCAAATGTCAATGCCCGTAGTTGTCGCAAACATCAGCCAATGTCATCAACATTAGGAGCTACACAGCACTAAGGTCACACCCATGCTGCATATGTCAGGGTCCATCCTGTGTCTTGGTCACAATGTAACATCCCAAATGTCATACTGCTCAGACAACAGCATTGAGGGGGAGGACACATGTAACTGGTCACTGAAATATACCTGCACAGTCAGAGGAGGAAATAGGACACTGCTACGACTATCAGGGCAATCCAATGTCCCACACATTCCCTAACATCAGCTGTACACATTACCAATGCCAACATCCATATCGTGCCATAACAATGCTATGCATAGGATACGCTACATGTCAACTACATATAAGTGGATGTGAAAGATCAGAGGCTGGGGCAGGTCCAGATTGTTAAGTGTGTTGCCAGTACCATTAGAGCACCCACAGCCAGTGAAAGGCCTCACCATGAGAATGGATGTAGACGGAGGGTTGAGTAGGACAAGAAGGTGGCAAATCACAATTTGGCCAGAACAAACACCTAGAGGAGATGATGCTGACAAGTCTAATAACTTACCACAATACATGTGACATGCAAGTGGGGCATAGGCCTGGGAGAATTCCCATCTGAAAGACTGGAGCAATGAACACGAAACAAGATCACAATGTGAAATCATCACAAGGCAGGCATGTCACATCAAAAATGCCACAACACAGACACACTAATTGTACCCCATTTCATTGCAGAGGACAATGGATCTCCTGCGGATATGCCTGTCCCAGAATACCCTGATGACATGGATGACGAGCTGACAAACATGCCACAGCAGACCATCCAAGATGTCCTTGGAACCCTCCAGACCCCACCGTCAGTCACAAGGAGGAGCACAGAACAAGCAGCCATCGCAAAGGATCCACCCACCACCCCATTGTAAGACCTGCCAGCTCCAATACAGCTGAGGACTCAGACGACACAGGCACCAGCTTTGAGAGAACTGTAGTTGGGGTCCAGCGGGAGCTGGCCAATGAGGTGCGGGTGGGGATGCAAACTATGGCAGCCAGCCTAGAGGGGGTGTGTTCATGCATGATGTCATCTGAAGATCAGGCAGCAGCCATGCAAGCCCTAACATCCATCCTGCAAGGACTACAAGAAACTGTCAAGGAATTCACCACTGCAGTAAGGGAGTTGCCACAGCACCTTGCACCCCAAAACTTCCACTGCATGCATGAATGCAATCATGACCCCCTCAGGGCCGACCTGGCTGCCTACCATCGTGATGTGGCTGCTATTCTTAAGAATCAGCAGATCCTCCTTGCTGCAGTACTGCCCTTAAGACCTTCACAGGTAGCAGTGACCGCGATGTCTAACTCCACGTCTTCTAACACTGAGGTGTGTGTTGCCCCTTCACAACCACCACCACCAAGGACAGAGGAGGCAACATACACATCAGAAGAAGAAGACATGGAACAGATCACATTCACACGGAAAAGTACCCGGAAGCACTAGTCCCTACCACATGGCCAACTATCACCAAGGTCCTGAGTTTTGTAACATGCCAGTCTTGCAACATCTCTACTCAATGACTGTTCTGCTAACCACTGTATATCTTTTCAGCCTGCCCAGTGCTTGTCTCTCTCTTACTCATTGGCAAATCCTGTCCCTCTGCACTGTCTGAAACATCACCCCAGCATGTCAAAAGCATTTTCCTTTACCCCTTGTGTAGGATCACAATGGAAGATGTCACTATAATGGACTCACAATCATGGACAATGTACATATAGCACTACAGCACTTTTCAATAAATAGCACTTACACAACAAATCTGTCTCTGTGTAATGTGACACATCATCTGTGCAGTAGATAACTGAAATGTGCCTCCTGTCAAATAACGTACCTTGTCAATATAACTGTCCTGAAATTATGTAGTCAGATAAATCTGCACAGTGGCCAGGATTGCATTATACTCTGCCCTTCCTAAGGGTAATATCTGATGAAGTGAGAAACCATACACCATCATGCTGTGTTGGACAGAATAATGCTTCCGCAAGGGATATCTAAGTCATCAAATAGTGGCAGCAAAATGTTGTCACCATGCAATGTTAACACATAGAACAGTGCACACAAATCTAAGCAAACACTCCAAAAACTGCATAAATGAAGGTGTCTGAGTTTACATCCAAATGGGTAATCATGCTGAACAGTGTCACAAATGATCTATGTGAGTCATGAAGACAATACTACAAGAGTGCTTACGACAACTCATCTTATAAGGATGTCCTTGAACATCACACTGCAGTCAGACCTAAAACTGTTCCCCCAATACCAAGTCTGGAAGCATTGTTCGTGACTTAGAAAACATACTTATCACAAAAACACGTTGGGATCCATATTAACTGTGATTGGTGGTTGCAACGAATGGTGGAATCTTTGCAAGGTAGCTCTGGGGTAGCTGCCAATCTTACAGCTCAGTTGGGATTTGTTCGTAGCATAGGACACAAATGTAATAGTACAAAATTCATGTACACTAATGCCAAGGCCATGATCAACAAGCACTTAACACATACTGTAAAGGGTTCACTATATTTATTAAATGGTAATCACAGAAGAGGAAACTGAGGGAAAAGTCTTACCTACCCTAATCTACCCTGACTACTCATTACCCACAACTGTCCCTAACTAACCTTACCTAAACTTACTTATCACATGTAACGAAACGTTCTAAACATCAACCCCCCACCCCCCTTATGAGACGGGACACATGGAGGACAACAGATATTAACCTAAACACATACTATACTATCCTAAACAAATATATATATTTTTGTATTTGTTGATATTTTTTTTTTTTTTTTTTTTTTTTCAACACACAAGCACCCCAACATAGCCTAACACCCACCCACCCACACACTTAATAAGTAAAAATAGAAAGATTCAGGACGCCCACCCCCCACCCACTGACACTAAGTAAACTAACAGCCTATACTAACTTAACACTAAGCCCCCTAAGCCCACTAAGTATGAGAACAAGGAAAGAGGAGGGATGGGAGGGAATCATGTCCATATACCAAAGTCTAGAGGTTGGCCCTCCGGAGGGTCCGCTTTATGGACCACACACGCCTGTTTATATGGCGAACATCCCAGCTCAGATTACTAATTTTCCTTAGCACACGGTCCATCTTACGTTCCATTGCCTGGAAAGCTGCAGGGTCAACTGTAGCAGCTGGGGCAGTCTGGGTACCGGCGGAGGAGGTTTGTGGGCATGTAGAGCAAATGCCTGTGGGCTGCCCTGAAGGTGTTGCACTGATGGGGCCTGGAACAACTGCAGACGTTGGGACAACAGTCCCAGCTGTGGGCGGTGCCACCTGGGTGGAACTGGTGGTTGTGCTGGTGGTGGCTGTGGTGGGCAAAGTAGGGCCACCCTGTGGGAAAGCCCTCCATGCTCCGGAGGCCCGTTCATTGTGGTATCTATGGGCCATCCTCCTGAACCCTGACTCTACCAGCAGGATATGTTGATATCTCATGGCCGGCCTCTGGAACTCACGGACCTGGATGGGTATCAGCTGTGAAGACAAAGGCAAACAATTTACATTAGGAACTGCATTGTGTGAAATGCCACAAGAAGTAAATCATACAATACATCTACTGTACTTGTAACAGTTCATATCACCATACAGATCATTGAATCTCCCTGAGGAAGTACATGACAGGCCAGCCTACAAAGGTCATATCACACATAGCACATCCAAAAACCTACAAGATGGGTAGCAAATGGCATTAACTTGCCATCAGAGTTCTGCCAGTTGTCAGCTAACAATCATGCTGCACATCCTCTGTCAATGCCTGGGCTACAGATGTTAGTGTTCAGGATGAAAAACTAAAGCCACATGGTCTGCAAGTTGTAATTGGACTTGCTAGTAAAGTACTCATGTGCCATATCTGAGTGTGTATACTAGGTTCCGATCAAACATTCACTTATTCACATGTATGTGTAACATACTGGTAGCATCAGTCCTAGGTACCCTATTCACAAACCCATGCCTGTGTTTGAGGGGGGGTGGAGAAACAACAAACAATTCCAAACAACATGGACACCCAGGAGTTTATAGAAAGCTCAACACATGTTTGGCTCTACACACACACCACAGGTAAGGTCTATCAACAATTAGGAGTCTACAAACCCTTGACCAATCCTAACGCAACACATATCAGGAAATGCAGAGCTTGGTCCACATCATATACTTCCAGTAAGGCATGACTTACAACAGACACAGAGTTGCAAGAACACCCATGATCATGATTTGCATGCACACCTAGGTCATTGCACTCAAGTTCCACATACATGTAGCACTACATGTGGAAGTACATGCTGCTAGGAAGTTCAACCTACAGTTTAATAAGTATTTTGGTGAATAGGGAAGCAGAAGTCTGTTGGAAAGCGATTTGCAGTACCAATCTGGGAGAATGTGGGTCTGACAGGCAGACTAAGGGGGTCATTCCGACCCTGGCGGTCCATGACCGCCAGGGCTGGGGACCACGGAAGCACCGCCAACAGGCTGGCGGTGCTTCCAGGGCTATTCTGACCGCGGCGGTAAAGCCGCGGTCAGAAAAGGGGAACCAGCGGTTTCCCGACGGTTTTCCCCTGGCCCAGGCAGCGCCGCCATGGGGATTCCGACCCCCTTCCCGCCACCCTGTTTCTGGCGGTTCTTACCGCCAGGAACAGGATGGCGGGAACGGGTGTCATGGGGCCCCTTGGGGCCCCTGCACTGCCCATGCCACTGGCATGGGCAGTGCAGGGGCCCCCTAACAGGGCCCCATGAAGATTTTCACTGTCTGCTTTGCAGACAGTGAAAATCGCGACGGGTGCAACTGCACCCGTCGCACCCCTGCAACTCCGCCGGCTCCATTCGGAGCCGGCTTCCTCGTTGCAGGGCCTTTCCCGTTGGGCCGGCGGGCGCCCTTTTGGCGGTCGCCCGCCGGCCCAGCGGGAGAGCCAGAATGGCATCCGCGGTCTCCTGACCGCGGAGCGGCCATTTGGCGGTGACCGCATGGCGAGCGGCGACCGCCGCCCGCCGCGGTCAGAATGACCGCCTAAATCTGAGATGAGTTGCAGTGTGACTCTAGTTGATACAAGTGTTATCCACATGACTCACCCCAGTTCTCATTGCGGGGCCTACAGGAATGACCTACAATCCCTAGATAATACAATAGGATAAGCATTGGCCAACTCCAAAATGTTGAGAAACTGAAATCCCACTTATGGAACAAGACAAATGATTGGCCAGCGCATCACACCTTGTTATGTGTTAAACACACAGGAGTCCATCACACATCACCAGCAAACACAACACATAACAGACATATCAACACTTACTGGAGTGGTCAGGGTCCTCAAATGTAGCCACCTCTCCCACAGTGTAGGGTGCCGGTCCACCTGTAAGGCATGGAAGGAAGAAATGTGCTAAGAATCTGTGCACTGACCAACAATTTCAAAGACAAAAACAATGTGTAAGCTGACTAAAGTAATAAAAGCCATTCAGACATGATGATACTGCATCTGATATATCACGGCCAACATGTACGTAGCATGGGTCTCCTGTGACAGTTACACACATATCTACACACATGCAGTGGCCCTAACTATCATGTGGCGGCAAACATGCTCCTTCATTAGTGAGCAGAAATAATAATGGTGTGTAATTGTCTCATCATGTGCATCCAAGAGAGACATCCAAAGCCTGGTTACTTGAGGACTGCATTACCAGTCAAACAGCCTTTGTGGCCATGACACATTTATTACACATAGGTACAATGTACAGAGGGCCAGGGACTTTTGTAAGCCCTCATGTTGCTACAGTTAGTTTCTTCATTTGATGTGGCCCAGCAATGGTGATTTGCACCAAACACAGAGATATGAACCCATGACCATACCTTTGGACTGCCATCCCTAATTGGAATGTGGCACAACAAACTCCAAATACCAGTCTAAGATGTTAGCTGAGGGCACCTTACACCTTTTCCCGATGTTTTCAAATCAAGATGTGACATGTATCCAAAAAGATGAAGGACCACAATAATCCCTAACATTCATAGAACTTCCGTGAACGCTTTCCTTACACACTCACCAGACTCACATGAGACATATGTCTGGGCCACATTGCTATCATCAATTGACGTGAAGCCAGCACTCATCTTCTGCATCATGTAGTGTTTCTAAAGTCAGTCTAGCTATTGCGTCAACAAAGTTTGCCAATATTTTAGTACATCTATACTTCACTGGCAAATGTGACCTATATGGACATGATTGGCTCCTATTTTGTTTTGTTGTCTGACAGAAAGGCGGCACCAAATTACATTAAGCAAAAGTATACTGTAAGTTTGCAGAGCACGTGCTTCCTGACAGCTAGCAATTGTGATCCTTCACATAGTGCATCAATTACCCTGTATGTTTCCGCAGCATTACACACAGTCAGCAACTTAGCTGGCAGATATTGTACAAATCATCTGATGTCACTACAGAGCATTTAATCGTGCACATTTACATGATTTGTACTCACCAACAGGGCCACCAATCACTATTCTCAGGTGGTCCAGAAGATCTTGCTCCTTGGTGATGAGGTCAGCCCAGCGGTGCTTCAGCTGGTGGTCATTCCTCTGGCTCCCATACACGCCCTGCAAGTGATGCAGCACCTTTCCCCACCGTATTCTGCGCGCCTCAGTGTGATACCCCTGTATCACCCTGCCCCCTGCCTCGATCATGAGTGGGAGGAAATGGCACACCAGCCATATAAACCCCCCCAACTCCTCCTCACCCATCCTGCCAAGACGTGGCCTACCCAACATCTCAGCACTGAACAGGGGAATAGGGGAGAAAGAAGAAGAAAGGAGAAAAGGGGGAAAGTAGGAGTACAAAAAAATAGAAAAGTAAACTTCACAATTAAAAGAGCCCAACTATCTCCAAACTAGCACTACCCACAACAGACTCCCACAAACAACAAATACACTACAATACTGGACAATTGTCAACAAAACACACTCAGACAGTATACAACAACAATATTTATTTCACAAAGTAACAAGTAAGATAGCACACAGGACACCAAAGCACAAAATCACTGGACAACACTCTGAACTCAGCCACACAGTCTAGAAGATTCACAGACTACAAAGTGAAAGTAAAAGTACACCCACTGTACATAATCTGTAAACAGGATATCCTATTACATCAGATCCTGCATAAAATGGCCGCCGTTTTTATCATTATGCATCATATTTTTTCACGCATACAGAATGTGCATCATATTTTTCGAGGCACAGGAGTGAAAATTAGGCTGCATCCAAATAATAGTAAATAGTCTTTACAATTATTTGGATGCGGCCTAATTTTCACTCCTGCGCATCGAAAAATAAGACGCACAATCTGTATTGGTGGAAAATAAATGACGCATAACGCTAGCAACGTCAAAATTTCAGTGCATGAACTGTTTTTGGGAATTGTTTCAATTTTTATGTTATGTTACATTTGTGACACAACTGAGATAGGCTGATTGCACCCACTATGGTGTTAATGGTGTATGTTCACATGTGAGACATCATACTGCAGCGGACCATGACCCGCTACTTCCTTAACAGGATTTTGACGGTTGGCTGATGCACTAGATGGCCATATGTGTGGCCTACATATATGTATTGCAAAATTTGGGCATGATTGGCATCAGGAGAGGATAGCAAGGTGACGTACATAAGTACAATACCTCAATGCCTATGGCTCAATGTGTGTGCAGTGGCAACTAATGTAGTTGTTGACCCAGTGTGTGTGCATCACAAGATGCATAATTTAAAATATGCTTGTATGAATGTGAAGTCAATGTCACCTTAGATGCAAGTCATTGTGGAAATGAGAGAGGACATGTGTTAGTCATACATGTAGCAACATCCGTTGTGTGCACTTCCAAGACTTTGGGTAACGTAGACACCACAAATGACAAAGCATGCACCAGATAGATGGCAGACGCTTGTTCATGTCAATGGTCCACAATTTCACCATCCTATGTCCTAGATTTTTGGTAACTGCTGCCTAGGCACTTGTTGGTGAATCCCACAGTGAGTCAGGCACATGCATTGACGAAGTGGGTACCATGTAATTGGCCCAGACAGCCAAAGGTGAACCACAAATGTACTATGACGCCACAGTTGAGGTCATATAACTGAGCCACAACTCTCCAGTGGCTGTGGTGGACAGCATACGAGGCAGCACGTGTCCACATATTTCCAGTGATCAATTGCACAGAGGTTTCTTGTTCATGTGCGTGGTCCAATGTTGACCCTGTATATTTTTAGGGGTGTATGTTGTCACAGTTACGTCCAGGTCTCATCATGAGTCAGTGGTAGCTATTCCTGTATCTACTGAGTATCCTTCGGAGATCAATGTGCGTAAAGTAAATGAGGACATGAGAACCTACATGGGGATGTCCCACCCTGTCACTGAAGATGTGTAATGAGACTGTCAACAGGGCAACATTTGTACACAGGTTGGCCTCTGAAATTCCCACTGCATCTGGGAACATCATAGCCTCTGTGCTGAATATTTTCACAGCTATTCACCACACACGGCCCATCAATATGTAACATGTGTGGGCTTTTCATGGACATTATCAGAGGTTGATGGTTCTGCTGAAGGCCCCGTACCCAGTCCCTGCATATGGCCCTGGGACACTGTCACACTTTGTCGTTCATGCAGAAATGAGACCCAGACAAGGGATGAGCCATTATTTTGGTATTCAAAGACAATTTAACAAATATGGTACAATTAAAAGGCAGATGATGCTATACAATGTATTTGGGTATGCATTGATGAAGCTCATGACAAAATACACTCTAAGGAATGAGAGGTTTGGTAAAGCAAGTGTGGTACATATGTAGGCACAGGGAATCTTTAGGGTGACGCACAGACAGATGTCTGACGAACTAGACCGTTGACAGGTAAAACTGTGTATGGCCTGTGTTTTTGAAGGTGACACATGAACCCAAGGGCTGTGTTACACGGCTTCGTTACTAGCAATGCTTAACGGTGTATTTGAAAAAATGGCAACTTCTATGCTGTTCCAGGCATCAGCAGGGGCAGTGCATGTTGAAATGGGTGGTGTGCATGGAGGTGATCACAGGTGTGGGCTGCATCAGTTTCTCACAAGTCCTGTAGGTGAGATTTGCATTCAAATGGCCAAAAGTACCTTTCACACGGGAAGCAATCTACAGGTGCTAACAGGGCTTAGAAACTACAAGCCAGTGTATTAATTGACCTGACGTCCATGCAGTCAGATGTACTATGACAATGGTATACCAAAGGAGAGGGTGTAGCACACTGGATTACTATTGTTAGTCTGTGTGTATAGAGGAGGGAATATCGGGGTAAACATATTACTATTCCAGGGACATCTTCAGACAGGTGGGTTGTGACCAGGTGCATGGGTGTGTCAGGAGTTAGGAAATGGGCTGACATGTACATGGAATGTCATGTGCTCAATGCTTGTCATATGTGTGGCACTTGTGCTGTCTATGTTCTACTTACATGGAACTCTAGTCACAGATAGTCCTTGCAAAGATTGGATGCAGTTGGGCTTACTGCTGTCAAGGGTCTGGTCATACATTCCTGTTACTGATGCAAAAGCACATCAACTGCCTCATGTATGAGGCTTGTTTTCCCCTTATTGAGTGATGGTGTCTTAGTTATGTGCCATATGCTGCGATGAACCATGTTTCCAACAGGTATGTGTGAAATAGTTGTGGTCCTCTGCTATTGGCCTTCAAAGGTGAAATGTACAGGATCTATGGGCCAGATGTAGGTAAGTAAAAAATTGCGACTTGCAATTTGCGAGTCATAGCGACTCGCAAATTGCAACTCGCAATATGAGATGCAGAGAGGTGTCTCAGACACCTTCTGCGACTCGCTATGGGGTCGCAAAGACCCACCTCATGAATATTTATGAGGTGGGTCGCAGTTTGCGACCCCATAGCGAGTCTAGGCACTCACAGGGATGGTGGCCTGCTGGAGACAGCAGACCACCATGTCCGTGACTGCTTTTTGAATAAAGCAGTTTTCTTTTTCTTTTTGCAGCAAATTTTTTTTGGGGCCATTCACAAAGGGAAAGGGGTCCCATGGGGACCCCTTCCCTTTTGCGAATGAGTTACCATCCACTTCAAGTGGATGATAACTGCAAATTGGTTTGCGACCGCATTCGCGGTCCCAAAGCAACTCTGCATGGCGATGCGATCGCAAATAGGAAGGGAACACCCCTTCCTATTTGCGAGTCGCAGCCACAAATTGCGAGTCGGTACCGACTCGCAATTTGCGGTTGTGCATCGCGTTTGGCCTTTTGCGCCTCGCAAACTGCATTTTTTGCAGTTTGCGAGGCGCAAAAGGCTTGCTACATCTGGCTCTATGTCATTTACAGTGTGTGTGTATGTGACCGTTGTATGATACGCATCACAATTGCTCTGGGATTTTCTGTGTCCTGATCGGTATATCAGCAATGCTCCATGAAGCAACACTCATTCGGATAGTTAGAGATAAAGGTGAGCACAAATGATTAGTCAGATCAAGATGTGGTGATTAATATCGGTGTTTATTTACATTAGTTAATAAAGTGGTGATGGTGATTATATTTAAAAGAAATTGTTCACGATATGTTGGCGCCTACGCAATCCAGCGGCCGTGTTTTGTTGTTCCCCCTCATGTTGCAGGCCAGCATCCTCCTCTTCCTCCTCTTCAGGCATGTGTGGCTCTGGTTCCAGGAGGGGAATGTTCCCTCTTATGCAAATGTTGTGCAGGATGGCACATGTTAGAATGATCTTACAGACCATTCCAGGGGAATATAAAAGTCTACCACCAGTGATGTTGAGGCACCTGAATCTCGACTTGAGGATGCCGAAGGTCCTCTCGACTATGGTGCGTGTCCTCCTATGTGCGTCATTGTAGGCACGCTCTGCTGCAGTACTTGGGTCGCCAATAGGTGTCATAATCCATGGCTGGATCCCATACCCCTGATCAGCTGAAAGAGAAATTGAATGGGATTATGTTGATGTAGCTTGCTGCATTGATATCACGTTGCATGGCAGTAGTTGTCTTCGGTTGTCTGTGACTCTTTTGTGTTATTGTGTTGCATCCTAGCCTTGTAGGATGTACCATCTGCATTGTGTTGTGTCCTTGGCTGAACGCGTCTGGCTGCTGACCGGTTGTCAGCAATATGTTTTTGGATTTGCAGTACAGTGTGCCCTCCCTAGCATTGTGACTTGTGATACAGGTGTCCCTGTGTTCTCACTGGGGGTGAGATGATAGTTCCATATACAGGTTAAAATTGACAGTGTTGTTAACGCATTCATATCAATGTACTCTGGACATCACATACCTTTAGACTTATGCAATGGATTAATGTAAACACATTAGACACGCTTACAATTTGCAAGGTGACATTTAGGCAACACACTCCAAACTTTGGGGGTCATTCTGACCTCGGCGGTAAAAGCCGCTTACCGCCGGTCAGAAGGCCGCCACAATACCGCCGCGGCCGCGGTCAGCCGTCACGGACATTCTGACCCACAACTGCAAAACCTCAAAAAATCCGCCCTCCACTGCAGTCCGCCACATCAGTGGCCAGCGGTAAACTGGAGAAGACCAAACCTCCACCGCCACGCCAACAGAAATACGCCCATCCCATTATGACCCGCAAATCCACGCGGCGGTCATTCAACCGTGGTATTCCATTGGCTGTACACACCGCCGCGGTCAAAATACACACACCTTTACAAACCCCTACCACATTGGACAATTTGAAAGGCACACACCTGAAACACATACACACACCACTCCCACACATCCAATACCATATAAAACACACACCCACATCACCCACAAACCCCTACCAACAAAAACCAGAGACGAAGGAGAGAGAGACACATCAGAGAATAGAGAGCCAGACACACAGAGGCACACCACAACATCACACACACCACATAGAAGCACAAAGCACCACACACCAACACACACATCATCACATACACCACCCCACACCTCATACACACCACCCCATGGCACCACAAAGGCACCCACGCTTTTCGGACCAAGAACTCCGGGTCATGGTGGAGGAGATCATGAGAGTGGAACCCCAGCTCTTCGGCTCACAGGTCCAGCACACCACCATAGCAAGGAAGGCGGAGCTCTGGCAGCGGATCGTGGACAGGGTCAACGCGGTGGGACAGCATCCCAGAAATCGAGAGGACATCCGCAAACGATGGAACGACCTACGGGGGAAGGTGCGCTCGATGGTCTCGCGACACAACATCGCAGTGCAGAAGACTGGCGGGGGACCCCCACCCACTCCACCCGAATTCACAACATGGGAGCAAGAGGTACTCTACATCCTGCATCCTGATGGCCTCGCTGGAGTACATGGAGGAATGGACTCTGGTAAGTACAAGGCCAACCACTTCACCCCCCCCCAGCATGCTAACCCCCACCCTCACCCCCAACCCCCCAGCACACATCCTCCCTGAGAATGTCTCCCCAGCACAACCCACCCAACACCAACCCCTGCATGCCATCCCCAAACTATGGACACCCATCACCTAAGCATGACCACTGCACATACCCATCCCCCCCCCCACAGAACACCCTCACAACACCTCCCCCAAGGGAATGCCAGCACTGGGGGACAAGGGCACCCATAAAACGCAAGCTAATGCACACACAGAAACAATAACCATACCCTCTTACCCCATGCAGGACCCGAACGACAACACACCGGTCAGGAGGGACCAGAAATGTCCATCCCACCCCCTGAACAGGCCCCTAGTGATGACAGCAGCTCTTTCGACCTGGAACCTGACGACCAGCCCGGACCATCGGGGACCTCTGGGCAGTCGGTTCCCCTCACCCAGACACAGGCCACTGCAGACCCAAACCCCTCTGGGAACAACAGCACAGCTCCCACCCAGCGGGCCCATGCCTCTGTCTCTAGGACAGGTCAAGCAGCGGTGTGTCTACCACTACAGGGCCCCCAGGGTAACCCACCAACCCAACAACAACAGGGACCTGGGGGCAGTGGGAGTGGGCACACCGTCCAGGGGACAGAGGCCCAGGGAAACAGGGCAACTCGGAGGGCTGCTGTGCGCCAGGGGGGGAGGAGAGGCCCAGGGAACCCACTCTCCAAGAGGCCCTCACCACCATCATGGCAGCCTACCACCACTCACAAGAGACGATGGCGACGGTACTGGCCAGGTTCCAGGAGATCCAGGCACAGCAGGAGCAACGCTACATGGGGTTCAGCGACCAACTCAGCAACATCTCAACCGCTATGGGGAGCATAGTCCAGGCCCTGAACCGTATAGAGGACACGTTTCGGGACCATGTGGCATCACACAGGGCCCCTGTCACTAGCCAGGAACAGGAACAGCCTACCACCTCCGCCGGCGCTAGTGGACAGGAGGCCCCACCACAACGACAGCCCACCAGAACCCCACCTCCTGCTGAACAACAACCGCCCCGCAAAAGGAGCCTGAGATAAAAAAAAACGACAGAGTAGGATGTCAAGTCCCCCGCCAGCATCACATACCCCCTGAAGTCCTCCCACTGTTCCACATTGCCACCCTGTCAAACCTTGAACTGCCCCTGCTCCATCCTGACACAGGCATATGGACAATGCACCTGTGAGACTGAGAACTGGACTCCGCCATGGACATTACTCCACCCCCACCCATCACTGTTTCACTATCATGTACCAATATCTATGCACTAATAATAAATCACACATTGCACTGAAATCAATCAGGACTCAGCCTGTCTTATTTACAAATGTATGACACATTACATATCAATTACGTATTATTAACATTGTGAATTACACATACCGAGGTAACTTAGCATTAGTCCATGGGCCAACCAAGCCGAGGTCACGCAGTGGCTCATACAGCACAGAAAAGGGAAGGGAAAATCAAACATCATGTTTATAGTTCTGGGGGGAAATCGACAAAGTTGAGATGCAGGAGGCTTTCAGGAAATGTAAAATGGCATGGGTGATTATTACCTGTGTGCTACTGGAAATACTGTTCTATTACTCTGTCCCTGTTGTCTGTGTCGTCCTCTGAGTCTTCCTCCTCTTCACTCTCCGCAGGCTCCACAACTGCTTCAACACCACCATCTGCACCATCCTCCTGCAGGAAAGGAACCTGACGTCGCAATGCCAGATTGTGAAGCATACAGCAGGCCACGATGATGTGGCACACCTTCTTTGGTGAGTACATCAGGGATCCCCCTGTCATATGCAGGCACCTAAACCTGGCCATCAGGAGGCCAAAGGTCCTTTCGATGATCCTCCTAGTTCGCCCATGGGCCTCATTGTACCGCTCCTCTGCCCTGGTCCGGGGATTCCTCACTGGGGTCAGTAGCCAAGGCAGGTTGGGGTAACCAGAGTCACCTATTAGCCACACACGTTGTCTCTGTAGCTGCTCCATCACATAGGGGATGCTGCTATTTCGCATAACATACGCGTCATGCACTGACCCTGGGAACTTGGCATTTACATGCGAGATGTACTGGTCAGCCAAACAGACCACCTGGACATTCATCGAATGATAACTTTTTCTGTTTCTGTACACCTGCTCATCGTCTTTTGGGGGTACCAAAGCCACATGGGTGCCATCAATGGCACCAATGATGTTGGGGATATGTCCAAGGGCATAGAAATCACCCTTCACTGTAGGCAAGTCACCCTCCTCTGGGAAAATGATGTAGCTCCGCATGAGTTTCATCAGGGCAGACAACACTCTGCTCAAAATCTTTGAAAACATAGGCTGAGACATTCCAGATGACATGGCCACTGTTGTCTGGAATGACCCAGTTGCCAAAAAATGGAGGACTGACAAAACCTGCACCAGAGGGGGAATCCCTGTGGGTTGGCGGATGGGGGACATCAGGGCTGGCTCCAGCTGGGCACACAGTTCATGGATAGTGGCACGGTCAAGTCTGTATCGAAGTATTATATGCCGTTCTTCCATTGTCAACAGGTCCACCAGCGGTCGGTACACGCGAGGATTCGTCCTTCTCCTCGCAAGTCCCAGCGGACGGTGCCTAGGAAGGACAACATGGAGCACAGAGTCAGGCAAACCACAGGTACGTACAGACAGCTTGCACAGTTAAAGAATGGCAATGGGTTGAAAGGCGTGTATGTGTGGCAATGCAAGGCCTAGGCCTGTGTGTCGCAGTCAAAATTAAGCCATGTAGGCCCTTGAAATGGCGGCTGCCTGACCTGTGAAGTGGGACAATGGGATGTGAGGTCAATGCGCTGGCGGGGCACACCGTGGCGGTAGGCGGTCGAAGACCGCGTCGCAAAGCCGCATTGGTTAACATTGAAGCCTATGGGTTTCAGGAGCCAATGACGATGTGCGCCGGCGGTCGCGGTACGCACCGCCGCGGTACGCACCGCCGCGGGCGTGACCGCCATTTCCTAGCTGATTGATCACTCGAGACCTGATCATCCACAGGAGAGGACCTATACTGCAAGTGCTGCTGTGACCTCGGTCTGGAAGTGACAATGGCTGCTGCGACTGGGGAAAGGGCCCCTGCCTTCACGTCTGAAGAGTTGGAGAAGCTCGTGGATGGGGTCCTCCCCCAGTATGCGCTACTCTACGGTCCTCCAGACCAACAAGTGAGTACACCGGGTGCACATGGAATGGGCTATGCCTGTGTGGATTGGGGTGGATGTAAGTTGGTGGGGTGGGGGGCGAATGAGGAGTGCAACGCACGACAGATGAGAGCATGTGCCATATGGCAAAGTTGGTGGGGGGGGCCAATCACATCTAACATGCAGGTCATTGATGATTTCCTCCTTTCCACCCTGTACATGTCAAATAGGTCAGCGCCCATCAGAAGATCGAGATTTGGCGTGCCATCGCCAAGGAAGTCCGGAACTTGGGGGTCCACAACAGACGGGGCACCCACTGCCGCAAGAGGTGGGAGGACATCCGCCGCGGAACAAGGAAGACCGCAGAAACACTACTGGGGATGGCCTCCCAACCTAGGAGGGGTGCCAGTCGCACCATGACCCCCCTGATGTCCCGGATCCTGGCGGTGGCCTACCCTGAATTGGATGGGCGCTTTAAGACATCACAGCAGACACAAGGGGGTGAGTATCAGCACATTCTCCTATCTTTCTGTGCAGTGGAGGCGTCTGGGTGGGGGAGGAGGGCTGTGGGTGACATTAGGCCAGGGCGCTTTCTGTAGTGTAGTCCTCTCCCTTAGGCATGGCCCTGTGCCCCCGGCCCCCACCTCTGTAGGGTTACAAGTACAGCCATTGAAGGTCCAGCATCACCCATGTGCGCGTTTGACGTCTCTTGGCCTGTTGTCCTAGTCAGTAGTACTGAGTAGTGTACCCCGAATGCGCGGCTTAGTGCATGAGGCTCCTGTGTCTGTCCTCTGCGCCAACGGTGTTGACATTGCATGCACTCAACCTGGTCTTCTTTTTTCTCCCCCCACCCTTTCTCTTCATCTTCTTGTGCATGTGTGCATTAGGATCATCAGGCGGAGGAGATTTGGCATCGGAGCACGAGGGAGCTGCAGGACACAAGGCCCCGGTGGGCCCAGGAACAGACACCGAGGGCACCAGTGATCCGGAGGGCGAGGGGAGCACCACGACGGGGACCGCTGGTGAGAGCAGCGACAGCGACACGTCCTCGGATGGGAGCTCCCTAGCGGTGGCGGCAACATCCGGGCCCCCCGCCTCTACAGGTACAGCCGCCACCCAGCGCACCAGCCCCGCCCTCCCAGCAGCCCCTCAGCCTACGCTCCGTGCCCGCTCGCCCAGGAAGGCGCGCGTCTCCTTCGCCCCAGGCACCTCAGCCCCTGCCCCTGTTGCCCCTGCTGCCCTCAGTGCGGAGCTCATTGACCTGGTGAGGACGCTCATTGTTGGGCAGACGACCCTTTTGAATGCCATCCAGGGTGTGCAAAGGGAGGTGCAACAGAGCAATGCGTACCTGGAGGGCATTCATTCGGGTCAGTCTGCCCATCAACGAGCGTTCACTGCTCTGGCCTCAGCACTGACGGCAGCCATTGTCCCTGTTTCCAGCCTCCCTCTTCTTACTGCCTCCAGCCTTTCTCTGTCTCCTGTTCCTCAGCCTATCCCATCCACACCATCAGACCAGCCTGCACACACCTCAACACCCAAGAGCAGCTCATCCAGACACAAGCACCACAGATCCCACAAACACTCACCCAAGCAACACCCAGATGCAGACATTCCAACAGTCACAACCACCTCTGTGTCCCCCTCCTCCTCGTCTCCCTCCTCGATCCCTGTGACGTCTACACTCACACCTGCATGCACCCCAACATCAGCCAGTGCTTCCATCACCACCTCACCCTCCAGTACAGTCCACACTCGTGCAGTCACCACCCCCACTGCCATGTACACATCCCCTGTGTCCTCTCCCAATGTGTCTGTCACCCCCTCTTCCAAGACACACAAACGCAGGCAGCCACCCACCCAACAGACATCCACCTCACGACAGCCTACAGCACCAGCACCTTCACCCAATGACAGCACACCTGACGCTCCTACAACCACATCCTCTTCCTCCACTCCCATCACCACTTCTCCTACCCTTTACCTTGGACCTAAAAAGCTTTTCATGGCTAATCTTGACCTCTTTCCCTCCGATGAGCTCCCCCCTCCATCTGCAAGGAGTCCCAAGAGCACCGCAGCCACCACCAGCCCAGCTTCGCGTGTCACTGTTGTGCATGGGATCTGGAGTCCACCCTTTGCCAGCAGTGACACATCGATCAGCAGCAAGGACACGTCCAGCCCCCCCCCCGGCAAGAGGACCCGCAAAAACAAGGGCCGCCGTGCGAGGACCGACAGGGCTGCCCCCAAGGAGCAATGTGCGGCCACTTCACCAGCCACACCATCTAGGGGAGGCAAGGGCCCGAGAGGCCCATCAAAGGAGCGGAAGGGCAGCAGGAGTGCGGAGAAGGTGGACCCCACATGTCACATCCCAGCTGGGAAGGAGGACACTAAGGAGGCCAGGAGTCCGTCCCCGAAGGGTCCAGAAACGTCACGGTCCGAGGGCGACTGAGCAGGGAGTCCAGGCCAGGTCTGGCTCCCTTGACCTGCTGGATGAGCACCGCTGAACAGGGCCCGCCGTGGAGAAGAGCACCGCTGAACAGGGCCCGCGGTGCAGAAGAGCACCGCTGAACAGGGCCCGCGGTGCAGAAGAGCACCGCTGAACAGGGCCCGCGGTGCAGAAGAGCATCGCTGAACAGGGCCCGCGGTGCAGAAGAGCACCGCTGAACAGGGCCCGCCGTGGAGAAGAGCACCGCTGAACAGGGCCCGCGGTGCAGAAGAGCACCGCTGAACAGGGCCCGCCGTGGAGAAGAGCACCGCTGAACAGGGCCCGCGGTGCAGAAGAGCACCGCTGAACAGGGCCCGCCGTGGAGAAGAGCACCGCTGAACAGGGCCCGCGGTGCAGAAGAGCACCCCTGAACAGGGCCCGCCGTGCAGAAGAGCACCGCTGAACAGGGCCCGCGGTGCAGAAGAGCACCGCTGAACAGGGCCCGCCGTGGAGAAGAGCACCGCTGAACAGGGCCCGCGGTGCAGAAGAGCACTGCTGAACAGGGCCCACGGTGCAGAAGAGCACCGCTGAACAGGGCCCGCCATGGAGAAGAGCACCGCTGAACAGTGCCCGCGGTGCAGAAGAGCACCGCTGAACAGGGCCCGCCGTGGAGAAGAGCACCGCTGAACAGGGCCCGCCGTGCAGAAGAGCACCGCTGAACAGGGCCTGCCGTGCAGAAGAGCACCGCTGAACAGGGCCCGCCGTGGAGAAGAGCACCGCTGAACAGGGCCCGCCGTGGAGAAGAGCACCGCTGAACAGGGCCCGCGGTGCAGAAGAGCACCGCTGAACAGGGCCCGCCGTGCAGAAGAGCACCGCTGAACAGGGCCCGCGGTGCAGAAGAGCACCGCTGAACAGGGCCCGCGGTGCAGAAGAGCACCGCTGAACAGGGCCCGCCGTGGAGAAGAGCACCGCTGAAGAGGGCCCCGCCGTGAGGATAGGCACCGCTGAAGAGGGCCCCGCCGTGAAGATAGGCACCGCTGAAGAGGGCCCCGCCATCTCAAGCACCGCTCCGCTGGGCCCTTCTTCTCAAGCACCGCTCCGCTGGGCCCTTCTTCTCAAGCACCGCTCCGCTGGGCCCCGCCGTCTCAAGCACCGCTCCGCTGGGCCCTTCTTCTCAAGCACCGCTCCGCTGGGCCCTCCTTCTCAAGCACCGCTCCGCTGGGCCCCGCCGTCTCAAGCACCGCTCCGCTGGGCCCTTCTTCTCAAGCACCGCTCCGCTGGGCCCCGCCGTCTCAAGCACTGCTCCGCTGGGCCCTTCATCTCAAGCACCGCTCCGCTGGGCCCCGCCGTCTCAAGCACCGCTCCGCTGGGCCCTTCATCTCAAGCACCGCTCCGCTGGGCCCTTCTTCTCAAGCACCGCTCCGCTGGGCCCTTCATCTCAAGCACCGCTCCGCTGGGCCCTTCTTCTCAAGCACCGCTCCGCTGTGCCCTTCTTCTCAAGCACCGCTCCGCTGGGCCCTTCTTCTCAAGCACCGCTCCGCTGGGCCCCGCCGTCTCAAGCACCGCTCCGCTGGGCCCTTCTTCTCAAGCACCGCTCCGCTGGGCCCCGCCGTCTCAAGCACCGCTCCGCTGGGCCCTTCATCTCAAGCACCGCTCCGCTGGGCCCCGCCGTCTCAAGCACCGCTCCGCTGAGCCCTTCATCTCAAGCACCGCTCCGCTGGGCCCTTCTTCTCAAGCACCGCTCCGCTGGGCCCTTCATCTCAAGCACCGCTCCGCTGGGCCCTTCTTCTCAAGCACCGCTCCGCTGGGCCCTTCTTCTCAAGCACCGCTCCGCTGGGCCCTTCTTCTCAAGCACCGCTCCGCTGGGCCCCGCCGTCTCAAGCACCGCTCCGCTGGGCCCTTCTTCTCAAGCACCGCTCCGCTGGGCACCGCCGTCTCAATCACTGTTTATGGTTCACTGTGCCCACCATGCCTCCTCCTTGACCAGTGGAGACTGTCATCCACCTGATGGACTGTGGCTTTGCACTCCCCAGGATGGTACAGTGGGCAGCCCACCCACTGTAGAGACATTGAGAGACTGTGGCTTTGCACTCCCCAGGATGGTACAGTGGGCATGGTGTCTCCTCGTGGATCTGGCGTCGTGGACTCATGTGGCTGTGGTGCCCCCCCTTCTCTTCCCCCTGAGATGCCTGTAGTTTTTACATCTGATGCCCCTGCAGTGTTCTCTCCAAAGGACTCAGGTCTCCTGTGTGGGCTTTGCCCTTGTTTCTCAAAACTTTGGCCCACGGACATGATGAATTCGTAGGATGTGCAGGACTTGTTACTTCAGTTATACACTGATGTGTATATCATTTGTTTTCTTGTAAATATCTTTCATGATTGTACGATAATTTTGAGGAGCTTTTTGGTACCTAAATATTTATTCCAATTTTGATTATGTCCTAGCATTTTTCAGGGGTGTTTGGGTGGTGTCACTGTGACTTGTTGCTCTGCATTGGTGTGTACATAGTTGGGGGGGGGGGTCGCATATGTGTGTGCCCGTAACCTTTCGTCCTCCCCCCTCCCGTGTGTCGTAGGTGCAGTACTCACCGTTGTCGTCTGCGCCGGACTTCGTACTCGTGGTAGATGAGAAGATAGACGAGAGCAGGTAGGATGTTTAATTCGGGTTCCATGCTGTCCTCCTTCCTCCTGGAGTGCGTAGTGGTGTGCGTTTTCCCGTTCGTAGTCTGTTTCCGTCGTGTTTTTATCGGCGGTGCTCCCGCCCCGGAAAAGGTGATGGATTGGTGAGTTGTGATAGTGTGGGCGGTACATTGTCTGCCGCCTGGCTGTTGGCGGTGACCGCCGCGCTGTTTGTTTGTACCGCCGTGGCGGGCGGAGTGTTAAAGTGGCTGTCTGTGTTGGCGGTTCCCGCCAGGGTCAGAATTCCATATTTTTTACCGCCAGCCTGTTGGCGGGTTGGCCGCCGCTTTAACACCGACCGCCAGGGTTAGAATCACCCCCTTTGTGATCATTGACGTCTTAACATTAGGCTGTACAGTTATTTCAGATGTGTGACAGGTTCAATGGTGACCTATGAAACATGGCTAGCGATGTCACAACCTCAGTATGTTCCTGTCGACATGTTGCTGTTGTGGTGTATGTGTTGTGTGTCCTAGAGGGTTGCTGTGCAGTGTGTACATAAGTAGGTTTTTGTACTTACCAACAAGTAGTCCATTGCCATACCGTCATTCCTGGAAGTGTTGATTGATTGTGCTGTGACGGAAGATGAATGAGTCATGGACACTCCCAGGATATTTGGCCACGATGTTTTTGATCAATCTTTGGTGATCGACAATGGCCTGCACATTGATGGAATGTGTATGCTTCCTGTTGCGGTAGAGGTGTTCAGTTGCAGCAGGTGGCACAAGGCGTACATGTGTGCAGTCGATTGCACCAAGGACGTGTGGGAAGCCACTAATGAGGTAGAACCCCTGTTTTGTTTCCTGCTGCTTCTGCAGTGTGTTAGGGAGGCAGATGTGGCGGGGTGTGAGTCCAATGATGGCATCCAGTACTTTGGGCAAAAAGGCAGAGAATGATGGCTGTGATATTCCGGCAACCAGGGCACCAGTTGTTTGAAAAGAGCCACTTACCAGCATGTGAAGTACGACAAGCAGCTTGGTTTCTGTTGGGATGGTGCGGGGTGTCAGCAAGGTGGGTGCCAACTGTGGCTCTATGTTTCGCAGCAGCTGCTGAATGGCCAGCCAGTTCAACCTGTACCTCTGGATGATGTCATGTTCCCTGAGGCCATGAAGGGTTGTTCTGGGGTGGAATATTCTCTCCTGCCTTCTGCGCTGCCTTTGGGGTCCCTACTGGTGTTGTGGTAGCTGCTGTTGTTGTTGCTGGGCTCTGCGTCTGTGTGCACGCTGGATGAGAAGCACCTCCATGTCTCCCTTTTGCTGCTCTGCTGCTCTGCTCTTGCTTCTGTGTGTTCTGATTAAATACAGGTGTGTTTGCCCCATGTTAACGCCTGCCCTGACCCAGTCGTTAAATTTTGATGCAAATCGGGCTGTTCGTCATTTTCCAGCTCCGCCTCCCGGCTGTGCGTAATTTTTGCCCGAAAGCATAAATACGACGCACGGCCGTTTAAGTCATTTTTTGGACTGGAACGCCTACCTTGCATATGATTAACGCAAGGCGGGTTGCCACAACCAAAAAATGACGCACATGAGGGAATTTTGACGTCCGCGGGCTCTGGCATCAAAGTTTAAATATGGGGCAAGGTTAGCGCTGAATGTGCGTCAAAATTTTTGACGCACATTTGGCATAGACGGAGTATAAATATGCCCCTTAGTAACTTTGTACCTAGCCTTCAGTAAATGAAGGTTAGACATATAGGTGACTTATAAGTTACTTAAGTGCAGTGAAAATGGCTGTGAAATAGTGTGCACTATTTCACGCAGGCTGCATGGGCAGTCCTGTGAAATGGTTTTTCTGAGCTCCTTATGGGTGGCAAAAGAAATGCTGCAGCCCATAAGGATCTCCTGGAACCCCAATGCCCTGTGTATCTAGGTACTATATACTAGGGACTTATAAGGGGGGTCCAGTGTGCCAATCGAAATTGGTAAATGAAGTCACTAGCCTATAATGACAAATTTAAAAGAAGAGAGAGCATAAGCACTGAGGTTCTGTTTAGCAGAGCCCCAGTGACACAGTTAAGCAATACTGACACCACACACATTAGGCCACATACTATGAGCACTGGGGTCCTGACCAGCAGGATACCCGTGAGACAGGCAAAAACATACTGACATAGAGGTAAAAATGGGGGTAACATGCCAACAAAGATGGTACTTTCCTACACTCCATGTGGTGTTTTATGCAGTATGTGTGTTTGTGTGCAGTTCTTTTGCCCCCTAAGGGAAGGCTGTGTGTTGTGTGATGGGTATGTATGTGTAGCTGCTATGTTGGTTGTAAGAAAGTGTTCTTTTTGGCATGGTTACCCCCACTTTTTGCCTGATATTGATGCTGACTTGACTGAAGGTGTGCTGGGATTCTGCTAACCAGGCCCCAGCACCAGTGTTCTTTCCCCCAAACTGTACCATTGTTCCCATACCCTGGCACACAGCTAAGTCCTTTGTAAAAGGTACCAGTGGTACCAAGGGGTCTGTGACCAGGGATGGCCCCTAAGAGCTTTAGCATGTATTGTGCCACCCTAAGGGACCCCTCACAAAGCACATGCATACTGTCATTACAGATTGTGTGTGCTGGTGTAGAGAAAAAGATAAAGTTGACATGGCATCCTTCTCATGGTGCTCTGCCCACCAACCACTGCCTGTGGCATAGGTAAGTCAGCCTTCTAGCAGGCTTTACAGCCCTCAGACAGGGTGCACCATACCACAGGTGAGGGCATAGCTGCATGAGCAATATCCACCTACAGTGTCTAGGTCCATTCTTAGACATTATAAATGCAGTGTGGCCATATTAAGTACATGGGCTGGCAGTTTGTCATGACAAACTCCACAGCTACATGATGGATACACTGAAAGCTGGTAAATTTGATATCAAAGTTTTCAGCACAATAAACCCACACTTATGGCAGTGTTGGATTTATTGTACAATGCAGTCAGAGGGCATCTTGGAGATGCTTCTGTATTTTAACCAACCCTTTAGTGTAAGGCTGACCAGTGTGGGCCAGCCTGCTACTAAAAGACACTTTTCTGACTCCATGGGATGAGGGCCTTTGAGCCCTCTGGAGTCTGAAACAGGGTCAGCTCTAGGTGGAAATGCTTCACACTTCCCCTTGTGCAGAACTGCAACACTTGGCGGTGGCCTCAAAGGCTCAGGCCTTTGGTTACAGTGCCCCAGGGCACTCCAGCTATTTGAGATTTTCACCCCACTTTTGGCGGCACGTTTGGCAGGATAATTGGGTAAAATAGGGATTAGTGACTACTTCAGAAAGGACTACCCCTATGATGTCCAGAGCTGAAGTGACCCCTTCCCTGCAGAATACTCCATCATGCAACCTATCCCAGTTGTGCAGGTAGTGTTGTAGTGGTGCACTTTGTTTCTGTTGTCTATTTGTCTCTGTTTGTATTGTGCATGGCATTGTGCTTCCACTGTGCTGATAACAGGGTTGTATGATAGTTGTGTTGTATGTGTGCCATGGCACAATAATGTATATGTGTGTTGTATGTGTGACCAGTCCCTGGCCAGCGTTGGGTGCTAGTGTGTAAAATGTATTTGCATATGTGCAGTAGTTGTGTTGTTGTTGCTATGTGTGTGAATAGTGTGTGGTCTTATGTGTCCCTGAGCCTGTGCTATGTGGCCGTGTGTGCATGTGTAGTATTGACATAGTGTGTATGTGTGCTGGCTGAAGGGTGCATGTTATGACTGTGTGGGTGTTGCAGTATGTGAGTGTCTGTGCGTTGAATGTTAGGTAAAGCTGCTGCCCATGTCGCCTCACCCTCCCATTATGTGTTTTGTTAGCGTACAATTTTTTTTGTAATATCAAAAATGCAGGTAGGTGTTTGTACTTATGGTTGTTGTCATCCACGTCGGCGTTGAATCCCTTGTCTTTCGGCGAGCAGGTACAGCGGCATGATATTTAGAAATGGTAGCTCTGAACATGTATGGCTGTCAACAGGTGAGTGAATCCCTTTATACTATCCGTTTCCACCTTCTGCTGTGTGGTGGTTTGACCACCGCGGTCACATTGGCGGTGTGCAACTTCCTAATAGGTACAGAGGAAATATGGTCTCCACCGACCTATTTATGCTTCTAGGGGACTGTGCTGCCTGGCAGTGAATCGATAGCTGTCTTCTATTTAC
Organism: Pleurodeles waltl; assembly: GCF_031143425.1. Classification (NCBI taxonomy): domain Eukaryota; kingdom Metazoa; phylum Chordata; class Amphibia; order Caudata; family Salamandridae; genus Pleurodeles; species Pleurodeles waltl. The sequence goes on along the minus strand of NC_090444.1, from coordinate 1,107,386,206 downwards.
TCAACTGCCAAACTCATAATACGGCGGTCTGCTCCACCACCTCATTGGCGTTCTGACCACCAACATGGCAGTCCTCAGACCGCCAAACTCATAATGAGGCTTTATGTCTTGCAGTATTACTTTACCTTTAGGTAAAAATCTTCCCAGGAGCAGGGACATCTAAAGTATTTTGGGGGCTCCGGGCGAAAAATATTTTGGGTGTCCCTGCTTGGTAGAGCTTTGAATTTATGATCTAATTTCAGCTCTTTCAAGCCCCCTTTGGCCAAGTCACTGACAGTGCACAGGCACACTTGTCTTGTTCTAAATGTGTGTGTTTACATGTAATACTCTGAGATTCTGAAAAGTGTTTTCAGTATTGTGGCACAGTTGCAACTCAATAATATTACTGAAAATAGTCTCTGTGATAATTTATGTTGTGTTCTGTTTTGATCTAAAAAATACTTTTTTATGGAAGTTCCATGAAACAAAAACACATTTCTCTGCAAAATGTCTGTAATAGAATCTCACAAAATGCCTACAATATACATACATTAAGGGAAAACAGTATTTAAAACGGTTTAAGAATTATTAACTGTAATCAGGGCAAGACTCTGCAGAACAGAGCTGGCCCTATTATGGGTCCTCCTGACAGGCTGGGGCAACTGGCGTAATGAAACTGGGGATGAGGCGCCCTGCAAAGAACTTAGAGGCCCGTCTCCAGACTTAGTCAAGCCTGGTGATGTGCTGGCTGGCCTGCCTGGAGCTTGGAAGACCCCTCCACCAAAGGGGTTGCAGGGGCCTTTCTTAGAGCCCTGGCAGGGTCCTTGGGCCAGAGCTCATTTTGCCCATGCCTTAAAACATATCTGCCTTGTAGTCTTCTGACTGCATTTCCCTGAATAGTTTTGTGCATTTACATAAAAGGCAGACTGCACTGAATACATGTCACAGTTCTGTTAAAAATGTAACTGCAAAACGAGTACCGGTTTTGATAAATTGAGCTACTGGTTAAAACGAAGATTGTCATAGACAGCTGTGAATGAGAGTCCTGATTTGAATAAAGACAAGCCTCTCTGCATTCTCTTTTGTCATTGCTTAATAGAAATACATGAAGACACTAGGAGTAGGACAGTCCCGAGAGTAACATTTTCCTTTCTTGATACTCCCCAAAGTTTTATTTTGATAGTCCATGTGTAAACTTAAAAAACAAAAACAACAAAAATCCTAAAGCTACCACATAAGTTCCTCTTGCTCCCAGCTTTCCTCCAAATTGCCATAAATCTTTATATTTTTGGCCGCATTGTTGTTGTTGCTGGGATGGGACTTTATCCCCAGCAGCTCCACAGTGAGGGGGAGGAGCTCAAGATGACCACCAGGCCTAAAAGCGCTCTGGGGAACCTGCAGTATGAGATGCACATGGGACGTACTCAGAGGAAGACCAGGCAAAGTGCAAGCTTCTCTATATTCCTCATCACCAGGAAGGGGCAGGTCATGGGTCACCACCCTGGCTTTGCTTGAAAGAAGGGAGGAATTTAACGGTGGTTTGCCATCATCATTATACCACCTTTTATCGTTTCAAACTGGGACAATGGGCAAAAGAAAAGTAATGCCGTCTACAGGAGGAAAAGATTCTGTAAATGCTCTTGCTTCTTCAATTACCAAGTACCTATCTACTGTCATGGGAGCAATTGACTCAGATATTGGTTTGGTACAGGAGAGAATCAATGCTGCCAGGCATCTCTCCTTACCACCTTCCACTAGCGCAACTCTAAGTTGATGCTCTAAAACGAATCCCAGGGTGGACTCACTCATTGTTGCTGGTGAGGCATGTGAGTCAGCCTCCATTAGCAAAAATTCTAATGAGGAAAGAACCATGGTTCTGGTACTGCTCAGGTGGTCCCTAATGCCTCTGCAGAGTTGATTGAAGGCTGTGCTGACCCCCCAATTCAGCTAATTTCTCCACCTTTAAAGAGAATTTAAAGGAGTGAGCAGGTTTCTGCATGAAGGAAAATGTTGTATAAATTCTCTTCCGTTGATAAGGCAAGCTGTTTCTCAGGTACCTCTGCCCATCAGGAGGAAAGTTTCAATTCCTCCCAAGTGGCCCTTCTGAATTCCATTGTCAAAGAACACTATGACGGGTAACTTGGGAAATTGGAGATGTACCTGAGGATATGCAGGCGTATTCAATGGCTAAATTTGAGCTGGGAACAGGGAAAATGTTGGGGCTCCCTGGCTAATATCATGCTCGGCCTCTACCAGCTATCACCTTTAGGTCAATTCGGACTACCTCAAAACCAAGGAGCATCACCACCACTTTCAACTCGTCCTCATCCCCAGTGATCTCCAATTTTCAGGTTGGCAACCTGTCCAGCAGAGATAATTGTGAGAGAATAGTAGATCCCCCACATTCTAGTTCTGCTCTGCTCCCTAATAATCAGCAGCCCCTCTCTCATGAAGGTAGAGTTCCATCCCCTGCTGATTTTCAACAGTCCAATTTACATCTACTCCCCGAGTCCACCACATTCATTACCATCTTACATCAAGCCCTTCCTTTACAACTAATTGAGAGGGAGACTTGGATGAATTTGAAACACAAGGTACTTTACTGGAATAAGGTTAACTCAGGTTGGTCGGGCAACCTTTCAACTGAGATCCTGACAGTAAGGAGAGGTGTCATGTGTAGGTCGAGAACCAAAGTCCTCATTTGTTGACTGTTTTCCCATAAGTTTTAATAGGCCATGGCTGGTGAGGAAATTACTTGCAGCCTTGAAATATCTGGTCAGTTTCTGCAGGTGAATAAAAGCTCTCTTTTTGATCTTTTATCACAAGCCCATTTACAACATGGCTCCATCTCCGGCTTCTACCATCCCTCAGCATAATCGTTTTTCTCCTTTGGGCAACCTTGAAGACATTGATTGGCGCCCATTGCTGCCTGAATCCTGAGTTCTTTCCTCCCTCTCTCCGGATGGTGATGTACCCCAAAGAGTTGTTCTTTGCACCCCCTAATGTTGATATTACACCAGGGGTCCATTCATTTTTTGTAACTTCCAATTTCTTATCATAGAATATTGCTAGAGTTTGTATCAATGTAACCAATAATGGTTAGGATTCATTAAAGGCTTCCATTTAATTTGGTTATGAGGGATGTAGATGGCCCTCGCCATACAGAGGACAGGTGGTAGACCTCCACCTCCTCTCCCATAACTCACAGCATGGGAGAAGCAAGTCTTGGCATTATCGCATCCTGAGGAACTCGCTGGAGTAGCCGGAGGACTGGACACGGGTGAGTCAATATTTACTACTTATCACCCCCCATACCTACATGCCATCACACCCCCTCGCCCATCACTCCACTCTATCCCACACACTGCACCTACACATCTGACTAACCCCAATGCCAAATCCTTCATGCCACCCCAATGCATGGACAGTCCTCCCAGCCCTGCATCGACAACCATCAATAAAGCATGCACAGCATAGGGAAAATAACAATCCCACAATACATCCCATACACAAACAAAGGTGGCAGGGCAACAGCAATGATAGAGGGGAAGCCAGGGATGTACACTATGCCACAGACATGAAGCATAATACATCATTTATATCCCCACAGGTGCCCCAGCCAATGTCAGCGAAGATGAGGTGCCATGACTAACCAGTCCCCAACAGAAGATGCCCCCAGTGATGACAGTAACTATGGACTATAGGATCTGGATGAACAGCCTGGCACATCAGGGACCACTGGACAGTTGGTCACCCCAGCCCACTCACAGTCTACCACAGAGCCCCCCCCCCTCAGTATCCAACACCACAGCACCCACCCAGTGTACCCACACCTCTGTCCCCAGGACATGTGAATCCGCAGTGTGCCCACCTGTACAGGGATCCCAGTCCATACCTCACACCCAAGACAATCAGGGACCTGGGGTCAGTTGTTGTGGGCACACCGTTCAGGGGACAGAGGCACAGGGCAACAGGGACACTGGGAGGACAGCTGTGTACCAGGGGAGGACAGGCTCAGGGAACCGACTCTCTAGGACGCACTCATAGAGATCCTGGGAGCCTACCAATATTCCCAGGACACAGTGGTCCAGATTCTTGACAACGTGCAGGAGAACAGGCGGCTGCAGGAGGAACAGTATCAGGGGATCAGGGAGGACTTGCAGGCCATCCACACCACCTTGATCTCCATAGCAGGGGTGCTGGCAGATATGGCCAACATCATGAGGGAAGCAACAGAACAGCAGCGGGCCCCTAGCACTAGCCAGTCCATTGACCAGCCCTCTACGTCCACTGCAGCTAGTGGTCAGGAGGCCCTGCCATGGGACCCACAGGCCACCAGCACCCCACCCCCTGCAGAAGGTAAACCACCACACAAACGTTCTCTGCGACCCAGCCAGAAGCTACAGACACTTGCCAAGACCACCGCCAGGAAATAAGACTCTACTGATTGTCCCTCTTGTGTCCCACACAGCCACCTTGTCCACTTTGAACTGCATTTGCTCCCCTTCCTATGGCCTCTTGGACACTCGGCCTTTGCTACAAACAGACTGGAACAATACCCTGGACCTTCCTCCACCATCACCCCATTCCATTGCACTTTTCCCTCAATTACATAGCACTACAATAAACACACTTGAACACAACGTGTCTGCTAGTATTTTATGTGTTAAAAATGTGCATTTATGGAAACAGTCACATCTAGTGCAAATGATCTGAACACTGTGAGAGCATAGAAATAATGACCTGTAGCTGTCTGTAGTCATCACATCAGTACACAGTTGTTATATCACCAACATCTGTAGGTGACAGTGAGTTGAGATGCAAATTAAGTTAATGCCATCATGCAACAGCCACACAGAAAACATTGATAGTCAGAGGAATGGTCAGTTGCACTGCCTCACCTGTGTGTCGTTGGAAGTATTGATATCTAACTGCTGTTCTGTTGTCCTCATCCTCATCCTCTGCCTCCAATTCCTCACTGTCCTCAGGATCCACTGCTGCCAAAGGGCATCTCCAGTCTCCTCATCCTGCAGAAAAGGTACATGCCATCTGAGGGAAAGGTTGTGAAACATGCAGCATGACACTCCTATCTGGAAGACCTTTCTGGGTGAGTAGCACAGACGGAGATGGAGGCACCTGAACCTGGCCTTCAGGAGCATGAAGGTCCTTTCGATTATCCTTCTGGTTCGCCCACGTGCCTCACTGTAACGATTCTCAGCCCCTGCCCTGGCATTCCTCACAGGGGTCAGGAGCCACAATAGGTTTGGGTAGCCAGAGTCACCTGCAAGTATTGAAGGTCAACATTTAGCCTCACACAATTCTTTGGGGGTGACACCTGAAGGCATACACTAACATAAAGTGGGTGGGGACCCTGGCTCACTTATTAGCCACACCCTGTGCCTCTGTAGTTGGGCCATCAGATTTGGGATGCTGCTGTTTCTCAGGATAAAGGGGTCATGCACCGACCCAAGATACTTGGCAGTGACGTGGGAGATATACTGGCCCGCCAGGCACACCATTTGCACATTCATTGAGTGGAAACTCTTTCGATTCCTGAACAGCTGTTCATTCTGGCTGGGGGGACAAACGCTATAGGTGTCCCGTCAATCCCCCCAACAATATTGGGGATATGACCCATTGAATAGAATCCGGCCTTCACAGTGGTCAAATCTTCCACCTGGGGGAAAGCTCTGTAGCTGCACATGTGTTTCACTAGGGCAGACAAAACTCTTGCCAGCATGTTTGAAAACATTAGCTGTGACATTCCTGCTGCCAAGCCCACTGTCACTTGGAAAGAACTAGTTGCCAGGAAATGGAGCACAGATAGCACTTGCACAAGAGGGGGGATCCCAGTCGGATGACGGATAGCTGGGATCAGGTCAGGCTCCAATTGGGCACACAGCTCTGTGATTGTGGCCCTGTCCAGGATCTAGGGGCCAGATGTAGGAAGCCGTTTGAATGGTGCATCCTTCTGCGATGCACCTTCACAATTTGCGAGTCGGTACCGACTCGCATATTGTGAATGCGACTTGCAAATAGGAATGGGTATTCCCTTCCTATATGCGACTCGCATCGCAATGCAGAATTGCTTTGGACCGCGCATGTGGTCGCATAGCAATTCGCAGTTACCACCAGTGTCACACTGGTGGTAACTCATTTGCAAAAGGGAAGGGGTCCCCATGGGACCCCTTCCCCTTTTTGAATGTGGGCAAAAAGGTTTTTTCAGAGCAGGCAGTGGTCCAATGGACCACTGCCTACACTGAAAAAATGAAACCAAATGGTTTCGTTATTGTTTTTATTTTGCAACTCGTTTTCCTTTAAGGAAAACGGGCTGCAAAATAAAAAAATAAAACTGCTTTATTGAAAAAGCAGTCACAGACATGGAGGTCTGCTGACTTCAGCAGGCCACCATCCCTGTGAGTGCAGGGACTCGCTATGGGGTCGCAAAATGCGACCCACCTCATTAATATTAATGAGGTGGGTCTTTGCGATCCCATAGCGAGTCGCAGACGGTGTCTGAGACACCGTTCTGCATCTGAATTTGCGATTCGGAAATTGCGAGTCGCACCGACTCGCAATTTCCGAATCGCAAATTCGGACCTTACTACATCTGGCCCTAGGTGTGTATAATATGCCTGACCTCCAGTGTAGCCAAGTACACAAGGAGTCTGTACACGGGTGTCGTCTCCTACTCCTATTCATCCGCAGTGGTACGTATCTAAGGAACACAAGAGTGAGTAGGCTGTCACAATTTGAACAATGTAACTACCACCTCAGTGTAAATAGTGCATTTATGTGATGGGACAGTGGGAATGGCGAGGTATGTGCTAATCTAGGCTATGACGTAGTTAAGGTTGATATGATTGTTGTCCACAACCATTAAATGGTGACCATCTCTCCTATATGTAGGGACAGGTGGAAGTGAGGTAACTCCACCGACGTTGGGCATCATGGCAGGAGGCGGTCTTGCACTGCTGTGCAATTCCTCATTGGATAATATTTGGCTCCATGGAGTACAGTGGCCAATAGGGAGCAGCGGTGACAGTGTACACCATGTTGGACATGACTGCCATTTGCCATCAGATTCCTCACTTGTTTCCTGACCTTCAGCAGGAGAACACCTACACTTCTTGTGCTGCTGTGACCTGTGTCTGGAACCGACCATGGCCTGTGTGACCGGGGAAAGGGCCCCTGCCTTCACTGCGGAGCAGTAAAGAGATTGGTGGATGGGGTCCTACCCCAGTACGTTCTGCTGTATGGGCCTCCAGACTAACAGGTGAGTACACCTTGGACACGATGCATGTGTGAAGGATACATGGAGATGTGTGTGGAAGCATCATGTCATGGGGGGGATGTCTTGTGGTGGTGTACATCGTGCATGCCGGGCGATGTGTGTGCCAATGTGTGAGAAAGTAGCCTCTTTCTAGCATGGTTACCCCCACTTTTGACCTGTTTGTGAGTGTGTGTCAGTATGTTTTTACTGTGCCACTGGGATCCTGCTAACCAGGACCCCAGTGCTCATAGTTTACAGCCTAATGTGTATGCCTGTGTAGTGTCTAACTGAGTCACTGAGGCTCTGTTAATCAGAACCTCAGTGCTTACGCTCTCTCTGATTTTAAATTTGTTACTGTTGGTCAGTGACTTCATTTACCAATTTCTATTGGCACACTGGATCCCCCCCTTATAAGTCCCTAGTATATGGTACCTAGGTACCCTGGGCATTGGGGAAAGTTACTAAGTGTGAGGGCACACTTGCACTAGCAAAGGTGCCCTCACATAGTTCAGGGCCAATTCCCAGGACTTTGTGAGTGCAGGGACGTCATTACACGCATGCACTACATATAGGTCAAGACCTATATGTAGCTTCACAATGGTAACTCCGAAAATGGCCATGTAAGGTGTCTAAGATCATGGAATTGTCCCCTCATTCCAAATATGGTATTGGGGAGCCACTTCCATGCATCCAGTTGTCTTGGACTCCTCTCCTGGCGACGAGCATGCTCCTTGGAATACAGGTGGTAGACCCCTTCGACACAGATTGTCCTAAGGCCCTGCTGTTCCAATTTGGAGGAGGTAAGAGCTTGCCTTTCCCGAGTTCGACAGTACCCCTGTGCACCGTGTCTTCTTCAACTCCTGAGGCCACTGTGCACTATTTGCTAAATTCCTTCATGCACAGCCTGGCCCAGTTCCCCAGCACTCTAGCCTGCGATGCTTTGTAGTGATGCACCAACCGCATTTTGCACCTCTTTTGTCCCCATGTCCTGGGACACCCATGTGTGCTGTCTGGTCAACTGAGGGCTCTCTGAAGTGCCAGGAGCCCCCTCTTCCTCCTCACGCAGAGTTGATGCCCCCAGGTCCCTCCTAGGTCCAGACAGCGCCACTTTGACGCAAAATGTGACTTTGCTGGAACCAAGGCTTGCTGGACGAATCCAGCGCCAAAACTCACCTGCATCCAACTTCTCGCTGTGGGACACCCAGTGCATCATGCAGGAACCTGCTGGCATGTTCCTAGGGTGTATTTCTGCAGTCTTCGTCCAACCGGGGACTCTTCTTTTGCACCCTCTTCTGGGTTGGCAGTTGCTCCTGTCCTTCCTGGAACTTCATTCGACTTCTGGACTTGGTCTCCTTTCTTTGCGGGTCCAGGTCCAGAAATCCACCAATTGCTGGTTGCAGTCTTGGTTGGTTCTTGCAATAACTCTAATCACGACTTGTAGTGTGTCCTGAGGAAACTTGCAGGACTTTACTCCTGCTTTTCTGGGCTCTGGGGTGGGGTAATTGACTTACCTTTACTGTATTTTAACTCTCCCAGCGATTCTGCACACACTACACTTATCTAGGGGGGAATTCATGATTCACATTCTACTTTCTTAGAATATGATTTGTGTTGCCTCTAGACCTAATTTCTCCCATTGCATTCTATAGTATTTCCTTTTGTTTTCACTATCCTATGTCTAATGACTTACCTTATTTTGGTGTCTAGTGTATATATCGTGCATAATACTTACCTCCAGAAGGAGTATTGCCTCTAAGATATTTTTGGTACTGTGTCACCCAAATAAACTACCTTTATTTTTGTTAACACTGAGGATTTCCTATTACATCACTTCCTGTCCCCTTTGCGGGTTGTTTTCCGTCATGCATGTATTTTTTTTATGCATACGATGTTTGTTTTAATATTTTCAATGCATAACCTACATGTGTGGCAAAATACCACGCATTACCTGTAGAATTCAATGTCAATGGATATCCCCATGCGTGTGGTGTGCAGGTGGAATTCACACTAAGGGACCATGTATGGTTAGTTAGCGTTTGCGTGATTTTTTGACACATTTGCTTAAAAAATTTAGACACAAACTGTGATTGCGTGATTTTCAAATATTTAACATGCATGCACCCTAGATAAACACGAAGATACAACAAATAAAACTCAGGGATGATTGAGGATGGCTGATGAGTGCTATGTAGGATATGTTACACCTCATATGTCATTAATTGTTGATTATAACTTCATGGTGACTTGTGTGTGAACTACACAAATGTCAGACATGTGCACATGTTTGGTACATACTGTGTTTGAGACACTGTGCCTTAATTCCACCCATAACATGTTTTGTGCACATGTCAGTTTGACTCATAACAATTACCTATGTTACTTATGTTGCTGTGGTGGACCTGCTGCCCTGGCTGCATGTGTTCACATATTTTCAGATGTGCATTCCACAGAAGTGTCCAGTTCAAGTGTGTGGGCATGTGTACCCTGTGTCAGGATTGGGCTTCATGGTGTTACGGTTTCAGGCGGCTCTAGTCAGGACTCCGTTAGGGGCACCCCTTGTGTTCAGAGAGTATCTCACAAGGAGGTAGTGTACCAAAGCAGAAGAGCAGCTAAAGGTATACAAGGGGAAAGGCCACCTATGGTAAGGCAGTGCCTCTGTGCAGATTAATCTTACAGATAGTCACCACGCAAGCCCCATAGAAAGAAGTCAGCAGAAGTGATTCTGTGTCTGGACCCTTAGGGCACAAACAAGGATTGTACTTACATACACAAGACTGGCCCTTGTGGGTCCAGCTGGAGACACAGTAGCAATTCCTGGAATACAGCCTTAGCACACTGTATCTGTTAGGCACTAAAGACTACATGCAACACTAGACAAAGGATGGGGGTTGGATTTGCCTCCTGGAAACCAGGTGCAATCCAAGTACAAAGGAAAACACTTCTGCACAGGTGAGGACTGATAGGACACTTACCAGGCATGATAATCAAAGAGGAAACAGAAAGCAAAGGAACCAAGTAGGAAGCAACGCCAGGCAGAGGGAACAGGCTCAGGCTGACCCAAAGGCTGGAACAGGTCTGGGAAACAGAAAGCAGGCTATGGCAGAAACAAACATGAACAAGGCTGAGAAACAGGGAGCAGACTCTGACTGGAACAAGCAGGAACAGAACTGGGTAAACAGAGAGCAGGTTCACGCTGAATCAGGACTGTAACACAATCTAACAAGGGGTCTGGAACACAAAGGAATCGTACTCCAATGCACGACAAGGAGCTTCAGGGAATGGCAGCTTATAATCAGTTCATGCAGCAGCAAGGCCAGGGCAGAGTCACATGGCTCGGCTGCACAAGAAAGGTCACAGGTGTGTGCAGCTTCAGTCTCTCACAAGTCCTGGAAGAGAGAATCTAGTATAAAGGGATAACTAGGCTTTTCCCACAGGAAGCAATGGACAGAAGATTACAGGTCTCACCGACTATCAGGTAGTTCATTAAGGGACCTGAAGTCCTTGCAAGCTAATGTAGTTCTTCTATAGAATGCCTTATGGAAAAGGGAAGCAAACAGGAGTCAGAATGGGACTTTGGGTGAGTGTTGATGATTCCCAGGGTACAGACAGTCCATTTACAGCGTCCCCTAGATATAGGAGGGCAGAGATGTAACACATAGCAGTGGCAGGACTTATTTCCAGTGCTGAACTGCGCAGGGCATTTGTTGTGAACATTGCTTGTCATACCTGGGACACTTAAGCTATCCTTTTTCAGAAATGATGCCCCCCTTGTCACACAAGCTCCTTGCAGAGATTACAAATGTCACACTTACTAATGTCAGAGGTCTGTTCTTACATTATTGTTTCCACTGATATTTCACATCCACTGCCTCATGTATGGGGTGCTTATTTACCTCATGATTGGAGATGTCATAGTTGTGTGTCATGTCCTACAGTAGACCATGTTGGCAAAGTGGATTTGAGTCATATGCTGTGGTTGATTGATTTTGTCCTTCATATGTGAAAGTCAAAAGATGAGTATTTGTTTGTATGTGTGTGATATTGGCTGTACAATCATACGCATCACATGTGATGTTGCATCAGAAGTATTCAGATTTGCCTTTGTAACATGCTCCCTGAGGTAATACTCACATTCCTAAGGAACATGTGATAGAGAAAGAAGAAACCAAAGCAGGATTGTGTGATCAAGTAAGGTTTTTAATTACATATCTTAACAGCGGGTGTAGAGTGACTATTGGTTGAAAAGGTTTTGTACAATTAGCTGTCTGCGGCGCATTCCTGCAGCTGTGTTTTGCTGTTCGCCCTCATTTTCCCTGGCACCATCCTCCTCATCCTCCTCCTCAGGCAGTTCTTGCTCTGGCTCATATATAGGGATGTTCCTACTCATTCAAATGTTGTGCACGATAGCACAGGTAAGTATAACTTTGCACACAATGTGTGGGGCATATAGGAGGCTGCCTCCTGTGATGTCCAGGCCCCTGAATCTGGACTTCAGGATGCCAAAGGTCCTTTCCACAATGGTGTGTGTCCTCCGATGTGCCTCAAAATAGGCACGCTCTGCTGTTGTGCTTGGGTTGGGGAATGGGGTCACGATCCATGGCTGGATCCCGTAACCCTGATCCACTGCAAAAGATAATAGGAGTGAGTTTTTTGTTATTGCTTGCAACAGGAATGTCATGTAGCATGGCACTTAATATCTTGTGTCGTCTGTGACTCATATGTGTTTGTGGTATTGTGTGAGATCTTGGGCCTCTGTGAGGTTTTTTCTGCAGTGGGTTGTTTGACTTGACAACTTGTGTTTGGCTCATTGACCTGGGATCTATGATTTTGTTTCAAAACAGTTGGTCAGTATGTATGTACCATGCGTTGTGTAGTGTCCAACATGTTTTAGTGTGCTTTCACTGGATGGGACATGATACTTCCACACACACAATAGATTCCTATGTGGTGGTGACATGGTTGAACTACATGGCCTGGACATCCCATCCAATTAGACATATGTCATTGCAGATGAAATGCAACACTGAAGCCCTTTGATTTGGCTAGGTGACAATGCACAACACTTCTATATAAGTTGGCAGCACTGAGGTGTTCAGTATTGACAATGCCCAATTGTCCCAGGTGTGACTTGGTTCGAGGCAAACCTTTGTTGTTCCCTCTGCCAGTGGCTCATGTGCAACTATGCACCTACACTACCAAACTTGCTCCAAGTAACCTGGCTAACTGCCTTGTGGAGGTTGTGGAGGTGGATGTATCTGTACATATGCTATTTTGATGGACAATTGGCTCTTTCAGTGTGTGCAGCAGTGTGCAGTTTGCATTTGTGCCACATCAATGTTTTTATAGCACAGTCCACTTCCTTATTGCTACCTGGCAACAACACCCCAGGAGTGATGTATGATTTTGGGACTGCCTTAGTATTTCCGTGTCACCTACATGTGAGTCAGCATCATCATGCTATGTGTCTCATGGTGATAGACCTGCTGCAACAGACATTGCACACCCCTTCCACTCTACATACTGCTTGGGAGGGTGTCGGATTGACTATGAGGCCTATTGTAATTGTATATGGTTTATCTTCCAAGTTGTACTTCCAGTGCAGGCCATGTCATTGTCACTGTGGGCTTTCCTCTAGAGTGGTAGCTAATGTTTGTGGCAGCCGTCATTTGTCCAGAGGTGTGTATCCCATGGTGTCAGGGTGTACAACGTAACTACCAGTGTCACACCTCAGCGTCAGCCCGCCCACGTGTCAATGTAGTAGTGTATGTTTTGTGTGTCCTACAGGGTTGTTGTGCTGTGTGTATATTGGTAGGTTTATGGACTTACTGACAAGAAGGCCATTGCCACATTGTTCATTCTGGAAGTGCTGATTGATCATGTTGTGGCGGAATATGAACGAATCATGGACACTCCCAGGATACTTGGCAAAGATGTAAGTGAACAATCCCTGGTGGTCAGCTATGGCCTGCACATTGATGGAATGTGTGTGCTTTCTGTTCTGGAATAGGTGCTCTGTTGCTGCAGGTGGTATGATCCGGACATGGGTGCAGTCAACTTCACAGAGCACGTGCGGGAAGCCATGAATTTGGTAGAAGCCCTGTTTTATCTCCTGCTGCTTCTGCTGGGTGTTGGGGAAGCTGATGTGGAGGGTATGAGGGAGATTATGGCATCTAAGACCTTGGGCAGGAAGGCCAAGAATGAGGGCTGTGATACCCCAGCGACCAGGGCACCCATTGTCTGGAAGGAGCCACTTGCCAACATATGCAGGAGAGCTAGCAGCTTGGTGAACGGTGGTATGTTGTGTGGTGTCTGCAGGTTAGCTGTTAGTTGTGGCTCAATTTGGCACAGCAGCTGCTGTATGGCTTCCCAGTTCAGTCAATCCAGATGATGTCCTGTTCCCTGAGGCCATGAAGGGTTGCCCTGTTCCTGAAGACCCTCTCCTGCCTTCTGTGTTGCCTTTGTGGGCCGTGTTGGGGTGGTGGTGGCTGCTGCTGTTGGTCCTGTGCTCGGCGTCGTCTTGCAAGCTACATCAGTAGCACCTCCATGTTGTCCTGTTGGTCTGTGATGTTGCTTGTGTGTGTTTTCCTTAAGTAGTGGTGTGTTTGCCTCATTTTAATGCCTGCCCTAACCCAGGCATTCAAGTTTAGTGTCATTTTTCGGATCCGCCTCCCACCCGTTCGTCACTTTTGCCCTGTTGGATAAATATGGCACTAAGGTGTTTGAGTCATTGTTTGGATGGGAATGCCTACCTTGCATCTCATTGAAGCAAGGGGGTTTCACGCATCTTTAAAATGAAGTCAACTCCATACTTTTGACGCTAGAAGGGTCTAGCATCAAAATATAAAGATGGAGTTAAGTTTGTGCTGGATTTGCGTAAAACAAATGACGCAAAACCGGTGCAAACAGAGTATAAATATTCCCCTTAGTTTTGTTGAAAGCACTTCTAAGATGACCCCTGGTACATTTCATAATAAATCCAGTACTGGTACCAGTTTGGATTTATCATTCTGAGTTGTTTGATACCAAACAACCCAGGGTTCAGAGTAGCCGTTATATAGCTGGGAAACCCATATTGACCAGTGTCCAGCACATATAAAGCTGCTCTGTTCACTTACTATGTCCCAGGTTTGGCAAGGACACAGTGGGGGCATATTGCTCATGCAATTATGCCCTCACATATAGTGTGGTGCACCCTGCCCTAGGGCTGGAACGCCTGCTAGAGGGGTGACATATGCAGTGTAGGGTGGACAGGGCACACAGGGAGTGTGCCATGTTGAGTTTGTATTTTAGGTTTGCACCAGGACGCTCAGCCTGCTATGGCAGTGCTGGGTGCATCTGGGTGCATGGCTCTTGAGGGTGGCACTATTAGTGCTGCTGCCCGCAGGGGCTCACCCATAGTACCCCATGCCCTTGGTATCTAAGTACCTTTTACTAGGGACTTAGACCCATATTTACCCTTTTTTAGCGCTGCATTTGCGTCATTTTTTGATGCAAAAGCGGCACAAACTTACAAAATATAATTGTATTTTGTAAGTTTGCGCCACTTTTGCGTCAAAAAGTCTCAGCGCAAAAAAAGTATAAATAGGGGCCTTATAGTGGTAGCTAAAGGTGTATCCAATTACCGTTACAATGTTTTAGGGAAAGAACACTGGCACTTGGAACCTGGTTAGCTGGATCTCAGTGTGCTCCAATTCAAGTTGCATTCAGAAACCAGGCAAAAAGTATTGGGGATACTGCATCAAGATGCCAGTTTCTCACCCCCCAAACTTTATGCCATCCACTTCATCTTTTTCTGACCTCATTTTTGCTGGCTTTAGGACTCTGGAGACTTTATCACTGCTAACCAGTGCTAAAGTGCATGTGCTCTCGCCCTAAAAACATGGTAACATTGGCTCATACCCAATTGGCATATTTGATTTACTTGTAAGTCCCTAGTAAAGTGCACTACATGTGCCCAGGGCCTGTAAACTTAATGCTACTAGTAGGCCTGCCGCTCTGGTCGTGCCACCCACCCCACATTAGTAGCCCCTTAACCATGTCTCAGGCCTGCCATTGCAAGGCCTGTATGTGCAGTTCCTCTGCCAATTCAACGTGTCATTTAAAAGTACTTTAGCAACACAAAAGGATGATGAACGGAGTGCTGAACAATGCAAACACTCACCCCCAGTAAGAGATCTGGGTTTAACCCATCATTTTTTTGTTCACCATGCCTTTTGTGTTGCTAAAGTTGCCCTAAGTGGGAAGGGTATGCCCAGACGTGGGTCCTTTACTCACTGTGCCACTGGATTCAAACTACCCTGGCTGATGAAGGGTGATACCCTGAAATCTGACCCAGAATGCATGTTTCTGGTCCAGGGAGAACCAGGCCTGGCTGTTTGGGCTGGACTGTTCCCATGGAGAACAGGGTCAAGACTGATTTGTATATGGCTGGGTCCAAACTGGGGTGGCATGGTGAGCAAAAGAACAATGGATTAAACCCAGATCTGTGACTGGGGGTGAGTGGTTGAAAAGTTTCAATACTCTGTCCATCATCCTTTTGTGTATTTAAAAGTACTTGCCAAACCTTAAACTCCCTTTTTTCAGCATATAAGTCACCCCTAAGGTAGGCCCTAGGTAACCCATACGGCAGGGTGCTATATAGGTAAAAGGCAGGACATGTACATGTGTGTTTTATATGTACTGGTAGTGGAAAACTCCTAAATTCATTTTCCACTACTGTGAGGCCTGCTCCTTTTATAGAGTAGCATTAGGACTATCCTCATATACTGTTTGAGTGGTAGATTCTGATCAGAAAAGTGTAGCCAGGTCATATTTAGTATGGCCAGAATGGTAATAGAAAGTCCTGCTTATTGGTGGAGTTGGATTTTATATTACTATTTTAGAAATGCCACTTTTAGAAAGTGAGCATTTCACTACACCTAAGATCCATCTGTGCCTTATAGTCTGTCACCAATCCATGTCTGGCTGGGCTGGTTGACAGCTCCCTTGTGCATTTCACTCAGACAACCACAAACACAGGATACTCAGTCACACCTGCACTCATCTGCATCCTGAATGGGTCTTCCTAGGCTGGGAGGGTGGCGGGCCTGACACTTACATTTCAAAGGCTAGTGGCCTGCCCTCACACAATAGACTACTGGGACCCTAGCAGACAGACCTGTACTGAAAGGGGACCTTGTGCACTTCAAAACCACTGTTTTAAGTCTCCTCCACTTCAAAGGCATTTTTGGTATATAAACTGGGTCCCCGACCCCACCAATTCAGACACTTCTGGACCATATTCTGCAACCTGCAAGAGGAACTGCCTGGCTGCCCAAAAGACTCACCTGCACAGCTTTGCTGTGAAGGACTGCTGCCTTGCTGGTGTCCTGCTAACTTGCTGGCCTCTGGCTTTGCTGAGAAGTGCTCTCCAATGGATTGTATTGAGCTTGCCATCTGTTTTCTGAAGTCTCAGGGCCAAAAATACTTAGGGGGTCATTCTGACCCTGGCGGTCCAAGACCGCCAGGGCCACGAATGACGGAAGCACCGCCAACAGGCTGGCGGTGCTTCAATCCCCATTCCGACCGCGGCGGTAAAGCCGCGGTCGGATTGCCGGGGCCGGCGGTCATCCGCCGTTTTTGCCCTGGCTGGGAGAATCCGCCAGGGCAGCGCTGCAAGCAGCGCTGCCCTGGGGATTCTAACCCCCGTACCGCCAGCCTGTTTCTGGCGGTTTTCACCGCCAGGAAGAGGCTGGCGGTAAGGGGTGTCCTGGGGCCCCCTAACAAGGCCCCATGAAGCTTTTCACTGTCTGCTTAGCAGACAGTGAAAAGCGCGACGGGTGCAACTGCACCCGTCACACCGCCGCAACACCGCCGGCTCCATTCGGAGCCGGCTCCTGTTTTGCGACCCCCATTCCCGCTGGGCCGGCCGACGCTAACTTGGTTAGCGCCCGCCGGCTCAGCGGGAATGTCAGAATGGGGGAAGCGGTATTTTGGCCGCATGGCGGCCAAATGCCGGTTCCCGCCTGGTGGACGGCTACCGCCGCCCGCCAGGGTTGGAATCAGGCCCTTAATCTCTTCAGGGAAACTCCTTGTGTGCCAAAAATCGATACACAGCCTGACAGAAATGACACACATCCTGCCGTGCAACGAGAAAAGTACTGCACAGCTGAACCGGAATGACGCAGCCCGACTTCCTGAGCCAAGATTGATGCAGCGCCTGCATTGCGACTGGAAATTCGACACACGGCCCTACCTGATCAATGCACAGTCAAGCCAGAATGACACAGCCCCACTTTCTGAGTGAAGAATCGACGCAGCACCTTCCGTGCAACTGAAAATTTGATGCATCACTTACTGGATCGACGCAACACCTGTGACTTCTTCCCGCATGCCCAGGATTTTTTCCTGCATCGTCCCTGAGCATACGAAGATTCCTGCATCGCAGTGAGAAACTAAGACTGCGCTGGAAATCAATGCAAAGCCCATTGCAGCATGAAAAGAAACAACGCACCTTCTGTGCCGTGCCAGAAAGTCTGACGCACACCTTATTTTTTTATGCATCTCCTCTTCTGCGGTCCCTGTGCATGCCAATTTGGATGCAAACCAGGTACTTTGTGCTAACAAGAGACAACTGTTGATTTCTAAGATTTAAGACTTTTTTTTAACTTGCAAAAGTGATACATCAACTTGTGCTTATTGAATCTTGATCATTTTTACCTTAATTTAACCAGGTAAATATTTTATATTTTTTCCAAATCTGTGTGGTGCATTTTTGTGGTGTTTTCACTGTGTTATTGCATGATTGATTGCACAAATACTTTACACATTGCCTTCTAAGTTAAGCCTCAGTGCTCAGTGCCAAGCTACCAGAGGATGGGCACAGGATAATTTGGATTGTTTGTGACTTAACCTGACTAGGATTGTGGTCTGTATTTGGACAAAGGTGAATACCTCTGCCAACTAGAGACCCCATTTTTAACAGGGACTTACAAGGGATTTCTGCCAACTAGAGACCCCATTTTTAACAGGGACTTACAAGGGATTTCTGCCAGCCTTAGTCTATTATCTACTAGGGATTTACAGGAGTTTTCTGTCAGCCTTGACCTCTCATCTACGGGGAATTATTAGAGTATGTGATTAGGAATTGCATATAAGTCTTCATTGATTTGCCACTCCATGGTAGATAATGGGACACCCACGGTACACATGTTGTCAGTTTACCCTGCCATCACTCATGCCTATTTGTGCTGGCAAACACACAGCTGGACTTATTGATGGTGTGACTGGGATGGCAAGTGGCCAACACAATGTGTGTATTCATGTTCTTGGTCTTACATATGTACAATGTTGTATTGTGGATTGATATGATAGAATTGTGTAGACATAAGCACCTTTAGATACCAGATGATGTAATGTAGGCCTCAATTGCCACATTGCTGGCAGTCTTTTGGCAATTAGTATTTGGCAGTCATCCTCATCCTCACTGTCCTGTCCTCCATGAATGCCAACATATCTTTTCAATATAATATTTGCCAATGGACCTTGAATTTGATACAGGGCAAACAATGTTAACTGTTAATTGACCATTATATGCAGGATTGAAGACTAACATTCACACATCTCTGTACTCCTGACACAGCACTTTTGTAGTCTCTAAGTCACCTCCACAAAGTGGCTGTGCCTGTTCAGTACAGGAGTGTCTCAGCTGCCCTTCAATATGTGTGTGTTTAACATGGGCACTCACACACAGCCATCCTTTGTGAGATGCACAATGAGTATAAATTGATTTCATGTGAACTCCTGACAGCTAGAGTAAACACATGCATGCATATACATGTCTATGTCCAGATTGACACAAGGATTTTGTCAAGGAAATGAGTGATGCAAAGATGTTTTTGGACATACATGGGAGATGTGTACCTATTTGAGTGGGACAGTCCTAGACATACTGGTGCTGTGTCCTCTGTATGTCAAACACTATTTGTCATGCATATGTGTGTCACTGAGGGATATATTAGGATTTTCCACCACTTGTTCGGACTTGAGGAAATGGCATTGTCACATTAGAGACATTGCTCTACTGTTGTGGGCACTGAGTACAATTGTCCTACCAGGGGCTGACTCCTGGATCATATTTCTCACAAGGACTGACATTGTGGCTGCTATCAAATTTCAACCCAGCAGACCTGTGTGACATATATGTTGAATGTGACATGCATGTTACACTGGCATAAAAAAACATTACACCCACACATTCTATCCTCATTGTTTTGTGTGTTGTTACATTGTGTTCCTGAGTATGTTCCTACTTTTTTACCTACTGTTGAGGCCTAGTCTTGATTTCCTTGTTGTGTATGATTTGCAGTTGCATTTGCATTTGGCAAATATTCCAAGACACTTGTCGGTTACATTTCAAGTCTGAGACTCCTGAGAAATAAATGTCCATAATGTGTGCACGCCTGCATGCCCTAGCAGTGGAATATGGTATTTCCCAATCCTGAGATGGGTCACCATTGTTCTCATCCTCCTCCCTGGGGTCCTTCACCTGATCCACCTAGGGGGCATTAGTCCACACAGACAACAATGTCTTACACACCAGTGGAGGTGAGTACAGCAGTTTCCCCCAAGACATCTGTACATCGGAAACATGCTTTGAGAATGCCAAATGGACATTCAACTATATTCCTGGTGTGGACTAGTGCCACATTGTAGGCCTTCTT
Source organism: Pleurodeles waltl (assembly GCF_031143425.1). NCBI lineage: Eukaryota > Metazoa > Chordata > Amphibia > Caudata > Salamandridae > Pleurodeles > Pleurodeles waltl. The sequence goes on along the minus strand of NC_090444.1, from coordinate 1,107,366,253 downwards.
ACCGTCACTGTGTGGATTTACATAGGGTGTCAGCACCCAGGGCTGGATGCCATAACCTTGGGCAGCTGCAATGGAAGAGGAGAGACAGTGTCAGAATTGGCCTTGTGTTTGGTACACTGACCTTGCTTAATATGTGTTTGTGAAGTAGGGATATAGACTTGTTTCTGACATTGTGTAGTATCCTATTTCCATGTATGTTTGTAGTTGTATATGGTAATGCACCTTGTAGTAAAGGATACAGGCTTAGAGGCTTGCTGATGGTGTTAATTATGTGGCATGTCAGTTCATCCATGCCAGATGTGTATGATGTTGCAGATACTTGTATGTGTGTCCAGTGACATAGGGCCTGCCAATGGGCAATGCCGTGTGAGTTTTCTCCTGGTTTGTTTTATGTGGGCCATGAGACAGGTGTTGTGCCCCCATCCCTCGTGGATATTGTACTCCTCCTTAACAATCAGAGCTGTTATCCATGTTTCCTGGCAGACGTGCATGTATATACATAACCATCATGCAACATGTGGTATAGTGGATTCTGATCTTTTGTGCGGTCTGTGGCTGATTTACAAGGCCCTGTTGCAGAAGGCAGGGCATGAAATGTGTTGCAGTGCTAACGTGCACCACCATGAAAGGCAAGCAAAGCACTACATCCACCAGATATAGTGCATTTCTGTCCTCACCTATGCACTGGCAGAGAGTCATGTGCCAAGCTGCAAATGGGCACCATACCACCATGGTACACAGATGCCTATGTTGTGACTGTGATTGATGATGTGCAGGGAGATGTTCCATTCTGCACATGACCAATCAATGATGTATATATTCTCATGTGTGCTGAAAACAGCACAAGGCAGAAGAAGATGGATATTACTTCACTGAATTCAGGAATTTCTCCAGCTTGCACCTTGGTTTTGACATCCATAGGGTGGAGTGTACATTTTAGATACAGCACTACATTACCATCTTCGGTAAATGTGGGGCAGTGCATAAATGCAATAGGTGTTGTGGATGGAACACCCACATTATCACCTATTGCATGCCCCTTTCACACAAAGTGCTGCTTGTGGAAGGGCTGTATTTACAAAGGGGCAGCTAAGGCACTAAAGTGGCTTGACGTCGCCTTGTAAAATTGGCACACTGCACAGTGTGACCAGAGAAGCACAAAAGTCACACTATGACGGTGTTAGGAGTGCATATCTGAGCCCCTAGGGGCCATACCGTTAGGACATGGTGCATAGGTCTCAATGCACTTGTTTTAATGCATCCCCTTGCCCCTCCTAATTACACCATGGTTGTGCTGATTTAAAATATGCAAAAAGAACACATGATGAACAGAACGCTGAACAATGTCAAACATTCACCCCAAGTACAGAGACCTGGGTCTAAAGCCATGATTTTTTTGCTATCCATGCCGTTCCCCTTTGGACCCAACCATATACAAATCAGTCTTGGCCCTGCTCCCCATGGGAACAGTCCAGCCTGAACTGCCAAGACAGGTACTCCGTGGACTGGAATCAAGCATTCTGGGACCAATTTCAGGGTATCACTCTTCATCAGCCCGGCTAACTTGACTCCAGTGGCATGGGGAGCAAGAGACCCATGTCTGGACATACACTTCCCACTTAGGCCGACAAATGCAAAAAGAACAAGTGACAGACAGAATGCTGAACAATGTCAAACATTCAACCCCAGTACAGAGATCTGGGCCTACATCCACCATTGTTTTACTATCTATGCCATTCCAGTTTGGAAGCAGCCGGATGCAAATCAGTCTTGACATTGCTCCCCATGGGAACAGTCCGGTCCAAACTGCCAAGCCATGTCCTCCCTGGACTGGAAACAAGCATCTGGGGACCCAAAACCTGAGGAAAGCCAGCAATAGCATAGAACACTTCTTTGATCTCCTGCTGTAGTTGTTGGGTGTTGGGTAAGAGGATGTGGCAGGGAGTTAGGCAGATGATGGCGTCCAGTTCATTAGGCAGGAATTGCAAAAAGGAGGACTGGGATATTCCACACACTCATGCTGCAGTTGTTTGGAAGGACCCAGAGGCCAGCATGTGCGGCACAGCCAGGAGCTTTGTGAGGGGTGGAATGTTGGTTTGCCTTCCAACTCTTGCCGTAATGGAGGGTGCAATTTCATGGAGCAGTCCAATGATTGACTCCCGCTTCAAATGGTGATATCTTCTGACATCTTCTTCTCGACCCCAAAAATTGTTGTACTTTGCTGATATATGTGCTCCCTTCTAGTGCTCTGCCTTGCTGGTTGCTGTGGTGGTGATGGTGAGTGATGTGCTGGTGCTGGTGGTGGCTGGTGTTGTCGCTCGCTTCGTCTGCAGATTCCAAGTTGAAGAAGCAGCAGGTCCATGGTGTCCTATGGGTTGGCAGGATGTTTTGTATGTGTTCTCCTAATATACATGTCCCTGTGTGTCATTTTAATGCCTGGTCTGACCAGGCATTAAAATTTAGATACAAATGATGGCTAGCATCATTTTTGCTTAACATGCATTTGTTTTCCGGAGACTTGTAAATCTGACACTTGTGAGCTAGCGTAATTTTTTATGAGGGACCGTCTACCTTGCATATCATTTTTGGTAAATGACGCAAGGTCAGGCGTTGCTCTCAAAAATAGTGCAAGCCTTGAAAAAGTGGTGCTAGACATGTCTAGCTCCATTTTGGAAATATGACGCTGGGCTTGCATCACCCGTTGCACCAATACAAATGGCACAACGGTGGTGCAAACAACTTGTAAATCTGGCCCTGTGTGTCTTATTTACGAATGATGGTTTTAAGCATTTCTGTTTTAATTATGGCTGCCTGATTCACTGTTACAAAGATAGGCACCAGTCTACAGTTTGATTATGACAGAACTCAGAACAGTGATTTTGGCAAATGTGACAATCACTTAAACTGAATGTATGTTTGTGTCCTTTGGCGCACTCTATGTAACAGTGGTTTCTGGTGCAAAGCAGCACAAACAGAAGAACATTTTTGTACCAGAAGTTGAGCACAGTGGCAAAATCTCTTTGTGTCTCAGACCACTAACCATCCTTTATTCTATGTAAAGGAGATGAAGTCATCTTCCTGCACTGTCCTACACCAAAGTGAAAGGGCAACAATGCACTGTATTTATGCAATACAATGTTCCTGTCCTTTCTCTCTGCACTGGCGTCATTTCGGTAGCCTAGCAACAACACAGGCACCCTTGCACCATGGTGCAAGGGTATCTCCGTTGCATGCAGAATTGTTTTGTACAGGAAAAGGGCATCTTCCAAGAGGCGTTTTCCTCCTTCTATTTGTGCTGCAGAATGCAGCAAACATGGAAAGAAGAAAAATATTTGGAGAAATAAAAATATTTCTCCTCATTACGCCTCACCTTGGGAAGCATAAGGTTTTGGAACCCCATGGTTGTGTAAATCTGGGGCAGAAAGTCCATGAGTGTTACGTGGGAAAACCCACCGCAACACCCATGGAACACCTCCCTGGAAGGCAACAGAGCAACATGTAATTGTAATTGTAATCGTATTTATATAGCGCTTACTACCCCTGACGAGGCGTCGAAGCGCTTTTCGATGAGTAGCACGCTACTCCGGTACCCAACAAGAATTAGTGATGGATTAGTATAATTTAATAAGGAGTACAGTTTTAGTATTATTATGAGTTAATTTGAGTTGCATGTGCTGCTTTGCCTTACTCCATAAATATATAACGGCATGCAAAGCCACGCAAAGTGGTTTTGTGCATCCTCATAGATATGTTATGTGGTCTGCCCCACTGAAGGGTTAAAAAAAAGTGATGCAACGGCGGTAAATAGGACTCATAAATATGCCCCAAAGTGTTTAACATTGGAGCAATGTGATCCTTTTTCAATGAAAAATTTTAAAAAAAGTAGTGGGGCATTCTACTATTCAACAGCATTCCTTTAGCACAATTATATTAAAATTAAAGTGTTATTTTCATTGAGATTACTTACATTCATTGAAACAAATGTCTCGAACAAGGTGATTTTCAAACAAATGTTTTGCCCAGTTTCCCCTAAATGCAACCCACAAGTACTGGGGGCATTTGACCATTATTTATTTCTACCAAACTCAGGTCCAAACTCGTGGCTGAGGTGTGGCCTCCTCTGTTCCTACTCAACCTTTACTTTTAGAGATTGATGTACACAGACAAAGACATTCACAGCTTTTTTGTGACTCTGGCTATCAGCGGAGAGGTTTCAGAACTGGTGTTACATTTCAAGATGCTCTCTAGCATTTATATATTTTTTTTAATCACACGTGAAATGATAGGTTGTTCTTTTATAATCTTTTGATCTGAGGTGTTTGCTCAAGTAGGATAAATGGATGCAATGTTTTCTATTCATTAATTTGAAGAAGTTTAGACTCACAAGTAGATCATGTGGAGGTAGAGTGCCAAGCGTGGCACAAAAAGTTTATAGGGAAACGTACAAATGTATCATGCATTTAAGAAACGTTAAAGGAGTTAAGGCCTTATGTGTGAATACATTTTCCCATAAACACCCGTTTATATAATTGTCCCATAGGCAATTGCAATTACGTTTTCAGAGTTCAGTGAGTGCATGGAATTTTTTGTTTCTGAAATTGCAACCGCTATCTCAGGTCGCTTGTCTCTTTAATATTTTGTTTTATGAGGATAAGTCACGGCAATACGATTTTCATGCAATGACATAAGGAATACATTTAACCCCTATAAATTGAGAGCGAGCAACCTCCTCATCTTTAACACTATTTTTAAATTGAGGAAGATGTAGACGACTTAAAAAAAAAGGAATGGAATGAGGGGGCAGCCCATCTTGCCATCAGACCACTTCCTCTTCCACTGAACTGCAAACAGTCTTTTGGTCTCACTGACAAGAGCAGATTGAAACGTTTACTCCCAACAAACCATTCACAGAGGGGTGGAAGGGGTGAGAGCCCACTAAATCACTAGAGAGTTTTTATTTTTAAGGAAACAGGTGAGGTGACTCGGCTCACCTTGGCATCTGGCTACAACACCCTCACTCGTTGGCACCAGACACTCTTTCTGCTTCCCAATTATATAGATTGAGGGTTTAACCCAATCTTCATGGCCCTAGGGCAAATAAAGGTAATTCAGCAGCATGCTGAGTCTTCAATTTGCACCCTAAAACAGTATTCCCCCCCTCACCCTCCCTTGGGGAGTAGAATTAGGGCTTACCTCTAATCTGACCACCATAGTGAGGCAGGAAGCCCACTAGACAACCAGAATGTAACATTAATGGGGTGGGGGGCTCCTCCCTATACTGCCATCAGGTGTTCAGTCATTACCTCTGGGCTCTAAACAATCTTTCTTCCCGTTGGGTGGGCAGATAGGCAGTGCACCCCCACTGTTCCTATGTCAGACTGGAGAAAGCCTATTGAGCCACAAGAGAAGCAATTCTAAAAATGAATGGGATGATGGACTGGCCCATATTGACATAAGTGCACCCACCCTTCACCTACAGACACTTATTTTAACCCTTTTGGGCAGGCAGAGGCCATACCCATTAGAATCCAGGGTTTGATGTTAAAAAAGGAATGAGGTGTGTGCTGGTCGATCCTGGGATAGGCGTGTATCCCCTGGCAACCAGAAAACATTTATTAAAGAAGAACTAGGGTGTGGGGCTGGTCCATGATGAGAATAGGGGGCCCTCAATATCCCTAGACCCCAGACAGTAATTCTTCCCTCTCTGGGTTGGCAAATTGAGAGTTTACCAATAAACTCTCAATCCTAGCAGGGCATGAAGTCGGCAAGGCACCAGGTTTAGGTGTTCTAAAAAGAAGCAGTGTCAGGATCGAATCTGTGTTTTCAACAGGAGTCACCCCAGCTGATCAGGTAGTCCTTCAGCCCCATGCTGAGGCTGAATGAGGATGCGGGTTACCCCCCACCACACACACGTTGCCAGGTCTTATGTAAAAACAATGCCATAAGAAATCAGAGATTCCTCCAACTTTCCATGAGGGATGGCAGTGGTATTAGGAGTTAATAAGCATTTGGGGACCACTATTACTCTGGGTATATCTGAAACCTAGGGAATCCAGGAAAGTCTGTCCTGCATATATCCCTATACGATTTTCTACAAAGAATATCCTACAAATCTCAACATTACGCCTAAAAAGACTTTCCACTCAGATTCATATGTGATAGCTGCAGCGTTTGGTCTCTGGATTATTTGAACCCCAAAAACCCTACCAACCCTGAGAATTTCTGAAAAGCTTAGGTCCCAAGATAAAACATTGTGTTAATCCCAGCTCGTTTTCTTAGCCAGCATGCCATGTTACCATCAACGCTGTGAAGAAATACTCATTTTTGTGAGCTCATCCCATCGTTTTTACTGATTTATTTTCTTATCCTTAGGCTCAGCACACTGAAGCATTGCTATCCAGTGTCTAGTTTGGGCACTCTGAAAAAATTGGCTAATCGCTAGTATATTTATCTTTCCTACAAGGCCTCAGTAAATGGTGAGGAATCTACACCCGTTTCAATTCAATGAAAGGTAAATGTCATGTGCAGACTGCAGGGTTTATTGCTTCATATAATAGTGTGACAGGGGAAACATGGCTTCAGGACTACCAGGGTAGCCTGAATATTACACTTTGAACTTGTAGCCAGAGCTGTCAAAATGCCTTCCTTTAAATAGTAATAAGCAACACCATGTAGATCATGCAGCCCACAAGGTAGGCTGGATAGTATATAAAAATGGAACATTTAGACATTTTGGGGGTCATTACAACCCTGGCGGTCACCGACCGCCAGGGTTAAAGTGGCGTTCCTACCGCCAACAGGCTGGCGGTACGAAAACCCATTCCGCCATTTTAGCCCCGGTGGTGATAATCCGGCAGGGCAGCGCTGCAAGCAGCGCTGCTCTGGGGATTATGACTCCCCTACTGCCAGCCTGTTTCTGGCGGTTTGCACCGCCAGGAAGAGGCTGGCAGTAAGGGGACTCAGGGGGCCCCTGGGGGCCCCTGCACTGCCCTTGCACTTGGCATTTCGGGCAGTGAAATGCGCGACGGGTGCTACTGCAACCTCTGCACATCAGCATTGCCGCCGGCTCAATTACAAGCTGGTGGCAATGTTGATGTGCCTTTTCCGCTGGGCCAGGGCTCGGTTACCGTCCGCTGGCCCAGCGGAAAAGTCAAAATACGGAGTCAGCCATACCGCCATCTCTGGTGGTATTCTGGCTCCCGCAACCTCGCCGAGGTTTTAATGACCCCCTTTATTTTATCATGTCTCTGCAGTAACAACCCCCTAAAATCTTTTTTTTAAGTGGAGACATCCCTGGCTGTGCTATGAGAAAAATGAAGCACAGATCAAAATATGAATTATGCGATCTCTGGCAAAACACCAACAAGAAAAAAAAATCAGACACTCGTTTTAATATTAATATTAATAAATGTTTCGAAAACGTAACTTTTAGAAAGTTACCTTTTCTCCGCGTAAAGCACCTGGAGACTAATTTACATTTGTTCTCCAGCTGCTGTCAACCAAGTGCTTAATCTTAATGAGGTGTGAAAGCTTCTCCCAGAGATGGAACAATTAACTTGACAGTGAACTTATTTGTGTCAGGTGTTCCAAGGGTAGAACAGGGGTATTCCTGTGCATCCACCCATGGACGTTGACAGCATCCCAGATTCACTAAAGGTAGTAGACCTGGTGTGAGAAAGTAGCCTCTTTCTAGCATGGTTACCCCCACTTTTGGCCTGTTTGTGAGTGTGTGTCAGTGTGTTTTTACTGTGTCACTGTGATCCTGCTAGCCAGGACCCCAGTGCTCATAGATAAAAATCTATGGGGGTTATTACAACTTTGGAGGAGGTGTTAATCCGTCCCAAAAGTGTCGGTAAAGTGATGGATATACCACCAGCCGTATTACGAGTTCCATAGGATATAATGGACTCGTAATACGGCTGGTGGTATATCCGTCACTTTACCGTCACTTTTGGGACGGATTAACACCTCCTCCAAAGTTGTAATAACCCCCTATGTGTCAGTGTGTTTTGCCTGTCTCAATGGGATCCTGCTAGCCAGGACCCTAGTGCTAACAGTTTGTGGCCTAATGTGTGTGTTGTCAGTAGCGCTTAACTGTGTCACTGAGGCTCTGCTAATCCGAACCTCAGTGCTTATGCTCTCTCTGCTTTTCAATTTGTCACTATAGGCTAGTGACTTAATTTACCAATTTCAATTGACACACTGGACCACCCTTATAAGTCCCTAGTATATGGTACCTAGGTACCCAGGGCATTGGGGTTTCAGGAGATCCTTATGGGCTGCAGAATTTCTTTTACCACCCATAAGGAGCTCAGGCAAACCCTTCTACAGGCCTGCCATTGAAGCCTGAGTGAAATATTGCATACACTATTTCACAGCCATTTGCACTGCACTTAAGTAACTTATAAGTCACCTATATGTCTAACCTTCATTTACTAAAGGCTATGTGCAAAGTTACTAAGTGTGAAGGCACCCTTGCACTAGCAAAGGTGTCCCCACATAGTTCAGAGCCAGTTCCCAGAACTTTGTAAGTGTGGGACGCCACTACATGCGTGCACTTCACAATATGGCCATGTAAGGTGTTTAAGATCATGGAATTGACCCCCCTTTCCAAATCTGGTATTGGGGATCCAATTCCATGCATCCTGGGGGCTCCACCATGGACCCTCAGTACTGCCAAACCAGCTCTCTGGCTTGCAATGCAGCTACAGCTGCTGCCACCTCACAGACAGGGTTCTGCCCTCCTGGGGTCTGAGCAGCTCAGTCCCCGGAAGGCAGAACAAAGCATTACCTTTGGGAGCAGGGTGTTACACCCTCTCCCTTTGGAAATAGGTGTTACAGGCTGGGTCCAGATTGCTCATACTGGACACAAAACGCAACTTTGCCGGGACCAAAGCTTGTTGAAGGAATCTAGTGACAAAATTCGCCTGCATCCAACTTCTTGACGTTGGACATCCAGTGCATCATGCAGGAACCCACTGACATCTTCCTAGGGTGCATTTCTGTAGTCTTCATCCAACTGGGGATTCTTCTTTTGCACCCTCTTCTGGGTTGGCAGGAGCTCCAGTCCTTCCTGGAACTTCTTTCGACTTCTGGAATTGGTCTCCTTCCTTTACAGGTCTCCAGGTCCAGGAGTCCACCATTTGTTGTTGGCAGTCTTGCTTGGTTCTTGCAATAACTCTAATCACGAGTTGTAGTGTGTCCTAAGGAAACTTGCAGTACTTTACTCCTGCTTTTCTGGGCTCTTGGGTAGGGTAATTTACTTACCTTTACTGTAGTCTTATTCTCCCAGCGATTCTGCACACACTACACTTGTCTAGGGGGGAATTTGTGATTTGCATTCCACTTTCTTAGCAAATGGTTTGTGTTGCCCCTAAACCTATTTTCTCCCATTGCATTCTATAGCATTTCCTATTGTTTGCACTATCCTATGTCTAACTACTTACCTTATTTTGGTGGCTAGTGCATATATTGTGTATAATACTTACCTCCAGAAGGAGTATTGCCTCTAAGATATTTTTGGTACCGTGTCACCCAAATAAACTACTTTTATTTTTGGTAACACTGAGTATTGTCTTTACTTGTGTATCAGCACAGAGTGACTATAAATGGTGTTGCAGGAGCTTTGCATGTCTCCTAGTTCAGCCTAAGCTGCTCTGCTGTAGCTACTTCGATCAGCCTATGCTGCTAGAACACTTCTACATTTCACTAATAAGGGATAACTGGACTTGGTGTAAGGTGTAAGTACCCAAGGTAACCACTACAAACCAGGCCAGCCTCGTACCTTGGTGGTAGAGTGGTGGGATAAGTACTTGCAATTGCTTTACCACTTTTGTTACTGGTGCTTTTCACAAGAAAAGCTTGCTCCAATACTTAGAGCAGACATAGAATATACCTAGAAGTAATTTTCTAACTTTCTAAAAAGTTTTTTTAACTTTGCAAAAGTTTTTACAAAGTTCTGAAAAGTTTTCTTCTTTTCTCTAAAAAGTTAGCTTTGTTATTCTACTAACTTTTTACTCACTTTCCTAAAGTTTTTCTCTTTCAATATGTCTTCTGTAGAAGCTATCCCTAGAGTTGTGAAGACATCCTATGAGAATCTTAACTTTAAAAGTTTGAGGGGTCTCTGTATTGAAAGACGTTTGGAGTTCCTCTTTACTCTTCTCCTCCAAGATGACCAGGGACTGGTCCAGATCAGACAGGGGTGGGGGTAGAGGATGATTCCAACCAGGAAGGCTCAGAGGAGCCACCTGACAATCCTGGGGTTGGTCCTTTTCACTGGTCTATCTGTTATCAGACCCCTTAGTACAACTGGGAGTCGGAAGGGTTCACACACTAGGAGGGCTCACTTTACACCTAGAGGCCAGGTCACTTGGGTGGCTCCAGTTAGGGATAGATCAGCCTCTGCACATTCCCATGTTACCTCTGTTTCAGGGGTATACCACACATCTAACCCTGAGGACCAGCCCATAGATAGGGAACTCAGAAAGCTGAGGGTAAAGGAGGCCAGACTAAGGCTATTGCAGCAACAGTTGGCCTTAGACAGGGAATCCCTGGCTGTGGAAAAGGAAAGGCGGGATTTGAGGTTAGTTCCCCATGGTGGCAGCAGCAGTTTCAGAAATTCAAATGTTAGGGAACCTTCATTTGACTCTAGGAATCACCATAAAGTTGTCCCTCCTTACAAGGGTGGAAATGACATATATAATTGGCATGTCATGTCAGTGGGCTGCTATTCTGTGTCTATCCTTCTCTGGCAAGAGGAGAGTCAGACTCCTTATTGTTAGAGAGGATGCTGCAGATAATTACTGCATTTTTAACCCCTTCGCTGCCAGGCCTTTTCCCCCTCAGGAGCCAAACCTTTTTTTGGCTATTTGGGGCAGTTCGCGCTTAGGCCCTCATAAATGTTTGTCCACATAAGCTACCCACACCAAATTTGCATCCTTGTTTTCCAACATGCTTGGGATTTTAGAGGTACCCAGACTTTGTGGGTTCCCCTGAAGGAGACCAAGACATTAACCAAAATACAGTGAAAATTTAGATTTTTTCAAAAAAAGGCAAAAAAGGGCTGCAGAAGAAGGCTTGTGGTTTTTTTTCCCCTGAAAATGGCATCAACAAAGGGTTTATGGTGCTAAAATCACCATCTTCCCAGCTTTCAGGAACAGACAGACTTGAATCTGGAAACCCCGTTTTTCAACACAATTTTGGCATTTTACCGGGACATACCCCATTTGAACTATTTTTTGTGCTTTCAACCTCCTTCCACTTAGTGACAGAAATGGGTGTGAAACCAATGCTGGATCCCAGAAAGCTAAACATCTGAAAAGTAGACAAAATTCTGAATTCAGCAAGGGGTAATTTGTGTAGAACCTACAAGTGTTTCCTACAGAAAATAACAGAGGAAATAAAAACATATTGAAATTGAAGTGAAAAAAACAGCCATTTTTCTCCACATTTTATTCTGTAACTTTTTCCTGCAATGTCAGATGTTTGAAAGCAATATACCGTTAAGTCTGCTGGACTCTTCTGGTTGCGGGAATATATAGGGCTTGTAGGTTCATCAAGAACCCTAGGTACCCAGAGCCAATAAATGAGCTGCACTGTGCAATGGGTTTTCATTCTATACCGGGTACACAGCAGTTCATTTGCTGAAATATAAAAAGTGAAAAATAAGTATCGAGAAAACCTTTGTATTTCCAAAATGGGCACAAGATAAGGTGATGAGAAGCAGTGGTTATTTGCATAATCTCTGAATTCCAGGGTGCTCATACTAGCATGTGAATTACATTGCATTGCTCAAATAGGCGTCTTTTTTACACGCTGTCTTACATTTGGAAGGAGGAAATGTAGAGAAAGACAAGGGGCTAGCGACAGGAAACACAACCTGGACACATCACATTTTTACATTGAAATCTGACATGTTTTTTGCAAAGTGCCTAGCAGTAGATTTTGACCTTTAGCTCAGCCGTCACCTGGGGAAACCTACCAAACCTGTGCATTTTTAAAAACTAGACACCTAGGGGAATCTAAGATGGGGTGACTTATGGGGCTCTGACGAGGTTCTGTTACCCAGAATCCTTTGGAAACCTCAAAATTTGGCCAAAAAAACACTTTTTCCTCTCATTTCGGTGACAGAACGTTCTGGAATATGAGAGGAGCCACAAATTTCCTTCCACCCAGCGTTCCCCAAGTCTCCTGGTAAAAATGGTACCTCACTTGTGTGAGTAGGCCTAGCGCCCGCGACAGGAAATGCCCCAAAACACAACGTGGACACATCACATTTTCCCAAAGAAAACAGAGCTATTTTTTTGCAAAGTGCCTAGCTGTGGATTTTGGCCTCTAGCTCAGCCGGTACCTTTGTAAACTTAGCAAACCTGCGCATTTTTGAAAACTAGACACCTAGGGGAATCCAAGATGGGGTGACTTGTGGGGCTTTGGCCAGGTTCTGTTACCCAGAATCCTTTGCAAACCTCCAAATTTGGCCAAAAAAACACTTTTTCCTCTCATTTCGGTAACAGAAAGTTCTGGAATCTGAGAGGAGCCACAAATTTCCATCCACCCAGCATTCCCCCAAGTCTCCAGATAAAAGTGGTTCCTCACTTGTGTGGTTAGGTCTAGTGCTCGTGAAAGGAAATGCCCCAAAACACTATCTGGACACATCAAAATGATCAAATACAAAACTACCTGTTTTTTTTGGGGGGGAGGCACCTGCATTTTTGGTCCTGTGCTCAGCAGCCATATATAGAAACCTACCAAACCCAGACATTTCTGAAAACTAGACACCCGAGGGAGTCCAGGGAGGTGTGACTTCGTGGATTCCCCCAATGATTTCTTACCCAGAATCCTTAGCACCCTCAAATTTAGCTAAAAAAAACACTTTTTTTCCCACATTTCTGTGTGGGATCATCCCACCGGGACAAATTTCCTACCACCCAATTTTCCCCTCAGTCTCCCAGTAAAAAGGATACCTCACTTGTTCAGGTGGGCCAAGTGCCTGTGACAGGGAAGAGCCAAAAACATGTTGAAATTGAGGGGGAACCAAAGCAGGTCCAAAAGGGCACTTTGAAAAAAAAACGTTTTTAGGCTGACAAGTGCAGCAGAATTTTTATCGGTATAGATGAGACAATGTTGGGTGGTAGGAATTTTGTGGATTCCTGCAGATTCCGGAAGGTTCCATTACAAAAATGTGAGAAAAATGTGCGATTTCCAGCAAAGTTGGAGGTTTGCAGGGCATTGTGAGTAAGAAAATGGTGCGGGTGCATGTGAAGCACACCACCCGGGAATCAACCAGATGTTTAGTTTTCAGATGTGTCTGGGTCTTGTGGATTTTTCTACATGGCAGCGTCCCAAAGTCAAAAAAGTGCAGCCCTCACCATTCCAAGAGGGACGTTTTTGTGAGTTACCAAGCTCTCATGGCCCAAATGTGAAACCAAAACCCAAAATAATCAAATGTCTTGCCCTATCTGCCCACTGGTGGACAGAACAACTTTGGCCCCATTTATTTAGGGTGGAGGTATGGCCATACTCCCACCCACTTATTTTTTAAAAAAATCTTCCCTGGTCTCTGGTGGGCTTTCTGGCCCCTTGGGGCAGATGGACCTTCCAAAAATAGGCCAGGCAGATATGGCTAACGGTAATGTGCCCCCATTGGGAGCGACCCTTTCCCAAGGGGCAGCCCCCAAAACAAAACACACACACCAATCCCTGGTGTCTAGTGGTTTCTGCCAAAAATAGGCGGATCTGTTCCCAAGGGGGTCACTCCCCATATATAAAAACATAAAGTAAATACAAATATATATATATCCCTGGTGTTTAGAGGTTTCTGCCCCCCTGGAGGCAGATCGGCCTAATTATATTAGGCTGATCTGCCTTTTTGACATTATGCAGAATGTGATTCCACCATCCTTTTTCCTAAATGAGCCAGGGGAGCCTCCACTGAAGTGGAGAAAATTATGTTCCTCAACTATTCTACAGTATGTGGGACAAATAGTGGAGCAGAAAGAAAGTTGTCACTCCTATAGTGTTACTTGGGATCAGAGGGATAGGAATTATTCTAAATGCTCCCAAATTTCAGCCAAGCAAACTCTGGGTGGTGGTGGGGGGGATGAATGAGTTTGACATTTCTATAACAAACTTGACATGCATTATCTGACCAAAGTAATCACCACTCTGTAGAGGTATTATTTTGAGAAAATATTTCAAAGGAAAAGTATGGAGTAATACATCACGATCATCAAAAAAAGTGTATCTACTAGTAAATGTGGAGCTCTCACTAAGAGAAAATTAAAGGAGTGCTTTGGATGCAGGTTTAGCTTCATCCCGAAGCAGCACCTGTATTAGCAAAGTGAGCAAAACGTATGATGTGATGTGTGGGAAAGATGAGAAAAGTTGAAAAAGGCTCTCCTGATGCTAGTGCTGTCCTTCGTGAGAACCAGACAGGATTCAATAATCTCAAAGGATGCTATTTTGGTGGTGGAGATGTTGGTCACATGTCTAACTCTAAACCATGGTCAACTGTGAAAATCACCTTCGATAGATGTGGCTATTAAGGCAATTTCATAACAAATTGTAAGGATAGTAATGTGTGGAAAAAACAAAATGGGTATGGGAAGTTGTGGAGGAAATTTTGTTACAGCTGTGACAAAGTATGCCTGCAACCTCTGCAGGAGTGTGTGGTTTTGGAAGAAGTCAAACTGGAGATTCTGTTTGACTTCTACTCCCAATTGACCATCATCTCAGATGAAAGGCGTACTTAGAATTTTGTGAAGAGATGTGAGTTAAGAAGAGTGGACATCATGCTCCGGGGTCATGGCATCTATGAGATCAAGATGAAGGGTCATTTTATTACTACCATCAAATACACAGAAAGAATGATTCCAGCAAACATGTGAGGGCCTCATTCAGAGTTTGTCAGATGAGATTCTCTGTCACTAATATGGCAGCTATCCGGTCCGCCATATTACAAGTGCCATTGGTTATAATGCACTATGGAGAATGGGATATCCACCAGATTTGTGATGGAAGATCTGGTCCACCAACCTGTAACTGAGGACTTCTTGGCCTGATTTAGACCCTCAATGAAGAACTACCATCCGTGAGGTTGGAGGAGACCCTAACGTTAGTCTGTTATAATTAGAGATGACCGCCAGCACGGACCATCTCTGTTGGTTGAACGGAATCATTGCAATGGTGTTTTCCTTCAAGGTACAAAAAGTTTAGTGGACGGACAGCCACCATCAGTTATGATGGCTATTGAACAATTCTAAACTCTTTTGTTTTAGAAAAAAATCTCAATGTGGTAGTTTGTCAGAGGCGAAGTGAAAACAAATGCTCCCATATCCTGGGTGTTTTCTCCCAAAATGTTAGTGTCATTATTTTTTATTGTCACTTACCAACAGATTTATCAAGGCAGTGACAGACAGAAAATGTAGGCTCTCCCCTTTAAATAAATTGGGTGGTGTAATGACTTTACTTGGAATCCCCCTACCCTGACTGGCCATCATGGGTGGCTTTCCATTGACACTGCCAACAGAGGCTGTTCAAACAGAAAGCTGACAGTTCCCCCAACTTTAAATGAGGAGGGCAGAGCATGAGTTTGTGGGCCAGAGTACTGTCATGTTTGTAATGGAATACCTTGTTTGCCAAACTCTAAATCACCCTCTTTGTTTCTTGTGTTGGGCACTGCATTCCTTGGCTGCCCCATCAAAGGTACCTGTGTATTTTCTTAGCTACAAATTTCACACCACAGTACATAAAGTGGTGGAGGATAGACTGGATTTTCAGAGAGGTTTCACTGAAGTATTTAGTCATGCCCTGCATTAAGAGGTAAAAGTACATGAGTTAAAGCTGAAAGCTGGTGCCATTTCTGTTGAAAACTGATATTGGAATGCATAATTGAGTCTGTGGAGGCCACCAAGTGCTTAGCAGTTATTGCAGTGGCCACAAATGTGGGTGGAGAAATCCATAAAACATAAACACTGAAAACAGGACAGCATACATAGAACAAAGAGACAGGTAAATCAAGATCTTACTTATTTTAAAGCACCTTTTAGCTTGAGCTCTGCCACTTTTGTTTTTCAGTGAACCATGCATGACATGTTAGATTATCCTTCTATGGTGAGATATTTTCAGGATTATGTTCTGGTGTTTGGACAAACAAGGAAGGAGGTTGATGAGTCTGTGAGGGCAGTTTTGGAATGAGAGGATTGATGTCTAATGCTATCTCTAAGAAGTGTTGTTTTGGGAGGATGGAGATGAGTTACTTAGTGCATCAGGTCTATTTTCATGGTGTGAAGAGCAAAGAGGATTTTGGCCATCATTATGACTTTAGCGGTCAGCTGATTGCCACGCCGGCGATGGCAGTAGTACCGCCGCCAGGCTGTCAGTGAAGCCCACCATATTATGACCATGGCGGTGATCCCTCCCACATACAGCCAATACACCGCTTGAATCGCCAATGTGGTCCTGCCACCGACCACGGCGGTTGCCATCTGCAGCCCGGCGCCACACCATTCACCGCCCAGCATATTACGACATTGCAGATCGCCAGGATTTCTGTGGTGGGAACACCGCCATGAAAAGCCTAGTCTAGTGCAAACAACCCATATAAAAGGAGACATTCACTTCTAGGGACACAGAGGAATCCGTGGCCGCCATGGAACCCAAATTGAAGTCCTGCTGATGCTGTACCACGCAATAAGCGTCCAGGAACTGCAACGTCGATGAAGATGACAACAGTGGGTACACCTGCCTAGGACACAAGACAGGGAGGGGAGAGCCACACACCCACAAGCACAGCACACACCATTAACACACACCACACACATGGAGAAAAATCCGCTAAAATATATACAATTACATAAGCCAGATGAAAAGAAAGCCAGGACAAATACCTGTGATTCAATCACTATATTCCGGTGTCAATAGCGCCCACAACAAAACAGGAACTATATACAAAGGGCCATTGGTCAGTCCAATTGTCCATGGCAACCCACAGGGCAACGAAATAGGCTCAACTTGACTCCTGACAGCCCAAGTGACTCCACTGGGCAAGGACATCAATGTGGAAGGCAGACACCTCAGGGTAAAAGGGGTGGTGAGAGTGGGGGGGATTCTTCTTGGAAGAGGAATCTTTGGACTTTGTTTGGGATGGGGTGGGCTCTTACTTCTCTGTTTGGGGGAGTGGGTTTGGAGCGTGGGGTGAGAGTGGCTGCCTTGTGTACTAGAGTGGAATACTTCTTAGTGGAGAAGGAACATTGGAAACACTAGGGGGACCATGGGAGGACTGGGAGCTGGAGGGACTGGGCTGGGGGAGTGGACCTTACATTTAGGGACAACACGGGGTGGGTCAGGAGGAGGAAAGTGGTGAAGGCAGGCAAGGAAAAGGTTTTTAGGTACAGTGCAGTGGTCTGTGGGAGCAGTTGGGAGTGGAGGTAGAGGGAGTGGTCGTAGGTGTGCTGGACTGGTCTGTAGGTACATGCAAAGTGTGCATGTGTGAGGTGGATGACTGTTGAGTGTTTGAGTGGGA
Organism: Pleurodeles waltl; assembly: GCF_031143425.1. Classification (NCBI taxonomy): domain Eukaryota; kingdom Metazoa; phylum Chordata; class Amphibia; order Caudata; family Salamandridae; genus Pleurodeles; species Pleurodeles waltl. The sequence continues at coordinate 1,107,348,732 of NC_090444.1, read as the reverse complement.
GCATGTATGTGTTTTGTGAGGAAGGGAAGAGAGAGGGAGAGGACCAACAGGTCGTGTGCATGTATGTTGGGGTGGTGTCTGCAAGTGAGGCGGGTGTGCTGCATGTGGTTTTGATGGTGGTGGTGGTGACTGCACATGTGGAGGATGGGGTGCTAGTCTTCATGTCTGCTGCTGTGGTGACTGTGAGCAAGGCTGAACAGGTGGCAGGATCTGGGACTGAGGATGCAGTGCTTGTAGGTGTGATTGCTGATGTGGCTGTGAGGGAAGAGGTGGAGGGGGATACAGTGGAGGCAGTGGCTGTTGGTTTGTGAGATTCTGTGTCTTGGCTGTGTGTATGCTTTTGGTGTGATCTATGGTATTGGTGCTTGTCTTGCGACTCCTGTCTGTTGTCTTGGGTGCATGCTCATCTGATTGTGTGCTTGGGATGGGTGGGGGAAGAGGGCTCAGGGACAGGTAGTTGGATGGGGGACGGAAGAACTAGAGACACTGGTGCCCTCAAAAAGGAGGCCAGATCCTGAAATGATCTCTGTAGGACAGTCAAGCCAACATGAATGCTCTTCAGATAGGCATTGTATTGCTGCATCTTGGATGCCAGCCCCTGGATGGCATTCACTATGGTTGACTGCTCTACACAGATGCATCTCAGGAGGTCAATAGCCTCCTCAGTGAGTGCAGCAGGCCTGACTGGGGCAGGGGCTGAGGTGCCTGTGGCGAAGGAGATGTCCACCCTCCCGGGAGAGTGGGCACGGGCAACTGGGTTGGGGCTACTGGGAGGTCAGTGCTGGAATGGGGGGTGGTGGAAGATGATGATGCTGCGATGGTCCCAGAGAGGTCCACCACCACCAGGGAGCTACCATCAGAGGAGGAATCAGAGTCAGTAGTATCAGTTCCTCTCTCACTCGTGGTGCTCCAACCCACCGGTCCTCTCCGCTTCGTTGGACACGGCCTCCTGGGTTTGCAGCTCCCCGACTCACCGGTGCCCCTGCTCCTCCGCCAGATGATGCTAATGCATACAAGGACAGGAGAAGAAAAGGAGGCAGGATGGCGGAGAAAGAAAGGGAGCACATGGGCAATAACAACAATAACAGCACATATGCATACACATCACCATGACTCACTGGTAATCTACACTATGCAGTGACAACCACAATACCACACCATTGCCTGGGAACAACAGCTGAAATGAACTCTGAAGAAACTACCATCTGCACACCCACTGAGACTCACTAATCCATGTCTGCCTGTTGACAAAGGCACAGCTACACTTAGGTGGTCATTACAACCCTGGCGAACAGTGTTAAAGCAGCGGTAAGACCGCAAACAGGCCCGCGGTAAAAAAATGGGAATTATGACCGTGGCGGAAACAGCCAACAAAGACAGCCACTTTAACACTCCGACCGCCATGGCGGTACAGACAAACAGCGCGGCGGTCACCGCCAACAGACAGGCGGAAGACAAAGTACCGCCCAAAGTATCACAACCTACCAATCCGCCACCTTTTCCGGGGCGGATTCACCGTGGATAAAAACAAGGCGGAAACAGCCATTTCAAAGGGAAAACGCTCACCTCTACAGACTCCATGAGGAATCAGGACACCATGGATCCAGAACTCCAAATACTCCCTGCGATAGTCTTCCTGCTCCTGTACGACCATCATCAACGTCGGCGCCGAAGACAACGGTGAGTACTGCACCTACGACATTGGGGAGGGGGAGGGAAAAGTCAGGGACACACACACGCAACACCCCCACCCCCACCAACCCTCACCCACTACAACACTCACACCAATGCAGATCCAAACATTACAGTAACAACCTCCAAACCCCCCGGAAGAATGCAAAGACAAAAGGAAATGAGTGCAACCATTGTAATATATCAAAATACAGTAACCAAATATATACAGATAAATATACACATTCAACAAAATATACATCATGATTAGTAGTGCAGGTAATGCACCATTCAATGTCCGTGGACCACTGGGCCCAAAATGCATGGGCGAGGCCCACATCAGCTACCTGATCAAAACGGAGAGAACACTGCTGGGGCATCAGATAGAAATACAACAGGCACCTCAGGGGGAAGGGAAGGGGGGGCACCTCAGCCGGATGACTGCACAACACCAGATCCACGAGGGGGCTCCATGCCCATTGATGTATCCTGGAGAGTGCAAAGCCACAGTCTCTCAAGTCTCTACAGTGGGTGGTTTGCCCACTGTTCAATCCTGGGGAGTGCAAAGCCACAGTCTCTCAAGCCTCTACAGTGGGTGGTTTGCCCACTGCCATATCCTGGGGAGTGCAAAGCCACAGTCTCTCAAGTCTCTACAGTGGGTGGTTTGCCCACTGTTCAATCCTGGGGAGTGCAAAGCCACAGTCTCTCAAGTCTCTACAGTGGGTGGTTTGCCCACTGTTCAATCCTGGGGAGTGCAAAGCCACAGTCTCTCAAGTCTCTACAGTGGGTGGTTTGCCCACTGTTCAATCCTGGGGAGTGCAAAGCCACAGTCTCTCAAGTCTCTACAGTGGGTGGTTTGCCCACTGTTACATCCTGGGGCGTGCAAAGCCACAGTCTCTCAAGTGGATAACAGTCTCCACTGGTTCTGGAGAGGGACTGGTGCCCAGAGTGCTTCATCCTGTGCAGGACAGTAGAAGTGGATGCTGTTCTCAACTGGTTCTGGAGGGGGATTGGGGCCCAGAGTGCTTCATCCTGTGCAGGACAGAAGGAGTCGATGCTGTTCTCAACTGGTTCTGGAGGGGGACTGGTGCCCAGAGTGCTTCATCCTGTGCAGGACAGAAGGAGTGGATGCTGTTCTCCACTGGTTCTGGAGGGGGACTGGTGCCCAGAGTGCATCACTCTCCCCGTGACGGTCCCAGTTCCGTCACTGCCCCTGCCGCACATGGGCTAGCAGTGCTTGAGTTGGCGGTGCTTGCCCTGTTCAGCGGTGCTTGCCATGGCAGTCTGTGCCCTGTTAAGTGGTGCTTGGCCTGTTCAGCGGTGCTTGCCATGGCGGTCTGTGCCCTGTTCAGCGGTGCTTGGCCTGTTCAGCGGTGCTTGCCATGGCGGTCTGTGCCCTGTTAAGCGGTGCTTGGCCTGTTCAGCGGTGCTTGCCATGGCGGTCTGTGCCCTGTTCAGCGGTGCTTGGCCTGTTCAGCAGTGCTTGCCATGGCAGTCTGTGCCCTGTTCAGCGGTGCTTGGCCTGTTCAGCAGTGCTTGTCCTGTTCAGCGGTGCTTGCCATGGCGGTCTGTGCCCTGTTCAGCGGTGCTTGGCCTGTTCAGCGGTGCTTGCCATGACGGTCTGTGCCCTGTTCAGCGGTGCTTGCCATGACGGTCTGTGCCCTGTTAAGCGGTGCTTGCCATGGCGGTCCTTCATTGCCCAGTGGGGCTGTGGGTGCCGGGGCCCTCCTGGGCACTGATTCTGGTGCTGGCGTCCTGGCCACTGACAATCGGGCTGCCCTCCTGGGCACTGACTCTGGCGGTGGCCTCCTGGCCACTGACGATTGGGCTGCCCTCCTGGGCACTGACTCTGGCGGTGGCCTCCTGGCCACTGACGATCGGGCTGGTGGTGGCCTCCTGGGCAGCGGGATGATGGCGGTCTTCTCTGCCGTGCTGCTCTTCCCAGACGTTGGCGATTTCTTCTGCCCCTTCACCACCTTGGGAGGAGTCACAGCTGAGTGGACACTCCCCCCGGGACCCTTGTGAGCGGCTTTGCCTGCTGGAGTCTTCCCCCTCTCCCGCCGGGCACTGTCCAACTTCTGGTGCTTCACAGGGGGGGGACTGGCTGTGCTGTGGCTCCGTGTCACACTGGCTGCCCTGGTGCCCGATGCACTCCACATACCTCTAACAGGCACCACTGGTACCGGCGATTTTTTGGCTGAGGTGCTAGTACGGGACCTATGAATTGGAGGGGGGGGGGTGGTGGGAAAGAGGTCAAGCTTGCTCAGGAAAAGTTTCTTAGGAACACTGGGATGGGTAGCTGGAGGGGGTCTGGGAGTGGAGGAAGAGGAGGTGGTTGAAGGAGGTGTAACTTTTGTGGCTTTGGGTGCAGGTGCATGCGCTGGAGGCTGTCGTGAGGTGGATGGCTGTTGGGTGGGTGTGTGCCTGCGTTTGTGTACTTTGGGAGGGGGCGTCACAGACACACTGGGAGAGGACACAGGGGATGTGTAAATGGTAGTGGGGGTGGTGAGTGCAGGTGAGCGGGGTGTGGTGGTGGGTGTGCTGGTGCGGGACCTAGTGGCTGTAGTGGTAGTGCATGCAGGTGAGAGTGTAGACGACACTGTGAGGGGGGAGGGAGGAGGGAGACGACGAGGAGGGGGACACAGTGGAGGCAGTGGATGTTGCTGTGTCTGTATGTGTGTGATGCTTGTGTGAGTGCCTGTGGGAGGTGTGGTGCTTATGTTTGCCTGAGCTTCCCTTGTGTGTTGATGTGTGTGCTGGCTGGTCTGATGGTGTGCTTGGGATAGGCTGAGGTACAGGGGATTGGGTCTGGGTGGAGGAAGTTGGAGGGGGGAGGCTAGAGACAAGGACAATGGCTGCCATCAGTGCTGAGGCCAGAGATTGCAGGGTTCGATGAAGGGCTGCCTGACCAGAATGAATGCCCTCCAGGAATGCATTTGTGTGTTGCAATTCCCTTTCTACACCCTGGATGGCACTCAAAATGGTAGACAGCCCAACAGTGAGGGACCTGAGGAGGTCAATGGCCTCCTCACTGAGGGCAGTAGAGGTGACAGGGGCAGAGGCTGAGGTGCCTGTGGCGAAGGGCGAAGGCTGAGGGGCTGCTGGGAGGGCGGTGCTGGTAGGGGGGGTGGCGGCTGTACCTGTAGAAGTGGGGGGCACAGATTTTGCCACCACCACAAGGGAGCTCCCATCGGAGGAAGAGTCCGTGTCGCTGGTTGCTGATCCTGTCTCTTCCGTGAAGCTCCCCTCGCCCTCCGTCCCACTGGTGTATTCTGAGTCTGTGGTGTGGCCCTCCATGGCCATGTTGGATGCAGCTCCCTCGTGCTCCGGTGCCACTGTACCTCCGCCTGATGATGCTGATGCACACAAGAACAGGGAGACCACAAAAAGGGGAAGAATGACAGAAGAAAGACAGGTTGAGTGCATGGCTTACCGCTACCGTTGGTGGACAATACAGACACAGCAACCCCCTGCACTACGCCGCACTGTTGGGCTCTACAGATGCAGTTCCTGGGATATGGCCTACATGGCTATGGTGGACATCAGCACACATAGATGACACAGGGGCATGTATCCCTGTATTTTGCACTCTACAGAGGTGGGGTGGAGTGCCACATGGCCTGCATTACGGAGGGGCCTAGCCTACGGAACTCGCCCTGGCCTAGGGAAACCCACGGCTCTCTTCCCCCACCCAGACACCTTCACTGCGAGCAAAGTCAGCAGAATGATCTTGTACTCACCCCCTTGTGGCTCTTGTGATAACCTCAAGCGCCCATCCAACTCCGGGTAGGCCACCGCCAGGATCTGGAACATCAGGGGGGTCATGGTTCGACGGGCACCCCTCCCACGTTAGGAGGCCATCCCCAGCTGAGCCTCCGCCGTCTTCTTGCTCCAGCGGCGAATGTCCTCCCATCTTTTCCGGCAGTGGGTGCTCCGTCTCTGGTGGACCCCCAGGGTCCGGACGTCCTTGGCGATCGCACCCAAATATCCTTCTTCTGGTGGGCGCTGACCTACATGACATGTACAGGGAAAGAAGAGAAGTCATTAGCAACTGCACCGTCGAAGTGAGTGGCCCATATCCCTCGCCTTGCCATGTGGCACATGCATTCACAGTCCTTCATGCACGCAGAACTCTTCCCCTTCCTACTTACAACCAGCCCTCTCCACACAGGCATAGCCCATACAACATGCTCCCTGTGTACTCACCTGTTGGTCTGGAGGACCGTAGAGTAGCATGTACTGGGGGAGGACCCCGTCCACAAGCTTCTCCAACTCCTGTGCAGTAAAGGCATGGGCCCTTTCCCCAGACGCACGAGCCATTGTCTGTTCCAGACCGAGGTCACAGCAGCACTTGCAGTGTAGGTCCTCTCCTGTCGAAGATCAGGTATCGAGTGATTGAACAGATAGAAAATGGCGGTCACGTCCACGGCGGTCACGTCCGCGGCGGTGCCTATCATCACCGCCGGCGCACTTCCTCATTGGCTCCTGGGACCCATAGGGTCCAATGTTAACCAATGCAGCATTGCGCTGCGGTCTTCGACCGCCTACCGCGACGGTGTACAACGCCAACGCAGTTACCTCACATCCCATTGTCCCAGTTTAGACGTCAGGCAGACGCCATTTTAGGGGCCCACATGGCTTAATTTTCAACTGCGTCACACATACCTAGGCCTGGACTCAACACACATACAGACAACTTTTTGGATTTTGTTTCGTGTTCTGTGTACACTGTGGGTACATACCTCTGAGTTGTTTGACTCTGTGGTCGCTGTTGTCCTTCCTAGGCACCGTCAGCAGGGACATGTGAGGAGATGGCGGAATCCTCCAGTGTACCGACCGCTGGTGGACATGTTGACAATGGAGGAGCGACATTTAATCATCACCTACAGGTTTGACCGTGCCACAATCCAGGAACTGTGTACCCAGTTGGAGCCTGACCTGATGTCAGCTATCCGCCATCCCACAGGGATCCCCCCTCAAGTGCAGGTGCTATCAGTGCTCCATTTCCTTTCAAGTGGGTCACTTCAAACAACAGTGGCCATGGCATCAGGGATGTCCCAGCCTATGTTTTCCAACGTGTTGTCCATAGTGTTGCCTGCCCTGCTGAAACACATGAGGAGCTACATCGTTTTCCCTCAGGTGGAGGATTTGGCTACAGTTAAAGGTGACTTCTATGCCCTTGGACACATCCCGAACATCATAGGTGCCATTGATGGGACCCATGTAGCTCTGGTCCCCCCCCACAGGAGTGAACAGGTGTACAGGAACCGGAAGAGTTATCATTCCATGAATGTACAGATGGTATGTTTGGCAGACCAGTACACCTCCCAGGTAAATGCTATGTTCACTGGTTCAGTGCATGACGCCTACATCCTGCGGAATAGCAGCATCCCTTATGTGATGGGTCAACTCCAGAGGCACCGTGTGTGGCTATTAGGGGACTCTGGTTACCCCAACCAGTCATGGCTACTGACCCCAGTGAGGAATCCCAGGACCAGGGCAGAGGAACGCTACAATGAAGCCCATGGGCGGACTAGGAGGGTGATCAAATGCACCTTTGGCCTCCTGAAGGCCAGGTTCAGGTGCCTCCATATGACAGGTGGTTCCCTATTCTACTCACCAAGGAAGGTTTGCCAGATCATCATCGCCTGCTGTATGCTTCACAATCTGGCTTTGCGACGCCAGGTGCCTTTTCTGCAGGAGGATGGTCCAGATGATGGTGTTGTGGCAGCTGTGGAGCCTGTGGACAGTGATGAGGAGGAAGCAGAGGAAGAAGACATTGACAACAGGGACTCAGTTATCCAGCAATATTTCCAGTGACACACAGGTGAGAACACATTCCTGCCTACTACAAGTACTTTCACACTTCTAACTCTATCCTGTCTGTCAATTTCAACCAGTATATGGTAACTGAGTTGTACATTTCCATTACGGTTTCACAGGTGTGGTTACCAACGTGTGTCATCTGCTTACATTCCTCATGGACTTGTGATGTGTGGTATAGGTATGTTGACATTACATTTGAGAACGGATTTTGTCACTGTCATTGGTAATACACATTTTCAAAATCACAGACTGACTCCAGATTGTTTTGTGGTTCAAGGGTGTTTATTGAAGTGCTAAATATTGGAGGGGGTTGGTAAAATGGTGAGGGGTGATGGTGGAGGAATGTCCATGGCAGAGTCCAGTCTATTAGTCTCACAGGTGCACTGCCCATATGGGCATAGGAAGTGGAGCTGGGGCAGTTCCAATATGGACAGGGTTACAAAGTGGGACAGTGGGATGACAATCAGGGTGGTCTCATTTCTTGGCGGGGGTCTTGCCATCGTGCTCTGTCCTGTTCCTGGATCTCAGGGACCACTTGCGGGGTGGTTCTCTGTCTGCAGGGGGTGGGGTGCTGGTGTGGTGGTCCTGTGGCGGTGCCTCCTGTCCACTAGCGCCGGTGGAGGTGGTGGGCAGTTCATCGTCCATGCTAGTGTCAGGGGCCTCTTGGAGTGCCACGGTGTCCCTCCTGGTGTTCAGTATCTCCTTCAGCACCCCTACGAGGGTGCCCAGGGCGGAGCTGATGGTTCTGAGTTCCTCCCTGAAGCCCAAATACTGTACCTCCTGCAGGCGCTGGGTCTCCTAAAACTTGGCCAGGACCGTAGCCATCGTCTCCTGGGAGTGGTGGTATGCTCCCATGATGGAGGAGAGGGCCTCATGGAGAGTGGGTTCCCTTGGCCTGTCCGCCCCCTGTCGCACAGCAGCCCTTCCAGTTCCCCTGTGTTCCTGTGCCTCCGTCCCCTGGACCGTGTGCCCACTGCCACTGCCTCCAGGTCCCTGTTGTTGTTGGGGTGGTGGGTTATCCTGGGTGCCCTGTAGTGGTGGACACACAGCTGATTGACGTGTCCTGGGGACGGAGGTATGGGCCTGCTGGGTGGGTGCTGTGCTGGTGTTACCAGAGGGTGGAAGGTCTGTGGTGGGCTGTGCCTGTGCGAGGGGAACTGACTGTCCCGAGGCCCACGATGGTCCGGGCTGGTCATCTGGATCCAGTTGGCCAGAGCTGCTGTCATCACTGTGGGCCTCTTCTGTGGGTGGGGTAGAGATGTCTGGACCCTCCTGTCTGTTGACGTTGGGTAGTGGTCCTGCAGGGGTGTAAAAGCATGATTATTGCATGTGTGTGTGTCATGGTGTGCAATGGGTGGGTGAGCGTGTACCCCGGTGCTAGCATTCCTGTGTGGGGGCTTGTGTGATGATGGTTGGGGGGGTTATGGGTATGTGCAGTGGGCATGCTTTAGTGAGGGGTGTCCATGCTTTGTTGTGTCATGCAGGGCTTGGTGTTGGGATGGGTGGTTTGTGTTATTAGTACATTAGTGAGGAGTTGGAGTGATAGGGGAGGGGGTGAGGGTGGGGGTCTGTGATAGCATGCAGGTAGGGTGGGGGATATGATAGTTAAGATTTGACTTACCAGAGTCCATTCCTCCACCGACTCCTCCGAGGCCCTCAGGATGCATAATGGTCAAGACCTGCTCCTCCCATGTTGTTAGTTGCGGGGGAGGAGGTGGGGGTCCCCCGCCAGTCCGCTGTACCACGATGTTGTGCCTGGAGACTACGGAACGCACCTTCCCCCGTAGGACGTTTCACCTTTTCCTGATGTCCTCCCGATTTCTTGGGTGTTGTCCCACTGCATTGACCCTGTCGACTATTCTTCACCATAGCTCCATCTTCCTAGCTATGGAGGTGTGCTGCACCTGTGCTCCAAATAGCTGTAGCTCTACCCGTACGATTTCCTCCACCATGACCCTGAGCTCCTCCTCCGAGAACCTGGGGTGTCTTTGCCGTGCCATGGGGTGGTGTAGGTGATGTGTGGGGTGGTGTATGTGGTGATGAGTGTGGTGATGTGTAGTGGTGTGTGGTGTTTTGTGCGTGGATGTAGTGTGGGTGATGGTGTTATGTGCCTCTGTGTGGTGGCGTTGTCTATGCTGTGCAGTCTCCCTGGCCTTCGTCAACATTTTAGGTCGTAGGGGTTTGTGGGTGATGTGGGTGTGTGTTTTATATAGTATTGATTGTGTGGGAGTGGTGTTTGTGTGTGTATCAGGTGTGTGTATTTGGATTTGTCCAAGGTGGCGGTGTTTTGGAAATGTGTGTTTATTTTTAGCGCGGCGGTGTGTACCGCCAATGGAATACCACGGTTGAAAGACCGCAGCGTGGATTTGTGAGTCATGATAGCATGGGCGTGTTTCTGTTGGCGTGACGGTGGAGGTTTCGTTTTTGCCAGTTTATCACTGACCTTTGGTGTGGCGGACTTGTGTGGGTGTCTGAATTTTGTCAGATTCCGAGATGTGGGTCATAATAGCTGTGGCGGATTTCCGCGGCCGTGGCAGTGTGTTGGCGGTCTTCTGCATGGCGGTAAGCGGCTTTTACCGCCAATTTTGTAATGACCCCCATACTCCGTTACAGTGTCTGCACAACGTGCAATTGCCAGGTCACATCAGCTAGGCAGTGGACATCAGAGCATCACTCCAACACTGATGATTCAGGATGTAGGCCCTTATTGAAGCAGAAATCCCAGCTAATGACTAATACCAAATGTACACACCACTCACAATAGCAATGCATATCTATAGAACATTACCTACAAGGACATACTGAGGCATACACTGACTATTACTTTGGCATCCAAAGACCATGCCAGGCAAAAGGCAACAAAAGTACACAGTGAGTACTCACCCCCTTGTGGCTGCTGTGCAGCACCCAAGCGCCCCTCCAACTCTGGGTTGGCCACTACCAGTATGCAGGCCATTAGGAGTGTCAGGGTCCTGCGGGCACCCCTCCCTCGTTTGGAGGATATCCCCAGCTGGGCCTCCATGGTCTTCTGGGCACAGCACCTCTGGTCCTCAAACCTCTTTCTGCCATTGGGTGCTCCAGCGGCTATGGCCCCCTAGGGTCTGCATATCCTTGGCGATGACAGGCCATAACCCTTTTTTTCTGATGGGCGCTGACCTGCCTAGGAAACACAGGGAGAAGGACACCATTACCTGAACACTACAGTCAGTTTCAGCAATGGGCTACATACTACATAGATCCCACAATCATCATACACATCACTTGTACCTCTGTGTACATATTGCATGCAGCAGACAACACTCCCTGAAGGACACCCAGCATGCACACACATACATCAACATACATCCAAAATACTTAAAAGGTGCTCACTTGTTGATATGGAGGCCCATACAACTGCCCATACAAGGGTAGGACCACATTCACAGCTTCTCCAGTTCTTTGGATGTGAAAGCTGGGGCCCTATCACCTAAAGCACGGGCCATTGTGGCTTTCAGGCACAGGACACAGCAGCTCACTCAGTGTAGGTCTTGATAGGGTGAAAGTCAGGAGTCAAGTGACATGGGCTTCTGAAAATGGTGGTCACATCCATGCTGGTAATCACCATCACCACTGGCGGTGACCATCGTTGGCCCCCGTGCTCCATAGACTTCAATGTTAACATGTTTACAAATGAGGAGGTGCACGGAGGTTCAAACCCTGACATCAAATGCCGCAGAGTGACCTCTGCATGCAGGACAGGCGGGTGCCATTTTCTGAAGAATGTTATCATGGTAATCGTTTATATTTGCGTCATAGGTACTTATGGTACACACTAAGTCAATTCCTACACATCTACATTATACATTTGGTGGGAGAATCTGGCTCTTCAATAAGAGCTCATACCAGAGCACTGCTTGCAGAAGAGTAGATGACAAAAATATTAAATGTGATGTTACAAATCACATCTTACAAGTTAGACTACATCTGTGAAGCAGCATAACCATTTAATGAAAATGTATGGTATCAGAAGTCCGTTTGCAGGTAGAGGTCACCAGAGGATATTCCAATCATTGGTTGCCTGAAATGTATGAGACAGCTCTATTTACTGTGATTTTGTGTGTTTCTATCCTTCCTGCTATCCCACACTTGTGATGTTTTGTCTGTTCAGATACCAACCACTGCAGAGGAGGAGGAATGGACCCGTGTACAGACCCCTAGTTGACTTGGTTACACTGGAAGAAGGCCTTATAATTCTCACCTATCGTCTGGACAGGGCCACAGTCATTGAACTGTGTGACCAATTGGAGCCAGATCTCATTCCTGCTCTTCTCTTGTACACATGTAATGTGATTTTCTCACTATTCCCAGGTGACTCCGGCTACCCAAACATATCCTGGCTGTTGATACCTTGAGGATTTCAAGGGCGAGAGGCAGAGAATTGATAGAATGAGACACATGGACGGACCACAAGCGTCATCAAAACAACATTTGGGCTACTGAAAGCCACGTTCAGGTGCCTACATATGTCTGGTGGATACCTACTCTACTCCCCTGTAAAGGTCTGCCAAATATCGTGGCCTGCTGCATGCTTTACAATTTGGCCCTCAGAAGGCATGTGCCATTCCTGCAGGAGGAAGGGGAAGACAATGCACCTGTGGCAGCAGAGGAAACTGAAGACAGTGATGAAGATGGGGAGGAGAAGGATGTGGACAACAGGACAGATCTGAGACGCCAGTACTTCCAATGACAGTCAGGTAAGACTGTAGTTTTGTTCATACCACCAGCTTAATGACGAGCTATGTGCCAGCAATGATGTACCATGCTCTAATGTGTGCATGATGAAATCTGACACTGTTCCATCTGTGGTTAGTGTTGCCAGTAGTATGATGATTCATTAGAAAGCTAATTCTGCCTATGCAATCAGCTGTTTTGCAGTTTCACATACATGCCCATGTCTAACTGTGTCCTCAGTCCATGCAGTACTTAGCATTTGTTGCTGGAAATGTAGTGTGAGTTTGAATGTGCTTACACAACCTCTCTGTGATTTCATTGTCTCTGACAGTTTGGGCTGGACTAGGTGTTATAGAGGAAGGATTGGCTTGCTGAGGACATGGCATAGCTAAAACCTTGGTCTCTTGTCTACGTTTCTTATAAAAGTTTGGTATTGCTCACAAGTAGTATTTGGAGTTCATTGCAGTGAAAAATATTTAGTTGTTGTGACCAGATGAATGTAGGCTTGTGTTACAGGGGCTCATGTTGCTTTACTTCCCTTTACTGCTAATTTGAATGTCACTAAAGGTTTCCTTTTTTTCAGATGTTGGTGTGGTCACTACTGTGTACTCATGCAATGGCTACAGACTGCTTTCACAGAGTTTGGTGGATGGTGACTTGTACCAAGCACTTACACTGGGAATGTATACCCCAAGCTGTATGTACATTGGATGGATTTACACTTCACATAATATTTACACATGAAATAAAGGTCAAGACATTGCGTGTACATGCAAGAAATGAACACATCTTTATTACAAAAAGGAAGGGATAGTGCAACTGAGTGGGGTGATGGTGGACAAAATCTTCAGTGTAATGGCCAAGGTATTTAGAAGCCCAGGCCCAGTATCCATGGGGCCACAGGACAAAGGAGCAGCAGCAGTCCAAAGTGAACAAGGTGTCTCATTGGCACACAAGGAAGACATGATGGTGAGGCTCACTTCCTGGCAGGGGTTTTGGTCTTGGCTACAGTCTCTGGAGGATGTACGGCCTGCAGGAAACGTTTGCGGGGTAGTTCCTCTGCTACAAAGGGAGGGATGCTGGTGGCCTGTGAGTCCAGTGTCAGGGCCTCCAGTCCACCAGCTGCAGCAGATGTAGAGGGCTGGTCAATACTGTGCTTACTGGAAGGGTCTCGCTGGTGTGGTGTGGGCTCACGCCTGATGGTGGCAATTTAACTGAGCACCCCTGCAATGGAGGCCATGTTGTTATTGTGGGCCTGCAACTGCTGCATGACCTCCTGGTGGTGTTCCCCCTGCAGCCTCTGATTCTCCTGCAATACTGTAAGTACCTGGCCCATACTGTCCTGGGATTTCTGGTATGCTCCAAGGACTTGTGACAGTGCCTCCTGGACAGTCAGTTCCCTGGGTTAGCCAACCCCTTGGAGCACAGATATCTTACCACTGGCCCTGGCCTCCTGTGCCTGTGTCCCCTGAACTGTGTGCCCACTCCCATTGACACCAGGACCTTCTTTGTCTTGCCTGTGAGGTATTGACTCTGGTCCCTGTACAGGTGGGCACGCACACTGTTGATTGACATGTCCTGGGGACAGAGGTTTGGGGATGTTGGGTGGCTGCTGTTGTCATGGAGTCCAACGTGGGGTGCTCTGGGATGGACTGGGAGTAGCTAGCGGCGTCTCACTGACCCATGGTACCAGATGGACCAGGGAGATCTTCCAGGACTGGGTAGACGTGGCACATTCTACTGGCTGACATTGGCTGGGGTAACTGTGAATATGTGTAATAATTGTTAATTTCAACCACAGATACATTTTCAGCATTGATAGATTTCCTCATGGGATTGTCATTTTTCCACCTTTGGTTTGTGTATGGTGATGCATTGTAGGATTGGTAGTTCTTCATGCTGACCATGCATTACTTATGTGTGTAAATGATGACGCTGGAGAGGTATGATTTAAGTGGGCTGGGCGTTCAGGGTAAAATTGTTGAGGGTGGTTATGCGGGGGTTCTATGTTTTGGATGGAGTGGGTTGAAGGGAGATAAGGTGACAGGGAGACATGCCGTGCAGGTGTACATGGTGGTAGAGATGTATGGGTGACTTGTCAGTGTCCAGCCCTCCAGTGATTTCAGTGAGGCCCTCGGGATGCAGGATAACCTTTTCCTCCCATGGTGTCAACTGTGGGGGAGGAGGTGGGAGTCCACCGCCAGTCTTCATGACGGCAATGTGGTGCCTGGATGCCATGGAATGCAACTTCCCCCGTAGGTCGTGCCACCTCTTCCTTATGTCGTCCTTTGTGCATGGATAGGTTCCCACAGAGTTCACCCTGTACATGATTCTCCCCCATAGCTCTATCTTCCTGGCAAAGGATATTTGCTGGACCTGTGCACCAACCAGCTGTGGCTCTACACTGGCGATTTCATCTACCATGACCCGCAACTACTCATCAGTGAAACGGGGGTTCTTTTCGGGGACTTGCCAATTGTGTAGTGTGTGTGTTTTGCAGAGGGTGGAATGTTTGGTGATGGGGTAGGTTGTGTGAGTATTTGGGATGCTGTGAAGTAGTAATTGAGTTTGGTATAGAGGTATGATGTGTGGTGTGCAATGCATGAAGGGCATATAGGTGGCTGTGGTTTGTGTGTGCAGTTCTAGGGATATGTGGGCTGGCAATGTGTAGCAGAATTTTGGACTTTGCAAAGAATTGTGGGTTGCGTGGGGGTGTGCTTTATAGTGCTGTTGGTGGGTGTGTTCAGTGTGTGTATGTGTATCAGGTGTGGGAAATTCAGTCTAGCTAATGCTGGCTTCTGTTGTTGTGGAGTGGCAAAATCAACCGTGGGGGTCCTCAACGCCAATTGGTTACCGCCATTGATGGACCGCTGTGGTGATTCGTGGGTCATTATTTGTTGCTGCCGTGGTGGTGAGGGTGGTGAGACCGACTCTCTTTTACCTTTATTGGCTCTGGCACAGTGGAAATTACGGCTGCTTTCTGGCAGTTTTATCCCTGGGAGTTAAAATATCCCAGCATTGCAGTGAGGAACCAAGGCTGCACGCCTGGTTATCGACGCATCACCTTGCAGCGTGGAAAGAAATGACACGTTGTCTGGGCTGCCCCAGAAAATCCGACACAGCACCATGCTTTTTAATGCATCTCCCCCTCTTCGGCCCTCGTGAGTCATTCTTTTTGCTGCTTCTCAGGTACTGTGTGTTACAAAGATAAAACAACTGACTGAAGAATTGAGACTATTTTAAACCTTTATAAAATGATATCTCAACTTGTGCATATTAGATGATTATTGTTTTGAGCTTATTTTATTCAAATAAATATTATCTATTTCTCTAAACCTGTGTGGTGTATTTTTGTGGTGCTTTTACTGTGTTACTGTATGAATTATTGCACAAATACTTTACACATTGCCTTCTAAATTAATCCCGTCTGCTGTTTGGCAGGGTACCCGAGGGTGAGCACAGGATAATTTGGATTGTGCTGTGACTTACCCTGACTAGGGTTGTGGCCCCTACCTGGACAAGGGTACATACTTCTGTCAACTAGAGACCCAATTTCTAACAAGTACTAGAACAATCATACATTCAAAATCCCAAACAATAAAAATCTCAAACTGAAATAGGAAACTAGAGTAAATGTTAAGAGACAAAATGAGACCAAAATTACAAAAATCCAATAAGGAGAACCAGACATATGATTTTTTTTAAACTTTAAGTGGAAATAGCGCTAAATTGCTAAGCATGAATGTTAGTCTATGGTTGGAATAGACCAGCTCTAAGTGTAATTTCAGTCTGAGAGTTATGGAGGCCTGGTTGGATACAGCAATCAAGTACACCATGGTCAAAGTTTTTATATTCTGACTTAGGCCCTGATTTAAATGTTGGCAGAGAGGGAACGCCCTGCATCTCAATGAAGTTCTCTCCCTGCAAACATTATGGTCTACCTGCCTGATCTTAGAGTCGGTTGGCTCAAAGAATTGAGGATGGCAAATGCTACTTCATCTCTGCTGTGGTCAAACCCCCTCAGATGGTGTAATGGAGCGAGGGCCATCTAAGGTTTGGCTGTATGTCCGGCCACCTAATTTAGATGGGTGGAGATGCAGCTCATTTTAAATGCCCACCTGCACCAGAAAAAACCTTCCAAGAATAAAATCAGGACAAAAATTAGATTGGGTCCACAGTCATTTAAGGTTCAACTTTTCACAGTTTCTGGAGCAGCTCCTATGGGTCACTTCTATGTCTCCCAGGATGTCAGGGGCAGCAATTAGGGATCAATGCACACTCCAGAAAAGGTCACTAGCAAGGTTCAGTAGAGGTCCAGTTTTTACTGTTCAGCTGCACATTTCAGGAAAAAGCTGTCTTGCAGCTTGGTATGTCCCTGAACCCACACAGGCAATCAGCCAATTGAGCCCTGGGCTCCACTTCTTTATCCTGGGCACAAAGAGGAACAGGTCCATTCCTTCAGGGCTCCTCTCAAGTCACACACAGCAGGTCCAGTCTCCTCTGTTCTTTTGCAGGTCCAGAAGGTTTTTTGAAGTGGGTGTCTAAGGGTGTCACATTTATGCCTGGTACTAGCTAGTGGATGGGCATGACTCTTCAGCACTCCCTACCCAATGGAGTAATAGTTCCTGGGGTCCATCTTCCCACTTTTTCAGTAGTTCCTATCTGTTTTACTGCAAACAGACCCAACACTTATGTGTTATGGCCTTTCCAGGATAGCAAAAGTCTTTGGCAACATAAAACTTAGGATCTGGGTATGGCGTGTGTGTGTGTGTGGGGGGGGGGGTTAAGTACGGTAATCAGAGTGTTCTTCCATGTCTAACCCTAAAATACTCTTTCCTTACTACTTTCAAGTGTGCCAAAAGTATTACATGTGACTCAACAGACCTGTTAAGCATGACTTGACAGTGAAATGTCACTGTATAACATCAACCCCCACTCTGCATTTCCTGTGGATTTCAAAGGAGTCATCTTTGCCCAATCAGGTCAACCTGTTGTTTGTTTCTGGGAGGCTGGGATGTACTGAATAGTTATTGCAAATTAACCTCCAGGAACTTCAGGGAGGAAAAAGGTAATTTGCTAAAAGTTACTTTTTATTACTGAATATCAAAAACTTGATTTCACCATTGAATATCATTTTGAATAACCATCACAAACACTTTTCTGACTTAGCAGTGACAGTATTTTATTCTGTACTCTGTTTTTCTACATAGGACATCCAGGTCTGTCAATGTGAGAATATATATTTGCAGATTGTCACTGTTGAGACATGGTAATATTAATTGTCTACATGTCCCACTTTTAAATATCATGCAAAATACTTTCTGGACTACAAAGCTTACAAAACATACTAACATTTAAAAGAGATGTTTTTGTGGTAAAAAGATTCGTTTGTAGGTGTGGATGACATTTTAGTTAAAGGGAAGTGTCTGGCATAATTTTGGTAATTTAGAAATTACAGAGATTACGCCATTATGACACAGTGCATAGTTTTGGGGAGATCATTTTACTCTAGATGTACCATTGTAGAAGTATTTATAAATTAGTAATTTTGGGTGATAAATACTTTGGGGGTTATTACAACTTTGGAGGAGGTGTTAATCCGTCCCAAAAGTGACGGTAAAGTGACGGATATACCACCAGCCGTATTACGAGTTCCATACACCTCCTCCAAAGTTGTAATAACCTCCTTTGTGTCAATTAGTAACTTTTATGGAGGGACATAGTCATAACCAATTAATTCATGATGATGATTACTTGATTATGGGGGTCATTCTAAGTCTGGCGGGCGGCGGAGGCCGACCGCCAGACTTCCCCCCTCCAAAATACCGCTCCGCGGTCGCAAGACCGCTGAGGGTATTTTGGCTTTTGCACTGGGCTGGCGGGCGACCGCCAAAAGGCCGCCCGCCAGCCCAGTGCAAAAACCCTTACCACTAGGACGCCGGTTCAGAATTGAGCCGGCGGAGTGGGAAGGTGCGACGGGTGCAGTGGCACCCGTCGCGTATTTCAGTGTCTGCAATGCAGACACTGAAATACAAAGTGGGGCCCTCTTACGGGGGCCCCTGCAGTGCCCATGCCATTGGCTTGGGCACTGCAGGGGCCCCCAGGGGCCCCACGACAACCCATACCGCCATCCTGTTCCTGGCGGGAGAACCGCCAGGATCAGGATGGCGGTATGGGCTGTCAGCATCCCCCATGGTGGCGCAGCAAGCTGCGCCGCCATGGGGGATTCCCAGGGCAGCGGAAAACCAGCGGGAGACCGCCCGTTTTCCCTTTCTGACCGTGGCCAAACCGCCGCGTCAGAATGCCCTGCGGGGCACCGCCAGCCTGTTGGCGGTGCTCCCGCCGACCCTGGCCCCCGCGGTAGTGAACCGCCGGGGTCAGAATCACCCCCTATATTTCTCAGAAGTCTGATTAATAATGTATTATAGTTAAGGCACATTTTTGTGGAAGGCACCATTTTATTAAATGAGTGGAGTTTTCTGATTTAGTCATTCTGCTCCTGCTTTGTTCCCATTGTAATCATTGTCCTGATGCATATATTGTCTCCTCTCTGTTTCCTTGGAGCTCAATGTGCTGTGACATAGATAGCAACTCTCCTTAGAAACTGTGAATTGTGAATGAAGCTTCCCATCACATTCTCTAATTATTCATGTGAAGGATGTCTTTAGGAAGTTATAATGTAGGTTTGCAGAAGAATATTAATGCATGAGCCTTTGTGTGAGAATATTTCATATGGTATTTTACATCTCTGACTGTAGTTGCAAGGAAGCAAATGGAAGAATCATTTTATCTTTAGAAAGGGTTAAAAATGATGATTTTGCTTTTAATTTCTCAAGTGTGAGCTAGCCATAATCATGTCATACTGAAGTTTATGTTTTGCTAACGGTAATGCAAAACATAGGTGTAAAACCCCATACTTTCTCCAGACTTTAAGATACTGTCAGTATTCTATATATCACTTTGACACTTTTTTATGTTTGATTTTGTGTTCTGTGTCTGAGCCCACATAGCATTTATTATATTTTCTTTTATCACCTATATGAAGATTCCTCTAATAAATCTTTAAAACCTATTACTGATCTAGAAAGCTATTAATGAGTGGTTTCAGTTACTGTTTTATTTCACTGTGATAATTTGAGGAGTTCGATGTTGTGGAGGGTGGGGACTGTAGCTGCTAGATCAACTAAAATCAGAGTCAAACCGTAAAAAGTAAATTTCAAAGTGTCTGGATTATTAAGATTCAATGAGTTATTGGGGTTTGGCTCCCACAAAATCTGGTAGCAAATAATTGTTAGTGTAAGAGCACCTCTTCTTTTGTGGGGATCTCCAAAGTGTTTCTGTGATTTTTATGGAATAATGGCCAGGAGAAAGGTGTTTTGCTATCTTGCCAAACCCTTTGATGTTGGACCTTCCCAAATGGCTAGCTGTATTGGTTGCATGTTCCTAAGTGATTTGTGGTGTAAGTATGAATAGAGAGAAAATGATTTTGGGGGAATGTAGTGGAGGCATGAGATAATGATGGATGTCTTTTTCTGTGTTCAGTTGTTTGAATGATGATTGCGGGTACAATTGATAGATTGATTATTGTTGTGTTGGTGTAGTATTCTTGTTTGCAAACACATTTGAAGATTATTGGTCTATTTAATTGTATTAAATTGGATTGAATTGGATTGAATTGGATTAAGTTGGTTATTGGATTCATGGCAAATCTAAGATGCCAAGATGTATTGTTTATTTGTCTGTCTTTGTGGTGCATGGAGGGTGGCGTAACATAAACATTTATAGGGACTTTGAATCAACAGAATTATTTTCTAGGTGTTCAATTTGGTTGGTGTAGCTTGCTCTTGAGTGCACAGGGGCAGCAAGTGCACTGGCCAAGGTAAATTGCCACTGTACAGGAACCTACATGGTGTGAAAATGTTTTGCAAGAGTGTTACTGTTTTTCATTTTAATCTGAGTTCTTTGGTTTTAATATCTTACTTGATTTACTTGACTTTTCTTCCTTCCTAGGGTAAACAGACAAAGGTTTATTTAGTAATTTACTTTGAAAGAGGGTTTATTATTCTTTTCCTGTTTCGTGGATAAATTGCATTGTGATTCTTTACACGGTCAGTACGCCACACTAGGATTGGTGAGATGTCATCACACAACAGGGCTCTGATTGGTTGGTTACTGATGAAGTCAAGCTATAATAGGTTGAACTTTGACAAAGCAGCGCTGCAATTAGTTGTAGTTCACTAACCTGTTTATTGTGATTTTGAAAGTGGTCTTGAGATTTGTTTGTGTTTCGAGAATAAACAATTAGAGTAAAGCTAAAGGTTACTGAGCTAGCTAGAGAGGGATGTAAGCTGAGGGAAAGTAACTCTTTTAACTGATGAGTTAGTAGAGTACTATACCTGCACCTGGGTTTCAGAATGGAACAGCACCCATTAAAGGGTACCTTTATGTGTAAGATGTGAGATTTCTTGAAGCAAACCATGTACGATATGGAACCGATGACCAGACCCACACGGTTTGAGGCACTTAATAAATGGGATTGCATCACTACTGAGAATAAGAAATAGAAAACTCTAGGAAGGTGAAGAGTTCAATTAGACACTTGCTTGAGAGTAAACTAGATCAGCAGGAGGAGAGCTGGAAGATGTGATTCAATGTGTAAAAACATTCCCTGCAGAGCAGAGTGGAAGGCAAACAAAAAATAAGGATAGGCAAGCTGAAGAGACAGTTGATGATAAATTCATAAGTGAGCTTTTACATTTTAGACCTCCTACGAATACGGACGTGCCAATAGACATAGGGGGTCATTCCGACCCTGGCGGTCCATGACCGCCATGGCGGAGGGCGGCGGAAGCACCGCCAACAGGCTGGCGGTGCTTCCTGGGCTATTCTGACCGCGGCGGTAAAGCTGCGGTCAGAAAAGGGGAACCGGCGGTTTCCCGCCGGTTTTCCCCTGGCCCAGGGAATCCGCCATGGCGGCGCTGCTTGCAGCACCGCCATGGGGATTCCGACCCCCTTCTCGCCAGCCTGTTTCTGGCGGTGTCCACCGCCAGAACCAGGATGGCGGGAACGGGTGCCGTGGGGGCCCCCTAACAGGGCCCCACAAAGATTTTCACTGTCTGCTTTGCAGACAGTGAAAATCGCGACGGGTGCCACTGCACCGTCGCACCCCTGCAACACCGCCGGCTCCATTCGGAGCCGTCTTCCTCGTTGCAGGGGCTTTCCCGCTGGGCCGGCAGACGGCCTTTTGGCGGTCGCCCGCCGGCCCAGCGGGAAAGTTGGAATGACCACCGCGGTCTTTTGACCGCAGTGCGGTCATTCGGCGGTAACCGCATGGCGGGCGGCGACTGCCGCCCGCCGCGGTCAGAATGACCGCCATAGACCTTAACACCAGAAGGGTTGACACTGGAGCTGGGGGAGATAGTGTAGTAGTGCTGACTCCTACTAAAGTAGTACAGTGTGCACTGACAGAGACACCAATAATAGCAGCAGTGCCTAGTACAGGCAGAGATGTGCTGACAGAAATCCAGAAACAGGGTATACCTGTGAGGACAGAAGTAGTTGATCCACAAACTAAAGACGTTAGTTTCAGCTTTTAGAAAATTGAATTTTGTGACATGATACAAAGTAATGTGGATTTGAATGGATTATTGACCTATAATACTGATGAAATGGGACATGTAATAAAAGATGATGCTAGGTGTGCAAATGAAGCCCACAACAAATTAAAACAAATATCTGATGAATTGATGGTTGATATGATCAAAATGAAAAATGTGAACCAAAATAATCAATTAAATCTAATACATGATGAAATCAAAGATATGGGTTCGGTTAATTTACAAGCTCATATTAAAGATCCTATTGACAAAGCAGGGATTGGAGTGATTTGAGATTTATCGAGAAAGATGGAAGAAAAGGGTAGCAAATAAAAAAAGGAAGAAAGGGATAGAGGGGAAGTCGAGAAGTGTTAGAAATGACTCTGAAGTGGGTACAGGTTTGGTTTTGGAGTTTCTGTAAATAGATGTTTGTGGGGGGAATACAGTGCATGTGACATGGACAAGGCTGATTTGTATGCAGTTACGCATTATGTTCTAAAGTTGTGAGAAGACCTGACAAAATGGTAAGATGAAATAAACAAGTTGACATGAGTATCTCTGATGTTATGGACTGACATTTAAATTTGTTATTTCAAATTGTGTTTCCTAGAGATATGTGGTTGGAATGTCAAGTTGTTACTGTATGTACAACACAAGAACCAACTAGGTGTGGTCCTAATAATGCACCACTTACAGAGCTAGCAGACAACTATAAGGTTGTAATTTAATATTTGAAGATGTTTGGAGAAGGATATAATTTGGCATAAAATGGTGACACCCACACAAAAGCTAAATGAGTCTTTGCATTCTTTTTTATGAAAAATTGATTTAAATTCATAAGAGGAGTAGAAAATCCAGAGAAGGATGGAGGTAGTGGTTTGTTTCAGCTTTTGTGATTGGGTTAAGGCTAGACTTTAGTAATCATATTTAGCAGAGTGAATTGTGCTTGCAGAAAAAAAGCATAGATAACAACTTAATATTGGAAAAAATAGTAGTGACTACTTTGGAACCAATGTGAATTTTGTGCAAAAATGAGTGAATGGAATGAATGAGGTAATGCAAGGTAATGCAAGGTGGTAAAACTGATCAAATGAACATAAATGTTGAGATGGTGAAAAAGAATGTAGCAGAATTAGAAATCATTGTAAGTACCTGTGTCAAAAGCTTAGGGTAGCAACAGGATATAATGAATTAGAATGATGAATTGCCAGGAAGCAGTTTACAATGACAGTGCCTGAGGGGGTTAGGAAAACCGCTTGCTTGGAACAGTCCCAAAGGTAGACCACAGTGGCCCATATATTGACAGAGAAGTCAATGGCCATTAGTTTCATTTCTAATCAATACGGGGGCCTCACATTCTACAGATTGTTCTGCAGAAGTTCCAAACCTATCCTTCCAGGGAGAGTAGTCCAGGTTCCAGGGATTAGTAATAAACAAAATTGATCATCAGCTTACAGCAGATGTTCCATTTAAAATTGGTCAGATGGAGAATAAACATTAATTTATACTTTGTGATTCATGCCAGTGAATGTACTTGGAAGCGATTTGCTTTTTAAAATAAATTTCATAATTTACTATACTCCAGATGGTGACATAAGTGAAACGCAATATGATAATTCATATACTAAACTTACAAGCATATTTACAAGCCCAGTGGTTCAGGCAATGCAGCAAGTGGCCTTACTGTGCTACCCTGCACCACATGGAAAGGGCAGAAATGCACTGTATCTACAAGATACAATGCATTTCTGTTGTGTCCTCCTGCGCTGACACAGAGTTTTCTGCCTAGTGCCAACACAAGCACCCTTGCACCATGAAGCAAGGGTGTCTGCATTGTCATCAGGATTGTTTCTGTGCAGGAAGAGGCACCCTTCCTGACTCAGTGTAAGGCAACACAGTGACTTGCACTGTGTTGCCTCACACCATATCTACAAGGTCATGAAAAGCCACACAAAGCGACTTTGTGTGGCCTTGTAGATATGGGCCTCCACTATTTGCCATTGGTTCATCACAAAAAATGATGCACCTGTGGTGCATGGGGCTTCTAATAGAAGATTCAAGAGTTTAGTTGTTCTCTGTATTGACTAAAGAAGATCTACCTATGGATTAAAAACATACTGCCAGAGAAGAGGTATGGGATTAAACTGGTAAAAGGATTGGATTGAATAAAGTAAGAAAGCCTGTCAAAATAAAAAAATAAACCACAAGCAATATTTCCTAAAACTATACTGTACAAACATATAAAAGAAGCAGAAGAGGTAATGAAAACAGGGATTCTGAAAAATGGTTGAACAAGGAATTCTTTCAGAAGTGTTTGGTAGTCCTTGCTATTCTCCTGTTATGGAAAATAAAAAAAAAGGCAAATGGGAAATCATACAAGATTTCAGAAACAAAAATAAAATTGTAATTCCCTGTTGTCCCAAGCCCAGTAGTGATTTTATTTAAAATTCCATCAGAAGCAGAATGGAATACAGTAACTGACTTTTGCCAAGCATTCTTCTCAGTACCTCTTCAAGAGGAGTTGCAATTCCTTTTGGGCTCTAATTGTTCAATCAAGTTCTTGAGTTAAGTAGGATCCTACAAGGGTATACTGAAAGTCCTTCAATTGTCTTGCAAATACTGAAGAAAGATCTTGAAAGTTCAAAAATACCACATAACTCTGTCGTGGTAAACTATATTGATAATCTACTGGTTGCATTCCAAGTCAAAAGTGGACTGTAAACTGTATACAATTGCCTTATTAAATTATTTAGCAACAAATGGGCATGTGGTCTCCCAAACTAAAATTCAGCATTGTAAAAAAGAAGTAATCATAATGCAAAGTGGGAAAAATCTAATGAATGTGTTTCTGCAATTCTGAAATTGAGTCAGTCATCCACCCACGGGGACGTTTGGATGTTTCTTGGAATTGCTGGATATTGTCATCAGTGGATTCCAAACTTTTCCTTAATTGCCAAACCTCTAGTAAGATTCAGGTGTAGTGGTGTCTAATATCCAGCATCATTTGATAACAAATACATTGATGCATTAAAGAAACTGAATGAGAGTTTGTGTCATGCACCCGCACTTGAGATGCCTGATTACAATATTATGTTTGCTTTATATTGGCATAAGAGAGGTGGATGTGCACTTTAAATTTTTCACCCAGAAACATGAAGGATTAATGTGCCCAGTGGTATATATCTCTGCTGTATTGGATCCAGTAGCTGCAAGTCTTCCACATTGTTTGAAATCAGTTGCAACTGTTTTTATGGCAATTGGAAAAGTGAAGGAACTGTGATGGGCCATACATTAATTGTTTATGTCTCTCACTCAGTTGAGATCCTCTGAACAAGGAAAATGACTAAGCACATAACAAGCAATAGAGTAATTTGACATGAGCAGACAATACTTTCAGAACAAAATATTTGTATTCAGAGATGTAATGTTTTGAATCCAGCAACACTGCTTACTATTTCAGACAAGAGTGATAAAGACAATGATGATGACACTGATGATGAATTGGATCTTGACTGTTTAGAAGTGACAGAGTTATGCACAAAGCCAAGACCAGGCATTAAAGAAGTCTATTTAGAAATGGCTGATCTGACACTACGTGTTGATAGTTCCTGTCCAAGAGACCAATGAGGAACATAGAAGGCTGCCTATGCAGTATGTTTCATTTCAGAGAACCAGAGGCATCTCCTTGCAAAATGTAACTTTGGCAAAAGTGGCAGAATTGTTTGCTTTAACAAGAGTTTGCTGCTTATCTGAAAATTTAAATGAGACAATTTACACAGATAGCCAATATGGTTTTGGTGTTGTTTATAACCTTTTACTACTATGGTCACATTGAATGTTTTTGATGTCCTCATTAACTCCTATTAAAATAGCATATATATGTAGGGTTTGTTGTGATCAATTCAGAAACCAAGACAAGTGGCTGTTGTCAAGTATACAGGCAATAAAGCTGGCAAGGATACTATTGCTCTTGGTAACAGATATGCTGATCAAATGGTGAAGTATTGCACCTTGCAGAAGGAGTCAATTGTGAAAGGAAATTAAATTGATGAATTTGAAATAAAGTAATACAAAATTCAAATAAGGTGACTTGTATTTTCATGCAACCAATGCAACCTTTTGAGTGAATTGAGAGATTTACAGGAAAATGCTTCTGAAAATGAAAAAAAGAAAATAGGGGAAGTTAGGCCATAAAAATAAAAATAATTTAATAATGTATGTCAATGCAGAGTAAAAATATATCTAGCAGAACTTCATGCTGCCGCCATTTGTACATTTTTGCATATGCAGACCCACGCAGGAAGAGATAGTTTAATTACAATTTTCAAAACGTACTGGGAGAACACTGGATTTCAACATGTTGCTGAGCCATTGTCTGAAATGTAATTTGAATAATCAGAGAAACAGTTGGATTAAGAAACTAGTTGGAGTGAATCATCAGTTGCTAAAAGAACAACAAGAAGGAGAGTTTGAATCATAAATCTGCCTCACCTGAATGGGTGTTTTTAGCCACAGTGTCAGAAGAAGAAGCAGATGAAATTGAGGAGGATTATTCTTTGGTAAATATGTGCCAATAAAAGTTTGAAAGTGAATCAGAGACTGAAAATAAGACAGAAAAATAATCCATTTTAAAGGTGAAATAGATACTGTTAAAAAGTGAATTACATAGAAAGACGTTGAATGCATTTCTATTCAAAGGCTTTGATGGAAAGAGACTCAGGGCCTGATTATGTGTTCGGCAGGCAGCAGGGACCGCCTGCCAAACTCTTTGGATTGGAAGACCGCCACTCTGGTATTCTGCTCGCTGGCCCTATTATGAGTCTTCCGCTGGGTCAGTGGGTGAAAACAGAATTGATGCCCACTGGCCCAGCAGGAAACTAACCACAACATTGACGCCGTCTTGTAATCAAGCCGGGGGCAATGTTGCGGTGTGCCGGGTGCGACAGCACCCATTGCGCTTTCCACTGCCTGTAATTTAGGAAGTGAAAAGCGCAACAGGGCTGTCGATCTGGGCTCCTGTATTGCCCATGCCAAGTGAATGGGCATTGCAGGGGCCCCCGTGGGGCCCCCAGCACTCCGTCTCCCCAAGCCTTTGCATGGCAGTAGAACTGTCATGCGAAAGCAGGCAGACACAGGAGTCATAATCCCTAGCGGATTAGGACCGCCGGCATTGCCAGGCCATCGGCCTCCAAAATAGTGGCAATGCAGGCAGTCAGACCGCAGTGCTTTCACCACAGTCATAATGTGGCTGTCGGACCGCCCATTGGCGGAGGTCCGACTGCCACCACGAGTCTGATGGTCATAGGACTGCTAGCCTCATAATCGAGGCCTGACTCTAATCGACATGTGACAATACAGTTTAACACTATTGTGAACTGAGAGAGAAATAAAAGAGAAAAAAACTAAGCAAATTATTTTGATTTTTGGTTTGATTATTGTTTTAATAGGAAAGAAGAAATGAAAAAAAATATTGTTTCAAAAATACTTGTTTTTACTTTTTTTTAAAATAAGGAGGTTTTTTTCTTAGAGAATATAACGAGAGAGGGGTGAAAGTGGTGAGAAATATTGCAGAGCTGGAAATCACTGTGGAAGTAAGGAGAAAAGAGGAATAATTTAGATTATCAGGTTCACATCCTACACTGAAAATCGAGGAGGAAAGAAAAGGTGATATATGCTTAGTAAAAAGTAGTTCTAGGCAAGAAATAAGGTAGAGTGTATAGGGGAGAGGGTGCGTGATAGCTCTTATGAAGTCAGCAAAACAATTCTATTTAGATGGGAGCCCATTATGAGGGAACTCTCCTATGTCTGTGGAAGGACTGCTTATTTTAATTTGTCAAACATTGAGTAGGCTCAAGCTGTCTGGCTTTAGGTTTTCTCAGAGTTTATTATGTAGATGAATAGAGTAATGAATATAGTTTTAGGAGAGTGAAACAAAGTTTTAGGCAAGTACTTTTAGATATGTTAGTGTTGGACTTTATGCCTTACGCAGGGTCATCCCCATTTTTTTTGCCTCCTTCCTCCTGGTTTTTCTGACCTCTCGCTGTTGGCTCTAGGACTCTGAGCACTTTATCACTGCTGACCAGTGCTAAAGTGCAGGTGCTCTCCCATATAAAGTTGGTATGATTGGCTTATACCTAATTGGCATATTTACCTATAAATCCCTTGTACAGTGGTATCTCTATACCCAGGGCCTGTAAATTAAATACTACTAGTGGGCCTGCAGCGCTGCTTGCACCACCCACTAAAGTAGACTTTTAAACCTGTCTCAGGCCTGCTAGCGCAGGGCCTATGTGCACAGGTTTCTGCCACAGGGACCTGGCATCTAAACTTACTTGCCAGGCCCAGAACTTCCCTTTTACTACATGTAAGTCACCCCTAAGGTACGCCCTAGCTAGCCTTATAGGCAGGGTGCCATGTATGTAGAAATGCAGGACATGTGTCATATTGAATGGCCTGTCCTGGTAGTGACAAACAGCCTAACTTGGTATCTCACTGCTGTGAGTGCTGCCTTCTCATAGGATTGCATTAGAAATGCCCTGCCTTATGTGTAAGGGGTATTGTCTGATTTATGAGGGGTAGCGTAGGCGTGTTTGGCATGGTTGTGATGGTGATAATAAATGCTGCTTACTGGTGTGGATGTATTTTTTATTACTATCACAGAAATGCCACTTCTAGAAAGTGCGCATTTATCTGTACTTATGACTCTGGTGTTTTGCAGCTTGACTCCAATCCACGTCTGGGCAGAGTGACATTTGGGGCTTTGTGCATACTGTTCAGACAGCTTGTACACAGGGAGGGTAGCGGTGTCACAGAGGTGCATCTGCATACTGAATAGTCTTCCTCGGCTGAGAGAAGGGAGAGGCGGGGCACACCTACATTTGTAAAGGCTGTGCCCTGGCCTCACACAATAGGGTTGTTAACCCCCCACTGATGCTTGAAGCCTGTGCTGAAATGAGAGAAGGGGCACTCCCAGAACCAGATGTAACTGGCTGGAACCTCCTCTCCCTACCATTGTAAAACACTGTAAGAACTGACTATAAGTACAGGGGAATTTTCCCCACAATTTGGAGACGTTTTGAACTTACCTGGAACTGGACACAGACTACCGGAAGGACTCAGCAGGAACCACCATGGACTGCTTCTGCTGTGCTGACCTGTAACCTGCTTGATCACTGAGAAGGACTTGCCACACGCTGCACCCCTTTTGTGCTGGCCTGTTGATGGGCCCTCCATCTGTGGGCCTTTTCAATGGACTCTGTTCCCCAGGAGCAGGGTGCTGTGGCCCCTGACCCCTGTCGCCTTGTGAAGCACGAAGGAGTGCTTCAACACTGCCAAAATTAACGCTTTGGGGAAATCCCTACACCTTTAAATTCTTAAAAACGCTGTGAGCGCGCATTTTTATGCCAGAAGTCACGGCCACAACCCGGGAGGCTACATTCCTGGAAGCGCGAGTGCCGCGCACCTTCTAGTGCCCCCAGGGCACTAGGAAAACGAAGCTGAAGAATCCGGAGCAAGCGTGCTCCTAACGGTGCCCCCGGGGTAGGGATCACTCCGAGGAGTGCCCCCGGGGCACCGGCATGCCCGGCCTTGGGCCAGAGCGTCATCGGAGCAGGAGGGAGAGGAGGACGCCTCTCCCTCGCCTGCTCAATCCTCGGAGGGCTCTCCTGGAGCGTGCTGGCGGGGCGCGGCAGCCTCATCACAGGCTCACCCGTGCCACGGGCTCTCACTTGGGCTCTCCCCTCGTGGGCCAGTGGCATTGTTTGGGGGTCTCCCCCTGGTGAGGGTCGGTGGAGGCCCGGGGAGGCCCCAGGAGTTTGCGGGTCACTGGAGGGGCCCGTTTTCAATCCGGAGTGGGTGCGTAGGATTTCCCTGACCTGGGCCCCCCTTGTGACAGCTGGTGGAGGCCTAGGGGGGCCCCCAGTTATCACGGTCCCCAGAGGGGCCCGTCAGTTATACAAGGGAGGTGCGTGCCGCCCTCCTCTCCTCAAGGGATGTCAGAGGCCCCCATTTTGCGCAGAGGAGCGCCGGCAGCCCCATTGTTCGTCTTTTAGGCACTGGAGGTGCCTTCATCAACTCAGGTACTGTTTACAGGGACAATATATCTCAGGAGTTCCTTTTAGAGACTTTAGTGGATTGATATATTTCCTACCTGTTTTTGATGTGTGATGATGCTTTTACATATATGGGCAAATGTTCCTTTTATGGGCATGACTTGCTAATATGTTTCCCTAACTTGCCATATGTTTTCTAATGTTCCTACTATGGGCGTTTTATGATATTCTTATGACAAGTGCTTTAATGTGATAACGTGTTTCCTGACTACTGCTTATACTTGCAGAATACTGAGTAACCTGAGTGTTATGTGTGACTACTGCTAATTTGCAGAGTAACTAATGTGTAACGTTCTGACAACTGCTAAGGTAGCAGGATAGTACTGATATGCGATGTTGGGTCTGATAATTGCGTTGTGTACAATACAGTATATTTTCATATAATCTGGTGCTGTGTTTCCTTTGTGGTGGGGATATTGCGTCACGTGTGTTGTGTCTGTTGTGCAAACGCTTTACACATTGCCTCTGGGATAAGCCTGACTGCTCGTGCCAAGCTACCAAGGGGGTGAGCAGGGGTTATCTTGGGCGTGTAAGTCCCTTGCCCTGACTAGTGTGGGTAAGTTCTGCCTGGCTGAGGTGCATACCCTAGCCAACCAGAAACCCCCATTTCTAACAGTTAGAGACTAATATTCCTACTTGGGAGCGGCAATGAATGATGTCATTAGAAGTAGATAGGATTACTGTGGCTCCTGCGGGGTGTTTCAAGCTTGTAAGTGTAGAAATGATAGCAACTAGGGCAATGGGTATGCAAAATAGTTTTGCTTTGGACATTCTTTTGGTAAATGAAGGCAGCATCTGTAAGGTAATTAAAGCTGAGGTATTATATATCAGAAAACAGTGAAGCTATTGATTCTTCTATTACTAAAATGACTAATTTGACTTGGGGATTAATTTTCTGGAGGAGCCTGGCCCATCCAAAGCTTTAGGTTCTTGATTTAGTGAATTAGGGAACTGTTTTGCTAAGGTTGGTAAGTGATTACGTAATATAAGTCATGGTTTTCTTCAACTGGTTATAACTCCTGCATTAATCATAATGATTTGTGCAACTCTTCCATTTGTGTTACTAAAATTGTTAAAGTATATAATTATCAGGCATAACAATAGAGTTAAAGAAAATAAAGAAAGAAAGAGGAAAGTATCAATTGTTTTGCAACTGGATGATATAAGGATCATGAGACTTATTTACAAGGAGCTAGACCTGCTGTTGCTTTATTGTTTTGACACATTGGCAACACATTCTCTGCCACATATGCCCTGTATTTACAAAACGATGCACTGGGTCCAATGTGTCCGTTTTTGAAGGGCTGCATCAAAAAATACCTGCGCTGGAACCAACTTTGCCATGCAGTTTAAAATGAACGTAGGCTAGACGCTCCTTAAAAAAAAAACACTTCGGACTGACATAGTGATATTTACAAGTTTTCCACTGTGTGATTCATCTTTGAGGTGCATCACTTTTAACTTGGAATGTGTCAAAATACCTATGTCTCTTTAACCCAGGCATAGGAAATGACGCCGTTGCTTTCTAATAGGAATGTGAATAGCTAAAGTCACTTTATACACTGGAATATTTCTGCATTTCACATCCCCTCTACTAATAGTGGGTCTACACATGTGACAATCATGTTGTAGGACCCCTTGACCAAGTTGGAACCACAGCATCTATGATTTTATCATCCACTGCAGCAAGGCAGTGTGACGTTGTGTACTTTTTGTAAGGGACAGGCCAGGATTGTCACTTCTCCATGGAGGAAGGGGTCCCCCCGTCCAGGCCGGCAACTACAAAGGACAACAGGTAAGTACACACGTAAGGTAGATAAAACGTGTATTGCCAATTCACATTCCAACATATACTTGTATTCACTTACATTACACTGTCACTAACTATGCCACACATACTCAGCTCTCTATATACACATAAGTGCACTATGCCCACTGTAATGTGACACATAGCCCAACTGCATATATCATCCCTTACATCCAGGTTGAATGTAAAAGTGTACAAGGTGATATTCCAACACGTTAGTCTTTTCCATCAGTCTTCACACATACCTGCCTCAACACAGAGATGCATCAGTTCTTGTCAAGAAAGCCCCATGTCTACAACCAGTTCTAGATGATGCAGGAGCTAGGTTTACCATCTAAGAAGATGAAGATGACTACTAATTAATGGCTGATTATTTTCTTTTTAGTGATTAATAAAAAGTTATCGGGGGGAGTTTGTACTGGGTTTTATAAATTTGTAATTTTGGGTGATCGATAATTTATGTGAATTAATAATTTTCATGATGCATGTGGGTGTAACCAGAGAATTAATCATGTTGCCTTTGAAATAACCTATTTATATTGCATAGAAGTGGGATTAATAACATAGTATAGTTATGCCACATATTTGTGTGAGACACTATTTTATTAAATGGATGCGGTTTTCTAATATTTTGTTCATTCTGCTCGTGTTCATTCCTTTTCCCTACAATTTCGATGGAACACAATGTGCTATGATATAGATAGTAACTTTCTTTAGAAAGCATGTTTTGTGACTAAAGCTTTTCATTGCGCTCCCTATGTACTACTTGAAGGACTTTCATAAAAAGTTCTGATGTACGGCTGCAGAAGGATATTGATGAATGAGCCTTTGCTTGAGAATGTTTGACCTTGTACTTTACATTGCCAGATTGTAGTTGCTCAGGAAGAGAACTGAGAAAGTACTTTACTTCACAAAATGGAATGGGTTAGTGATAAAGGGTTTAAAATGCTGATTTTGCTTTTGATTAGTCCAGTGTTTTGCTAATTGGTATGTACAAAATGTTTCTAAAAAACTCTGTTTTTGACTGTTCGAGGTGACATCTCATTTTCTTCCTGAGACGCTGCTCTATTTATTTGAGACTTTTTCCTTTCTTTAGGATGCTGTCAGTACTGTATATGACTTGGACACTTAAAATCTAGTGAGACAACTGCTTAAATAGGGATTATTATATATTGATTTCTAATGTTGTGTTCTGTGTCTGAGCCTACATGGCATTTATTACATTTTCCTGTACCAGCTTTATAAACCCCTTCGCTGCCAGGCCTTTTCCCCCTCAGGTGCCAGGCCTTTTATTGGCTATTTGTGGGAGTTCAAGCTTAGGCCCTCATAACTTTTTGTCCACATAAGCTATGCACGCCAAATTTGTGTCCTTTTTTTCTAACACGTTAGGGATTCTAGAGGTACCCATAGTTTGGAGAGTTCCCCTGGAGGAACCCAATAAATTAGCCAAAATACAGTGACTAAGGAAACCTACCAAGACTGTGCATTTTTCAAAACAAGACACCTAGGGGAATCCAGGGTGGGGTGCCTTGTGGGGCTCTCACCAGGTTCTGTTATCCAGAATACTTTGCAACCCTAAAAATTTGGCAAAATAATTAGGTTTCCTTACATTGCAGCAACAGAATGCTCTGGAATCTGAGAGAAGCCACAAATTCCTTCCACCCAACATTTCCCCAACTCTCCCGATAAAAATGGTACCTCACTTGTGTGGGTAGGCCTAGCGCCCGCAACAGGAAATGCCCCAAAACACAACATGGACACATTACATTTTCCCAAAGAAAACTGAACTGTTTTTGCAAAGTGTCTAGCTGTGGAGATTGGCCTCTAGCTCGGCCAGCACCAAGGGAAACCTACCAAACCTGTGCATTTTTGAAAACTAGACACCTAGGGGAATTCAAGATGGGGTGACTTGTGGCTCTCTCATCAGGTTCTGTTACTCAGAATACTTAGCAAACTTAAAAATTTGGCAAAAAAAACTGTTTTCCTTCACATTTCGGTGATAGAAAGTTCTGGAATCTGAGGGGAGCCACAAACTCCTTCTACCCAGCATTATCCCACATCTACTGATAAAAATTATACCTCACTTATGTGGGTAGGCCTAGTGCCCGCAACAGGAAATGCCTGAAAACACTACATGGACACATCAAAATTATCAAACACAAAACTACCTGTTTTTGCAAGGGGGACACCTGGGTTTTTGGTCCTGAGCTCAGCAGCCACCTAGGGAAACCTACCAAACCCAGGCATTTCTGAAAAACTAGACACTCAAGGGAGTCCAGAGAGGTGTGACTTGCATGGATCCCCCAGTGTTTTCTCACCCAGAATCCTCAGCAAACCTCAAATTTTGCTAAAAAATCACATTTTCCACACATTTCTGTGTGGGATCACTGCACCAGCACACATTTCTTACCACCCAACATCCCCTTCAGTCTCCCAATAAAAATGATACCTCACTTGTGTAGGTGGGCCAAGTGCCTGTGACAGGGAAGAGACAAAAATGTGTCGAAAATGAGGTAGAACCAAAATTAGTCCAAAAGGGCAGTTTGAAAATAAAAGTTTTTAGGCTGACAATTGGGATAGAATTTTTATCAGTAGAGATGTGGCAATGCTGGGTAGTACGAATTTTGAGGATTCCTGTAGATTCCGGAAGGTGCCATCACAAAAATGTGGGAAAAATATACGTGATTTCAAGCAAAGTTGGAGGTTTGCAGGGCTTGTGGGTAACAACATGGTGCGGGTGCATGTGAAGCACACCACCCTGCACTCACCCAGATGTTTAGTTTTCAGATGTGTCTACATCTCGTAGATTTTTCTACATGGCAGTATCCAAAAAGTCCAGCCCTCACATTCCAAGTTAGACGATTTTAAGAGTTGGACACCCTCTCATGGCCCAAACGTAAAACCAAAGCCCAAAAGTTGGGGTGGGAGCATAACCATGGCCATACTGGTTGGTAGCCACCACTTCACTATTTGTTTTTTATTCCCTGGCATCTAGTAGGCTTTCTGCACCCCCTTGGTGGGCAGATGGACCTTACAAAAATAGGCTAATCTGCCCCTAAGAGGGGCAGAAATGGCCAACAGTAATGAGCCCCCATGGGGAGCAACCCTTGCCCAAGGGGCTGCCCCCCAAACAAAACACACAAGCACACACACACCAATCCCTGGTTTCTGCCCTGTCTGGGGGAAGCAATGGCCTAAAATTAATTTGACCCCCCCCCCCCCCAGAGGGGTCCCATCTGTAAAAAATAAAAAATGAAAAAAATCCCTAGTGCCTAGTGGTTTCTGCCCCTCCTTTGGGGCAGATCGGCCAAATTAAAATAGGCCGATTTGCCCCCAGGGAGGGCAGAAGTGGCCTAAAATAAATCTGTCCACCAGAGGAGAGACCCTTGCCTAAGGTGTTGCTCCCCTTGTGTGAAACTGACATAAAAAAAAAATCCATGGTGTCTAGTGGTGTCTGCCCCTAATAAAAATAGGTTGATCTGCCCCCATGGGGGCAGAAATGCCCTAAAATGATTTTTTCCCCCAGAGGAGAGACCCTTGCTCAAGGGGTCACTCCCCTTCATTGTTCATGTGAAAAAACAAAATTATCTCTGGTGCCTAGTGGCTTTGCCATCCCACGGGGGCAGATCGGCCTAATTAAAATATGCCAATCTGGCCCAGGGGGCAGAAATGGCCTAATAAAAAATTGCGCCCCAGAGGAGCGACCCTTGCTCAAGGGGTGTTCTCCTTCACTGCTTACAATAAAAAAAATCTCCCTGGCGTATAGTGGCATATGCACCCCCTGGGGGGAAGATCGGCCTAATTAAAATAGGCCATTCTGCCCCTGGCGGGGGCAGAAATAGCCTCATAAATAATTGCCCAAGGGGAGCGACCCTTGCTCAAGGGGTCACACCCCTTCTTCATTTTTGTATGTAAAAAAAAAACTCCCTGGTGTCTAGTGGGTTCTGCTCCCCATAGGGGCATATCAACCTAATTAAATTAGGCAAAACCACCCAGTGGGGGGGCAGAATAGGCCTAATAATAAAATGCCCCCCCTAGAGGAGCGGCCCTTGCCTACAGGGCTGCTCCCCTTATAAGTAAACACATTAAAACAAAATCCCTGTTTGCTTCACGATCAGGCAGCAGAAATGCTCAGAGAGACATCAGAGGAAATGAAAGGCCTTTCCTTTCCTTTGAGGATCCTCCCGCCCCCAGCCCGTGATCAGAAGAGAAATGCTTTTGCAAGGTGCCCCTACGTTGTCTAGGACCAATTTCCTGGACTTCGTGAGTGTGGCGACACCATTATAAGCGTGCACTACATATATGTCAATACATATATGTAGCTTCACAATGGTAACTCCAAATATGGCCATATAAGGTGTCTAGGATTGTGAAATTATACCCCCAATCCAAATCTGGTATGGGGGGACAATTCCATGCGCCCTGGGGGCTCTACCATGGTCCCCAGTACTGCCAAACCAGCTCTCTGAGGTTTCCACAGCAGCCCCAGCTGCTGCCACCTCACAGACAGGTTTCTGCCCTCCTGGGGATTGAGCTGCGCAATCCCAGGAAGGCAGAACAATGCATTTCATTTAGGTGAGGGGTGTTACACCCTCTCCCTTTGGAAATAGGTGCTACAAGCATGAGAGGGGTAGCCTCCCAAAGCCTCTGGAAATGCTTTGAAGGGCACAGATGGTGCCCTCCTTGCATAATCCAGTCTACATCGGTCCAGGGACCCCTAGTCCCTGCTCTGGTGTGAAACTGGACAAAGGAAAGGGGAGTGACGAGTCCCCTGTCCATCACCACCCCAGGGGTGTTGCCCAGAACTCCTCCAGAGTGTCCCTGGGTTTTGCAATCTTAGATTCCAAGGTGATGGGGCACTCTAGGAGCATCTGAGTGGCCAGTGCCTGCAGGTGACGTCAGAGCCCTCCCCTGATAGGTGCTTACCTGTGTAGCTAGCCAATCCCCCTTTCAGAGATATTTAGGGTCTCTCCTCTGGGTGTTTCCTGAGATTCTGATTGCAAGACTCCAGCAGGAATCCTCTGCATCCTTTACTTCATCTTCTACCAACGGAAATGCAGCTGAACCCTCCAGGAACTCTACAAACTGCAACAAAGAAGAAAAGACGACTTCTGCAACATTTTATCTTCAGTTCCTGCCAGCAACTGTTTCCAGCTCATGCATCCTCTGAGGACTGCCTGTCTTCAGCCTGCACCAGAAGAACCGAAGGAATCTCCCATACAGTGACAGAGTCACCTACCTGCTTCAGCAGGCACCCTCTGCAGCCATGACCGGTGGTGTGGTCCCCTCTCCTGATGAAGTGCGTGGATCCTGCAACACAGGTGGTGGACTGAAGCTGTCCTGATGGTCCTAAGGTCCAGCTGTTCAACTTTGGTGGTGATAGGAGCTTGCGTCCCCACTCAAGACAGTACCCCGTGCACCATGCGGTTTGCAGTTCCAAGGCTTGTGTGCGACCTTCCACGAAGTTCTTCGTGTACAGCATAGCTCCGGCCCCCAGCACTCCTTCCTGTGATGCACAGCTTCCTGAGTGGTTCTCTAGTGGCATGGGATCCCTTTGTGTCATGCTTTCTTTGTCCCTGTAATGTGGGACTCCTGTGCGTGCTGCCTGGTCTTCTGAGGGTTCTCTGAGTTGCTGAAAGCCGCCTCTGTTTCACACTCCTGGGTAGAGGCCACAAGGTCCCTTCTGGTACCGGGCAGCGCAATTTTACGCTAACCGTGAGCTTTGCGTGTGCCAAGGGTTGTTGGCAGAATCCAGTGATGCAAACCAGACTGCAATCTTCCATCCAGCATGGGACATCATCTACACTAACCAGGAACCCGCATCCGTCTTCTTGGGTGCAGTACTGACTGTTCTTCTTCACCTGTGGTTCTTCTTTTGCACCTTCATTTAGGTTAGCCAGGGCTCCTGGTCTCCCTGGACTCTTCAGCGCT
This sequence comes from Pleurodeles waltl, assembly GCF_031143425.1. Classification (NCBI taxonomy): domain Eukaryota; kingdom Metazoa; phylum Chordata; class Amphibia; order Caudata; family Salamandridae; genus Pleurodeles; species Pleurodeles waltl. The sequence goes on along the minus strand of NC_090444.1, from coordinate 1,107,311,080 downwards.
TCTTGGACTTGGTTCCCTTCTTCCATAGGTCTTCAGATCCAGGAATCCATTGTTGGTGTCTTGACGTCTCTTCTGGTTCTTGCATTATCTTCTACCACAACTTCTTGTGTGTTCTAGGATACTTACTGTGATTTACTCCTACTTTCCTGGGTTCTGGGGTGGGTTCCATTACTTATCTTTGGTGTTTTCTTACACTCGCAGCGCACCTCTACACACTACAATTGTCTAGGTGGAAAACTGACTTTCACATTCCACTATTCTAGTATACGGTTTGAGTTCCCCCTAGGCCCATTGCTATCCATTGTGATTTTCACTATTTGCACTGTTTTTAACTGTTTTTACAGCTATAACTGCATTCTAGTTTATATACTGTGTATAATACTTACCTCCTGAGGGAGTATAGTTTCTAAGGTATTTTTGGCATTTGTTTCACAAAAATAAAGTACCTTTATTTTTGTAACATTGAGTATTTTCTGTCATGTGTGTGTTAATACTGTGTGACTATAGTGGTATTGCATGAGCTGTGCATGTCTCCTAGATAAGGCTTGGCTGCTCAGCTACAGCTACACCTAGACAGCCTGGCTCCTAGGCACTGACTACATGTCACTAATAAGGGCTAACTGGACCTTTGGTACCCACTACAAACCAGGTTGGCCTCCTGCATGGTTTTATTAACAAATGAAGATGTATGATGTTGCTCCTCCCCTTCATTTCATCAATTTTGTATGTCCTTCCAATGAAGGTTTTCCCAAGAAAAGGACCCTGGAGAGAAGGCTTGCTTCATCTTTAGCTTTCTCTCCCTTCTCTCATTTCATAGTAGACAAATCCCTTCTTCTCTTCTTCCAAGCTATGGCTACTCATCCATTCAGGAATGTTTTTTTTCTTAATACAAATTATGGGAATTGTTTTGACCAGTTTCATAAAAGTTGGCAATGTGGTTTCCCCATTACCCTCCCCATTTTAATCTCTGGGTGTGTGGCATTTTTTTTGGTGGTGGCATGTTCAATTTTTTTGTGCTGCAGTGCTTGTTTACTGCATGAATGCCTAACGATACTGTGTGTACTATGATTGCTGTTTTATTCTGGTTTCATTGTTATATTGTGTTCTGTTTTAATTGTGTTATTTTGCTTTGTGTATGTGATACTGTTATGTTCTTTAATTTGCTTTAGTTAAAGCAGCATATGTACCCCTGACAAGCAAGAATTTAGCTCTTTCTAAGGTAGAAAAATAGAGCTGCACTAACTCTTCTATTGTTTAAGGTACCATTCAGCTCCAAACTATTCATAGACACTGGATCAGATGACCAAACATTTTTGTCTGGCACTTTTTTCTGTCCTTGGTGGTAAGTTAAGTTAGTGCTTGGTGCAAATTCCTTTTCCTGCCGTGCTATGAAAGGATGATTCAGGGGATTGTAGTATTTGACAAAAGTACACAAACTTGTTGTGTGAAACTTTGTTGCAGTGGTGAGGTGTTGTTTGGATTTTCATGTTGCTGTGTATTTGTGCTCCATTATTGCAATGTGATGTTGGGGTATTGTACAATGGTTGTTTTGTTGCTCTCTGTTTTAACAACTATTTTGTATTATGTTATGTTTTAACTATGCTGCAATGTTGCTTTGTGCAGGTTACTATGGGGCATATTTAAGAACCTCTAGTGCCACCAACCCTCACTTTTCTGATGCTCTGGTGGTGCTAGGCACTGCTCCATATTTAAAAGGAGGTGTAACACCACTTTTTTGTGGCGTTATACCTCCTTGTAAATATTGGCCCCTCCGATGCAGTTTTCTGCATCAAAGGAGCATGCAAAGTATGTTGCAGTGGGCATTCCACTGCAACACCCAGTGCTTTTGATGCTGCCTCAGATTAATGAGTTGTCATAAACCATGGGCGGCTCCAAAAACTAACAACACCCCCTCCCTGAAAGTGCTGCTACATTGGGGTCTTTTACCCTCTCTCTTCTTCCCAGGCTAGGAGTTGCTTGGCAGCCTGTCCGGGTCACACTGGTGAGGCTGTGAGGCCAGGAGACTCACTCCAGATGCCTTGCCTGGCAAGGGGCGTGACCACAAGAAGTGAGTGCAGAGGCCGATGCCGCACCCGGCTACACAGGCAATGAAAAAGAAGTGCTCTTGACATGTGCATGACCCCCCAGCACTGTGTGGTTTTTTCCCTGTGAGAGTCGCCTGGCAGGAGGTTCAAAGACTCCTTTGACTTCTGGGCGACTTGCGGGCAGCAGCATTGGGCACTGGGCGTTCATGACTGTTGATGCAGCCATCAGCTATGCAGGAGAGTGATCAGGTGGCTTCCACTGCTTGAGTGCCCACTGATCTCCCCTGCCTGAGGATTGATCTAATTACCGGGGGCACCTGACAGGTGGAGTTTCTGCTCTTGCTGATTGGTACGTGATTCCTTGGGCCTGGAGCACTGCCGGACTGCTTATGCCCCCCTCATGGCCTACTGTGCTGTACAAAGGCCCGAAGGGTGAAGGGGTATGACGGTGTGCTCCAACGAGCCATATACAGACATAGAGTACCCAAATGAAGCCAGCAAACACTGGATACCTACCTGCTGGGCATGACTCGTGTTCCCTAAACAACTCTACGATTGTGGATGTGCAGCGACTGCTGATGCTTCCCCCCTTGGCATATGAGTCACCATCTTCATGAGGCCAGAGTTGTGAAGAGTATACCCCAGCATAGCTTTGACCCTATTTGATTGACTGCTTTGCTTTCGTCTCTTGCCAGCTACAGTTTGGGGGCCACAAACAGCGAAACGTTTCACAGTTTGGGATGCACGTCCCTCCTGGTAGCCAATTCCAGAGATGGGGACAGGCGGGCAAAGACTAATGACACTAATGTAACTTGCCCCATGTTTGCCTTCCCTGACCTATTCAGACCTAAAGGGGGTTGCTGAGGAAAGGATGACAAACCTGGGTCCTAATGGGGTGGTAGGGGTGGCCTTGATGTTGAGACCACTGTTCCTCTCAACATAGCTACATCAGAGGAGGGACTGATGACAGAACTGGTAGATGCTAAATTGGACAAAATCCTTTCCACTATTGCCAAGACCAGACAAGATCTGAAGGGTTTAATGGACAATGTAGCAGTGGAACTAGGCCTCCTATGAGACAACCTGAGGAAACTTGCTCTCCTAGTCATGCATGTTGAAAATTTGCCGAACACTCTCCAACCCATGGTATTGGATCTAGAGGTGCAGGTTAAGAACTTCATGGCTAACATTAATGAACGTGAAAGTCAGGCGGGTGACTTTGAGGGGCAGTTAACTGGCAACAATATTCATGTCATTGGCTTTCTCAAGGGCACTGAGGGCTCGAACCAGGTGGCATTCTTTGAAAAGTATCTTGCGCAAATGGCAGCACCTACAGAGCTGTCACCTCACTACCTGGTTAAACGAGCAATCCAAGTGCTGGCGAGGAGGACACCACTGGGCTCGCCCCTTAGGCCAGTTGAGACCAGATTGATGAATTACAGAGATATACAAACCATCTATGAGTGGTATGCACCACAGTCTCTATTGTGCATGACAATGTGTGGATAATTCCATTCCTGGATTTCACTATGGTCATATAACACTGCAGGGCTTTGTTCCTGGGAGTGCAGAATAAACTCCAATCGATAGACTTGTCTTACTCACTGTTATTGCCTGCCAACTTGAAGGTCATGGTGAATAGATCCAGCTACTTCTTCAGTGAGCCAGCTGATACCTAGGACTGGGTGGAACAGCGGATTTACAAATCCTCAGTGCTTGCTACAGCGACAGTGCGGCCATCGCCAAATGTGATATGGCAGGCTCGGAGGCACCGGAATCAGAGAGATGGAAAAGTTGAACTTATTGAAGTCACCAGCCCAGGACTGAGAGCAACAGATGCAGGCACTATCGACTGCCACCAACCTGTGGGCCGAGAGGCACTCCCCGTCAGACCAGACTCCCAATGAACTGCTTTCTGAGGCAGACTCCAGCCCCTCAAAGGGAAGTATTACTTCAGTGGTCTTGTCGGAGGTCAAACTACAGACTGCGGACACAATGTTCCAAACTCAATTATGGTAAGGTGAGAGGGTCCCTCTGCGGAGGTTGCCCGCCAAATCCACTTGAACATGGGTACACGCGCTTGTCTGTTACCCTTTTGAAGGAGGAAATATACAGCTGTCTGCTCTCTCATGCCTAATTGTCGCTTGCTCACAATTTAACTGAACCCTGGGCCCGGTAGAACTCTTCGAGGTGACTCTTAGTCCTGATTCCATGATTAAGCAGGAATAGATCGAACACCCTTCTTTCTCTTTAGTTAAGTAGCCTGATGTCTCTGGCTAGGTGCAAGTTGGCCGTGTTGGGTCAGCCATTCCTGTTACTTTCATCAAGGGATGTTGTGTACTCTGATACACTACCCAAAGATCCCCACCAACGGTAATGTTAGCTGTTTGTTTCGGCAGTTGAAGTTGCTCGGCTGGCCTGGGTTTGGGAGTTGAAAGTTTTGTTTTTCTTGTTTACACTGCCATGTAGCAAGATCCAAGCTGGTCCAGAATCACCCCCTGTTCCTGTGGTCCGAGGAGGGGAGCCCCTGAACCCTAGGTCCCCCCTTACAGAGTGGACACTATGGCTAGGTTGATCCTCATCACACGGAATTCTTGGGGCATGAAGAAAATATGCAGGACAGCAATACATTAAAAGGTGGGATGCCCAAATAGCATTTATTCAGGAAACCCACATGTCTAAAGGCGAAGAGTCATGCCTACAGAAGCACTGGCATGTTCAATGCTACAGCACCATATACTTAGGCTTTGGCAGATGACTCTTTAAATAGGTAAGGCCCTCAGTGCCCTTCAGATGAGTGGCCATGAAGATAGACCCCCCAGTACGCTATGTCTTGTTGGAGAAGCAGTGAGATGATAGAGCCCTGTTGTTAGGATGCATGTACATGCCAAAAGTGGCATAACAGTCCATCTTAGCATGCCTTTCGGTTGTTCTGACTATGCAGGTGCGCATACCTTGGATCATTGGTGGGGACTTTAATTGTGTCTTACACCCGCACCTGGACTGCTCACAGCTGCCCCTGCTGACCTTCCCTGTGGGGGCTGCTGCTGTGTGACTGTCCCAGTGGCTCATGCATCGGGCCATGATGGACAGTTGGCATGTTTTAAACCCAGATGCCAAGGACTATTCTTATTACTTGCCGCCACATGACCAGTAAGTGCACCTGTACCACATTCTTTGTCATCACACCATTAAATTACATGCCATGAGCACTGAGTATCTGAGAAAGACCCTGTCAGACCATAACTGACCCCAATTTCACCTGGCATGGGGGTGCTGCACCCTCCATTTCCTATTTGGAGATTTCACTCCGCCATGTTGGAGTATCCAGTCTTCTGGGACATGACAAACACCGCTCTATCCAACTACCCGATGGAAAACTGGGATACTGCTGCGTCTAGACTGATGGACTGGGAGGCTATGAAGGTAGTGCTGTGGGACCATTGTACACATGCAGTGGTGGCCGAGAGAGCTGACCTGCACTGAGACTTGGCCTGGGTGGAGCCTTCTTGGGGTGTCTAGAGGTGAAGGTGAGGGCCATCCCCAATAGAGGGCCAGCACTGGTGAAAGCAAGGGGATGGCATGCTTTCCTTGTCAATAACTTGAGATGCCTGGTTTATAGAGCATACCAAGCCAAGATGCCAGCTGAAGATGACAAATTTGGTTGGTTGCTTGTGTGGCTGTTGAGTACTACTCCGACAGCCCCCATCACTACGATACAAGTGTCCCCGACATAGCTGGCCAATAGCCAGATGGACATACACTGACCATTCTCATGTACTTTATGACCCCCCTCGTAGATTGTCAGATATCAATCCAGGAGTTCCTCAGCAAGGTTTATCTATTATTGAGTCACTAGATAGAGAGGAACTAAGCGTGCCCATTACAGAACAAGAGATCCAGGGAGCTACTTGAGGTGCGGCCACAAGTAAAACCCCAGGCCTGGATAGACTACCTGTCAAATTTTACAATGCCTGTGTAGTCCTATTAACCACTAAATTGCTGGAGTAAAACAACACTGCTCTGACGGAGAGATGCCTACTGCGGGCACTTCGCTTGGTGCTACTGGTCTCACTAATGAAACCAGGCAGATCCAATAGAAATAGCATATACTGATCCCTGTTCATGCTCAGAATGGACTACAAAATACCAAGTAAGATCATTACAGTGAGGCTGGTAATTCATCTGGACAAAAATGGTTTTATATCTGGAAGACATAAAACACTTAATATGAGTTGGCTCCACCAAGTAATTGAGATGGCATCTGCCAAATAGCCTTATGCAGCATGGGTAGTGTTGGTCCTTGAAAAGAGGCTTGACACCATTGATTGGGGATATATTTTCTCAACCTTAAAATCTATGGACGTAGATGAATGGTAGCAGAAGCGCATAAGGCTCTTCTATTTGTAGCATATGGCACAGGTGAAAATAGGGCAGTGTGTCTCAGCACAATTCCTATGAGCAGGGTTACGTGCCATGGGTGTTCTCTCTCACTACTCCAGTTCACATTGGTGATGGACCCACTGGCACAGAGGCTTAGACAACGTGGCCAGGTATGGACCATACCTGTGAGGGGGTGCTGCAAATCGTCTCTTTATGTGCAAACGACTTTCTGATATATGCCTGGGACATACAAGAAGGCATTAATGAGATAATGGACGCTTTGTCGGAGTTCTGTGTTACTTCGGAATTGGGTACGAACTTGTCAAAGACATGCATGTATCTGCTTCACCTGGACAGCCTGCCACTACAATTGGTGATAGACACACACCATCTCCACTGGAAGCCACATTCTTTCCGATACCTGGGCAGAAACACATACTATCCCACCCAGAACCTCATAGATGGCAACCTCACGAGAGCTATTGCCTCTCTCTGTCCCCAATTAACATTCTAGAGCACGCTCCCACTTTCAGTGCAAGGCAAGGTGTCACTGTTGAAAATGATACTTTCCCACCTGTTGCACTATTTCCATAATCGTCCGGTGGGCATATCCCAGAGTACTTTTCACACTCTCTGTGCCATGATGTGGTGTTTCCTTTGGCACAAGGGCAGACAGAGAATAGCACTGTGTAAAATGCAATTACCAGAGTATAAGGCAGCCTTAGGCCCCAAACTTCAAGCTCAGTTACAGTGGCTGGAGGGTGGTATGTGGAGGAACTCAGCATGCCCTCTGAGACTCGCGCACAACAGGAGGTGCAGGAGGTCTTCTTACCACGAGGAGTGACCCAATCCCCCTATACCTACTAGGGATTTAGCATAGATCCATCCAACAGTCCAGGATCGTGATCAGCGGAGAAAGGTTGACGACATGGCAGATAGCTGGTGTGGGCACTCTGGGTGCTTTATTCCATGGTGGTGTGTTAATTCCTTTTGACCAACTGAGAGATGACAATGACCTTCCAGCAGGACATTTCCTGGCTCACGGTCGGATGGTGGCTTAACTGGGCCTCCTATGGCAAATCGTTGACACAGGACTTGATCAACACCCACTTGTACTCTCCTTTCACACCATAGGTGACGGCTGACCATGATAGCATGTCTTACACGTGCCATCTCGCATACCTTACAGGACCCCTTGTTGGCAACTCGTAGGAATTGGGAGAGGGACATAGATTGGGAGTTTACACAGAAGGAATGGGATAGGATACTCCTTCATCCATGGAAGTTTTCTCTCAGCACCAAATTCTATTATATATATATAACACAATATTGTAGACTGGGCTTATCTGACCCCAGCGAGACTCCAAAGATTAGTTGGATCTGCCTCAACCTGCCTGCGATGTAGTGAGCCTGATGCCTATATGGCACATATGTTTTGGAACTGCTCCATGGCCAAAGACCTGTGTCGTGAGGTCACAAACACACTAGCTGACATATCAGACCATACTGACCTCAACTACATTGAGAGTGGCATCTTGAGTTTTTTCAGACATAGGAAACTATGGAGTGTTATGAACCACTTCATAGATCTGGCAGTGCTGATGACCCCTAGGCTGATTGCATTCACTGGAAGGCTGATGCACTGCCCGGATTGGGATACTAGTGCAGGGTGATGTTCAAGTGGGGCAGGGGCAAGGTGGTGGAATTGCGGTGGGAGGAAGTGCAAGTACTGTGTAAGCCACCCATAGCAGCAGCCTGGGAAAGAATACTAGAAGACTTGCAGGTGCCTCAGAGGAACTCCCTGCACAGGACTGAGATGTCTACACTGCTGACACGGAGAGCAGTGGCTGAGGTGCACTGCTCCCCCTCCCCCATACACATGCTAACTCATTGTAAAGGTAAGATAAAAAGGGCACAGGGGTTTCCAAGCTTTTCAAAATTTGGGATCCCCTGGAAGTAGTGCGTGCTGGTGGAGCACGTGTATTGGTGAGTGAGGGTCACTTCCTGTCCTCTGTTCCTCCTGAATAAGACTGCTGCTGACGAGGGCTATTGTTTATTATGTTCTAGTTTCATATTTAATTGAACCAGAAGCTTCTGTTAAATCCTTAGAAATGTATCTTATGTACAGTGATTATGGTGGGATCATATTGCCTTGACATGTATAAACGGTCAGCGGGACTGTTCTGTAACCTGTATTAAGAATGCCATGAAACACAATAAAGAGGGTTAAAAAATATACATATTGACCAAAAACCAGTAGGTGCTCTGAAGGTTCCTGTGACAAGTAACCGTTTTTCATTGTTTAAGGTGGTGAAATAGAACTGTTCCAGCTCTTCAACTATTTAAGACACTAGTTAGACCAAAAACTGTGCCAGAGACAGTTTCTCAAATTAACACCAGCGGTAGTCATTTAAACTCTCATTACGAGTTTGACAATGCAGAATTCCTGTAAGGTATTCTACACTTCCCAGCCTTACACCTAGCCTGATGTTTTTGTGCTTGGTTTTCCCATTTGCTGTAACAATGGACCGGGATTTACTTACTGGACGAAAAAGCTAGTAAAATCATGTGAGGCTTCGGTGGCAACACCAGTCAGGTCTCATACCCCAGCCCACCGAACCTCCTTTTCTGGCAAAGGGTAGGATGCAATTCTCCCTCCAGCCAGGACAGTTTCTCGCCTTACCTCTCAGACCCTGTCCACTCCTCTTCCTCCACCTCGGTCATGTACAGAAACCACTGCCCTCAGAGCAGGAGGTAAATGGGAATTGGTGAATTATGTGAGGTGCTACACCCGCTAAAATTGGGTCCGCACTGTGGAGTGTAAAATGTAAATGTAATTACATTGGCAGAGTGCTACCTCAGGGTACCCGCAATTACGTGTGCAGATATTGCACCTCGCATTTACTGTGCAACGGTAATGAGGGCCTATATGTCATACGAACCCTATCTTAACATGGTAAATCTGTTTATTATAGAGCAAATTCTGTGAATTAACGGTAGAGATAAAAAAAAAGAGCTCACGGAGCTTTGAACAATGTCTAGTATACTCTTCAATTATGCTAGCACATCTTCCACCCATATCAGGATTTTTTCTTGTGGCCTGGATGACGCAATAATTTCTCTCAAATTAGTTGTTGCCAGTGTTCGGTGTTGTGGCTGCTTGACTGAACACAGCGATGCCGACACATTGAGCATGTGTAACGCTCATGAGTGTATTGAAAGTCACTGTAATCACTTGAAATTGCAAATCATGTGTCGTGCTGTCTCTGATTTATCAGAACATAATATCTTCAGATTCCCGTGGATCGTTTTGAATGGCATGCCCTTGAAGCTCACATACCACCACTGTGCACATCATCTTCAAACGAGACCATTAAAATGTGTTTTGAAAGACCTGAACCATTATGTTCTTCCCTTTACAAAGCACTTTTGATTGACAGTGTCCCCAAGAACTGGTAACTTTTTATTGCTTTGCCATTTGGAACGAGAGCTCTGCCTGGACAGTTAGGAGAGACGATTTAGACATGTTCGCCTTTCTGAAATAAACTGCTACTTTTCAATATTTGGATAGCTTCTCCTTGTGCTATTTATATTTGAACCTTAAAAAATGCAATAGAAAAAATACGGCAACAGTGTTTGAGCTCAAACTGAGACAATTATCCTCCTGTTATAGAATGAGTATAAGATCTGCTTTTAACATTTTACTAAATGTACATTTTAACCTATACTTTGATACTTAGTTGTCCAACTTTAACCATATCAGGCTAGAAGTTCGGGCTATTTGAACGGTCGAAAAGGCTCTGTCCTGTACAATCCTTTTTGTTATGTACTAATCCTATTTTAGGAGACGGGAAAGGATTCGGTACCTGGAAGAGGTGCATTGTAAACATCTCTTCAAGATAACAAATAGATTTTTATGGATAAATGAAAATTTGCTTGAAAAACATTGAAATTGTACTGACTCTCAAATCAGAGTGATAACAAATTTATAAAGAGAAGAATCATTCCACTTCGTGAATTAAAAGAAAAAAAGGTTACTGGGGAGTGGGCAGTGGTCTGCCAGACCAGGGACATTTTAAGGATTTTGGGGACTGGAAATAACATATTTTAGGGTCCCCTGTTTAGAACAGCTGTTTATTTGTGATGTAATTTGAGCTCTTTCATGCTGTCTTTGGTCAGGTCACTGACAGTGTACAGGCATATTTGTCCAAATTCTAAATGTGTTTGCATTTACTATTCATGGTTAGTGACTTCTTTTCAATATGGTAACACACAGCAGCTCACTACTATTACTGCAAATAGGCTGAGACACCTTCCCATTTCTCATATGTGAGATCCTGTTTTGATCTAAGAGAAACTTTTTTTATGGGGTGCTGCATGACATTTTTCTGTAAAGTGTTTGTAAAAGACTCACACAAAACCCACATTGAATACATGTACAGAAAACAGTATTTAAAGCAACCTATTTAACGAATATTTCAAGGTCAGCAGGGCAAGACTCTCTGCAGAATAGAGCTAGCTCTATTAGGGAGCTCCCTCAAAGGCTGCAGCCCTGGGCCGGCACCTACTTTTCCCATGCCATAAATGTCACTGCATGGGACCACTGTCGAATCTCAAACAAGCCAAAAAATTTAACTGTTCTTTTTAAATGCAGCACTGTTTCCTTTATGGAAAATAGTCTGCAATTAAAACAAAAGTTTACTTTATTGAAGTGCATTCACAGACACAGTGGTCCCAGCAGGTCACCATCCATTTAATGGTCTTTAACTGGAGTGAGTAGCAATTTGTGACCTACCTTATGAATATTAAAGAGTAAGGTAGAGTAGTGACCCACTCCAAATGTAAATTTTCTGAAACAACCTAGCTGTAAAAGATTTACTGGCCACAAAATTACTGATGACAAAGGGCTAGACGTACGTGCAATTGGTTGCAAAATAGTGGTTGCAATTTGCAACCAGTAATTTTGTGACAAGTGTGGTAATTTGTGAAGCAACCTACATACTAAAAGGTTGTTTTTCAAAATACCGATTCGTAGTGGGCTGCAATTTGACCTACTGCATGAATAATAATGAGGTAGGTCACAGTTTGTGACCTACTAGGATTCGCTGCCATCACATGGACCGAGGCCTGCTTGGGTCAGCCAGCCACCATGTCTGTGGTTGCTTTTAAATAAAGCAATCATTTGTTTTCAATTCAGTTAATTTTTCCTAAAGGTGAAGAGGATGTGTTCAAAAATACAAACTAAAATATTTAATATTTAAATATGTAATATTTTTTAAGAGTATGCAGTGGTCCATAGGACCATGGCCTGCTTTTAATTATTTAAAAAAAAAAAAACATTCTCAAAAAGGAAGGGGTCCCCAGGGACCTCTTCTCACTTGTGAATGGTTTACCACCAACTTTGGGTTGTATGAATGTTTTACAACTGCATTGCAGTTGCAAAATATTGGTATATACCACTAGGATTCAATATTTGGAAGGGGTGTCCTAAACACGCCTCTTCCAAATACAAAATCATGATTAAGTCACAAGCCTAAATTACAATCTGGTAATGTGTTACCGAACCCAAAGTTGGGCTTGATACATTAAAAAAAGCTTGTTTGTGTTTGCAAACAGATTGATTCTGCAAATTGAGCTGTATGCGACTTCAAAAGGCTTCATACATCTAGCCCAATTTTGTTACAAGTATTTTGCAAGCTGTGAATAGTGCATATTTGTTGTTGTTTCCATTCACGCCGCATTTTAACCCATTGTAGCCACTTATGAGCACACTCGCACCAGATTACAAACACATGGGAAACATTTAAATTGACTACATGCGCGGATGAGGATCTAGGTTAACCCTTGATACATGTTTCATCCATATTTATCGAAATGATAAGCATTGGTGGAGGGTATGTCTTGATGCTGTATGTTCATGAAAAAGTGCCATACTGGTCACAAATGTTAACCCAGGGTTCCAGAAACCAGTGTTACAGTTCAGTGACATGCCCTGCCAGGCCATCAGGATGAGAAAAGAAAGTGTTTATTTAAAATGTGTGTGTGGGGGGGATATTTTTTTTCATGTTTTCTTTGCTGTATGAGTCCAGCCAAATAACCCATACTCAGCTACCACAAGGGGATAGAGGCTACCAGGCCCATGTGGGAAAGTGTCTCATTAGCGGAGAAGGGAGGGAGGAGAAAGATGTCAGCAGGCTGCTCTGCTGCTCTCAAACTGCCAAAGTTGATTGGGGTCATAGGCTCTAAAAGAGTTTGCTCAGGGCACAAAGTGAAGCCAGCTTTTGCAGGTATTCCCTGTTCTGATAACATCCTATGATTATTGTATAAAACGAAACGGGCACAGACTCTCTGTCTATTTTTCCTTACATTTTTAGTAGTCAGTTTACAGCAATTAAATGTGACTCCAGTCAAGAATAGTTTCTGACCAGGAACAAAGTGTTTGTAGAGAACAATGGGCACATAAAAACATTGGCATCAGGGTGGATAGCACCACCCATATAATATAAACAGAACATGTTAGAAGGAATCAGTGCTCTCTTAACATGCCATATAGGGTAGTTGAGTTTCCACAAGTCTTTAGGGTGAAGCTTGAGGTATATAAACTAAATCCTGGAGACACTGATCAGACTTAGATGCCTTACCTTGCATCCAGTATGTAGCCACACCCACACACCTTTTGGCCTGTATCAGTGCCATGATGACAAAGCACAGTATTGCTTTCAGGAGGCCCGATGTGGCCCCAAAAGAGCCATAAGGGGTGACAGTGGCAGAATGATCCTCACCATGTCAGCTATCAGTTCAAACACAATGATCGACTAAGTACCTTAGGGCATGACAATGTCACATGGATAACGGTTTCATTTAGCGTTCCACATTTCTGACCTCTACTGTACTATTTGGAGTAAATGTTGCTATTCACTGTGAAGTGTAATAAAATCAATGTAAAAAACTTTAATTGGGTTGATTTGTTCCTATAATTGTATTCTGTGTCCTTAAGCTGAATGAAACAATAAGACAAACATTTATCTGTCAGTTGATATCCTAACTTCTCCCAATCCAGCCTAGTTTTCAAGGGGAGGTCTTAGTGCTCCAGTTATAACCTGTAAGTATAGAAAGGAGAGAGATATACCCAATTCAGCTCAGAGCATAAGCTTAAGGCCAAATCTACAAGAATTTGGTGCAGGGCAGTCATCTTGCTGTGCTGCTCTGTGTCAAAAAGAAAGGGCAGGAATGTGCAGTATCTATGCAATACAGTGCATCCACGTATACCTGCTGTTTCTCGTAATTCCAGGTTCAAATGAATTAATTTTTACTTTCTGCATAGCGCTTACTTTACACCTTGCAAAATCAATAGTTTTTTTGCGACTGCTACTGTGAAATGTCCAAGATGTGGGGAGTTGGGGGCAGAAATATACCATATGGTATGGTCCTGCCCATCCTTACTGGGGTTCTGGGAGGTGGTTATGAACTGTGTTCATGAAATCATTTTACGAGGGATCACTTGGACACCCAGGGCCTGCATCCTTGGGAGATACCCTCGCCCCAAAAGGAGGAAAACCAGTATTAAATTTAACAACTTGGCATTGATTCTGACAAAACTAGAATTGACAAGGCATTGGGAGTCTGTGCAAGTCTCTCAATTGATTAAACGGTGACAACAACTGATTAAATGGTCACGTCTTCAAAGTGCTGGGTTGTTTTGAGAGCTGAAGGTTGGGGGGAATGATTGAAAGGGCTAGAGCATGGGATATCCTTGAAGACTGCTTGTTGGCCTGGACGATGACATGGATACACCTAATAGCTCCATGATTTCTCCAGAGGATCTAGAGGGTGATAATAGCTGAACTTGCATGGGTTGTCTTCAGCGGGATTTGGAATTACTGTGGTGAACTTTGAAGATGCTGGCCATTGTGGCACTCTACATATGACAGCATGGCAGAGAGTAACTCTAGGTGGGAGAATGAGTTGTTCGCTAGTTAGAAGCTGCAGTGGGCAAATGGTATGTTTGAATACATTTTGCTCTCAGACTGTACTTCCTTGTGTGTCATTTTTAGCCTATTTATTATATGTACTTGCTTGCTTCTCATTTTTAACATAGTGTTTATGTGCTATCCTGGCAGCTATTGCTTTATGTTTTTCATTGGAAACAATAAAATTATGCTTAAAGCCCTGTCCCTTTCAACAGCGCTGGCACAGTTTTGACTTTCAAGTGCCAACGCAGGCACCCTTCCACCATGGTGCAAGGGTCTCTGCATTGTCCGCAGGGCCACCTTCCCACACAAAAACAATCTCAGGAGGCGTTTTCCTTTTTCAATTTGTGCTGCAGAATGCAGTACCCATATAAAGAGAAACAAACATGGAGGAATGAAGATATTTCACCTCGTTGCACCTCCCCTGGGGAGGCATAGGTTTTGGCTCATTCCAAGGTTTACACACTTTTGTAAATCTGGGTTGCGTCAAAATCCATGGGTTTTGCATGGGTGAAAAAAAAACACCCCAGTCCCTGGCACAGAGTAAGGCAATGCAGGGATTTGTGCTGCTTTGCTCTACTCCATATCTGTGAGGCTATTGAAACTCATGCAAAGTGGCTCTGCGTGGCCTCATAGATTGATTGAGAGGTTTGTGACACCACTGCATTACTAAAAGTGACCCAACGGCCGTGAAAGCTTCTCATAAATGTGCCCCTTTGTGAGCAATGTAAATTCCATGGAAGTGTTGGGAAAATCTAAAATCTGCCATTTTGACAGTGAATCTAATTTGATGCTAAATCAGAACAGATTGGGGACTGCCACCACCCTTTGTATGTTTGTAGTCACGAAGGATGAGAAACTCCCCATTAGGAAACATTTCTCGAAGTGTTATTATTCCTACAGTTTCACACATTTTCAAAGCAAGTTTCTTCAATGTGGTTGGGAGAAACAGATTATTAATCACTGGCAGCAGTAGAGAATATGGTTGTACGGTGAAAATATCTCCATAGCTTCCACTACGCTTCACATGGCTACTTCTACACCACCTGTCTTGACTGATAGTTGTGTACAGAGTAAGAGAGGCATGGTGAGCAAAAGAACAATGGATTAAACCCAGAACTGTGACTGGCGTGAGTGTTTGAAAAGTACCAGCACTCTGTCCATCATCCTTTTGTGTTGTTAAAGTTGCTCTAAGTGGGAAGGGAATGTCCAGATGTGGGTCCTTTGTTCGCTACACCACTGGATTGAAGTTAGCCTGGCTGATGAAGGGTGATACCCTGAAACCAGTCCCAGGATGCTTGTTTCCTGTCCAGGGAGGACCTGGCCTGGCAGTTCGAGCTGGATTGTTCCCATGAGGAACAAGGTCAAGACTGATTTGCATATGGCTGGGTGCAGACTGGGGTGACGTCGCAAGCAAAATAATAATAGATTAAACCCAGATCTGTGAGTGGGAGTGAGTGTTTAAAAGTTTCAACACACCGTCCATCATTTTATTTTGTTTTGTGATGTTGCCTGACAGGGAAAGGGCAGAAATGTGCCACATCTATCATAATATGGCCCATTTCTGCCTTTTTCCTGCACTGGTGCACAACGTGCTGCCTCCACCAACGCAGGCACTCATGCACCATGGTGCAAGGGTGCCTGCATTGTAAGCAGGATTATGTTTGTGGAGGAAGGGGCACCTTCCTGCATAAAAACAATTCCCTGAGGCATTTTCCTCTTTCTATGTGTGCTGCAGAAAGCAGCATATATAGAAGGAGGAAAAGCAAGACAAAATAATTTTGGCACATTCCTGGGTGTTCCCAGGGAGCACCCTCACAGTATCCATGGAACGCCACCCTGGGGCAGAGTAACGCAATGCAGAAATTTGTTCTGTGTTGCATTACTATGGATTTATCAAGCCACTCAGGGCCTCACAAGGTGGCCTTGCATGGCTTGATCAATCACAATTTAAGGGCTGTGTCCCTTTTGCACCTCATTGGGGGGTGTAAAAGCGATGCAACCCTTTGATCAATTTGCCCCTGAATGGTAATTTAATTTAATTGTAATTGCATATGAAACACCAGATGTCGTAACTCTGTGCCCTTTACCCACCACCTAATAATACATGTGGGGAGTGAGGGATGCTCTATAGTAAGAGTAATTGGAGAATGATCAGACAGAGTTCTAGGCCGTTTTCTGGTGTCCCAACATTGACAGCGACATTATCCACTTATCAATAGGAAAGCACATTACATGCACACTGGAGTAATATGTAAACTCACCATCTGTTGGATGGAAATTCCATCATGCATCCACCAGATCATATAATTGCATTATGTGTGACAGAGCCATACCTACCCTTAAGGGCTTTCTATGTTCAACTGACATTCTATACAGGTGCCAATCACAATAAATAAGTAACCCTGGACCATGTTACCAGTCACAATTATGATCGTTCATCACAACGTGGTTCTCATCCCCTTAAAGAAAGAATTTTTTTTTTTTTTTTAGTGACCCCTTGCATGGCTTTCCAATTTGGGGCACAGTACTATGCACTTACACAACTGTAAATGGCAGATCACCGGCATCAAGCTATCTATCCACATTTCCACATGAAGCAGTATTCTGATGTGGGGCACAGTACTATGCAGTGATCAATGTCATACTACCGGCACGCTGAGGTGCAGAGATTGAGCATTGCTTATTGTATAATGATACTTAGATGAGTTGCACTAGGACAGAGACAGTGCATGATGATATAACTCACACCGGGTGGATTGTCCTTTTCTATGTAACAGTGTGTGGTAAGGGTATAACTTGAGTTCTGAAGAAAAGGTTGGCCATTCTTTTAATTATGCGCACTTCTGTGTATAAGCAAGTCTTTTCAGTGTCTGTGTAAAAGGTTTTGTTTTTTTATATGTTTTTGTTTTTCTGTGCCTCATTTGAGATTTACATCATGTCATTGTTTCCTTCCCAGGACCACATTTGAGCTTCACAGACTTGTGAATAGGCGAGTTAAGTAAAAAAAAAAATCAGTTTGCATGTGCATCCACAAGTATATATGCATGTAGCCTATGGCACACACCTCCTTGGGAGACTTCATTATATATCTGTCCTGATGAAAGCCCCGGACCTTACAGGCCTTCAAAGGGGATGAAACATGTCCACTCTGATTAATATTCCAATTTAGCCTAGGGTCATGTGCAGGGTCAGGTGAGCGCTATGTTTGCTTACGATAGAGCAGGACCCTTTGCAGATAATGAACTATCTGGGCACTGCTCAGGTGGACATCTTGTCAGAGGACCGGGACACCTCTCCACATCCAAGCCCTTTGTTTCAGCTGTGGGAGCCAATTCACAGCTAACCAAGGAGCTATTCAGCTCATGGTTGATACCTGGAAGCTAAGGCAAATGAGCTTATAGAGGATCTAGCACTAAGACTCACTTGGGGGGACTGCTTTTTAAAAGGAGGGTTTATGCCATTCCAAAGGGGTTATTTCGACAGATTGAATTTGCAGTTTAAACATGCACATTCAAGCTACTGAGGGCAGACCTACAGTCATGTTTCCAATGGTCACTTTCCTTGTGGCACAATATATTCTGCAGTCCACAAGCAACATTTAACTAACTGGCCCTGTGCACACACAGTACCATATACTAGGGACTGATAGGTAAGGTAAATAGGTCAACAAGTAGTATAGTCAATTTCACCTTGTTTTAGGGGTCAGATCACATGAACTGTAGCCTAGTTAGCAGAGTAAAACAAACATTTGCAATGCAATAGGTCTCACATTTGTGATGGTTAGAGCTGTTGGCTTTGTAAATGACAATGTATTTTACCTATGTGTTTTGGTTTGGAGTGTAGTGGATGTATGCCAGAAGCAACCTTCCCAGGCCTGTCGCTGCAGGAGAGAGGACACAAGGCTGCCATCTTAGGAGTATCTTTGCCTCATGCCTACAGACTGGCTGTGATACCCTAGAAATGCAACCCTTTCTAGTGTGTTTACCTAAACTTTTATAGCACCAATCAAGCCACAAATTGGCACCTTCCTAGCATTTAACCCGGAGAATGCGGGGGCCAAAAGAACAAGGAGCAAAGAAAAGGGGGCAGCCATATGTTTCTCTGTGTTAAACTTTTAAAGGAATTATTCCTCTACGTTGGCAATACCAGCCTAACTTTTAAAAACAATGACTGTAAACAAAGAGAATAACAGAAGATGCAGCTTAACTGAACTGTAGGCTTCAAATGAGTGCAGATTGGTGAAACGGAGCTTCAGTGATAGATGGGCTGACCGGATAGGTTACAGAGGTGTACCTTTGGTCAGTGTATTAAATAGAAATACAGAAGTGCTGGTACTCTGTATTCATTTAAAGCACTGCCTTGGGTTAATACTCTTATGATAGCCCTCAGCTCAGGACTGGACTCTGTTCAACAGATATGTGTACCTGAATCTCCTGGGATTAGACAGTGTCCTTTCAGTGCATATATTTGTGCACTGGCTGATGGTTTTGAAGTCAGAATTATCTCTGTTGGTGTGGCTACTCAAAATTTGAAGCCTTTGCCTTGCCATCTGGACCACTCAGAGTTGAGCTGGAGACCTCGGTTTGCATGGTAGAGAGTTTTTTTGCCGAGATCGCTGCTGCCCAATGAGGCTCCTACAGAGCATGTTCATTGGCATTTTTTCGGGCTTTGAAAATGATTCAACTATATGTTTTTTTTTGGGAATCCAAGGCAGGTCCAGAACCATGTCAGAGTTTCTTGAGATCCACAAGATAAATTATTCAAAAGTATTGTATTGAATTTATTTACACAGTGGTTACCCTGCAAGCCTGGCATGCATCCTGCACTGCTTGTTGTCACTGCTTGTTGCATTATACAGAAAAAGAGTTCAGTAAAGACAACACATTTGGGATACATAAGTACAAGCAGTGTCTGGTCCTGGTGGCCACAGTTTGTGAAACAACAGTTCTCCTGTTTAAAACATATCCTGCCCATGGAGTCTTAACTGTTACTGTCCGGGATTGACTTTAAGATATAGTCCTTGGGGTGTGTACCCATATAAACAAACACACTTATAATCCTATAGACACAGGGAGGTGTGGTTTAGTACTGAGAGGAACACCAGTAGAAGCAGGAGTGAGAAAAGGGCCAGTTGATAGGGGGAGAAAGATATTTTCTTGACATTGATTTTCCATGCACTTGGTAATCACAGCAATCATAGATAATGCATAGAGTTTACATCAAATGATACATGGGAACTTAGTGGAGTGGTTACATAAAGTCTGGGGTTGGAAGAGAGGAGAGCAGGTTAAACATTACTGGACTGTGACAGACAGGAGTCGAGAGGGTGATGTGGAAGTGCTCTGCACCTGTGACAGTGACTGTGTGTGTGGAGGGGTATTTTGAGGTAGTGCCTCTTCAAACAGGAAGTAGTGCCATTCAGCATCATTTTAGACAGCACTTCCGGAAAAGGCATCTGCAAGGTCGCAGTAGCTGTGAGGGGACTGTCACCAAAGCCATGACACAAGTGAATTCTGAGAGGAGAAAGGGTTGGAGTTTTCTCCACTTTTGTGCCCTATGATACGCTGCTTCTCTCACTGTGGTACCCTTGTGTTATTTTTTGCACTCTACTCAAGTCAGTTGGTTAATGCACCCACTGCAGATGTCTTGACAGAACTCATTACATTCCTGACATAGCTTTTTCACCTCTTCATCTCTGCAAGGTTGATACAAATGAATTATAGTGATTTTGTAAAGAATGGCATGTGCTTTGCACTGCTATGAAATGGCAGAACCTGTATTACCAAGCGCTATATAAAAAACTCTAGGGGAGAGGATGTGGTGTAATGGCCAGAGCTGTTGGAGAGCACAGTTTGAGTCTCAACGCCGGCTTAACATCATGTGATTATTGGGAAATTACTTAGGCCCTCATTATGAGTCTGGCGGTTTTGAGATGACCAGACTCACGGTGGTGGTTGGACCACCGCAGTCGGACCGCCGACATTGCCAGGTTGCTGGCAGCCTGGTGGTCCCGGTGGCTGTAATCTGCCAGGGCAGCGCTGCAATCAGCGCTGCCCTCCAGATTACAAGTCCCCATACCACCAGCATTTTAATGGCAGTTCCACCGCAATGGAAAGGCTGATGGAATGGGGGTGTCAGGGGTCCCCTTGGTGCCCCTGAACTGCCCATGCACTCGGCATGGGCAGTGCAGGGGCCCCCATGCACAGCCCCATTGCGCATTCCACTGCCCGAATTATGCGCAGTAGAATGCCCGACGGGTGCTGCTGCACCCGCCACACCGCTACATTGCTTCCGGCTCGATTACGAGCCGGCTACAATGCTAAGGCCCTGTGGTGAACTCAAATTAGGGCTGGCAGTTTTTGGAGCGCCCAGGTGGTCTCTCAGTGGTTTGAGTTTGGCAGGTGGCGGACACTCATAATGAGGGCCTTAATCTCCTGTTGCTCCCAAAAATGAATGTGTTGCTGTGTAAACAAACCACTGCTCATGTAAAGTGCTGTAATACCTTTGTATCAAGTTCAAGATATTTAAAACTGCAAAAACAAAAAGTGCTCCAATACCTTTGTGTTGGGTTTTTGCTACATACAAATGCAAAATAAAATAAATAAAAAAGACCCCACAGACATCACAAAGAAACAGCAAGATGCCCTGAAAAAAGGAAGAAACAACATGCTGCCATGAGCAGGAAGGGGAGAGGCAAAAAAAAAAACAAGGGGGTACGGGGCACGCAACCACGTTGGCACAGGAGTTAACAAGCGATAGTGGGAGGAGAGTGAATGAGTGCAGGACAAGCAAGAATATGGCATGGAGGAGTGTGATTTAAGTGCTAAGGACGAAGCAGTAAGGCATGTGTACAGTGCCCCTGAGCTCAGAATTGTAAGCACATTGACTCACAGCAGCAGGAAACCAAGAAAAAAAGTCTCCCACAGAACAGATAAACACAACAAAGCATTATTATGCAGTGGTCAGTTCCTGCTCCCAAAGAGAAAAAGGAGGGGCAAAAAGGCATGACTGACCACCAGCAAGCAGGGATTTTTGAATGACACTGAAACAAACAAATAAATAGGTTTTAAGCCAACAGAAGTAAGTGTACTAAAAGTATACAAGAGGCCGTACCTTTACGCTCGACCTAAAACCTAGCAGCATCAGTCCAAGAAAAATGTGGATTATGACAAAAGGAGGGATTTTCATACAGTCTGCCTATGTGGTGTGTAGGACAGAACTGCTGACACATCATACCCTAGTGGATAGCATACCTCCAGTCGGTAATGCATTTTGGTGTTATTGCTGTAATCAGAGCAATATTAGAAATCTCAAACAAATTCCCCCACCTCTCACCACCTACACCAACCCCAGTCTTTAGTGGACTCCTGAACCACAGACAGCAAAGAAGATATATGCTCCAGAATGACAACCAAAGCTGCAGCACTATCCAGCCCAGGGCAATATTGCCCAAAACTATGTGTTTATCCTAGTAGATTCTCTCTTATCTGCAGCTCACCTGAATCTACTGTATTGGTTCAAGAAAATAACAGCAGACAATCCTCCAGTTTGAGTGGTGATTACCTGGTGAAGATTATGCACTGACAAGAAGCCTGACGTTATACAGTTGATAGTACCAGCAATGACCTATGAACAGTAGGCAGGTCATGTCATAAAACATGCCCTCCCCCCACAAAAAAGCACATTTAACAATCAGATAGCCATTTGCCTACACATTGCTAACTAAAACAGAAGGAGGTTGAATGCAGTGTATTAAAAATAAACTATTATTCATTGCACAGCTTAAAGTGAGCAGGTGAAGGGTGGCAACAGTCCCAAGCTTTATTAATTTGAGCAAAACAGTTGCATACTCTTTGTTAAAAAAAACTGTTCCTGAATGGTTCAGCTCTCACAGGTTGTAAAAGGAGAAGAATGGTCTTCTCTACTTTGAAGGGAGAGAAGGATAATGCAGCTAAAGAAGAAACCATCCTTCTCTAATGGGTCTCTGTTCATAAAAAAATTTAAATGTGTGCAATTGTGTCATCAGCAAATCTAATCACTGCTTTGGAGCTACTATGGGCTTTAATTGATAGAATCTGAAAATTTTCATTTTTAGGGAAATCTATCCAAAGATTTACACTAGACAGAGTCAACATCTTACTGAAAATATTCCTTTCAAAGCACTGTGAGCATATAAAAATCTGTGTGTCCATTTGTTACACCACATGTTTTGTGTGCAACCTTATACTGTGCAAAATATATATTTTTCAAACGAATAACACATAATCACAGTGCTTTCTGTCACAGGCTTGGACCTCTTAGCATTACAAATATGTGTCACTCCACCCTCAGTGCACCAACCAAGATTCAAATCAATGGCAGTCTGGTTAAACAAACAGACATCTGAATTGATCACATTAACCCACCAAGCATTTATACCAGAAAAATGCATTTTACATTTAAGATGCATTTATTTTTCATTTAGGTTGTGTGCATTATATATTTATGATGTTACCTGTTGGTGAAAGGCCAACAAAATAGTTAAAGAATATATTTTTATTTTTAACCGTGAGTCCCGCGCTACCCCACCCTCGCTGATCCCACCTCTACTGTTCTCATGACCACAGTTCCCATACTTTCTTTATGCACTTGAACCACTGAGTCATTATAGCTAAAGTTAGAAACGCTGTGTATACAGTTTCCTCTGGATGATATGAGGTTGCTGGGATCTGAGCTGAAGCCTTCTCTAAGTTGTACATGAGTGTCTTTGAGTTCTACTATGGTGTCTAGATGGATGAAGATGTGAATATCCCTATACTGGATATTTTTAATATTTTGAATGTGTATAGAGAAAATGAGGAACAAGATTATTGGAATTCCACACTTACATTATTATACTGACAGGCAGACAAAACATCTTTATTCGACTGCCATTCAGCTATAAAAAAAAACAATAAATAGAAAACTATCAACAGCATATGTGTAAACCATCAGAAATATTGAATCGCAAAGTTAAAAACAGCCTCAAAAGTGTCACACATTAATATCACATCATCAAACTCAAGATACTTTGTTAAAACCAACACAAGAAGGAAGTGACGGTCATTAAATAATAATCTATCTCAGTGCATATATACAGCGATACAAATATTTTAATTTACTCAAGGCATATGGTATTTCTTGAACGGACTACTGCAGGCACAAGCAAACGAACAATATGGCATGTCTTCTCATCCTATAATTCTAACAGGAAGCCATAAGCCTGAGCGCAGTACTGTAATGTTTTCATTCACAAAAATGGGATTAGAAATGATTTTTTGTGTACATCTCATAAAAAACACAAAGAAGAGAGAAAGTGCACCATAGACTGTTTGGCAGAATTATTGCAAAGGCATATTTTGGGATGGAGCTTGGACCGATGACCCAACAGGAAGCATAAATAATACTTCATAATGCCCGCTCAAAATGGAAATAACAGTGCTCATTTATTGTACTGGTTTGTGCAACTTGTACAAAAGGTTTTAAAACAGTTTTATGTCTAGCTATTTAGGGCCAATCCATAAACATGTTTCTGCATGTAAGTGTAATGTTTAGCTGAACATTTCATTTTTTAACAGCACATGAAACATTTGCATTCTGTATAACAAATTCAGGATCTGTGGATTTTTTCTGTACTGTTATGGTTAAGGACCACATTTAAAATTATAAAAAATCCTCAAGGTTTCTGCCAGCCAGGAAATTATAATCTCTTGCTTTACAGTGCACACAACATACACAACACATTAAAGCATAACACATACAGCACATAAATATTTAGCATGCTTAAAGCTGCTTTTGACAGTCATAATCAGGCCCTGGTTTGTATGAGGAGCTCACTTGAGGCATTGGCTAGCAGTTTTATTACACTAATTTATGCAACCCACAGAAATTCACAGATGTAAAGATAATCTTTTACGTTTGTGATGTGTTCAATTAGTTACTTTAAAGTAATTATTTTTTATAGCAACATTGTGTGAATAAATGAAAGATTGCTCCATTAAAGTCACATGTGTGCCTATAATGCAGGGCCGCTGAAGTGCGTCCACCTCTTTCAAACCATAACTGCACTCCACTACACATGCTACCATCAAGGAAGTATGGACTGCTTTTGTAGGGCTCCAAAGCTTTCAAAATCATCCTAACATGGTCACCAACCTTGTGCACGATGCGAGACCCTGTGGGAGTGTGACCTTATTTAATTTTATATTATTATGATAAGGTGAACCATAAAAGGGCGGGGACATCTTTTATCTTCAGAGATCATCTCAAATCTTTTGACTCAGACAGGAGTAAGAAATTATCCAATCAAACAATTAGAAGCAATAGTTATCAAACAATAACAAAATATGCAACAATGAGTCGGTAATTTAAACACACCATGGCCTATGTGGTCATGAATCACCACACCACTTTAGTAAAGTATAAACATTTATTGCCCCTAAATTAACAATGTTAAAGTCACGTAGATCATACGTAAGACCAAATGATAAAAGTACAGAAACATACAAGGTTGTCCAAAGCGTTGAAGGAAGACATTAGACACTCCAAAAGAACAATGCAGAATGACAGAAGAATACATTGAAAAATAGAAACAACATACATTTAGTTTGTACAGTTGAATTAACCACAATCAATTAATAAACATTTAAAATCAAATATTAGGTCAGTCACCCCTAGCTATCCCACTAATTTGAAACATATGTGTGGGCTTAATGCAAAAGTAAAACAAGACAAAAATTGATTTGGAAAACATATATCTATGGCGCTAACCAAAAACATGTGGTTGGATTTTCTAAAGAGAAAACCTGCAAAGGAAAAATAAATGCACATTGGTTATACCTCTCCTAGATGAACCAGCAGTCAGTCGAATTGTCATCATCAGAGGGCAGGAACTGCAGGCTTCAGACAGCATCAGGCAAAAGGAACGTGGATGGGGCAACATTTCAGTAATAAGGGGCCTAATGTATCTGAACTGTTAGACGAGCAAATTGCAAAGAACTGAACTACATGGAGCTGAAAAAAAACCTGAACTGACTCAGAATGGAACTATAATGAATCTGAATCTCATCACCTAAAGCCTGCTAAATTAAAGTCTGAAAAGGTTACTAGCTAAGCCTCTATTGGACAAGCCTATGAGGTGGTTTAGTGTGCAGCCAATAAACTTTCATCTGTGCTTCAAATGCATCTCTTTCCATTCTTCTTATTCTCCTCTCCAGTTGACAGCTTCAGTGCAATTCAATACAATTTGAAACTGCAACAAGGAACATGACATTGAGAACTGCAGCCAATTGTTAAAACTTTGTTTCATCATGAAATACAACAAGAGAAGCAGGAACAGAATATGATTATTCCACTGTGCAAGTCACACAGGATGTTTAATAAACTGCTTGCAAAACATTTCAGCAACATTTGAAAGATCATGCTTCTAGAAAACTCTGAAACATGAGCATTTTCACTAGTGTTAAACACAAAGAATAAAATATTTCTAGTAATTTCAAACCATTATATTTATAGTACATATTAATAATCATCTTTTGCCAGTATATTTAATTATACAAAATACATTTTCATAAGACAAAATTATTTTCACATGAAACATGTTGTGGTGGACACCATGTCAGTCACTTTAAAGCTGCATGTTTATTTTTCTAACACAAGTTTTTCAGTTAGGCCTTTTAGTTCAGGTTATTTCACATTATTTGAGTGATTAATGTTTATTAATAATGTTTGCTTTCTAACATCCCCCAAACACGCAATGGGACATTGGCAACTACACCACAGGAGCCAATGGTTCCTTTATACTTATTCTTAAATTGCAGCCTAGTATATTGATGTCTTTCATTATCACCTGTGAAGTTACGTGGTGCTGAGCAAGTGTGTGTGCCTAGCCTTACCTATGGTAGTTTGGTCATTGAAAAGCCTGATCTTCATTTTCATGAAGAATTCAAGAAGAGAAGGGTCAGATGGGGAGTAGGAGAATTTTCCACACTTTAGGAACAATATAAAAGAACGCTCATTCTCCTGATCATCATGTTGTTTCAGTGGGGAATATTAAACTTATTTGGCCAACTTTCCATCACACTGAAAGGTAGTCTTACAGTGTGTGAAGCCAGCAGGATGATTGAGCACATGTATACAACTACAGATACTTTGTTAAAATTAATCAATTATTGAATATTACCCAAGGAGCATTAAAGATAGGGATTCAAATATGGTCTGAAAGATAAAATAATTTTATACATGGGTAAAAACAAAATTAGAAGTTTTCTGCTAAAGGCTGAGAGGTGTACAGTGCTTACGAACCACAGTCTTGCTTTTTTGACTACCTATTAACCACCTTGTACCTACTATCTCATCATTACGCTTATTAAAGATGAGTATAAATCAAAGATTTGGACTTTGCTAGTTGGTTTGAAACACTGTAGCCTGTGTAAAATAAGAAAGAGTTTACTGGGACATCTGTCGAAAGAGTGCTGGCAGGATGGTTTACTTTTGAAAGACAAATCTAATTTAGAGAAGCTTTATAGAAGTACAGAATTGTTTTTTCTTACTGTAAATGGTAAGGTATAAGCTTTACATACAGCATGGGAAATTGTCTGTGTGTCTTGGCATGGCATGAGTCCTTTCTGGACCTTGTCCATATCCTCCCATTGTTCTTCTCGCAACCAAACCAAGACTTTCTCATTGACATAATTGTTTACATGATTTGCAATGTTGATGAGAGGAGATAATAGGATTATCTTAAAAGAGCACTTAATTCTGGATTTCTCTCATTTTCATATGTGTTGAAAATGTTCCATATGCTAGTAATACTCGGGCGGATTAGGGGCCTGCAGTCCAGGCAGCAGTCATCCCACCCTTGTTGTTGGCAGCTCAGGCATGAATGAAACTACAATTGACCAAACATATAGGAATGAGTAAAGTAGTTGGACTGAAGGGGTGCCCTACACTTAACCAAACTAGGATGCATAAGTAATCAAAACAAATTGCTAGGAACCTGGACAGCCATCCATAATGTGCCAGGGAGATTACCTGCTAACAAAAAGAGTAGTAATTTGATCAGTGGTGGCTGGTGAAGTTTAAAAGCAGTTGGGTATTAAAACAATGTTTCCTCATTTCACATAGCACATGAGTGAAGTAGTAACATTTTTGAATGCAGTGTTGCTAGGCAGCTATACAAAGAGAAAACACATGCAAACACGCTCTGACACACACACACTCTGGCACAAACACATGCACTGACACAGGCACACACACTGTAACACAAGCACATGAGGAAATAATACCAGAAACATTGTTAACTTGCCTTGATTGTGCTTCCCTTATAGAATGCTGAAAGGTAAGGTCAGACAACTCAAGAAATTCAATGCAAGTTTACAAGGAAGCCAGGTAGAACAACAGCCTGGAATTACTAGAGGAAGTCCTCACTGAAACCCTCTCTCAACATCTAATAGGGCCCAATCTTGCAGCCCTACCACAAGCTGACACAGGCTTAGGATCCCATCGCCTGCTGTGCACTCAGAAATTCAAATGGTTACGGGGGCACATTGATGAGCACCCTGACTGCCCTCTTTTAGCAGATATATTGCACTACCAGAGGCATATGCAATACATGCACCCGTATGTAATCCAGACATCCATCTGCAGACTCCTAGATGCATGGTAGTCCATAGATGGATAGCCATCACACCAAGTTGAACGTTAAACCCCTCCTTTCTCTTTTCAAATCTCTGGGCACAGAGTATATACATGCTTTCATGTGACCTTCAGTTTGAATCCAAAGATGGTATGTTTTCATGTAAACTGGCTCATCAAACAGGTGAGAACCTTTTAGCGATGTAAGTGCTGAGCCTGTGAGGCAGAGCTCTTGCATGTGATGAGCACTTTGGTGCTCTTTGACTAAGCAGACAATAAATCTTTCTGCAGGCACACTGGAGCTGACCTCCCACTAGCATCATAACTAGGGACCACCAAGTGAATAAAAAATTGTAAATAGGGACAATTAGTAGTAGACGTAAAAACAAAAAAATGTGGGTTGCTACAGCTGCAACAATGAGCTCCGTACTTTAGTTCATCTATATGACAATTTGTCAAAATGATTTGAGTGATTTCTTTGATTTCAGTAGGTGGCTGTTATGATTAAAAGGAGCAAACAGATCTAATGCAGTGTTCCTGCACCATGTATCTGTCACTCAATCAATCTGAGGATTACACTTGGGGAATGTTGCTCATTATCATGATGACAGGGCATAAAAACCTCACATTTAGACTCATTCTTCTGACTATAACCACTCTAACGTGCAGACTGAGAAAATCTGCACCAGTTCTGTCACCCACTGAGAGGTCCTCTAGAACTCGATGGTGACCCAGTGATGGTAGCAAACACCACTGTAGATGGAAAAATGAGGGGGCATATTTATAATGCCCTAGCGCCACCTTGCGCCACATTAACATCATTTTTTAAAACATTAATGTGGCCCAACAAGGCTGAAATCCCCGTGCCTTATTTAAGGGTGGCGCAATGCATGCATTGCACCACTCTGTAACCGTTTGCACTACATTATGCCTGTGCCAGGCATAATGTTGCTCATTATCATGATGACAGGGCATAAAAACCTCACATTTAGACTCATTCTTCTGACTATAACCACTCTAACGTGCAGACTGAGAAAATCTGCACCAGTTCTGTCACCCACTGAGAGGTCCTCTAGAACTCGATGGTGACCCAGTGATGGTAGCAAACACCACTGTAGATGGAAAAATTAGGGGGCATATTTATAATGCCCTAGCGCCACCTTGCGCCACATTAACATCATTTTTTAAAACATTAATGTGGCCCAACAAGGCTGAAATCCCCGTGCCTTATTTAAGGGTGGCGCAATGCATGCATTGCACCACTCTGTAACCGTTTGCACTACATTATGCCTGTGCCAGGCATAATGTATGCAAAGGGGGCATTCCCCTGGTAGGGGGAATGGAAAAATGGCATAAGGAAATCTGTGAGATTTCCTTCCCCCATTTTTTATGGCACTTTTAATGCCTGCTCAAGAGCAGGCGTTAAAAGGGGGTTTCCATTCTTCAGAATGGGCCCCTATGTACTCTGCAGGAGTAGCGCCAATAGTTTGGTTCTACTCCTGCAGAGTACATCAATAGCATCATGATAAATGATGCTATTGCCCCCTACCCTGCTCCATGATGCACTTTATTTTAACTATGGCACACACATGGTGGTGGTAGGGGGGTGCTAAGGGGCGCAGGGTAAGTGGCGCTGCACTCAGTGCAGTGCCACTTTCCATAAATCTGCCCCTAGGTGAGTGGTGCAGAAGCATCACCTTCTTTGAAACACCCTGAAGAGGCAACACACAGTATACCACTGAATCATTGCTCAAATCCTAAGCAAAGTAAATATGACAAGCAGAGGAGTGTGGGTGTTGTACAGCAGTACTGCAGGTCACAGCAGCAGCTGCATCAACACGAGAACCAATTCAGCTGAAAGATACTCAGACCCAGCCGCCCTAGTACCCTCAGATCTAGTGCCCCCCGCTCCCACTCTGTGAGGCGATTCAAGTGTCCAGAGTGATCTGAGCTGTGGCACAGAGGAGTTAGGTAGGAGGTGAGGTGTGCAGTGCTAGACTTCTGAAGGGAGTCTGCGCTGGGGTGAGCGCAGGTGTTGTACAGGCATTAGAGCCAGGTCTTGTTGAAGTTTGTGGCCCGCTGCCTCCTTGGAGGATTTGCCCCTGTCACCCTCCCCTGCTTAAGTTGGCTCTTAGAGTAATTTTCATATGCTGGTCACCATCCCTAGCAGATCAAGGGGCTTGCTACACCACTGAATCACTTATTGTCTCGCTGCCTGACCCTCAGGCTCTTCAGGTACACTTTGCTAGCAGCTGCCAAAGCCATCAATGAACTTGCAGCAGGCTGCCTAGGACCACGCGCAGCTGAACCGTGCTGTTGTTTGAACCTGGTGCTCAGACGTAGGAACCCTTTCATGTCACTTGCCACCAGCACAGTCACAGTTGCTCTAACCATAGTATAAGGTGGAAATTAGGAGACCTCAGGAAAAGTGGTGCAGCTGGGAAGGTGGAAAGTTTGCATAACTCGTAAAAGCATCAGCTGCCTGCAACTTCTGGAAAACCTAGAAAACCTGCTCAAGCACAGTCGTCTATGACCTCTGCAAACCAATCCTGTGGGTATCTCAGCTTGCTGTTATTTCAGACCACCTCTGCCCCGCAGCACCTTCACCCGGGAACTCTGGTAGTGGGCTGGTCTTGGGCTGCTGGTGATTGGCAAATTGACAGGATGCATCACAAGCAGCAAGAAGTGTAATAATGAGGTCAGAAACGAAGAGGCCGCTAGCTACAGACACATAGGCCCTCATAACAACAATGGTGGTAAATCCCGCGTACCACCGTTCAGAAGACTGCCAACACACCACTGTGGCGGCGGAATTCCGCTACAGCCATTACAACCCACAGCTCGGAATCTGCCAAAATCCAGACACCAACACAAGTCCGCCACACCAAAGGTCAGTGATAAACTGGCGATAACAAAACCTCCACCGTCAAGCCAACAGGTATCCGCCCACACTATCACGACCCACGAATCCACGTGGTGGTCTTTCAACCGGGGTATTCTATTGGCGGTACACACTGCCGCGCTCAAAATACACACACATTTACAAAACACAACCACATTGGACAAATCAAAATACACACACCTGATACACATACACACACCACTCTCACACAGACAATCCAATATAAAACACACACCCACATCACCCACAAACCCTTCCTACCAAAATTGAGCAAGAAGGCCAGAGAGAGACACCACCAGAAACAACACTAGCCTCCACAGGCACACAACACCATCACTCACACACCATCCACTCACCTCCGACAACACACACAAACACATCCCCTGCCACATCACAACCGACACCACTTCACATGGCACCTCAACGACACCCCAGGTTCTCTGAGGAGGAGCTCAGGGTCATGGTTGAGGAAATCATCCGGGTAGAGCCACAGCTATTCGGATCACAGGTGCAGCACACCTCCATTGCTAGGAGGATGGAGCTATGGCGCAGAATCGTCGACAGGGTCAACGCAGTGGGACAGCATCCAAGAACACGGGATGCCATCAGGAAGAGGTGTAACGACGTACGGGGGAATGTGCGTTCCATGGTCTCCAGACACCAGATTGCAGTACAGAGGACTGGCGGCGGACCCCCACCTCCTCCCCCGCAACTAACAACATGGGAGGAGCAAGTCTTGGCTATACTGCATCCTGAGTTCCTCACAGGAGTAGCAGGAGGAATGGACTCTGGTAAGTCAACTCTTAACTATTACATCCCCACCCTACCTGCATGCTATCACATACCCCCACCCTCAACTTGCGAGGAAATGGAGTACTGACAGGACCTGCACTAGAGGGGGTATCCCTGTGGGATGGGGGATTGCTGACATCAGGTCTGGCTCCAACTGGGCACACAGTTCATGGATTGTTGCACGATCAAGTCTGTAGGTGACTATTACATGCCTCTCCTCCATTGTTGACAGGTCCACCAGCAGTCAACACCAGGAGGGACACTGTGGCACAACAAGGGGCCCCTGACACTAGCCTGGATGATAAACAGCCCACCACCTCCGCTGGCGCTAGTGTACAGGAGGCACCACCACAGGACCACGACACCAGCACCCCACCCCCTGCAGATGGAGAACCACCCCACAAACGGTCCCTGAGATCCAGGAACAAGACAGAGAACAACTCCAAGACCCCGCCAGGAAATGAGACCCCCCTGAATGTCATCCTTCTGTCCCACTTTGTCACCCTATCCATCCTTAAACAGCCCTAGCTCCACTTCCTATGCCACTTTGGACAATGCACCTGTGAAACAAATAGACTGGACTCTGCCATGAACATTCCTCCACCTTCACCCCTGCCCATTTTACATCCCACTCCACTTATTTGCACAGAAATAAACACCCTTGAATCACAAAACAATCTGGAGTCAGTCTGTGCTTTCACAATGCAAAAACTATGGAATATAGCAATGTCAATTTTATTGTCAACATACCGATGTAACACAGCTCTAGTCCATGAGGTAATATAGCAGAGGCCACACAGTGGGACCCACTTCTGTTAAATGGAAAGGCAAAGTGAGAAAATGAGGGTCCATACACTGGGTGAAAGTGACAGACTTCTGATAGGTCAAACAATTGTATGACATGTGTGAGGCAGTGATATCTTCTTACCTGTGTCTCACTGGAAGTATTGCTGGATAACGTTGTTTCTGTTGTCGATATCCTCTTCTTCTGCCTCCTCTTTTTCACTGTCCACAGGCTCCACAGCTGCCACAATACCTCCATCTGGACCATCCTCCGCCAGAAAAGGCACCTGTCATCGTAAAGCTAGCTTGTGCGGCATACAGCAGGCCACTATGATCTGGCACAACTTCTTTGGTGAGTAGTACAGAGAGAGAGAACCACCTGTCATATGGAGGCACTGGAACCTGGCCTTCAGGAGGCCGAAGGTCCATTTGATCACCCTCCTAGTTCGCCCATGTGCCTCATTGTAGCGTTTCTCTGCCCTTGTCCTGGGATTTCTCACTGTGGTCAGTAGCATCACCTGCAAATGTCGAGGGACAACTGTTAGACACACACTAACCCGTAGGGACAAACCCAGATCCAGACAACTATTCAGAGGGTATAGGGTCCTTGTCCTCACCTATTAGCCACACACAGTGCCTCTGGAGTTGCCCCATCACATAAGGGATGCTGGTATTCCTCAGAATGTAAGCGTCATGAACCGAGCCAGGAAACTTGGCATTCACATGGGAGATGTACTGGTCTGCCAAACACACCATCTGCACATTCATCAAATGGTAGCTCTTCCGGTTTCTGTACACCTGTTCACTCCTGCGGGGGGTACCAAGGCCACATGTGTCCCATCAATGGCACCTATAATGTTGGGGATACGTCCCAGGGCATAGAAGTCACCTTTCACTGTAGGCAAGTCCTCCACCTGAGGGAAAACGATGTAGCTGCGCATGTTTTTCAGCAGGGCAGACAACACTCTGGACAACACGTTTGAGAACGTTGGCTGGGACATCCCTGATGCAATGGCCACTGTAGTTTGAAAAGACCCACTTGCCAGGAAATGGAGTACTGACAGGACTTGCACTAGAGGGGGTATCCCTGTGGGATGGGGGATTGCTGACATCAGGTCTGGCTCCAACTGGGCACACAGTTCATGGATTGTTGCACGATCAAGTCTGTAGGTGACTATTACGTGCCTCTCTTCCATTGTTGACAGGTCCACCAGCAGTCTGTACACCGGAGGATGCCGCCCTCTCATCACCTGCCCCAGTGGATGTGCCCTATGGAGGAGAACAGCGATCAGAGAGTCAGCCAACACTGAGGTATTACAAAATGGCATTTGCACACATTTGTTAATCCGCAAAGTGCCTGTTACTGTGTGTATGCAAGGCCTAGATAGGTGTGACGCAGTTATTATTAATGCCATGTGGCCCCCTGAAATGGCGGCTGCCTGACCTGTAAGGTGGGACAAGGGGATATGAGGTAACTGCGCTGGCGTTCTACACCGTCGTGGTAGGCGGTCGAAGACCGCAGCGCAATCCTGCATTGGTTAACATTAAACCCTATGGGTCCTAGGAGCCAATGATGATGTACGCCGGCGGTGACGGTACGCACCGCCGCGGACGTGGCCGCCATTTTCTATCTGTACACTCACTTGATACCTGACCTTCAACAAGAGAGGACCTACACTGCAAGTGCTGCTGTGACCTCAGTCTGGAAGCGACAATGGCTCATATGTCTGGGGAAAGGGACCCTGCCTTCACTTCAGAGGAGTTGGAGAAGTTAGTGGATGGGGTCCTCCCCCAGTACACGCTACTCTACCGTCCTCCAGACAAACAGGTGAGTACACTGTGAGCATGCTGCATGGGAAATGCCTGTTTGGAGTGGTGTGGATGGAAGATACATGGGGGGGACTGAGCCCTGCATGAATGGACGGTGAGTGTATGTGCGTCAGGGCAAGGGTGGAAACACGGGCCAATGACTGTGATGGTCCGGAAGGTTAAAGTTTTTCTTTTTCCACTGTACTATTCCTGTAGGTCAGCGCCCACCAGAAGAAGGATATTTGGTGTGTCATCGCCAAGGACGTCCGGACGCTGGGGGTCCACCACAGACGGAGCACCCACTGCCGGAAAAGATGGGAGGACATTCGCCTCTGGAGCAAGAAGACCGTGGAGGCCCAGCTGGGGATGGCCTCCAAAGGTGGGAGGGGTGCCCGTCGTACCATGACCCCCCTGATGTTCCAGATCCTGGCGGTGGCGTATCCGGAGTTGGATGGGCACTTGAGGGCATCACAACAGCCACAAGGGGGTGAGGACAGTCACATCCATCTGACTCTGCGTGCATTACGAGGTGTCTGGGTGGGGGAGGTGGGCAGTGGGTTACCCGCTTTGTAGGCAAGGTCCCTTTGTGAGGCAGGCTATGTGGCACCCCAACCCCACCAGTGGTAAAAGCCATAGTCAGTCTCCTGTGACTTCCATGTGTGCAGCAATCGGGCATAGGCCTTGTACCCCATGGCCCTGTGAATAATCTAGGAACTATAAGTGCATGGCGTAGTGCAGAGGGCTGCTGTGTCTGTAGTATCCACCAACAGAAGTGGTATTGAATGCACTGAACATGTTTTTCTTCTGTCTTTCCCCCCCTTTTTGTGGTCTCCCTCTTCTTGTGTGCAATAGCATCATCAGGCGGAGGAGCAGTGGCACTGGAGCAGGAGGGAGCTGCATCCCACATGGCCCTGGAGGGCGAGACAATGGAGCCTGAAGCCACCAGTGGGACGGAGGGCAAGGGGAGCTCCACGGTGGGGACAAGAGGTGACATCAGCGACAGCGACTCCTCCTCTGATGGGAGCTCCCTTGCGGTGTGGGCCCCTCTGTGCCCCCGCATCAACAGGTACAGCCGCCACCCCCCCTACCAGCACCGCCCTCCCAGCAGCCCTCAGCGTGTGTCTTGTGGATGCTCACCAAGGAGGGTGGGCATCTCCTTCGCCCCAGGGACCACAGGCCCTGCCCCAGTCAGCCCTGCAGCCCTCAGTGAGGAGGCTATTGACCTCCTGAGATCCCTCACTGTTGGGCAATCTGCCATTGTGAATGCCATCCAGGGTGTCGAGAGGCATTTGCAACAAACAAATTCATACCTGGAGGGCATTAATTCTGGCCAGGCAGCCCAACAGAGAGCATATCAGGCTCTGGCCTCAGCACTGATGGCAGCCATTGTCCCTGTGTCCAGCCTCCCCCCAACTTCCTCCACCCAGACCCAATCCCCTGCACCTCACCCTATCCAAAGCACACCATCAGACCAGCTTGCACACATCTCAACACACAAGGGTGGCTCAGGCAAACAAAAGCACCACACATCCCACAGGCACTCACACAAGCATCATACCCATGCAGACATACCAACATCCACTGCCTCCACTGTGTCCCCCTCCTCCACGTCCTTCTCCTCCCTCCCTGTCTTGTGTCCACTCACACCTGCATGCACTACATCTTCAGCCACTACCTCCATCACCAGCACGGCCATCACGATAGACTGATCACGTGCACTCACCACCCCCACTAGCATTCACACATCCCCTGTGTCCTCTCCCAGTGTGCCTGTGACCCTCCTCCCAAAGTACACAAATGCAGGCACACACCCACCCAACAGCCATTCACCTCACAACAGCCTCCAGCCCATGCACCTTCACCCAAATTCAGCAAACGTACTCATCCTACAACCACCACCTCTTCCTCCACTCCCAAACCCCCTCCATCTACCCATCCCAGTGTGTCTAAAAAACTTTTCCTGGCTAATATTGACCTCTTCCCTACACCTCTCCCCCCGTCCATCCCCTAGGGCCAGGCTTTCCAGGTTCCAACCCAGCACCTCAGCCACCACATCACCAGTCACAGTGGTGCCAGCAACTGCGGGTTATTGGAGTGCCCCAACCAACAGGGCTGCCAGTGTACCACGGAGCGAGGGCAAGGACATTCCGCCACCTGCAAAAGTTAAAAAGTTGCCCACATCCCAGAGGGCTCAGGGAAAACGAAAGGGGAGTGTGGCAAGACAGCTGCGCCACCATCCAATGTGGGGAAGGGCCAGAAAATAAAGGGCAGGTCAGGAGAGGGCATAGTGGCACCGACAATGAGACCAGTGTCACACCTTCTGTCCACGTCGACGCCAACCTGTACAGCGGAGCACTGACACCTGCACCGCCACCAGCACCGCTATCATTGAGGCCACCACCAGCACTGCAGTCACTGAGCCCACCACCAGCACCGCCGCCACAGAGCCCGCCACCAGCACTGCAGTCACTGAGTCCGCCACCAGCACCGCAGTCACTGAGCCTGCCACCAGCACCACCGCCACAGAGCCCGCCACCAGCACCGCCAAAACAGAG
Organism: Pleurodeles waltl; assembly: GCF_031143425.1. NCBI lineage: Eukaryota > Metazoa > Chordata > Amphibia > Caudata > Salamandridae > Pleurodeles > Pleurodeles waltl. The sequence continues at coordinate 1,107,274,185 of NC_090444.1, read as the reverse complement.
CCCGCCACCAGCACAGCAGTCACTCAGCCTGCCACCAGAGCCACTGCCACAGAGGCCGCGCCAGCACCGCTGCCACAGAGGCCGCCGCCAGCACCACTGCCACAGAGGCCGCCACCAGCACTGCCGCGACTGACCCCGCCGCAAGCACCGCCAGTGGCCCGCGACATTCTGAGCCAGTGGCACCACCGCAGACATGGCTGCCATCACTAGTGGTCAGTCGTCCAAGGCTGGTGGTCAGTTCCAGGACCCTGGGCAGCTTCCATGATGCACCACTTTCAGTGGAGAAAGGCATCCACTACCTCAGTCCTTGGCAGGATGAAGAACTCTGGGCACAAAGCCCCCTCCAGAACCAGTGAGAAAGACATCCACTACCTTAGTCCTTGGCAGGATGAAGCACTCTGGGCACAAGGCCCCCTCCAGAACCAGTGGAGAGATACATCCACTACCTCAGTCCTTGGCAGGATGTAGCACTCTGGGCACATAGCCCCCTCCAGAACAAGTGGAGTAAGACATCCACTACCTCAGTCCTTGGCATGATGAAGCACTCTGGGCACAAATCCCCCTCCAGAACCAGTGGAGTAAGACATCCACTTCCTCACTCCTTGGCAGGATGAAGCACTCTGGGCACAGAGCCCGCTCCAGAACCAGTGGAGACTGTTATCCACTTGAGAGACTGTGGCTTTGCACTCCCCAGGACACAGCAGTGGGCAACCCACCCACTGGAGAGTCTTGAGAGACTGTGGGTTTGCACTCCCCAGGATAAAGCAGTGGGAAACCCACCCACTGGAGAGACTTGAGAGACTGTGGGTTTGCACTCCCCAGGATAAAGCAGTGGGCAACCCACCATCTGGAGAGACTTGAGAGACTGTGGCTTTGCACTCCCCAGGATGCAGCACTGGGCAAACCACCCACTTTAGAGACTTGAGAGACTGTGGCTTTGCACTCCCTAGGATACAGTATTGGGCAACCCACCCACTGGAGAGACTTGAGAGACTGTGGCTTTGCACTCCCCAGGATAAAGCAGTGGGCAACCCACCCATTGGAGAGACTTGAAAGACTGTGGCTTTGCACTCCCCAGGATTCAGCAGTGGGCAAACCACCCACTGAAGAGACTTGAGAGGCTGTGGCTTAGCACTCCCCAGGATACAGCAGTGGGCAACCCACCCACTGGAGAGACTTGAGAGACTGTGGCTTTGCACTCCCCAGGATACAACAGTGGGCAAGGAGTCCCCTCGTGGAGCAGTGGTGTCGTACATTCATCAGGCTGAGGTGCCCCCCTCCCCCTGAGGTGCCTGTTTCATTTCAATCTGATGCCCCTGCAGTGTTCTCTCCGTTTGAAGTCTGGTATCATGTGTGGGCCTCGCCCATGCATTTTGGGCCCAGTGGTCCACGAACAACAATTGGTGCACTATCCAGACTTGTATATACTGTATTTCAAGTTTTGACTACTGGATTTTTCATGATTACAATTGTTCAACTCATTTCCTTTTGTCCTTGCATTCTTCCAGGGGAGTGGGGGGGTGTATATGTAATGTTGCGCCATGTATTTGTGTGCATGTTGTTGTGGGTGAGGATGGGGGTGTTGCGTGTTGCATGTGTGTGTCACTCTCTTTTGCCTCCCCACTCCCCTGTGTTGTAGGTGCAGTACTCACTGTTGTCGTCGCCGCCATCTTTGGTGCTCCTGATAGAGGAGCAGGAAGACCATCGCAGGGAGTATTTGGAGTTCTGGCTCCATGGCGTCCTGGTTCCTCGTGGCGTGGGGAGAGGTGAGTGTTTTCCTTTCCAAGTCCTGTTTCCGCCTTGTTTTTGTTCGCGTTGGTTCCGCCCCGGAAAAGGTGGCGGATTGGCATCTTGTGATAGGGTGGGCGGTACATTGTCTTCCGCCTGCCTGTTGGCGGTTACCGCCGCCCTGTTTGTTTGTCCCGCCGTGGCGGTCGGAGTGTTAAAGTGGCTGTCTATGTTGGCGGTTTCCGCCATGGTACTGATTCCATTTTTTTTACCGCCGGCCTGTTGGCGGACTTACCGCTGCTTGAACACCGACTGCCAGGGTTGTAATGAGGGCCAAAGTGTGGGAAGATCTCAAGTGGTTCAGACCTAGAATCAAATTTAAACACAATTAGCATTGCCCCACTAGCCAGAATAAAGGCCTGCCTTACAAAAGAACAAATAAACCAAATCCCAAACTTTTTTTGAAAGAAGTTCACAATTGACAAGGAGAAGTCACACAATCAATCAATCAATCACATTTATAAAGCGCGCTACTCACCCGTGAGGGTCTCAAGGCGCTGGGGGGGGAGGTCAGTGCTCGAAGAGCCAGGTCTTGAGCTGCCTTCTGAAGGAGAGGTGGTCCTGTATGGCGCGAAGATGGCTGGGAAGAGAGTTCCAGGTCTTCGCTGCCAGGAAAGAAAAGGATCTTCCTCCGGCGGTGGCTTTGCGGATGCGGGGTACGGCTGCCAGGGCTTGTCCGGTCGAGCGTAGGGTGCGCGGAGGAGTGTAGAAGGAGACGCGGTGGTTGATGAGTTTTGGTCCGAGGTTGTGCAGGGCTTTGTGTGCGTGGGTGAGGAGTCTGAAGGTGATCCTCTTGTTGACTGGTAGCCAGTGAAGTTTCTTCAGGTGTCCGGAGATGTGGTGGTGGCGGGGTATGTTCAGGATGAGTCGCTCTGCAGCGTTCTGGATTCGCTGAAGTTTCCTCTGCAGCTTGATGGTGATGCCGGAGTACAGAGCGTTCCCATAGTCCAAGCGACTGGTGACGAGGGCGTGGGTGACGGTCTTCCTGGTGTCGGTGGGGATCCAGCGGAAGATCTTGCGGAGCATGAGGAGGGTGTTGAAGCATGCCGAGGTCACCGAGTTGACCTGTCTGGTCATGGAGAGGGAAGCGTCCAGGATGAAGCCGAGGTTGCGTGCGTGGTCGGTGGGTTGGGGAGTGCTGCCTAGGGCGGGAGGCCACCAGGAGTCGTCCCAGGCGGTTGGTGTAGGGCCGAGGATGAGGACCTCCGTCTTCTCTGTATTCAGTTTAAGCCGGCTGTCTGTCATCCAGTTCGCTACTTCCTTCATGCCTTCGTGTAGTCTGGCTCTTGCGGAGGTGGGGTTGTTGGTGAGGGATAAGATGAGCTGGGTGTCGTCGGCGTAGGATATGAGGTTGAGTCCGTGTTTTCGTGCGATGTTCGCCAGGGGGGTCATGTAGATGTTGAAGAGGGTGGGGCTGAGGGAGGATCCTTGGGGGACGTCGCAGATGATCTCCGTGGCTGTGGATCTGAAGGGGGGGAGGCGGACTCTGAGTTCTTCCGGAGAGGAAGGAGATGATCCATTCCAGGGCCTTGCCTCTGATGCCGGCGTTGCTGAGGCGGCGTATCATGGTACGGTGGCATACCGTGTCGAAGGCTGCAGAGAGGTCCAGGAGGATGAGGGCCACAGTTTCTCCTTTGTCGGTCAGGGATCTGATGTCGTCCGTGGCTGCAATGAGGGCGGTCTCGGTTCTGTGATTAGCTCTGAAGCCGAACTGTGAGGGGTCGAGAGAGTCGTTGGTTTTCAGGGCGGTGGTGAGTTGAGCGTTGACGATTTTCTCAATCACTTTGGCGGGGAACGGTAGGAGCGAGATGGGCCGGAAGTTTTTGAGTTCGGTGGGGTCTGCTGTTGGTTTTTTTAGGAGGGCGTTGATTTCGGCGTGTTTCCAGTTCTCCGGGAAGGTGGCGGTGGTAAAGGACGCGTTGATGACGTCTCTGAGGTGGGGTGCGATGATGTTGTCGGCTTTGTTGAAGATGTGGTGCGGGCAGGGGTCGGATGGTGATCCTGAGTGGATGGAGTTCATGATGCGGGTGGTTTCCTCGGTGGTGGTTGGGTTCCAGGTGAGGATGGTGGTGTTGTCGGTGGCGGGTTCCAGTGGTGGGTTCATGTTGGTAGTGGTGAAGCTGTTGTAGATGTCGGTGATCTTGTGGTGGAAGAAGGCTGCGAGGGAGTCGCAGAGGTCCTGTGAGGGAGGGATGGAGTTGTTTTCTGCGTCGGGGTTGGAGAGTTCTTTGACAATGCCAAATAGTTCCTTGCTGTTGTGGGCGTTGTTGTCTAGTCTGTTTTGGAAGGCTGATTTTCGTGCGGCGCGGAGGCGTTGGTGGTGTTGGCGGGTGGCGTTCTTGAGAGCAGACATGTTCTCTTCGGTCTGGTTGAGGCGCCAAGTCTTCTCGAGGGGGCGGCATTCTTTTTTGTTTTTTTTTAGTCCTTGAGGTCGGGGGTAAACCAGGAGTTTTTCACAATGAACCTATTGAGGGAGCAGCTCAAGTGAAAGTAACAGCCTTGAGCAAGCAGAGGGAACAACCATTCATTCATATAACTAAATCTCAAGTGCATTAATCTCCTGTCTCTTCCCTGGAAAAAAAATGGAAATGGTTATCTTTTCTGGAACATGATCAAGATCCATATACACCAAGCATGCGGGTAAACAGGGAGGCACATCACAAACTTACTGGCTCCCCTGACTCTGACATAGTAATGCTAGAGGTCAGTTTCAGACCCAGTCTCAAACCCACACAGTACCTCTCAACAATAGCCCAGAGAACAGTCCATCATTGCAAGATTCAGTCGGACCTCTGAGACTAATTCCAGAGCTGCAGGACAGGGTGCTCAAGGGCTTGAATGCCTATACTGCTCCACAGTCTTGTCATTTCTGACACTTCTCCTCCTGCTTCATGCAACTTCAGTGAATAGGAGCTGCTGCCCCCAATTACAGCTGAATCCACCCCATCTTCAACAGGGTTAATCTCTGTAACTCCAAGCAAGGTTACAAGCCAGCACTGTGATGCAGGACTCATTCTGGAACATCAACCTCTCATTGGCTACTGTGACCTGCCCACAAGCCATAAAATTCCTGCATCTTCAACACCACAGAACACCGACATATGGTCCCCATATGCTCATACAATCAATGGAGTTGCCATGACCTATCATTCAGACAAACTGGACACATAAGTGGACATTCTAAGCTCCCTTACCGTCTTTATTACTGGAATCAACAGGAAGCTTGAAGCACTAAATAACTATTGAAAGTGCACCCAATCAAAAGCCTACCTAAAGCTCCCCCAAGGCATCAGATGGCTTGCCCTTGATCCCCCTTTCTGAAAAACTGTCCACTCTACCACAGATAACGAAAGGCCTGGTACAGGAAGATAGGGTACAAGACAGCACACATAACCTGGTCACAATAGGTCAGCTTCAAAACAGCAGGAAAATTCCACGAACACATGGCCAACAAGAATTTGCTCACCATGAACGAGGATCTACCTTAAACATGGTAGCATTGCACTAGCCTCAATGATGCCCGAAATGGCCCTCCTCCCTAATGACCAAAGAACGGTGAGCCTGAGCAAGTGAACTCTGAGATGACTGAAGAAACAATGTAATAAATTTCACAAAGCTCCAGTTTTAACAAATCAGGGGATGGTGTACCCAATGTTAATTACAAATCAACAAGAGAAGCCTAAACCCCTCCTTGAATCCATACCTTCAGATGCAATTGTGGCAACAAATTAATCTACTTTGGAGGAAAATGTGTCCCACCAACCAGTCAACCCGGAACCTCACTGAAGAAGTCCTGCACAGAATTCCATCTCATATTGCACTGGGGCCTATATCAGCTGATGGGTGCCCTTGAGGCAACACTAGTCCCCAAGGAGGCAGGTGCCAGGTATTGCCATCATTAGGTAGACCACAGTAACTTAAGTGATATATTAACACAAAACCTGACAGAGACCCCACCAACACCAAGCAATGTCTACCAACTGACTCTCAGGCAGGACAGCACCTGAACAAAGCTACCTAGACACAAGCCATTCAAAAGTCATCATAGAGCACCCCCCCCCCCCTTCTATCATAAACCTAACCACTGGCAGCACTGCAGCATGGTTACCTCAAACCTCTGAGTGCAATAAGCTGATCACCATACCAGAATATCAATTTGGGGGAGCCCCATGACATCCTGAATGGGGGTGGGATTATTTTATAATTACAATAAATTCCAGGTTTGAAGTACAATAGTTCTTTAGATATCCTGTCAATCAAATGTGTTCAGACCTGTGGGAACCAAGTATCAGAACACACTTTGGTAACTTTGACTCTCACTTATTGGGGGAAGCCGTTTTGGCAAAATTAACACTACTTCTGGGATCAGTCATAGCAAAAGGATATCCACACATGCTCAATCACCAGCTCAAAAAATTCTGATGCTGTTGTGGTAACGGCCTCCATGGTGTGCCATATTGTAAATACAGAGCAGCCATGGTGTCATTAGGTGGGGCAAGGATGATGCAAGAGAAGTGGTGTATCAGGACCGATGTGTACTTTCTCATAAATATGCCTCTCAGACCTAAAATGCCCAAGAGGCACAAGGTCTTGAAGACATCACACCTGACTTGGCCATCAAACAAAGGAACTGGCATTGGCTGCCTGCAGCACTACCATTTAAAAAACACCCCTGACCACTTGAAGAGAGCATTGGTAAGCATTGCATTCATGACTAACAGTTAAAAATCTATTAATGGAATTTTCGCAGATACATGGAAAAACTTGAAGATCAAGACATCTTGGAACATTGTAGTAACTTTGATATTTTAATTCTTCAGGAAACCTGAGCCCATTGAACACTTAAAATCAGCAGTCAAAGTCAGCAGCTGTGGACGCCGAATAGGTGGCCTAACATTCTACATTTCATCAGCTTTACAGGTCATGACAGAGGAGATCTCCTTGAAGGAACTGCATGTTCAAGCACTGAAACTATGCTCATGATATTATGCGGAGAAGCATGCCATCTTGATCATAATTGTTTATATAAATCCCAGCAGAACAGATAAGATGGCCAAGCTAAAAAGGCTAACAAACATCTTAACCAATCCAAAAATAAAATTCTCACCAGTCGATATCCTCCCATCAGGATAAACCTTTTTACTGGCATTGAGGCCATGGGAACTAAATAACTGGACCCACTGTGTGATATCCCATCACAAAAGGTGCCAGTAAAACCTCGCTGGAGTAAAATGGCTGACACCTTCTTGTTGGATTGTAAAACCACAGGGCTCAGGCTTCTAAATGGTTGATTTAAGGGGACTCAACTGCAAACTAAAACATGTGCAACAAAAAATACTATTTCATATATAGGCTTCACCATGTACTTTTTTCAGGAACGTCCTCAGTTTTACTATTGGGGACCACCTTGAAAGTAACCATAGACCACAATAAATCCAACTGTGCATTTAGGCCACTAAACTGGAGGCTGTGCCTTCAACCAGTATTGACATCCACGCTGAAACTTTAAAGAGATTGAAATGGAATATAAGGATAAGCATGGAGGAGTTAACTTGGATTCAAACTCAACATCAGCTCACCCATTGTACAAACAAATCTTCTTATGGACCAAGGATTGTAGAATCCCTCCACTGTGGAAGAACAAAAACATCAGATCCCAATGCCAAGCTCAAATGAACCAAGAGCCTTAAAGCCCTGAAATGTGATGTGAACCACAACATGTACAACTTTATAAAACAACCTTTTCCCCCACAACTAAATTAAAATTAAAAACATCAAGGGAAAAATTCAATATGGCTGTCAAAGTCTAAGAAGAACAACGGCTTGTGTACTCGTCTCCTATATGTGAGCCGGAGGAGGAACACTAAATATTTTTGGTTGATGGTCAATCAAATATCAGTTGGAGGCAAGAGAGGCACCAATGCAAATATATCTGAATCAGGCTGCATCTTCTATCTGATGTTGCACTTCTTGACAACCAACTCTAGGGTACCCATTAAATCCAATGCACCACCACCATCTCAACCATTTCAAGGGCACCCTTCAGATTTTAAAGAAATCTCAAATGTTTGTGAAAAAGATCTGTAACTCAAAGAAGAACTCACCAGACTTTTATCGGGAAAACAGAAGAAAGATGTGGCACCTGGCCTGAATGGTTTATGGTCAGTCCTCCTTACAGCAGATTTCTCATTCTGATCCACAGCACTGTCCCCACTGTTTGCATACTGTTTGGCTTCAAATAGGATTCCAGAATCCTGGAGAGGTTTGATCATCCAAACGATCATCAAGGGTGGATCAAAATTGAATACCAACTACTATCATCAAATAGCGCTCATAGATAATGACGCAAAGCTCTTCGCAAGCCTTCTCATTGACAATCTATAAGCATGTGCAAATGAAGAGCAAATTGTGCCCAGAAATCAGTGTGGTTTTAGAGAAAAATCTGGTACCTCCACAAACCTAATGGCTCTGGCCCTGCTGTGTGATAAAGCAATCAGGAACGGTTCTGTGCTATGCTCATCTTTCATAGATTTTAAAGCTGCTTTTGACCACATTTCCAGATACTCCTTGTAGTGTAAATTGCGGGGCTGGGTCCTCTCATCAAACCAACTGATAGCTATTGAGCAGCTGTACTTAAACACATGAGTGCAGGAAAAACTGGGGGGAGGTGCAGAATAGCACCGGGTAGAAACAAGGATGTCTGTTAGCACCTCTGCTATTCCATCTGTACATTGCCAATCTGACAAAGGCCATAGATTAAGTCAAATGCCATACCCCTAAACAGGGAGGTCAACATATGTCACATGTGCTCTATGCATCTGATCTTGTGCTGGTAAGCCAAACCAAAACTGGCCTTAGAAGACAACTATCGACTCAGCACCTCTACATTGGCAAGAACCACATTGAAATTAAGCACTCTAAAAACCAAGACTGTCATCATTGGAAAGAATTCACATAGCATGGAAAGAGGCATCCAAATAGGGAGTGTATTTCGCAATGCAGACAGTATTAATACTTGGGCATTCATCTGGACAGCAAAGGCACTACACGAACTCCTTGAAAACCAAAGGCCACAGCCTCATGTTTGGATTCAGGTCTCTATCTCAGAAACTATGTGGTCCGAGCTTAGAATGCTACCTTATGAGTGCAAAATTACCGTGGGCAAGGAGACTACCTTGCTAGACAAGATCATCACTAGAATCTATAAAGCACCATTACATCTGCCAAAAAGAGCATCACCTGCACAAATCAGGCTTGGATCCAATCTCACAAAACAGACCCTGGTCAGAAGCTGTTATTTTTTAAATTTTGGCCACAGAGACAGACTTGTCTCACAGCATGAATGGTTTAGACTGGCAAGACCTAAGCTAGTCAGGATCTGCTTCCACCTATAATTCCCACCTTCAAGACAAGCTAAGCCAATTTTTGCTTAAAGAAGCATGGAAAGAAAAATCTTCCTGAGTCAGCATAAAAAAAAAAACTCACAATGATTACTGCAAAAAAAACGTCAAGGATAGATGACATGGCTGCTCTGACCAGGCACTCTTACATATGGGCAGTAAACAATTCCTACAAACTGTGTGAACAGCAGCAATACAATAACTGCACCTATTCGACATGGCTAAAGTCCAGGTTTGTAGCCCTCAGACTAGGGAAGGGGAATCTTCTGGGCCATACTCTGGCATGGTGGAATCCTACAATAAAAGGAGAAATGTTTCTACTTATAAGCTAGAGCATGGAAACCAACTTCCACATTATATGCATCTCTCTTCCCCTGCTACAGTTAAGGAACAATCTACTTTGCAGAGACGTTAACTGTCCAGGGGGTCCAAACCTGCCACTAGGCTATAACTGCAGGCCTAACTCAAAGTTCACCCTGTTAAATGTTAAAACCATCAAGTTCTTCCAAGCCATTGCAGTGAAATTAAGAACTGACAAAAACAATGCCTCCTCAGAAGTTGGACTTTAAACCTGACTTACCACTTAATTCTATGCCCTGCAGACTGTTCTTTCATTACCCTGTTTTATTTATTTATTCAGTTGCACTTCAGTATTGTTTTTTTTTTTTTTGCTTTGCGCCTTGGTACTAGGAACGTTTTCATCAATCTTGCCTAACCTTGTCCTCTGCTTTGCACACACAGAAGGTGCTGAACTTTGTGAAAGGCCAGTGTTTCTGCATGGCAAAGTATATCAGTAAGGCAAGCAGCAACCTGGTGGCTAGCAAAGAGCTCATGAAGCTCTGGCATGACCAGAAGGCTACAATGGCTGAGTACCACCCAGGTAAGTAGGTGTGGATCCTAGGGCTCTCCAAGAGAAATGGACTAAGCCCTACCCCATTTTATAGAAAAAGCGTGAGGTCACCTATTTGGTGGACCTTGGCAGCCCGTGAAATTCCCATCAGATCCTGTATATCAACAGACTGAAGCCCCACCAAGACAGGGCAAACATAACTATGAACCTCTGCTCAACTGCTTCTGTACCAATGTTCTGGATAGATCAGTGAATTGGGTTTTACTCTCTCCCAAGCTGATAGATCTGCAGTGAAAAAAACTGCAAACATGTGTTGAAGCAGTTTGCTGGGCTGTTGTCCCTGACCCCTGGACTCACCACTTGTGGTGTCCATGACACTAACACTAGTAACAGCCTACTTGTCAAAATCAATTTGTACAGGTTGTCTTTCCAGGTCAGAACCAGCATCAAAGCAGAAATAGCCCAGATGCTGGAGCTAGGGATAATTGGCCCTCTGATAGTACCTGGGCCAGTCTAATGGTACCGTTACCCAAGCTACCCACCAAGGGGGAAGAAGGAGTTAAGATTCTATGTAAACTACGGAGGTTTGAGTACAGTGACCAAGACTGATACTCAACCCGTACCTAGAGCTAATGAGCTCATTGATAGGTTGGGGGCTTTCACATACCTGAGTATATTTGATCTGATATCAGATTACTGGCAGATTGTCCTAAATCCAGGAGCAAAGGAGAGGTCAGCATTTTTTAGTCCAGAGGGTCATTTTCAATTCAAAGCGATGCCCCTTGGTTTGAAGAGAGTGCCCCAGCCACCTTCTAAGGGTTGGTGGAGAGAGTCCTGTCTAGGGTGGAATCCTTTAAGGCAGATTATTTTGATGAGATATCTGTATTCAGTTCCACCTGGGAGGATCATGTGATCCAACCTGAGAGAAGTAATTGAGGCCCTACAAGAAGCAGGCCTGACCATCCAGGTAAGCAAATGACAGATAGGGCAGAATCTAGTAGTGTACCTAGGCCACCTTGTTGGTGGATGCCATGTACAGCCTCCCTAGCTCAAAATCTAGACTGTCCTGGATTGGGAGGATCTAAAACCAAGACTCAGTTCAGGGCCTTTCTTGGCATGGCATTACAGAAGATTTGTGAAGAATTATGGGACCATTGTGGCTTCCCTGACAGAACTCACTTCAAAGAAACAAATCAAAAAGGTCATTTGGACCCTAGAATGTCAGAAGGCCTTTGCCACTCTGTAGGAGGCTTTGTCTTTAGCACCAGTGTTACTGGTCCCTGAGTAAGATAAGGAGTTTATTGTACAGACAGATTTTGAGCACAAGTAAATGAAAAAGGCCAGGATCAGCCAGTTGCCTTCATTAGCAGGGGACCACTCCCCAGAGAACAAAGATGGAGTGCCATTAAGAGGAAAGCCTTTGCGGTGGTCTTATCCATGAAGAAGCTGAGACTACACCTGTCTGCTACTCACTTCAGTGTTCAAACTGAATAGAGACCTCACAGATGGCTCATGCAGATGAGGGGGAGGGGAATTCAAAACTGTTGAAGTGGTCCATTTTCCTACAGGAGATGAACTTCACAGTGGAACACGGACCTGGGAGTCCTCATGCCAATGCAGATGGACATTCCAGGTTTTTCCACTTATCTGGTGAATACTACCAGGGTGTAGGCTAGTTACCCATCACCTTTTGACTGGGCAGCAGTGTAGAAAGTCATTCTTTATGCCCTTATTACTCTCAGTTTTTGACTGATACAGGTGGTTACTGACTCAGATTGTGCCCTGGGCTCTGTTAGCCAGGCCCAGTGTCAGTGCTCTGTTTAAAAAGTATATTGTAACTAGGCATAATTATAATTGGCTCAGTATTTTTTTTAAAAAACATTGTGGCATAGGGGGGCCTGATTTGTGCCCCCCTACATGCCACTATGCCCAATGACCATGCCCATGCCATGATGAAGATCCAGAAGGTCGGAGACACTTGGAGAATTTTTCGAAAAAAGCTCAATAAGGTGACTGACCCATCTATGAGAGTCAAGCTGGCGACGTGGAACCGCGACTCGGCCTGAAATTCAGGTTCATCTCACTGAAAGCTCTGGAGCTCTGCCCATTGAGGATGAGAACCAAGAGCTCCAGGATTTCACCAAGGCCTCGTGCTGAACCAAGCCGACGCTGACAGCTCCCAACCCAGCCTGCTGAGGAGCCTTGCTCGAAGTCGAGTAAAAAAGAACCAAAAAAGTGCGAAGGAAAAAGATCGACCAAGGCTTACGGCTCAGAGCATCCGACTTGGACTCCATAGTGATCGGCTTAAAAATTTGACTTTGATCTAGTCTAGGGTGACCTTATAGCTGCAGTTGGCGCTTTTCACTTTTAGGCAGTAGAAAGGACTTTTTTAAAATCTATTCCTTAAAAATGTATATGTCTGGTTCCCTATATTGGAATTTCATTGTTTTGGTGTCATTTTAAAGAGAAAAAAAATACTTCCTATTTTTATACATTCGTGTTGGATTTTTATTGTGTGTTGTTTATTCATTTACTGTTTTGTTGATATTAAATGCTTTACACACCCATCTTCTAAGTTAACCCTAACTGCTCATAGACCAAGCTACCAATTAGCATCATACCTATGCTGCACAAGGATGTACAAGGTCAATCCAACATCTTGGATGTTAGTATGCATACAATGCAGATAGTTATTTTTCTGGTCCAGTTTCAAATGACAAATTGTGTTAAAAGGTCCACTGGGATAAGTAGGGTAAATGTGTTCTTCTGCCCCTAAGAGTCCTCACATGCATTGAATGTGAGTGTAACTACACATGACATAAATTGTACAATATACACTCATATTACTGATTAGGAGCCAGAACACAGACCCTGGAACAAAGCAACACCTTCCCAGGGTAAGAGGAAATGGGAGACGTATGTTTTTCAAACTTTGCAATTAGTTGCAAAAAGTTACATACATTTAGTATCACACTTAGCAACTGCTCAATGCCAAGGATGATTGAGATTCTCCAGGCAGGTGGGGGCCACATTCAAGATTTGTAACTAGCTAACAACAATGACCTACTTGCACAATGGTGCATGGATGTGAGTGTTAGTGGCAGGCACCAGTGTGTGTCCCAGCACTGTCTGGAATATGTAATCTATGGTGACTAAATCATCCAAATTTTGCATGCTATATGTCTATTATACACATTAATACAGTAGGTTACTATCTGTGTTGAGCTGACAACCACTTACAAAGCACTAAGGGCCATATTTATACTTTTTTACACAAAACTGCGCTAACGCAGTTTTGCGCCCAAAAAATTAGCGCCGGCTAACGCCATTCTGAAGCGCCATGCGGGTGCCGTATTTATTGAATGGCGTTAGCCGACCGGCGCTGCCAGGTGTGCGTGAAAAAAAACGACGTACACCAGGCAGCGCCGGCGTAGGGAAAAATGGCGTTTGGGCGTCCCAAAATGGGGCAAGTCAGGCTGAGGCAAAAAAATCGTCTTAACCCAATTTGCGCCATTTATTTTGGGCGCCCAGACGCCATTAACATGACTCCTGTCTTAGCAAAGACAGGAGTCATGCCCCCTTGCCCAATGGCCATGCCCAGGTGACTTATGTCCCCCTGGGCATGGTCATTGGGCATAGTGGCATGTAGGGGGGCACAAATCAGGCCCCCCTATGCCACAATTTTTTTTAAAAAAAATACTTACCACAACTTACCTTTTCTTCCCTGGGATGGGTCCCTCCATCCTTGGGTGTCCTCCTGGGGTGGGCTAGGGTGGCAGGGGGTGTCCCTGGGGGCAGGGACGGGCACCTCTGGGCTCATTCTGAGCACACAGGTCCCTTAACGCCTGCCCTGACCCAGGCGTTAAAAAGAGGCGCAAATGCAGGGTTTTTTGCCGCACTCACTCCCGGGCGTCATTTTTGCCCGGGAGTATAAATACCACGCACATGCCTGGGAGTCATTTTTTAAGACGGGAACGCCTACCTTGCATCTCATTAACGCAAGGAAAGTGTTCACGCCAAAAAATTACGCTAACTCCATGAACTTTGGCGCTAGACACGTCTAACGCCAAAGTATAAATATGGAGTTAGTTTTGCGTCGAATTTGCGTAGAAAAAAACGACGCAAATTCGGCGCAAACGGAGTATTAATATGCCCCTAAGAATGTCAAATAGTCCTTAAGTGACTCATATGTGAGATAGACTAACTGTTGGCCATAGGCCTCTCACAAAACAACATACATATTTAAATAATGCAGGATAATAGCTACATCATGTCCCAACTCAACATACTCAGTGTTTCAAACTCACAATGATGCAGATTACAATGATGTGCAAGTATTAAATATTTTACTAATAATAACAAATCATTTTAACCAAATACAGCTACGTATCGTACACTAAGGGCCAGATGTAGCAAACTTTTGCGAGTCGCCAACGGCCCAAATCGCAATTTGCGACCCCGCAAAAGTGGAAATGGGATGCAAAAATCCCATTTCCGACTCGCAAAATGCAACGCGAGCCATTACCGACTCGCAAAAATAGCAACCCCATTTTGCGACCCGCAAATAGGACGTCGCAATTTGCGAGTCGCAAACCAAATGCAATAGCCACTCGCAAATTGCGACTAGTCACAAAAAGCCCATTTTGCACTTCCAATTTACCACTAACTCAGAGCAGGTGGTAACCAGAACCAAAGTATAAAAGGAGACCCAGAAGGCACCTGGGTTACTCAAGATGGCGGAGATATATGTGATAGGAATGAGGAGGAGAGCCCACGCCTCACAGCAGAGGAGGAGGAGCAGAGGAGGAGGAGGAGGGGAGGGGAGGAGGAGGAGCAGAGGAGGAGGAGGAGTCAGAGACAGGAGAAGATATACAGAACCAGGCAGACACTTTTCCAACAAACAGAGGAGGAGATATGTGATAAATATAGACTCAGCAGTGCAGCAATACTAGATTTAATAGATTTACTCAACCCGCAGCTACAACGCCAGACTGTGCGCGGCTGCGCCATCCCTACGCATGTGCAAGTGCTACGCTCACTGCACCTCTTGGCCTTGGGTAGCTATCAGGGGGTCATTGCTGTGGCAGGTGGGGTATCCCAAAGTGCACTCTCACAGTTCTTTAGAGCATTCCTAGATGCTTTACTCACACACATGTCCAGATACATATACCTACCCAGGAATGAGGCAGAAATCAACAGCACCAAGTTGGAATTCTACAGGATTGCCAACTTCCCCCATGTCATAGGGTGTGTGGATGGGACACATGTACAGATCTGCCCTCCTGCAAATCTGGAATATCTGTTCCGCAACAGGAAGTGTACCCACTCACTGAACATCCAGGTGGTATGTGACGACCATTATGTTATCACTGACATGGTTGCCAAATTTCCAGGGAGTACACATGACTCCTACATTTTCAGACACAGTGGGATACACCAACGCCTAGAACGTGGGGAATTTGGAGACGGATACCTCCTAGGTATAGCTGAATACACCTTGCAAGCATACACACAGGTCAATGTGGAAACCATCTATGCCCAGCTAACATTGTACATTTTGTGCCAAACAGGTGACAGTGCATATGCACTACGACCATGGATACTCACCCCGTACTTAACACCCAGCAATGAGACAGAGAGGTGATACAATAATGCCCATAGGAGGACCCGAAATATCATAGAGAGGACCTTTGGACTGCTGAACCCAAGATTCTGATGCCTCCACAGAAGTGGAGGTGTCCTCCAGTATAACCCAGTAAGAGCTTTCAAGATAGTTGGCGCATGCGCTATACTCCCCAACATTGCCACCAGACATGGGCTACCTCTCACCCCAGATGACCCAGATTCGGAGGATGAAGAGCAGGAGCTACCACATCGCCATCATGGGGATAGAAGCATTGCAAATCAAGGCAGACTGAGACAGGACCACATTGCAAACCAATACTTTGGAAGGTACGTGCTAACTGTCACCACACTCACTAATGTCACACACAAAGGAGGTGTATTTATACTCCGTTTGCGCTGGATTTGCGTTGTTTTTTTTAACGCAAATTCGACGCAAAATGAACTCCATATTTATACTCTGGCGTTAGACGCGTCTAGCGCCAAAGTTCATGGAGTTTGCGTCATTTTTTAGCGTGGACACCTACTTTGCGTTAATGATATGCAAGGTAGGCGTTCCCGTCTAAAAAATGACTCTTAGGCGTGTGCGCCGTATTTACACTCCCGGGCAAAAATGACACCCGGGAGTGGGCGGGTCAAAATAAAGTACATCCAGCCGCTTTTGCGTAGTTTTTTAGCGCCTGGTCAGGGCAGGCGTTAAGGGACCTGTGGGCTCGGAAGGAGCCCAGAGGTGCCCTCCCATGCCCCGAGGGACACCCCCTGTCACCCTTGCCCACCCCAGGAGGACACCCATCCCAGGGAACTTAAGGTAAGTTCAGGTAAGTATTTTTTTTAATTTGTTTTTGTGGCATAGGGGGGCCTGATTTGTGCCCCCCTACATGCCACTATGCCCAATGACCATGCCCAGGGGACATAAGTCCCCTGGGCATGGCCATTGGGCAAGGGGGCATGACTCCTGTCTTTGCTAAGACAGGAGTCATTTTAATGGGGGTTGGGAGTCAAAAAAAATGGCGCAAATCGGGTTGAGGCGAAAATTTTGCCTCAGCCTGACTTGCCCCATTTTTTGGCGCCCAAGCTCCATATTCCCCTACGCCGGCGCTGCCTGGTGTACGTAATTTTTTTTGACGCACACCAGGCAGCTCTGCCGGCTAACGCCGGCTAACTCCGGCTAACGTCATTGAATAAATACGGCGCCCGCATGGCGCTTCAGAATGGCGTTAGCCGGCGTTAGATTTTTTGACGCACAACTGCGTTGGCACAGTTGTGCATCGAAAAGTATAAATATGGCCCAAAGAGTCCAGGTGTGAAGTGGAACTAACAAGAAATTTTAATAATGTGCACCAAAAAACTATACACATTAACTACAGTTCAGGGGCTGTAAAAGTCCACCTGGCATGAGACACATTGACCTCATGTGCCCCTATTCCATGACAGTGCGGAGCACATACTTTACGCTGGCCTCGGCCAGCATGGCTAGTGTCTGGTGTGTCAGCAGTGCCTTGCCTTGCGCTACCACTGCGCAACACCCTGGTGTCACTGGCTGAGACACTGCTGATGGTGGAGCCCTCCTCGCTGTCCTGCGGCGTGCCAGCCGCGCCCCTAGCCACGTGCCGTGCCTCCATGATATCTACGGCGTGGCTGAGACGTCCCAGTCCACATGCCACATCACTGGCAAAGTGGCCCGTGTCTACCTGGAGGCTGACCGTGTGCCGTGAAAGGCCAGTGGTGTTCACAGCCAGCCTGACGATGGAGGCAGACATTCGGTCCAGCCGGTGCATTAGCTGCCTGTCACGGCGCCTTGCACCCTCTCTCTCTGTTATGAGTTCTGCCACCAGTTGTCTCATTGAGCGTGCAAGGTTGCCGACGTGTGTAATGAGCTGTTGCAGCTCTGGGTGTACCAGCTGCATGCACTGTTCTGGTTTTGCTCCATGCGCCGCACGGCCCCTGATATTCTCCTAATCTCCCGTGTCTGCAGGCGCTGACCCCGTAGTAGTGCAGCCTCGGCGGCCGACATGGAGGCGTCCCCTGACTCAGCCTGCGGCACTGGATGGACATTTACACGTCGCCTGTGACGCTGTGGAGGCTCTGTGTCATCTACAACGGCACTGTGGCTGGGACCAGGTGCTGGCTCACTCACCAGTATGGCAACTGGTGCATCATGAGGGGACTGTGTGTTGGTGGTGCTGGTCCCTGTGGTGGCTTATCCTGAGTCCTCTGCAGGCTGGTGGCTGACCTGTGGCCCCTGGACACTTTGGCTGGAAGTGCTGTAGTGTTGAGACCTGTGGGACATAGGGAACACACTATCAGTATCTACCATCTGTTATCAACTTCCTAATAAACTGTTGCCTATCAACTGCCTACTTGACTACATTGCCCATAATGCACCATTCTGGTGGTTGCTACTCTGAAATGGAGCTATTTTGGTTGTGCATGCTGCTGTGTACTAGGTGGGTGTTGGTATGGCATATATGGGTGTACATGCATGTCTCATGGCACTCACCGGTTGATGGTCCTGGCTCTGAAGTGTACAGCTCTCCCATCCTGCACACTGCCTCTGGCTCCAAGGTGTCCTCCACTCTTTCCTCCAGGGGTGTGGGTGGTGGTACAATGGATGGTCCCACTCCAGTGCCCCTCATCTCCCGGAGCCGCTCTGCCACCCTCTCCCTGGCCCGGGAGCGCAAGTCATACCACAGTTTTTTTAACTCTTCAATACTCCGGTGGCTGACACCCATGGAGTTCACCTTGTCCTGGATTTCTGTCCAGATTCTTTTCTTCTCCACCTCTGCACACTGAGGGCTGCCCTACCAAACAGTTGTTCATGGTGCTGACAGCTTTCCTTAGTCAGCACCTCCAGCTCTTTTTCTGCAAATTTCAATTTGCGCTTTCTTGGTGTCTCTGCCATGGTAGCTGCTCTTCCTCCTGTTTGCAGTGTAGCAGTTGAAAATGGTTGTGGTCCTCTCTCCTCCCAGGCGTATTAGTAAACTTCCTGGCTGTGATGTCATCATCAGGAGCCAGGAAGTGTTTTCCAGAGTGTTCTGCTGCACCTGCATTCAATTTCCAGCACAGTCGCAATTTGCGACACCCACTCGCAATTTGCGTGTTTGTTTTTAGCGCGGTCGCAAAAAGCGACCTTGCAGACTGCGGACTCGCAATCTGCGGTGCGACTTAATTTGCGAGTCGCAAATTGAAGTCGCTTTTTCTTCTTGCATGCCATTTAGCGAGTCGGAAACTGCAAGTCGCAACGACTCGCAATTTCCGACTCGCTAAATTTTTCCTACCTACATCTGGCCCTATATAACCTAAACACTACTTTATACTATCTAATGTTGTCCTAAACAACTTGCATCTAGCTATCCTAAACTAACTAACTTTAACACTATCTTACACTAACTTAACTTATACTAACCTATCTTAAACACTAAACACAAATAACATGTTAAACATCAGCCCCTACCCCCTTAATACACTGAATTGCACAGTACAAACAGCATCTATACCTAAACATAAATTAACTACACGTACAAACCTAAACAAATATATTTTTGTGCTTTTGTATATCTTTTTATTTTTTAGCAAATACTTAACATCAATCTCCACTCACCAAAAATCTTAAAAAGTAAAAAGAGTGAAAACAATATATAAACATTTACCTATAAAAAACAGTTAAAACCTAACTAAACAAAACCTATCCTAATCACTAACTATATGCATAATTATTCAAATGCAAAACTATAAATGCAAACAAACAACATTTTCCATTATAAAGTTCATAAGAGTTGGGACGACTACACCAGAGTAGGCCCAGGCAAAAAACTCTGCTCCCCTGGCGAGTTTGCAGAATTTGACAACTCCGCACTCTGCAATCTGGTGGAGTTTTTTTTCCTGTTTTTCCTGATTTCGAGCTGAAAGGATCACTTTTTTGTCTCAGGGATATATCACTGGATTTAAGGACTTTGTTGTATTTGAGATTTCAAAAGTAAGTTAAAAACATTTGTATAAGGGTGTTATACAACTTGTATGTCTGATGGGGGCATGCACCAGGATGTATCTGTACTTTTATTTGATTTTTTAAATTTGTTGTGATAGGGTCTAGTTATAGTTTTACTTGTCATTTTTGTTCTACAAAGGAAACATGTTTAACAGTTCACTGCATTTTCTCCATGTTTTGTTTTGTAATTTTACAATATTCATTAAATCTTGTGTTAATGTTAAGTGGCATAGCCTGCTAATGGAATAGGTCTTTCAGCTGTAGGCCCAGTGCGAGACATGGGTGCATGATGAAAAAACAACTGTTTGTGGTGTCAGTGGAACGGAAACACCATGGATGGCATTGGATTAAAGATAACAAAATGCTAAAGGGGGCATCGCTATGCTTTTAAGTGACAGATATAATTGGGAATATGTCAGCCTCCCTGAATCTACGAATTTTTATCAAATAGTACGAGTACAAGTTGGGGATTGAAGGGTGGGAAAATACCCCTAACGATTGTAAATGCATATATCCCTCCCAAAAAGGAATTGGATAGTATATTACAACAACTTCTTTTACAAATTTGTGCTATAAGTAATCCCATTAATCTAATTGTAATGGGGCATTTTTGTTCTACAAAGGAAACATGTTTAACAGTTCACTGCATTTTCTCCATGTTTTGTTTTGTAATTTTACAATATTCATTAAATCTTGTGTTAATGTTAAGTGGTATAGCCTGCTAATGGAATAGGCCTTCCAGCTATAGGCCCAGTGCAAGTCATGGGTGCATGATGAAAAAACAACTGTTTGTGGTGTCTGTGGAACGGAAACACCATGGATGGCATTGGATTAAAGATAACAAAATGCTAAAGGGGGCATCGCTATGCTTTTAAGTGACAGATATAATTGGGAATATGTCAGCCTCCCTGAATCTACAAATTTTTATCAAATAGTACGAGTACAAGTTAGGGGTTGAAGGGTGGGAAAATACCCCTAACGATTGTAAATGCATATATCCCTCCCAAAAAGGAATGGGATAGTATATTACAACAACTTCTTTTACAAATTTGTGCTATAAGTAATCCCATTAATCTAATTGTAATGGGGGATTTAAATTGTAAAGTTTCAAATACTATGCTTTATTCCTTTAGCAATTTAGATAGGGAAAAAGCGCTGAATATCTCCTCTATCAGGTTTCCTTCTAGAATTAGGACAGATAAAAGAAGTATTTTGTTTTTGAAAGGGCTTGTGGCTGTATTATTCTTAATGGACGTTTTAATATGGATTCACCTGCAGCCTCCACCCATAAGTCATTCAAGAATAACTCAGTTATAGATTACATCTGTGCATCGTACAACTTAGCTCAAAAAGTCGATGACGTGACTGTATTAGACACTCCATACAGTGACCATAAAATCTTAAGGCTTACTTTAAGCTTGAAGTTAGGGGCTACAGACTTGTGGTCTATAAAAGGCATAAACATAAGTATTAATGGAAAAAACAGGAGAATTTACTGGACGACAGCAAAAATGCTACGATTAAGCCTTTATTGGAGAACATCACGGGAAATTTGGAGATGTGGGGGAAAGATGTTTTAACACAATTTTCCAACTTAATAAAGAATATTACTTCACGTAAGCAGCCCAAGCGTAATACAATAAGAGTAGAAAAAGTTCAGCTTCCAATTCTGAACCTGAAGAGAGTAATAAATAAGCTAGTACAGTGACAATTAGAATACAAGTCTGAGGAATTGAATAGGGAGTTAACAAAACTAAAGAGAAGAAGATTGCGGTTGAAACTGACAATTCGGAAAAAAGAAGAGGCCCATAATTGGGTGGTACTGAGGAAAGCAGCTCTAAAGAGAAACCCAAGATAATTCTGGGCTATTGTTTCAAAGGGGTGCGGAAATTGTCCCGATAGCAGAGAAAGATTGGAAATTGCATATACAAGAGATTTATCCTGAAAATCAGGGCATTGATCCGGGGAGAAAGGAGACAGTAATAAACAGAGGTGGAGAAATGGGTAACACAGAGACGCCAACAGTGGCAGAAATAGAAGGGATCATAACATCAATGTGATCTTCAGGTGCTATGGGCCTGACGAGATTCCAATAACCCTAATTAAAAGGGATCCTTTGCTCTGGGCAAAACTACTACAACCAGTTCTTGGCTCCTGTTATGCCCATGGTAAAATCCCGGAATCATGGAAGGGTAGTATAATCCTTCCTCTACATAAAAGGGAGATAGATCAATACCGTTAAATTATACACAAATCGCCCTATTAGATGCAACAGGAAAGATATTTGCGAAAAGAATCCTCTTGCAACTGAATGATTGGGTGGAGGAAAATGGTATCTTAACAGTGGAACAGGCAGGCTTAAGAAAGGCCCATAATACTTTAGACAATATCTTGATTATGAAAACTCTAATTGATAAGTATGTGCAGACTAATGGAGGTATATTGTATGCAGCATTTATCGACTATTCCACAGCCTTTGACAGAGTGCACAGGGGTATACTGTGGAGGAAACTTCAGGATCTAGGGATTCCACCTGGTCTCCTACAATTGGTAATTGCCCTACACGCATCAACCTGGTGTAAGATCTTAATGGGTGGAGAACAGGGACTGTCCTCAAAGGTATCAACAAAAAATGTCCTGAAACAAGGTTGCCTACTTGCCCCACTGCTTTTCTCTCTTTATATTTATGAGCTACCCATAAGTCTCAGGAACTCCTCCGACGATGTCCCTGCGGTTGGGGGCCGCCCAATTGTGTGCTTAATGTACGTGGATGATATAGTAGTGTATGACCTTACCCCAAAAGGCCTAAATCATTGCTTGGCCGCCCTAAAAATCTACTCAGACAGACACTAACTGAAAAGTAATATGGCAAAGTCTCAGGTGATTTGCTTCTCTGGGAGGATAAGTAGAAGAAAAGTTTTGTATCCTTGGGTTATGGGTCAACACAAGCTGGAACAGCAAGTTTCTTATCAGTTTCTGGGTAAGATCTTTTCAGCTTCAACAAAAGATCATGATCACATTCGCTATAATACTAATAAGGCTCTTTAACTTGCCCAAGGTCTGTCTGCCTTTTATAACGCAAATGGTAAACGTCATTTCTCACACTTACTATCGGCCTATCAGGTCAAGATCCCAGCGACTCTTTCATATGCGATAGGGTGTATTGATATACCCAAATGGGATTTTTTGGACAAGACAAAAGGCCACATTATGAGACGCATGGTTTTTTGTAATCACGGAGTCTAAGGGGCTGCATTACGTCTTGAATTTGGTATAAGGAATATCTTTGTGCAAGGCCTTGTGGCAGTGATAAGAAGGGTGCATAACCTCATGCATAGTGAGGAAAGTACATTGGGAAACCTGGCCTACAGTGAGATCTTTAACAATCTGAGGGAAAAATCCGTTTTTTTTTAGAAATTACATCAAAGCTATTCGTCTCTTAGAGCTGGACTTGGACCTTTGTCCTTCAATTCCCTATGCATCTCTAAAAAAAACTATGAAGGAAGTGTCATGGTCCAAAGTCTTCTTGTTGGGCATGGATGTGTGGCGCCAAAGAAGAGGTTTAGAGAAGTTAACTAACTCCGTAACTATGAAAAATGGTGCAACCCTATTTGACCTGGAATTTAAACCATGGGGTGAGGCCATTGTGTATCCTGTTAGACTTAATAGATTGCAACTGAGAGATCTTACCTCTAGGTGGGATGGCTCGTCTAGCATTTGTGATCTGTGTCAAGGTGGGGTACAATCTCTCTCACATGTTCGATTTGTCTGTCCGGCTCTAGACGCTCCAAGGAAACTTTGGTTGAAACCCCTCTTCTTGCGGCTTAATACTAGATCTCACAGAGCAGCGTTGGATTCATATTACACCCCCCACAATGAAAGATTTTGATATAGGATTTTTAAGTTTTTCCAATCTTTTTTGCAGATATTTTGAATTTCTGAGTTTAAAAAAAATGCACTATTTAACCCCTTCCCCGCCTGGGACGTAATGGTTACGTCCATGGCAGCGCCCGTGTGGCGCCATGGACGTAACCATTACGTCCTGGGACTGGCAGTCGGGGGAAGCGCTAGCGCTTCCCCCGAGGGCCGCCCCCCAACACCCCCAGGCCAGGGCTGAAAGGGGAATCCCTTCCCCTTTCACGCCCATCGCCCCCGCCCACCCCCCATGACGTCAGCGCGCGATCGTGCGCTGATTTCATGGAAAGGGGGAAAGACGCGCTGGAAGCCATTTGCTTCCAGCGCATCAAGGGAGAAGTGAGTATTCACCTTCGTGCGGGGTGGGGGTGCTCTGAGAGAGGCATCGAGGGAAAGGAAAGGGTTTTCCTTTCCCTCGATGTCTCTTTGAGCATTCCTGCTGCCCGATCGCGATGCGATCGGGCAGCAGGAATGCCCACTAGACACCAGGGATTTCTCTGTTGAGTGCTTAGTGTAGGGGAGCGACCCCTTGGGCAAGGGTCGCTCCCCTTTGGGGGCAAATGTATTTTACGTCGTTTCTGCCCCCCCTGGGGGCAGATTGGCCCTATTGGGGGGCAGAAAGCCACTAGACACCAGGGATTTTATTGTTGATTTTTATTTTTTGTGTTGGGGGGCGGCCCCTTGGGCAAGGGTCGCCCCCAGGGGCCCTCATGTATTTTTGGGCAGTTCTGCCCCCCTTGGGGGCAGAGAGGCCTATTTTTTTTAGGCCTTTCTGCCCCCAAGGGGGGCAGAATCCCAATAGCGCCAGAAATAGTATGTATGTATGTGTGCTTTGTGTTGGGGGGTGGCCCCTTGGGCAAGGGTCGCTCCCCCCGGGGGCGCAATGTATTTATTGTCGTTTCTGCCCCCCTTGGGGGCAGATTGGCCCTATTTTTAGGCCGATCTGCCCCCAAGGGGGGCAGAAAGCCACTAGACACCAGAGATTTTATTGTTGGTTTTTATTTTTTGTGTTGGGGGGTGGCCCCTTGGGCAAGGGTCGCCCCCAGGGGCCCACATGTATTTTTGGGCAGTTCTGCCCCCCTTGGGGGCAGAGAGACCTATTTTTTTTAGGCCTTTCTGTCCCCAAGGGGGGCAGAATCCCAATAGCGCCAGAAAGATATGTTTGTATGTGTGCTTTGTGTTGGGGGGTGGCCCCTTGGGCAAGGGTCGCTCCCCCCGGGGGCGCAATGTATTTATCGTCGTTTCTGCCCCGCTTGGGGGCAGATTGGCCCTATTTTTACGCCGATCTGCCCCCAAGGGGGGCAGAAAGCCACTAGACACCAGGGATTTTATTGTTGGTTTTTATTTTTTGTGTTGGGGGGCGGCCCCTTGGGCAAGGGTCGCCCCCAGGGGCCCACATGTATTTTTGGGCAGTTCTGCCCCCCTTGGGGGCAGATATGCCTATTTTTTAGGCCTTTCTGTCCCCAAGGGGGGCAGAATCCCCATAGCGCCAGGGATACTATATGTGTGTGTGTGTGTGCTTTGTGTGGGGGTGTGGCCCCTTGGGCAAGGGTGGCCCCCCCCAAAGGGTGCAATGTAATCTGGGCGATTTCTGCCCCCTCCCCTTGGGGGTAGATTGGCCTATTTTTTTTTAGGCCCATCTTCCCCCAAGCAGAGAAGACTAGACACAAGGGAAAATGAAAAAATGGTTAGTGGCGGAGTGTTTGTCAACTGGCAAAGTATTTGCTTTTATGATAATAACAGTTTTTCTCCTTTTTGTTCTAGTTCAAAGCTTTTGCTGACTTTGCTGTGGCTTGTTGCAGTTTTGGCAGTAGTTGTCCTGCGGTTTGCGTAGTTGCATGTTTTAGGTAAGTAAATAAATTTACTCCAAGTGAGTATTGTTGCAATGCATGAATGACATGTTTGTAGGTGGTGTACTGAATGCAGGATTGTGTGTGAAATTGTCCTTAGAGTTATGCACAATGATTATTGTGTTGTCTTATGTCTAATTTGCTTTTTTTTCTCTCTTTTTAGTGGGATCTCGTTGGTGATTGCTGTGGCTGTGCAGAGTAGTTGCTGGTGAGTCAAGCTTTTTCAGGCAAGTGAGCAGTATAGTTTTTGAGTTTATAATTCTTAGTGATAAACCTATACTTTGTTACTTATCTTACACAGTGCTGGTTGTTGGTGGTGTATTTGTCCAGTTAATTTTTGTAGGAAGGATCATGGCCAGCCGTAGGATGACCGCTCAGCAGGTTGTTAGTGTGCTTTTTGAGTCATCTTCTGACCATGAATATGAGACTGACTCTGCATCTGAGGCAGAGGAGGAAGTGCAGGATTCTGGAAGTGAATTTTCTGTCAGAGATGAATCATCTGATGATGAACAACTCTCAGTGCTGATGAAGGGACTGTTTTAGAGGTGGACAGTGATGTGCCAATGGTGCAGGAGCCAGCGGCTGAAAGGCTTCCCATTGGAAGACCTGACGCATGGGTTGCACCAAACATGGAGCAGCCACAGTTGCCTGCGTTTACTGGTTTTCCAGGGTGTCGAGTTAATACGGAAAACTTTTTGCCCGTCAACTTTTTTGAGTTGTTTATGGACAATATATTTTTGGAAGAGATTGTTGAGCAGACTAATTTGTATGCAGAGCAGTTTTTGAGGGACAACGCTGCCAGACTTAGGCCACACTCTAGAGCTAGCCGGTGGATTCCCACAAATCTGGAAGAGTTGAAAAAGTTCTTGGGTTTAACTTTTTTGATGGGGCTGATAAGGAAGCCGTCGCTGTCTTCATATTGGTCTACTAGTCCCTTGATGGCAACTGCTATATTTCCTGCCATCATGAGTCGTAACCGGTATGAGCTTCTTCTTCGGATGTTGCATTTTGTAGATAATGCTTTAGCCTTGCCACGAGATCATCCTGATTCTGACCGTCTTTTTAAGATTAGACCTGTCCTTGATCATTTGGTAGATCGGTTTTCAGAGATCTATGTTCCAGGGAAAGAAATATCTGTAGATGAGTCTTTGGTCCTGTTCAAGGGTCGTTTGGTTTTTAGGCAGTACATTCCTAGCAAGAGGGCACGGTATGGAATTAAATTGTATATGCTGTCAGAAAGTAGTACAGGATATGTTTATAATTTCCGGGTCTACACTGGTAGGGATTCCAATATTGACCCCCCTGGTTGTCCTCCCACTTTTGGAGTTAGTGAGAAAATTGTGTGGGAACTTGGTAGACGACTGTTTAACAAAGGTCACCATTTATATGTAGAAAACTTCTACACTGGAGTTCGGTTGTTCAAGGAGTTGTTCAGAGTGGACACTGTTGCTTGTGGCACAATCCGCTCTAATCGGAAAGGCTATCCAAAAGAGCTTGTCTGTAAAAAACTTGAGAAGGGACAGTGCAGTGCCTTGCGGAATGATGAGCTGCTAGGTCTGAAATTTGTAGACAAGAGGGATGTATACATGCTAAGCACCATCCATGATGAGAGTACTTCACCTGTGGCTGTTTGGGGTCAGGTTGTCGAAGTGCGCAAACCTGTGTGCATCTTAGACTATAATAAGCACATGGGTGGTGTTGATAGAGTAGATCAGAGGTTAGAACCTTACACTGCTGCTCGTAAGTCTTATGTGTGGTATAAGAAATTAGCGCTTCACTTGTTCCACTTGGCAACTTTTAATGCTTTTGTTGTGTTTAAGGATAGTTCTCCAGAGTCAAGGATGACATTTGTGAAATTTCAGGAGTCTATCATAGCTAGCCTTGTTGTGCTGGAACAGGCAAGAGTTCCTAGAGAAGCAGTGGTGGAGGATGTGGCTAGATTGAAAGATCGTCACTTTGTTGAGCACATTCCTCCCACGGCCCAAAAAAACTTTCCTGCTAAGAGATGTAGAGTCTGTGCTCGAAGAGGTATCAGGAAGGAGACTAGGATGTACTGCCCTGATTGTCCTTCAAAGCCTGGGCTGTGTGTGGGTGGCTGTTTCAGGAGCTACCACACACAGAAGAATTATTGGGAAATTCCGTGGGCGTAAACTGGTGTTTTATATTTTTATATGTTCGGTTTCACGGTTGGCATTAGTCATGTATTCAGTTAGAGCTTTTGTGTTTGTAGTTTTGTACTAATTTATGATTAGTGGTTTCTTTGTTGTTTAAAAACAAAAAAAAGGGGATGGCATGTGTAGAGTGGCGCTTGCCTGGCGGCGTGGGTGGGGTGACGCTTGGCTGGCGGTGTGTGTGGGGTGGCGCTTGGCTGGCGGTGTGTGTGGGGTGGCGCTTGGCTGGCGGTGTGTGTGGGGTGGCGCTGGGCTGGCGGTGTGTGTGGGGTGGTGCTTGGCTGTTGGTGTGGCTGGGGTGGCGCTTGACTGGCAGTGCCGGCCAAACGCCAGTCCACACACTCATCAGCTGGTGTGATTGCTGTATCAGGCATGTGGGCGTATGAAAGTGATGGGCCCTTGACTGGCGCTGTCTGTGGATGCGAGTCTTGTAATGTGCTGGGCCCGTGGCTGGCGGCGTGAATGGTCTAGTGCATGTCATGTATGAAAGGTGTGTGAATGGACTGTAAAGCGGTTGGTGCCTTGTCGTGGCTTTACAGCTCACGAGCTGTGAGTCATTGGTTCAGTTTTTTGGCCTTTCAGTTATTACCAGTGCATTTCACTTTTGTGAAATCTCTTGTTAATAAAATTTGATCTACTGAACCATCACTCACCCTCGTGCCAAATCCAACTAGTATGTGTGGTACAAATGACAAAACCTGCTCCGCTGTAATCAGGCGTCGCAGCACACTTGAGACACGCTAGGTGCCTCGGGTGGGACCCCGATGATGAAGCATGCCACCAACTTGGTTGGTGGGTGAGGGGTCTTCTTCACATAACCTAAGTGTGTTTCTTTTCACAATTTTAGTGTTTGGCACATCACGGACGTATGTGCACACATCAAAGTGATATATTCCAAAAATACCTGTGTTTGGGGGGGAGGGCCCACCTATGTTTTTGGTCCTGGGTGCGGCCGTCATGTAGGGAAACCTACAAAACCCAGAAACCTTTTAAAACTAGGCACCCCAAGGAGTCTAGGGAGGTGTGGCTTGTGTGGCTCCCCCAACATTTTCTTACCCAGACTCCTCTGTAAACCTCAAAATTTGCATAAAAAAGCATCTTTTCCTGATTTTTCTTAGTAGGATCACCGCTCAAGCACAAAATTCCTACTCCCCAGTTTTCCCCTCAGTCTCCCAAGTAAAATGACACCTCACTTATGTGGGTCCCCAAAGCAGAGTCCGTCTAAAGATGTATAAAAGAATATGCCCTTATAAACTTGCTGTGCTATTCCTTCTATCCCTTCAGGTTTTGGGCCTTATTCTGTTGCAGGCACCTGGCCCACCCACACAAGTGAGGTATCATTTTTATCGGGAGACTTGGGGGAACGCTGGGTGGAAGGAAATTTGTGGCTCCTATCAGATTCCAGAACTTTCTGCCACAGAAATGTGAGGAACATGTGTTTTTTTAGCCAAATTTTGAGGTTTGCAAAGGATTCTGGGTAACAGAACCTGGTCCGAGCCCCGCAAGTCACCCCTCCTTGGATTCCCCTAGGTCTCTAGTTTTCAGAAATGCCCAGGTTTGGTAGGTTTCCCTAGGTGCCGGGTGAGCTACAGGCCAAAATCCACAGGTAGGCACCGTTTTCTACCCAAAATTTTGGATGTGTCCACGTTGCGCTTTGGGGTGTTTCCTGACGCAGGCGCTAGGCCTACCCACGCAAGTGAGGTATCATTTTTATCAGGAGACTTGGGGGAACGCTGGGTGGAAGGAGATTTGTAGCTCCTCTCAGATTCCAGAACTTTCTGCCACAGAAATGTGAGGAACATGTGTTTTTTTAGCCAAATTGTGAGGTTTGCAAAGGATTCTGGGTAACAGAACCTGGTTCGAGCCCCGCAAGTCACCCCTCTTTGGATTCCCCTAGGTCTCTAGTTTTCAGAAATGCACAGGTTTGGTAGGTTTCCCTAGGTGCCGGCTGAGCTACAGGCCAAAATCTACAGGTAGGCACTTCGCAAAAAACACCTCTGTTTTTTTCCAAAATTTAGGATGTGTCCACGTTGCGCTTTGGGGTGTTTCCTGTCGCCGGCGCTAGGCCTACCCACGCAAGTGAGGTATCATTTTTATCGGGAGACTTGGGAGAACGCTGGGTGGAAGGAAATTTGTAGCTCCTCTCAGATTCCAGAATTTTCTGCCACAAAAATGTGAGGAACATGTGTTTTTTTAGCCACATTTTGAGGTTTGCAAAGGATTCTGGGTAACAGAACCTGGTCCGAGCCCCGCATGTCACCCCTCCTTGGATTCCCCTAGGTCTCTAGTTTTCAGAAATGCACAGGTTTGGTAGGTTTCCCTAGGTGCCGGCTGAGCTAGAGGCCAAAATCTACAGGTAGGCACTTCGCAAAAAAAAACTCTGTTTTTTTCCAAAATTTAGGATGTGTCCACGTTGCGCTTTGGGGTGTTTCCTGTCGCCGGCGCTAGGCCTACCCACGCAAGTGAGGTATCATTTTTATCGGGAGACTTGGGGGAACGCTGGGTGGAAGGAAATTTGTAGCTCCTCTCAGATTCCAGAACTTTCTGCCACAGAAATGTGAGGAACATGTGTTTTTTTAGCCAAATTTTGAGGTTTGCAAAGGATTCTGGGTAACAGAACCTGGTCCGAGCCCCACAAGTCACCCCTCCTTGGATTCCCCTAGGTCTCTAGTTTTCAGAAATGCACAGGTTTGGTAGGTTTCCCTAGGTGCCGGCTGAGCTAGAGGCCAAAATCTACAGGTAGGCACTTCGCAAAAAACACCTCAGTTTTTTTCCAAAATTTAGGATGTGTCCACATTGCGCTTTGGGGTGTTTCCTGTCGCCGGCGCTAGGCCTACCCACACAAGTGAGGTATCATTTTTATCGGGAGACTTGGGGGAACATAGATTAGCAAAACAAGTGCTATTGCCCCTTGTCTTTCTCTACATTCTTTCCTTCCAAATATAGGAGAGTGTGTAAAAAAGACATCTATTTGAGAAATTCCCTATAATTCACATGCTTGTATGGTCACCCCGGAATTCAGAGATGTGCAAATAACCACTGCTCCTCAGCACCTTATCTTGTGCCCTTTTTGGAAATGCAAAGGTTTTCTAGATAGCAATTTTTTACTCTTTATATTTCAGCAAATGAATTGCTGTATACCCGGTATAGAATGAAAACGCACTGCAGGGTGCAGCTCATTTATTGGCTCTGGGTTCGTCGGGTTCTTGATGAACCTACAAGCCCTATATATCCCCGCAACCAGAGGAGTCCACCAGACGTAACGGTATATTGCTTTCCATAATCTGACATTGCAGGGAAAAGTTACAGAGTAAAATGTAGAGAAAAATTGATGTTTTTTTCACCTCAATTTCAATATTTTTCTTTTTCAGCTGTTATTTTCTGTAGGAAACCCTTGTAGGATCTACACAAATGGCCCCTTGCTGAATTCAGAATTTTGTCTACTTTTCAGAAATGGTTAGGTTTCTGGGATCCAGCATTGGTTTCATGCCCATTCCTGTCACTGACTGGAAGGAGGCTGAAAGCACAAAAAATTGCAAAAATGGGGTATGCCCCATTAAATGCCAAAATTGTGTTGAAAAATTGGGTTTTCTGATTCAAGTCTGCCTGTTCCTGAAAGCTAGGAAGCTGTTGAGTTTAGCACTACAAACCCTTTGTTGATGCCATTTTCAGGGGGAAATCCACAAGCCTTCTTTTGCAGCCACTTTTTCCATTTTTTTAAAAAAAAAACGAAATTTTCACTGTATTTTGGCCATTTTCTTGGCCTCCTTCAAGGGAACCCACAAAGTCTGGGTACCTCTAGAATCCCTAGGATGTTGGAAAAAAAGGACGCAAATTTGGCTTGGTTAGCTTATGTGGACAAAAAGTTATGAGGGCCTAAGCGCGAACTGCCTCAAATAGGCAAAAAAAAGGCCTGGCACAGGAGGGGGAAAAGGCCTGGCAGCGAAGGGGTTAATCTTGTATATATAGGATCTGCCCCTTTTAAGAAATGTGTATTATCTTATGTTGAACTTTTATGATGTTGTATTATCACTCATGTGGATCTCTTTGGAGTTCCAAAACATGATAATAAATAGATTATTGTATTGAGCTAACAAAATGTTGTTTGATGGCATTTCACATTCTTTTCCTGCAAACAGTGTATGGTGAGGTTATAGTACTTGATGCCTTAGCATGATGTGTGTTGTTGTTCTAAGATTTTTGGCCCTTTTAATTTTATTTTTTTGAATTATTTATAATGACTTAAAGCTGTTTTTTAACCTGTACCAATGCCTTCTCTGTCTGGCCAGTTCATGAGAGTGTTTGTCATATGCCACCATTTGTCTTTGTTCCCCATGCTATGTGGCCAGGAACACTTTTTGCGTAGTCAAAATTATAGACCAATACCTGCATGTGTTTTTTGTTTTCTACTCATCCTGCTTATTGTTTGATGTGGCTGATGGCCATTTTGTTTAGGCAGCCAGTAGTCCTGCATGTGTCCTTCTTTGTTTTGGTGGCTATGCCTCCTTGCTGGATATAGTTTGACCATATAGCTGGCAATTTTGTGTATGCAGCCAGTGTGCTTTAGGGCTGCATGTGTTCTTCTTTGTAGTGGTGGCCACGCTTCCTTGCTGGTTGTTGTTTAACCATGTGGCTGTTGGTCATTTTGTGTAGTTAGACAGTGTGCTTAGGCCTGCATGTATTCTTCTTTATTGTGGTGGTCATGCATCCTAGCTGGTTGTTGTTTGACCATGTGGCTAGTGGTCATTTTTTGTAGGCAGCCAGTGTGCTTTACGGCTGCATGTGTTCTTCTTTGGTGTGGTGGGCATGCCTCCTTGCTGGTTGTTGTTTGACCATGTGGCTGGGGGTCATTTTGTGTAGGCATCTATTGTGCTTTAGTCCTCCATGTGTTCTTCTTTGTTGTGGTGGCCATGCCTCCTTGCTGGTTGTTGTTTTACCATGTGTGTTTATTCAGGCCTAGTAGGTCAATCCTTGTTAGTAAATGTACTATATGAACAATTTTTTGTGTTTCATTATATACTTCTTTTTGCATTTTTCGCCTCCACCACTCCTTGCCTCCCAAATCATGTGGTTTTGTTTATACTAGTCTTCTTCCCCTAGTACTTCAGCAATTAAAATCTGTTTTGAAATTATTTTATCCTTTTCTTTTTTTTTTTTTTTCAACCTTTATTTTATTTAAATTTAGAACATCGTTCTAATAATAATAATATTGAAATATTTTTGTAACTTTTTTCTTGCTTTTCAATTTTTTTTCAATACATTACATTTATTTATTTATTGATTTATTTTTTATTAATTTTCTATTTTCCCCATTAGCCCCATGTCTGCCATAGCCGTACAGTTGCACTACATTACATAACATTACATTATTCATGTATTATTGTTATTCCATTTGTCACCAGCATCTTCCTGATTGCCA
The DNA here is from genome assembly GCF_031143425.1 of Pleurodeles waltl. Taxonomy (NCBI): domain Eukaryota; kingdom Metazoa; phylum Chordata; class Amphibia; order Caudata; family Salamandridae; genus Pleurodeles; species Pleurodeles waltl. The sequence continues at coordinate 1,107,241,182 of NC_090444.1, read as the reverse complement.
AATGCCAACTTGATGCAGGCAGATAAAGCTAACAGTTACATTCTGTATGTTGTAGTAGTTATTCTTTCTTATCCTTCATGACTGTACATGATAATGAAAGTTAATGTTGGTGTGTTGTTTTTACAAATGGATGTACTGTATTTCATAATTATTTATAAGTTTGTTTGAGGAACCATGCTATGATATTGTTTGTTTCTACTACTAGTGCAACTGCAATAACAATGCCACGTTTCACTGATCATTTTTGCATATTTGCTTTTAAGTGCACGAAAAGAAAGAGACATCACCCATGGTACTTCCAGACAGAAAGCCTGTGCTCGACATGATGCGTGACCACACTCACGACCACACGGACATCTCTTCAGCTTGTGAAGCTAAGTGCTACTGCCAATTGACAGTTTCAAGATAGTCCCAAAGAAAACTGCTATCAAGAAAGCAGCCAGTGATAAGAAGGAGTTTCCCACCATTGGAATGCTGCTGCAGAGCTTTATTGGAACAAAGACGTGTGCCTGCCGCGCCAGCCTCTGGGAAGCAAGCTGAGAGCACCACTCCCGCATCAGCGGCCCCATTCCAAAGTAAGTCAAAGCCCATGTCTGGCACAGAGGCAGCCTCTCTAATCACAGGAATGCCAAAGAGCAGTGACGTTGAATTGGACTTATCTCTTTCTCAAAGTAGTACCCAATCTTTGCCGGAAACTCAGGCCAAGTGAACAACAACAGCCGCAGCCAGCAATAGCAGATCCTCCTGAAGTAGGAGCACATCAGGATGTTAAGCTTCATGCAGAGTAAGCTGAAGAAGCCCCTCTTTTGCAAGATCCATTCTCTTCCAAATCTCTGCCATCTTGTTCCTCGGGCGGCCTTCTGATGATCAAGACTTCACTTGGATGCCACCTCAGTCTGAGACATGCCAGGAGAGGAAAGGAGTGAAAAGGAAGGTTCCTGAAAGCCTTAGAGTTATGAAAAAAGATGAGGAGGATGACAAGTCTGACTACAAGCCAGCCCCAGTAGAGCCAAACATTACCCCATCTTCTCAGCCTGCTTTAAGATATGTGGCACCGATAGCACCACCTCCACCAGCTTCTATATTTACAAGGCCCTGGTGTAGGAGGCTGGCCTGGTTTGTAGTGGGTACCTTGGATACTTACACCTTACACCAGGTCCAGTTATCCCTTATTAGTGAAATGTGGTGGTGTTCTAGCAGCTTAGGCTGATAGAAGTAGCTATGGCAGAGCAGCTTAGGCTGGACTAGGAGACATGCAAAGTTCCTGCAATACCACTTATAGTCACACAGTACTTATACACAAATAAAGACAATACTCAGTGTTACCAAAAATAAAGGTAGTTTATTTGGGTGACACAGTACCAAAAATATCTTAGAGGCAATACTCCTTCTGGAGGTAAGTATTCTACACAATATATGCACTAGACACCAAAATAAGGTAAATAATTAGACATATGATAGTGCAAACAATAGGAAATGCTATAGAATGCAATGGGAGAAAATAGGTCTAGGGGCAACATAAACCATCTACTAAGAAAGTGTAAGAGAATCATGAATTCACCCCTAGACAAGTGTAGTGTGTGCAGAATCGCTGGGAGAGTAAGAATACAGTAAAGGTAAGTAAATTACCTAACCTTAGAGCCCAGAAAAGCAGGAGTAAAGTAGTGCAAGTTTCCTTACGACACACTAAAAGTTGTGATTAGAGTTATTACAAGAACTATGCAGAACTGCAAACAACAAATGGTGGATTCCTTGACCTGAAGACCTGCAAAGGAAGGAGACCAAGTCCAGAAGTCGAAAGAAGTTCCAAGAAGGATAGAAGCCCCTGCTAACCCAGAAGAGGGAGCAAAAGAAGAGTCCCCGTTGGACGAAGACTGCAGATATGCACCCAAGGAAGATGTTAGCGGGTTCCTGCATGATGCACTGGATGTCCGACGTCGTGTTGGATGCAGGTGAGTTTTGGTGCTGGATTCCTCAAACAAGCCTTGGTTCAGGCAAAGTTGCATTTTGTGTCAAGTTAGCGCTCTCTGGACCCAGGAGGGACCTGGAGGCCTCAACTCTGTGTGAGGAGGAAGAAGGGGCTCTCAGCACTTTAGCGAGCCCTTAGAACACCCAATAGCACCCACGGGAATCCCAGGATACGGGGACAAAGTAGGTGCAAAATGCGGTTGGTGCAGCACTACAAAGGAAGGTCCCACGCCGCCGGAAAACAACTCAGCGAGTTGAGCATTGCATGATAGAGTGCTGGAGACCTGGGCCTGGCTGTGCACAAAGGAGTTTTGAAAATAGTGCACCAAGGCCTCAGGAGGTGAAGAAGACACGGTGCACAGGGGTACTGTCGTTCTGGGGGAAGACAAGGTCTTACCTCCTCCAAATTGGGACAGCAGGACCTCAGGACAGTCTGTGTCAATACGACCCATCCTCTATGTTCCAAGGAGCACGCTCGTTGCCAGGAGAGGAGTCCAAGAGAACCGGTCGTCGACTTAGAAGGTGCCTGCATGAGCAGGGAAGTGACTCTGTCACTCCACAGGAGATTTCTTTGGTCCTTCTAGTGCAGGGTGAAGACAGGGAGTTCCCAGAGCATGCACACTGTGGAAACTGCTGCTGTTGCTGGCTGGCGCTGAAGTTGAGGAGGAAAAGTAGACCTTCTGGATACTTTTTTGTTGTTATAGCAGTTCCTGGAGGAGTCTGTGGTTGATCCGAGGTCAGAGGATGAAGTAGTAGCTGCAGAGTATTCCTGCTGGAAACTTGCAAGTAGAATCTGAAGAGAAGCCACAGGAGAGATCATAAGTAGCCCTGATAGGGGGATTGGCTACCTTCTCAGGTAAGGACCTATCAGGAGGGTTCCCTGACATCACCTTCTGGCACTGGCCACTCAGAGGCCTCCAGAGTGCACCTACACCTTGCAAAGCAAGATGGCTGAAGTCTGGGACACACTGGAGGAGCTCTTGGCACCACCCCTAGGGTGGTGATGGACAGGTGAGTGGTCACTCCCCTTCACTTTGTCCAGTTTCACGCCAGAGCAGGGACAAGGGTCCCTGAACCAGTGTAGACTAGCTTATGCAAGGAGGGCACCATGTGTGTCCTTCAAAGCATTTCCAGAGGCTGGGGGAGACTACCCCTCCCCAGCCTGTCACACCTATTTCCAAAGGAAGCGGGTGTAACACCCTCCTGCCAAAGGAAATGCTTTGTTCTGCCTTCCTGGGACTGAGCTGCTCAGACCCCAGGAGTGCAGGGCCCTGTCTGTGAAGTTGCAGCAGCTGTAGCTGCTTTGAAAGCCTCAGAGAGCTGGTTTGGCAGTTATGGGGGTACATGATGGAGCCCCCAGGATGCATGGGATTGGCTACCCAATACCAGATTTGGAATGGGGGACAATTCCATGATCTTAGACACCTTACATGCCCATATTTGGAGTTACCATTGTGAAGCTACATATAGGTATTGACCTATATGTAGTGCATGTGTGTAATGGCATCCCCGCACTCACAAAGTTCTGGGAATTGGCCCTGAACTATGTGGGGGCACCTTTGCTAGTGCAAGGGTGCCCTCACACTTAGTACCTTTGCACCTAACCTTCAGCAAGTGAGGGTTAGTGTAGCCGGGTGCCGGAAATCCCGGCTTCATACTGTGCCGATTCATGGACCGAGAAGTGCCCCGGGGGTCCCACAGAGAAAGACGCTGCGGAAGCCGGGAACCCAGATATGTGGGTTCCCGAAAGCCTGAGAAGAAAAGACGGACAACGCGCGCGGCGCACAGAGTCAAGGGAAGACGAGGAAAGAAAGACACCGGGAGACCAGAGGAAAGCGAAAACAAGGAGGACGCGAACGAGAGCAACACAGACATCAAGGAAGGAGAACCAGCTAATCGAGGTCCATTGACCTCCAGAGACAACCCCATGGAGGGAAACGAAGGTCCCAGAAGGCAGGAGCTCCGCCACGTCCCTGGAGGAGCATGGCTACAGCAGGTACGGTCCTTCCTAAGGGATAGAATAAGATATATAGTGGGAAGGGAGGAGGGTGGAGGAGGCGAGTAGAGGTAGGTTGGGAGGGGAGTTTGGGAAGGGAAAAGTACTAGCATGAGGGGAAGCACTAACCACTTAACACAGAGCAAGAGTGGTTCTATTGTTGGAAAGAGGGTTTTGGAATCCACAGAGGTGAAGGAACGGGACCCTATAACTCATGCCCATCCTTTTCTATTTTTCTTTTCCTTTCCCTTGGATTGGAGTCTCACACCAAATCACTGCCACTCACTCCACCCATCTCTCTCTCTCTCTCTCTCTCTCTCTCTCTCTCTCTCTCTCACTCTCTACACCCTCTCCTCACACTAAATCATACAAACCAGTCACCCAGACATACCACTTACCTACCTTTCGACAACACCACCGCCGGGGAACCACCATCAGCTACCGGGAACCCTGAGAAAGAAGAGAACAAAGGAGATCACCAAAACATAACGAGAAAAGGCAGTGACTGTTACAAAGGCATCAGTAATTTACAAATAAAACCACTTATATTCAATCACCCACCTGAGTGTCTCATTGCTCCCTATCGCTATACCCACTGCCACAGTTAGTTATATAGGTGACTTATAAGTTACTTAAGTGCAGTGAAAATGGCTGTGAAATAGTGTGTGCACTATTTCATGCAGGCTGCAATGGCAGGCCTGTGGAAGGGTTTGTCTGAGCTCCTTATGGTTTGCAATGGAAATGCTGCAGCCCATAAGGATCTCCTGGAACCCCAATGCCCTGGGTACCTAGGTACCCCATACTAGGGACTTATAAGGGGGGTCCAGTGTGCCAATTGAAATTGGTAAATGAAGTCACTAGCCTATAGTGACAAATTTAAAAGCAGAGAGAGCATAAGCACTGAGGTTCTGGTTAGCAGAGCCTCAGTGACACAGTTAAGCACTTCTGACAATACACACATTAGGCCACAAACTATGAGCACTGAGGTCCTGGCTAGCATGATCTCAGTGAGACAGGCAAAACACACTGACATATAGGTTTTTATCTATGGGCACTGGGGTCCTGGCTAGCAGGATCCCAGTGACAAAGTAAAAACACAGTGAAACACACTCACAAACAGGTCAAAAGTGGGGGTAACCATGCTAGAAAGAAGCTACTTTCTCACACCTTGGTGTGACCTTCATCCACACCCACCTTGGTAGAAGAAGTCACTGCAAAGAGGGAAACATCATCAAAACAACATTCACCTACTGCCGCTTCTTCAGACATTGGCACCATTGTTGGAAAGTTGACTTCCTCAGTTTGGGATTTCTTTATGGTTAGTGAAAAGGAGTCAAACATTTCCATATGTTCCATTTGCCAAACAAGTGTTAGTCAGGGTAAGCTTGGCGCAAACTATTGAACTGGAGGCCAAACAACCCATTTCAGAAAACACCACGCAATCTGTTGGGAGGCACACCTTAGTGGCCAAAAAGAAAAGCCTGCAAGTGGTATTAGTGAACGTGTTCAAAGCAGGGCGTCTTACCTGATCATTGGTGGAAGGTGAAGGTGAAGAAGAGAGTGACATTTTTGTTACACAAATCAGGCCTGTTCCCAGCAGTGCAGTAGTATTGTCTCCTACATAAGCAATATCGCAATAGCACAGGAAGACTCAGAGTCAGGTCAAAACACCAAGACAAGAACCCCCCTGAGACACACATTGAGCCTACCACCACCTTCTAGGTCTCCTGCATCAGTGGCACCGCAAAGAAAAAAATCCAGGATACTATTACTGCCATGTTTTGGCAGGAGGAGCAGTACGAACGCAACCACCCAATGGCACTTTTGTACAACAGGAAGCTGGCTAAAATGTTAGCATTGGACGTCCTCCCTTTTTCCTTTGTGGCAGTAGTAGGTTTTCTAGAATTTCTGGATGCTATCTACCCGAAATGGAAAGTTCCAAGCCAGAACTATTTCGCCAGAGTTGCTGTTACAGTGCTACATCACAATGTGCTAGAATTGGTTGGACAAGCTTTGCAACAGAGTGCTGTCCAATTTACTTTAAAACAGACATGTGGACCAGTTGCCAAGAACTGATTACATCACTGCACACTGGATCTCTTTGGTTGGGTTAGAGAAATTATATCTGCAGGTGTTGACACAGCTGAAATTTTTAATGGTTCTCGGAGCAGGCAAGAGTAGCTGTGTTTGCCATAGAGAAATCCCATACAGCTACAAACTTTGACTTTAACAAAAAGGTCTTTGAATGGCTGTGCCCCAGAGGGCTTACTATTGGATTTGTTGCCACAGACAATGGCAGTAATATAGTTAAGGCAAAGTCAGATGGTGGCTATTTCATGATCCTGTGTTAGGCGCACTGCATAAATATCATTGTACAGGACTTCCTCAAAAAAGAACCCTGAGTCAGTAACTTACTGTCCACATGCAGAAGAATCTGTACTCATTTTAGCCATTCTTTTAAAGCCTGCAAACTGCTGAGGATTGTCCAGCGTGATAATAGAATGCCAGGTAAAGCCCTCATACAGATGGTGCCAAGCTGTTGGATTTCTACTTAGTATGTTACAGTGTCTGTTTGAGCAATACAGACCGATCAATGAATATGTCATGCAAAGAGAGGACGCAATATGATAGGCATGATCATTGAGATGGACCACAGGGGCCCAGTCAAATGCCTGACAGAGTTGCTGCTTCCTTTTGAAATCTTCACACAGGGCATCAGCAAGGAGGACTATGCCATGGGCCAAGCTATTTCACTGGTGCATATGCTGCAGAAACAGCTAAAGGAGGTATCTAAAACGTATGTAAGTGTGGATAAAAACATAGATGTGCAGGAGTTAGCAAAGAGCTTAATCACTCGCTTATCTGTTAATACAAGGCTTCAAAGAGACATTGGCCCTCATTATAACCCTAACGATAAATCCCGCTTACCGCCGTGCAGAAAACTGCCAACATACTGCTGCGGCCGCCGAATTCCGCCACAGGTATTACGACCCACAGCTCGGAATCCGCCACAATACAGACACCCACACAAGTCCGCCACACCAAAGGTCATTGATAAACTGGCGATAACAAAACCGACACCGTCATGCCAACAAGAATACGCCCACACTATCAAGACCCACAAATCAACGCAGCGGTCTTTCAACTGCTGTAAACCATTGGCAGTACACACCGCCGCACTCAAAATACACACACATTTACAAAACACAACCACATTGGACAATACAAAATACACACACCTGATACACATACACACACCACACCCACACACCCAATCCAATATAAAACACACAGCCATATTGCCCGCAAACCCTTACTACCAGAAATTTGAAAGCAGGCCAGAGAGAGACACTACCAAAAACAACACCAGCATCCACAGACACACAACACCATGACTTACACAACATCCACACACCTCAAACAACACACACCAACACATCCCCTCACACATCACAACAGACACCACCTCACACATCACCCACACCACATCATGGCACCTCAAAGACACCCGAGGTTCTCTGAGGAGGAGCTCAGGGTTATGGTGGAGGAAATCGTCCGGGTAGAGCCACAGCTATTCGGGTCTCAGGTGCAGCAGACATCCATTGCAAGGAAGATGGAGTTATGGCACAGAATTGTCGACATGTTCAACGCAGTGGGACAGCATCCAAGAACACGGGATGACATCAGGAAGAGGTGGAACGACCTACGGGGGAAGGTGCGGTCCGTGGTCTCCAGACACCAGATTGCAGTACAGAGGACTGGCGGTGGACCCCCACATCCTCCCACACAACTAACAACATGGGAGGAGCAGGTCTTGGCAATACTGCATCCTGAGGGCCTCGCAGGAGTATCAGGAGGACTGGACTCTGGTAAGGCAAATCTTTACTACCTCATCCCGCCCACCCCACCTGCATGCCATCACATACTCCCACCCTTACCCTCACACCCATAATCCCAACAACCCACAGATACCCCACCAACACAACCCACACATCCACAAACCAAGCCCTGCATGTAACACCAATGCATGGACACCCATCACCCAAGCATGTCCAGTACAGAGACTCACTCATGCCCCAAAATCACCAATCACATAAGGACCAAGCCAATAATGCAAGCACAGGAGTAGAGGGTCACTCACCCATTGCACATGATGGCACACACAAATACAATAACTATGCATTCACACCCCAACAGGACCCCTGCCCAACATCACCGGACAGGAGGTGCCTGACATATCCAGTACCCGCACAGAAGAGACCCACAGTGATGACAGCAGCTCTGCATGCCTGGATCAAGATGACCAGCCCGGCCCATCTGGGATCTCGGGACAGTCGGTTCCCCTGCCACTGTCACAAGCCACCACAGAGCCTCCCCCCTCAGGAAACACCATCACAGCACCCACCCAGCGGGCCCATCCCTCTGTCCCCAGGATGCTTCAATCAGCAGTGTGTCCACCACTACAGGGAACCCAAGCAAACCCACTAACACAGGACGATCAGGGACCTGGGGCCAGTGACACACGGTTCAGGGGACAGAAGCACAGGAAAACAGGGGAACTGGGAGGACTGCTGTGCGACAGGGTGGGGACAGGCCCAGGGAACCGACACTCCACGAGGCACTCTCCAACATTATGGGAGCTTACCATCATTCCCAAGAGACCATGGCAATAGTGCTGGCCAAGTTTCAGGAGACCCAGCGGCTGCAGGAGGAACACTACCTTGGGATCAGAGAGGACTTGAAGTCTATTAACACCACCCTGGTAACCATTGCAGGGGTGCTGGCAGACCTTCTCAACACCAGGAGGGAACACAGTGGCACAACAAGGGGCCCCTGACACTAGCCTGGACGATGAACAGCCCTCCACCTCTGCCGGCGCTAGTGGACAGGAGTCACCACCACAGGAACAACAGGACACCAGCACCCCACCCCCTGCAGATGGAGAACCACCCCGCAAACTGTCCCTGAGATCCAGAGAACATTGCCAAGACCCCCGCAAGGAAATGAGACCCCCCTGAATGTCACCCTTCTATCCCACTATGTCACCCTGTCCATCCTTAAACTGCCATTTTTACGCTTCCTATGCCCCTTTGGACAATGCACCTGTGAAACAAATAGACTGGACTCTGCCATGGAAATACCTCCACCATCACCCCAGCCCATTTTACGACCCCCTCCACTTATTTGCACAGGAATAAACACACTTCACTCACAAAACAATCTGGAGTCAGTCTGTGCTTTCACAAATGTGTAATTGCAATAACTATGGAATATAGCAATGTCAATTTACTTGTTCACATACCAATGTAACTCAGCTGTAGGCCAGGAGTAAACAGAGCAGAGGGCACAAAGTGGGACTCAGATCTGTGAAATGGAAAGTCAAAGTGACAAGTCAGGGTCCATACACTGAGTGAAAATGAGAGACTTATGCTACCTCCAACAATAGTATGAGATGTGGGAAGCAGTGACATCTTCTTACCTGTGTCTCACTGGAAGTATTGCATGATGATGTTGTTTTGGTTGTCAATATCCTCTTCTTCTGCCTCCTCTTCTTCACTCTCCACAGGCTCCACAGCTGCCACAAGACCACCATCTGGCCCATCCTCCTGCAGAAAAGGCACCTTCTGTTGCAAAGCCAGGTTGTGCAGCATACAGCAGGTCACGATGATCTTGCACACCTTCTTCAGTGAGTAGTATAGGGAGCCACCTGTAAGATGTAAGGCACCGGAATTTGGCCTTCAGGAGGATGAAGGTGTGTTCGATCACCCTCCTAGTTTGCCCATGTGCCTCATTGTAGCGTTCCTCTGCCCTTGTCCTGGGATTCCTCACTGGGGCCAGTAGCCATGACAGGTTGGTGTAATCAGAGTCACCTGCAAATGACGTGGGACAACTGCTAGACACACACTAACCCTTAGGGACTGCCCCATACCCATTCATCTATGTCAACTGTTTTGGGACCTTGCCCTCACCTATTAGCCACACACAGTGCCTCTGGAGTTGCCCTATCACATAAGGAATGCTGCTATTTCTCAAAATGTAAGCGTCATGCACGGAGCCAGGATACTTGGCATTGACATGGGATATGTACTGGTATGCCAAACACACCATCTGCATATTCATCGAATGGTAGCTCTTCCGGTTTCTACACATCTGTTCACTCCTGCGGGAGGGTACAAATGCCACATGTGTCCCATCAATGGCACCAATGATGTTGGGGATATGTCCAAGGGCATAGAAATCACCTTTCACTATGGGCAAATCCTCCACCTGAGGGAACACAATGTAGCTGTGCATGTTTTTCCAGACAACACTCTGGACAACACGTTAGAGAACATTGGCTGGGACATCTCTTATGCCACGGCCACTTTTGTTTGAAAAGACCCACTGGCCAGGAAATGGAGTACAGACAGGACCAGCACTAGAGGGGGAATTCCTGTGGGATGGCGGATAGATGAAATCAGGTCTGCCTCTAACTGGGCACACAGTTCTTGGATTGTTGCATGATCAATTCTGTATGTGACTAGGATGTGTCTCTCTTCCATTGTCGACAGGTCCACCAGGGGTCTGTACACCGGAGGATGCCACCATCTCATCACCTGCCCCAGCAGACGTGCCCTATGGAGGAGAACAGCGAGCAGAGAGTCATCGAACACTGAGGTATCACAATTTGTTTTTTGCAGAAACATTATTAATCCGCAATGTGCCAGTATCTGTCTATATTCCCGGCCTAGATAGGTGTGACGCAGTTAACATTCATCCCATGTGGCCTCCTGAAATGGAGGCTGCCTGACCTGTAAGGTGGGACAAGGGGATATGAGGTAATGTCGCTGGCGCTGTACACCGTCGCGGTGGGTGGTCGAAGACCGTGGCACAATTCTGCATTGGTTAACATTGAGCCCCATGGGTCCCAGGAGCCAATGACGATTTACGCCAGCGGTGACGGTACTCACCGCCGCAGACGTGACCGCCCTTTTCTGTCTGTTCCCTCACTAGATACCTGACCTTCAACAGGAGAGGACCTACACTGCAAGTGCTGCTGTGACCTGTGCCTGGAAGCAACAAAGGCTACAGTGTTTGGGGAAAAGGCCCCTGCCTTCACTTCGGAGGAGTTGGAGAAACTAGTAGATGGGGTCCTCCCCCAGTACACGTAACTGTACGGTCCTCCAGGCAAACAGGTGAGTACATTGGGATCATGCTGCGTGGGCAATGCCTGTTTTGAGTGGTGTGGATGGAAGATACATGGGGGGCTGAGGCCTGCATGTGCAGATGTTGAGTGTATGTGCATCAAGGCATGGGTGGGAACTGGTGGGCAATGAGTATGACGGTCTGGACGGGTGAATAATTTCCTTTCCCCCGTACCATTCCTCTAGGTTAGTGCACACCAGAAGAAGGGTATTTGGCGTGCCATCGCCAAGGATGTCTGGACCCTGGGGGAATACCACAGACGGAGAACCGACTGCCGTAAAAGATAGGAGGACCTGCGCCGTTGGAGCAAGAATGCAGCGGAGGCCCAGCTGGGGATGGCCTCCCAACGTGGGAGGGGTGCCCGTCACACCATGAACCCCCTGATGGTCCGGATCCTGGCCGTTGCCTATCCGGAGTTGGAAGGGCACTTCAGGGCATCACAGCAGCCACAAGGGGTTGAGTACACTCTTATTCAGATGACTCTGTGCGCATTACGAGGTGTCTGGGTGGAGGAGGTGGGCAGGGGGCTCCCCTAGGCAGGGCGAACTTGGTAGGCAAGGTCCCTCGTGAGGCAGGCTATGTGGCACCCGAACCCCACCAGTGGTAAGAGCCATCTACACCTAGTCATGCTCCTGTGACTTACAGGTGTGCAGCTATTGGTCTTAGGCCTCGTACCCCATGGTCAGCTGAAATCTCTAGGAACTGTGAGTGCATGGCGTAGTGCAGAGGTCGACTCCATGTGTGTTGTGTCCACCAACGGTAGTGGTGTTGCATGCACTGAACATGTCTTTCTTCTGTCTCCCCCCCCTTGTTGTGGTCTCCCTGTTCCTGTGTGCAATAGCATTATCATGCGGAGGAACATTGGCACCGGAGCAGGAGAGAGCTGCAACCCACTTGGCCCTGGAGGGTGAAGCAACGGAGTCTAAAGCCACCAGTGGGACGGAGGGCGAGGGGAGCTCCACAGCGGGGACAGGAGCAGAGAGCAGTGACAGCGACTCCTTGATGTGGCGGGCACCTCTGTGCCCACTGCATCAACAGGTACAGCCGCCACCCCCCCACCAGCACTGCCCTCCCAAAAGCCCCTCAGCATGTGTCCCGTGCCCGCTCACCCAGGAGGGTGGGCATCTCCTTCGCCGCAGGCACCTCAGGCCCTGCCCCAGTCAGCCCTGCTGCCCTCAGTGAGGAGGCTAATGACCTCCTAAGATCCCTCACTGTTGGGCAATCTACCATTGTGAATGCCATCCAGGGCGTAGAGAGGCATTTGCAACAAACAAATGCATACCTGGAGGGCATTCATTCTCGGCAGGCAGCCCAACAGAGAGCATTTCAGGCTCTGGCCTCAGCAATGATGGCAGCCATTGACCCTGTGTCCAGCCTCCCCCCTCCAACTTCCTCCACCCAGACCCAATCCCCTGTACCTCGGCCTATCCCAAGCACACCATCAGACCAGCATGCACACTCATCAACACACAAGAGTGGACATGGCAAACATAAGCACCAAACATCCCACAGGCACTCACACAAGCACCATCCCCATGCAGACACAGCAACATCCACTTCCTCCACTGTGTCCCACTCCTCCACTTCGTCCTCCTCCCTCCCTGTCTCGTCTCCACTCACACCTGCATGCACTACATCCTCAGCCACTACCTCCATCACCAGCACGCCCATCTCCACACACCGCTCACGTGCACTCACCACCCCTACTACCATTCACATATCCCCAGTGTCCTCTCCCAGTGTGTCAGTGAGCCCTCCTCCCAAAGTACACAAATGCAGACACACAGCCACCCAACAACCATCCACCTCACAACAGCCTCCGGACCATGCACCTTCACCCAAATTCAGCAGACGTACACCTCCTACAACCACTACCTCTACCTCCACTCCCAAACCCCCTCCATCTTCCCGTCCCAGTGTGTCTAAAAAACCCAGTCCAGCACCTCAGCCACCACATCCCCAGGCACAGTGGTGCCTGCAACTGTGGGGTTATCGAGTGGGCCACCCATCAGGGCTGCCAGTGTGTCACGTAGCGAGGGCAAGGACATTCCATCACCTGCCAAGGCGAAAAAGGTGCCCACATCCCAGAGGGATAAGATGAAACTACCAGCCATCAAGGGCTCAGCAAATACAAAAGGGGATAGTGGCAAGACAACTGCAGCACCATCAAAGGTGGGGAAGGGCCAAAAGCAGAAGAGCAGGTCAGGAGAGGGCATGGTGGCACCGACTGAGGGATCAGTGTCACGTCTTCTTTCCACGACCACGCCAACCTGTACGGCGGCAAACACCGCTAACTGCCCCTCCACCTGCACCGCCACCTGCACTGCCCCCAGCACATCTACAGCCTCAGCGACAGTCCCCAGCCTCTTCTCCAGTGGGCAGCCATCCGAGGTTGCAGGAGACATCCTGCTTTGTCCCTCAGCAGGAGCTGACCCATGCACCGCCACCAGTACCGCCGCCACAGACACTGCCGCAGGCACCGCCGCCACAGACTCCACCACCTGCACTGCCCCCGGCACGTCTACAGCCTCAGCGACAGTCCCCATCCTCTTCCCCCGTGGGCAGCCGTCCGAGGCTGCAGGAGCCGTCCTGCTTTGTCCCTCAGCAGGAGCTGACCCATGCAGCGCCGCCAGCACCGCCGCCACAGACACCGCCACCATAGACACCGCCGCAAGCACCGCTGCCACAGACACCGCCGCAAGCACCACCACCGGCCCGCGGCTTCCTCCAACAGTGGCACCACTGCTGACATGGCTTCCATCCCCAGTGGTCAGTCGTCTGGTGCTCGAGGAGAGTTCCTGGACCCTGGGCAGCTTCCATGAGGCATGATTTCCATCACTGTTTGCACATGTAGGTGGAAGGCGAAGCCACAGCAGTGTGGGGTATGTCGATGCCTCCATGGCGTATCATGCTACCTGAACCTCGCCAATCTCGTAGCATGCACACCCAGGTGAGGGAATTGTACCGGCCACACTGCACGTGGAGCACTCTGGGCATCATGCCCCCTCCAGAACCAGTGGAGATTGACATTCACTACCTCAGTCCTTGGCAGGATGAAGCACTCTGGGCACCAGGCCCCCTCCAGAACCAGTGGAGATTGACATCCACTCCCTCAGTCCTTGGCAGGATAAAGCACTCTGGGCACCATGCCTCCTCCAGAACCAGTGGAGATTGATATCCACTTCCTCAGTCCTTGGCAGGATGAAGCACTCTGGGCACCAGGCCCCCTCCAGAACCAGTAGAGAGATGCATATACTACCTCAGTCCTTGGCAGGATGAAGCACTCTGGGCACCAGGCCCCCTCCACAACCAGTGGAGATTGACATCCACTACCTCAGTCCTTGGCAGGATGAAGCACTCTGGGCACCAGGCCCCCTCCAGAACCAGTGGAGATTGACATCCACTACCTCAGTCCTTGGCAGGATGAAGCACTCTGGGCACCAGCCCCTCTCCAGAACCAGTGGAAACTGTTATCCACCTGAGAGACTGTGGCTTTGCACTCCCCAGGATAAAGTAGTGGGCAACCCACCCACTGGAGAGACTTGAGAGACTGTGGCTTGGTGGGCAAACCACCCACTGGAGAGACTTGAGAGACTGTGGCTTTGCACTCCCCAGGATAAAGCAGTGGGCAACCCACCCACTGGAGAGACTTGAGAGACTGTGGCTTTGCACTCCCGAGGATAAAGCAGTGGGCAACCCACCCACTGGAGAAACTTGAGAGACTGTGGCTTTGCACTCCCCAGGATACAGCAGTGGGCATGCAGCCCCCTCATGCAGCAGTGGCGTCGTGTGTTCATCAGGCTGAGGAGCCCCCCCTTCCCCTCCCCCTGAGGTGCCTGTGTATTTTCAATCTGATGCCCCAGCATATATACTGAATTTGGACTTTTGACTAATGGATTTTTTATGATTACAATTGTTACAATCATTTCCTTTTGTCCTTGCGTTCTTCCAGGGGGAGGAGGGGTGTATATGTAATGTTGATGCATGTATTTGTGTGTATGTTGTTGTGTGTGAGGGTGAGGGTGGGGGTGTTGCATGTTGCATATTTGTGTCACTCTCTTTCCTCCCCCCTCCCCTGTGTTGTAGGTGCAGTACTCACCATAGTTGCCGCCGTTCGTACTCCTGGTAGAAGAGGAGGTAAACCAACATAGGTAACACCTGAAGTTCGGGCTCCATGGCGTCCTGGTTCCTCGTTGGGTGTCAAGAGGTGAGTGTTTTCCCTTCTGTGTACTGTTTCCGCCGTGCTTTTGATACGGTTGGTTCTGTCCCGGAAAAGGTGGCGGATAGGCGTCTTGAAATACAGTGGCGGTACTTTATCTTACGCCTGTCTGTTGGCGGTTACCGCTGTGGTGTTTATTTCTTCCGCCGTCGCGGTCAGAGTGTTAAAGTGGCTGTCTATGTTGGCGGTTTCCGCCACAGTCGTAATCCCATTTTTTTTCCGCCCGACCTGTTTGCGGTATTACCGCCGCTTTAACACCGACCGCCAGGGTTGTACTGAGGGCCATTGTGCCATACAAACATTACATCTGTGCAACAATTCTTGACCCACGGTACAAACAATTACCGGGCACTTTTATTCCTTTTTCAGATGGGAATGTTTCAACCTACAAGACATGGTTTGCTGAGCAAGCCAGAGACCTAGAAAAAGAGCAACTGGAAATTAGAGGTCCACTCACGGGTAGAAGCTCTTGGGTGCAGCCTACAACTTTCATAAAGAATGCGGACAGTGCTGTTTGGCTCACAGCAGCCAAAATTAACATAAGGAACAACACAGGAACAGAAGCAGCAGCCCCAAAATCTGCATTTGATTGGTTTCTAAAGGTAGGGCTTAGGTCCACTACAGAGGTGAAGGCAAAAGAGCTTGAATAAGGTGGAGCATTAAAGACTAATGAGTGGATGGTCCAGGCCTGCTTGGATGATTCAAGGGAGGTCTATCTGGAATAAAGCTATATGGGAAGAGGCGCCACTGGACAGTGCTCAGCAGGCTGGCAATAAAGTACCTGGCTTGCCCTGTAGCCGATGAGTCTGCTGAGCGTGTGTTCAGTGCAGCTGGTGCAGTTGTGACAGAGAATACAACCAGTGTCTCACCCTAAAACGTTGAGAGATTGGCCATGATCAAAATGAATCAGCACTTTATAGCACCAAATTTCAGCATACCTGAAGAACAACAGAAGGTGGATACGTGTCATGATTGGTCAGACTCAGGTCATGGTAGTGTGTTAGCTGACCAACTTCTGGGTGAACCACCTGGGTTTAAGGATGAACTCTACTTCCCTGACTAGACCTGGGGCACCATAGAACTTTCTACTTTCTACTATGACCTGCTTTGAGAAAAAAGTAGCTAGCTGTGGGAACCTTATTGTTATTGTATATTGTTTGTTTCTGTCTAAATGAATAATGAACTGCAATTATTTTAGGCACATGTATGGCCAAACTGTAGTTGGACCAGTGTGCATTGAAGAAGTCCCCAAGTCCTTCAAAATCACTTCAAGGAGATTTGAGAGGCAATGCCTGTCCTATCCTTTCTTTTGTTCCCTAGCAGGACTGCCCAAGAAATTTGATTTACAATTTAATGGCAAATGTGTATTTTGTTTCCTGAATCGAAGAGGATCTGTACTGTGCCACTATGCTTTATTGGAACAGGTAAGTAATTCTATATATATGCCTCAACGATTGATATGAGGGATGCTTGTTTCAATGTTGAGAATTGAGATGGTGTATGTGACTCAAGTTTAGTGGTGACAGATAGTGAGAGTAGGTGTTTATATTGTTTAAATATATTATGCTGGCTTGTGTTTGTGTTGTGATCGATTTACAATGTTGGTGGCATAAAAATAATGGGTAATCATTTTTTTCCTGAAGGTGCATTTTTTCCCTTTCCCTTTGACACTTACTGAAATTTGTTTGCAATTGTTGATCATCCCGCTATATGCTGACACTTGTCTGGGATTCTTGGTTGATGATCGAAAAGATCTTTGCTCTTGCTCTGCCTCCTCTGAGTCTTCTTGGTACACTACTCTTGCTTATCTTCCATCTTTCTTGATTGTATAACATCATGAAAATCATTTCTTTTTTACAATCCACAGGCCTTCTCTGCTCCTGCACCATAACGCTCATGCTTACCTTATCGGACTGCTTCCGACAGGCACACAAGAAGATTGATGGGGCAGTCAAAGAAGATTGCAGATGCACCACCCAATTTAGAAATATAGACTAATTTCATTTTTCTTTCAATATTCTTTTTTAGAGCTGTGTGTGTTAGCTTCACCCCAAGATTATTATGTGTACTATTTTGCAAATGTAACTCACCGAACATTTTTAGATATATATAATTTGGGTCTCACTGGGGCTGACAGAATGTAAAGTTATCTGTGTCATACAAATTCATGTTTTCTGTTCCTCCAACAACGGGCTGCTGAACACTTCCTAGATTAATATTGTGTCTTTTTGTCACACCTTTCCCATCCATTCATCAAATCCCTAACTCTCTTCCCCTGGGCTGTGTGATTGATTAAGGTTTTACTTAATAATGTTCATCAATGATTAATCACACAGTTGTTATGGTAAATGTGATAAAAAACAACCTCAACTCAGTGTTCAGGATCTTCATTTGAGTTCACATACGTATAGTGGCACTACGCTTCAGATGCCTTCACTTCTACTATTACACCACCATGGCACTTTGAGAAACCATTCAGCCATTGAGGTAAGAGAATTAAGGAGCATTGTTGTACCTTTAGTTTAGGCAAATCTCTCCACCGCGCACCTATGGGTCAAATTTTGCAGAATGCACTGCAGAGACTAGAAGAGTATTAGGACAAGGTTACCTAACTACATAAATGATTGTTGTACACTATCAGTGGATTTGTAAAACATGCTGTGTTAAAAGAAATGCACTATCATCAGATTTTGCGTAAAAGGCAGCAGTGTGAAGTAAAACACCATAAAAAATAATTTTGGTCAAAAAGAACTGTAAGTAACAAATTATTTTACCCCGTCCCTAACAAAAAGAATAAATACCCACCACTTCCACCCACAACTGGCCCACCTCGATTCCCAAACAAATGTTCGTTTCCACAACCAGTGTTCCAAATAAAAAAATGTCCATTTGTCCATGTTGACTTTGAGAACTTAAAAAAAAAGTCCCGCAAGAACCCATTCCCACTGTCTCCTCCCTCAACAAGTCCCATCCATCAAACTAAAAGGTTAAAAAAAAGGGCAGAGGAGTGCACCAAAGGTGGGCCTTGATTCTCCTGAGTAGCCCCTTGACACACGCCTTGCAGAACCCTAACTGCACCAGCCTCTAAAGTACGCAGGGTTAGAACATGGACTCCAAGCGGGGGGCAGCAGTGATGACACAATGGGAGGAGGCTGCCTTGGCACTGCAGCAAAGGTGTTGCAAAGGAGCAACTGCTGCCGCCTCATCCTCCTCTTCCTTAAGGATCACCAGCCGTTGGGATTCGGCCCAGATGGCCTCCAGATTCATACGCCGCATGATGGGCTGCTATTACCTGCTGTGATGGAGGATCAGCAGGAATAGCTATATCAAGAAGAAGAAAAGAGAATTTTTAAACACTGCTTTGAGCAAAACACTTGTTTAAAATCATAGCGTATAGTGGCACAGGAGCTGTACATTTGGTGGTAACCTCAGGACATTCAATTTTAAGGTGATAACTGTCACAGCCATAATATGCACTATAGAGTACAAGTTTTCTTCTCTCTCCTGTTGGGCTAAATTAATGGTGGCATTGCTAGATCAGCTGGTGCCATAGTCGTACTCGTTGCTGTCTGCAACTAGGGGAGCTGTCTTAGAAATGTTTTTGTATTTCAATGGCCCTGTTCTTCTTTATACCTGGACTACAAGGCTGTTGAATACTAAGAATGAAACATGCCACATAGTGTGATATAGTCAGTCATGCAGGCATTCTGTCTGCCATAATTAGACTGTGGGAAAAGTGATGCACTGCAGTAGGGGGAAAGGATTGAGCTAAGGGATTTAGATAGAATTTGGCACATTTGCATCATCGCAAACTATCCAATTCAGGAAAATCAAGGCACGTACTTATGGACCACTTTACTCACTGTCCTCATGCTGCTCCACCACCACACTTTGCAATAACTACTTTTTTCCAAAATAATACATTTGCTTTGCAGTAAGGAAAGGAATCATCTTAACGTACTAAACTGCAGGTTAAGGTAGAGAGGATTAGGATGGGTAAGTAGAGTACATACTTTACAGATCAATCAATTGCTCATCATCATCATGTGCCTAAGGTTAGACTAATAGTGTGACTCACTGTGGTTATCAAATGTTAAAAGGGAAAAATTAGAACAGAAGTAAAAATATTATGGAAGCCATTATGAATTATATTTATCACTTAGCTTGAAAAATGTGGTGCAAGCAAAGATTGGATTTTTCAAATAATTCAGAGGTCTGGGCCAGAACTTAAGACAAATGAAAGGAGTGGAGTAATTGGAGGTGACTGACACAGTAGGCAGTGGGAGGAAAGGGAAACACACCTTGTTTTTGCATTGAAATGCATTGAAAAGTGTTTGACACATTAACTTAACATAAGCTGACAGAAGCACATTGCACAGCCAACATTGCAGTGCCGATTCTGCCAGATTGAACCATGCAGCTGTTAGGTCATCATGGGTGGCAATGGTGAAAGGCTATAGCGAGGGAAGGAGGCAATGGTAAATGGATACTGGGATACATATTACCTAACTTACTTGAAAAATACTGTGAGTCAAGGGAATATTCTGAAATACCATCCAAACCGTTGCATCAAACCTTTGACAAAAACCATTCCAAACAAGTAAAGTACGTGAGAAGAACGCCCTTATCCGGAAGAGCTCCCTTGTTTCTTCATTCCAAACATTTATTTAGTCATCATTGCAAATGTGTTCTACTACTACTCTTATTCTTCATCCTTTGCTTTGATACCCACCATTTAAGCTAAGTTTTAGTTCTCTCATTCAGTCCTTGACCATCTAAAACCACCCAAATTCCAAACATGGCTCTCTACTAACCTTTCACCACCATCCATTTACCCCATAACCACCCATGTATCCTTTCACCCATTTGCGCATCCAAAACATCTAACCCACCAAAGGAGTCCTTGCTCCCATCCAGGCATGGAATCCTTTCACCCAAACCCTTTCACCCACCTGGGCTGGCATCCTTCACCCGTATACCCTTTCATCCATCCTTCACCCACCCATGCATCATATCATCCTCCTCAACACCCACCTATATGATTATTATTATGTACCCTTTCATCGACACACAGATTCTTTCACTCATATTTCATCCATCCATTCTACTTCCATCCTTCTTTCAATTTTCTAAAACACATCATAGTTCAAGTTCATTTTATAAACCTTAGTCTGCTGAGTTGCAGATAGAAGTGGCATATACTTACATAACTCCAACTGCTTCTTTAAAAGCAGGGTGTTGATGAGTGATACAACAACACTAGTACACTCTTGTAGTGACTATCTTACTAATTGTCGATAAGCAAGCAATAGGATGCAGAGATTTGCCCCTCTTCCTCTCCCACAGCCATGTTGGTGCTAAGGCTGTCACTGCTGGCCCCGGCACTAGTGGGCAGTGCGGCTAGAAAAAAATATTACACAATTTAGGCGCCACATACTCCCCCCTGTTATTTTTTGTAATAGCAAAATATAACTGCAATACATCACTATATTTCGGTTACAGATGCTCTTCTATCAAAATATCAGATGGGCATTTTGTTGGTTGGCAATTATGTAAAAGCCAGGTGGTCAAGTAAAAAATAACAAATTGGTAATGGAGGGGCAGAACTAGCTATTCTAGAAAAAGAAAAGGGTGCAAGAATTGGTCAATGAAGGACATATGGTCTTGGTTGGCTAATGCAATGGGCCTATCCTCCTCATACTTCAAACCATGGTGCACGGTCATCAACTGCTAGTATACTAATAATACATACACAACATTGGAGGGTACAAACAATAACATGACCATGTTCAAAAACAACCCTTTTTTCCTTAATGATTAAGTTGAAGCCTGGAGCAAAAAAATAAATCCTTCTCATGAAACATGTGTTGAATACCTTAAATGGCATGCAATCTTCAGTACATGTGTTCTGTGAGCCTTACCACCACTCCACAAGATAAGATACACAAAGGGAGAGGGAAAGCTCACTGACAAAGCAGAAGAAATGAAGCGACAGACAGACTAGTACAGCCAGACAGTTTGGAGTAAAGAAACTTGAAATATAGAAAATAAGTAAATGGGATAATGCAGATATAAGAAGAATTTATAAAACTGACAAATAGAAGTGGATCTGGAAAACAATTAGTGTGGAGCCGTAAAAGTTAGATAAATATATATTAATATTAATAACAACAGAAGGACTTAGGGCCATATTTATACTCCGTTTGCGCCGGATTTGCGTCTTTTTTTTTTACGCAAATTCGACGCAAAACGAACTCCATATTTATACTCTGGCGTTAGACGCGTCTAGCGCCAAAGTCCATGGAGTTTGCGTCATTTTTTAGCGTGGACACCTACTTTGCGTTAATGATATGCAAGGTAGGCGTTCCCGTCTAAAAAATTGACTCCGAGGCATGTGCGCCGTATTTACACTCCCGGGCAAAAATGACGCCCGGGAGTGGGCGGGTCAAAAAAAATGACGTCCAGCCGCTTTTGCGTAGTTTTTTAGCGCCTGGTCAGGGCAGGCGTTAAGGGACCTGTGGGCTCAGAAGGAGCCCAGAGGTGCCCTCCCATGCCCCCAGGGACCCCCCCTGTCACCCTTGCCCACCCCAGGAGGACGCCTAAGGATGGAGGGACCCATCCCAGGGAACATAAGGTAAGTTCAGGTAAGTAATTTTTTTTTTTTTTGTGGCATAGGGGGGCCTGATTTGTGCCCCCCTACATGCCACTATGCCCAATGACCATGCCCAGGGGACGTAAGTCCCCTGGGCATGGCCATTGGGCAAGGGGGCATGACTCCTGTCTTTGCTAAGTCAGGAGTCATTTCAATGGGGGTTGGGAGTAAAAAAAAATGGCGCAAATCGGGTTGAGGCGAAAATTTTGCCTCAGCCTGACTTGCCCCATTTTTTGGCGCCCAAGCTCCATATTCCCCTACGCCGGCGCTGCCTGGTGTACGTCATTTTTTTTGACGCACACCAGGCAGCTCCGCCGGCTAACGCCGGCTAACGTCATTGAATAAATACGGCGCCCGCATGGCGCTTCAGAATGGCGTTAGCCGGCGTTAGATTTTTTGACGCACAACTGCGTTGGCGCAGTTGTGCGTCGAAAAGTATAAATATGGCCCTTACTGTGGCCAGCAGAGCCATGTGCTCCGGCACTTGTGGAGGAGCCACCTTCAGCTGCCTCGCCTCCTCACCACCAGCCCTCTTCCTGCCCGTGGATGCTGGATGATGTACAAAAAAAATAGAAATCATTAATGGTACTGTTAATAAATAATCTCTCCAAGAACATTAATGTTGTTAAAGGAAAAGGCAAATGCAGTAAGATTTCAACATCAGAGGTTCAGAGAGCCGGCATAATAATACTAGTATCATGGGCCATCCTGTAGCAAATTTCCCAACTCTATTCCAAATTTTCTAAATTACATTTTGGAATGACTAATACATTGCAATGAATGATCTCTACAGTTCTTATCTCAAGCTCAATCTCTCAATACATAGATTGGATGTATGCAAAGCTACTACACATCACTGGGAAATTGCTTGGCAGTTACCACTCTATGAGCTACAAAAAATAAAGGCACAGAGAAGTGAGAGAACATGAACACTCACTAATACTAATATATTAATGATGACTATCTTAGATAGGCCACAGGAGGGATCTCTGTATTACTTCTTAATCAGGCAAAGCAAGCTCCAAAAACAAGTACAATTAGTTAGCACCAAGCACCTGTCTAGATGATGATCACATAATATTATCATTGTAAAATAAAGTTATCTTACTTGCATGTGAGCAGCATGTTTGCTATTTGGAAAGAAACTATTAGCATAGAACACAACTTGTTAGACTTGGCATCCTTGGTGTGGTCTCTCCTAACATTTTGCCTCTGTTTCCCAGGTTGTTGATGTGTGCTGGACTCTGTTTTTGCTATTCTTGTTACTCTGGGCACTTTACCACTGCTATCCAGTGCTAAAATGCAAGCGCTCCTATGTAAAAAGTATGTGTAATTGGATTTCCATGATTGGCATATTTGATTTACTGGTAAGTCCCTAGTACAGTGTACTGGAGGTGCCCAGAGCCTGTAAATAAAATGCTAATAGTAGGCCTGCAGCCCTGGTTTTGCAAACCACATTAGTAGCCCAGTAAACATGGCTCAGACCTGCCACTGCAGTGTATGTGTATGCAGTTTTAAACTGTCATTCGACTTGGCAAGTGTACCCACTTGCCAGGCCTAACCCTTCCCTTTTCTTACATGTACGACACCCCTAAGGTAGGCCCTAGATAGCCCCATGGGCAGGGTGCAGTGTATGTTTAAGGTAGGACATATACTAATGTGTTTTATAGGTCCTGACAGTGAAATACTTCCAAATTATTTTCTTGCTGTGCAAGGCCTATCTCTCTCAATAGGTTAACATGGGGGCTACCTTTAAATATGATTAAAGTGTAGATTCCTTTTGGAAGCAGGTGGACATGTGGAGTTTGGGGTCTCTCAACTCACAACTTAGAAATACATCTTTTAGTAAAGTTGGTTTTGAGATTGTGTGTTTGAAAATGCCACTTTTAGAAAGTAGGCATTTTCTTGCTTAAGCTATTCTGTGACTCTGCCTGTTTGTGGATTCCCTCTCTGGGTTAGTTTGACAGCTGGGCTGTTTTCCCCTCTCTCTAGACAGTGACACAAAGGGAACTGGGGTGTAGCCTGAATATTCTGATGATCCATCTGTGCTAGGAGGGAGGGGAGGAGTAGTCACTTACACCTTAAAGGACTGTTCCTGCCCTCACACAATGCAGTCCCCAACCCCCTGGTGTGTGTCTGGGGCCTGGCCTGGGCAAGGCAGGATCTCACAAACAAGAGAGACTTTCCTTTTAAGTGGCCATCAATGCTTGATTTGGACGGTGGTCCAAGCAACCTTAAATGTCTTGTGATGGTGCTAGTGCACACGCTCCCACTGAACCTTCTTATACTTGACAGGGTGGCCCTAGCTCACCCTATCCCCAGCTACCAGCCCCCTGGGCAGGTTATATATGGTTTCCATATCAGCCCTCCTCTTTCAGCCTCTGAAGAGTTCTTCCCCCTCCCAGACATATCCCTATCCCTCCCAAAAACACAAAACCTAAAATCAAAATCCCCCTGACAACTATAACTACCCCTAAAAGATTAAACCCCTAAAAGACAAACTCCCAATAAGACAGTGACAAATATTTAGACAAAACAATGAAAAAGGACAAAAAGGTATGACAAAGACACAAGACAGGGACAGAGCACACACTCACAAAACACAAAAAATCGCACAGACACTCTCAAAACACCTCCAACACAAACTAACAGAGTAAAGAAAGTCAAAGTAACTTCACACTTCCTAATTTGCAGCCTGCCACAACCATTACATCAGTTCCTGGGTGTATCCTTCCCATTTTTGACAATTGTGTTTTTCTTAATGATGCGTCACTACTGAAATTGCCCTTGTGTGATGAACACACAGCACGTTGGCCCCTATGCAGTTTTTTCCATGCATTTGCGTTGATGCACGGCTTATCACCAGCGCAAGAGGTACAATGCAACTTTGTCAATGCGTGGGTTCTGGCTCATGCAACTGTCCTATTGTCTGAGATCCAGGTAGAGAACTGTGCAATGCAGCAAAACACACCTTAGGCACACTTTTATGGGTCCTGGTTTTTTACCAGACAGATTTAATATTTGCTGATGTGTGACTTTTCAGTGGTCATAGTGTTCTTATGTGTGACATTTTATCTTGTGGTAGGCCTGGGTGGATGACGGTAGCTGCATGGAAGCCAGAAATTTGTCATATATGTTGTGTTCCTACGCGTATGTGCAGCGCTATTGAATTCTCTATTCTGCCCAATATCCTTATTCAGGCAATCTGCCAGTATTCCTGTCATAAGTTGTGTTATGGATGCAACACACACGTAGAGAAACACAGAGAAAGGCTGAATCACCCATTCTACAGTGTATGTGCCAGCCAGTTTACAGATTTACTGGATTATTCAAAAATATATGGTGTTATTCCAATAGGGCACATGTGATTGTCATGTATATGTACACAAAGCTAGGCAAGTTCCACCATGTAATACGATGGTATAAACACATCTGGACTCAGTGCTATATGTCTGAACAAACATGTGTGGATCTTGCACAATGCACCATGGTAAATGTGCTTCACAAATCTGTTTCTATATTGTTTTAACCTAACAAGGCCAGCTTGCGTAGTCCAGATAAGAGTCATTAATCACTAGTGACATTATATATTGCAAAACACTGTATTGCCTTACTCTGCATCAGAGTGAGGCTCCTTGACTGTTGCATGTGGGTTGCCATTTACAACTGATGGTTATATATGCATTTACAAATATACCAAAACAGACAAACCTGGAAATGAACCAGAAAGTACTACCTTCCCAGGAAAACCATTACATGAGTAAAACCGTAAATTCTCCTCATTACTTCAATTTTACATGTAGCCTGTGTTCGGCAGCACACATAGATTGTTGAATGTAGCTCACAGGATTTATTGGTTAGCTGTAAGATTCAACATCATGCTCACATATATTCCTGCACTCAATAGTTGCATCCTTGACCCATGGTTCAAGTGTGCCTGTTTTGGGCCTAGGCAGCTAAAACAGCACCAGCGCAGGGAAAAAGGCATGATTCTTTTTAATTAAGTTAGATGCAGAACATTACTTGCAATTCAGTTTCACACATAGCAGGGCAGTAGGGAGAGAAAGGGCATCATTTACAAAGCCCTGGCAGCATTCTGCGCCACTGGAGCATCATTTTTTTCATGTTTCCGTGGCAAAGTGTGCCAGCCCATATTTGCAAAGCCACTTTGCATTACTTTTCATAGCCTCGTAAATATGGACCCGTTTCACGCACAAAACTGCATGAAAGGGTGCCTGCTTTGGCGCAATGCAACAATTTGTGCACCAGTGCAGTGGGGAGAGGGCAGAAATGCACTGTATCTTGTAGACATGGCACATTTCTTCCCTTTCCCGGTGGGGTTACATTGCTGCGCTGCCCTGCGCTACAGGCCTCATAAATGAGGGTAACTGTGCTGAACTGTGTGGCCATGCTCATTATATGCACCTCTGTTTACAGTCATAGGACAATATGGAAACTGTACTGTGCTCTGCATATGTTATCATGCACACATCTTTCTCACATGATGTTAGGAAGGGATGAGTGTGACACACAGCAACAGACCTTTGGAATTGGTCAGTGAGCCATTATGCCTCACTGCAGTGAACCAGGGTCACATAGTCATTTCCGCTACTGATGTTCAATTAACATCATGCTGCTAAACACACATGATCTCTGTTTTACTCCTGTCAAAGATAGTAGTAGTACATCTACTCTGAAGGCAAGTCTTTGTGTGGCCCAAGGAGACAGCATTCCCTGACAGAGGCATATGTTATGGCACGCACGCAACTTACATTTCCCCTTTGGGATGATACGAGATTTGTGATCCCCTCAACTATGTTTTGGTACATTCAGGCCAGGGGTAAACTGCACTTGCATTGCAGAGGTAGGTTCATATCCAAATACCTACATCATGCAATGTTCAAAGAGTTAGTGTACGTACACATATAGTTTTGTGTGACTTTTAACATGTGCATGTCAAACGCTTGACATTTCTGTATTCTTCAGGTGTTGTGATGTTTGCAAAAACCATCTCCTGTGTCATAATGGTCAAGGAAATTACTCACATTGCAATGTCATCTGCTCATATTGTTGTGTTACAGGAGTGATTCTATTCACATTGCTGTGCAATACCTGTGTAATGTGTATTTTGACAACTGTGGCCTGATGTGGTATATCTGACAATGTGACCAGGAATTGACTCATATGAGCAGTATTTTGCTGATCTACAGACATGCATGTATGCATTCGGTACAAACAAAATTTTAACTTTTACACATCATACTTGCCCTTTGTCCATGACAACTGACAATCATGATCTGTGAAGGTATGTGCTACAATAGTTGCCCCTTCAATGTGCTGCCATTATGCATGCTACGACACCGGGGAGACACACTACATTGTGTGATTTGTCACAGGTATAGATATATTGGGTGATTAGTGTTGCAACACTCATTGAGTACTATGAGAAACACACTTTGCTGTTGCAGAACACAGCAAGACTGCTAGCTGTGCAGCACTACTCTGCTAAAGAGCATGAGAACAGAAAAGTATAATTTATATGTGTATATGTGGCAAGACTGGCCTGGCCTGTCCCTTACATACCATACACTACATCACATTGCATTGCTTGACATGTTGGATAACCTGATTGATACATGTTTAGACCTACTCCTAGTTGAGAAGATGTAATTGACAATACTTAGATTGACTGTGACATACAGACAACACAATGAATGAGTTCAAACATTAATTTTCATGTAAAACACTGAAGAGTTTTTCAACATTTTGTCTATTGTGGAAACTAATAGGTTAAGAAATTAGATACAGTGGTATAGTGTTGCCAATGTCCTGTCCTGCCATATTGTGTTGGAAATCTCCAACATTGTTCTTCTCCTCCATTGGCTCACTCTCCTCTGCAACAAAGTCACAATGCACATTTGTCCGGACAGAAATGCTGTATAAAATGCCACATACCAAGATGATCTTGCACATCCTATGGGGTGAGTACAGCAATCTTACTGCAACAATATCCACTCACCAAAACCTGGTCTTCAGAATGCTGAATGTATGTTCCACAACTTTCTGAGTCCTGGTCAGCATCTGGATGTACCCTTTTTCGGCCTCCATCTGGGGATGGGGGAATTGAGTGATGACCCAAGTCTGCAGACCATTGCCTCGGTCAGTTGAAAGTAGAAACATAAATTATGTTAGTTATTATGCACATTATTACAAATACATACATGTACATGGGACTTACGTATATCTACTAACTCATAGATATTTCTTACAGTCTAGACCTTCATGGGTTATAAATACGGTTGGCCCTGGTTTGTCACACGTCTCTACCAGTTATCTGTGTCAATGCTAATGTTGTCCATGTCCTGATACCTTGGACACTTTGAATGCTGACTTTCATGTAGAGGTAGTAGATTTCTGTGATTGGTATTTTCTGAAAATTGTGGGCAACTCTATGTTCTGTGCACTCACTACATATGCACAGATACAAAGTAGTGATCCGATTTTGTATAATAGATTCAGCACTAGGTGGTTTTGGACTGTGGCAACTTTTGTGGCACTCATATATACATATATCCTCTTGTAAGTTCTCAATGTTCTCACTTGGCTACATAACTTTGAACCAGTCTTTGACTTGTTCACTTACTTTATTGTTGCTAATTGCTGCTGACATGTTTTTATTTTGCAACATGTGGCATGGTTAGTTATACATTGTATTGTCACCCTCCAGGTAATGATTATTGTCATACATGTAATGATGTAATGCTGAACTTACAGACACATAGTTCTGGCAATGTGGCCCATTAGAGTGTAGGAAACACTGATGTAGATACAAGCAGCCTTCTATTACAGACCAGGATCCAATACCTTGTATGTATGATTCTACCTTGTAGGGGAATCTATACTTCTATGTCTTGATTCTGTCAGCATTGATGTGGCTTGAGTATGTAGAGATTGGGATGCTGGGTACATTGGGATACCTTGCCCTGAATGCTTTCCTTTCTATGTTAGTTACCGGTGTATGACATGTTTGACAGCATTGTGTTAAAGTTTGTGAGCTGAACATAGAAGGCTTTGTATGCTGGGAATCTGGCCTAGTTACAAAATACACTGGTGAGGTATCACATTGTTTACATATGTCAGTGTGGCTTGATACATATGTATGTGTGTGTAGCTAGACTGTCAGTATGGCAGAGACATATGTGTGTTTTATAATGTTGACTATCACATTAGTACACTAAATTGACTTTTACATGACTGCGCCTACACTTTCATTGCATGATACAAATGGAATTTACAACCAGCTCTCGTCCAGAGTTGCTCCAGGAACTATCGTCAACACACAAGTCTTCAGTCATGTGTGACACACTTGCATATGGACACAAAATTAGTTGAAACATCATTAATGTTTTTAAAGTTTAACTGATACTAAGACAAGGTACACCATTGAATAAACTTTCATCCCACACTTAGACATAATGTTCAGTTTGCACTTATATTAAGTTGTCTTGTGTAACTCATGATTATTACTGTGATTTGTTAACTAGTGAAGAAGATATGGTTCAGTCCATTCAGACAGTATGAGATGAGACAATACTACACACATGTTCTGCTGCTACCGCCATTACTTGGACAGCTTACATAATTCGTCCTTGTTACGCATCACCTGGGAAGGCATATTTATTTGACACTTTCCCAAGTTTACCATGTTTGGTATACATGACATGGGAGTTGCTTGGATACACCCACACACCGCTCATGGAACACCCCTCTCATGCACAATAATGCAAAACAGCATTTGTTACAATGCACCATCACTCAAGATTTTGGGCCTCATTACAACCTCAGCGGTCTTTCCAAAAGATCGCCGAGGCTGCGGGCGCCAGAATACCACCAGTGCTGGCGGTAACACTGGCTCCCATTTTTGACTTTTCCGCAGCGGAAAAATCACATCAACATTGCAGCCGGCTTGTAATAGAGCCGGCGGCAATGGTGATGTGCAGCGGGTGCAGTGGCTTTGGGCAGTGAAATGCATGATGGGGCAGTGCCTTGGGGCCCCTGCACTGCCCATGCCAAGTGCATGTGCAGTGCAGGGGCCCCCAGGGTCCCCTTGAGTCCACTTACCACCAGCCTTTCCATTGCGGTGTTTACCATCATGAACAGACTGGCAGTAAGGGGAGTGGAAATCCCCAGGGCAGCGCTGCTTGCAGCTCTGCCCTGGTGGATTATGACCGCCAGGACTGCCATGGCGGTATACCGCCGGTGCCGGCGGTGTTACCCCGGCGGAACCGCCACGGTCAAAATAAGGTAACGAGTACCGCCAGCCTTTTGGCTGTACTATTGCCATCATTGCTGCCATGGTTGAAATTAGGGCCTTAGTACAAAATTCTAAACCACATAAAGTGGCTTGGAAAGTCCTAAAATATCTGACTTAAGAGTTTGCATTACACATGTACCACAATGCATGGTGCAAGTATGAGACACATCACTCTTACATATGCCCAAAGCTCCATCAACAGAACCAGAGATGGCTATTACGTCATTAATTTCAGCATGTTTGTTGGTATGTTACCTAAGTAAGTAAGTAGGCCATTCTCAAATCAACCATTCTGGAAGCGCTTGTTGATAATACTGTGCCAGAAGATGTAGACATCATGAGCACATTCAGGGTACTTGGCCAGCTCATTGGTGAGCATCCCCAGATGGTCCACAATGACCTGGATGTTTATGGAGTGTGTATATTTTCTATTCCAGAACAGGACTACTGGTTCTGCTGGGAGAACCAATTGCACGTGTGTGCAATCCATAGTACCCAAGACATGTGAAAGCCTTCAATGGCATAGAAATCTTGCCTCGTCTCCAGCTGTTGTTTGTGGGTGTTAGAAATTGTGTCTTTAATTGGCAGTCAGCTAACACTCCTGAACAAGCAAGGACCCTCACTATAGTCAGGGCAAAGGAGAAACACACCTGGTAAACCCCCCCCTCACCCCTGTGGTAGCTTAGCACGTGCAAGAAGGCTTAACCCAGAAGCAATGTGTAATGTATTTGTACCAACACACACATTAAAACAGTGAAAACACTACAAATGGATACCACAACACTTTAGATAAATAAGTAATATTTATCCAAACCAAACAAGACCAAAATGACAAAAATCCAACATACACAAATCAAAATATGAATTTTCAAGAGAATAAGTCTTACTCCATAGGAAACAATCGAAAAGTTGATTTTACACAAAGTACCTGGTTTGCGTCATAAAGAAAGCCGCATGGGTGAACGTGCGTTAGAAAAGTCAGTGATGCATCGATCCCTTAGTCACAAGTGAGACCATGTGGGTAGGTGACGTGTTGTTTTTTTCTCCCGCGCAAGAGGGCGATGTGTCAATTTCCAGACAGGGCACCTCAGATCCATGCAGGTTAAGGATGACTTTGACGCCCAGGGGCGACGCATGAGAAATCCGGTCACACAGTGTTAGAAAACCACGCTGCGTGGGGTTGCATTGTTATCACCTGCCGCATGCGAGTGTTGCGTCGTTTCTCCTTCAAGCAGGAATACGCAACAAAGTCCAGTTTTTGTTCCCTTTCATAGGCAGAAGCAGCAACTGTAGGATAGTCTAACAAAGCACAGTCACAGGTAGGTGCAGCACTTCTCTGCTCAACAGCTCTTCTCTTTGTCAGAGGTCCGTCTTGGTTCTAGAAGTGATCTAAACTTTGTGGTTTTGGGTCTAATACTTATACCCTTTCTGACTTTGAAGTAGGCAAACTTCAAAGGAAAGTCTCTTTTGTTCACAAGATCCTGCCTTGCCCAGGCCAGGCCCCAGACACACACCAGTGGGTTGGCGACTGCATTGTGTGAGGGCAGGCACAGCTCATTCAGGTGTAAGTGACCACTTCCCTCTCCACTCTAGCTGAGATGGCTCATCAGGATATGCAGGCTCCACCCCAGCTCCCTTTGTGTCACTGACTAGAGGGAATTCGCAAACATCCCAACTGACAAAACGGAGTCACAGAATGGTTTAAGCAAGAAAATGCCTACTTTCTAAAAGTGGCATTTTCAAACTAACAATCTAAAAACCAACTTCACAAAAAGATGGATTTTTAAATTGTGAGTTCAGAGACACCAAACTCCAATTTACATCTGCTCTCAAGAGGAATCATAACCATGTTAACCTACGAGAGGGATATGCTTTGCAACAGTGCAAACTGAATTTGTCAGTATTTCACTGCTAGGACATGCAAAACACATCTGTACATGTCCCACCTTTAACATACACTGCACCCTGCCCATGGGGCTACCTAGGGCTACCTTAGGGGTGTCTTACATGTGCAGAAAAGGAATGTTTTAGGCCTTTGCAAGTAGGGTGGTATGCAAAACTGCACAGACACTGCAGTGGCTAGTCTGAGGTCTGTTCACAGGGTTACTCAAGAGGCTAGCACAACCAGGGCTGCAGGCCGACTAGTAGCATTTGATTTATAGGCCCTGGGTACCTCTAGTGCACTTTACTAGAGACTTACTAGTAAATCAAATATGCCAATCAGATAAATGCCAATTACACATACATTTTACACAGGAGCACTTGCACTTTAGCACTGGATAGCAGTGGTAAAGTACCCAGAGTACTAAGAACAACAAAAACACAAGTCCAGCACACAGTCAAAACATAGGAAGCAGAGGCAAAAGAAGACAGGGGAGACCATGCCAAGGATGCCAGGTCTAACAGTGGGTCTTGAGGAAGAGAAGGTACTGGGGTTTTAGGGAAATTATGGCTTCCAGGATAGTGGGCAAGAACGTAGAAAATGATAACTGAGATATTCCTACCACTCTTGCTATTGTGACTTGGAATGACCCAAAAACCATCATGTGGCGCACAGCCATCATTTTTGCCTGGTGCAGAATGTTGGTGGGCCTGGTAGCTGGTGGCAGCAGACTTGGCCAATCTTCTGGAGCAATTCTATTATAGACTCCCTCCTGTGTCTAAAAAATTTACCACCTCATCCTCCCTAATGTTGATGAGGGAGATGAACTTCTGGACCACACGCTCCCTACTCCTTCACTCCATATGTGGTGGTCTCCTTGTGATGCCGAGCTGCAGGATCACAACCTTCATGTCATAGTTGAGCCTGCCAAAGTGTTTTTGGATGTTCAGTTTTTTTTGTGTTTTTTTTTTACCACAGCAACTCCATCATTTCCTATGATACAAAGAAATATTGGCACATTTCATTCCCATTACTGCATTCGTTTTGCGCCATATTTTACGGGGAAACACCTACCTTTCATATTTTAATTTCAGCGTGGCACAGCTGGTTTAGGCACAGCTTCTGCCCAACACAAGTAGAAGTAGTTAAAAGAGGCAGGAAGGTCAGCTAGAAAACTAGAACTCTCTAATAACAGTGCACTTACAGCCAATATTTTATGATCAATTATCCAAATGTACCAGCAGTATTGTGTCCATATTTAGCCCTGTCGGTGCAGCGTGCTGAAATTGATTATGTATCGCTTACTACAATCTTCTCAACAACATCACTCT
Organism: Pleurodeles waltl; assembly: GCF_031143425.1. Classification (NCBI taxonomy): domain Eukaryota; kingdom Metazoa; phylum Chordata; class Amphibia; order Caudata; family Salamandridae; genus Pleurodeles; species Pleurodeles waltl. The sequence goes on along the minus strand of NC_090444.1, from coordinate 1,107,207,635 downwards.
ATCATCACTGCGGATATTAACAGGGATCTTATCAATAGCAAAGTATTCCAACAGGCCTGGGTCACTTAAATGAAATTCCCTGAAATGTCTTTCAACCGGATACTGTTTACCCCACCTGTAATAGCTCTCCTATGTTCCACTATGCGTTCTTCACTTTGTGAATCATACTGCCAATATAGATTATAGGGACATCTCAGGGCATAGACACAGAAATAAGAATTACAGGATAGGCCTTTTACAACCTTAAATTCCTGGTTAGTGCCAGGTATAGTAAAATATTATACTTTTGTACTAGATTTTCTGGCTTTGCAGTTTTTATATGTCACAAAACCATGCATATTTTAATTTCAGCATGGCACAATTGGTTTAGGCACAGCTTCTGCCCAACCCAAGCCTTAAGAAACAAGGCATTTCGACAAATGCGTTATCTCATAGATATGCAGTATTTATTGCGCTGCTGTTGTGTCAAAACCTTTGGTGCAATGGCAGCACAAGCCTCTCACAAATATGTCCCTCAATTACCATCCATGTAATAAGGCTGATTCAACCAGCCACAATGGACTATCTCACATAATCCTATGCCCACCATTATATTCTAAACTCATGCAAACCCAAATCCAATTAAGGGAATTCAACCTCAAAATAGAAGAATTTAAACAAGAAAGCTCTCTCTTAGCCTAAGTAATTGCCTATTAACTCATCAGTCACCCGTGTGAAAACATAAGAAAATATGTGGTTGAAAACAAGTAGTTAAAAGAGGCGGGAAGGTCAGCTAGAAAACTAGAACTCTATAATGGTGCAGTTACAACCAATAGTGTATGATCAATAATCCAAATGCACTAGCAGTATTGTGTCCACATTTAGCCCTGTCGGGTGCAGAGTGCTGAAATTGATCATGTATCGCTTACTCCAATCTTCTCAACAACAACGCTCTGTCACCACTGCGGATATTAACAGGGATCTTATAAATAGCAAAGTATTCCAACAGGCCTGAGAATCTTAAATGAAATTCCCTCAAATGTTTTTCAACCGGATAATGTTTATCACACCGTGTAATAGCTCTCCCATGTTCCCCTATGTGTTTTTCACTTTGTGAATCATACTACCAATATAGTATAGATTGTAGGGACATCTCAGGACATAGCTACAGAAATAAGAATTACAGGATAGGCCTTTCACAACCTTAAATTCCTGGTTAATGCCAGGTATAGTAAAATATTATACAATTTTACGAAATTTTCTGTCTGCAGTTTTTATATGTCACAAAACCATTCATTCTTATAGATTCCTCACCCTCCTGTGTTCCAAAAAACATGTTGTTACACAGCATGTCTTTAAGTGACTCACTTCTGAACATGATTTTTGGGTGAACTGAAAATTATTTAGAGATAATATCAGTATGGAGTACATACCAGTGTTTCTGTAACACATCCCTTTGTTAGCCTGTTTACTATGGGAGGACATTATGACTCCAGTAGTGAGTGATAATGTGGCGAATGTACCGCCAACAGGCTTGCGGTACGTACTGCCACATTATGAGAATGGCGGGTTGGCTGCAGCCAAACCCACCACTTCTCCACTCATACCACCATGGCTCTATCAGCCATCAGGCCGGAGATGTCAGCCCAGCGGCCAGCACAGTACCGCCGGCGGCATTATGACCCTGCCTACTACCATGGTTTTTGTGTCGGTAGGCCCTACCGATGACAGGGAATTCACTCAGACACACACACACAACACCCCCCACCCTCCAACCCCCCTCCCCTGTTGGAAGCCTGACTTACCTTGGTCGAGGAGGTATTCCGGCAGGGAAGAGGTGCTGCTACTGCTAGCAGTACCCCACCGGCAAAACATTGCCAGGCCGTATTACTTGTCATAATACGGCTGGTGATATTCTACTGGTGTGGAGGTACTGGTGGTAGCAGTGCCACCTTACCACCGTCCACCATCATGAACACTGCCGGATTTCCGCCATTCTCGTGACAGAAGTCTGGCAGCACTCATAAAATGGCTGACGGATGGTAGCCACTGTGGCTGTATTTTGACGGCCATCACCGCAGTGGTAGGTGGTTTTTACCCCCAATATCAAAATGACCACCTATACGTGGTGATGAATCTTAATGGTGTAACTATATTGGGTCAGTGATTCTCTGCAACCAATAGGGCTTCTCTAATCATTTTATCCACCTTGCCGCTAGCTGCCTTTAGGATTTGTGAAGTGTAGCCTTTATGCTGAATCTTTCCATCATGGTTGTCTTTTCCTCTTCAAATGCACCATTACTGCTGCAGTTCCCACTTGCTTTTATTAATTTCCCATAGGAAATACTGCAGATTAGATTGTTGGGATGGTTGCTTATGGCATGTAGCAGGCTATTCCCAGCTGTTGCCTTACAGAATAGCTTAGTTTCCACCTGTCAATTATCAACCACAATCTTCAAATCAAGAAATTCATGGGTACACTCATCAACATTACTGGTAAAGCTAGGGTTGAAATTGTTTACATTAAGTTCCTCCAATTCAAAGGCTGTCTAGACCCTTTCCAACTGACGAATATGTTGTTCATGTATCAGTCCCAGAACACTATGGCCCTCATTATGACATTGGCAGTGAGTGATAAAGTGGCGGAAATACCGCCAACAGGCCTGCGGTAATTACCACCAAATGATGACCATGGCACTGAGAACACCCATAGACAGCCAATGTACCACACCATCCGCAAGGGCATTAACACCACTGACCATGGTGTAGTCATCAACAGCCAGGTGGAAGACAAAGTACAACCCATCATATTATGACACAGCACATCACCACGATTTCCGGGGCGGTGCCAAGTACACAGAGGACTCCGCCACCGCCATGGAACTGGAACTGGAACTACAAGTCTTCCGGATGCTCTTCTACGCCATGCTCCAACTGGAACACCAACGCCGATGAAGACGGCGATGGTGAGTACAGTCGCCTAGCACACAAGGGAGGGAGGGAGGAAAAGGAGAGTGACACACACACAACACCAATCGCACATGACACATGGCACAATAAAATATGAGCCAGATTTCGTAACTACTGAAAATGTATTAGCAAGGGAAAAGCCACCACATGAACATGATATGTACAACTGTCCACAAAGGGCCAAAGCCCAGTCCAAAGTACAAACGGCCCACATAGCCACAGGGCACAGTTCAAGGCCCAACTTGTCTCCTGACATCAACTGCACAAAACTCTGCAGGGGGATCATGTTGTAAGTGGGCAGGCACCTCAGGAGGAAGGGGGATGGGGGGCACCTTAGCTGAGATAGGGCACTTGCTCACTGGTTCTGGAGGGGGCTCCATGCCCCTTTCTCTGTGCTGGGGAGTGAAAGGCCACGGTCTCTGGAGTGGGAGACTCTCCCACTGGTTCTGGAGGGGGCTCGTTGTACAGCAGTCACAGGAGGGTAGCCTACTTGCCCTCTACTGGAGGTGAGAACCGCACAGTCTCATCTGGAGGTGAGTGCTGCACTGTGTCAGCAGGTGAAGGTGCCACCTGACTAGCCTCTGCTGGAAGTGAGGGCTGCACTGTCTCATCTGGAGGTGAGTGCTCTATGACCACTGGTGGTGATGGTGGATTTTGCAAGCCTCTGCTGGAGGGGAGGGCTGCACTGTCTCAGCGGGTGAAGTTGCAGCTTCTACAGGAGGAGTGGGCTGCACTGCCTGAGCTGGAGGGGAGGGCTCCATGACCCCTGGTGGTGGTGGTGTCACACTGCCTGCCTCTGTTGGAGTCGAGGGCTTCTTCCCTTTCATGGCAAACGTAGAGGGCTTCTTCACCTTCATGGCAGGAGGTGAGGGCTCCTTCCCCTTCATGGCAGGAGTTGAGGGCTTCCTCCCCTTCATGGCAGGAGTCCAAGGCTTCTCCCCCTTCATGCCCGGATTTGTAGGGACAGTGGGATTGGGAAGAGGGAGGAGGGATGGGAGTGGAGGTTGAGGGTGTGGTTATTGGAAGAGTATATCTGCTGGACTTGGGTGCAGGTGCATGGGAAGTGTGCTGATATGAGGTGGATGGCTGTTGGGTGTCCGACTGCTTATGTCTGTGTGCTTTAGAAGGGGGAACTGACGGGGTTGGAGAGGACACAGGGGATTCATGCATGGATGTTGTGGAGGTGTCTGCTAGTGAGGTGTGTATGCTACTTGGTGTGGTGATGCTGTGGCAGTTGCTGAAGCAGTGCATGCAGGTGTGAGTGTGAACGGGACAGTGAGGGAGGTGGAGAAGGAGGAGGAGGGGGAGACAGTGGAGAGAGAAGATGTGGTTGTGTCTGCAAATGTCTGGTGTTTGCGTGAGTGCTTGTGTCTTGAAGTGCGGTGCCTGTGTTTGACTGTGCTACTCTTGTGTGTTGTCATGTGTGCATGCTCATCTGTATGTGTGCATGGGATGGGTTGGGGTTGAGGAGACTGTGACTGGGAAGTGGTAGTTGGAGGGGGGTCGTTAGTGACAGGGACAATGGCTACCATCAGAGAGGAGGCCAGAGCCTGAATTGATCTCTGTTGGGCCGCCAATCCACTGTGGATACCCTCCAGGAATGTTTTGCATTGCTGCATCTGTGATGCCAGACCCTGGATGGCATTCACAATGGTTGAGTGCCCTACAGAGTTGGATCTCAGGCAATAGCCTCCTCACTCAGGGCAGCAGGGCTGACCGGGGGAGGGCCTGAGGTGCCTGGGGCGAAGGAGATGCCCACCCTCCTCGGTGAGCGGGCATGGGCAACTCGCTGAGGGGCTACTGGGAGGGCAGTGCTGGTACAGGGGTGGTGGCTGTAGCTGCAGCTGCAGCTGAGGTGGTGATAGAGGTGTCCGCCACCACCAGGGAGCTTCCATCAGTGTTGTCACCTCCTATCTCCGCTATGGTGCTCCCCTTGCCCTCTATCCCACTGGTTCCCTCAGCGTCGGTGGACTCTGCTTCCTGGGTCCTGTGGGATGCAGCTCCCTCTGTCGCCAGGGACCCTGCTCCTCCACCAGATGATGCTAATGCACACATGGACAGGATGACAGAAGATAAAGGTGGAGAGAGACAAAGAGAACACAGGGTCAATTACTGCAACACCACTGTTGGCATACACAGTACCGTCACACACAGGGATTAGGATTGAGTACTATGCATTGCACTGCTATTGATTTGGCTAGATGCCACAGAAAGATGAGGGCCAAAGACCTCCAACTGCATGTCAGACTAAGCCCTGTCTGACATGGAATGCAACCTAGCTAGGTTACCATATTTTTCCTTTAAAACATTACCCTTGAGCTGGATCACGCTACAATTTATGGCTTGCCATTAAAGGGGAACCCCCTAACTCTCACCCACCACCCTGATCCCATGCCACCTACCATTTCTTGTAGTAATGCCCACTGTATTCGCCTCCTTGTGGCTGCTGTGAGCTCAAGCGCCCATCCAGCTCAGGGTAGGCCACTGCCGGTATGCAGGCCATCAAGGGGGTCACATTCTGATGGGCACCCCTTCCTCGTTGGGAGGCCAGCCCCAGCTGGGCCTCTGAGGTCTTCCGTGTCCAGCGTCTCAGGTCCTCCAATCGTTTCCGACAGTGGGTGCTCCGCCTACCATAGACCCCCAGGGTCTGCACGTCCTTGGCGATGGCGCGCCATAATCCCTTCTTTTGATGGACGCTGACCTGCAGAGGCGATACAGACAGGAGGACACCATTACACATACAATCCAGCCTGTCACACATATGGCCCACCAATCCCGTTTCCGTCACCATTGGCACACACATTGGCTGGTGCACACCATGTACACCACCACGTTACATTCCCCCCATGACACGATGCTTGCACACACATCTCCATGCATCCTTCCCACATGCGTCGTGCCCAAGGTGTACTCACCTGTTGGTTTGGAGGCCCATACAGCAGTCCGTACTGGGGTAGGAGCCCTTCCACCAATCGCTCAACTCCTCCGAAGTGAAGGCAGGGGCACTTTCACCGGTCACACGGGCCATGGTACATTCCAGACCAAGGTCACAGTAGCACATGCAATGTAGGTGTTCTCCTGTTGAAGGTCAGGAAATAAGTGAGGAATCAGATGGAAAATGGCAGTCACGTACCCAATCCCCATTGGCCACTGTACTCCATAGAGCCCGATATTATCCAATGAGAAATTGCGCAGCAGTGCAAGACCGCCTTCAGTCCCAAACCCCAACGTCCGAGGAGTTACCTCACTTCCACCTGTCCCTACATACAGGACCGGCGGACAACATGTCATAGAGATGGAGAACCATCAGATTAACCTTTACTGCGTCACTGTCCCATCACATAAATGCAACATGTACACTGAGGTTGTGGGAAGTTGTGACAGCCTACTCACTCTTGTGACCCTTAGATACCTACTGCTGCAGATGAATGGGAGGAGAAGATGAACCCCTGTGTACAGACTCCTTTTGGACTTGGCTACACTGGAAGACAGGCACATTATACTCACCTATAGACTGGACAGGGCCGCAATCACAGAGCTGTGTGCCCAATTGGAGCCTGACTTGATATCAGCTATCAGTCATCCAACTAGGATCCCCCCCTCTTGTTAAAGTGCTATCAGTTCTCCATTTCCTGGCAACTGGTTCTTTCCAAGTGACAATGGGTTTGGCAGCTGGAATGTCACAGCCAATGTTTTCTATTGTGCTTTCAAGGGTCTTGTCTGTCCTGGTGAAACACAGGTGCAGCTACATTGCTTTCCCCCAGGTGGAAGATTAGGCTGCTGTAAAGGCAGGATTCTATGCAATGGGCCATATACTCAATATAATTGGTGCGATTGACGGTACACATATTGCATTAGTCCCCCCTGCCAGAATGAACAGGTGTTCAGGAATCAGAAGAGTTTCCACTCACTGAATGTGTAAATGGTTTGCCTGGTGGACCAGTTCATCTCCCACGTCACTGCCAAGTATCCTGGGTCGGTGCATGACGCCTTTGTCCTGATTAATGGCAGCATCCCAAATGTGATGGCCCACCTACAGAGGCACAGTGTGTGGCTAATAGGTGAGCCAGATCCCCCACCCACTGTATGTCAGTGTATGCATTCTGGTGTTCTCCCCATAGGATTGTGTAGGGTGAAATGTTGTCCCTCACTACTTGCAGGTGACTCTGACTACCCAAACCTATCGTGGCAGCTGTCCTCTGTGAGGAATGCCAGGACAGGAGCTGAGGCACATGGGAGAACCAAGAGAATTATTAAAAGGGCCTTTGGCGTCCTGAAGGCCAGGTTCAGGTGCCTCTATATGAGAGGTGGATCCCTGTGCTACTCACCCGGAAAGGTCTGCCAGATAGTAGTGGCATGCTAGATGTTCCACAACCTAGCCCTCAGTCGACATGTGCCTTTTCTGCAGGAGGAGGGGACTGGAGATGACCCTGTGGCAGCAGTGGACCCTGAGGACAGTGAAGATGAGGAGGCAGAGGATGAGGATGAGGACAACAGAACATCAGTTATACAACAATACTTCCTATGACAAACAGGTGAGACAGTGGAACTGACCATTACTCTGACTATTGATTTATCTATGTGCCTGTGCCATGATGGCATTCACTTCCTTTGCATCTCAACTTACTGTCACCTATGCCTATGGCTAATTTTCCAGATGTTGGTGATATGACAACATTGTCCTAATGTGATCTCTACAGACTGTTCCAAGTCATTATTTGTTAGCTAGCACAGTGTTCAGATCATTTGCACTCGTGACTGTTCCCACAAATGCGCATTAAAGACACATTAAACAGTGTTACTCAAATTGTGTTCAAGGGTGTTTATTGTAGTGCTATATAATTGAGGGTATAGTGCAATGGAATGGGGTGATGCTGGAGGAAAGTCCAGGGTATTGTTCCAGTCTGTTTGTAGCACAGGTCCAGTGTCCAATGGGCCATATGAAGGGGAGCTGGTGGCCTGTTGGTCCTGTGGTGACCACTACCTGCAGTGGAAGTGGAGGGCTGGTCAATAGACTGGCTAGTGGTAGGGGCCCGCTGGTGTGCTGTCCATTCCATCATGATGTTGGCCATGTCTGCCAGCACCCCTGCTATGGAGATCATGGTGGTGTTGAGTGGGTTCAAGTCCTCCCTGATCTCCTGATGGTATTCCTCCAGCAGCTGAGTGCTCTCCTGCATGTTGTTCAGGATCAGGCCCATTGTGTCCTGGGATTCTTGGTAGGCACCCAGGACATTGGTGAGTGCCTCGTGGAGAGTCTGTTCCCAGGGCCTGTCCTCCCCATGGCACACAGTGGTCCTCCCAGTGTCCCTGTTGCCCTGTGCCCCTGCCCCCGGAACAGCGGTGCTACTGCCACTGACCCCAGGTCCCTGATTGTCTTAGGTATGAGGTGTGGACTAGGGTCCCTGTACAGGTGTGCACACTGCTGACTGACGTGTCCTGGGGACAAAGGTGTGGGTATGCTAGGTGGGTGCTGTGGTGTTGGAAACTGATGGGGAAGGCTCTGTGGTGGACTGTGAGTGGGCTGAGGTGACTGTCTGTCTAGTGGTCCCTGATGGGCCAGGTTGTTGATCCAGATCCTGGACTCCAGAGTTACTGTCATCACTGGGGGCATCTTCAATCAATCAATCAGTCAATCAAAAAAATGTATAGAGCGTGCTACTCACCCGTGAGGGTCTCAAGGTGCTTGGTGGAGGTCAAGGGGGGGCAAGGAGGGTCACTGTTCAAACAACCATGTCTTGAGGTTCTTTCTGAAGAGCAGGAGGTCTTTGGTTTTGCGGAGGTTGGTGGGGAGGGAGTTCCAGGTTTTGGGGACGAGGTAGGAGAAGGACCTGCCTCCTGCGGTGGTGCGTTGGATGCGGGGGACTGTGGCTAGGGCGAGGTCGGCTGATCGGAGGTAGCGGGTGGGAGTGTGGAAGTTCACTCTGTCATTGAGGTAGGTTGGGCCGTTGTTGTGGAGGGATTTGTGTGCGTGGATGAGGATCTTGAATGTGATTCTCTTGTCTATGGGGAGCTAGTGAAGGGATTTGAGATGTGGTGAGATTCATTCGTGGCGGGGAGGCCAAGGACGAGGCGAGCAGCTGTGTTCTGGATTCTCTGGAGTTTGCGTTTGAGTTTGAGTGTGGTGCCGGCGTAGAGGGCGTTACCGTAGTCTAGTCTGCTGCTGATGAGTGCATGGGTGACTGTCTTCCTGGTCTCTGGGGGAATCCATTTGAAGGATTTTTTAGAGTGCAGAGTGTGTTGAAGCAGGAGGAGGTTAGAGCATTGATTTGCTCTGTCATGAAGAGGGAGGGGTCCAGGATGATGCTGAGGTTGTGTGCGTGGTTTGCGGGGGAGGGTGCGGGCCTAGGGCCACCAGGAGTTGTCCCATATGGTTTTGTTGGGGCCGAAGATGATGATATGGGTTTTGTTAAGCTTGAGGTGGTTAGTTGTCCTCCAGTTGGCGGTGTCGAGGAGAGCAGCGTGTAGGTTGGTTTTGGCGGTGGTGGGGTTGCGGGAGAGGGAGAGGATGAGTTGGGTGTCATCTGCGTAGGAGAGGATAGTGATTCCATGTGATCGGAGGATGTTGGCTAGGGGGATCATGTAAATGTTGAAGAGTGTGGGGCTGAGGGAGGACCCTTGGGGGACTCCGCAGATGATCTTGGTAGCGGTGGAGTGGAAAGGTGGAAGGCGGACTCTCTGGGTCCAGTCGGTGAGGAAGGAGGTGAGCCAGTCTAAGGCTTTGTGGCGAATTCCTATGTTGTGGAGGTATGTGCGGAGTGTGTGGTGGCAGACAGTGTCAAAGGCTACGGAGAGGTCTAGGAGGATGAGTGCGACGGTCTCGCCTTTGTCGACTTTCGTTCTGATGTCGTCAGTGCATGCGATGAGGGCGGTTTCCATGCGGTGTTTCTTGCGGAACCAGGATTGTGATGGGTCAAGAGTGTTGTTTTCTTCAAGGAAGTTGGATAGGCGGGCGTTGACTAGTTTCTGGGCAACCTTGGCAGGGAAAGGGAGGAGGGAGATGGGGCGATAGTTGGAGAGTGTCTCCGGGTTGGCTTTTTTTTTTTTAGGAGAGCGGTGACTCCTGCATGCTTCCACTGGTCTGGGTAGGTGGCAGAGTCGAAAGAGGAGTTGATTATGTCACGGAGTATGGGGGCGATGGTTGGGCTGGCTTTGTTGTAGATGCGATGTGGACAGGGGTTGGAGGGGGATCCCGAGTGGATGGAGTTCATGTTTTTTTCGGTTTCTTCGTGTGTGGTGGGGGCCCAGGTGGTGAGTGTGGTGGGGGGGTCATGAGTGGGGGTTATGTTGGGTGAGTGAGGGGTGTGTGTGGTGGGTGTGTGTGGTACAAAGCTGTTGAGGATGTCCAGGATTTTGTGGTGGAAGTGGTTGGAGAGGGCATCACATAGGGGCTGGGTGTGTGAGGGGTCTATGTTGCTGGCTTTGGGTTTGGCTAGTTCATTAATGATGGTGAAGAGTTCTTTGCTGTTTTGAGAGTTGTTGTCAAGGCGTATCTTGTAGTGATCTCTTTTGGCGGTGCGTATGAGTTGGTGATGGGTGCGAATGGTGGCTTTGAGGGTGGAGAAGTTGGTTGTAGAGGGTTCTTATCGCCATATTTTCTCCACTTGGCAGCATTTGCGCTTGGAGTCTTGGAGTTCGGGGGTGAACTCTGGGGCGTTCTTGATGTTGCGGGTGGCGATGTGTTTTCTGAGGGGGGCTAGTGTGTCTGCGCATGTAGTGATCCATGAGGTTGTGTGCTCCTGTGTTTGGGTCGTTAGTGTGCCGAGGGGTTGTGAGCCAGTTGGGAGTTCAGGAATTCTGTGGGGATCTTGTCCCACATGCGGTAGGGTGTGGTGTGTTGATGGTGGTGTGTGGGGGGTTTGGTGAAGGAGAAGTGGACGCAGTGGTGGTCAGTCCAGAGGAGTTTGGCTTTGTCGGTGTAGGCTATGTGTTGGCTTGAGGTGAAAATTGCGTTGAGCGTGTGTCCTGCTGAGTGGGTGGGTGCGGTGACCAGTTGTTTGAGTCCAAGGTTGGTGAGGTTGTCTATGAGGGAGGTAGAGTTGTGGTCTTGTAAGTTCTCCAAGTGAAAGTTGAAATCACAAGGAGGATGTAGTCTGTGGAGGTGAGGGCGTGCGAGCTGATGGTGTCGGCGATGGTGTCGCTGAAGGCGGGCGTGGTCCTGGTGGTCTGTAGATTAGTGTACCTCTGAGGGTGGAGTTGTTGTTAATGTGGATTAGGAAGTGCATCTTCTGTTGGGGGACTGGATAGTCGTGGCACCTCCACTGAGATTGGCTGGGGCACCTATGGGTATGGAAGAGATGTATTATGCTTCATGCCTGTGACATGTTGTACATCCCTATCTTCCTCTCTATGGTTGCTTTTTCCCTGCCACCTTTGATTGAGTATGGTGATGTATTGTGGGATTGTAAGTTCCCCTATGCTGTGCATGCTTTGGTGATGGGTGTCCATGCAGGGCTGGGAGGGCTGTCCATGCATTGGTATGGTATGCAGGGCTTGGCACTGGGGCTAGTTGTCTGCGTTGGTGCAGTGTTTGGGATGAGTGGAGTGATGGGAGTGAGGGGGTGAGATGACATGCAGGTGGGGGGTGATAAGTGGTAAATGATGACTTACCAGTGTCCGGGTCCTCCAGCTACCCCAGTGAGTCCCTCAGGATGCTGTAATGCCAAGACTTACTCCTACCATGCTGTGAGCTGTGGGGGAGGAGGTAGGGGTCCACCGCCAGTCCTCTGTATGGCTAGCTGGTGCCTTGCTGTCATAGAGCGTACCTTCCCCTATAGGTCGTTCCACCCCTTCCTGATGTCGTCCCTTGTTCTTGGATGCTGTCCCATGGCGTTCACCCTGTCCACAATTGTCCGCCAAATCTCCATCTTCCTTATAATGAAGATATCTGGATAATGGATATCTGCTGGACCTGTGCTCCAAACAGCTGTGGCTCTACCCTGACTATTTTCTCCACCATGACCCTCAAATCCTCATCTGTGAAAGGGGGTGCCCCTGTGGGGCTATGGGTGTTGCATGATGTGTGTGAGTGTGTGGGTGTTAGGTGGTGTGACTGGTTGTGGATAGTGGAGTGTGTGAGGGATGTATGGGTATGTGTGTATTTGTCACAGTGGTCTTGATGTCTGTCTGATGGCAAGGATTTGTATACGTAAAGGGTTGTGGGTAATGTGAGTGTGAGTTTTTTAGTGGAGTGAGAGGGTGGGTGTGGTGTTTGTATGGGGATCAACTGTCTGTTGTTTGAATTGGCTAATGTTGTGCAGATTCGTATTTGAGTGTCCATTCTGAGCACGGCGGTATGTACCGCCAATGGTTTTCCACCTTTAAATGTCCTCCATGGTGGTTAGTGGGTCATGATGTGGTCATGATGTGGTGGGCGTTGTTCTATTGGCGTAATGGTATGGGTGTTGGGACTTCCACTTTAGCACTGACCGTTTGGCTGGTGGATTTGTGTATGTGGCTGTATTCTGTCGGTTTGGTGTGTGTCTGTCGCACTATGCAGAACAGTTATCCGCCACCGTGGCAGTAAGCAGGATTTACCGCCAATATCATGATGAGGGCCTATGTGTTTATCATATAGATGGGTGCTAGCCACAATCTGCTCCTCCTACCAGCCCATGTACAAATATGCGTAGCTGGGAGCAAACAATTCCCAAATCCCTATTGCATTGCCCTGGGTCTGAGGATAGTATTTGCTGTCACAAATAAAGAAATTGTTATTAAGGCAAAGCCAGATAATGTTGAGAATTATCTCAGTATGAAATAAATATGACAAGGATCTGGCTCTCAAAACAATTGCTGCAGGCTTGCATGCCTAAGTCATGGGGAATTCACATGTATAAGCTGTTAACATCTTATCCAATTAGTAAGTAATCATCTTCCCAGATGATCCCATTGTTAATTCTGAGGAAATCACCACTATCCCTCACATAGGAAGGCAGTTTCTCAACAAAAGACGTCAAGAAGTAATCCACATACTGGGAGGTATTCTTGTGGAGGCAACCAATTTATGAGGCTATCGGTTGTTGGATATGTTATAACATTTCATTAGGTACCACACAACATATTTAGCTCATCTCTATTGGAAATAAGACTTTATTATTTTAAAATAAAACATCTTTTAAACAGTCCCTGCTTATATTTACACTGCAGCCAATCCTGAGGGCACCTAGGGCCGACCTTAGGGGTGACGTATATGCAAAAATAACATAGTTTGAGACCTTGGAAGTACTTTTAAATCCAAAGTCGAATTTTGAGTTGTAGGTGGTTTGTCAGAGCCAATTAAAATTATACCTAATTTGCATATTCCATTTTAAACAGAATACTGGCCCTGGGACTGGTTGGTAGTGCCCAGGGCACAGTTAGAGTCAGAAAACACTGATATCATCTAAAAATGGGGGCAAAAAGTTAAAGGGCTTCTGCAATCAGCCTACATGTAGATATAGATACTGATGTATATTTATACGATATATATATATATATATACACACACACATACATATATATATATATATATATACATACACACACACACATATATGTATATATATATATGTATATATATATATATATATAAAACTATACATATACACACACAAACTGACATGCACACACACATGAGACTTACGTGCCTTTGGGTTCACCCGCTTCTGCCATTGGTCTGTACGAATGTAATTTTGGAATTTAAGTTCTGCCTCCAACATTGAGAGCTTACAACATGGACAATGTGCCAGCCCACTCCTGCCACTGGCTCTCCTACCTTGTGATTGACAGCATTTATCTCATCATATGTGCACATCTGCGGGACAATGAGTGTGCTTCAGTTGTAGGGATGGTTGTCCAGCCTTTAGTTTTCCATTTCCTCCTTTTATAGGTTCCCTTCCATTTCTTTTTTTTTCCCTACTCTGTTTGTTTGCATTCTTAGACCTGCTGCAGCTCTCATACAATGCTAAAGGGCTGCTATGTTGGAATTTTCAAACAATGACACACTGGAACAATGCTATTGTGAGACCGTTACCCTTTGCTTTGTTTAATTTTATTTGTTATTGAAAGTATATGCCCACCATGTTTAGACAGCAGCATGTTTTTTCTGCTGGTTTTCTTTCTTTAAATTACTTTACACATTGAGTTTATAGTTCGAGGATGAGTGAAGAGGGGCATGAGTGATGACTTGCTAGGTACCTAAACCTAACAATGACTGAAGATTTGCTTTAATTATACACCAGAATTGTTGGCACTGCCAATGCTTGTTCATTAGTTGAGAACATTCAAAAAGTATTGTGATGTGTGTAAACAGTATTTGGGACTGATTGCTTTGATGCAATTAAAAATATTTTTTTTGCCCGGCACAATTACCTCTATTCTGTGTGACTGTTAAATAAATAGTACACAGTCAGTTGAAGAACACATGAGCTGGTAATATGATGTTCTTATTGTTAATTTTTCCATAAGGTTTGTATTTTGTATCTGAGCATTCTGCTTCATTTTCTATTAGTTTTACAGATTCTTCCATCCTCTTAATGTACGTTTTACAATTCCAGGAACTCCTAAGATTCATACATGTAGGGTTTCTGTTGGAAATGGCAGTTCTGCATGGTCACCCCCAAACATTTTGCCTTCTTCCTTCTCTTTTTCTGTCCTCATTTTTGCTGGCTTTAGGACTCTGCGCACTTTCCCACTGCTAATCAGTGCTAACATGCATATGCTCTCACATTAGCTCATACCCAATTGGCATATTTAAGTTACTTGTAAATCCATAGCAAAGTGCACTACATGTGCCCAGGGCCTGTAATTGAAATACTACAAGTGGTCCTGCAGCACTGGTCATGCCACCCACATAAGTAGCCCTTAACCATGTCTCAGGCCTGCTACTGCAAGGCCTGTGTGTGCAGTTTCATTGCCACTTCGACTTGGCATTTAAAAGTAGTTGGCAACCCTTAAACTCCCCTTTTTCTACATATAAGTCACCCCTAAGGCAAGCCCTAGGTTACCCATAGGGCAGGGTGCTATGTAGGTATAAGACAGGACATGTACCTGTTTAGTTTATATGTCCTGGTAGTGTAAAACTCTTAAATTTGTTTCCACTACTTTGAGGCCTGCTCCTTTCATAGGATATCATTATAACTACACTCATATACTGTTTGAGTGGTAGATTATGAACTGAAAGGGGTAACAGGGTCATATTTAGTATGGCCAGAATGGTAATACAAAATCCTGCTGTCTGGTGAAGTTGAATATAAGATTCCTATTTTAGAAATGCCACTTTTAGAAAGTGAGCATTTCCCTGCACTTAAAACCTTTTGTGCCTCACAATCCACGTCTGGGCTGGGCTGGTTGACACCTCCCTTGTGCATTTCACCCAGACAACCACAAACACAGGATGCTCAGTCACACCTGCACACATCTGCATAATGAATGTGTTGTGAATCCTGGTTTGTTTTAATGGGTTGCAGGAGTTAGCTTAGCCTTTGTCTTGCAGACTCGTGCCCCTGTCACCTACTGACTTTTACCTTACTTAGCTTGCTCTGTTTTAGCGCATTTATTCAATTAAATATTTTACGCTGCCGGCTTTGTTTTTAGTTAGGCCCATGTTTTAGTTTGCGTTATCAGTGCCACAGCGCTAAGGCGTCAATATCAAGCGACAAAGATAAACAAACTGTAGGTGTTCACATTAGGTACTTTCCCTCTTCAGGCTTTCGAGAGAATTGTTTATCTAAATAACCGTCCCAAGCATGTCTTGTTATCTATTGTTTGGGAACAGACCTACGTCAGCGGTCCAAGTAGATCTGTATTAATACTCCTCACTTAAACAGACAGTCAGAGGGATTCTGACCAGATGCCATCCCTGCTATCAATGCTGCACGTCGCCTTGGCGTTGACCCAGTCTTCATTTCCCTATGGAGTCTGAGCTAGAGACCTCATTCCAAGGTAACAAGGGTTGTGGGATATTCTCATGGACATGGCATTGGCATATTAGGTTTATCACACCTAGCTCTCTTTTAGGTTAGATGTTAGGCTCACTAAGCTAAGGTATTAGGACATATCTTTATGTCATTACATGTTATTGCAAGATGGTGGAGGTCTTTGTATTAATGACTCTTGTCTTTACCATTCTGCCTCTTGCACTGTTCATTATCCTAATCATTGCAACCCATGCAACTTATCGCAGATTGCAGTTTTGCTAAATAAAACTGATTGAAACTTTACTGCATCTTCTTCATTGCCTGTGTTTGATTGAGACATGGTGTTTAGGTGAGAAAGGGGTAATCTCAGTTTAACCACAACACTCCCTGAGATGTCACACTCTTGAGTCCATGCGAAAAGGCTGCCATAAAACACCTGTTGGGTTTTTGGTGAGGTGCTGCTTGTGAGCCGGCAGGGTTGGGATGATAATTGCAACTTGTTGTAGGACTGGTATAGTCACCTACAAACATAAGTACTGTCATCCTAAAACCAGCAGTCTTGCCTAGAGCAAGAGTCAAACTACGACAAATAGGTATTTCTGGGCTGGAAGGGTGGAGGGCCTGACACTTACATTTCAAAGGACAGTGGCCTGCCCTCACACAATTGACTGCCAAAAACCCTACTGGGACCCTGGCAGACAGGATTGTACTGAAAGGGGACCTTGTGCACTTCTAAGCCACTCTTTCAAGTCTCCCCACTTCAAAGGTACATTTGTGTATATAAACTGGGTCCCTGACCCTACCAACTCAGACACTTCTTGACAAGATACCTCCTGGGAAAGAAACTCTGAACCAGATCCTGCAACCTGCTAAGAGAAGCTGCCTGGCTGCCCAAAGGGCTCACCTGACTGCTTTGCTGCAAAGTACTGCTGACTTGCAGTTGCCCTGCTGCCTTGCTTCCCTCTTGCTCTGCTGAGAAGTGCTCTCCAAGGCTTGGATTGAGCTTGCCTCCTGTTTCCTGAAGTCTCCGGGCCAAAAAGACTTACGCCCTCATAATGAACATGGCGGTTCGGCCTGCCATGCCGGCAGTGGCGGCTGAAGTCACGAGCCGGCATGGCGGGCCGAACCGCCATATAATAATCATGGTGACGGCCGTTAGCAGCAGCCGTCACCTTCCGCCACGTTCCCGCCGTCAGGCTGCGCTACCCTGTGGATAATGTTTCATTCCTGCCAGCCTTTTCCTGGTGGGGTATCCCACCAGGAAAAGGCTGGCGGAGGGGGTAACCCGGGGCACCCCTGGGGGCCCCTGCACTGCCCATGCACTTTGCATGGGCAGTGCCAGTACCGAGGCCCCGTTGCAGAGCCCCATCACGCAGATCACTGCACGAAAAATCTGGCAGTGATCTGTGCGACGGGTGCAACTGCTGCACAGAGGCATTGACGGTGGCTCCGTGTGGAGCCGCCGTCAATGTCCCGGCCGAGCCTTTCTGTGGGCCGGCGGGCGGAAACAAGAAAACAGAAAAGTTCATAAAGTGGCCGGTGGGGCTTCAGGGTCGCTGGCGGTCAGTGTTTTGACCGCCAGCATGAACATGGCGGTAGTTTCCACCGTGTTCATAATGACCCCTTAATCTCTGTGGAGAAAATCGACGCACAGCCTGCCCGCCATGAGAAAACCACTGCATCGCCGAACCTGAACGACGCAGCGCGGCTCCCTGAGTGGAGATTGAAGCAGCACCAGTGTTAAGACCAGAACTTTGACGCACAGCCCACCGGATCAATGCATCGCTGAGCCAGAATGACGCATCCCGACTTCCTGCTAGAGGAATCGACACAGCACCTGCTGTGCAACAGAAAGTTCCTCGCATCGCCCAGCAGATCGACGTAGCTCCTGTGACTTCGCCCTGCACACCCAGGATTTCTTTGCATTGGCCACGGGGCATCAAATACCCCGCAACCCAAAGAGGAGCCAAGCCTGTGTGCCAGAAACCGACGCAAAGCCCTTGCTGCATGGAAATACATCAACGCATCATCTGAGTGCACCTACAGAAACCGACTCACACCTCCCTATTTTCCACGCATCTCTTCCTCTGCGGTCCTGTGCGGATAATTTAGATGGAAACCAGGTACTTTGTGCTTGCAAGAGACACATTGCTTTTTAAGAACTAAAGACTCTATTTATCATTACAAAAGTGACATTCCCTCTGGTATTTATCAAATCTCGATCGTTTTGACCTTAATCTACTCAGATAAATATTCAATTTTTTTCTAAACCTGTGTGGTGTATTTTTGTGATGTTTGCACTGTGTTATTGCATGATATATTGCACAAATACTTTACACATTGCCTTCTAAGCCTGACTGCTCAGTGTCAAGCTACCAAAGGGTGGGAACAGGATAGTTTGGATTGTATGTGACTTACCTTGACTAGAGTGAGGATCCTTGCTTATACAGGGGGTAACCTGACTGCCAACCAAAGACCTAATTTCTAACAGTTTCTCTGATTGATACATAATGGGACATGTTTTCTATGAACAGTGATGCCATTTTAAACTTCACTAGAAGAAGAGCTGCCTGCTGTTATTGTAGTGTCCTGCTGGGCACGTCATATAGCAGCCCCTCCCTAGGGCCAGGTTGTATACCCACCCCACACCCTGCAACATAGGTGTTACCAGTCAGATGCCCCAGTTGATACCCACCACACTAGTGTATTTGTCATTATTTTGCTTACTATTTGGGCATATTGCCCACTACATTACATTGGAGAGAAGGGGGTCAGACCCCACCTGCCATGCTGCCCTGGAGAAAAGTGCTCTGAGTGAAGCCAGTAGCCAGGACAGGCAATAGTCTCCTGGTGTGGTGAAGGGGAAGAACTCTGCCTAAGCATGAGTAAGAAAGTAGAGACAGATTACCTTCCTTATCCCACCTCTTCAACCACCATCTGCATGCAGAGAGCACAGTGCAGGACAGGCATGCCAAGTAAGGAGGCAGCTTGAGTCAGCAGCTATCGCAACAAGGCAGAGAAAAGGGCACTTGGCTGAGTTGCCACCAGCTGGCACATCCATAGTTGTGTCACAGCATGGATGTGAGTAAGCTCTCTTTGCTCAAATCACTCATGGCTTCCTAGGAGTAGGTCAGAAGCGCACACGATGTGGTGAGACAGCAGATTGAGCTGAATATACTCCCCTTGATGAGGTGACATCGGGCTTCCTGGGATGATGCTCATGCTCCTTTGGAGTACAGCTAACGTCCAGGACAGGAAAGGGCACACAGGAGCTCCTGAACCTGCCTTACCTACCTGAGTCCATTGTGGAGCTACTTTGCTTCCCTCTATGCAGTGGCAAGGGAGGTAATTTCAGGTACAAGCCCGGGTATGTGCAGTGAGCGCTGGGTGCCCCATAGTGGCCATCTGCCACCACCGCACAAGGTAGAAAGGCCACTTCTGCCTCCCATGACAACCTCACAGCAACACCTGTGTCCCTTGCCCATGAAAGAGAAAATAAGCGAAGGGAAGGGAAGAGAACTGCCTGGGGCAGCCCAGGAAAAACTGTCAACACAGGTCAGCCCGCTGCATGAGGAGGAATGACTTTGGCCTGACTACATTAAATTGAGAACAGTGCAGCTCGAGGCAGGAGGCTTCCCACTAAATGGGGCACATGCCCAACATAGTGAAATAAGCAAAACCTAAATAACAAGCAGGAAAGCAAGAGAACAACCTGCAGAGATCGCATGCTGCCACCCACAGCCTGCTAAACTAAGTGATGAGCCAGTATAAGAAGGAACAGGGATGAGCAGCCCCAATACAGCCTATGGGGCATAATCAAAGATGGTAAACTCTGCGTGCACCAGGTTCATTTTTGGACAAAGGCAGAAATCCTTCCAGGACACATAGGGGGTCATTCTGACCCCGGCGGTCAGAGACCGCCGGGGCAAGGGTCGGCGGGAGCACCGCCGACAGGCCGGCGGTGCCCCGCAGGGCATTCTGACCAAGATGCGGAAAACCGGCGGTCTCCCGCCGGTTTTCCGCTGACCTTGTGAATCCTCCATGGCGGCGGAGCGTGCTCCGCCGCCATGGGGATTCTGACACCCCCTACCGCCAACAGGATGGCGGTAGGGGGTGCCGCGGGGCCCCTGGGGGCCCCTGCAGTGCCCATGCCAATGGCATGGGCACTGCAGGGGCCCCCGTAAGAGGGCCCCACTTTGTATTTCAGTGTCTGCTATGCAGACACTGAAATACGCGACGGGTGCCACTGCACCCGTCGCACCTTCCCACTCCGCCGGCTCAATTCTGAGCCGGCGTCCTAGTGGGAAGGCCGTTTTGCACTGGGCTGGCGGGCGGCCTTTTGGCGGTCGCCCGCCAGCCCAGTGCAAAACCCAAAATACACTCAGCGGTCTTGCGACCGCGGAGCGGTATTTTGGAGGGGGGAACTCTGGTGGGCGGCCTCCGCCACCCGCCAGGGTGAGAATCACCCCCAGAGTGATATGCTGTCACTTGGAATAGGGCCTCCAAGCAGAGTGGAGTGCATGCAGGGCAGCCCAGATAAACAGAATGCCGGAGGCCCCAAACTGCTGTATAGAATAGACTTTACAGAGGATCACTCTTGAACTGTACTTTTGCCAGTGTGTCACCAGAGGAGGCCAGAATACAGGGCTTTTCACTGAACTGCCTCATAACTGTAATCCTGACGGTGGGTGCTCAGGTCCAGTCAGTAGCCACCCCTAAACCACCTATCACCCTCCATGCAGCAGGACGGCAGGCAGAGAGGAGGAAAAGTCAGAGAACTCTCTCAACAGACTCAGAGGCACACAAGAGACTGAGGTAAGGTAGACCAAAAATCAACAGTGGACTTTGCATGCTCAAGGGCAACTTGCTGCTCTATCCAACCCCCTATAAAGAGAGCTCTGTAGACATAACCATCACCACACAACCCTCAGCACAGCCCATCAGCTACAGCAAGCCCTGAGAGGTTTTCACCCACACAGGAATACCAAGATACCACACCAATTCACCACCTGCCAACAGCGGCTAAGCAGAACTGTGGTAACAGGCTGCAAGACACATAGCCAACAGACTGACAAGTGACAGGAAAGTACACTACCAGTGTACCACAAGAGTGTGCTCTTGGAAACCATGCCAAAAGCCCAACACTCAAGGCCAGTGGCAGGACTACAGTAACAGTCGACCACGGAAAGGCCCTATTGGCTGGTCCCAAAGAAGGTGCACACCACTGCACCCAGAAGAAGAAGAGATTCAAGTAATGAAAAGTTTCACCGGCAGAAGTAAAAAAAAAGGTGGAGGTGGAAGCATCAAAAAGGAATAAGAGAAGGATGTGTGACCTGCCGGTTCACACTGGGAAACCTGAGGATCAACCAAGCCCAGGTGAGAAGATAAAAAGAAGCCAGGCCTGAAAAGTACCCTTGAGAAGACTTGAGCTGCTGACAGAGGTCATCTAGAAGTACAAGCAGCAAGCACTGAGATGAAACGAGGACAAACTGGTGACCGCACAGCAGGAGAACCAAGACTAATCCACAAGTATGGACAAACGGAGGCCCATATTTATAAATTTTTAGCCCCGCATATGCATAATTTTTTACGTAAAAGCCACGCAAACTTACAAAATACAATTGTATTTTGTAAATTTTGCCGATTTTGCGTCAAAAAGTGGCGCAAATGCGGCACTAAAAAAGTATAAATATGGGCCCAAGTCTCTGTCCCAGGCTTCCCTGTGTATCTATTCAGATACAGTCACCAATGGCTCAGCAACCGAAAACATCTAGGAAAAAGGATGCAGATGCCTCACCAAAGAAAGAATGTAAACACCTGGCAATCATCATTCTACACTGTTGACGTCCCAAGGGATGATGCCTGTGACTATCAAAGCAAGTCGTCACCACCTGTTGTAAAAGGTTCAACAAATGACTGTCAACCCCATCATTGCAGCCATTGCCAAGTGTGCCACTACCACCCATGAAGCATCAAAGAACCAGAGTGGAGTCTAACACTGTTACTGCACCTACACGCAAGAAGCACCTGTTACACTTTGAAGAATCAGTCAACCAGTGACTACCAGCAAACCCTGCCTGCATCCTAATCCTGGTGGCGAGATCAAGTCTTGACAAGTATCCATCTACCACTGCGGTTGCACAAGTGACTAGGTAATGACTCCTCTGCAGTCTTGATGCAACCCAGGCGTGGCACACATATAGCCCTTCGCAGACAACACACAGTCCCATGGCAACCCATCCAAGAGGCCTCCACAAGCATGGTAGATGGACTTGACATTGCCCCACTGACAAATTTCCAGGAGGTAGCACTGCCTTGCAGTGAAGACTCCAACAGGTTGCTGCATGACAAGACTTTCTTCACCAAGTTAAGAAACGCCACCAGTCAAGCTTTGTGAAGGACTCCAACAAGGCTCCTGATGTACCCATTTTGAATAGTTGATAACAACCACAAAGCATCTGAAGCATCAACAGAGTGGACCAACTAGATACTATAGGCAAAACTCCAGTGGTTATGCTGCCAGAAGGTTTTGGACTTCATTGAATCAGTATTTGTGTTCTGTTACACACAGGTCAAATTATTAAGGCAAGCAAAGATGTCCTATTGCAGCCAGGGTCATCAGTCTATACTTCCAATGGTATTGCTGCTGATTGACTTTAGAAACTAATAGACTCAGTGGTGTCTAGTTTGTTTTGTTATGTTTGCCCAGGTTGGACATGTTGCCCTTTTTGGGGGTATTTTGTGAGGAATGTAGGGTCCTGCTTGAAACATCATACAGCAGCCCCTTCTTAGGGGCAGTGTGTACCCCACCCTACACCCATCCATCACAAGCGTCACCAGTCAGGTGAACCTGTTGATAAAAGGGGCTGGGTGCACTTGCCTGAGGACAGTTATGCATGCACCACACTAGTGTTCCTGTCATTATTTCACCTAGTATGTGGGACTATGACCCACTACATTAGTTATCAAAACAAAATTGCTTCCCGTAAAGCTCTCTGAATTTGGTGTGGCATGAAGGAAGCTCTGCAAATGTAGTGTGCATGAAAGTGTTTCCTGCTAGCAGATGCATTCACATCTAGGAGCTCTGCTAATACGAGTGGCACAACTAAGCTTTCTTATGTTGAATTTGCATGCTCACCAGAAACCCTTTGGAGGAATCTTTATATGTCAGACTCTGTCACTCATGGATCATTCTATGTCAGATTCTGTCACTCGTTATTGTGCAACACCTCCCTCCTGCTCATGAATGGTGGGACTGGGAAATTACCTTTTTTAGAGGAACTGATATGCTGTGCAGTATCCTACAAATACATTGAAAGTGTAAAGCAAACAAACAGCTGTACCTTCCAAAATAATCACAAC
The DNA here is from genome assembly GCF_031143425.1 of Pleurodeles waltl. Classification (NCBI taxonomy): domain Eukaryota; kingdom Metazoa; phylum Chordata; class Amphibia; order Caudata; family Salamandridae; genus Pleurodeles; species Pleurodeles waltl. The sequence goes on along the minus strand of NC_090444.1, from coordinate 1,107,184,428 downwards.
CTCAGTGATGAGAAGAGTTGACATCACATTATACACTTCATGCTCAGGACCCTCTTTTGCTGTCAGAGGTAAGCAAGCTACCTTTTGTTTAATTGCTTTATTCCTTTGCATTGTTTCAGGTCTGACTAAAGGCCAGGCCACTGGAAAACACCCCTTACTTGGAATTTGGCAGCTGCTGAGACAGTGGTGGCTGATGGCCTTTGAAAGTGGGGGGACGCATGAAAACAGTGAGAGGCATATTTATTATGCCTTAGCACCACCTTGCACCACATTGACATCATAAATATTTAAGTAAATGTTGACCAACGAGGCTGAAATCCCTGCTCCGTATTTACACCATTTGCGCTAGGCATAATGTTTGTAAAGGGGGCATTCCCCCTTTAGGGGAGCCGTAAAAATGGTGCAAGAAAATCTATGAAATTTCCTTGCTCCATTTTTATGGCACTTTGAACGCCTACTCAAGAGCAGGCGTTAAAAGAAGGCTTCCATTCTTGAGAATGGCCCCTATGTACTCTGCAGCAGTAACGTCAACATTTTGGAGCTATTCCTTCAAGGTACATCAATAGCATCATGAAAAATGATGCTATTGCTCCCTACCCCTGCACCATGGTGTGCAGTATTTTAAATATGGCGCACACATGGTGGCGGTAGGGGTTGCTAAGGGGTGCTCGGTGCAGCGCCACTTTCCATAAATCTGCCTCTAAATGCTTTATAAACAGAATGTGCCCGAACACCTCTGCAGTACAAATTCCATTTTGAAGCACAGTAGAGCTGCAAATGGAATTCGAAATGCAGAGGTGATCAGCACAGTCTATTTAAACAGCATTTAATATTAATTAAACTGAGTCTATGCTGTTTAAGCATCATAAGTTTTCAGCGCAGGATGAGAGAAGACAGCACATTGATGGCAAGACAAAGCGCTTTGAAGAAAGGCAACTGGTTGTTGGAAGCTGATCAGTTAATGTTCTTTGCTGCTTCCAGACCTGTTTGCTCAACTGTTTAACAAGGGTAGAACATATCAATGAAAGGTGGTGGCAGCTGGCCAAACATCCGAGCCTTAAAAACATATTTATGTAATCAGTTTTAGACATACTTCAGACATGCTGTACCCTGAGCCAGCCTCCTACATGCAGAACCACGTTTCAAAATGGCACAGAGAATAAGTCTGAAGCTTCCCAGCTATCTAAGCACTGCTCTTATGCTGTCTATAATACTAAACAGCGTAAGTGCAGTGCTAGGATTGGTTGGTTCAGGCAAGCACAACACTCCATTGGAAACTGATGGGGCTGTGTGTCCGGTATTACAGCTCCCTAATAGCATTGGTTCTGGACGCCTGAACTGCGCATGTCAGGCTGACCATGGTTAAAACACTGGCCAATCTGACATGCGCAGTCCAGTTATCATAACTTCAGCTGGTCCTGACCCCAATAGAAAAAGAAAAACGAGTGACAGAATGGGTATGTTTTTTTCCGAAGTTAAACTAGTTTAATCATGAGTATCTTGGAGTGGACGGGCTCCCCGTAGGGGGTCAATGCCCCTATGCCCCTGCAGAGGAACTGCCCCTGAAAATGCCAGCATTGGATGGCAGCTTTAAGTCGAGTCTGTTGTACCGAGATGCACAGAAGAGGCTCTACACAGGTAACATCTCTCGACTAAGTGATCACCTTTCATTTTTTTCCTAAAAAAACAACATATATTGGTAAATACAATACAAATGAATTTATGTAGTAACCGGTGTCATGCTACACACCTGTATGTGGATATGTGACCACATTAAACAAGATCTTACTGGCTTTGTGAATTATTGTTTTCCAAGGCAGTTTTTGGTGTGTGTTACTCTCAAAGTGATATATTTGTAGGTGTTTTTGAACATCTGTATTACTTTCCTGGCATACTTCTGAAGTACTAGACATGCCTAAAATTGCCCTGATCAGGTATGAGAGTTCGAAAAAGCCATGGAAAACCCCCTTTTCTACTGAGATGTTAGCACATTCTTTGTAACAGGATTTAACTTGTCTAAAGGGTAGTAACCTGCCTTAATTTCTCTTCCGTTTCAAACTTAATTTTCATGAAGATTAGGGCCTAGATTTACTAAGATCTTGCTGTTGCGCCACGGTTGTGTCACTTTTTTGGAGCAGTCCTGATGCAAAATCTATTTTGAGGTTTACAAAGCCTGATTTGCCTGGCTTTGCAAAAAAAAAAAAAAAGTAATGCAACACAGAGCACAGCATTGCCATACATTACTTTGTGATGGGTAGGTATTACATGGATAGAGCATGGGCATTCCTGTGCATTCATCCATGTATTTTGATACAAAAACATATATATAAAGACCAGAAATCATGGGTTTGTGCCAAAATGGTGCACCTACCTAAGGCTGGTATAACGAGGGAAAATATCTTTATTTCACCTTGTTGCTTCCTCTTTGCATATGGTCTGTATTCTGCAGGTCACACACAAAGAAGACTGAGCCCCAAGGGATAGTTTTTGTGCAGGAGGAAACTTTCCTGACCTTAATGCAGGCAGCCTTGTGTCATTGCACAAGGGTGTCTGCATTGGTGCTAGGGAGCGCAAAGTGTGGCAGGGCAAGGATAAAGTTGGACTGCGCCATATTTTAGTAAATATGGTGCTGTTCTGATCTCCCTTACTCTCATACAAAAAAGTCCAGCAACTTCTCCAGGTGTGCTGCATTGATTATAATCTTAATGAATGTTTGTAGGAAAGTACCATCTTCCTCGGCATGTTACCCCCATTTTTACCTGTATGTCAGTATGTTTTTGCCTGTCTCACTGGGATCCTGCTGGTCAGGACCCCAGTGCTCATAGTTTATGGCCTAATGTGTGTGTCTGTAAGGTGCTTGACTGTGTCACTGAGGCTCTGCTAATCAGAACCTCAGTGCTTATGCTCTCTCTGCTTTTAAATTCATCACTGTAGGCTAGTGACTTCATTTACCAATTTCAATTGGCACACTGGACCTCCCCTCATAAGTACTGAGTATATGGTACCTAGGTACCCAGGGCATTGGAGTTCCAGGAGATCCAAATGGGCTGCCGCATTTCTTTTGCCACCTATAGGGAGCTCAGACAAACCCTTACACAGACCTGCCATTGCAGCCTGCGTGAAATAACACACAAATTATTTCACAGCCATTTTCACTGCACTTAAGTAACTTATAAGTCACCTATATGTCTTCACTTGCTGAAGGTTAGGTGCAAAGTTACTAAGTGTGAGGGCACCCTTGCACTAGCAAATGTGCCCCCACATAGTTCAGGGCAATTTCCCCAGAATTTGTGAGTGTGGGGACGCCATTACACGTGCGCACTACATACAGGTCAATACCTATATGTAGCTTCACAATGGTAACTCTGAATATGGCCATGTAATATGTCTAAGATCATGGAACTGTCCCCCCATTCCAAATCTGGTATTGGGGAGCCAATTGCGTGCATCCTGGGGGCTCCACCATGGACCCCCAGTACTGCCAAACCAGCTCTCTGAGGCTTGCACTGCATCTACAGCTGCTGCCACCTCACAGACAGGGTTCTGCCCTCCTGGGGTCTGGGCAGCCCAGTCCCAGGAAGGCAGAACAAAGCATTTCCTCTGAGAGCAGGGTGTTACACCCTCTCCCTTTGGAAATAGGTGTTACAGGCTGGGGAGGGGTAGCCTCCCGCAGCCTCTGGAAATGCTTTGAAGGGCACAGATGGAGCCCTCCTTGCATAAACCAGTCTACACAGTTTCAGGGACCCCTTCTCCCCTGCTCTGGCAGGAAACTAGACAAAGGAAAGGGGAGTGACCACTCCCCTGTCCATCACCACCCCAGGGGTGGTGCTCAGAGCTCCTCCAGTGTGTCCCAGACTTCAGTCATCTTGCTTTGCAAGGTGTGGGGCACTTTGGAGGGCTCTGAGTGGCCAGTGCCAGAAGGTGATGTCAGAGACCCCTCCTGATAAGTCCATACCTGATAAGGTAGCTAATCTCCCTCTCAGGGCTATTTAGGGTCTCTCCTGTGGGTTCCCTTCAGATTCTACTTGCAAGTTTCCACCAGGAATCCTCTGCAACAACTTCAGCATCCTCTGACCTCGGATCAACCGCAGTCTCCTCCAAGAAACGCTGTAACTGCAACAAAGTGTCTACAAGAGACACTTTTCTTCAGCAACCTCAGTTCCAAGTCAGCAAGTGCAACTGTTTCCAAGGTGTGCATGCTCTGGTGGCTCCCTGTCTTCATTCTGCACCAGAAAGACCAAAGAAATCTCCCGTGGAGTGACGGAGTCACTCCTCTGCTCCAAGCAGGCACCTTCCAAGGCGATCACCGGTACCCTGGGACTCCTCTCACAGCAACAAGCATGCTCCTAAGGACACAGAGGGTTGACATCATCGACATAGACTGTCTTGAGGTCCTGCTGACGTAATTTGGAGGAGGTAAGACCTTGTCTTCCCTGAGAACGACAGTACCCCTGTGTTTTATGTTTTCTTCACCTCCTGAGGCCTCTGTACACTATTTGCAAAGTTCCTTAATGCAAAGCTTGCCCCACGTCCCCAGCACTCCACCCTGTGACGCTCAACTCACTGAGTTATTCTCCGGTGGTATGGGACGTTCTTTTGTTGTGCTGCATCAACCACAGTTTGCACCTCCTTTGAACCAGGATCCTGTGGCTTCTGGAGGTGTTGACTGGCATCCTAAGAGCTATCTAAAGTGCTGAGAGCCCCCTCTTCCTTCTCACACAGAGCTGAGGCCCCCAAGTCCCACCTGGGTCCATTCAGCACCATTTTGATGAACAATGCACTTTTGCCGTAGCCAAGGCTTGCTGGTGCCTTCCACCATGAAATCTCATGTGCAACAATTTTCCTGCTGTGGGACATCTTTTGCATCATGCAGGAACCCGCTGGCATCTTCCAAGGGTGCATTTCTGCAGTCTTCAACTAACTGGGGATTCTTCTTTTGCACCCTCTTCTGGGTTGGTAGGGGCTCCTGTCCTTCCTGGAACTTCTTTCGACTTCTGGACTTGATCCCCTTCCTTTGCAGGTCTTCAGGTCCAATAATCCAGCAGTTGTTCTTTGCAGACTTGGAGAGCTGTTGCAAAATCCCCAAAACGAGGTGTAGTGTGTCCTAAGGAAACTCGCAGTACTTTACTCCTGCTTTACTGGGCTCTGGGGTGGGGTAATTTACTTACCTTTACTGTATTCTTACTCTTCCAGCGATTCTGCACACACTACACTTGTCTAGGGGAGAATTTGTGATTCATATTCCACTTTTTTAGTGTATGGTTTGTGTTGCCCCTAGACCTATTTTCTCCCATTGCATTTTATAGGCTTTCCTACTGTTTTCATTGTTCTATGACTATTTGCTTGTCTAATTTTGGTGTCTATTGTATATATTGTGTAGAATACTTACCTCTAGAAGGAGTATTGTCTCTAAGATATTTTTGGTACTGTGCCACCCAAATAAATACCTTCATTTGTGGTAACACAGAGTATTGTCTTTGCTTGTGTATAAGTACTGTGTAACTATAAGTGATATTGCATGAGCTTTGCATGTCTCCTAGTTTAGTCTAAGCTGCTCTGCTATAGCTACCTCTATCAACCTAAGCTGCTAGAACACTTCTACATTCACTAACAAGGGATGACTGGACCTAGTGTAAGGTGTAAGTACCCAAGGTACCCACTACAAACCAGGCCAGCCTCCTACAGGGTGCCATTGATGGTGATTTTTCTGTCCATGTGAAGTTGGAAATTGAGATAATCCATGATCAGGGTTAGGTCATCTGAGGAGGCTGTGCAGCGGATACTAACCTTGTAGATGATGGCAATTCTACCTCCATGTTTGTTATTTAAGTCCTGATGTATTAACATGTATCCTTCGGGTCTGGTGATGACAATGTCTGGTACAAAGGCAGGGTTCAGCCAGGACTCTGTGAGGAAGAGAATGTCCAGGGTGAGGGACGAGATTACGTCCCAGATCTCCATCTCATATATGCTGAGAGATCGTGCATTTAGTAGAATCAACTGGAGTTGTGGTGGTCTTGGTTGGCGTGGTGGGTGCACTAATGTTTTTGGTATCTTTAGCATTGTTCATTGCTTTCTCTGGCAGGTGAAGTGGCAGTGCTGGCAGGAGAATGGTCCTCTGGTGGTGAGTGGAGATGTACGGCAGCAGTTGTTGTTGTCAATGCGCCTAGGGTCCAGGACTTGGAGGTCTGCTCAGTGTAGCTGCTTGGGATGGAAGAATCAGGGTTCCTGGTGCCGGGTGCAGTCCAGGAGCGAACAGCTTCCCTTTGGTTCAGCCGTGCTGCAGCCTCCATTAAGGGCTATGCACCCTCAACACCTTGCTCAGGCTGAGTTAACCTGTGCTGTAGAGCTTAATAACTTCTCAGAGATGTCCTTATCTTTTGAACCTGATGACACTGTGCCAGTCCAGGCACTAAATACTTAAGCAGATAACAACCTTCCATATATATATATATATATATATATATATATATATATATATATATATATATCAAATTTTTGTGCTTAAGTAAGGAGTTCATTTTGTCATCAAAAACAAGTAGAGTACATCTATGTCAGAGTAGATAGCAAGCACAATATCAGTAGTACAATGTTTTCTTTCCTGTCTTTCCACACATTTACTGTTTCATCTTTCTTCCAAAGTAAACAATTTCTGTTTTACTCTTTCATATATTGTGACAGGGTACTTCTGTTTTTCATGTTCCCCCTAAAAAGACAAAATATTAAAAAATAAAGCTACATACTGATCATTAATTGCTAAGAATGATACATCACTACAATCTCTGATGATTTGTAGATTTTTCACCCACAACCACATATTTATATCTACTGCACCACTAACTTCACATTCCTTTCTGTTGAAAAAATTCTACAACCTTCAAACCCTGACTTCTCCACAATTTAGCTATAACATACCTTCAAACATGGTTCATAACAATTTGTTAAGTAATACATTCCTCTTTACCAACCTTTCCTTGTTGTAGTTTGCCTCTTGCTCTAGGAAAGACTTCTGGTTTAATGATGACAGCACTTTTGTTTGTACGTGGCTAGGCCAATCCTACAAATCACAACTGTCATCCCAAACCACCCGGCTCACAAGCATTACCTCACCAAAACCCAAAGAGTAAAAAGTGATTTGTGGCAACCTTTACGCATGAAGTCGAGTGCGACATCTCAGGGAGGTCATGGGTAAACGGAGGTTATCCTGTTCTCATGTTAGCAACGTGTCTCAATCATACACAGGCAATGAAAGTGATGCAGTAAAGTTTTCAATAGGTTTTATTACCAAAACTGCAATCTACTGTAAATTGCATGGACTACAATGATTAAGATAAGGAACAATGCAAGAAACAGAATGGTAAAAATGAGTCATGAATACAAAGACTCCCACCATCTTGCAATAACATGTAATATGAAATAGATTTGAAATAGGGCCTACTACCCTAGCATGATTAATCTAATCTCTAACCTAAGGAGAGCTAGGTGTGTTAAACCTAATCTGCTAGTACCATGTCCATGACAAGAGCCCCCCAACCATTGCTACCTTGGAATGAGGTCTCTAGATCAGACTACCTGGGAAGACGAAGACTGGGTCAGCATATGGAGCGTCAAGGGCATCTAGTAGGAATCCCTCTGATTATCTTGTCTGAGTGAGATGTATTTATACAGATCTTGCAGCACCCCTGACGCAGGTATGTTCCCAAACAAAAGATAAGAAGGCATGCTTGGGTCAGCAATTATATGAAGAATTCCCTGAAAAGGTACATTATATTACTGTCATACAAACGTGGGAAAGTACATGCTGTGAATACATATGTATCTCAATTTCCTTTGATGCTGATAGTGATGCCTTTACAGAGTGGCACTGATAACGTGAAACTAAAACATCTTCCTAACTATAAACTATGCAGCCATCTTGGAAGAAATAAGTATATAAATTTGCTAAAACAGAGCAAAATAGGTAGGTTAAAAGTCACTAGGTGACAAGGGCACAGGCCTGCAAGCCAAAGGCTAGGCTAAACTCCTGACTCCCATTAAAACTAAATAGGATCCACTACACCATCCCCATTGCCGGAACAAGTATGGCGCCATAATGAGGACTAAAACAAGCTAAAATCATATTAAAACATAACTAAAATCTAATTAAACTTTTTTTAAATAGCTAAAACATACAAAGAGACATGATGTTGACCATGACAAGCACAGCCGGCCAAAGTTAAGGGCAATGAAAGCAAACTTTGAAACTTTAGAATAGGCCATTGGTAAAAAATTATTTAACAGTACTCATGAACTTGAAAAATGTTTTCAAAGCCATCAAAAGGAAAGGCATTCAAAAAAGAAGCCACATCGTCAGATGTTAGATCAATTACTGGATTGGCAGATGTATCCATGGAGCAGTAGTGAGCAGCAGCCTCCGATCCAAGATCTCCCGCAATGGCAACACCATTCAAAGTGCCCAAAAGAGCCAGACAGTCCACCAAGGGCGGCTAGTAAGTGGCCTCGCGAATCAGCCTCAGTCTCATGGGGCACGACTGTGAATGAACCCTCTTCGGGAACATCAGCTGTTCTTTGTCCATAGCAGCAAGGCACTCCAAAGGTAGATGTTCAAAGAGGCACCAGGTACAATGAAAGACTGGTTGCACATACCATAGGACTGGTCGGAATGACAAGGACCAATCATGGTCCAATTCTACCAGCAACGGAGCACCAAAGAGGTATACCATGCGATCATAACACAGCTGGGCTGGTAGTAGTAGCTCCATCACTTCTCTTAGCTGGGAAGGTACAACCACTGTTTATCAGGAACAATAGTAGTAGTATCCTGCCAATCAATGCCAAAGTCACAGGAAAGCCACTAAACATACTGGAAAAGAGTGAATGGATGGCTGAAGGAATGACTGAAGACAGTCTGGAAGATGGACACAAATCCAGGCCCTAAAGCCTTAAAGAAATGGACAATCCCTGTAGTGACTGAAGCGTTGAATATTCTGGATTCCAGCTCTCCAAAGTGCTTGGGGAAGTTGGTATTTAAAAGGGATTGTATCTTAGCTCATGATCTCGCTATCTGTAGAACATATGTCTCTCTAGCTGATGTCAACTCAACTTGCTTCTGGAACAGTAGCACCTTTAGTCTGCTCAGCTTGTCATTATTTATATTAGTAGCATCAATGTGAGGCCACATTTCAGCTACTCTTATCTCTTGTGCGGGGGGAATAAAACATGTCCAGAACATGTTATGATCTTAGAGACTGAAATTTCGAAGGCAATTCCTGGCTTTAGGCCCATATTTATACTTTTCTAGCACCGCATTTGCGTCATTTTTGGATGCAAAAGTGGCGCAAACGTACAAAATATAATTGAATTTTGTATGTTTGAGCTGCTTTTGCGTAAAAAAATTACGCAAATGCGGCCCTAGAAAAGTATAAATATGGGTCTTAGTCGGTAGACACTACATAACTTCGATTTGAAAAGTACAAGAAATGTCGGACGAATCAAAGGGACGGGAGTAACCTTCAGAAGACAGGCCAAGTTTGTGACCCCTGAATTGCAAAGGCCATGAAGGGAAACTTGCAAATCATTAAAAGACTAACACTAATCTCACATTTGCTTCCACTAAGAAAGACCTCTGTTTCGCCGTCCAGACATTTATATTCAAAGGGTAACTTCCACTCTTCTTTAAGAGAGCTATTGCCTAGCCACTTGTACCTGCGTAGAGCAAGATGTCTCAAGCATTTGGAAAAATGAAAGGGTAAAAAGGTCAGATTTGAACTGCCATGTACAAGCCATACTATTGTTGGGATCTATGCAAATACGAAAGGCAACTTTTCTAACTTCTCTATATGAAGCATGGTGAAACTTGCTTCCCCTTTAGCCATCGCCTTTGTTCTCTGGATAAATTAAAATTAGCAAACAAGTCACTACCCTTAATATGCTTCCATGGAACGCGGCCCTTTTTCAGAATCTGTAGTGTTCAACCTAACTGCATTATGGAACGCAGCTGACTTTGTCCATGGTGTAGAAAGGGCGTCCTTATGAATGATGTCTGTAGCAGATGACAATATGGCCCTCAATATGACATTGGTGGTGACTGTTAAAGTGGCGGTAATACCGCCAACAGTCTGGCGGCAACTACCACCAAATTATGACCATGGTGGTGATTTCTCCCATAGACAGCCGATGTACCATACTAATCGCCAGGGCGTTAACAAACTCACCATGGCGGTAGTCGCCAACAGCCAGATGGAAGGCAAAGTACCGCCCACCATGTCATGACACAGGAAACCACCACGATTTCCGTGGCGGTACCAACGCCAACAAAAGCCTGGCAGAAACACATCACAGAAGACGAAAACCTCACCATCGGAAACACAGAGAAGGACAAAGCTGCCATGGAACCGGAACTGAAAGTCTTCTCCATGTTCATCTTTCCATGCTCCACCTTGAACGCCAACACCGATGAAGATGACAATGGTGAGTGCAGCCACCTAGCATAACAGGGAGGGAGGGAGGAAAAGGAGAGTGACACACATGCACAACACACACCATACACACACACACCATACAAACAACCAGCTGCAGACGAAAAACAATGGCACACAACACACTGCATAATAATGCAAGGACAACAAGAATGCAGTAATGAGAATGTATTGAATGTGAACAGCTACCAAATGAACTAATTGTACACAAAACAGATATGTACAAATGTACACAAAGGGACAATGCCCAGTCCAAAGTACTAAGGGCCCACATGGCCACAGGGCACAGTCCAAGGCCCAACTCGAATCCTAACATCATCCAGATAAAACTCAGCAGGGGCATCAGTTTGCAAGGGGGCAGGCACCTCAGGGGTATGGGGGGCGGGGGGGCACATCAGCCGAATATGGGAACCTGCCCACTGGTTCTGGAGGGGGCTCCATGACAATTTCTCACTGCTAGAGAGTGCAAGGTCATAGTCTCTCAGATGGGTGACTTGCCCACTGCTTCTGGAGGGAGCTCCATGCCCATTTCTCACTGCTGGGGAGTGCAAGGTCACAGTCTCTCAGGTGAGTGACTTGCCCACTAGTTCTGGAGGGGACACCATGGCCATTTTTCACTGCTGGGGAGTGCAAGGTCACAGTCTCTCAGGTGGGTGACTTACCCACTGTTTCTGGAGGGAGCTCTGTGTCCATTTTTCACTGCTGGGGAGTGCAAGGTCACAGTCTCTCAGGTGGGTGACTTCCCCACTGCTTCTGGAGGGGGCCCCTTGTACAGCAGTCCCTGAATGGTGGCCTACATGCCCTCCGCTGGTGGTGAGGGCTGCATTGTCTCATCTGGAGGTGAGGGCTGCACTGTGTCAGCAGGTGAAGGTGCCTCCTGGGCGACCTCTGCAGAAGGAGTGGGCTGCACTTCCTCAGCTGGCGGTGAGGGCTCCATGACCACTGGTGGTGGTGGTGTCACCCTGACAGCCTCTCCTGGAGTCAAGGGCTTCTTCCACTTCATGGCAGGATGTGTGAGCTCCTTACCCTTCCTGGCAGGAGTTGAGGGCTTCTTCCCCTACATGGCAGGAGGTGTGGCCTCCTTTCCCTTCATGGCAGGAGTTGAGGGCTTCTTCCCCTTCGTGGCAGGAGGTGTGGGATCCTTAACCTTCCTGGCTAGTGGAGTGGGATCCTTCACTGTCTTGCACCATGACTAGGAGGTGCCTCCACTGACCGTGTGGACTGTTTGGCTGAGGTGCTGAGCTGAGTCATTGGGACCCTGCTCTTACGAGCAGGACAGGGGGAGGGGGAGGGAAGAGGTCAAGTTGGTCAAGGAAAAACGTCTTTGGGATGGTGGGACAGGATGAGGAAGGAGGGATGGGAGTGGAGGTTGAGGGAGTGGTTGTTGGAGGTGTATGTCAGCTGGACTTGGGTGCAGGTGCATGGGCAGTGTGCTGATGCGAGGTAGATGGCTGTTGGGTGTCTGGGTGCTTGCGTTTGTGTCCTTTAGGAGGGGGGACAGACAGGGTGGGATAGGACATAGGGGATGAGTCAATGGATGTTGTGGAGGTGTCTGCTAGTGAGGTGTGTGCGCTGCTTGGTGTGGTGATGCTGGTGGTGGATGTTGATGCAGTGCATGCAGGTGTGGGTCTGGACATGACTGTGAGGGAGGTGCAGGAGGAGGAGGGGGAGACAGTGGAGGCAGTGGGTGTGGTTGTGTCTGTAACTGTATGGTGTTTGCATGAGTGCTTGTGGGATGAAGTGTGGTGCCTGTGTTTGACTGTGCCACTCATGTGTGTTGTCTTGTGTGCATGACCATCTGTATGTTGTATGGGATGGGTTGGAGTTGAGGAGACTTGGACTGGGAAGTGGTAGTTGGAGGGGGACGGTTGGAACAGGGACAATGGCTGCCGTCAGAGAGGAGGCTAGAGCCTGAATCGATCTCTGTTGGGCTGCCAATCCACTGTGGATGCCCTCCAGGAATGCATTGCATTGCTGCATCTGGGATGCCAGCCCCTGAATGGCATTCTCAATGGTTGACTGCCCTACAGAGATGGCTCTCAGGAGGTCAATAGCCTCCTCACTCAGGGCAGCAGGGCTCACTGGGGCAGGGCCTGAGGTGTCTGGGGCAAAGGAGATGCCCACCCTCTGAGTTGAGCAGGCATGTGCAACTCGCTGAGGGGCTACTGGGAGGGCGGTGCTGGTACGGGGTGGCAGCTATACCTGCAGCTGGGGTGGTCACAGAAGTGTCCGCCACCACCAGGGAGCTTCCATCACAGGAGTTATCTGAGACTGTGTTGTCACCTCCTGTCTGCGCCATGGTGCTCCCCTTGCCCTCCGACCGACTGGTTCCCTCGGCGTCCCTGGACTCTGCCTCCAGGGTCCTGTGGGATGCAGCTCCCTCTATCACCGGTGCCCCTGCTCCTCCCCAGGTGAAGCTAATGCACACAAGGACAGGATGACAGAAGAAAAACGAGGGTGAGAGAGAGAAAGGAAACCCTAGGTAAATTACTGCACCAACACCACAGTTGGCATACACAGCACTGTTACACACAGGGATCAGGATTGAGCCCTATTCATTGTACTGCCAGTCATTTGGCTAGATGCCATGGCAAAATGAGGGCTGCACACTGCCAACTGCACCTCTCCTGGGACCCACAAAGCTCTGACTGACATGGAATGCTAACAAGCTAGGTTACCTGCATTTGCCATACACCCATTACTCTTGAGCTGGATCACGCTGCAATGTCTGACCTGGCATTAAGGGGCGCCCACTAACTCACACCCACCACCTGGGTCCTATGCCACCTACCAATTATAGTTGTAACACCCACTGTACTAACCCCTTTGTGGCTGCTGTGATGCCCTCAAGCGCCCATCTAGCTCTGGGTAGGCCACTGCCAGTATGCGGGCCATCAGTGGGTCAGGTTCCCCAGGGCACCCCTTCCTTGTTGGGAGGCCATCCTCAGCTGGGCCTCCACAGTCTTCTATGCCCAGCGTCTCAGGTGTGCTCCGCCTGCCATGGACCCACATTGTCCGAACATCCTTGGCGATTGCACGCTACAATCCCTTCTTTTGTTGGGCGCTGATCTGCAGAGGTAATACAGACAGGAGGACACCATTACACATACAATCCAGTCTGTCACACATATGGCCCACTAATCCCTTTTCCATCACCATTGGCACACACATCGCCTGGTGCACACCATGTACACCACCATAAGACATCCCCCCCAATGACACAATGCTTGCACACACATCTCCATGTATGCTTCACACATGCATTGTGTCCAAGGTGTACTCACCTGTTGGTCTGGAGGCCCATACAGCAGTCCGTACTGGAGTAGGACCCCATCCACCAATCCCTCCAACTCCTCCACAGTGAAGGCAGGTGCCCTTTCCCCAGTCACACTAGTCATGGTAGGTTCCAGACACAGGTCACAGCAGCACACGAAGAGTAGGTGTTCTCCTGTTAAAGGTCAGGAAACAAGTGAGGAATCTGATTGAAAATGGCGGTCATGTCTGTGTCGGTGTACACCGTCACTGCTGGTGCTGATCCCCATTGGCCACTATACTCCATAGAGCCCCATATTATCCAATGAGGAATTGCACGGTGGTGCAAGATCCCCTTCCGCCAAGACGCCCAGTGTCGGCGGAGTTACCACACTTTCACCTGTCCCTACATATAGGACAGGCAGTCACCATTTCATGGTAGTGGACAACGATAATGTCAACCTTCACTGTGTCACTGCCTAGATTAGCACATTCCTCGCCATTCCCACTGTTCCATCACATAAATGCACTATGTACACTGAGGTTGTGGTTCCATTGGTCAAATTGTGACAGCCTTCTCAAAACTCAAACCACACCCCCATGTACAGACCCCTTGTGGACTTGGCTACGCTGGAGGACAGGCACATTATACTCACCTATAGACTGGACAGGGCCACAATCACAGAGCTGTGTGCCCAATTGGAGCCTGACCTGATCTTTCTAGCCGTCATCCGACTGGGATCCCCCCTCTTGTGCAAGTGCTATCAGTGCTCCATCTCCTGGCAACTGATTCTTTCTAAGTGACAGTGGGCTTGGCTGCAGGAATGTCACAGCTAATGTTTTCAATCATGCTGGCATAAGTTTTTTTTGCCTTAGTGAAACACATGTGCAGCTACATAGCTTTCCTCCAGGCGGAAGATTAGGCCACTGTGAAGGCTGGATTCTATGCAATGGGACATATTCCCAATATTGTTCGGGGGGATTGACGGGACACCTATAGCGTTTGTCTCCCCCGCCAGAATGAACAGGTGTTCAGGAATCGTAAGAGTCACCGCTCAATGAATGTGCAAATGGTGTGCCTGGCTCACAAGTACATCTCCCACGTAACTGCCAAGTATCTTGGGTCGGTGCATGACGCCTTTGTCCTGAGGTATAGCAACATTTCAAATCTGATGGCCCAACTACAGAGGCACAGGGTGTGGACAATAGGTGAGCCAGGGTCCCCACCCACTGTATGTAAGTGTATGCCCATTGCATTGTGTGAGGCTAAATGTTGTCCCTCAATACTTGCAAACCTATTGTGGCTCCTGACCCCTTTGAAGAATGCCAGGACAGAGGCTGAGAATCATTATAATGAGGCACATGGGTGAACCAGAAGGATCATCAGATGACCTTCAGGCTCGTGAAGGACAGGTTCAGGTGCCTCCATCTGACTGGTGGATCCCTGTGCCACTCACCCTGCAAGGTCTGCCAGACAGTAGTGGCATGCTGCATGTTGCCTAACCTGGCCCTCAGATGGCATGTACCTTTTCTGCAGAAGGAGGAGACTGGAGATGCCCGTGTGTCAGCAGTGGACCCTGAGGATAGGGAGGATGAGGAGGCATAGGATGAGGACAACAGAACATCCACTATATGTCAATACTTCCAATGACACACAGGTGAGACAGTGCAACTGACCATTCTTCTGACTATTGATGTTTTCTGTGTGGCTGTAGCATGATGGCATTAACTTCCTTTGCATCTCTACTTACTGTCACCTATGGCTTGTCATTTTACAAATGTTGGTGATATAACAACTGTGTACTGATGTGATGACTACAAACAGCTACATGTCATTATGTTTATGCTCTCACACTGTTCAGATCATTTCCACTAGATGTGACGGTTTCCATAAATCCACATTTTCCACACAAGAAATACTAGTAGTCAAGTTGTGCACAAGGGTGTTTATTGTGGTGCTATGGAATTGAGGGAAAAGTGCAATGGAATGGGGTGATGGGGAAGAAAGTCCAGGGTATTATTCCAGTCTATTTGTAGCACAAGTCCAGTGTCCAAGGGGCCATAGGAAGGGGAGCAAAGGCAGTTCAAAGTGGACAAGGTGACGGTGTGGGACATAAGGGGGACAATCAGGAGAGTCTAATTTCCTGGCGGTGGTCTTAGCAAGTGTCTCTACCTTCTGTCTGGGTCGCAGGGTACGTTTGGGGGGTGTAGGAAAGTACCATCTTGCCTGGCATGTTACCCCCATAGTTCACTGTATATATGTTGTTTTAGTCTATGTGTCACTGGGACCCTGCCAGGCAGGGCCCCAGTGCTCATAAGTATGTGCCCTGTATGTGTTCCCTGTGTGATGCCTAACTGTCTCACTGTGGCTCTGCTAACCAGAACCTCAGTGGTTATGCTCTCTCTGCTTTCCAAATTTGTCACTAACAGGCTAGTGACTAAATTTACCAATTCACATTGGCATACTGGTACACCCATATAATTCCCTAGTATATGGTACTGAGGTACCCAGGGTATTGGGGTTCCAGGCGATCCCTATGGGCTGCAGCATTTCTTTTGCCACCCATAGGGAGCTCTGACAATTCTTAGACAGGCCTGCCAGTGCAGCCTGAGTGAAATAACATCCACGTTATTTCACAGCCATTTACCACCGCACTTAAGTAACTTATAAGTCACCTATATGTCTAACCTTCACCTGGTGAAGGTTGGGTGCAAAGTTACTTAGTGTGTGGGCACCCTGGCACTAGCCAAGGTGCCCCCACATCGTTCAGGTCAAATTCCCCAGACTTTGTGAGTGCGGGGACACCATTACAAGCGTGCACTATACATAGGTCACTACCTATGTATAGCGTCACAATGGTAACTCCGAACATGGCCATGTAACATGTCTAAGATCATGGAATTGTCACCCCAATACCATTCTGGTATTGGGGGGACAATTCCATGATCCCCCGGTACTCTAGCACAGTACCCGGGTACTGCCAAACTGCCTTTCCGGGGTCTCCACTGCAGCTGCTGCTGCTGCGAACCCCTCAGACAGGTTTCTGCCCTCCTGGGGTCCAGGCAGCCCTGGCCCAGGAAGGCAGAACAAAGGATTTCCTCTAAGAGAGGGTGTTACACCCTCTCCCGTTGAAAATAGGTGTGAAGGGCTGGGGAGGAGTAGCCTCCCCCAGCCTCTGGAAATGCTTTGATGGGCACAGATGGTGCCCATCTCTGAATAAGCCAGTCTACACCGGTTCAGGGATCCCCCAACCGTGCTCTGGCGCCAAACTGGACAAAGGAAAGGAGAGTGACCACTCCCCTGACCAGTACCTCCCAGGGGAGGTGCCCAGAGCTCCTCCAGTGTGTCCCAGACCTCTGCCATCTTGGAAACAGAGGTGTTGGGGGCACACTGGACTGCTCTGAGTGGCCAGTGCCAGCAGGTGACGTCAAAGGCTCCTTCTGATAGGCTCTTACCTCTCTTGGTAGCCAATCCTCCTAACCTGGTAGCCAAACCTCCTTTTCTGGCTATTTAGGGTCTCTGCTTTGGGGAATTCTTCAGATAACGAATGCAAGAGCTCACCAGAGTTCCTCTGCATCTCCCTCTTCACCTTCTACCAAAGGATCGAACGCTGACTGCTCAGGACGCCTGCAAAACCGCAACAAAGTAGCAAGACGACTACCAGCAACATTGTAGCGCCTAATCCTGCCAGCTTTCTCGACTATTTCCAGGTGGTGCAGGCTCTGGGGGTAGCCTGCCTTCACCCTGCACCAGAAGCTTCGAAGAAATCTCCCATTGTTCGACGGAATCTTCCCCCTGCTAATGCAGGCACCAAAAGACTGCAACACCTGTCCTCTAGGTCCCCTCTCATCCTGATGAGCGTAGTCCCTGGAACTCAGCAACTCTGTCCAAGTGACTCCCACAGTCAAGTGACTCTTCAGTCCAAGTTTGGTGGAGGTAAGTCTTGCCTCCCCACGCTAGACTGCATTGCTGGGTACCGTGTGATTTGCAGCTGCTCCGGCTCCTGTGCACTCTTCCAGGATTTCCTTCATGCAGAGCCAAGACTGGGTCCCCGGCACTCCTTCCTGCAGTGCACAACCTTCTGAATTGTCCTCCGGCGTCGTGGGACTCCCTTTTGTGACTTCGCAAGGACTCCGGTTCACTTACCTTCCAAGTGCCTGTTACTTTTGCGGGTGCTGCCTGCTTCTGTGAGGGCTCCCTGAGTTGCTGGGCGCCCCCGCTGTGTCCTCCTCCAAGTTGCGACATCCTGGTCCCTCCTGGGACACAGCAGCACAAAAACCTCTACTGTGACCCTTGCAGCTAGCAAGGCTTGTTTGCGGTCTTTCTGCTTGGGAACACCTCTGCAAGCTTCATCGTAATGTGGCACATCCATCCTCCAAAGAAGAAGTTCCTAGTCATCTTCTTTCTTGCAGAACTCCAAGCTTCTTCCAACCGGTGGCAGCTTCCTTGCACCCTCAGCTGGCATTTCCTGGGCTCCTGCCCACTCTCGACACTGTCGCAACTATTGGACTTGGTCCCCTTGTCTTATATGTACTCAGGTCCGGAAATCCACTGTTGTTGCATTGCTGGTGTTTGTTCTTCCTGCAGAATTCCCCCATCACGACTTCTGTGCTCTCTGGGGATAGTAGGTGCACTTTACACCTACTTTTGAGGGTCTTGGGGTTGGCTATTTTTCTAACCCTCACTGTTTTCTTACAGTCCCAGTGACCCTCTACAAGCTCTCATAGTTCTGGGGTCCATTTGTGGTTCGCATTCCACTTTTGGAGTATATGGTTGTTGTTGCCCCTATGCCTATGTGCGCCTATTGAAATCTATTGGAATACTACACTGTTTGCATTACTTTTCTTGCTATTACTTACCTAATTTTGGTTTGTGTACATATATCTTGTGTATATAACTTATCCTCATACTGAGGGTACTCACTGAGATACTTTTGGCATATTGTCATAAAAATAAAGTACCTTTATTTTTAGTAACTCTTTGTGTTGTGTTTTCTTATGATATTGTGCATATGACACCAGTTGTATAGTAGGAGCTTTACATGTCTCCTAGTTCAGCCTAAGCTGCTTTGCCATAGCTACCTTCTATCAGCCTAAGCTGCTAGAAGCACCTCTTCTACACTAATAAGGGATAACTGGACCTGGCACAAGGTGTAAGTACCTCTGGTACCCACTACAAGCCAGGCCAGCCTCCTACAGGGGGTGGTTCACCTTTTGCAGGGGGAGGGGTGTTGGTGGCCAGTGGGTCCTGTGGCAGGGCCTCCTGCCCTCTAGCTGCAGCGCAAGTGCAGGACTGGTCAACGGACTGGCTAGTGGTAGGGGCCCGCTGCTATGCTGTTGCTTCCCTTATGACGTTGGCCATGTCTGCCACCACCCATGTTATGGAGATCAAGGTGGTGTTGATGGCCTGCAAGTCCTCCATGATCCCCTGATACTGTTCCTCCTGCAGCCAATTGTTCTCCTGCACATTGTCAAGGATCTGGCCTATCGTGCCCTGGGAATGTTGGTTCGCTCACAGGATTTCGTTGAGTGCCTTCTGGAGAGTCGGTTCCCTGGGCCTGTCCTCCCGCTGGTGCACAGCGGTCCTCCCAGTTTCCCTGTTGCCCTCTGCCTCTGTCCACTGAACTGTGTGCCCCCTGCCACTGACCCCAGGTCCCTGATTGTCCTGGGGGTGAGGTGTGGACTGGGGTCCCTGTACAGGTGGGTACACTACTGATTTACGTGTCCTGGGGACAGAGGTGTGGGTATGCTGGGTGGGTGCTGTGGTGTTGGATACTGAGGGGGAGGCTCTTTGGTGAACTGGGAGTGGGCTGGACCGACTGTGCAGTGGTCCCTGATGGGCCAGGTTGTTGATCCAGATCCTTAAATCTAGAGTTACTGTCATCACTAGGGGAATCTTCTGTTGGGTGTCTGGATGGTCGTGGCACCTCTTCTCTGCTGCCTTTGGCCGAAGCACCTGTGGGGATATAAGTGATGTATTATGCTCCATGTCTGTGACATATTGTACATCCCTTGCTTCCCCTCTATCGTTGCTGTTGCCCTGCCACCTTTGTTTGTATATGGTGATGTATTGTGGGATTGTTAGTTCCCTTATGCTGTGGATGCTTTGGTGATGGGTGTCCATGCAGGGCTGGGAGGGCTGTCCATGCATTGGTATGGCATGCAGGATTTGGCATTTGGGTTAGTCAGATGTATAGGCGCAGTGTGTGGGATGGAGTGGAGTGATGAGAGTGAGAGTGAGACGGTTTGAAGGCATGCAGTTATCGGGGATGATTAGTAGTAAATATTGACTCACAAGTGTCCAGTCCTCTGGCTACTTCAGCGAGTCCCTCAGAATGCAGTAATGCCAAGACTTGCTCCTCCTATGCTGTGAGCTGTGGGGGAGGAAGTGGGAGTCCACCACCAGTCCCCTGTATGGTGAGCTGGTGCCTTGCTGCCACAGACCGCACCTTCCCCCCTAGGTCGTTCCACCTCTTCCTGATGTCATCCCTTGTTCTTGGATGCTGTCCCAGGGCGTTCACACTATCCATGATTCTCTGCCATAGCTCCATCTTCCTGGCAATGGATATCTGCTTTATGTTTAACTGCGTCACTGAAGTTCTGCTACCCAGAACTCCAGTGATTACGCTATCTCTACTTACCAAATTTGTCACTATAGTTTAGTGACTCCATATTCCAATTCCAATTGGCACACTGGACCCCCCTCATAAGTCCCTAGTATATGGTACCTAGGTGACCACTCCCCTGTCCATAACCACCCCAGGGGTGGTGCCCAGAACTCCTCCAGTTTGCCCCTGGCATTAGCAATCTTTGATTCCAAAGTGTGGGGACCCTCTGGGAGCATCTGAATGGCCACTGCCAGCAGGTGACATCAGAGACCCCTTCCGGGGTAGGTAGCCAATCCCCCTCTCAGGGCTATTTAGGGTCTCTCCTCTGGGCGTTGCCGCAGATTCGGTTTGCAATACTCCACCAGGACTCCTCTGCATCCTCTGCTTCAGCTTCTGACCGTCGTATCAACTGCAGACGACTCCAGGAACCACTGTAACTGCAACAAAGTATCCAGGGTTTCCAAGGTGTGCACGCTCTGAGGACTGCCTGTCTTCACCCTGCACCAGAAGAACTGAAGAAATCTCCTGTGGAGTGACTGAGTAACTTTCCTGCTTCCGCAGGTAGCCTTCTGCGATGATGACCACTACGCTGGGACTCCTCTCCTGACAACGAGCGTGCTCCCTGGAAAACAGGTGGTGGACCAACGTGACCCAGACTGTCCTAAGGTTCAGCTGTCCAAATTTGGTGGAGGTTAGAGCTTGCCTCCCCGTGCTACGACAGTACCCCTGTGCAACGTGTCATCTCCAGCTCCTGGGGCTTCTGTGCACTTCTTCCAAGAATCCTTCATGCACAGTGTATCCCAGATCCCCAGCACTACATCCTGCGACGCATAACTCACTGAGTTGTTCTCAGGCGGCGTGGGACCTTCCTTTGTTGTGCTGCAACAAGCACACTTTCCATCTTCTTTGTCCCCATCTTCTGGGACTCCCGTGGGGGCTGCCTGGTCTTCTGTGTGTTCTCTACAGTGCTAGGAGCCCCCTCTGTCTCCTCAGTCTGAGTTGGGACCCCCAGATCCCTCCTAGGTCCAGGCAGCGCCACTTTGATGCAAACCTCAAACTTGCATGAACCAAGGCTTGTTGGTGGAATCCAGTGATGCAAACAGCCTGCATCCAACAACTCGACGTAGGACATCTCCTGCACCATGCAGGAAAATGCAGCCATCTTCTTTGGTGCTCTTCTGTACTCTTCTTCTAACCAGATAATCCACTTTTGCACCATCTTCTAGGTTGGCAGGGGCTACTGTCCTTCCTGGAATCTTCTGAGACTACTGGACTTGGTCTCCTCTCTTCACAGATCTTCAGGTCCAAGAATCCACCATTTGTTGATTTCAGTCTTGCTGGGTTCTTGAAAAATCTCTTATTACGACTTGTAGTGTGTCCTGAGGAAACTTGCAGTACTTTACTCCTACTTTCCTGGGCTCTGGGGTGGGGTACATTACTTACCTTTGGTGTTTTCATACACTCCCAGCACTCCTCTATACACTACACTTGCCTAGGGGGGAATTTGTGATTTGCATTCCACTTTCTAAGTATATGGTTTGTGTTGCCCCTAGGCCTATTGCACTCTATTGTATTTTCTACAGTTTGCACTATTCTATGACTGATTACTTACCTGATTTTTATTACTAGTGTATATATTGTGTATAATACTTACCTCCAGAAGGAGTATTGTCTCTCAGATACTTTTGGTCTTGTTTCACTAAAATAAAGTACCTTTATTTTTGGTAACAATGAGTATTGTTTTTTATTGTGTATAAGTACTGTATAACTATAGTGGTATTGCAGGAGCTTTGCATGTCTCCTAGTTCAGCCTAAGCTGCTCTGCTACAGCTACCTCTAGACAGCCTAAGCTGCTAGAACACTGCCTACATTTCACTAATTAGGGATAACTGTACCTGATATAAGGTGTAAGTACCTTAGGTACCTACTACAAACCAGGCCAGCTTCCTACAGGCGGTAAGCGGGATTTACCGCCAACGATAAAATGAGGTCCTATGCTATTAAGAGAGTAAGGGGCACATGCACGAACCATTTTTCGTGTCACAAACAGCTCGATTCGCAGAATTGGACTGTGTGCGACAGGAAAAAAACATTTTGGTATGTACAGAGCCTATTTTGCGATTTGGTAATCTGGTTATCAAATTGCAAAATAGGTTTCCGAGTCGCAATTAGGAAAGGGCTTTCCCTTCCTAATTGAGAGTTGCAGTGCGATGTAGGATTGTTTTGTGACCATGAATGCGGTCACAAAACAATCACGGTTAGCACCAGTTTCAAACTGGTGCTAACCCATTCGCAAACAGGAAGGGGTCCCCATGGGAACCCTTCCCCTTTGTGAATGGCAGCAAAAATATATTTTCAGAGAAGGCAGTGGTCCCACGGACCACTGCCTGCTCTGAAAAAATGAAAAGAAACTTTGCATTTTTTATTTTGAAATGCATCTCGTTTTCCTTTAAGGGAAATGGGCTGCATAAAAAAAAAAAAAAACTGCTTTATTTAAAAGCAGTCACAGACATGGTGGTCTGCTGTCTCCAGGAGTCCACCATCCCTGCGGGGGCGGCCATTCCCAATGCGGTCACAAATGGCGACCTACCTCATGAATATTCATGAGGTAGGTCATTTGCGACCCCATTGGGAATCACAAACAGTGGAAAGTACGCTGTTGTACATCTGGTCTTGCGACTCGCAAATTGCAAGTCGCTAAGACTCGCAGTTTGTGAGTTGCAATACCGGATCTTTGTACATGTGGCCCTTAATCCTGTAGGACAGAGTGTTCATGCCATTGTCGACAATAGCTAAAGCCTTTTCCAAATTCTCTTTATGTATCTGTCTTAAATGCGCAGCAGCTTCTATTTGAGAAAGCTTCCAGATCTCATTATATATGGCATAGAAGAATCTTTTAGAGTGTGGCTTTTTTGGACCTAACAAGAAGTCCTGTAAGTCTATATTTTCAGAAAGAGTATTAAGATGTTCCTTAACTGCTGCTAAGGTGTTAGTCTGTAACCATTGTTGGCACAGTTTACCCACACTGTGGCCCATATTTATACTTTTTTAGCGCCGCATTTGCGCCGCTTTTTGACGCAAAAACGGCGCAAATCTGCAAAATACGATTGTATTTTGCAAGTTTGCGCTGCTTTTACTTCAAAAAATTCTGCAAATGCGGCGCTAAAAAAAGTATAAATATGGGCCTGTATGTATTAACTACACCCGAGTGTTAACCCAAGACAAAGCGAGGGTCCAGCAGTCTAATCTTGATACCCCCTAAGGAATTCACAAAACGAGCCTAACACCCATTTGTGTCCACTGGCCACAATAATCACCTGTTGGGACTTGAAAGTGAAGAATAATAGGTACCATCCTGTACCTTTGCATCTAATTTTCCCTCTGTAACATTAAGGAAGGACTGCTAATTGGTGAGTTTTGCAGGTGTGTGGATACTGGGCACATTCATTTCTTTCATTTTTGCTAACCCTAGACTGGATGTCTGTTGAACTGTGTCATTTAAAAAGATAATTTGCACAGGAATAAGGCATGATCTAAATAAAGCTTCCCTACCCTGAATTTGTCAATCTTGTGTTCCCCACACACTCTTTACATGAAAAATGTTCTTCCAGTATTCGTAGACTTCAACTGCAAGTCGGGAAACAAAGGAATTCGAATGAATCAACTTTGTGTTTGTTAGCAACATTTTCCTAATTTTAGAAGGCGGTAATTTGAAATAGTATGTTTCTGCATTTTTAATGTCATGCCCAGAAAAATATGTGAATTTATATGAATAATGTTTTGAGGTCCCCACAGATGGAGTTGAACCGTGTTCTCACTGTGTGTAATTGAATACCTATCTGTGTTTACTTGCACAGTGCAAGTAGTGATGTCCCCAACTGTTATAGCAGAACATTTCCCAATAATTCTTTGTGTTAGTATACACGTCAACACTTTCAAATACAGTGTAATCCTTCACTTAATCTAACATGGAATCAACTGTTTGGACACCCCAGTCACCAGATACAACATCAGGTGTAATAACATCAGTCATTGAAATTTTGAAGACATATGGAATTTGAATGACCTCAGTGTGCCCATATATATCAAGTGGAACTTTATACCACACAATCCCATCAGGAATCAGTACTACTGAAATGTTCACAAGGGACAAGTCTCTTCGGACCTTATGTGAGAAAAGATATGGAGTTAAGACTTCATCCACAGACTAAATAGAAGAGCGTTCAGGAAGGTAATGACCATTTATAAGCAAGAAGAAAACAGTCAGAAAACCAATCCATTAAAAAAATGCAAGTAATGTCAGAGATAACCACAGATAGTTCCATGGATAAATTAAATAGTTCTTTTTAAGCCATGTATACAGCTTACCTGCCCTTGAAACAGTTTCAATAGCAGGTACAGATGAAGCTGAAGAAAAGTCATCAATGTCGATGAAATAACCAGAAGCAGTCTATGTAAACACAGGAACTGGTGCATTACCAGTGGATGGATCCACCTCACGTGGAGGCTCATAGGAGACGATTTTGTCAGTTTGTGTTATGTTAGAGTAGAAGACAGCCACATCTTGGACAGGTGTTGTCACTGGACTGGTAACAGGAGTCAGCAAAATCTCATTTTCTACCTTCCCCGCACTTGAAGAGGCATTTGTAGCATTGTTTGGCATGTTTGTGCAGTCGGTATGTCCTGTTGGGTAGTGAGAGTGAACCAGGAACTACCCAAGGGACCTCTGGGTCTACTGTGCAGGATCCGCCACATAATGGAGTTTGATGCTGTCAATGGAGACAAATCTGCTTGCTTTGGAACCAGGCAGCAGTGGTAGAATGACAGTTCTGGTACCTTGTATTCCCAGGACTTGGAGATCCCCGCACAAACCAGATCCCCTACTTTAGGAATCCAGCCATTAGAAGCTGTTGGCAAATCCCTTATTCCTAAAGTGGCAGCACTGGTGGATGATTTTTGCATCACAAAATTGCTGAAGCTCCTGGAAGACACTGAGACATTCATTTGTCTCAAAAGGTGTACATGCTGCCACCAAATTACGGGCATCTAGATCTGGGATTTACATAGGTATCCCAAAGATAACCTCATGGGAAGTGCGTGTCCCAAGGCCTTACTTGGCAGATTATTCAGTGCTCTCTGGACCCCATATAGGTGATGAAGCCAGCTGTGGCCAAAACCTAATTGTAGCCGGCTGGTGGAGGTGCCGGCTACTCCAACAGCAGAATCAGGAACAGAGTCCCGATCCGCCCTCCTTGACAACGCCCCGCCCGGGCGTCTTAGCAACGACCACGCCGCCAACATCACAGGGAACCCGGATATACGGGCTCCCGAAATGGTAGAAATGGACGACGGACTGGCTGCGCCTGAGGAAGAAGAAGGAAAAGACGCCGACAGAGACGTGAAGGCGCGGAGCGTAAGACCGGAGACGGTAAAAGAAGACCGGAGCACAAGAGAAGCCTGAAGAACCAGCGCCCAAGCTCAGAGTGCGACCGAGAGGGAATCAGAAGGGGGAGAATTCTGCCACGTCCCAGGAGGGACGTGGCTTAACCAGGTACAGTCCTACATAAAGGACAATTTCTGGTTAAAGGGAAAAAGGACACCGGGAAAGGGGAGGGGAGTGAGATTACAGGGAGGGGAAGAGGAGGAGGAGGAGGGGAACGGTAAAAAGAAGGAGAAAGGACCTGAAGGAACAGGATCTATATAGAAAGAAGAGAAACCTAAGACTGAAATACTAAGAGCACTATAAGAAAAGAAATAAGAGCACTATAAATTAAGAGCACCAGAAAGAAAGACCTATCACTACAAAGACACCCTAGGTGACTCGTCCTGTGCATGCTACTTACCACTTTCTTCACATTTTCCCAGGGGACATAACTTTCTCTCTCTCTCTCTCTCCCTAGCTATCTCCCTCTCTCCCTGTCTCTCCCTGTCTTTCTCTCCTTTCCCCCTCTTGCTGTGTTAATACTGACCGTATAGTCACAAACCCCAGACTTACCCATATCTCCATTCCTCTTGTTTCATGGTACATCTGAGAGTCCCACGAAGAACATCTTCGCCGGTCAAGGGGAAAATCTGAGAAGAAGAAGAGACCAGTTTTTATGGAGAACCAATACTCATATAAATACTGCAGACTATCTCATTTCTTTAAAGAACTGTGAATAAAATTTCCCATTTATAACCCACCAGAGTATCCTAATCCTTATTATCGCCACCCCACTGTTACAGTGATTTCAGGAGTGGGATTTTAACAGTGTGCGATAAACAAAAGGCAGACTCAAGGTGAGGATGGGAGAAAAACACACTTTGGAGGACATGATACAGCAGCTAGCTGAAGGACAGCGTCACCTTCAGTTAGTATGGGAGGCCCATCAGAGAGAGGCTAAGGAGGATAGAGAGGCCTTACAGAGTGCACTAAAGAGCCAAGCCACCATCATGGCTTATAACCAATTAGTACATGAGCTGGCCCTCAAAAAGCTCACTGATACAATTGCAGCTAGCAAGGTCCACCCCAATGTGCCTAGCTCCGTTCTCCAGAAATACCAGGTTGGGGAGGATCCCGAAGCCTTCTTTACAAACTTCGAAAGGGTGGCCTCCTCTGCCCAATGGCCGGAAAAACGTTGGGGTCAACATATAGCGCTATTACTGACAAGTATTCTCCAAACTGTCTATCACAGCGCGAATCCGGATGGTACCACTCCCTACAAAGACATTAAAAAGAGCATATTGGAGAGAGTAGGTCACGACTAGTACTACCGCCTGCGGTTCTGGAAGATAAAATGGGGGCCTACAGAAGACCCCCAGACATTTTATTATAATGTCAAGGATCTGGGGTTGAAATGGCTGGGGCCTATAGGAACAGAGAGGGAAGACATTATAAAGGCGGTGATCTTGGAGCAATATTTAGAATTCCTTCTTCCATCCACTCGGAGTTGGATATGCCAACACCCTAATGTCAATACGGACATGGCTGTAGACTTAGCATGCGCTTACCACCGGTCAACCGACTTCAAGAGCTTAAACCCCAAGACACCTACTAGAACCCCAGCCATACCATTAAGAAGTTTTTCCAGGAAAGCCTTGGAAGACACAGGGCTTCCCAAACTTGGGGACAGTCCTCCGATGCAGCAACCACAGTGTTATAGATGCGGTGAATGGGGACATATAGCTCGCCTATGCCCCCGAAAAGGGGAAAAACCTGAACCTATGGAAATTGGGGTCACGAGGGGAAGAGTCCTATGCACAGGAGGGGTGATCCCAGATACAGACAGGAAGTTAGAGTAAATGGAAAAGTGCTCCTAGCCCTGGTAGACTCGGGATGCAGCCAATCTGTTGTAAGAGCTGAGGTGATAAACCTATCAGGACAACCAACCCACCAATGGATTTCGATCTGCTGCATACATGGGGACAAAGGCAACTACCCCCTATCCATGGTGAGAATAGAGTGGGAAGGAAGACATGACCTATTACCAGTAGGGGTTATGGATCGCTTGGTAGAGGATTGTATATTAGGAACTGACTACATACAATTCCCCGAGCTGTTAAAAAGGGTAAGATCTCGAATTGCATCTGATTCCTGGTGGGCGGAGGCCCCGTTTTACGATAGCCATATAGAGGGTAAACCATGTCGACCTAAACCCTCCAGACGAGAAAAAAGAGAAATAAAACAACAGTACTGGAATTCAGAAAGAGAAAAGAATACATGAAAGGTAGTGGCCAATATTACAACTCCGCCTCCTTCCTTCAGAGTCAGCCAGCAAGAAGATCCCTCTCTCCGTCATGCTTGGAAGGTGGCCAAATCAGAGTCTACTAATGAGGTGGGTCCGTACTTCATTGTCCAAAACAATCTCCTTTACAGAGTCGTTAAACGTGACAATATCGAGAAACGACAGTTAGTAGTTCCTGAGCCCTATCGTTTACAGGTACTCTTTTTGGCTCACAATCAGCCGGGAGGGGGACACTATGGTAGAGAAAAGACTGAAGAATATTTGCTAAGATTTTATTGGCCCGGAATATATGTGCAACTCCGACAGTACTGTGCCCAGTGTCCCCGGTGCCAACTTATAGACCCGGACCCCCAAAGGAAAGCACCCCTCCAACCCTTACCTATCATTGAAGTCCCCTTCTCCAGGATCGGCATGGACTTAGTAGGCCCACTTCTCCCTTCAACCAAAGGTCATACCTATATTCTAGTTCTAGTGGACTATGCTACCCGGTGCCCTGAGGCTATACCCCTTTCGAGTATGACCTCTAAAAATGTTGCACAAGCTATGATCACTTTCTTTGCTAGAGTAGGGTTTCCCAATGAAATCTTGACAGATCAAGGGACACCTTTTGTGTCATCACTAATGAATGATATTTGTAAGACTCTTGGGATCAAACAAATCAAGACCTCAGTCTATCACCACCAGACGGATGGCTTGGTGGAACGGTATAACCGCACTATAAAAACATTATTAAGGAAAACGGTCTCCGAATTGGGACGGGATTGGGACCGGAAACTTCCATTAGTCCTATATGCCATAAGAACACATGAACAGGCCTCCACCGGGCATAGCCCCTTTGAACTTGTCTTCGGAAGACAACCCCGTAGTCTGCTAGACATGGCAGCAGAAATGTGGGAAGAAGAGGGAAAGGAAGAAAAACATCTATTAGACTATGTATACAACCTAAAATCCCACCTACAAACAGTATGGGAAGACGTACGTAAACATTTAGAGAAAGCTCAGAGTACCCAAAAGAAATATTATGACAAAGGAACAAAACCACGATATTTACAACCTAATGATAAGGTCCTTATATTAAAACCTTGTTCCGACAATAAGCTCTTGGCCAAGTGGCAGGGTCCATATACAATATTAAAAGCTATCTCCCCTGTTACTTACCTGGTGGGAATATCCAAACATCCCAATAGAACTCAAATTTACCATATAAACCTATTAAAAAAATGGGAAGAACCCACGATAATGCCAAACCAGTCAGCTAACGGATTCCTAATAACCCCTGGGGAACCCTTAGACATTGAGCTGTGTCCCACTAACACTAAGGTAGACACAGAGACACCCCACATTAATGCCAACATCCCGGGGAAGCAGATGAATCAACTAAAGAATCTTTTAAAGAGACATAGCAGGTTTTTCTCGGGAATACTGGGAAAAACTCATCTGATCCAACATCACATCAGAACCCCTGAGGGAAAAGTAATAAGACTACGCTCTTATCGTATCCCCGAATCCCGTCGACATTTATTAGAAGAAGAAGTTCAAACAGTGTTAAAACTGAAGGTCATAGAGCTGTCTACAAGTCCTTGGTGCTCCCCCGTTGTCCTCGTCCCAAAACCGGACGGTTCGATAAGATTCTGTATTGACTTCCGCCGTCTAAATTAAATTTCCCTCTTCGATACATACCCAATTCCAAGGGTAGATGACCTACTCGAGCAACTGGGCAAAGCCCAATATATGTCAACGCTCGATTTAACAAAAGGGTACTGGCAAATACCCCTAGCACCAGCCGATAGGGAGAAAACGGCTTTCTCCACTCACTCAGGGCTCTACCATTTTACGGTACTCCCATTTGGACTCCATGGAGCTCCAGCCACATTCCAAAGACTAATGGACCAACTTTTAAGACATTTTCGTAAATAAGCTGCCGCGTATTTAGACAATATTGTGGTTTTCAGCGACACCTGGTAAGACCATCTTATCCATCTCCATGAAATATGTCAAGCATTACACGCAGCTGGGCTCACAGCCAATCCAAAAAAATGCCATTTGGGTTACGACCACATTGCTTATTTGGGGTATTTTGTAGGTCAGGGCCAGCTCCTACCACAAAAGAGCAAAATAGAAGCCATCCAACAAGTCCCTACCCCCACAACAAAAAGAGAGCTTCGCTCCTTCTTGGGGTTAATCGGTTATTATCGAAGTTTTACACCTCAATATTCCACCCTGGCCGCACCCCTCACGGACCTCCTTAAGAAAAACCTACCATCTAAGATAACATCCCTATCTGAAAAACAACTGACTAGTTCTAATCACTAGAAATCCTACCTCACTACAGAGCCAGTCTTAAGGTGTCCTGATTTTACTAAAACTTTCCATCTGTATTCGGACGCCTCGGATGTGGGGTTAGGGGCGGTACTTTCCCAGCCTGACAACGATGGTCATGTCCACCCCATTGTCTTTATTAGTAGGAAACTGTTACCCAGGGAATGTCACTATCCAATTATTGAACGGGAGAGTCTTGCTATTAAATGGTCTGTTGAGAACCTAAGGTACTATCTCCTGGGGCACCCTTTCGTTCTGTTTACCGACCATGCTCCCCTGACTTGGTTGGCCTCCCATAAAGACTCCAACTCCTGTATCCTTAGATGGTTTATGGAACTTCAACCCTTCTCTTTCCAGGTCCGTCATATTCCAGGTGCCCTCCAAGGTCCTGCTGACTACTTGCCTTGATTCCCCTCTTCTTCAGAACTGTATCAGTCCCAATCTTGGGATGGGGTGTGTAGCCGGCTGGTGGAGGTGCTGGCTACTCCAACAGCAGAATCGGGAACAGAGTCCCGAACCGCCCTCCTTGACAACACCCCGCCCGGGCGTCTTAGCAACGACCACGCCGCCAACATCACAGGGAACCCGGATATCCGGGCTCCCGAAATGGTAGAAATGGACGACGGACTGGCTGCGCCTGAGGAAGAAGAAGGAAAAGACGCCGATAGAGAGGTGAAGGCGCGGAGCGTAAGACCGGAGACGGTAAAAGAAGACCGGAGCACAAGAGAAGCCCGAAGAACCAGCGCCCAAGTTCAGAGTGCGACCGAGAGGGAATCAGAAGGGCGAGAATTCCACCACGTCCCAGGAGGGACGTGGCTTAACCAGGTACGGTCCTATATAAAGGATAATTTCTGGTTAAAGGGAAAAAGGACACCGGGAAAGGGGAGGGGAGTGAGATTACAGGGAGGGAAAGAGGGGGAGGAGGAGGGTAACGGTAAAAAGAAGGCGAAAGGACCTGAAGGAACAGGATCTATATAGAAAGAAGAGAAACCTAAGACTGAAATACTAAGAGCACTATAAGAAAAGAAAAAAGAGCACTTTAAATTAAGAGCACCAGAAAGAAAGACCTATCACTACAAAGACACCCTAGGTGACTCGTTCTGTGCATGCTAATTACCACTTTCTTCACATTTTCCCAGGGGACAGATCTCTCTCTCTCTCTCTCTCTAGTTATCTCCCTCTCTCCCCGTCTCTCCCTGTCTTTCTGTCCTTTCCCCCTCTTGCTGTGTTAATACTGACCGTATAGTCACAAACCCCAGACTTACCCATATCTCCATTCCTCTTGTTTCCCGGTACATCTGAGAGTCCCACGAAGAACATCTTCGCCGGTCAAGGGAAAAATTTGAGCAGAAGAAGAGACCAGTTTTTACAGAGAACCAAAACTCATATAAATACTGCAGACTATCTCATTTCTTTAAAGAACTGTGAATAAAATTTCCCATTTATAATCCACCTGAGTATCCTAGTCCTTATTATCGCCACCCCACTGCCACGCTAATACTCTAGCTGTTAAGGACTGCTTTAGATCTCGATTCCTCTTCTCCACAACCAAATTTCCCTCAGGATGGTAGGGTGAGGAGTAATGGAGTTCAACACCCATCATCCCCATGGTGTCCTTGAATGCCTTAGAGGCAAGTGCAGGGCCCTGGTCTGAATGGAAGGCTGCAACCACATATGTATCAATAAAGATCAGCAAGTCTTTTATAACAGTTGAGCTTCAGCCAACTGTTAGGGCCATACCCACAGGAATCTAGAACAAGAAACTACAGTGGACCAAGATTTATTTGTATGCACCATTGGGTTGCAAGAGGCCACAATGGTCCAGGTACAGACATTGTAGTGGGCTGTTGGACAATAAGAGGAATGTCTGAGGAGGGTATTTGAGCCCTATATCTGCTGGAAAATGTCACAACAAAGGACATATTTCTTGGTCAGTTTGTATAGACCTGGCCAGCAGAAAGGTTTCTGTAAGAGTGATTGTGGCCGCAACACCAGCATGAGCAGAAGCGACACCCTCAATTGCTGCTTTTATTAGATCTAATCTCTGGTCTTGATTGGGGTTCACTCGATCTCCAACCCCAGGAAGTTTTGCATAAGCAACAATCTGTGCACTGATGTGGTAAGAGTATTTTGTAGGGTATGCTTTTGAGAGAGGCTTGCCTTCAGCCGAAGCTTTCACAGCAGCCAAAATGTCAGTATCCAATCACGACTGAGAATGAGTTACTGCATCCACAGAAGCCAAAGCTACTGCTTGGACGCTTTATCAGCCAAAGTGTTGCCAATAATGTGTACTCCTACACGTTGGTGGCCCAATGTATGAACTATATGAGCACTCAGTAGCTTATCCTTCAGATCAGCCACCCTTCCCCGAAGAGTTCTCTGTTTTATGGTGTTCGTTTTGGAGTCTCTGGACCTGTTCAATTGCCAATTATTAAGATATGATTGTAGGACTGGACGCAGTAGTATGAGTCACAGACAATCAAAGTGAGTTATCCTGGATCCATATGTTCTAGCACTAAGATAAGGGCTTTGAGTTCAGCCACCTGAGCTGTGCAGTCCCCTAGGGTCTGTGTGTAAGTGATGTAAGGGTGGAAGATACTATCCTTCAGCACTCAGTTCATGGCTGCGCAAGTGGCTGAGTAATGATGTTTAGTGCCTACAGCTGGTTGTGCTGAACCATCAGTATAAATGACAGTGTGATATCTGTCAAGTGGCAAAATATGCAGGGGTGCGGGTACTCCTGTTAGCATTGGAGAAATTCTTGTATTTGGAGTTTTGGAACAAAGATGGAATCAACA
Source organism: Pleurodeles waltl (assembly GCF_031143425.1). Taxonomy (NCBI): domain Eukaryota; kingdom Metazoa; phylum Chordata; class Amphibia; order Caudata; family Salamandridae; genus Pleurodeles; species Pleurodeles waltl. Next base: position 1,107,151,249 of record NC_090444.1, on the reverse strand, counting down.
GCGGTGGCAGTCAGGGAGGTTGCTCATTCAATCAAGCGTGGATGTAATGCATTAGCATTAGGAACGCTTGCTTTGATGATGTCTTCTAAAGCTGGCACCGGGGTAACAACAATAATGTGTGTCTCTCGGGCAAGTTGTCTCTCCTTAATGACAGCCATCTGAACTGCATGTTTTCTGTTAGTGCAACGTGTTTTTGTACTTTGAAATATAAATGTGATTAATATGCTAGGGGCATTGTGTTGCGTTAAAGGTGACATAGGTGAACCCAATGGCACCAGAAATTATTCTGATGACCTAATTTGTTTTGTTGTCACAAATGTGCAATTGTTTTGCTTCTAGCATGTCCTGTTGCAGTCCTACAAGGATGTGCTGGGTTCTACTGTCGAGTGTCCGCTAGAAAAATCAGGGTGTATTAAGTCATAGAGTGACCTGATACGTTGTGCATAGTCAGGAATGTAAGTTATGCCAATGTTAAAGAAACCAAGTTAAGACTACTGTTTCTTGATAGAATTTGGTGGCTGAAGTTGAGCACATTTCTCCAAAAAGTGTGAGGCCAGGCTCTTGCCCTCATTTGATAGCTCGTATCCCAGGAACAATATGCTGAGAAAGGCTATTTTAGTTTTCCTAAAATTAAATTTGTAACCAAGGGCTGTGAATCCTAGAATGGTCCGATCGACCCTGACAAGATAAATGTTAAGGTCATCATCTGTGAGATAGATGTCATCCACATAGGACAACGCCTCTGGATCAATATCATACAATGCAATGTTACATTGGCTGAGAACAGCCTTGGGCTGCTTTTGGAGCCTTGGGGCAAATGACAGAAGCGTTTTTGTGAGACAAATGAGAATGCACTCAGGTCTAGCCTTTTTGTGAGCTAAGTTTTGGCAGAAAAACCCATTGGAGATGTCCAAGGTTGTTTTGTATTTTTTACACACTATGGGGGTCATTGTGACCCTGGCGGTCATGGACCGCCAGGGCCAACGACCGCCGGAGCACCGCCAACAGGCTGGCGGTGCTCCCATGGGCATTCTGACCGCGGCGGTACAGCCGCGGTCAGAAACGGGAAACCGGCGGTGTCCCACCGGTTTCCCGCTGCCCAAGGGAATCCTCCATGGCAGCGCTGCAAGCAGCGCCGCCATGGGGATTCCGACCCCCTTACCGCCAGCCTGGTTCTGGCTGTTTTGACCGCCAGAACCTGGCTGGCGGTAACGGGTGTCGTGGGGCCCCTGGGGGCCCCTGCAGTGCCCATGCCAATGGAATGGGCACTGCAGGGGCCCCCTAACAGGGCCCCACCAAGATTTTCAGTGTCTGCCAAGCAGACACTGAAAATCGCGACGGGTGCAACTGCACCCGTCGCACCCCTTCCACTCTGCCTGCTCCATTCAGAGCCGGCATCCTCATGGAAGGGGGTTTCCCGCTGGGCTCGCTGGCGGCTGGACTTTGGCAGGCGGCCTCCGCCACCCGTCAAAGTCAGAATGACTCCCTATATTGTTAATTAGTGCTGTGCTGCGTGAATTTTGTATTGCGTATGTGCGTGTATTGTTTAAGTGTTTGTAATCTAAGACTATTCTGTAAGGAAGGTCATTTTTTGCAAAGGGGAATAATGTGTTATTCATTGCAGAGACACAGGGCTCAATTACTCCTTGGTTCTCGAGCTGAGTGAAGATCTACCTCACTGGAGCATTAGCTTTGTGTTTAACAGGATATTGTGGCTGAGGCTGGGTATAAATCTAAATGGTATTACATGACAAGGTGAATCCTTGTCCCTACCTACATGTTTGCGGAATACTGCAGTTGCCTGCGCTAAAGCCCAGTTGACAGTGTAGGCTTGTTTTACCACCTCTAGAACAAGATCAGAAAAAGAAGTCAAAATTACATCTTCCCCATGTGAGAGCTTACGGACATGCTCGGGTGGCCAGTCCCTCTTGGCCAACAGGATATCACAACTAAATTTATCCCAAAATATCACACTAATGGTGTGCTGTATGTCTCCCTCAATCTGGATATTTAAATCATAAACCCTGTCAGGTGGGAGAATGGACCTGTCCGCAGCCTTGACTGCAATAAAGTTGCTAGTTGCTGTTACATCCAAATGATCCTTAAGACTCTAGTAACATATTGTGACCTCTGTCGCGCTGCCTAGCAGTGTAACTGCCCATGTCTTGTTCTTCAGCAATGTTCTCAAGTGTACCAGTTTTTTAAATTAACAGTGTTGCCACCTTTTTCACTTAAAATGTGGCTTCTGTTGTGGGGCCTTATCTTCTTTTTTGTCTGAAGACTGTGGTGAGTCTTTCTTCTGTTTCACTTAGTCAGGATTTTGCTCTGACTGGCCCACTCACTCGCTACGTCTATCTGGTGCGCCCTGAAAAGAACAAGAGGGACGTGAATCGGTATATCAGTCAAGAACATTTATATTTTCTCTATTTCTTAGATTATATCTCCTTTTGTAGTTCTCCGGGTGTGGCGAATCTGCTCACTGACCTCGTCTGTCTTTAATTTGCTATTGTTTATCCTAGCGCTTTTTAGAACCCTCATGTGCTTGTTTAGTACCTTCCTTAGGGGTGGTACCATGTGTTTCAGGCTTTTTCGGCTTGACTCCGTAACTATCCAGTTCTATACTGTTATATGTATCGGAATTAATTGTTGATAGCTGTTTCTCCTGTTCCAAGTGTGGAATTTCTCAGAGCTGCTAGCATATAGCCGTTACTACTTCTCTTTAATGTTACTAAGTATTATTGAAGAGGCTGCATTGAAGTTACACATCAGTTTCACCCCCTGGTCTAGGACTGGTTCAGCCCTGTGTTCATTCTGAATCTGTTTTAACACTTTCTGTAAATTGGCAATTGTCGGGTACCATGTGTGGTAGTATAAATCGTAGCAAAGACTGTACCCCATGTGGCAGGGTCATCCACTGAGGGAACCACCCCAAAGGGCAAGCACTGCGATTCCGTATGGGGAAACAAAGCTTCCAGTTGACTTGTTTTCTGGGCTATCCAGAATGGGATTTTCTCTCATTCCATGGGCACCTTACCCATTATAGTATGTACTGTTTGTGGATTAATCAAAGTAATAGCCAATTGGTATCTAGAAGGAGCTGGTGGTGATGGACACGCTAGTAGTGCAGTATTCAGAGTTCGCATTCCGAACTGAAAAAGTTATCTATTTAGTGTTACTAACTCAATGTATAGATTGCGCAGATCAGCTACCTGCATATTTTGTACACCAGGTGTATATGTGGCAAACATAGGCCACGTTGGTCCTTCATTAACTAAGGGACCTAATCTCAATGGTTGTATTCCATGTGGTAGGGCGCCATTAAACCACTTCTGATGCTCTTGATAAATAATCAGAATTTCAGCATGCTGGAATGCGTGGTATCATTGTGGTACGTTTTAAAGTCTGTATGTGTGGAATGTGTATGATCTTTGGTCTTCCTGTGGAAAGGTGACCCAAAAATAAAATGTTTCTGTTTGGTAAGCTTCGTTAGCTTCTACGATGAATGTGACATCCCCACCCTCATCTGTTAAGCCATACACTACTAGATGTAGTGTCAATGCTTGTCTGGCATTCTCAGGAATGTTTATTGCATTAGCCATATTGTGAAATGGGTAGGAGATGGAACACCAAGTGGGGAGGAAGTGTTTTTAATAGTTCGAGCTCAAACAACCTACAGCCAAATAGGTGTTTCCTGTTCACCTGAGGAGGATCTTCCCGAAGACCACGGACATCTCCATATAATGGTACTTAAGGTACCTGTTGTGTGTGAGACAGTGATAGTCAGGATATCCGTAAATTAGTTTCCTAAATGCCATCATTGGTGGCGCCATGTTGTAGTTTGACTCTTGCTCTAGGCAAGACTGCTCGTTTAAGGATGACAGCACTTTTGTTTGTGGGTGACTAGGCCAATCTTACAACAATTCGCAGCTGTCAGTACAACCCTCCTGGCTCACAAGCAGTACCTCACCAAGAACACAAACAGCAAAACGTGATTTGTGTCAGCCTTTACGCATGGACTCAAAAGTGCGACATTTCAAGGAGGTCATTGTTAAACGGAGATTACCTTTTTCTCATGTGAGCAACATGTCTCAATCATACACATACAATTAAAGAAATGCAGTAAAGTTTTCAATAGATTTTATGAACAAAACTGCAAGCTACTGTACATTGCATGGGTTGTAATGATTAGGATAATAAACAATGCAAGAAATATAATGGTAAAACTGAGAGTCATGAATACAAAGACCCCCCATTTTGCAATAACATGTAATATGAAATAAATGTGAAATAGGCCCTTCTACCTTAGCATGATGAACCGAATCTCTAACCTAAAGAAAACTAGTTGTGTTAAATTTAATCTGCCAGTACCATGTCCATGAGAAGAGCCCCACAACCCTTGTTACCTTGGAATGAAGTTTCTTGATCAGACTCCATGGGGTACGAAGACTGGATCAGCATCACAGCGACATGTAGCATAGATAGAAACAACAGCATCTGGTAGGAATCCCTCTGATTATCTTCTCTGAGTGAGATGTATCTATATAGATCTTGTAGGACCCCTGACGTAGGTATGTTCCCAAACAAAAGATAAGAAGGCATGCTTGGGGCGGCAATTATATAAATAATTCCCTGAAAAGGTACATTATGTTACTGTCACAAAAAAGTGGGAAAGTACTCGATGTCAATACACATGTATCTCATTTATCTTTGACGCTGATAGTGACGCCTTTACAGAGTGGCACTGATAACGTGAAACTAAAACATCTTCCTAACTGTAAACATGGCAGCCATCTTGGATCCACTACATCCTAACAGTGAGCACAGTGCTTTAATATAGAAATGGCAATATCTGCACTCAAACATCTCATAGGTGTAAATATTTGCAGAGTTAGCTTCATAAAAACCCCAGGCCTTGTATTAAAATACTACAGATGCTTTGTTTTATAATTTCAGAAACACAGCCTTTTTACTTACAACTACATACAGACAAAACCTTTCATTTTTTAACACAACTTCCAATACTTGGTGACATCTCTCCACATTTTAAAGTCTACCTCTCAAAACCTATATTAATAAACTTGCACCTCTACAAACAGCTTTTTACTCTCTAAACCTTTTAAAGACTAAATTTACCAACTGATACTTCCCAGCAAAGTTCATAAATTATATTTCTAATTACCTGAACTTAGAGCAGTTTCTTATATACAGCTGAAGGCACCAATATGGTGCTTTTACAAATTCAGTCTCTTCTGCTCAGCACAACTCCAACAGGCTTCCTTGTCCTACAAATGACCAAAAATAATCTTAGCTATTCTTGGTTTTGCACCCAATCACATCATTGCTTTTTTTCACCCATGCAATACTTATGGTAACTATTGGTTAGCTCTCTCCTTTTTTTTAACTTCCCCTATATAATCTGGCAAGGCTCTTGCAGGATTGTAAGTCACCTCATGGCAGGCCCAGTCATTTTCCATGTGGGTCTGGCAAGAGGCTTGCAGGATCATAAAACACCTCAAGGAAGGCTTTTTAATTTCCCCCTCAGGTCTTGCAAGCCTCTCGGGAGAACACACTTGTCCATGCAGCAAGCTTCTCTCCCTGAAGCTTGTGAGCCACTCTTGCAAGAGTCTTGCAGAATCGTTAACAAAATTGCAGGGAAATATTAGTATGTAGTACAGAGTATCCTCTCCACTGAGATCTAGTAGTTACATGACAGAGATGTATAGTAGGGTGTAGGTAGAGGCTGGCCTGTCCACACAGACCTCTGTCTCAAAATGACATGTTTATATAGTAGTGTGTATGGAAGGAATGGCCTCTCCAGTGAGACCCCTCTTGGATAATGGGTTTACCGAGTAGGGTGTGAGGAGAGACTGACCTCTTCCCTCAGACATCTATCTTATATGAAAGGTGTGTATAGTAGGGTGTCTGCATGGACTGCCTTCTCTTTCCACACCTCTTTCTCAGATAACAAGTGTACATAGTAAGGTATGTATAAGGGTTGCCATTTCCTTCCAGACTTCTCTCTCAGATGACCAATTTGCAAAGTAGGGTATACGGAGAAAGACTGCTTCTCCGCTAACTCCTCTCTCTCAGATGATGGGTGTACATATTAAGGTGTGTACATGTACCGGCCTCTTCTGTCAGACCTCTGACTCACATGACAACTGTACATAGTAGGGTATACAATGACTACCTCTCCAGTCAGACCTCTCTCTTTGATGATGGGTGTGCATATTAGGGTATGGACATAGACCGACCTCTCCTATCAGACCTCTCTCTCAGATGACAGGTGTGCATAGTAGGTCGTCTGGATGGACCAGCCTTTCCTTTCAGACCTCTGTTTCAGATGATAGGTATACGTAGTGGTGTGTGGGGAGGTACAGGACTCCTCTATCAGACCTCTTTCTCAGATGACAGGTGTGCCAATTAGGGTCTGGCTACATGGACTGGCTTCTCTTGTCAGACCTCTCTCTCAGATGGCAGGTTAGCATAGTAAGGAGTCTGCATGGACTGGAATCCCCTTTCAGACCACTCTCCTAGATGATAGGTATGCTTAGAAGGGTGTGTGAAGAGTGACTGGCCTCTCTGCTGAGACCTCTCTCTCTGGAGACAGATGTAGTAGTGAGTGGAGAGGAACTGTCCTCCCTGCTATCACCCTCTCTCTGTTAGTTGGTGTGGATAGTAGGTTGCAGGAAGAGACTATATCCTACTCAAAACCCTTACAAATCCAATGGGCGTAAATAGTACACCCTGCCAAACACCATTTCAATTAATACTGCTTCCTACAATGGCAAGTGTGCATAGTACAGTCTATTCAAAGATTACCTACTCCTTTTTACTCTTCATGATCCCACGAGTCTCGCAAGATCATAACTTTTATTTGTTAAATAGGAATTAACCTTCTACTCATCACAGAACTCTTATCTTGTATACACATCCTCTCAAAAACAATGAGCACAATATCGAGTGTATTCAGAACTCATCTACACCTTTTTATTTTCACTATCCCGCAAGAGCCTCTCACGATCATAAAAATTAGTTAAAAATAATACACATCTATTTTCTTCACAGTAGTTATTCCGTAGACACCTCCTGTTTAAATCCAGATGTACAGCATGCATTTTTGTTGCCTCTTTATATAGCTTTTATTATTTCACTTCCCCAACATCTTGAATTTTTCAAAATAAACAGTAATGGCTGCCATTCCATTTCTAACATTCCAACAGCCAGCCAATCAGAGTGTTCACCTTTGTGAGGCTCATAGGAAAAACAGGCCTCTTGACCAAAGATAGGGGTCCATTTTTAAATGTGCGCTCCTGCAGGACCATAGCGGGACATTTGTGTGCATGACTGTCCAAATATACAATTACTTTTTACCCTTAATTTCTTAAAACCTACTGAATGAACATACACCAAAACCACAAAAAGCACAATTTGCAGACAAAGATCTAGCTTCCTTCTGAATTGTGTGTGATTTCGCTCAGTAGGTTTTTGCTGTAGCTGTTTTTAAAGAAATCCATGGAAAATGCATGTGGATTTTACTTTTTGGGAATCCCCTTTTTTTCCAGACCTCGCTTCACAGATCATTCAAAAACTTTCCAGGAAGCAGCTGAGGTGGATGAACATTATTCCTTATCTCAAGGAACAATAACTCATGCCCTCAGATAACTATAAGTTGTGCCCCCCCATGCACAGTTTTCTCATCAATAGTTTTATTGCAAATGTTGTGATGATATCATCAATGATGTCATAGAAGATGTCATGACTGATGTAATGTGTGGGGAAATTAGCAGTGCATGGTGAAGGCAGTGGAGAGTGTTGGTTTGCGTTTCAGTTTCTATTGCTTTTATAAGTGCCCCATCACATAGAGACAAACTTGTACGCAGTCATTTAAAGACAGACAATATGATACATGGCTGAGTAATCCCCAAAAAAGCTCCAGGATATTTTATACACGCAAAGCATGCACAGTTGCAGAAACATAATATCTGTCAAGGATTATAACAGAGCACAGATTTTCGTTAATCAGAAAACTGATTGGGAAACCACGCATGTAGTATATGTCCTTGAATGCAGGGAGAACAATATGCATCTTACAAAAAGGCATTTTTGGAACACATCTGGCACCCACATCGACGAAGTCCTTCAGTCTGCACAGGTGTGTATCTAAATATATATATATGTGTATATATTTTTATATATATATATATATATATATATATATATGTATATATATGTATATATATATATATATATATATATGTATATATATATATATATATATATATATATGTGTGTGTATATATATATATATATATATATGTATATATATATATATATATATATATATGTATATATATATATATATATATATATATATATATGTGTGTGTATATATATATATATATATATATATATATATATATGTCCAAAAATGCTCATCACAGTCTTTGAAGAAGTACACAACCTCAGCAACGTATAACACTGTGTTGTTATTTAATCTCCATAATCGATTAGCACCATGAAACAACTTAACGCGTTTCGGCTTCCTAAGCCTTGTTCCCAGGTCTTCATGCATTTCAGCCTCCTGTGCCTTATTCATGAGTAACTCTTCCACATGATTGCTTATCAGATTCAAACCTTCATTCAGTTACTAAAATAAACAAAGGACCACTACCAAGAACAATAAATAAACATAAATATGTGGGAGCCATCTTGAAACATGCCCTCTTTCAAAATGTATGCATCTTTTTTTGCCTATTTGTTTCTGTTTACATACAGTTTTGCCAATTATTTCCCTATTATTCCTGTTGATATATAACTTTTAAATATTACTTATCATGATTTTATATTTCACTAAATTGCCTGCTTCACATTGCCCCAGTGGGCATATCAACAAGGATACATTATATCAAATCAAACATTCAGCCTCAGTGGGCTAATTCAACATGCCCTCACATCTGAGTCAAATATCATCAATTATCCATATTATTCCCATTTGTCTTAAATTATTCAATAGTGCTGTCATGATTTCACACACTGTATACCTCATCATTATATGTACTTCTAAGTATTCAGCCCCAGGTTGTGTACTTCTTCAAAGACTGTGAAGAGCGTTTGTGGACATTTATAATATGGGAGCCTGACCCAGACACAAAACGCTATTGTGGGAACTCATCAGACTCAGGAAACGGAGTAAATTCATAGATATATAGATTACCTAGTGGCAGTCGCCACTAGGTAGTTATAAATAGATGATTAGGACCATGTTTTTATAGTAAAAGTGTTTTTTGAGTTGCCTAACTTAGTATATCTTTGGCACCGTTTGACACATCTTTTTTTTAAAAGTGTGCTGTGATTATTTTTGCGCATGGAAAGTTTTGTGGTGATCCATCAACCGGGGGCTGAGAAAAATGGGGGAGTAAAATGTTCTATTTCCCATGGTAAGTCCCCTACAACCTTTAGACATGACTACAGCCCGAACCACTAGACAGATTTACAGCAAAACTGGCAGAAAGTTAGCTTTCGGTAGAGCAAATTATGCTTTTTCTTATTTGGCATAAATCCATTCAGTAGTTTTGAAGATATTAAAGGGAAAATAAATGTGTATATCTAGGGCCCCTGATCTATCAAAGATTAAGAGCTCGTGCAGGGAAATGCACAGTCCCAGAATTTCCCAGAACAACACAAAAAAAGGAAAAGGGCCAGGGTAGAGACACCCGGATCCCTTACCTCTGGTGCTGGCGTCCCAGAGGGACCCCATCAGCGCAAGAAAGCACATAAAAAAACAAGCGCAGACTCAAAATGCAGTTTGGGAATTAAACCTGACGCACATGAATTGATAGCCTAAGTGTTTATTTTAAGTTTGGATATCTTAGCTGCACAATTCCTTAAGGAATAACACTTAACTCGGCTAAACAACAGCCACAGAATGTGCTGATTCATGCCTAATTTCATGCTCAGCTGAGATACCAGCAGAGCAGCCTGTCGTCTCCGGCGCCACTAGTGTTCAATGGTTAATCTACAGCTCACATTACCGCTCAGGAATGGCGGCCATTCTAGGAAGACCCTGAACAGAACTAAAGAAAACATGCACGGTCTAGAAACCGTGCGCTGAAGGGCATGCATTGGTAACCATGGTCTTTCAATGTCCAGGTAACACAGTAATAAACCAGAGGTTTAACGTTTTGTAGAAGTCACTAGAACAATCTAGCTATATTATATATATATATATATATATATATATATATATATATATATATATATATATATATATATATATATTAGTAGCTATAATAGACATTTTACACATGTTCTTTTACAGATACATTGGTTTTTAGCCAAATTGTAAAATGTATAGTAACAAGAGGTAGGAGTGTGTGCAAGCTTTGCTTGGAATGGTCAAGCCTCGTTTGTGCATTGTATTGAAGATTATCTCAGTGCCATGGGTGCCTTGGCACACTGGTGCTATGGAGTTTCTGCTTTGTTTAAAGAGCAAGTGTAACGTTCGATTGGGGGTGGGGCGAAGATTCATGTGTGGTGCACCCTGCTGTCTTTCGCCTGGTGATAGTGAGGTGGGGGATGCTGTAGGCACAGCTGTAGAGTTGGGTGATCCATTAGGTAAGTGACTCAAGTTAGGGCACAATTGGTATAGGGAGTGGTGTTGTTTCGCTAGTGGCTCATTCAGAGTAACACCACTGCAGATTCAGGTATGGAGGTAGTGTTTTCGAGAACTAAGACAGGGGCCAGGCTACACGGCCAAGGATTAACTGTATGCTGAGAGAATGGCTGTGCCATTCCTGTGGGAAAGCAGGCTAATAGAGAGAAACACACACCTCTTCATAAACAGAGACCTGGCTACAGAATGGCATAATTTTACTGTAAAGTGTTTCCTCCGGTGTCCAATTGTCCCAGAGTGGGTGGTTTGTTTCTGCCTTTGCTCATGTTTGTACTATTTGTCAAAAACGAAAACACCCACTGATGAATGGTGGGATTTTTAAGCTTTGACAAGATGCATGGGAGTCTTATGCACATATTATTTAGGAGGCCATCTGTTTTTAGGAAGCCTGAATATTTTAGGTAAATGTAGCTTCATTTCCCAAGTTTCAGGCTGGTATTACTAGTTCATGATCAATACGCCATCAGCTGAAAACATGATAGAATCATTTCCATAATTCATTTTAAGATGACCAGTCCCACTAACTGAGTTTTTTATACTTTGAGCATAAAGTAGTATGCCTTCTTGACCAGAGAATGGTGAAGCTCCACATGAAAACAGTGCCATCAATGCTCTCATGTAGCCCTACCACATGTAACTCAAGCCCACTGACCTTAAACACAGGTGAAGTCCAGCAGAAGGCTCCCATCTTCCCCTCACCAAAATGTAGTACAGACATGCCCCCATACACTGGTCTGTAGCCCTTCATCCATAGAGCAAGCAATGTTCCATGTCATACCCCAGGCACCCACCTACAGCACAGGTGGAACCTCCACCCCTAGGATGACCAGACACCCCAGAGCAGTTCCAGTTCTAACAATAGAACCCTGCAAATTCCAGTGTGCCAGAATGTCTTTGTTTTCTATGTTGGTGAGCACTGTCAATTACGTCATTGTGTGTACCTCAATCCAAAACTGTAGTCCTACATTTGTGTTTATGGAATGTCCCAGTTTCAATGTTTAAAATCTGGACAGCCTATTCACACCACACACCTGCCACCTTCCCACAGATTCCCATAGTCCTGGGTGTAACCCCTGCCTCGCTCCTCATACACACCTTGAGGTAACCCCTGGCACACACCCACAGCTCTATTGAATCTCCATGCCACACACCCAAAATCAGTCTCTCAGGGTCTCACACTTTCCAAGGCAACCCCTGCCACTCAGCAAAAACCGAGGCCATGCCTCATGTTACCCAATGTATACCTGCTGCCACACACACCATGGTTGCCCCTGCTACACACCCATAGTACAGGTTAATATATATGCCCCTTCCTGAGACACGAGGCAACCCCTGTGTCCCTCACCCCTTGCACAGGTCAAGGTCAACACCAGGCATGTAGTGTACACAACCCTACCTGACTGGGGGAGGCAGGGAGCACAATGTCCTCCTTTCCAGAGCAGAGTGCTGCTTCAGCGCCATTGGTGAAAAAGTATGAATGCTCAACCATAACACATGTTTCTCTCTCATCATCCAGGTGTGTTCAAAGATGTTTAGATGTGTTTGCCAGCTCCATTTTCAACCATGGCACCCCAGATGGACATAATTCAAAATGTTAAGGTCATGCTTTCTAGCTGTCTAATATAATAACTTTACATTAAAAAAAACAAGAGAAATTCAATGAAAAAGCCAAAGGTGACAGGGATGTCATAGTTAGGTTCTGAATTTGCTCTACAAAACCATAGAAATCCAGCAGTCATAGTTAGAGTTCTTTCAAGTAACTATTGCGCACATCCTAAGGTAACTATAACTCATGCCCTCGCCATGCACTGCTAATTACGGCAGATATTACAGCACTCATGACAACTGCTATAACATCATTAAAAATATAAATGAAACATTAGCACTCAAATTATTGAAGAACAGACTGGGCATTCGGAGGGGCGTGAGTTATAATTACCTTAGGACGCAAGTTATAGTTACTTGAAAGACCTCTAAAAGGCGGGTCAAAAAACATGCATTTCCCATGTTAATTCCCATAGGAGTTTCAAACAAGACTACTGTCCGAGCCGCTTGGAGGAATTACATGAAATTTGGCAGGAAGGTAGGTTTGGCTTTTGTATACTTTATGTAAAACTGTTCTGTAGTTTTCAAGAAATTATAGGGAAAATAGATTTGCATATCAAGGGCCATGGATGAGTCATGGTGTATTTGAGATGATTGCAGCATATTCCTGAATGCACTTCCCACCAGGAATGCTGTGATTGGCTGGCATCAACTATCCAGAAAGGTGCGGCCGTCATTTCAGGTAATGAGACACGGCTCCCGGGGCTGTAAAATAAAATGAGATGTGGCATAAGGCGTCAGGGTGGAGGTACTCTGACCCCAGGAATGTGATATAGGGGTCTTTAAGACTCAAAGTATGCCTTAAAATTTTTTTTCATGCTACGCGATATCACCATGCTCACTGTAGCCCCCCTGTGTAAAGTCACAAGAAATTCACAAAAACAAAATGCATTCAGATAGTCATTCATACTAATTCACTCACTCATGCACCTATTTGCAGACCCACTTAGACTCTAATGCACCCACTTACAGACCCACTAAGGCACTCATGCACCCACTCACAGACCAATTGAGACACTGATGCACCCACTCACAGACCACCACATTGACCCACGCCCACTCACAAACTCACTTAGATACAATCAAACCCACTCACAGACACACTCAGACACTGACACACACACTCAAAGACCCACTCAGACACTGATGCACCCACTCACAGACCCACAGAGACACTGTTGAACCCACTCATAGACCAATCAGACAACAATACCCCCACTCACAGACCCACTGAGACAAGGAGACACTTCCTCACAGAACCACTTAGACACTACTGAACCCACTCACAAAGCCAATCAGACACTGATGCTCCCACTCACAGACCCATTAAGACACTGATGCACCCACTCACAGACCCACTCAAACACTATTGAACCCACTCACAGACCCAATCAGACACTGATGCACCCACTCAGTCACTGATATACCGACTTGCAGACCCACTTAGACTCTCATGAACCAGTCACAGACCCACTGAGACACTTATACACCTACTCAGAGACATACTCTGATCCTAATTCACCAAGTCACAGACCCATTGAGACACTCATATACCTACTCACAGACCCACTTATATCCTAACACACCAAGTAACAGACCCAGTCAGACCCTCATGCACCAAGTCACAGACCGGGTCAGACCCTCATGCACCTACTCACAGACCCACTCAGACCCTCATTCACCCACTCACAGAACCACTTAGGCACTGACACACCCACTCACAGACCTACAGAGACACTCACAAACACTCCCAGACCCACTCAGACACTATTGACCCACTCACAGACGCACTCAGTCCCTAACACACCAAGTCATAGACCACTGAGGCACTCATACACCTACTCACAGACTCACTCAGATCCTAACACACCAAGTCACAGACCAAGTCAGACCTTATGCACCCAGCCATATATCCACTAAGACACTAATGCATCCACTCACAAACCCATTCAGACTCTCATGTACCCACTCACAGACCCATTCAGAAACTATTGAACTCACTCACAGACCCACTCAGACACTGTAAAACCCACTCACAAACCCACTCAGACACTGATGCACCCACTCACAGACCCACAGTGTTACTCATACACCCACTCACAGAACCATTCAGACACTATTGAACCCACTCACAGACCCACTCAGACACTGATGCACTCACTCACATGCGTAGAGGCACTGACACACCCATTTACAGACCTACTCAGACTCTATTGCACCCACTCACAGACCCTGTCAGACACTGATACACCCACCCTCTCTCAGAATCACTCCAGCTCTTATATACGTGGTCACGACAAACTAAGAGAGTCATATATGTGTTTTTTGAGATATTTACAAAGTGTTGTCCATTGTGTGATGTAAAAGAAAATGTTATATATATAGCTATGAATTTTAAATGGGCTGGTGTCTATTGAATGCTTGCTTTTGTTTTGCATGGTTGCAGCTATGTTGCAAAGATTGCCACATTGTCGCAAATATTTTGTATTTGAAAAAAATATATATTATAATTAACAAAATTTATAAAAATTTCGGGCAAGAAGGTGGCCCTCAGAAGAGCCTTTCTGTTCATTGTAGGTATGTGACAGCCAAATGTAAGACTGCATCGTTTCAAGTTGGAAAGGAACACCCGGTTGCCTTTGTCTGTGAAGTGGACACCATCACAGCTATAGATACCATCCATGCTATAGTGTAGGTTGTTGTTGTGCACACAGCCCATGTTATGGTCTCTGAGGGATGCTGAAACGGTTTTAATAACATGTTTCCTGGCTTGGTCAATCTGAGGACAGAACAGAATTTACCACTTCCATTTCTGCCATTTCACATCAAGACTGAGTGAGGGAAAAGTGACATCAGTTGTGCAAAGGTATCCATCATTAGGATTTCCAGTCCTACCACAGTCAGTGTGCCCACATCATTACCACCACAGCACACAATCATGAGGTCAGGGCTTGGCAATCTCTAATGCAACAATTGTTGCCACTTTAATCCTCTCTGGCCAATCCAATTAATATCCATATTAGCCAAACCCCATTCCCTGTCAATGCTACTCTTCCTAGCAGCCTCCCTAGCCCAAAAACACAGCTGTGTCCAGCAATCCACACTCTAACCATGTTGAAGTGAACGAGCAGTAGCAGAAAGTAAAATGCTGTTGTGAATAATCTCTTATTTAAAATGGAAGACATTTAAAATGAAGGTCTGCTTCAGGTTTTTTTAAAAATGATTGGATGCTGTGAATATGCTAGTGAATAAAATTAGGTTGCTACTTGAAAGGATTATTAAGTTGGTCTATGATTGGGTCTGGTGAAAATAAAAAATTGTAATACAGACTTGGGAATGCTTTTCAATCTATACAGTAAAAGACACCTGCTGCACATCATTTTGTAACTAATATGTACTGTCTAGAATGTTCTGGTTGTAGTGGGTTGCTATGGAGACTGTGCTGAGAGTGTATTTGGGAAGGGTGCTGAAGACAGAGTTCTGTTTTTGTAGAAATTAAAGGTGGCTGCACTCATTATTGCTTAGTAAGTTTTTAATACCCTAGTGAGGGATTGCTAATAAAGTGCGCTGACTCTTAAAGTCTTAAAAATATGAAGCTACATATCTCTTTGGACATCCATTTTTTTTTGCAAATTCACCATGTTCATCACAGTTAAAATGCAAATATGGAGAAAAAGTCCACCATATTAGTCTTCTTTATAAAATTATGTGAAAGAATTAACACATACTAACCTTTCAGAACTGGAGTTACAAAAGTAAAATATAAAGGGTGTTAGAAATGGGGTCTTTGGTTGGCAGTCACGTTACCCCCTGTCCAAGCAGGGACCCTCACTCTAGTCAGGGTAAAGGAGAATCACCCTCAGTTAACCAGCGCTCACCCCCTTGGTAGCTTGGCACTAGCAGGCAGGCTTAACTTCAGAAGCAATGAGTAAAGTATTTGTACCAGCACACACAGTAACTCAGGGAAAACACTACAAAATGACATAACACAGCTTTAGAAAAATAGATAATATTTATCAAAACAAAACAAGACCAAAACGATAAAAATCCAACATACAAGATATGAATTTTAAAAGGAATAAGAGTCTTAATCCTTAGAAAACAGTGAGAATGCTGTTATTGCACAGAAATGCCTGGATAACATCAAAATAAAGCCGCAGGGAGAGTGTACATCGAAAAAGGCTAGCGATGCGTTGATTTGTCATCCGCAAGCGACAACTTACTTTGTTCCTCCTTTGGTCGGGTCGACGTGCATCGTTTCATCTCTCCCACAAAAGAGCGATGCATTGATCCGGACGGGCACCTCGGGCCAGCAGGCTTTGTGTTGAAGTTCCGTGCCCAGCACAGGGTCAAGAAACCGCACTGCGGGGCGCTTGCTTTGTTAACAGCAACCGCTGTGGGCATTGCATGTCGTTTCTCTGGCCACGTTGCGTCGATTTTCCAGCTGTGATGCAGGTGGAGCACCGATTTTAGCCGCAAGGCTGGTGGCGCATCGTTTATCAGCGGCGAGGCGGGTGGTGCGTCAAAGGTTTCCCAGCAATGCGGTCTTTGCGTGGATTTCTGTCCTTTTCCACCAGCTGCAACTTTCATGGGCCCAGAGACAGGTTAGGGCACCACTTGGCAGGCAGGACTCACAGCAGAAAGCCCATGTGCTGGCAGAGAGAAGTCTTTGTTGTCCCTGAGACTTCAACAACAGGAGGCAAGCTCAGTCCAAGCCGTTGGAGATTGTTCTCTAGCAGGAATGCACAACAAAGTCCAGTCTTTGTCCCCTTTTACAGACAGAAGAAACAACTGCAGGATAGCCCAACAAAGCACAGTCACAGACAGGAGTAGCACTTCTCCTCAGCTCTTCAGCTCTTCTCCTTGGCAGACGTTCCTGTTGATTCCAGAAGTGATCTGATTTTCAGGGGGTTTGGGTGCTCTTCTTGTACCCCTTTCTGCCTTTGAAGTAGGCCTACTTCAAAGAGAAGTCTCTGTTGTTTTCCAGATCCTGCCTTGCCCAGGCAGGGCCCCACACACATACCAGGGGTTGCAGACTATATTGTGTGAGGGCAGGTACAGCCCTTTACAGTGTAAGTGACCACTCCTCCCCCCCTCAGCCCAGATGGTCCATCAGGATATGGAGACTACACCCCAGCTCCCTTTGTGTCACTGTCTAGAGGAGAGGTGCAAACAACCCAACTGTCAAACTGACCCAGACAGGGAATCCACAAACAAGCAGAGTCACAGAATGGTTTAAGCAAGAAAATGCCTACTTTCTAAAAGTGGCATTTTCAAACACGCAATCCAAAAATAAAAACTTTACTAAAATATGTATTTTAAATTGTGAGTTCAGAGATCCTAAACTCCAAATTTCTATCTGCTCCCAAAGTGAATATGCACCTTAATAATATTTAAGGCAGCCCCCATGTTAACCCATGAGAGAGATTGGCCTTACAACAGTGAAAATCAAATTTGGCAGTATCTCACTGTCAGGACATGTAAAACACAAAAGTACAAGTCCCACCTTTTACATACACTGCAAGAGCGTATGAAATGAATAGAAAATTATTGAAATTACCTGGGATGATCTATGACTGGTAGTGTGAGTTATTTTATATATTTATGAATAGGTGACTAAGATGCAGTTTGTGTGAAATGCAGACGAGGTGTGGAAGAAGTTAGTTCACAAACTGTTGCCATGGAACCACATACTCTACATGTGCTGCTTTATTGCATTCTCTATTACTTAGCAATATATTAGAAGATGTATATGTTTTACATGTCTACATATGATGTGTTGCTCACAAAGAAAGTTTTTCTTTGATTTGAATTCTGGGACTCGTAGTCCTATTTATTCCATTTAAAAGAGGACTACAAGAGTCAGCATAGAAAGAGAAAAACATGCACTATGGGTGTATATGGAGCATTACCTTGTGAAAGTTGACAGTTGTGTATTAAGGTCTATTTAGGGTAGCTGTTGGTGAATTGTAATGCATGTTTTTATGTGCTCAGATGATGAGATATGTTGTTTAAACTAATAAGGAATCAGATGTGTAGAAAGAGACTGCTAGGCATAGTTAAACATGTATGGCCAGATGTAGTAAAACATGACACTGAGCAGTGCTGGGCCAAATTTGGTAGCTTCACACACTGTCATTTTCAAAATGCATGCTCTGTATATACTAGATGCTCTGTGTATACTAGAATACGGTGCACCCCTGTGTTTCGCCCCCTGCGTCAATGCTAAATTTGCTGCCATGCGCCAACGTAGCCACCCTTGAGCCATAGTGCAAGGATGGCTGTGTTGAGGCGGGATTGTTTTTGTGCACAACAACAATCTTAAATGATGATTTGCTCTTTTTATGTGTGTTGCAGACTGCAGCACACATAGAAAGAGAAAAAACAAGGAGAAATTAAAGTATTTCTCCTCTTTGTGCCACTCTAACGCCACCCTTGGGGTGGAGATAGATTTTTGCGTTGTCTCAGGTTTACGAAAACTCATAAATCTGAGGCAGCATCAAAATACAATTGGTGTTGCTGTGGCACGCTCACAGCAACACCCGATGCACGCCTTTTCCAGGCAAAGTGCTGCATGTGAAGGGGCCGTGTTTACAAGGTGGCATTAAGCCACAAAAAGTGGCTTAAGGCCACCTTGGAAATACAGTGCAGGGCTTTGCGCCACCAGACCATCACAAAAAGTTACACTCTGGTGGCGATAGGGCCTTTTAAATCTGGCCTGCAGTGTTTAAACATGGGTCAGGTCTACTAGTGCAGACTGTGTCTGCGCACTCACACTGCTAGCTTTTCATGGCATGTACAAGCTCTTTTTCAACTGCCAAACCCATGTTTTGGTAGACATGACTAATTTCTGAGATATGGTGTACGTATGTTATACAGTACAGTGGTTTCTGCTAAAATGAGAGATGGCCTTTTGAGTTGAATAACTTGGTCATGTACTTATAGTCCTCTGAGCTAAGCACTACATAGAGTATACCACTTATAAAGGAACAGATATACATGTTTCCAAAAAATGCGTCCTCTGTGTCATCCAGTCAGAGGGTAACAGACATTTCTACATTCACTCACATACTCAAAAAGTACTTGTGCATGTAGCACTAACAATTGCAATCAGAGACACATCCACATACCCCTGTATTCTTTGACACAGACAGTGTGGAATTTGTTCAGGTACTTACATACCCATTTAGAAACCTACAAGATCATCCATATATAGGGCAAGTACTTTTTTAATTATGATTTGTTATAGTTTAGAAAATGTTCTGTTTTGTGCATAATTACATACCATAGGAATCAATGAGAAAATCTTTAAAACTGCATATTGAGTCAGGCAATGCTCTCAGAAGTATCTCCTATTTTTAGGTTGAGGTTGTTGAGATGTCCTGTGGGCTACCTGGAGAAGTTTTGGTGGTTTGTGGGTTCATGCGAAAGCAGCGGCTCAAAGTCCTGAGGCTGATACACAACGGAGAGGGATTATACTTGGAATCACACTGCACAGATGGACTTAAAGGTACGGCCATTGGGTTCTCTTGCTGGGTGGAGGTCACAAGCGGTTAGTGACCCCTAAAGCACAGCTGATTTGTCAATGCAGGGGCCAGGGAGGCCCGGTGCAGTGAAGATAGGTCAGCCAAGAGTGGTACTCCTTAGAGTCCTTGGAGCCAGGAGCAGGTCACTTGGAGGGTGGATTGCAGGTCAGCAGGTCCACTCTGGGAGGTGATTTTTGAGCATCCTGAAGTCACTTGACAGGTGCTTGCTTCTGGGCTTTTGAGAGTTCAGAGTGAACTTTGCTTCTGGGTATCCTCTGTTGGGTGTCCAGTATCCCAGGTAAAATATGTCTGAGACGATGAAAGTCCCAGTGCCTCCAAGAGTAGCACACTAACAGGATTTGACCTTTGGGATGTTCTTGGTAATTTTCAGAAGGCTGGATGTGCTCTAGGGTTTTATAAAGTCCTTCATATTTCCAGTCAACACCTCAGCAATGATTGTTGAGTCCTTGGAGCAGCAGGCAGAGTTTTGCACCTTCTTCTTTGTGCACCAGCACATCTGTTCCTACGCCTTGGGTCTCCTTTGTTCCTGGAATTCATCTGTCCATCAAATCTGAGATGTTGGTCAAGGGATACCCACTACATACTACATTTACGGGGCATTAGGGGGAGTACCTGGTAGTGGCCAATGGGCCACTTACCTCAGGGTGACTACACCCACTAAGGGGGTCATTACGACCCTGGCGGATGGCGGAGAACTGGCGGTAAGACCGCCAACAGGCTGGCGGTCTTACGTTGGGGAATTATGACCATGGCGGTTACCGCAATGGTCATCCGCCGGTTCTCTGTTCCGCCCTCCAGGGCGGAGACGACCGCCGTGCTGGAGACCTGGGTCTCTCCAGCCCGGCGGCCGTCACTATACCGCCAGCAGTATTTGGACCCGGCTTACCGCCGTGGATTTCCAGCGGTTTGAACCGCCATGAAATCCATTGCGGTAAGCACTATCAGTGCCAGGGAATTCTTTCCCTGGCACTGATAGGGGTCTCCCCCACCCCCTATCCCCACCCCGACTCCCTCCCCTACACCCCCCACCACCCCTGCCACCCCCCAAAGGTGGCAGGGCACCCCTCCCCACCCCGACCCCCAACATCACATAACTCACACACACCCGACACGCATGCAGGCACCACCAACACACACACGCACACACCCCGACATACATGCCAACATCCACACACACAGTCAGACACGCACACCCACATTCAAACATACACGCACACATCCATACAGACATACCCACAGACATACATGCATTCATTCCCATACACACAACACCCCCACAAGCATACACGCACTCACACACCCCCTCTACATACACACACGCACACCCCCATGCACGCACACAACACCCAACACCCAACACCCCCCCACCCCCTCCCCTAACGGACAATCGACTTACCTGTTCAGTCAATCCTCCGGGAGGGGACGGGAGCCATGGGGGCAGCTCCGCCGACACCACACCACCAACAGGACACCGCCACGGCGAATCACAGGACTTGATTCACTGGGCGGTGTTCTGTTGGCGTGGCGGTGGAGGTGGAGCAACCTCCACTTCCCCGCCTCCCACCAGTATGGCTGTTGGCGGCTCTCCGTCCGTAAAGGGACGGAGAGCTGCCAACGGTCATAATAGGCCGAGCGGCAAACCGCCTGCACAGGCGGTCTTCCGCACGGCGGTCCCTCGGCGGTCTTGAAAAAAGACCGCTGAGGTCGTAATGACCCCATAAGTGTCCACTTCCTGTGGGTGGGGGTCACATCCCTAACCCTGATGGGCCATTTTCCTGCCATCCAAGATGCAGGAAAATGTTTCGGAGTGGTCACCTTGCCTGTCACACCTGAGGGATGGGGCAGGTTGGGGATGTATACTCCTCCTATCCTTGCTTATCTTCTGCTTATAAAAGCAACAGGCTGGTTTTCTCACCAGTTTTTCCACCTAAAGCGGAGGAAAAACCTTTGGGCAGCCATCTGCTACTAGTAGCACATGTGGGGGTCAAATTTCAAAGGCAGTAAAGCCTTTGAATCTGACAGCTGGTGCAGGGTGCCTACCTGGGGGAGGAGGTGTAACACCTCCATCCATGACAGACTTTGTGTTCTGACTCGTGAGAGCACAGGCTCTCACTCCAGAAGTCCAGGAACATGTCTGGTGGTGGCAGGCCGGTTAAGTCCAGTCAGAAACCATGCCAGGGCTGTTAGGTTTCGCATGGGACATGCCTAAGTTGCCTTTAAGTTGGGTACATTTTATAATAAATCCAACACTGGCATCAGTGTGGGTTTATTATTCTGAGTTGTTTGATACCAAATAACCCAGAGTTCAGAGAGGCCATATTTTAGCTGGGGAACTCGTAATGACCAGTGTCCAGCTCATGCATTTTCTATGGCTCCCCTGTACACTTACTATGTCTTAAGGTTTAGTAAAGACACAGTAGGGGCATATTTGCTCATGCACACATATGACCTCTCATGCATTATAGTGCACCCTGCTTTAGGGCTGTAAGGACTGCCAGGTGATGAAACTCTGAGAGCAGCACAATTGGTTCTGCAGATCTGAGGGGCCCTTTTCTGTACCCATGCCCTGGGTACCAGAAGTGGCATTTACTAGGGACTTACAAAGATGGCTGAAGTGCCAAACATAGTACAGCTTTGGAGAAAGAGATATGGTCCTGGAAACCTGTTTAGCAGGAGCCCAGGACACTTAGGCCAGAATTTAAGAAAAGTGGCACTGCTTCTAATGCAGTACCACTTTTCTTGTGTCCCTTATCGCCCCCCTACCGTCACCATGTGTGTGCTATATTTAATATACAGTGCACCATGGCACAGGATATGTGCAATAGCATCAACATTTTTGTCGCTATTGCCCCTTTTGTACTGTGCAGGATTAGCACCAAAGTATTTGAGCTGATCATGCCGAGTACATAGGGGCCTATTGAAAACAATTGTATGCCCCCTTTTAACACCTTCTCTGTGCCGGTGTTGAAAATAGCAGCTAAAAATGGTGCAGTGTAATCTCCTAGATTTCACCGCACCATTTTTGTAGTCCCCCTTGTGGAGGAATCCCCCTTGCATACATTATCCCTGGTGCAGGCATAATGTGGAGCAAGGGGTTACAAAGTAGTGCAATGCCTGCATTGCGCCACTTTGTAAATATGGCACTGTGAATTTAGCCTCGTTGGGCCACATTGGTGTCATAAAAAATGATGCTAATGTGGCACAGGGAGGCTCTAGGCCCTCTTAAATCTGAGTCTTACAGTTTGGCACCACAACATTTTCCAAACAAAAAGTTGGGGGGTACCATGTAAAAAAAAAAGCACTTTCTCAAAGTACTCCCCTCAAATGAAAAGGGATGAAAGTCCCCTTTCCCTGGGGAGTCTTCATTCTATAAGTGGGAGAACCTGGAAAGGTCAACTGGATTTGCATGGGCAGGCTCAGGTCTGTGTTCCACTTTAAAGTACATTCCCTGTAGTGATATGGACCACATAAGCAGCGTTTTTGGTTTTCAACTTTTATCTGTTGAAGCCACCTGAGAGGCCAGTGGCCTGCCTGAACTATGAAGTGAGAGTCATCAAAGTATGGATCAGCTTGTTCAAGCACCCAAACCATAGCAAAGGCTTCACTCTCAATAGCACTCCATTTTTGTTCTTTAGGGAGTAGTCTTCTGCTTATAAAAGCAACAGGCTGGTCATGCCCCTCATCACTGGTCTGGACTAGGACTGCTCCTATCCCAAGTTCTGGGGCATCTGTATGGACTATAAACTGCCTGGAGTATTCTGGAGCTTTCAGGACTGGGCAGAGCACATTGCATCCTTCAGATTGTCAAAAGACTTTTGACATCTCACTGTCCAGTTTATGTTTTTGTAGATTTTCTTAGAGGTAACTTCTGTGAGGTGGCCCACTATTGTGCCACTATTCTTCACAACCTCTTAAAGTACCCAGTCAAGCCAAGGAATGCCCTGACTTGAGTCTGGGTGGTTGGAGCTTCCCATGTCAGAATTGTCTGGATCTTGGGATGGAGTGGTTGAACTTGGCCTCAATCTACCAGGTGGCCCATGTATACAACCTTTCCCTTCCCTATCTGCCACTTACTGGACTTGATAGTGAGGCCTGCCTTTTTTCAGGGCCTCAAGGATCTTTCCACAGTGGATCAGGTGATCCTGCCAGGTGGAGCTGTAGATAGCAATGTCATCTAGATAAACTACATTAAAGATTCCAACATAGCCAGGACTTGGTTCACCAACCTCTGGAAGGTGACAGGGGCATTCTTTGAACCAAAGGGTATTTCAGTTAACTATATGTGCTTGGGGTAGATATTTCTGATCTCTCCTTTGTTCCAGGGGTTAGGCCAATCTGCCAGTACCAAGATGTAAGATCAATGGTACGCAGGTGTTTGGCTGCACCTAATCTGTCTATGAGCTCATCAGCTCTTGGAATTGGATACGCTTCAGTTTTTGTTCCCTATAGCCCACACAGAACCTCATTTCATTTTTCTCTCCCTTGGAGTGTGGTTTAGGAATTAAAACTGTTGTGTAGCCATTTTAGTTATAGCTTCATACACGTTATTTTAGCAAACTAGGCCTGCCACTGTGCACTTTAACCTAGATATATTTTATTCAGCTTCGTTCATTATTTTAACAATAACCACATTTGTGGTCTTGTTTTATTTCTCTCTATCTAACTGTTCTTTGCCTAAGTCAGCACTGTGTTCTTATACAAGACATTTCTTTCACTCTGTGCTTTTCTCAAGGCTGCAGTAAGATAGGCTGGTAACGCTTTGTCTCTAGTGTTCATAAAAACATACACACTCTTACGTGAGGATCCTTTCTTGGAACATCAGTTGTTTTATTATAAAAACACTACTTTGAGCCATGTACGTTAGAGGGAGATTCCAGCCAGATGACCACGACTGTACTCTGCAGCTGCTTATGTAGACTACAGGCCACCTGCTCAGGTATGAGGGATGATGTCTTCCCAGGGGAACGAGAAGGGCAGAACTAGAGCTTAACATGTTGTGCTCTAATATAGACAAGGTAGGAATTATTTTAATGATTCTAGTGACAATATGGTAGTTTTATTGTTATGCTTTACTCTACTTGTTACAATTTTGATCCTGTCATGCTTCATCGTCCTAGTTATTGCTGTACTTGCCTTATTATCTATGATGCAGTTGCTTCATTAAAACCTTATTGAAATACATACTGCCCCTGATTGTCCTTGCATATGTGAGACTAATGTAGCTGAGAAAAACGGATGCGATCTGAGTGACCATGATTTCCCTAAGGAATCAATTGTGTCATGCACTCGGCTGCAAAATCATCTCTGCTCTTGGGTGGAGATGAGGCACTGCTAGTTACCCGGAGCAAGACCCGGATTACCCCGACACGTGTCACCTGTAGTGGGTTCAGACTCCGTTCCCCACAGCGCAAGTGATTCGGCTGCCCAAATCCAATAGTCTCATTAGACTAATGAGAGCCTACACGACAAAACTACTGGGCTGTCCCAGGGACTCTCAGATGGTTGAATGACACCCAAATCCAGCATCTTTTTTACTTCAACTTGGATATTTTCTTTGACGTGGTCTGACAGCCTACAAAGTTCGTTTTTGACAGACAAGCTGTCTCTATTGTCCACATCATTGGTACACCAGTTAGTCCTACCAGGGGTCAGCATACTAGTTGAGAACGTGCCTGCAATCTGTTTGCTTTTGCCCTGCGAGTGTGTCTGACAAGATCACACCATCCACAGATCCATCTTGTGGGTTGCTGGAGAGGAGATCAAGGAGAGGTTCACTCTCTTCCTCCTGTCCCTTCTTTGCAACCATGAGCATGGTCACATCAGCTCTATCAAAATAGGGCTTCAGGGGGTTGACATGTATTACCCTTTTGGGATTCTTACAATGTAGGAGGCTGGCCTGGTTTGTAGTCGTTACCTTGGGTACTTACACCTTATAACAGGTCCAGTTATCCCTTATTAATGAAGTAGTAGTGTTCTAGCAGCTTAGGTTGTTAGAGGTAGCTATGGCAGAGCAGCTTAGGCTGAACTAGGAGATATGCAAAGCTCATGCAATACCACCAATAGTTACACAGTACTTATTCATAAGTAAAGACAATACTCAGTGTTACCAAAAATAAAGGTATTTATTTGGGTGACACAGTACCAAAAATATCTTAGAGACAATACTCCTTCTGGGGGTAAGTATTATACACAATATATACACTAGACACCAAAATTAGACAAGTAAATAGTCATAGAACAATGCAAACAGTAGGAAATCCTATAGAACGCAATGGGAGAAAATAGGTCTACGGGCAACACAAACCATATACTAAAAAAGTGGAATGTGAATCACGAATTCCCCCCTAGACAAGTGTAGTGTGTGCAGAATCGGTGGGAGAGTAAAAATACAGTAAAGGTAAGTAAATTACCCCACTGCAGAGCCCAGAAAAGCAGGAGTAAAGTACTGCAAGTTTCCTTGGGACACACTACACCTCGTTTTTGGGATTTTGCAGCAGCCAACCAAGTCTGTAAAGAACAACTGCTGGATTATTGGACCTGAGGACCTGCAAAGGAAGGGGACCAAATCCAGAAGTCGAAAGAAGTTCCAGGAAGGACAGGAGCCCCTGCCAACCCGGAAGAGGGCACAAAAGAAGAGTCCCCCGTTAGTAGAAGACTGCAGAAATGCACCCTAGGAAGATTCCAGTGGGTTTCTGCATGATGCAAAACATGTCCCACGGCATGAAGATTGTTGCAGATGAGAATTCGTGTTGGAAGATGCCAACACGCCTTGGCTACGACAAAAGTGCGTTTTCATCAAAATGGCGCTGGATGGACTCAGGAGGGATCTGGGGGCCTCAACTCTGTGTGAGGAAGAAGAAGGGGCGCTCAGCACTTTAGAGAGCCCTCAGGATGCCAGCCAACACCCCCAGAAGCCACAGGATCTGGATTCAAAGGAGGTGCAAAATGCAGTTGATGCAGCACAACAAAAGAAGGTCCCATGCCACCGGAGAACAACTCAGCAAGTTGAGCATCACATGGTGGAGTGCTGGGGACCTGGGCCAGGCTGTGCATGAAGGAATTTTGCAAAGAGTGCACAGAGGCCTCAGGAAGCAAAGAAGACACAATACACAGGGGTACCATCGTTCTTGGAGAAGGCAAGGTCTTACCTCCTCCAAATTGCGTCAGCAGGACCTCAGGACAGTCTATGTTGAAGATGTCCACCATCTGTGTCCTTAAGAGCACGCTCGTTGCTGTGATAGGAGTCCCAATGTACCAGTCGTCACCTTGGAAGGTGCCTGCTTGGAGCAGGGGTGGCTCCGTCACTCCACGGGGATTTCTTTGGTCCTTCTGGTGCAGGATGAAGACAGGGAGACCCCAGAGCATGCACACCATGGAAACTGTTGCAGTTGCTGACATGGAGCTGAGGTTGCTGAAGAAAAGTGTCTCTTGTAGACACTTTGTTGCAGTTACAGCGTTTCTTGGAGCAGGCTGTGGTTGATCCGAGGTCAGAAGAGTCTGAATTTGTTGCAGAGGATTCCTGAAGGAAACTTGCAAGCAGAATCTGAAGAGAACCCACAGGAGAGACCCTAAATAGCCCTGAGAAGGGGCTTGGCTAACTTATCAGGTATGGACCTATCATGAGGGGTCTCTGACGTCACCTGCTGGCACTGGCCACTCAGAGCCCTCCAAAATGCCCCCACACCTTGCAAAGCAAGATGGCTGAAGTCTGGGACACACTGGAGGAGCTCTCGGCACCACCCCTGGGGTGGTGATGGACAGGGGAGCGGTCATTCCCTTTTCCTTTGCCCAGTTTCCCGCCAGAGCAGGGGAGAAGGGGTCCCTGAACCGGTGTAGACTGGATTATGCAAGGAGGGCAACATCTGTGTCCTTCAAAGCATTTCCAGACGCTTGGGAGCCTACCCCTCCCCAGCCTGAAACACCTATTTCCAAAGAGAGAGGGTGTAACACCCTGCTTCCAAAGGAAATGCTTTATTCTGCCTTCCTGGGATTGGGCTGCCCAGACCCCAGGAGGGCAGAAGCCTGTCTGTGAGGTGGCAGCAGCTGTAGCTGCAGTGCAAGCCTCAGAGAGCTGGTTTGGCAGTACTGGGGGTCCATGGTGGAGCCCCCAGGATGAATGGAATTGGCACCCCAATGCCATATTTGGAATATGGGGGCAATTCCATGATCTTAGACATGTTACATGGCCATATTCGGAGTCACCATTGTGAAGCTACATATAGGTATTGATCTATATGTAGTACACTTGTGTAATGGAGTACCCGCACTCACAAAGTCCAGGGAAATGGCCCTGAACTATGTGAGGGCAACTTTGCTAGTGCAAGGGTGCCCTCACACTTAGGCCCATATTTATACTTTTTGACGCACAACTGCGCCAACGCAGTTGTGCGTCAAAAAATTTACCGCCGGCTAACGCCATTCCAAAGCGCCATGCGGGCGCCTTATTTATTGAATGACGGTAGCCGGCGCTGCGGACTGGTGTGCGTAAAAAAAAATGACTCACACCAGGCAGCGCCGGCGTAGGGGAAAATGGAGGTTGGGCGTCAAAAAATGGGGCAAGTCAGGTCTGAGGCAAAATTCAGGCCTCAACCCGATTTGCGCCATTTTTTTGGATGCCCAACCTCCATTGACATGACTCCTGTCTTAGCAAAGACAGGAGTCATGCCCCCTTGCCCAATGGCCATGCCCAGGGGACTTATGTCCCCTGGGCATGGTCATTGGGCATAGTGGCATGTAGGGGGGCCCAAATCAGGCCCCCCATGCCACAAAAAAAAACGAAAAAAAATACTTACCCCAACTTACCTTTTCTTCCCTGGGATGGGTCCCTCCATCCTTGGGTGTCCTCCTGGGGTGGGCAAGGGTGGCAGGGGGTGTCCCTGGGTGCATGGGAGGGCACCTCTGGGCTCCTTCTGAGCCCACAGGTCCCTTAACGCCTGCCCTGACCCAGGCTTAAAGTCATTTTTTGGAAGGGAACGCCTACCTTGCATATAATTAATGCAAGGCTGTTTCCCCCTTCCAAAAATTGACGCACATGGTGGAACTTTGACGCCCGCGGGGTCGGACGTCAAAGTATAAATATGGGGCAGGGTTTGCGCCGATTGTGCGTCAAAATTTTTTACGCACATTCGGCGCAAACAGAGTATAAATATGCCCCTTAGTAACTTTACACCTAACCTTCAGCAAGTGAAGGTTAGACATATAGGTGACTTATAAGTTACTTAAGTGCCGGGAAAATGGCTGTGAAATAGTGTGCACACTATTTCACGCAGGCTGCAATGGCAGCCCTGTGTAATGATTTGTCTGAGCTCCCTATGGGTGGCAAAAGAAATGCTGCAGGCCACATGGATCTCCTGGAACGCCAATTCCCTGGGTACCTAGGTACCATGTACTAGGGACTTATAAGGGGGGTCCAGTGTTCCAATTGAAATTGGTAAATGAAGTCACTTACCTACAGTGACAAATTTAAAAGCAGAGAGAGCATAAGCACTGAGGTTCTGATTAGCAGAGCCTCAGTGACACAGTTAGGCATTACACAGGCATACACATCCCTTTAGGCAAAAACAGACATGGAAGTAAGACATTCCATCTCCTTCTGAGTTTTTCAGGGAGTTCTCCCATCATGCCTTTCAGTGTCTGGTTAAATCTTTCAACCAGCCCATTGGTCTGTGGATGGTATGGGGTGGTGAACTTATAAATCACTCCACGTTTGTGCCACAAATGTTTCAAGACAGGAAGTGTGAAGCCCTATCTGACACTACCTCTTTAGAAAAGCCAACCCTAGTAAGGAGGAGGATCTTGGTCACTGCAGCAGCAGTGATGGTCTTAAGAGGAGTGACTACAGGATAACTAGTGGCATGATCTGCTGTCACTAGGATATATATGTTTCCTGAAGCTGTTTGAATGGTCAAGGGGGCCAACAACATCAACCCCTACCCTTTCGAAGGACACCCCCACAACAGGTTGTAGGATTAAGAGGGTCTTCAGGTGGCCTCCTGCCTTGCCACTGACATGGCAGGAGACACAGAACTGGCAAACGTCCTTCACCTTCTGGAACATCCCAGGCCAGTAAAAGTGATTAACTAGCCTGCTCCAAGTTTTGTTTTGGTCTAAATGCCCAGCTAGGGGAATGTCATGGGCTAGAGAGAGAAGAAACTCTCTGTGCTGTTGGGGTACTACCACCCTCCTGGCTGCACCAGGCTTGAGGTCTCTGGCCTCAGTGTACATGAGTTTATCCTCCCAATAGACATTGTGGGTACCACTGACACTACCATTTTTTTCTTGTGCAGTTTGCGGCCCCAGGCTTTCAAGAGTGGGACAGGTTTTTTTGTCCCTGGGTCAGATCCTCCCTAGAGGGTCTCCCTGGTCCCAAGAGCTCTGGGTGGTAAGACCCAAACTCTGCAGGCTCAGTTTCCTCTGGAGCTAATAAGTCCTCTTCCTGGGAAGAGGGGTTCTGACTTTGAATATATGTAGAAGTTGGTCCCCAGGTCTTCTTGCCTTTTCTTTTGGAGAGTTGGTCCATTCTTCCAGGAGCCAACACCTCTTGTTCACTCTGGAGCTTGTTCTGTTCCCTGGTTTTGTTATAACCCCATTCTGGGATCCAAAGCATGGCTGCATGGATCCTCAGCTCTTCTTCAGCCCAGGGAGAACTCTCCAAATCAACGCTGAGTAGACAATCTACAGGGATGAATGGGGACACAGTCACTTCTTTCTGTCCATCTACTTTCCAGTCACAAGAAACCATTGCCATGGGATGGATCTTTGTGACATTGTCAGCATTGGTGACAGGATATGTTTTCCCTATCAGGAACTGATCTGAATCCACAGGTGCTGGGTCACCATGGTGACACTAGACCCTGTACCCCTCAAGGCTTCTACCTTAGTCCCATTAATTAAAGGGTGCTACCTGTATTTTTGCATGTTAGTAGGCCAGGCAGCACAGGATACATCTACCCCTTCTTCTGTGACTAATGTTGCCTCTGTGGGTTCACCGACATGGTCAGGTCACAACTGTGATCCCATCAAGAGATTTGCAATTGTATTTACTGCATGTGGACTAGAGGCAGTTTTCTTGTTTTTCAGCTAATGTCTCTAGTTTTGTGTCCATTGCTTTTGCAATCATGGCACCAAGCCTTGTTGGGATCAAAGTGTCTAGCTTTGTACCCACCCTTAGACTGTGGGGAGTCTCGGGGCCTACCCTCCTGAGCAGGTTTTTGGGGGCCTGCTGAAGACTCTGTGGTTTTGTTTTGGTTCCCATCTTTCCCTTGAGGGTGCTTTTTGGCCTCTTTCTTTTGGTCTCCCCACCAGTGGTAGTTTTGGTTTCCCTTTTCTTGACCCAGTGGTCTGCCTTCTTCCCCAATTCTAGAGGAGAAAATTGACCTAGGTCTACCATGAACTGATGTAGTTTCTCTTAGTAACAGTTACTTGAAAGATACTCATTCAAAATAAATTGTAAAGTTCATCAAAATCTTTTACCTTGTTACCTTCTAACTAGCCACCCAGCATTTTTACAGAAAAATCTGAAATGGTTCCCCGGACTGCCTCTGGGTTTTTCGAGTCTCCCTGAATTTTATTCTGTACTATTCAGCAGTAAGTTCAAAACCTCAATCAGGGTAGTTTTCATGAGGTCATAGGACTTAGCATCTGCCTCAATCAATGTTAGGGGTCTATCCCTGCATTTACCTGAGAACAGTTCCCACAATAGAGAGCCCTAATGTTTCATTTCTACTTCCCTGGCTATGCAGGCTCCCTCATAAGCAGAAAACCATTTGATAATATCATCACCTTATGTGTAAGGGGAACAACCCTTTTGGGGAGTTTTGGATAAAAGACTTCTCTTTCTCCCTTTTTATGTGTACGAGTCCTACGCCCAACTCACTTCTTTTAACTTCTATTTCCAAAAGTTTAACTTCTAAAGCCAGCCTTTTGATCAATCTTGCCAGAGCCAAATCCTCCTGTGAGGGGCTCCTACCTCGAAGACAGATGATCCTACCTCCTCCTCAGCTTCATTGGAGTTTACTTGATTTTCTGTTTCTGAGGTTTCACCCTCACCCACTGAGTGTTCAATCTCATATTCTGCCACAAGTCTCCTAAGAGTTTCTGTGATTGCATGAGCATCAGTTTGCATTTGGTATCCTTTGCAGAGAGCCTTTTGTCTGGGGTACTTCATTCCCATCCAAGGGGACAGGTCGAGCTCCTGAGTCTGGTCTAAATATATGCATCAGAAATGTTTTTCTCACTAAAGTTGGGACCTTTTTAACTTTTGGAAAAGCTTTTGAAAACGTTTGAAAACATTTTAAAAACCTAACTACAGTAACATCTCTTCAATTCTAATCACTGTTTTAGGGACCTAACCAGGACCCTAGCAATTAGTTTTAGAATTTTGGAAAATAGTCCAATTGAAAAATACAACTAGCCTAAAGAATATTTTTAGGGTTGTTTGTTTGATACCTAGGGCCAGATGTAGGTAAGTATTCTTTTGCGACTTGCAATTTGCGAGTCATAGCGACTCGCAAATTGCAACTCGCAAACGTGCATGCAGAAAGGTGTCTCAGACACCTTCTGCAACTCGCTATGGGGTCGCAAAGACCCACCTCATGAATATTAATGAGGTGGGTCGCAGTTTGCAACCCCATAGCGAGTCCATGCACTCACATGGATGGTGGCCTGCTGGAGACAGCAGACCACCATGTCCGTGACTGCTTTTTGAATAAAGCAGTTTTTTCTTTTCTTTTTGCAACCCGTTTTCCTTAAAGGAAAACGAGCTGCAAAAAGAAAAAAATCCTAAACCATTTGGTTTCGGTTCTTATTGACATTCACAAAGGGGAAGGGGTCCCATGGGGACCCCTTCCCTTTTGCGAATGAGTTACCATCCACTTCAAGTGGATGGTAATTGGGAGTTGGTTTGCGACCGCATTCGCGGTCGCAAAGCAACTCAGCATGGCGATGCGGTCGCAAATAGGAAGGGAACACCCCTTCCTATTTGCGAGTCGCAGTCTCAAATTGTGAGTCGGTATCGACTTTCAATTTGCGGTTGTGCATCGCGTTTGGCCTTTTGCACCTCGCAAACTGCATTTTTTGCCGTTTGCGAGGCGCAAAAGGCTTCCTACATCTGGCCCCTAGTGACAAAGTGCTATCTGCAAATGCAAAGTCTTGTATCCCACTGCTGATCCACCAAATGTAAGAGGCTGGCTCTCTATATAGTGGATGAAAATGGCTTGCACTGTGCAGAAAGTCCAAGCAACCCCACTTCGGTATCCAGAGGTAAAAAAGCAGACTACCTAATGCTCTGTTTTTGTGGTAGTGTGGGCGAGCAGCTAGGCTTATCTTAAAGATTTGCTAAGCATTTGTTGTACTCACAGTATCAATAAATGTAGGCACAGACTCGGAAGAATAACTCGAGACCAATTTACAAAAAATACTTCAGATTTTTATTAAAAAATTGAATATGAAGGTCATCCATATACGGAAAGTACTTTTTTAGTTATGATGTTTTAAAGTTTAGAAAATTATCTGCTTTTGTACGTAATTAAGCATCATGGGAATCAACTGGAAAAAAATTACAAATGCATAAAAATTCAGATAATGCTGTAACAAGTGTTACCTTCTATTTTTAGGTTGAGATCATTGAGATGACCTGTGGGCCAGCCAGAGAAGTTTGCGTGGCTCCCGTTTCAAGAAGAAGCAGTGGCTAAAAGTCTTGGAGCTGGTGCACACTTGAGATGGGGACTACTTGGAAACACATGGCACAGATGGACTTAAATGTAAGACCAGAGGGTCCCTTTGGAGGGTGAGGATTGCAACCGGTTAGGGACCCATAGAGCACAGCTGATTTTTTGATGTAGAGAGGCCGGATGCAGCACAGAGAGGTCAGCCAGGATTCGTGCATCTTGAAGTCCTTAAATTCAGGAGCAGGTCACTTTGAGAGTGGATTGCAGGTCAGCAGGGCCACTCTAGGGGGTGGTTCCTGGACGTTCTGAAGTCCCTCAATTGGTGCTTGGTTCTGAGCTTTTGAAAGTTTAGAGTGGACTTTGCTTCTTGGTGTCTGATGTTTAGGGTCCAGTACCCCGGGTAATAGTACATCTCATATCCTGAAAGTCCGAGTGCCCCCAATCTTGGTAAATTTTGCCTTTTGGGTCTGTTCCGTCAATTTTGGTCAGACTGCTTGGTCTGGTTCGTTGGTCAGCAGCTGATCGGTGAACTGGACTTCACTGGTTCCTTGCCTGCAGGGTGAGAGATAGCGATACCTTCACTCTGAGGAAGATTCTTGGTGATTTCAAGAAGGAAGGCTAGAGGTGCTCTCGGGGTTAGTAGATTCCTTTAGGTTTCCAGATGACACCTCAGCAGCAATTGTCTGCTCCTTAGAGTAGCAGGCAGGGTTGGGCAGGACTTCTGCTCTCGTGTCTCCTTTGTTCCTGGTCTTCTTCTGTCCATCAAATCTGATCTGTTGGTCTAGGGATGCCCACAAAATACTGCATTTAGGAGATGTTAAGTGGAGTATAGTGGCCAATGGGCCACCTACCTTAGGGTGGCTACACCCACTAAGGCCCATATTTATACTTTTTGACGCAAAACTGCGCCAAGGCAGTTTTGCGTCAAAAAAATTAGCGCCGGCTAACGCCATTCTGAAGTGCCATGCGGGCGCCGTATTTATTGAATGACGTTAGCCGGCGTTAGCCTCCGGCGCTGTCTGGTGTGCATTAAAAAA
The DNA here is from genome assembly GCF_031143425.1 of Pleurodeles waltl. Classification (NCBI taxonomy): domain Eukaryota; kingdom Metazoa; phylum Chordata; class Amphibia; order Caudata; family Salamandridae; genus Pleurodeles; species Pleurodeles waltl. The sequence goes on along the minus strand of NC_090444.1, from coordinate 1,107,116,718 downwards.
AACGACGTACACCAGGCAGCGCCGGCGTAGGGGGAAAATGGCGTATGGGCGTCCAGATATGGTGCAAGTCAGGCTGAGGCAAAAAAATCGCCACAACCCGATTTGCGCCATTTTTTTATGACGCCCATTCCCCATTGAAATGACTCCTGTCTTAGCAAAGACAGGAGTCATGCCCCCTTGCCCAATGGCCATGCCCAGGGGACTTCTGTCCCTGGGCATGGTCATTGGGCATAGTGGCATGTAGGGGGGCACAAATCAGGCCCCCCTATGCCACAAAAAAAAATAAAAAAATACCTACCTGGACTTACCTTAATGTCCCGGGGGGGGGTCCCTCCTTCCTTGGGTGTCCTCCTGGGGTGGGCAAGGGTGGCAGGGGGTGTCCCTGGGGGCAGGGGAGGGCACCTCTGGGCTCATTCTGAGCCCACAGGTCCCTTAACGCCTGCCCTGACCCAGGCGCTAAAATCCGGCACAAATGCAGGTTTTTTAGACCCGCCCACTCCCGGGCGTCATTTTTGCCCGGGAGTATAAATCCGACGCAATAGCATCGGAGTCATTTTTTAAGACCGGAACGCCTACCTTGCATATCATTAACGCAAGGAAGGTGTTCACGCAAAAAAATGACGCTAACTCCATGAGCTTTGGCGCTAGACACGTCTAACGCCAAAGTATAAATATGGAGTTAGTTTTGCGTCGAATTTGCGTCGAAAAAAACGAGCAAATTCGGCGCAAACAGAGTATAAATATGCCCCTAAGTGTCCACTTACTATGAGACGGGGTCACATCCCTAACCCTGGTTGGCTATTTTCCTGCCATCCAAGATGGAAGAAAATGAAATGGAGTGCCCACCTTGCTTGCTACACCTCAGGGGTGGTGCAGGCTGGGGATCACCATTCCTCCTACCCTTGCTAGTTTTCCTGCTGGATTTCCCCACCTAGAGTGGGGGCAAAACCATTGGGTGGCTATCTGCTTCTAGCAACAGAGGTGGGGGCAGGTTTCAAAGGCGGTAAAGCCTTTGAAGCTGACCACTGGTACAGGGTGCCTGCCTGGGGGAGTAGGTGTAAAACCTCCACCCAGGAAAGGCTTTGTGTTCTGGTTCCTGAGAGCACAAGCTCTCACCCTAGGAGTCCAGAAATGTGTCTGGTGGTGGCAGGCTGGTTAAAATTGGTCACCAATCATACCAGGGCTGTAAGGGTTTACAGGGGGGCACCTCTAAGTAGCCCTCTGGGTAAATTTTATAATAAATCCAACACTTATATCAGTGTGGGTTTATTATTCTGAGTTGTTTGATACCAAGCAACACAGTGTTCAGAGAGGCCATATTGTAGCTGGGGAACTCATAATGAACAATGTCCAGCACATGCATTTGCTATGGCTCCCCTGTATACTTACTCTGACTTAAGGTTTAGCAAAGAGACAGTAGGGGAATATTTACTCATGCACACATATGCCCTAACATGCATTATAGTGTACCCGGCCTTAGGCTGTAAGGCCTGCCAGATGGGTGACTTCACTTTATTACATGCGGTGCTAGTGGGCATGGCACTCTGGGTGAGTGCAATGTCAAGTTAGCAAATTTAGATTCACCTTGTCATACATTTGCAATGGCAGTCTGCACGAGGCGAGTGTGGGGCATCTGTTGGGGGCCCTCATCAGTACCCATGCCCTAGGTCCCAGGGGTACCATTCATTAGAGACTTACAAAGGAGGCAGAAGTGCCAAAAATGGTACTGCTTTAGGGAAAGAGACCTGGTCCATGGAACCTTTTTAGCAGGAGCCCAGGAAAATTACAGTTTGAAACCATATCATTTTCCAGACAAAAAGTTGGGGGCTACCATGTCAAAAGAGGTCCTTTCTCACAGTTATGTATGCAGACAAATACTGCTTTAATCACAAGTGAGGCCTACTACCGCAGAGCCTGTGGGTGCACTGTCAGTGCCCACTCAAGTTGGTCTGCACTTGTTTATGTAGCAGTATGAAATGCAATTGGAGACATAGCCACAAACCCCTATATTCTCTCACACACAGGCAGTGAGCTATTCATTTCACTGCTTACATACTGATTTAGAAACCCATAGATGTACTAAAAGAGAGAATCACATATGAACATTTATACTGGAACATCTCATGGCACTTCTATAGGTAGATTCATGCTTTCAGTGAGAAATATAGACATGTAGTGACATAGGCCATCATTATGACTTTGGCGGTCTTTTTAGAAGACCGCCAAAGCCACGGGCGCCAGGAGACCACCAGTGCTGGTGGTCTTCCGCCCACCATATTTTGAGTACTGCAGGATTTCCACCACATTTTAGGGGGGACTTCTGCAGTAGTTGTGCTGGTGGTCAGAGGCACATGGGCGGTTCCACCACTGGCCCGCACCGCCAAAAGGACTCCTCCAGCCATATTATGAACTGTAATACAGCCTGGCGGTATCCTGATGGTGGGGCGCTGCTGGTGGTGGAAGCACCTATTCCCTGCTGAACAACCTCCTCGCAGGACAAGGTAAGTCAATCGTCGGACAGGGGAGGGAGGTGAGAGGGAGGGGGGTGTTGTGTGTGCGTGTGTGAGTGGGTGTTGTCTGCGTGTGTGTGTGAGTGTGGTCTGCATGTGTGAATGTAAGTGTGTGCGTTTATTTGTATTCATGTGTGTATGTGTATGTATATTCATGTGTTTATGCATGTGTGTATGTATGGTTAAATGCATGTATGAATGTTGAAGTGTAAGAATGTTGAAGAGTATGTATGTCTGAGTGTTGAAGTGCATGCGTTTATGAATGTTGAAGTGAATGTATGTATGGATGCGTGTGAGTGAATGCATGTATGTCAGTGTAGGTGAATGAGTGTTTGCAGGGTGCATGAATGAGTGTATGCACGGTGCGTGAATGAGTGTATGCAGGGTATGTGTGGGTGTCTGTGTGCATGTTAGCAGGAGTGGGGGGTGCTGTTCTGGTAAGGGGTGGGGGCACTGTATGAGAAGGGGGTTTGGGGAGGGGGTAGAGGGCTGTTTTGTTGGGGGTTGCGGGGTTCTGGTATGGAGGGGGGTATTAGGCTTGAAGGGGGGTGGGGGAGTCGTCTGCTGGTGAAAGGAAAGAAATTTCCTGTCACCAGTAACCTTTCCAGCAGGGTTTTCGTGGTGGTGCTACTGCCACTGAAACCTTGGTGGAAAGCAGGCTCATAATATCGCCGGCTGTCTTCATTGGACTGCCAGGTCGGAGAGGCTAATCTCTGGCCCAGCGGCTCCAGCTGCCCTGTTGGTACAGACGGGGATGTGGTGGGTTGGTAGAGGCCATCCCACCACTCTCACAATGTGGCGGTCTTCACTGCCAGCCTGTCGGCGGTGAGGCAGCCACAGTGGCGGATCATAATGGAGGCCAAATCTTGATATGAATGCAGACGAATACAGCTTTAGTCATGAATGAGGCCTACACCTACAGAGCCTGTGTATGCACTGTCACTTCCCACTCAAGTTGGGCTCGAAAAGTCATTTGTGAAATCTTAAACTAATGTTTTTAGCAGAAATAACTCTCCTGTGAGATATGCTAAATGTATGCCATCTTGCATGCTGGTTTGTGCTAAAGTGATTGAGAGATGCCCTTTCCAGTTTTATACTCGTACTCCTGAACTTGGAGACACCTATGCCAAGTACTACATAGAGTATACCACTTTTAAAGGAACTGACGTACATATTTCCAAGGCATGGATCCTCTGTCGCACTCAGTCAGAGGTCACTAGAGAGAGATATACATTCACTTACATAGTAACTACGTATGAATTCAGCAGTAAGAAAGGTAGCTGCAGACAGATCTAAATACCTCCCTATTCTGCAAAACGGGCACTGAGGTACTAGTTCATTTACTTACATACACATTCGGAAAGTCTTAGTGGTACTAAAACAGAGAATCACATACTGGGACTTATACTGAAACATCCCACGGCACTTCAACAGGTAGACTCCTACATTCAGTGGGAAATATAGGCAAGTAGTGACCTATTCTTGTTATGTATGCAGACAAATACTGCTTTAATCATGGGTGAGGCCAACTACTGCAGAGGCTGTATGTGCACTGTCACTGCCCACTCAGCTCTAAAAGTCATTTGTGAATTATTTTACTCATGTTTTTAGTAGAAATAACTCTTCTGTGAGATATGATGAAGGTATGCCATCATGCATGCTGGTTTGTGCTAAGGTGATTGAGAGATGCCCTTTTCAGTTTTAGAAACGTTCTGATGCACTTGCAGACCACTTAGCCAAGCAGTACATGGAGTATACCACTTATAAGAGAACTGACATGCATGTTCAGAAAGCATAGATTCTCTGTCTCACCCAGTCAGAGAGTGACTCAGAGAGTGCTACATGTACTCACATACTCAAAAAGTACTTATGTATGCAGCAGTGCCAAAGGCAGTTCAAGACACACCTACATAGTATTCTATTCCCTAACACAGTCACTGATGTATTTCTTCAGCCACTTACATACACATTTAGAGAGTCATAGAGGTACAAACACAGTCAGTCAGACACTGGTACATTTAATAAAAATGGTGTAATGGCACTTCTATAGGTAGACTCCTTCCTTCACTCATATATATATATATATATATATATATATATATATATATATATATATATAGGGAAGTACTGACACAATCATGTATGGATGTACTGCTTTAATCATGGCTGAAGCCTACTAGTGCAGAGGCTCTGTGTTTATTCTCTCTGCTTACTCAATATGGTCTCTGGAAACCCTTTGTCAACTTGTAGATCCATTCTTTAGTAAAAATAAATGTGAGAACTTTTTCTAAGCCAAGTTAGGTAATTAAAATATTTAACGTGAAACTATATAATTAAGACATAAATCTACCTTTTTTGTTACTTTTCAGATACAAACTTTTACTTAACTGTACAGAGTTACAATGCCATCAAAAAGTTTACAAAGAAAGAAAGAGAGACAACACAACTGAGAAACAAAAGGGCAAAATGTAGAAAAAGCAGGGAAGGAAAAAAGAACTATTGGCAAGAGAACAAAGACTTTTCTTAAAATAGTATTTGGTCAGCTTGAAAGAAAGAAAAATGAAGTACATAAGAAACATAGGCCCTAATTTTGACAATGGTGGTAAATGCCGCCTACTGCCGCGGCGACGGCCGCCAAAAGACTGTTGCCGCGACTAACGGCCATCTGCCAAATTAGGACCACATCTGGATTTCAGCCACAAGAAGGGCAGAATTCCAGCTGTGGCCATGCTGGTGGATGGCGTAAAGGTCGCACTGCTACCACCAGCACTGCCACGTCAGTAGACCGCTGCCAGCAGTATTATGACAAATGATACGTCCTGGCGGAGTTCTGCTGGCGGGCGCTGCTGGTGGTAGCAGTGCCCGTCCCGTCCCCTGCCGGAAGACCCCCTGGATACAGGTAAGCTGGGTCTCCAATAGGGGAGGGGGGTGTTGTGTGTGTGTGTGTGTGAGGGTGTGTGCATGAATGTGTGAGTGTGTGCGTGAATACGAATGTATGTGTAGTATTGTTTGCGTGCATGTATGCATGTGTGAGAATGCATGTACGAATGGATATGTGAATGCGTGTCTCTGTGTGTAGGAAAGTACCATTGTTCTTGGCATGTTACCCCCAATTTTACATGTATGTCAGTATGTTTTTGCCTGTCTCACTGGGATCCTGCTAGCCAGGACCCCAGTGCTCATAGTTTATGGCCTGAATGTGTATACCTGTATACTGCCTAACTGTGTCAATGAGGCTCTGGTAATCAGAACCTCAGTGCTCATGCTCTCTCTGCCTTTAAATTTGTCACTATAGGCTAGTGACTACATTTACCAATTTTAACTGGCATACTTGAACACCTTTATAATCCCCTAGTTTATGGTACCTAGCTACCCAGGGTATTGGGGTTGCAGGACATCCATATGGGCTGCAGCATTTCTTTTGCCACCCATAGGGAGCTCACACAAACCTTTACACATGACTGACATTGCAGCCTGAGTGAAATAACGGATATGTTATTTCACAGCCATTTTTACTGCACTTAAGTAACTTATAAGTCTCTTATATGTCTAACCTTCACTTACTGAAGGTTAGGTGCAAAGTTACTAAGTGTGAGGGCACCCTTGCACTAGCAAAGGTGCCCCCACATAGTTCAGGGCCATTTCCCCGGACTTTGTGAGTGCTGGGACACCATTACATGCGTGCACTACATATAGGTCAATACCTATATGTAGCTTCACAATGGTAACTCTGAATATGGCCATGTAACATGTCTAAGATCATGGAATTGTCCCCCCATGCCAAATCTGGTATTGGGAGCCAATTCCATGCATCCTGGGGGCTCCACAATGGACTCAAAATCCTCTTCACACAATCAAAAGAAAAAGAAACCATGGTGTTATTTATGTAAAAGTAAAGGCCATTGGGCAAGTGACCCCACTTGTCCAAAGAAAAACACCAAGACTCACAGCACCACAACCCCAACTGCATCCGCTAGTGCCCTTAGTGGTGGTAGGAAGAACACGACAAATAGCCAGACAAAGAGCGTAGCTGGACTCACCATTGGTAATGTAGTGGGGGTTGGTCTAGTTAGGGAGACCACAGAGGCTGATTTAGTCTCTGATGGTGGTATTGATTTTGCCACCTTAGTTGCTTGTCCCCTTAATATGCGTAAGTACAAGCAACTACCCCTAATAAATGGTGTTGAAGTTGAGGCTAACAGGGACACAGGAGCCAGTGTCACCATAGTGATAGAGAAACTTGTTGCCCCTGAACAACACCTACTTGGTCAGCAGTACCAAGTGACTGATGCTCATAACAACACTCTTAGCCACCCCATGGCTGTTGTGAATCTCAACTGGGAGGGGGGTTATTGGTCCAAATAAATTTGTGGTAGCCACTGATTTACCTGTAGACTGCTTACTAGGAAATTATTTGGAAACATCAGCTTGGGCTGAAGTGGAGTTGGAGGCTCATGCAGCAATGCTGGGCATTCCAGGGCATATCTTTGCTCTCACAAGGGCTCAGGCCCAGAAGCAAAGAAGACAGGGATACTTGGATCCTGGAAAAATGGACCAAGTGCTCCCAAAAGCTAGGGGTAGAAATGGTAAATTATTGCCCACGATCCCCCCCTCTCCAGAACATTCCCCTTTTGAGGAAGAGGAATCCTCTCCATGTGGAGAACCTACACCAGATGAGCTGGCAGCTGATACTGCTGAGCTTTTGGGTGCAGGGGGGCCTGCTAGGGAAGAGCTGAGTGTGGCACAGCAGACCTGTCCCACACAAGAGAGTCTAAGACAGCAAGCTGTCAAACAGCAAAATGGAGATGTCACTGATACCCACAAAGTCTATTGGGAAGACAATCTTCTTCATACTGAGGCAAGGAACCCCAAACCTGGAGCTGCCAGGAGATTGGTCATCCCTTTGCAGTATAGGGAGTTTCTTCTGACTTTGGCTCATGACATTCCTTTGGCTGGGCATTTAGGCCAAAGTAAAACATGGGACAGACTTGTTCCATTGTTTCACTGGCCTCATATGTCAGAGGACACCAAGGAGTTCTGTCACTCCTGTGTGACCTGCCAAGCCAGTGGCACACCTAAGGCCCCCTTAATTCCACTTCCAGGGTTTGGGGTGCCCTTTGAGAGGGTAGGGGTTGACATTGTTGGCCCCCTTGGCCCTCCAACAGCTTCAGGAAACAGATTAATCCTAGTAGTAGTCGACCATATGGTGTTACCTATAAGTTCACCACTCCTTATCATTCACAGACAAATGGATTGGTTGAGAGATTTAACAAAACTCCCAAAGGCATGATCATGGGACTCCCTGAAAACCTCAGGAGGAGATGGGATGTCCTGTTGCCATGCCTCCTTTTTGCTTATAAGGAGGTACCCCAGAAGGGAGTGGGCTACAGACCCTTTGAACTCCTCGTTGGACACCCTGTAAGATGTCCCCTTGCTCTTGTGAAGGAGGGTTGGGAACAACCTTTAAAAGCTCCCAAACAAGACATTGTAGACTATGTGCTTGCCCTCAGATCAAGGATGTCTGAGTACATGAAAAAGGCCACTAAAAACCTTCAGGCCAGACAAGAACTCCAAAAGCAATAGCATGACAAGAAGGCTGTCCTGACACAGTACCAACCAGGACAGAAGGTGTGGGTATTGGAGCCTGTGGCACCAAGAGCACTCCAGTACAAATGGAGTGGACACCATCTCATTGTGGAGAAGAAAGGTGAGGTCACCTATTTTGTTGACCTGGGTACTGCCAGATGTCCCCTTAGGGTGCTTCATGTCAATCGCCTTAAACATTACTATGACAGGGCTGACATAAACCTGCTCATGGACACAGATGAAGTGCAGGAAGAAGAGAGTGACCCTCTCCATGACCTATTCTCCACCACTAAAGCTGATGGCTTAGTGGAGGGAGTTGTACTGGCAGATTGCCTTACTGCTGAGCAGAAGGACAGCTGCATAAATCTCCTTGATCAGTTCTCTGACCTCTACTCACTTATTCCAGGTACAACTACCTGGTGTGAGCACACAATTGACACTGGAGACTGTTTACCTGTCAAAAGTATAATTTATGGACAGCCTGACCATGTCGGAGACTGAATTAAACAAGAGGTACAGAAACGGTTGGACCTTGGAGTGATTGAATCCTCTGAAAGCCCCTTGGCCAGCCCAGTGGTGCTTGTCCCCAGTAAAGATGGAAAAAAGGAAATGTGGTTTTGTGTGGACTATAGGGGTCTCAATCAAGTAACAAAAACTGATGCTCACCCTATACCCAGGACAGATGAGCTAATAGATGCACTGGCTTCTGCCAAGTATCTAAGCACTTTTGATTTAACTGCAGGGTATTGGCAGATTAAGTTATCAGAAGATGCTAAACCAAAAACAGCATTTTCAACCATTGGAGGGCATTATCAGTTCACAGTTATGCCCTTTGGATTGAAAAATGCACCTGCCACTTTTCAGAGATTGGTGAATACAGTCCTCCAAGGATTGGAAGCCTTTAGGGCAGCATATCGAGACGATATTGCTGTCTTTAGCTCCACCTGGGATGATCACCTGGTACACCTGTGGAAGGTTTTGGAGGCCCTGCAAAAGGCAGGCCTCACTATCAAAGCCTCAAAGTGCCAGGTAGGGCAGGGGAAAGTGGTTTATCTGGGCCACCTGGTAGGTGGGGAACAGATTGCACCACTGCAGGGGAAGATCCAAATCATTATGGAATGGACTCCCCCTAAAACTGAAACTCAAGTGAGAGCCTTCCTAGGCCTCCCTGGTTACTACAGGAGGTTCATAAAGAATTATGGCACTATAGCTGCCCCTCTTAATGATCTCACATCAAAGAAAATGCCTAAAATGGTACTATGGACAGCTAGCTATCAAAAGGCTTTTGATGAGCTCAAACAAGCCATGTGCTCTGCACCTGTCCTCAAAAGCCCTTGTTACTTCAAAACATTCATAGTTCAAACTGATGCTTCTGGATTAGGGGTAGGGGCAGTTCTATCACAGCTAAACACAGAGGGCCAGGATCAAACTGTTGCTTTTATCAACAGGAGGTTGACCCCTAGAGAAAAGTGTTGGTCTGCCATAGAGAGGGAGGCCTTTGGTGTGGTCTGGGCCTTGGAAAACTTGAGACCATACCTCTTTGGTACTCACTTTATTGTCTAAACAGACCACAAACCTCTATTATGGCTTAAACAAATGAAAGATGAAAACCCTAAATTGTTGAGGTGGTCCATCTCCCTACAATGAATGGACTATAGAGTGGGACATAGACCTGGGAGTACCCACTCCAATGCAGATGCACTATCCAGATATGTCCACTTAAACAATGAAGACTCATCTGAGCAGGGTAAGCCTTATTGTCCTTCATTTGGGGGGGGGGTTGTGTAGGAAAGTACCATCTTTCTTGGCATGTTGCCCCCAATTTTACATGTATGTCAGTATGTTTTTCCCTGTTGCACTGGGATCCTGCTAGCCAGGACCCCAGTGCTCATAGTTTGTGGCCTGAATGTGTATACATGTGCAGTGCCTAACTGTGTCACTGAGGCTCTGCTAATCAGAACCTCAGTGTTCATGTTCTCTCTGCCTTTAAATTTGTCACTATAGGCTAGTGACTACATTTACCAATTTCATTTGGCATACTGGAACACCCTTAAAATTCCCTAGTATATAGTTCCTAGGTATCCAGGGTACTGGGGTTCCAGGAGATCCATATGGGCTGCAGCATTTCTTTTGCCACCCATAGGGAGCTCAGACAAACCTTTACACAGGACTGCCATTGCAGCCTGAGTGAAATAATGCACACGTTATTTCACAGCCATTATCAATGCACTTAAGTAACTAATAAGTCACCTATATGCCTAACCTTCACTTGCTGAAGGTTAGGTGCAAAGTTACTAAGTGTGAGGGCACCCTTGCACTAGCAAAGGTTCCCACAGATAGTTCAGGGTCATTTCCCCAGACTTTGTGAGTGCTGGGACTCCATTACACGCATGCACTCCATAGAGGTCAATACCTATATTTAGCTAAACAATGGTAACTCCGAATATGGCCATGTAACATGTCTAAGATCATGGAATTGTGCCCCCATGCCACATCTAGTATTGGAGAGCCAATTCGATGCATCCTGGGGGCTCCACGATGGACCCCCAGTACTGCCAAACCAGCTCTCTGGGGTTTTCTCTGCAGCCACTACTGCTGCCACCCGACAGACAGGGTTCTGCCCTCCTGGGCTCTGGGCAGCCCAGTCCCAGGAAGGCAGAACAAAGCATTTCCTCTGAGAGCAGGGTGTTACACTTTCTACCTTTGGAAATAGGTGTTACAGGCTGGGGAGTGGTAACCTCCCCCAGCCTCTGGAAATGCTTTGAAGGGCACAGATGGTGCCCTCCTTGCATAAGCCAGTCTACACCAGTTCAGGGACCCCTTCTCCCCTGCTCTGGCAGGAAACTGGACAAAGGAAAGGGGAGTGACCACTCCCCTGTCCATCACCACCCCAGGGGTGGTGCCCAGAGCATCTCCAGTGTGTCCCAGACTTCAGCCATCTTGCTTTGCAAGGTGTAGGGGCACTCTGGAGCACTCTGAGTGGCCAGTGCCAGCAGGTGACATCAGAGAACCCTCCTAATAGGTCCATTCCTGATAAGGTAGCCAATCCCCCTCTCAGGGCTATTTAGGATCTCTCATGTGGGTTCTCTTCAGATTCTGCTTGCAAGTTTCCTTCAGGAATCCTCTGCAACTACTACTTCATCCTCTGACCTCGGATCAACCGCAGCCTGCTTCAGGAACCGCTGTAACAGCAACAAAGTATCCACAAGGGATACCTTTCCCCTGCAACTTCAGCTCCAGCCAGCAACTGCAACAGTTTCCATGGTGTGCACGCTCTGAGGACTCCCTGTCTTCATCCTGCACCAGATGGACCGAAGAAATCTCCAGTAGGGTGGATATTATTCCAGGAGCCAGGGTCTATGATCAGGTGGAGAGTGGAGGATTGTTCTGATTCCTCTGGGTAGGTGTTCCATATTCTTGCACAGTGCAAGAGATGCACTGGTACTGTAAAAATTGACGTTGCTGACAAACCCCGTAATGGAGCTCTATCTCGTCTTAAGACATGAAGGTGCTATCAAGGTACCCACAAAAAGGCACCCATCTGCAGTCCACGGGGAGAGATCCATGGATTCCCAGAGGCACCAAAAGGGACACAGCCACCAGAGAGGGAGGAGTTTAGCATAGGGAGCACACCAGAGGACTTTGCAAACTGCACTCTTCCAAGCCTGGGCCACTTCTCTGACCATCACTGGGGCCTCCGGGGGTACCTGTTCTCACTCATCAAGAGCTGAGGTAGCTCGAGCACTCCGGTGGAACCAGACAGCAGGTTCTGCTTCCAGTTGGGCCCTTCTTCACACCACATTGCAGCATACTGCAATAGACCTGTAAGGTAATACAGATGGAGATCTGGGAGCCCCAGGCTGCCATGGTCAAATTCCAACTTTAGGACTGAAAAGCATAGACTTTAACTAAAAGGTAGCAGCAGTTCAAGGAAATTAGAGTTAGAATGTTTCGTAGCAGAGTAATTCAGAACCTAATGTAACATATGAAGAAGTATGAAAAAAGGAAAGAAACTCACTCAAAAGGAACATGCTGAGGGTGTGGCTGAAAAGGCCTTTACTCTAAAAAAGATTTTAAAAAAAGCTGATTTTAAACATAATGAAAACAATAGAAAAATTGTCAAGTATGAGAAGAAAAAATCAAAAGAATAGATTGGTCATTAGAACTAACTTTTGCAAACTTTTCAGTGGTGAATGGGGACAGACTTCTAGTACTGAGCCTTTCTTTAATGTAGAGAGCTACTTACAAGAGAACACATTGCTTCATTCAGTTGATGAATCTGGGCGATGGTATGAGGTAAAAGATGGTTCTCCTATTAAAAAAGAGGTAGTGGTACTTAGAAATGTGGAGGAACTCATAGCTGAACAGGTACAGGAAAGGAGTAGACACACCCCTGTATACAAGTGGAGCTGCAGCAGTATTTTTAGTGTTTGATAGCAATCAAATTGACATTCTGAGGAATTTTCTACGTATCTTTCTATGCAAAAGTCTTGAACAGAAAATTTAAATTTTGCAAGGATTAGATCCATGCAAAGTAAGGAAATATGCAAGCCTGCATGGTCACTCACTAGCATGTCTATCAAAGAAAGTCTGTCAAAGCACCTGTCATAATTTTAGACTGCTAGCAGAACATCACTCTCAAATGCAAACTTTAGTTAGGAGGCTTTACCATGTGAAGGCTCCTGCACTATGTTTAGAACAAATGAATAGAGCTATTTTGCATGGTACAGTGTCAGAGGTAGAAAAGATTTGTGATGATGTACAATGTAAATCATTTGATCCTGAAGAGGAGTGTAGAAAAAATTAAGACTTGATATCTCCAGGTGTCATTTTGTACTTTTCAACATATTTTCTTCACAAACTCCTTAGCACTCTTACCAGCTACCCTATTTCTTCTCCACACATTTGCCTCCTTATCTTCCTTTTCACTCTCAGTTTTAAGGTGGTAGTACTGTTTCCTCAGTTTCTTTCTTCTTTGTCTCTTATCAGGCATTGTAATTCCTCTTCTTTAAATACAAGTAGATATCTGAAAAGCAAATAAAAATATTTGTTTCCCTACAAAACATACTATTACATTGTATACTATAAGTAAGTAAGTAAGTACACAAGTAGTCATTTCAGTGTCTAAAAGGTTCCATAAGTCTCTCACTAAACATCTATAAATGTGTATAACTTGCTGTGGTTCTTAAATTAAGTATATCCAACTGTCTGTACATCTACCTCTCTTGCCAGTAGGTATTCATGTTTGACTGAGTGTGTCAGCGTATGTACAAGTATGTCTATGGGTCTGTCGGTGCCTTCATAAGTGTTTGACTGGTCACCTTACTCTATATCTCATTGTTTATAGGGGTCTGTAAGTATCTGTATTACTATTTAGTTAGCTGTCTTAGTGGATGCATTAGTGACTGCCTGGGTGTGTCAATGTATTCATCAGTGTGTGCCAGGTGTGTCAATGTATGCATATGTGTGTCTAAGTGTGTAGCATATGCATCAGTGTATGCCTGGGTATGTCAGTGTACGCATTACTGTTCCTGGGTGTCTCAGTGTATGCATGGGTGTGTGCCTGGGTGTGTCAGCCTATGCATCAGTGTCTACTTGGGTGCATCAGTGTATGTATTAGAGTGTGCCTGGGTGTGTCAGTGTGTACCTGGGAGTGTCAGTGTATGCATCAGTGTGTGCCTGGGTGTGTCAGTGCATGTGTCAGTGTGTACTTGGGTGTGTCAGTGAATATATCAATGTGTGCCTGGGTGTGTCAGTGTATGCATCAGTGTGTGCTTGGGAATGCCAGTGTGTGCATTACTGTTTGGTGGGTTGTGTTTCTGTATATCTCATTGTTTGTATGGATCTGCAAGTAGCTGGAATACTATTTAGTTGGCTGTCTCAGTGGATGTATTAGTGTCTCCCTGGGTGTGTCAATATAGTCATCTGTGTGTGCTTGGGTGTGTTTGTGGCTGCATTAGTCTGTCCATGGGTATGTCAGTAACTGCAGCACTATTTGCCAGGTTTGTCAGTGTTTTTCTTGGTGTGAGCTTGGTTGTGTCAGTGATTGTATCAGGGTGTGTCTGGGTGTTTCAATTTCTACATTAGTGTCTGCTTTCTTGTGTTAGTGCCTGCATCAGCATGTCACTATGTGTCTCAGTACCTGCACCAGACTATGCCTATGTGTCAATGAGTATATTAGTGTTTCACTGATTGTGTCTTTATTTTAACATCAGTCTCTGCATAGTTGTGTGAATGTCTGACTTAGTGCTGGGCTGCATGTGTAAGTGTCTGCATCTGTTTCTGCCTTGGTGTATGTCTTATCCAGGTGACCAGTTGACACCTGTTCGGTATAAGTCAATAAGGACGCTCAATGAAGGACCACACGCCAATTATTAATACAATTTAGCTTTACTAGAATTTCTGGTAAATGTAGGCATTTAGCATATTAACAATAGTGGAATAAGAATAGCAATGAAAAGCATCTATTTATATATAAGTACACTACAAATAGCATCTATGTATACGTATGAGCAAAGAGTTCATTGACAGAATAAGAATAGCAATGAAAAGCATCTATTTATATATAAGTACAATACAAAGAGCATCTATGTATACATATGATCAAAGAGTTCATTGACAGATGTATGCTTGGAATAACTGTATACCAAAATGTGTTACACTACGATGTTCAGGAAGTAAAATATAAATGAGTTGAATTCTTCAGATTAGCTTTGCTTAACTGTATACCAAAATGTATGTTTCAATTACTGTAGCAGGCCCACACTACGATTTTAGAAAGCAAAATATAAACAAGTTGAATACTTCAGATTATAAACACAGTGCAAGCATAATAATCTACCATAATAATAGAGCAGAGAAACAAAGGCCTTTCATCCCTGGGTAGAACTTAACTTAGTCCACAAAATGCTGGGAAGCCCTCTATCGCCCGCTTTGACCTCTCTCCCCCTCGAGCGTCACAGTCTCTGAACAGCACAACAGGGAGGCAGCTCTGGGTCTGAAGATGACAGTTTTCACAACTCCATCTGCGAGCTTCAATTCCCTCACCCACATTTCAGTGTTTAAGTAACCTGAAGCTTGGATTCTACCCCCTTCCAGTATTTTCTAGCTATGTTATCAGCACATGTTTCTTGGCTGCCTTGCCATTCCCTGGCTATTGTTTTCCATCTTTTACTGTGGTCTCGTTCTCAAGCTTGAGACTGAATCTCCTTCACAACCTGTTTCTCACACATGCAGCTGCGAATAAGTTTATCTACGGAATGTCAAAAGAAACAAACAAGCTTGAAAGTGAACAACGTGAATTTTTTACACGTTGCTCTGGCTTCAGCAGGCATCACGCTCATCTACACTGTTCAAGCTAATTAACCCTTCGCGTCACAATGTCTTCCGCACCTTTCCCTGTACTGATCACTCCACCCCTTAGATGAGCGCGATGAATGCGAAACAAGAATTATTTATTTTGACACTTCGCTAGCTAGATTGCTACGAATACTTGTTGGCATTATTCTAAGCGCCTGCATCTTAGTATAAAGCTGGTTTGTGCGTACATATAGTCTACATAGTGTCATCATTAGCGTGACACAGACAATCAATAACCAAATTAGCGGATGTAACACTATATTTAGCGTCTTCGTAGCTCCTGGTGCCCAACATAAGAAGATGTCATACCAATGGTGCTCAGTTACTTGCTGGATGCGTGAAGCAGTGTGCATAAGCTGTTTGGCGTCTATGGTCATCTGTATGGCGGTATCCTTGGTATATTTAGCCGCCATGTCGAATTTAGCAAATGTGATTTGTGCGTAGCGCCTGATTGCCTCTAGTCTAGGTAACTTCACAACAAGCGGGATGTTCCATTCTAACTGTGCTTGCATTTGCGTCTGTAATGTGGTTGTGGTGAACTTAGTTGGTCGATATAGGATGTGAGTACTTATGTCAATAATGCTGGTAATATTGCACATACACATTACCTGCTCT
This sequence comes from Pleurodeles waltl, assembly GCF_031143425.1. Classification (NCBI taxonomy): domain Eukaryota; kingdom Metazoa; phylum Chordata; class Amphibia; order Caudata; family Salamandridae; genus Pleurodeles; species Pleurodeles waltl. The sequence goes on along the minus strand of NC_090444.1, from coordinate 1,107,100,648 downwards.
CCGGTGGTTTGTACAAATTCGTTAATAAGTAAGGGATGATTAGTAACATAACATATACTCTCTGTTCCTATCTGATATAAGTCTGTGCCATTAATTGGATAAGGTAACCATTCACATTCTCCTGGTATTGGGTGAAGGCACGGATCTAGCACCCGTCCAGTGTGGGTACATACCCACCCCTTAGACCAATCTGCACATCTAGTGGGATCTACGGCGTGATTTGTTTGATCAATCCACTTTTTGTCAGTGTGAGTTATCCACCATTCTTCACCTATTACTACAGGGAGCAATATAAAGGGGTACCATATTTCAGGAGGAAGATCACTTCCAGCTATTTCAAAATGAGCATAACACATCTCTCCCTCACAATGAAATTGTATGGGCTTTACCCATATTTCCTCAGGCAAATGCAATTGTTGTCTCCAATATTCACCCTGAAGCTGTCCCCATTCCACTTTGAAGTCTACATACTGTTGATTAGCAATGCTTTGCCATAGTATGCACTGAATGCCTTTGGACACTGTTTGTGTGCTTTGAAAGCTTTTTCCAAATTGTTCATAAGTGAAATTATGCCATTGCCAATCACAATATAACCCATGCAGAACCTTCCATACTTCTTTTGAGTGTGTGGGCCCCCATTGTGAAATTACTTTTATGGTCTCCCCTGTACTATATCCTGTAGAAGATAGCTTATTCCTATTGGCTCCAATATCAAAAGCGTTCAAGGCCCCCACCCCAATTCCGGTGGCCCCGGCTATCAAGGATCCTAGATCTCTTCTGATGCATAATTTCTGCAAGGGCCATAACTGTAGTGTTCATGGCGTGCATAATGGATCGTACTTAGAAACATTCCCCTTGGCAATAGTTATCTGTAACAGAATATGGTTATTTATGCTTGCATGTAAAGCGTGCTCACATCCTATTCTATATCGAACTATGGAAACGTTGCCTAAATTGCTAACCATGCGTCTTTCGGCTACATAAAACATAAAGGCGAGTGGTTTGGAGTATCGAACTCCTTTGGTTCCATTGGTCCTTGTAACAACCACTGTATGTCCTGGTAAAATGTCTCGTTGGTTAGAACAATCATAAGGTCTACATGGATATGTCTGTATTGGTGTAAAAGGTACAATGGTATCACAATATTTACATATCATGTTTAGCGTATAATTCAAAGCCTGTACTGTTGCTGGCATCCCCTGCAACTCGTTCAGTCAGTTGGCATGTTGGATTTGCTGTCCAGTTACCTTCCAGGTTACAGCTTTGGCAGCCATCCACTTGCCTCCAGGTACCTTCACGTTGCAAAGTGAAACATTTCCCTGGTCATCAGTTACATTAGCGGCTTGAGGTGCACAAGTGACATGAAGGTCCGTAACGATATTCTCTGCTATATTCGGTCAGACCCATACATTTTCTCCGGTTATAATCATGACCGCAAACAGGAACCATGTCATCGATGCAAATGTCATCATTTACGACCGTGGGGTAAGTCTCACTGCAGGTACAAATACAGGTACATTAGAATTATTTAAAAGCACAATATACGTACTCCCCACCCCTTGACTCAATATCTCTCCTGCCTCTGGCTTTTTCCCTGGATGATGCACCCATACTCTTCTTCCTGTGCTTCCAAATCCTCCCTCACCCCTCTGGGTGTTATGGGGGGGGCAGAACTTTCTTCAAAGTGGGGGGTATACGCTTGTTCACAAATCAATTGAGCAAGTCTGTCATGTGCTTGATACGATACAGTAGCATCTCCTTGGTTCAGTAATACTACTTTAACCTCTCCTCTAAAATCTGGGTCTATGACTCCCCCTAGCACCGACACTCCCTTGAGGGCTAGGCTGGATCGAGGGGCAATTCTACCATATGTTCCAGGTGATACTCTTACTCCTATTCCTAGGGGAACAGTTTTCACCTGTCCTACGGGTATTTCTCCATCCTCTGGAGCAAGCAGGTCCAGTCCTATACTGCCAGAAGTAGCCTGCAAAGGTAATCGAGCTTGAGGGTCTGTTTTCCAGACAATCATTATGTGGGTGATTTCTTTATCATGCCCTTTCATCCGAATGAAAGGAGTCTGCTGCCCAACTGGTCTATTGTTCAATTCGAACAAGGCTTTGTCTAAATTACTACTCCATCCTTTTAGAGACTGATGTGCTGATAACTTTTTTAGCTGTTCTTTCAACAATCCGTTATATCTTCAATCATGCCTGCAGCTTGTGGATAATTACTTGTTTTGGGACCCTCCCCTTTTACTCGGCCCAAACTTGATGAACCAACCTGAAACATTCCACACAGCAGCTGAATTGAATGGTATACTAGTTTGGAAAATGTTGTGAAGATTCATCAAACGGCACCAAAGTTATTGGCTAAACAAAAAATGCTTTGCCTATGGAAACTAGGTCCTAACTATGCCTAGCTACTGTTGACTGCCTGTAGGTAATAATAATAATAATAATAATAATAACTAGTTATATATATGTACGTATATCTGTACACAGACATATATATATACATATACATATATACACACACATACATGTATGAATATATATGTATGTGTGTGTATGTGTATATGTGTCTATATGTATATATTTCGCAAAACCATGGCAAACTTATCTTACCTGTGATCATGCTACTTGAAAAAAAAGTTACACATTTTCAGTAAACAAATATTTACTCACTAAGTCCAGCAACCTCAACGCCCAGCAGTTTGAGCAGATATTGTTGCTAGTCGATAATGTCTGACCAGCGATGTTTGATTGCCGCTGAGTTCAAGTGATTCCAGAGCAGTAGCGCACACACTGCCATACTTGCCCCCCACAGTACCTGATGCTCCCACAGGGCATAGCCCTTGAAGGGCCTGCCACCTCGTGAGAACAAATGGGTGAGGTTGCGCTGCACCCAAAAAATGATTGCTTCCACCTCCTCCTCACTAAAGATGGGGTAGGATTTCAGTTGTTGGAGGGATAGTTGAAAAACAGGAGGAGGACAGACAGTGGATATGCAAGGAAAGGATTAAACAAAAACATAGAAAAAAAATACCACCAAAACTTAAAACAAAAAGAAAAATAAACACAGGGAAAATTACTGTTCTGCAATCAGCCACAAGCACTAATAAATATATCAGGAAAAAAGAAAAAAATGAACAAAAGGTTGTAGACCTCTTCTATCAATAGCCCTAGGGAAAAAAAAATAACTTACTTTTTGTATTTACTCCACAACCATTCACAGCCCCCTAACTGTTTTTCAAAAGCATATAGCACCGCAGGAATGGGAATGGGAAACATAGTGCATATCAAAAATACACCCAAGAGCTAGGGCAGGCCAGACTAGGCCATAAACAGTAAAACAACATCACAGTTACATGGTAAATAAATCAGTAATAATAAAGCTCACACAAATATGAAGACAATTATATTTAATTTAACCCTAGGCTTCCTCCATCTACTAAGTGCAAACATTTCTATTTCCCCTTAGAAAAGTGACTTCCACATGGGCCCTTTTACTCCAGCCCAAACCGCAAGTCACTTCCAGCAGATACAAAAAAAAGAAAAAAATAGGCAAAAAATACTGGTGCATTCACTCCGTCAAACAACAAAGGGTTTTCCAAAGTGCTGCATTGAGCTTGCATGATTTCTCCTAAAATGTTAAGATTAAAATGGTCTGGACACAGCAGGGATTGCAGACAAAGAGCGAGTGATGCTTTCCCTCTAAAATCTAAATCACATGTGACTAGTGGCTGGACAAAGGAGAGGGAGGAGTCTTCAGGACAGGAAGCCGAAGTTGCTGTTATAAGTACAGTGGCCTCCCAGTCTCTGTAGCACTTCCTTCCTGTTGAAACAAAAAGTGCATTTCACGCTGAAAAAGTAATCAAATGGTCCATTCTGCTAAACTTTCAAATTGAACGATCAAGTTGATTTTCCAGCCACTTGAGTACAAAAGTTACTCAAAGTGCTGCTCCACGACCACCCACGTTAAAGTACTGCATCTTGCTTCTTGAAATGACTGTTGAAGATTCCCGTTTGCCAACAAACAATCAATTAATCAATCAATCAGTAATTTCTAAAGCGCTGATAATCACCCATAGGGTCTCAAGGTGCTGTTTGCGTGCGTGCTGATCAATCGAAGAGACAGGTCTTGAGGTCTTCCCTGAAATGCTTCAGAGATACAGTCTGTCTGAGTTTGAGAGGTATTGTGTTCCAAGTCAGGCATCGAGCCAGAAGGATCTTCCTCCTGCTGTTCTTTTCCAGATCTTGGGAACTGCTGCGAGGATGAGCTGGCAAGGCGGTGGTTGTGGTATGCTGGTCCTTTGTTGTGTAGTGCCTTGTAGGTGTGGATCAGGAGTTTATATGTGATGTTCTTGTTGACTAGGAGACAGTGTAGGTCTTTGAGGTGGGAGGAGATGTGGCTGTGTCGGAGGATGTCCAGGATGAGTCTGGCTGCTGCATTCAGGATTCTTTGTAGACTTGATTCTAGTTTCTTGGTGATGCGGCATAGAGTTCATTGCCATGGTCCAGTTAGCTAGTGACGAATGTGTGGGTGATTGTCTTCCTCCTGTCGAAGGGGATCCACTTGAAGATATTCTGAAGGAGTTAGAGGGTGTGGAGCAATGATGACGAGACAGCATTGACTTGACAGGTCATGGATAGAGAGGAGTCCAGGATGATGCCCAGATTGCGTGCGTGGTCTGTGGGAGTGGGGGCATTTTCCAGTGTGGTGGGCCATGAGGAGTCATTCCAGGCTGAAGAGGTGGAGCCGATTATGAGGATCTCCGTCTTGCCAAGTTCAGTTTGAGGTAGCAAGCTTCCATCCAGGCAGTGACTGCTCTCATCCCATTGTGGGAATTTCTCTTGACCTTTACAGGGTCGTCGGATAGGGAGAGGAACAAATTCAAGCATTTGTTCTCTCTCTTTGTTTCAGTTCACCTAGCGGTCCTGAAGGTCCTATTTTTGTGGAAAGGGAGGATTGGTTACTTGACGTGGTGTCATGGCATTACAATAGGTTATTCTGCATTACAGGAGTAAAGCACATTTTTCAAATTATGCCAGTTACCCCAGAGTAAATAAAATTACCACAGGCCTATATTAAAGGACTCAGCTATCCATGAGATGGAATAATGTCTGTGAATAGAAGAGTTTGGTGACTCAATGGGATCAAGTGTGCTTCATTAATACCTGTGACAACCTGTAACCTAGAGAAATTAACTGTGGTATCACAAAAATGTAAGAGTATCATGCAGACTTTAATAAGTACATTTACCTTAATTACTAACAGCCATTAAATATAAACATAAAAAATACTTATACAGATTTTTTGATGGTCTTAGACTCTGCTATTTCACTGAGTGAGTTGTTATACTATTATGAAAATCCAAGTATGTTCAGCATTGGTCACAAGTCAAAGAAATATTCATCATGGTTGGAATGTGGGGAAACATGAATTTGATTTTTTTAAGACAACAACCATATGCATATTTTATCATTTGTAAAGATCAGATGCAGCATATCAATATCAGTTAGACTTCATTTTCTCATTCTATACATTAAACCACTGCGTGCTGGTGACGTAACAGTTACATCCTCAGCCACGGTGGTTGTGTGCTGAGGACATAACCATTACATTCTCTGCACCACATCTCTCTGCTGTTTAGCTTGTTCTAAAAACAGCCTCCAAAGCTCCCAAGGATGTTTTTAGTTTTCACTGAAATAATGATCAGTGAGCATGGTGTGCTAACGTCATTTCAGTGAAAAAGAAAGTGAAATGAGCTGATCAACTCATTTTACTTTCACTTCCTCAGTGCTCAAGGGGCTATCTCAGCCCCCGATTACGAAGGCAAATGGGAGCAGTATCATTGGAAATTGGAGAATCTCCCCATTGTAATGGTAACCCTCCCTAGAGGATCCCTGTTTGGGGATCACCACAGGAGGGCGATCCCCAAGCCAGGATTTACACTAGAGAAGGGAGTTGTCCCTTGGCCTAGGGCTTTAGCCCCTCCCATTTTTTAGGCTAATTCTGTCTTTCTGCCCCACCGGGATGCAGATGGGGACATAGCCCACTGGGGACCAAGGATTCTTTTTTTTCAAATGTAGGGGTTGCCCTAAATGGGCATGCCAATGCCCCCACCTGCCCCAAAAATAAGGAGGAACCTTCTTTTTGCCCCCCCAGGAGCGGATGGAGGGTATTACCCCTGATCTTCCCCTGGGGGCAGAAAGCCCATTCACAGGGATTTGTTTTTTAATAGAAGAGGGGAGGGGGATGCCAACCATGGGCATGGCCATGCCACCACCCCATAAAGTGGGGTCCAAAGTCTTTCTGTCCCCGCTGGGGGGCAGATAGGTTAATTACCTATATCTGCCCCCCCGGTGGCAGAAAGAGCCCAGTAGGCACCAGATATTTTTATTTTTTCGAAAACTCTAGAGTTATGGGCTGCCCAGAATGGTCACAGCATTGCCCCCAGACCTCCAAACTAGGCACTGTCTTTCTACCCCCAGGGGCTGATTGGGTGCTATTACCTCCAATATGGTCCCAGGGGGTGCTGAGAGCTCACTAGACACCAGGTATTTTTTTTTTTTATAAAAGAGGGGTGAGGCTGCCCATCTTTGGCATTACCATGCCCCCACCTCACATAAATGGGGACACAGTCTCTCTGCCCCAGAGATGGGAATGGAGGTAATTACCCCTAATCACCCTCCCTGCCCCCCGAATGGGCAGAAAGCCCTCTCGACTCCAGGCAATTAAAAAAATTGAGGGTGGGGGATGCTCACCACCATGGGCATGGTTATGTCCCCACCCCAATTGAAGGGGGCAACAGTCTTTCTGCCCCTCCATGTGGTCTAAAGTATATCATGCCAATGGCAAGCAAAAAGACATTTGACTCTTTTGGGTTTTGATTTTATATAAGGGGCAAGAGAGCTTGGCTAACTTCCAAAATTGTTCCACTTGTAATAGTGAACAGCTGCACTTTTTGGACTTGGATATGCTTCCATCTGGAAAAATGTACTAGACCCAGACAATTCTGAAAACTAAACATCTAAGGGAGTGCAGGATGGTGTGCTTCACATCCACCCAATACCATATTTTTTGTAACAATGCCCTGTAAACCTCCAACTTTGCCCGAAATCATGCATGTTTCCTACATCTCTGTGATGGAAAAGTCCAGAACCCACAGGAATCCACAAAATTCCTACCACCTGGCATTGCCCAATCTGTACTGATAAAAACTCTGCCCCTCTTGTGTAGGTGCCCAAAGCAGAGTCAGCCTAAAAACATGTAAAAAAACTGTACTTTTGGACCTACTTTGGTTCCCCTTCAACGTCTACATATTTTTGACCCTTCACTGTCACAGGCACTTGGCCCACCTACACAAGTAAGATATCATTTTTAACAAGAGATGGAGGGGAGTGATGGGTGGTAGGAAATGTTGGCACAGTGAGTCCACAGAGAAATGTGAGGAAGATGTGATTTTTTAGCTAAATTTGTGGTTTGCAGGGGATTCTTAGCTCCATGCATGCCACATCTCCCTGGACTCCCACAGGTGTCTAGTTTTCAGAAATGTCTGGGTTTAGTAGATTTCTCTAATTGGCCACTCTGCCCAGGACCAAAAATGCAGGTGACTCCCTTGCAAAAACAGGTTGCTTGTGATAGATAAATGTGATGTGTCCACAATACATTTTGGGCTCTTCCCTGTCGCAGGCACTAGGCCTACCCATAAAAGTGAGGTATCATTTTTATTGGGAAATTTGAGGAAATGCTGGGTGGAAGGAAGTTTGTGAATCCCCTCAGATTTCAGAACTTCCATCACATAAATGTGAGGTAAACGTGTTTGGTAAGACAAATTTCAAGGTTTGTAAGTGATTCTGGGTAACAGAATCTGGCGATAGCCACAAACGTCACCCCATCCTGGATTCAGGAACTAAGTAAGGTACCATATTTACCAGGAGACTTAGGGCAACACAGAATAGTAGAACGAGTATTATTACCAATTCAATTTGCACCTTCCAAATGTTAGACAGTGTATAAAAAGAAGTAATTTTGAGAAAGGCCCCAAGTTTACATGCTAGTATGGGTATACACAAATACAAAGATGTGCAAATAACTACTGCTTATAAACCCTACATCTTGTGTCCATTTCAGAAATACATAAGTTTCCTTGATACCTATTTTTCACTCTTTATAGTTTACCAAATTTATTTTTAGATACCCCGTGTACAATGAAAAAACATTGAAAGGTGAGCTCACTTATTGGCTTAGGGTACCTAGATTTCTTAGTGAACCTTCAATGCCCATATATCCCCGCAACCAGCAGGGTACAGAGGGTGTAACCGCATTTTGCTTTTGAAAATCTGCCATAGTTAGAAGTACAGAATAAAACATAGATACAAATGGCTCTTTTTTTCAGCTCAATTTTAATACTTTTTAAAGTTTTTTACTGTTGCATTCTATAGGAAATTCTTAAAGGAACTACACAAATGACCTCTTGCTGAATTCAAAATGTTGTCTACTTTTCAGAAATGTATATTTTTCCGGGATCCACCAGTGGTTCCACAACCATTCCTACCACTAACTGGAAGGAGGTTGAAATCATAAAAAATAGGAAAATGGTCTATGTCCCAGTAAAAAGCCCAAAACTGTGATGAAAAATGTGTTTTTCTGATTGAAGTCTGCCTGCTGGGAAGATAGTGATCATGGCACCACAAACCCTTTGTTGATGCCAGTTGCAGGGGAAAAACAGGCACTTTTCTGCAGCACCTTTTTCCCTTTTTTTCCCCAAAAACTCAAAAATTATATTTTGCCTATTTTCTCAATCCTCTTCAAAGGAATACACATCCCCAGGATGTTGGAAAACAGGGACGTAAATTTTGCATGGATACTTTATGTTGTCAAAAAGTTAGTGTGAACTAAACCAAAATAGACAAAAAAGGACTCACGGCCAGATGTAGGTAGCAAAAAATTTGCGAGTTGGAAATTGCGAGTCGTTGCGACTCGCAATTTTCGACTCGCAAAATGGTATCCAAGAAGAAAAAGCAACTTCATTTTGCGACTCGCAAATGAAGTCGCACCGCAGATTGCGAGTCCGCTGTTAGCGAGGTCGCTTTTTGCGACCGCGCTAAAAACGAACATGCAAATTGCGAGTGGGTGTCGCAAATTGAGACTGTGCCGCAAATTTAATGCAGGTGCAGCAGAACACTCTGGAAAACACTTCCTGGCTCTTGATGATGACATCACAGCCAGAAGTTTACTAATACACCTGGGAGGAGGGAGGACCACACCCATTTTACTCTGCTGAACAGCCAACAGGAGGAACAGCAGCTACAATGGCAGAAACACCCAGGAAGAGGAAGCTCAAATTTGCAGAGAAAGAACTGTAGGTGCTGACGGAGGAATGATGCCAGCACCATGAACAACTTTTTGGGAGAGCAGCCCTCAGTGTGCCAGAGCAGGAAAAAAGACGGATTTGGAGTGAAATCCAGGACAAAGTCAACTCAATGGGTGTGAGCCATCGGAGTATTGAGGAACTAAAGAAACAGTGGTATGACCTGCGCTCCCGGACCAAGGAGAGGGTGTCAGAGCGGCTCTGGGAGATGAGGGGCACTGGAGGGGGGCCATCCACCTTACCACCACCCACACCCTTGGAGGAAAGAGTGGAGGAGACCCTGGAGCCAGAGGCAGTGGCTGGAATTGGAGAGCTGGACACATCAGCGCCAGGACCATCAACCAGTGAGTACCATGAGACATGCATGTACACCCATATCTGCCATACCCCCACCCACCTAGTACACAGCAGCATGCACAACCAAAATAGCTCAATTTCAGAGTAGCAACCACCTGCATGGTGCATTATGGGCAATGTAGTCAAGTAGGCAGTTGACAGGCAACAGTTTATTAGGAAGCAGATAACATATGGTAGATACTGATAGTGTATTCCCTATGTCCCACAGGTTTCCCACACAACACCACCTCCAGCCACAGCGTCCAGGGGCCACAGGTCAGCCACCAGCCAGCACAGGACCCAGGAGCAGCCACCACAGGGACCTGCACCACCCAACCACAGTCCCCTCCTGATGCATCAGTGGCCATACTGGAGAGTGAGGCAGCACCCAGTCCCTGCCACAGTGCCAGTGTACAGGACACAGAACCACCACTGCGTCGCAGGCGACATCTCAATGTCCCTCCTGTGCCACAGGGTGAAGTAGGGGACGCCTCCATGTCTGCCGTCTGCAGACAAGGGAAATAAGAATTATTTCAGGGGCCATGCGGCGCATGGAATGCAACCAGACCACAGGGCTGCAACAGGTCCACACTGAGCTGCAACATCTCAACAGCACTGTTGGTGACCTTGCGCTCTCAATAAGACAACTGGTGTCTGAACTTGTCACTGAGAGAGAGGGTGCAAGGCGCCGTGACCGGCAGCTCATCCACTGCCTGGACCGTATGGCTGCCTCCATCGTCCGGCTGGCTGTTAACACCACTGGGCTGTCACGGCGCACAGCCACCCTCCAGGTGGACATGGGCCACTTTGCCAGCCACACAGTTGATCTGATGGAGGCACGACAGGTGGCTAGGGGCGCGGCGGACACGCCACAGGACAGTGAGGAGGGCTCTACCATTAGCAGTGTCTAAGCCACAGACACCAGGGTGTTGCGCAGTGGTAGCGCACGGCAGGGCACTGCAGACGCACCAGGAACCAGCCATGCTGGCCGAGCACGGCGTAGGGTGTGAGCTACGCAATGTCATAGACTGAAGGCACATGAGGTTAATGTGTCCTCATAGCAGGTGGACTTTTACAGCCACTGATCTGTAGTTTCAGTAAATAGTTTATTGGTGCACATCATTAAAGTTCTTGTTTGTTCCACTTCACACCTGGACTCTTTGAGTGTGACATTCGTGTGTGGTGTGACAGTTAGCATGTACCTTCCAAAGTATTGGTTTGCAATGTGGTCCCGTCTCTGTCTGCCTTGATTTGCAATACTTCTATCCCCATGATGGCGATGTGGTAGCTCTCGCTCTTCATCCTCCGAATCTGGGTCTTCTGGGGTGAGAGGTAGCCTACATCTGATGGCAATGTTGTGCAGTATAGTGCATGCGCCAACGATCTTGAATGCTGTTATTGGGGCATACTGGAGGGCACCTCCACTTCTGTGGAGGCATCTGAATCTTGCCTTCAACAGTCCAAAGGTCCTCTCTATAATATTTCGGGTCCTCCTATGTGCACTGTTGCATCGCCTCTCTGTCTCATTGCTGGGTGTTAAGTACAGGGTAAGTAACCATGGTCATAGTGCATGTGCACTGTCACCTGTTTGGCAGAAAATGTACAATGTTAGCTGGGTATAGATGGGTTCCACATTGACCTGTGTGTATGTCTGCAAGGTGTATTCAGATATACCTAGGAGGTATCCGTCTCCAAACTCCCCACGTTCTAGGCGTTGGTGTATCCCACTGTGCCTGAAAATGTAAGAGTCATGTGTACTCCCTGGAAATTTGGCAACCATGTCAGTGATAACATAATGGGCGTTACATACCACCTGGATGTTCAGTGAGTGGGTACACTTCCGGTTGTGGAACAGATTTGCAGGAGGGCAGATTTGTATATGTGTCCCGTCGACACACCCTATTGCATGTGGGAAGTTGGCAATCCTGTAGAATTCCAACTTGGTGCTGTTGATTTCTGTCTCATTCCTGGGTAGGTATATGTATCTGGACATGTGTGTGAGTATGGCATCTAGGAATGCTCTGAAGAACTGTGAGAGTGCACTTTTGGATACTCCACCTGCCACGGCAATGACCCCCTGATAGCTACCCGAGGCCAAGAGGTGCAGTGAGCATAGCACTTGCACATGTGTGGGGATGGCGCTGCCGCGCACAGTCTGGTGTTGAAGTTGCGGATTGAGTAGATCTATTAAATCTAGTATTGCTGCACTGCTAAGTCTGTATTTATCATATATCTCCTCCTCAGTTTGTTGGAAAAGTGTCTGTCTGGTTCTGTATATCTTCTCCTGTCTCTGGCTCGTCCTCCTCATCTGCTGTGCGGCGTGGGCTCTCCTCCTCCTTGCTATCACATATATCTCTGCCATCTTGAGTAACCCAGGTGCCTTCTGGGTCCCCTTTTATACTTTAGTTATGGTTACCACCTGCTCTGAGTTAGTGGTAAATTGGAAGTGCAAAATGGGCTTTTTGCGACTAGTCACAATTTGCGAGTGGCTATTGCATATGGTTTGCGACTCGCAAATTGCGACTTCCTATTTGCGGGTCGCAAAATGGGGTCGCAATTTTTGCGAGTCGGTAATGGCTTGCGTCACATTTTGCGATTCGGAAATGGGATTTTTGCATCCCATTTACGATTTTGCGGGGTGGCAAATAGCGATTCGGGCCATTTGCAATTCGCAAAAGATTGCTACTTCTGGCCCTATGTACTCAGGGGTTTTGAGGGGGACACAAGCCTAACAGTGAAGTGGTTAACACTGAAAATTAAGAGAGTAGGTATTGCATAAACATTTAAGGCTCAATTCAGGTGTAAACCTTGCTAGGCAGCATAAGAATATAGGTGCACAACTTATACAAACTATTTCAGTATACAACTACATGTAAATCACATAAGGTCATAGGTTTTAGAACTTTGCTTTGAGAAATATCAGCTATTAGTTAGTAAATTTCAATGGTAATCAGTCTCTGAATGTTAGACATCTGTCATTCAGAGCAACCAGATTCATTCTAAAGGTATTCAATAAAGTGGCCTGAATTGATGGTATGATCATCATGGAAAATGATTACAAGTGTAGTGTAAGTTTTCAGTAGACTGAAATCTGACCAGCTCTAAAGTTGGTGACATCAGTATTTATTTTGCTCCTATCTGCTTTACACCTTTGTAGCATCAGAATAACATACTTTCTACTCTCCCTCACAACTAAAGTAGATAGAACATCTGCACTACAGCCTGAACAAGAAGTAGTTTGCATAAACTTGTTTAGTAACTTATCAAAGGACACTAATTTGCAATCTGGTATGGTTATCCACAGAAATCAATCCAGTTCAATGTCAGTTCTTGATATATGGTGAGGGTGTACACACACATGTTACCAGGAGAAGCTGATTCCATACATTTGATTGATAGAAATGTTTCCACTTTAGAAAACATCTAAAACTATAACAAGAAATTCATGGGCCTCTTCTTGTGAATTTAAAGTGACCTGTGTCACTCCAGTAAAAATGTCAGCAGTGGCATGTGTACCTGTTGTGGTATAACACACATGCTTCTCACCTTTAACGAAACCCGGTGGATTTGACAGTGCCCTGAATAATTATTTCTCTTTGTTTTCTTTAATTTTCTAAGTAACTGGAGAAAAATGGAAAAGAACATTCACTGCTGCATTGCAACAATAGTCAGCTCCATAATTGTTTAAAACTTATAGCCTACTGTATCATCTACTTCTTCTTCTTTCAGCTTTCTGTGTGCCTGCTGCTTTTCTTTACCAACTTTTATACTTTTGCTTTCTGGACATATTTTGTCAATTGGATGTTTCCTACAGGTTCTACATTTTTTAATAATTGGGTATAAATTCAGATGAGGAGCATACAGACCTCTCAATAGTCTGTAGCTTATAACAGATAAGCTGTTTTCATGATAAAGCAATATAAGGCATACCTTCTTTGCATACTGTATGACCCACATTTACCATAGCTGCATCCAGACATAGGGCCTAATTGCAAACCTGGTGGTCATGAAACAATCCAGTGCGTCTGTGGAGGTCAGACCGCCACCAATGCTGAGCTTTGACCTCCATATTATGACCCTGGGGAAGCCGCCACGATCCTACCACTGAAACTGCCAGGTTGCCGACAGCCTGGCGGTTCTGGCGGTCTCAATCTGCCAGGGCAGCACTGCTTGCAATGCTGACCTGGAGATTACGAGTCCCCTTTCTGCCAGCCTTTGCATGGCGGTAGCCCCACCATGCAAAGGCTGGCAGGAAGGGGCTGCTGTGGGCCCCATGGTCGCCCCTGCACTGCCCATGCTCTTGGCATGGGCAGTGCAGGGGAACCCATGGACAGCTCCTTTGTGCTTTTCACTGCCTGAATTACAAGCAGTGAGAAGCGCAACAGGTGCTGTCACACCCAATGCACCGCCACATTGCCACTGACTCAATTATGACCCAGCGCCAGTGTTAAGGCCCAGCGGGGAGCTCATAATAGGGCCGGCGGACTGAAGACCAGCATGGCGGTCTTCCGTGCGAATGAGTTTGGCGGGCATCCTCCGTCGCCCGCCAAACTCATAATTTGTCCATAACACATGAAGATATTTAACTAACAGAAGTCTAGCTCTACATTTACCTATTTGCTTTAGCTCTTGTATATGTTGTGATCTGACTATTAGATACACATATTCAGGTTTATTGGGATATGTGATGGAGTCTACCACAGTTCCGTCGCCCCATTCAGTAACTCTTCCTCATCATTCATGTTCTGTCGTAATAATATCCTGCAATTTAACAGAGGCTTGGACTTTTCTCTAAACTATCTGTACAAGAAACGGATTTAACCAGTCCTTGAAGCTTCTTTACTACTGTTATATATAGTGGTAGGTTCAAACCTTGATGGCGCATTTTATCTGAAGATGAAAGGATAATAATTCTCTCTTTCTCTAGCTAAAGCATTTCAGAACTAAACTGTGCATTCTCATCCTATATAAGCATGAAAAATGTAATCTGCTTTCAACTGTTAAGCAGGTGGTGCATACAAAATCTGGTACTATGTGAAAAAGGTTTGATACTATTTTGTGCTGTTTAGAGCTTTCTTAGTTTGTTTACAAACTATTCCTATTCCAATATCCTATAAATGATTACCATACTCAACACCTGTAGCCTACCTCATATTTTCAGTTTACTCTGCACAATGAAAATGTAACCACATATGAACATTTCCAATACTGCCTAAAGATGTTCTAGTTTCTTCATGAAGCAGTTTGTTAAAAACAGGTTGACCTTTCACAGATGTCAGCAATAGGTCACCCAAAAATGGTAACGTGTTTTCAACCAAAAAGCACATAGTCATTTATGAGAACTTCCTGTATTCTGTGATGATTGAAAGCTAGCATTAATTTTGACAACATGCAAACCTCATCAACAATAAAGTTTTCAATTTCTTTAGAACCCTTGAGACCTCATGGCAGGCATCAGTTGATAATTTGAGTTACTCCAGTTTGTTGTCATGCTCAACTGGCAACATTAGAAGATGATGCAAAGTGGCACCTTTTACTTTTTGTGCAGATAGTCCTGTGGATGGTGTCACAGTACAAGATAGATTGCAATCTTCCTTTTTGCGAATATATTCAGTAAGCACTTTTATTAGGAAAATGTTTCCAGTGCCTGTCAAACTATTAACACAGAGAGGTGTCAGTCTTTGTGTGATACATGCACATTCAGAGTTATCATGTAGAATTCCATGGCCAATTGATGCAGTTAATTTTTGGTATATTTGTAGCTGCTCTTTGTTAAGTTGAGCTGCTAGGTTTTCCAATTCAACACTGTTTATTTTCACCTGATCCATTGCAATTTTCTCCAGATGCATAGCTTTTGCTGCTTCATTTTTGATAATAGACTGCCCAAGTGACCTTTAATTACAAGTCTCTGTACTCTGACTGTCCTTGTAACTACCCTTTGCAACCTCAGCTGCCGCGTTTCATCTTGTTGAATTTCATCATCCAATGTTTTAATATACGTAGGAAACAGTGAACACTGAATTTGGTTTTTAACAGCATTAAATGTATCTTTATGGAAGTCATATATCACCTAACTGTTCTTCCTCAGTTTACCAAGGTTTAAAGAGATGCAGAAGAGCCAAGTAAAGGAAGTCTACAGTTTTTTAACTGAGTTTATAATGTCTGTTGTGTTCACTAAATAACCATTACAGCCAGAGACAATATACCTCACTGCCTCAATGTTGTGTCCAATATTGTTGCTATATGTGCAGAGATGCAGGATTCCAAATGAACACTGTGATTGGGAAAAAAAAGTGTCTGTCATGTTGGTTTTCACTGTTTCTGTGGGATCAGTTACGAACTGAGGATGATACTAAGTCTCAGCAAATGATTTCTACACTCTTTTACATAATGAAGCAAAGGCTAAACTAATCTAAAATATAGATTTTGCTTTACCATACACACTTGTGTAGCTTAGTGGGGCACAGGCCTTAAAGGACCCAAACTCCCTGTGTGAAAGCATCTTTAAACTAAAGCTATATAGCTTTTCAGTTAAAGATTGCTCTGATTGTACATGTAAATGTGAAGTGCAACTTCTACCTACATGTTCTATGAACCATTACACATTGGTATTCGCCACTATTTGATGATTTGGAAAATGTATGCTGTTCACATGTTGTAATGTGAGTATCTGGACCTGGTTTATAATAAAATGTAACTACCTTTACCAAAATTTGAGCTGTCTGATTACTATAAAGTCTTTCTGTATTCCATACAAAAGCACAATCAAATATTTTTAAATCTAATGAAGAGGAGCCTAAAGTAAATATCACATGCAGTCTTTGAATATGCAACTACTACAATGAAATCCACTGCAATAGTATAATGAGACAATGTGCAGTACCTTTATGGAATCTGAGAGCAAATCAACATGCAACCTCATCTTGATGACCACACATTGAGATGATTTAAAAATACACAAAGTCTTACCACCTCTAAAAAGGATGTGTGAGGTATGTGGCCCTAGCACACTGTTCCACTGATCCATATACATGTTGCAAAGTACTTACCTCAACATGATTACATAAATTGCATTGCTCAGTGCTCACATAAACGTTTATCATCAATACATGACTGTGGATGGTTGAACCAATACTAACTAGATACTCATGCCCATATTTACTATGCGTTTGCATTGCACCAGCAACACAATACATACACCACAAAAGAGACTCCACACAGGTTATATGAAAATATATGTACCCTATATTATAAACACGATCAGGCCAGAACTTCATAATTCTGAGTTCCTATGCATATTAGGCAATCAATTTTCATAAACAGTACAGTGTGTGCAATAAGCAAAAAAAGGTTTCTACATTGCACATGTCACAAAACACCATTACTGGGCATATTATACAGTCATGTAAAATAGCACCTGTTGACCAGAACAGAGGAAGGCATGAGACTTTTCTAAGGCAGATCTTGCTACAGGCAATGGACAGAGCTCATCTGGATATAAATCACTACGTCTCGGCACACCTGCGCCCTTAAACGATGTGATGCAATAATCAGTCAGAGATGTCAGCTGCAGGAGCACCTTCACGCCTATTAAAGGTGGTACAGTAAGTTTGGCGAGGTTAATATGGTGGTCATTGGGAAAAGCACATGGGGCCCAGGAGCACCTGCGCTTCTAATAATGTTCATACAGTGGATCTTAGTCCTCTGAATTCTAGGAAGTCTTTAGCAGCAGCTGGGGGCCTCTGTTAAGGTTCTGCCTCTTGAAGCTGCCGAAGAAGGAATGCTGCCCCTCACCCCCCCAGGAATGTCTTGATGGGGTGGAAGTACACACACACTGGCTGATTACGTGAGGAAACCTTGCTGGGTCTGCCGCACTCAGGACTCAAACATGGCTGCCACAAGTGCACAGGGCAGCTATACCGGTTACGTGCCTCTCTCCTTCATCCTGGTCCTTCTCGTCAGCTGGATGTGTAGCCTTACGGCCAGGACTCCTTGTGCCTCCTGTAAGCAAGGGGGATTCCGGAAGAGTGGGCATCAGTAATACTACTGTGGGAGACCTCCTTGGGTCTCTCCTGTGAGCCACACTGCTCCTCGGTACTGGAGGCACGGCAACTTGGTCTAGCAGCGACACAGCAGCTCCACTCCTGGATGCACATAGGGTGCAGCAAGGTCAGCTGGAGCCCTGGTCCTACCACTGTGTTGCCCATAAAGCAGGGCACAGGTGCTCACTACACTCTCTGTAAATGTGCTCCCCTGGCACTGGATTTGGCAGCCAAAACTGGCTCCCATGGGGCAGGTCCCTAGAGTAAAAATTATGAGCATGAAGTACAAACCAGATGCTCATAGCACAACAAAAAAGGGTAGGAACACAATGAAGCGCTCTTCATGAGCTACTTTCCAGTGCCAGTACCAAATATAGCACCTCCCCAGACACTATAGCTGCAGGGCAAGGGGCTTTCAATGTACAAGAGTGATCGCACGGTGGCTCCTGGGAGAACACTTACAAGGGTGTGCAAAGGATGCAGCAGTGGATGGAGGTACCAGCACCCTTACTGCAGGTAGAGGCAATTCTTCCTTGCAGTCCAGCAATTCCAGTCAAGTCCAAGTCAGGGAGCAGCTGGCAGCAGGACAGCAAGCAGAGAAGCAATCCAGATGAGTGCTTTGTGCCACCCATTAGACACAAGGCAGCAAGGCAACAAACAGAAGAGCAGTCCAGATGAGTCCTTTTGCAGCTCAGCAGTCTTTCAGGCAGATGTTCAGTCCAGGTCCAAAAGTTCTCTGAAAATATGGGGTTACAATCCCTGTACTTATACTCAAAATGCCTTTGATCTAGGGGCACTTCAAAATAACCCAAGAAGTGCACATCACCCCCTTTCAACCCCAGTCCTGGTTACAAACATCAGTAGGGGGGAAACATGCTCTTTGTGTGAGGACAGGACACAGCCTATACAATTTTAAGTGCGCTCCTCCTTCTTCTCTTCCAGCCCAGGGATACCATTCGGTATGTAGATGAATGCAGATGCAACCCTGTCAAACCTAACCCTCCCTGATGGATGGCTGTCTGAGGAGTATGCAGAAAGTGGAGCTATCACTCTGTCCCAGACATAAATTGGAGTCAGGCTGCAAAGCACCAGAGTTATAAGCACAGAGAAATGCCCACTTTCGAAACGTTTCTAACATAGTAATGTAAAACCCACCTAGACCAGTAAGCAGGATTTCATACTATCATTCCCAACATACCAAACATGCCCACTCTACTCCTCACAGATCAGAAATTACCACTTAGACATATATAAGGGAATTACCAATGCAAACCTATGAGAGGAGCAGCACTCACAGCAGTGAACAACAAAATTGGCTGTTGGTCACTAAGAGGACATGTGACACATAAAAATGTATGTCCTTCCTTTTACATAAACAGTCCCTTTCCCAAAAGACTGTTTAGGTCCTACTTCAGGGGTAACTTAGGATTAGTAAAAGCAGAGTTTAGGTTGTGGCAAGTAGTTTGACTTGCAAAGTCAATGTGGCAGTAAACTGTGCATGTAGGCACTGCAGTCACAGGTCTGAGACAAGTTTGAACGCTACTTCTGTGGGTGGTGCAAATTTTGCTGCACTAGTAGCATTTCATTTACAGGCCCAGGGTATATTGTACACCACTTTACAAGGGACTTACAGGTAAATTAATTAAAGGCCATTTCCAACAGCAAATATATATACATATTTGTAGTTTTTTAACATTTTTATATTTTTTTATAAAACACAAAATATTCAGCCCTTTCACCCCGTCCACTAGAAATCTTAAACATAAAAATCTTACACTAAAACCTACTTTAAAAAATTCTTACTCAACTATATCTAACCTACTCTATCCCTTAACCTGTACTATTCACTAACTAACTAAGAACACTTAAAATGCATAACTAGGGGGCAAAAATACAGGAACGGTATGTTTTAAGGAAGTGTCCATGGTTAAATTGGAGTAGCAATGTTCATTAGGACTTCCTGGCATTTCATTAAAATCTTGGTTTGTTTTTTTCTGCTCCTTTGCCTTCTTAGCCACTTGTCTATGCATTGTATTTTCCTGTCTCTGTACCATGAAGTATGCAGCATGTCCTTTTCTAGTGTGCACTGGCGGTGTTGGCTCCTGTAAATTTGAAGGGCCGGAAGTGGGCTGTGTGCTGCTTGGCACCTAAGTGGTCACTTGAGTGGTGGAAGTTGCTGAAGTTGTCTGTTTGGCCAGGGACCTTGTAGAGGCAGCCCATATTCCTGCTTCCTTTTCTCATACATATATACGCCCTATCTTCCTCTTGTGCTCATATTTTACCCTTCTCAAGCCTGCTGTTTTTGCCATATTAGCAGACAAGTGATCTAGGGAGAAAAACATACATCATATTAGGCCATGTTTTGGATGGACATCTCTTACTTCCATAACTTGCCTTGTTAGGAAAGAAAAGGGGCAGTCCATACATCCAGCTATTATTGGTATAGATACATGTTCAATATACCTTCATTAGAATGGCATTTCCAAATACAATATGTCAGTCTTACAAGAGGAAGGACAGTGTAGGTTGACCAAAATCTCTTTAGTCACATTATTCAATCAGGAATGCCACTTATACCATTGATCCCCATGCATACAGATGTATGATTGTCAAAAATAAAGATCAGGGGCCTGATATACAAAGTGTTTGTGTTGGCCTTGCATCATGCAATGGTGGCAAGATTAAGCCAATGCCTAATAGTTGTTTTGAGATAATCAAGGCCATCTTGTGTGGATCTGCATGACTTCAGTAGACTAGAGTTACCCAAGGCAAATTGCTGCCTTGCCTTACTCTGCAGCTGTGAGGCATTCCATGGGTGGAGGGTGGGTGTCTCCATTTATTGCACCATGGATTTTTATGCCTTCCCAGATTTAGCATTAGTGGCAGACCTGGAAATGCATCAAAATGCAACACCTTCACAGGTGAAGCTTAACCAGGAGAAAGATTCTCACTCACAACAGACAAAGGAAGAGGAAACAGCCTCTCAGGAGTGTCTTTGTGCAGGAAGATGCCCCTTTGTGCCCAAAAGGTATTCTGTATACAATGCAGGTCCTCTTGCACCATGAAGAAAGGGTGAGTGCATTGGCAGTAGGCAGCCAAAGGTATACCACCACTAGGAAATGGCAGGAATGCATTGCATAATGGAATTACGGTGAATTCCTCCCCTTTCCCATTGCCTTTAACACAATGCATCAAGGTGAAAAATGATGCCCCATAGTTTGGAAACTGCCCATGAAGCTGGCATTAAGTTGTCAAATTATGGCAACTCCATGCATGCTGACTAACCATAGGTCAATCCATTTGTATACATGCTGTGAGGTTACTGAAGCTGCATAGGTTCATCATAAATTATATTTGGACTTGGTGCTTAATATAAAACACCAGATATATGCAGACTGTGTCCCATGGGACATCTGCTAGGCCACAGCACAAGTTCCCTACCATGAGGACATATATCCTCACAATGCCCGTAACACTGGCTGAGAGCTATTGTTTAGTCGCAAACTTTGGCTCAATACATTAGCTGCCCGATATCCATGTATCCTTCAGGACATCAGTCTTATGGGGCCACTGTCACATCATTCAACATAGAGTAATCAGGTAAGTCGTAATATTGAGGGAAAGGTTGGACAATAGAGAAATCTCTCACACCTTTGCAGATGGTGTGGGAGGCTGGCCTGGCTTATAGTGGGTACCTAGTGGTACTGACACCCTGTACCATGTCCAGTTGTCCATTATTAGTAGAATAGAGGTGTTTCTAACAGCTTAGGCTGATAGAAGGTAGCTATGGCAAAGCAGCTTAGGCTGAACTAGGAGACAGGAAAGCTCCTACTATACCACTTATATCATATAGCACAATATCATAAGAAAACAGAATACTCAGAGTTACTAAAAGTAAAGGTACTTTATTTTAGTTTCAAAATGGCAAAAGTATCTCAGAGGATACCCTCACTTAGGAGGTAAGTAATATACACAAATTATGCGTACACAAACCCAAAACAGGTAAGTAACAGTAAGAAAAGTAGTGCAAACAATGTAGAATCACAATAGGATGCAATAGGTAGACATAGGTCTAGGGGCAACGCAAACCATATACTCCAAAACTGGAATGCGAACCACAAATGGACCCCAGACCTATGGGAGGTTGTAGAGCGTCGCTGGGACTGTAAGAAAACAGTAAGGGTGTCCAAGATACCCCACCCCAAGACCCTGAAAAGTAGGAGTAAAGTTACCATACTACCCCAGAAAGACAGAATAGTCGTGATAGGGGATTCTGCAAGAACCACAGGCACCAGCAAAACACTGAAGATGGATTCCTGGACCTGAGGACCTGCAAAGGAAGGGGACCAAGTCCAAGAGTCACAAAAGTGTCCAGGGGGGGCAGGAGCCCACAAAACCCCAGGTGAAGGTGCAAAAGGACTGCCTCCGGGTGGAAGAAGCTGAAGATTTTGCAATAAGGGGAGGAGCCAGGAACTTCTACTTTAGTCAGAAGATGTCCCACAGTGTGCTGGAGGATGCAGAGTTGTTTCCATGCAGAAAGACCACACACAAGCCTTGCTAGCTGCAAGAGTTGCAGTTAAGGATTTTGGGTGCTGCTAAGGCCCAGGAAGAACCAGGAAGCCGCCCCTTGAAGGAGGAGACAGAGGGGGCGCTCAGCAATACACAGAGCCCATGCAGAAGCAAGTAGAACCCACAGAAGTTCTGGAGCAGGCACTTAGAAGATCTGAGGACAGCAGTCAACTCAGAGTCACAAAGGAGGGTCCCACGACGTCAGATTTCAACTCAGTGAGTTGGGCAATGCAGGACAGAGTGCTGGGGACCCAGGCTAGGCTGTGCACAAAGGAAGTCCTGGAAAAGTGCACAGAAGCCGGAGCAGCTTCAAATCACGCAGTAAACAGGTTTGCTGTCTGGCGTGGGGAAGCAAGGACTTACCTCCACCAAATTTGGACAGAAGGGCCACTGGACTGTGGGAGACACTTGGACCCAGCTCCTGTGTTGCAGGGACCATGCTCGTCAGGATGAGAGGGGACCCAGAGGACTGGTGATGCAGAGGTTTGGTGCCTGCGTTAGCAGGGGGAAGATTCCGTCAACCCACGGGAGATTTCTTCTTGGCTTCCAGTGCAGGGTGAAGGCAGACAGCCCTCGGAGCATGCACCACCAGGAAACAGTTGAGAAAGCCGGCAGGATGAGGCGCTACAATGTTGCTGGTAGTCTTCTTGCTACTTTGTTGCAGTTATGCAGGCGTCTTGGAGCAGTCAGCGGTCGATCCTTGGCAGAAGTTGAAGAGGGAAGTGCAGAGGAACTCTGGTGAGCTCTTGCATTCGTTATCTGGTGAGATGCCCACAGGAGAGACACTAAATAGCCCACAGAGGAGGATTGGCTACAAAGAAAGGTAAGCACCTATCAGGAGGGGTCTCTGACGTCACCTGCTGACACTGGCCACTCAGAGGTCTCCATTGTGCCCTCACACCTCTGCATCCACGATGGCAGGGGTCTGGGACACACTGGAGGAGCTCTGGGCACCTCCCCTGGGAGGTGCTGGTCAGGGGAGTGGTCACTCCCCTTTCCTTTGTCCAGTTTCGCACCAGAGCAGGGCTGGGGGGATCTCTGAACCGGTGTAGACTGGCTTATGCAAGGAGGGCACCATCTGTGCTACTCCTCCCAGGCCCTTCACACCTATTTCCAAAGGGAGAGGGTGTAACACCCTCTCTCAGAGGAAATCCTTTGTTCTGCCTTCCTGGGACTGGACTGCCCAGGCCCCACGGGGGCAGAAACCTGTCTGAGGGGTTGGCAGCAGCGGTAGCTGCAGAGGAGACCCTAGAAAGTTAGTTTGGCAGTACCCGGGCTCTATGCTGGAGACCCGGGGATGCATGGAATTGTCCCCCAATACCAGATTGGTATTGGGGTGACACTTCCATGATCCTCAACATATTACATGGCCATGTTCGGAGTTACCATGGTGACGCTACATATAGGTATTGACCTATATGTAGTGCACGCGTGTAATGGTGTCCCCGCACTCACAAAGTCCAGGGCATTTGCCCTGAACAATGTGGGGGCACCTTGGCTAGTGCCAGGGTGCCCACACACTAAGTAACTTTGCACCTAACTTTCACTAAGTGAGGGTTAGACATATAGGGGAGTTATAAGTTAATAAAGTGCAGTGTAAAATGTCTGTGAAATAACATGGGCGTTATTTCACTCAGGCTGCAGTGGCAGTCCTGTGTAAGAATTGTCTGAGCTCCCCATGGGTGGCAAAAGAAATGCTGCAGCCCATAGGGATCTCCTGGAACCCCAATACCCTGGGTACCTAGGTACCATATACTAGGGAATTATAAGGGTGTTCCAGTGTGCCAATCAGAATTGGTAAAGTTAGTCACTAGCCTGCAGTGACAATTTTAAAAGCAGAGAGAGCATAAACACTGAGGTTCTGGTTAGCAAAGCCTCAGTGATACAGTTAGGCACCACACAGAGAACACATATAGGCCACAAACTTATGAGCACTGGGGTCCTGGCTAGCAGGATCCCAGTAACACATATCAAAACATACTAACAACATAGGGTCTTCACTATGAGCACTGGGCCCTGGCTAGCAGGATCCCAGTGAGACAGTAAAAACACCCTGACATATAGGGGGTCATTCTGACCCTGGCGGTCATGGACCGCCAGGGCCAACGACCGCGGAAGCACCGCCAACAGGCTGGCGGTGCTTCTGGGGCCATTCTGACCGCGGCGGTACAGCCGCGGTCAGAAAAGGGAAACCGGTGGTTTCCTGCCGGTTTCCTGCCGGTTTCCCGCGGCCCCAGGGAATCCTCCACGGCGGCGCTGCAAGCAGTGCCGCCATGGGGATTCCGATCCCCTTCCCGCCATCCTGTTTCTGGCGGTTTTCACCGCCAGAAACAGGATGGCGGGAACCGGTGTCGTAGGGCCCCTGGGGGCCCCTGCAGTGCCCATGCCACTGGCATGGGCACTGCAGGGGCCCCCTAACAGGGCCCCACATTGATTTTCAGTGTCTGCTTGGCAGACAATGAAAATCGTGACGGGTGCAACTGCACCCGTCGCACACCAGCAACTCCGCCGGCTCCATTCGGAGCCGGCATCCTCGTTGCTGGTGCTTTCCCGCTGGGCGGGCGGACGGCCTTTTGGCGGTCGCCCGCCAGCCCAGCGGGAAAGCCAGAATGACCGCCGCGGTCTTTTGACCGCGGTGCGGTCTTCTGGCGGCGGAACTTTGGCGGGCGGCCTCCGCCGCCCTCCAAAGTTGGAATGACCCCCATAGTCACAAACAGGCCAAAAGTGGGGGAAACAAGGCTAGAAAGAGGCTACCATCCTGCAGATGGTGAAGTGACAATTTAATTTTTAGGTTTTAATCAAGATACACCTAAAGTTGGGATGCTTATGCCACATGTCATGCATCAACCTGCTGTGCAACAATTGCAGTATGATGGCTAACCTGGTGATACTGTGCTTAATGTCTATGCAAAGTGTAGTTTGGCATGACACTCTAGTTCTGGTAGAGCTATATCATGCCCATTTTTCAAGTGGAGTGCATCTGAAATACTTAACAACACCTATATTGACACTTTCTTCTCAAGAACAGGGCTCCTTCTTTGTTACACAGTATGCCTAAACATATGATGTGGTATTTGCTTTCTAAATCAGAGTGATAGATTTCCAGGTGAGGAATACCTTGCCATAGGAAATACACTAATCATGAATCACACACACATTTGTTATACAGCTACAACCTTGTTGTCATGACATTTACTTTCTGTGTTAGGATCCCCAAAGCACTTCATTTTACCTGTAGAGAAAGGGACATGTCCACCTAAAAAACAAGTACAGTAAAATTGCATTATAAATTGAATATCTACACACAGTTCAAAATCTATATGAGGAACCTTGACATTCCAGTGTGCTGACACATTTTAACACCCTTAGACACATATTTCAACATTTTTATACAGTAGAACGTAGCTAGTCACCTTGCAGGGCTGAGCTGCATGAAGGTGAAGGGCCAGAGATGTGTAACATCTTATGGCAAATTAATGCTCCATGTGTGTTCTGTTGTAAAAACTTCTGCCTAGCTTCAACACAGGCATCCTTGCAAAGTGCAAGGGTGACTGGGTTGTAGGAATTGCAGATTTCTCTGCCAGAAAGCAATACATCCCAGCAACATTATGGGCCTCATTTGGACCTCAGCGGTCTTTTTTCAAGACCACCAAGGTACTGCCGTGCTGAAGACCGCCAGTGCAGACAGTTTTCCGCACAGCGTATTATGACTGCTGGCAGCCCCCCGCCCTTTTCCGGATGGAGAGCCGCCAGCAGCCATACTGGCAGTCGGCGGTGAAGTGGATCCTGCCCCACCTCCACCGCCACATCATTAGAACACCGCCCACCGCATCACGTCCCAGGATTTGGTGTGGCGTTTTTCTAGTGACGGGGTGCTGAAGGCGGAACAGCCCCCATGGATCCCATTCCCTCCCGGAGGATCACCGGACGAGTTAAGATGATCGTCTGTTAGGGGAGGGGGTGGGGGGTGTTGTGTGTTGTGTGCGTGCATGGGAGTGTGCATGTGAGTGTGTAGCGGGTGGGTGTGAGTGCGTGTATGCATGCGGGGGGTGTTGTGTGTATGGGAAATGTGTGCGTGTATGTCTGTGTGTATGTCTGTGTGTATGTCTGCGTGTATGTCTGTGTGTGTGTATGTCTGTGTGTATGTGTGCGTGTATGTGTAGTAGTTGTGTGAGTGCATGTAGGGTGTGTGTGTGTGTGTGTCAATGTTTGGGGGGTGTGGGGAGAGGGGTCCTACCACCTTAGGGAGGTGGTAGGGGAGTCGTGGGTTTGGGGGGAGGACTCTGGGGAGGGGAGGAGGTCAGGAGACCCCTATCAGTGCCAGGGAACAAATTTCCTGGCACGGATAGTGCCTACCGCCATGGATTTCATGGCGGTACAGAACACCACAAAATCTGTGGCGGTATGCAGGCTTGTGATGTCGCCAGCGGTGTAGTGACGGCCGCTGGGCTAGAGACCGAAGTCTCCAGCCCAGCAGTCGTTACCACCCGGTGGTCGGAGTGGAGAAGTGGTGGTTTGGCATAGCGGTCACCGCCATGCTTGTAATTTCATTTTTTTTACCTTCGGCCTGTTTGCGGTATTACCGCCACTTCTCCACCGACCGCCAGGCTTGTAATGAGGGCCTATGTCCTCAGATGCATTTAATCTTCCTAAGAGTGCTGTAGAATGTCACACACTAAGTAAGTGGAACCAATGAATATCAAAACAGATATTTTGTGATACATGGTCAAGGGTAGATGCAAAATCATGGAAACATCATGTCCAATATTATCTTCCTATGCACACATATATAAATACACAGGAATATATAATGCTTTTTGGCTATACGCTGAGCTACAGATTTAGGTACAGTGTGTTATGCACTAGTGCCATGCAAGAACACACAGTGAAATATTTGGGACATACATAATAGCCTTGCTACAGAACCATAACTTGTGCAACATGGGTAAAGACAGGTATTGTGAATCTAGTCTTAGGGGCAGATTTACAATGATTTTATGCTGTGTTTGCATCACAAAAGTGAGACAAACCAGCACAAAATATATTTTTTTAATCTACCTTCCAGTGCAAACCTTCTTTTGTATCAAAATTGCCTAAAGGTAATGCTAAGTGGGTAAAATCGCTCCTTTGCATTACTGTGCATCAAGGGGGCTGTACATGGCCATTCCAATGCTTTTTCACACAAAACCCTATCTCCCAACAAACTGAGAGAGGGTTATGCATAACAAAATTAATGCCTTTTAAAGGCAGGCGTTAAAAGGAGAAATGTTTCAATTTCTCCTTTTTTTATATAACTTTGCATGTGTGCTGCACTGTACAGCACACATACAAAGTGGGAACATTTTTGATAATTGTCTAGGCATAGTATTTTGTGCAGCAAAGGAACTCTTCCAGTACAAAACCAATGCTGGACTCAAACACACACCATTCACCATGGTGCAAAGGTGTGTGCGTGGCGCATGGCCTCTAAAATCTGCATTGATGCTAGGGAGAGGGGAGGAGAGTGCCATATCTCTGTAGACATGGTGCTCTTTTGCTCCTTCACTGTAACTCAATACAGTGCAGGCATTTTAACTGCTATGATGTATTGGGTAACAGTTTAATACCTATGTTGCCTGGTGTTAATCTGTCTTGCTCTATGTGTCACAAGGTACCCCACATCACTACTATATGTAGAAACATGAATATAGTTGAATCAATTATTGTTCATAACTACAAACTGATGCTAAATAGATACATACCTACAGGGTCTGCAACCTCCAACTACAGTAGGTCCAGCACATCTGCCTCACATGCAACATCTGCCCATCGATGATTCAGTTGGTGGATGAACTTCTCTTCCTGGGACACCTTTAACATGTGCCTCAGCACATGGTCCCACCTTCTTCTCCACTCCTTTGTCAGGTGTCCTTTACTGACCCTCCCTTCAGCAGCCATCATTTGTGGGTGGAAGTGTAATATAAGACATATCAGAGCATCTATCTCCCCTTCATTGTAATTGCAGCCTCCGCCCTACCAGACATGGCTAAATCGGGACAATCCCTATCCCAACAATCCTATCCTAAAAGGCACCACACATCACTACTATATGTAGAAAAAATAATCATAGTTAACTAAATTGCTTTACATAGCTACAAGCTGATAGTAAATGGATACAGACCAGCAGGGCCTGCAACATCCAACCCCAGCAGGTTTAACACATATTTCTCGCACACAACAATATCTGCCCATTGATGCTTCAGTTGGTGTACAGGCTGTTCTTCCTAGGACACATTTAACATGTGCTTCTGCACACGGTTCCATCTGTCATTCTGCTCCTTTGTGGGTATCCTTTACAGACCCTCCCTCCAGCAGCCAGAATCCGTGGGAGGTAGAGTACTGTAAGCCATATCAGTGCACCTATCTCCCCCTTATTGAAATTGCAGCCTCTGCCCTTCCTAGACATGGCTAAAATGTCGCAATCCCTATCCTAATTAATTCTAACTAACAATAGCAAACCCTTTAAACCA
Source organism: Pleurodeles waltl (assembly GCF_031143425.1). Taxonomy (NCBI): domain Eukaryota; kingdom Metazoa; phylum Chordata; class Amphibia; order Caudata; family Salamandridae; genus Pleurodeles; species Pleurodeles waltl. Next base: position 1,107,071,816 of record NC_090444.1, on the reverse strand, counting down.
CTAACTATAACTAACAAATATATACCCCAAATAGACAGACACCCAAGGACATGCAGACACAAAAAAGTATAAAACACAACTCTTAGGCACAAAAGCATGATAATAAACTACTTGACAAGGACGGTACGACACAACTCAACAGGAAACACTGCAAATTCCAGCAATCACTCTAATCTCCTCACAACATCAGCACCAACCAACAGCGAAAAACAAAAAGTGAGAGTAACATTTACACTTCCTGGTATGTAGTCACACTCATTGCCTCATTTCCTGGGGGTAACAAACAGGTTGTTGCACTGTGAGTAAATTTTTCAGATGCATTTCTGTGTAAATGGGCATTGTATGATGCACTACTCTCTCCCTAACAATGCAAGGGTCTAAACAATGCCTATGTACCTGTACAGTGGACTATATAGCACAAGAAAAAGAGCCACACAACTCGTATGTTTCTTACGCATTTGCCTTTATAGCACAATGTAAACAGCCATCCAGTAACTCATATGGAGCAATGTAAAGGGCCACATATTGTCCCTTCTACAGCAATGCAGAGGGCCATGCAACTCATACGTTTCTGACACAGTTATCTATATGGCACAAAACAAATGGCTATGTAGTGGCACCTATGCAACAACGCAAAGAGCCATACAATGGCCCCACAACAGCAATGCAAAGGGCAATGCAATGGTACTAGTACAGAAATGCCAACTACAGCAAGGCAAAGGACCATGCAGGGGCCCTACTAAAACAACCCAAAGAGCCATTCAACGCATATTTTAATGTTGTCCTATTAACCATTACATGGAATAAGTTAATACAATGCAATGGTGTTTTTCAGCAATATAGTTTAGCAGTTACGTAATTAATTACTACATATGAAGAGCTACATGTTGCAAATGTACATGTGACCCAGCATAGTAAGGCACAGAACAAGTCATATGTATCAAAGATTCATGCACTGCTACACAGTAAACCACCTTGTTGGCCTGCAGTGTGTGGAAAGTAAAGGGCTGGAATGTTCCATATTCATTCTTACCATGTAGCATTCCTGTCTGCTCCTAGCATTGGCACACTTTTGGCTACATGCCATCAACACAGGCACCCTTGCATCATGTTTCAAGGGCACCTGCCATGCAGGCAGGTTTGTGGTTTGTGCAGGAAGGTAAAGTTTCCAGCACATACACAATCATCTAAGTCATTTTCCCATATGTAAGTGTGCTACTGAATGCATCACACTATGAAAGAGGAAACAAAAATAAGGCAACATGGGTTTTCCATAATGCACAACTATTACACATTCCATAGTCTGCCAAGATATATAAATCTGGTAAATTCCATGGACGATGCATGGGGAAACCACACTCCACCCATGGCACTACCTATGGCACACTTTCCTCCTGCAGAGTAGCACAAGCCAGCGTTTTGTGTAGCCTTGAGTTACTCTGGATTTATCAAGCCCCTCATGGTCAGGCAATGTTGGTCTTGCATGGCTTGACAAACCTCATTCAGTTTTTACTTTGCTCTTGTGTCCACTTGCATGGAGGAAGTGTAAGCCTAATACTTACTGCATATGTCCTAAAAAGTTGAAAAACGTTGTGCACAACTGTGTCTAGCATGTCCACTTACATATTCAGCACTATTATCTGATTTAAATTTCTTCTTATGATACAAATGGTAGTTTAACAATGTACAGGTATTTGTTATGTTTTACACTCCCCACACTGGTAACACTTTGCAGGAGCTTTGCAACACAGGTGCCAAAGGTATTACCAAATGTTTGTTCACCTTTCACTCCCCTTGCACACTCACACACAGTAGAATTTGGGGTCTACTTGTCTCTCACTGTAAGGTTGGCATCAGCCTCCATCATCTCGTGTGGTACAAGAGGACCTCACAACATTCACAAAGACCATGCTATGTGAACTTTTCTGAGCCATTTCACTTCAAATTGAATGTATGAAGACTGTCATTTTTTACTTAGATAGCCTCATCCATTAGGCATCCAACGCCTTTTCATTCGCACATCAATCTGGATCTTTTTTTTGTGATTTGTAGTCATACTGGTGAATATGTACCTGTATATTGGTATATGTATGTTTCATAAATTTATCTTGCTGGCAGACCCGATGGAATGATGCTTTAGCTTTGTTCTCTGAGTTCTCAACATTTCTCATCACTCAGATTATGGGGGTGATTCTGACCGCGGCGGACGGTGGTCGCCGCCCGTCAAGCGGTTCCCGCCGAAAGACCGCTCCGCGGTCAAAAGACCGCGGCGGTCATTCTGGCTTTCCCACTGGGCCGGCGGGCGACCGCCGAAAGTCCGCCCGCCAGCCCAGCGGGAAACACCCTTCCCACGAGGACGCCGGCTCAGAATGGAGCCGGCGGAGTGGGAAGGTGCGACGGGTGCAGTTGCACCCGTCGCGAATTTCAGTGTCTGCAAAGCAGACACTGAAATTCTACGTGGGGCCCTCTTACGGGGGCCCCGCGGCAGCCCCTACCGCCATCCTCTTCCTGCCGGGAGAACCGCCAGGAACCGGATGGCGGTAGGGGGTGTCAGAATCCCCATGGCGGCGGAGCGCGCTCCGCCGCCATGGAGGATTCTCAAGGGCAGCGGGAAGTCGGCGGTACACCGCCGACTTTCCGTTTCTGCCCGCGGCTGAACCGCCGCAGTCAGAATGCCCAGCGGTGCACCGCCAGCCTGTTGGCGGTGCTACCGCCGACCTCCGCCATGGCGGTAATTACCGCCAGGGTCAGAATGACCCCCAATATGTCCTACCAGTGCTTGTGAGAAAACCTTTTACTTCTGTGTAAATCCCAATATAGGATTGGCAGTGATTTTGAATTAGGGCCTGATTTAGAGTTTAGAGGACGGGTCTACTCCATCACAAACATGATGGATATCCAGTCTGCCATATTACAACCCCATTGTATTCAATGGTAATCGTAATATGGGGGACGGGATATCGGTCAGGTTTGTGACTGAGTAACCTGTCCAGCAAACTCTAAATCAGGCCCTTAGCTTGTATGCACAAAATGAAGTATATATAAATTTGTACACATATTGTGTTTATTTGTTTTTTAATTCACTGATTAGTATTTGTTTTGAATGTTATAGCTGTAGTGGCATGTTTTATTTTGTCAGAAAAGGTGATGACTGTTTCACTGTTTGTGTTAACAGTGCATTATATATTGCCCTCCTACAGTACTCTGGGCTCCACAACATGATCCCCTTCAACATGTATATGCACAGATGGCTCCAATTAAATCAGCCTTACTCACTGGCTGGTAGCCTTCTCATCTAGCATCTTTAGGACAATTGTTACAGTACACAGCTGATTGTTGCATATCAAAACCTGAGTGAGAAATGAATTGCTGAGTGACATTTGCATGATATGTTTGATAGTCCAAATGTGGACTCGATATACAAATGTCACCCTTTGACAAAGTGTTAGACAATGGGCAGTCATTTTGCAGTGTGAATTTTGGTGATAGAAATTATACCTATATGGTAAAGCTTTGACAGCTTATCAGTCATGGAGATGTGATGGTATTATATCTTATGTTCAATAAGCAGGCTTAGAATTTACAACATTGAGGCTCATTTGTTTATGTGGACTAATACATATGGCCATTTCAAACAGAGGTTGTTGATAGTAAATCTGATGTCACACACCTAATTCAGAAGTTTACATTTTTGTCTGTACAAACTTGTTTTGTATGTCACATTCTGTGTGATATATCTTTACATCTTTTTGATAACTATCACAGTTTTTATGTCCACAATGGTTTTAAAATTTAAACACTATAAACTTTAAGATATTTATTTGTGTAAAAACATATTTATTGTTAAAGCTCACAAATCCAAAATATGTGAAATTGAATTAATAACTATTAAGTAAAAAAGTAGCCACAATTTGGTCAAGTCTGACACAACCATCCATTGTTTTGGTCACAGCAGAATTATATTTTTTCTGTCCATCAGTCTGTGTATTTTGATTGAGGGTCATAATCTATGGCTGAAACCATATCATTGGCCACCTGAAATGAGCAAAAATCAATGTCATTTAATGATTTATTATTACTTCTACATAATATGCTATGTTTAAAATGTTTCTTGGTGACAACAGATATGAAATATTTGAACCCACAGCACTCAAAGTCCAAAATAATATTGATAGTAAATGAAAGTCATTGTAAAGCTCATTGACTTCAGATCTTTTATTGTTGTGTATGACTATCCATTCTTCACATGATCTTCTGTGAATACAGAAACAGCCAACAGATGTTCATCCCCACTGGGACTTTTTCAAGGCTGCAATGTACATAAGGATGCAATAAGTACATATTTGTAAGGCATATGAGGACATAGACAGGGATAAGCCAAAAAAGGAAGTCCATATAGCGTGTACTATAATTAGAAATTGCAAATAATGCACACAGTAGAACAGTCATCCATACCACGAGTCAAAAACCAAACCCAGTGTCAGCCATTGTACAAATGATGGAGGAAGACATTAGTAAAGTCAACGAAGTAACAGCCAAGAACCCTAACAAAGAGTAGTACATAAAATAGTGTTACCACAGAAAAAATACATTACCCCCAAAAAAGTGTCAGTGTGCACCAGTAAAAATAATTCAAAGAAAGATGAAACAAAAGTAAGAGAGAATAGAAACCAAAAGTGTTGTACCAACCTAGAGTAATCACACTAGTCTCTGCAACAGTAGTAGTGCCATATTGATGTTTCAGAAGAAAGACTCTAGAGATAAAGGAATAACATCAAAAAAGAAACTGCAATAAAAAGTAGGTGCAGTGAAAGAAAAGGTCAGGACGAAGCAAGTGTTAGCTGTTTCTGTATCCACAAAAGGTAATGTGAAGAATGGATACTTATACACAACAATAAAAGATTTGAATTCAACAAGCTTTACACTGATGTTCAATTACCACTAATACTATTGTGGAACCTGAGTGCTGCGGGTATGAATATTTCTTGTCACTACAGTGTTACTGGTTCAATCACACTGATATGCCCTCCAGTGGTAGAGTATAGCTATCTATTCAGCACCACCCATATTTTCATTTAGTACATTTTTACATGCCCACTTATTGACACTGAGAGGAAGTGCATCCAACAAACCACTACTACTGACTTGTTTTGATAAGTTCCACATATATGGGTAATTTTACACAGGGTCTAAGACATACAACACATCAACATACTCATTGATGTTTATACAGCAGATTTAAATTGTATGTAGAATATTTGTAGCCACTATAGGTGAACTGCACTGAATATATATGCAGTGTTGCCAAACTTGGATTATATAATCTTGCTTAAATTATGAGCTATTTGGATAGGTTGACAGTGACTGTCACTTTAAGACTCACACACACAATTGGCCTTTTTTTCATCTGTGATGTGCTTGCTTGTATACATAACTTTTATACAGGCTTAGATTAGTAAACATAAGTTTGCATAGATTGTTGCTTGAAAAATTAGGCATTAATCAACATGGCACTTGGTTAATTTATTTGTGAGTCCTAGTACGTTAGTTAAAAGTTTTTTCCACATTAAGGCCCATATTTATACTTTTTGATGCAAAACTGTGCAAACGCAGTTTTGCGTTAAAAAGTATAGTGCCAACTTGCATCATTCCAGCGCGCCAGCCGGGAGCCAAATTACTGGAATGTCGCAAGCCGGTGGAAAGGATGCGCTAGCGAAAAAAAAAAATGACGTTAGCCGGGTGGGGGTAGCTGTATGGGAGAAGGGGGTTTTGCACCAAAATGATGTTAGGCTAGTTAGAGGCAAAAAAAAATGGCTGTAACCAGCCTAGCATCATTTTATGACGCAAAACCATCCATACCACATGACTCTTGTCTTAGCAAAGGCAGGAGTAATGCCCACCACCACAATTGCCAGCACAGGGGACCAGTGTCCCCTGGGCATGGCCATTGCACCCTGTCACATGCAGAGGGCCCCAAGTTAGAGCCCCGATGGCTCTTTAATTTAAAAATAAAAATGCTTACATATACTTACTCTACTTACTTGGGATGGTGTCCCCAATCGTCTGGAGTCCCTCTGGTGTGGGTGGGGGTGTTCCTGGGGCTTGAGGAGGGCACCTGTGGAACCATTCCAGGGTGTTGAACCATGGAAATGGGTCCACAAGTCCTCTAACACCTGGTCTGACCCCAGAGCTAGCTTTGCACCGCTATTTAGCCCCTCCTCACACACATGCATCATTTTAGCACGGGGGATAAATAAGAGGCTATGGGGTTAGCACCATTTTTAGATGGGAACACATACCTTGCATCTCATTGACGCAAGGTAGGTTCGTGCATCTAAGAAATATGCAAACGCCAATATTTTGATGTTAGACGGGTCTAACATTAAAATATAAAAAATGATGCAAATTCGGTGCAAATGGAGTATAAATATGCCCTTAATTTGTGTTGAAGAATTACAAATGGCCAGAAAGAACCTCAGATGTAGGAGAGCACAGGAGATGCATACACTGAGAGAGCTGACGCTGACGGAGGATGTGAAGCATTGCACAGTGTGGAACAGTTGCAACGCTGAGACACAGCAGAGGGGCCTTATGATTTCTGGTATGCTCTGGAGAACATGCTGATGATGAAGCCAGCAGAGACTATATGACAGTATGAGTGAGCATGGCCAGCCCAGTCCTGTTCAATAAAAGGAAGCAGGTGGGACCAAGCACTGGGATGTGGTTCCCCCGGCACAGCAGTTCTTGCGCAAATCTGCCCATCAAACCTGCCCATCACCTGCATTCCAGCTATCTTGTTGATTCTCTCGAATGCCTCACTTGGCTAATCTGACTCACTTGCCTAGTGGTCACCTGCGTAGCGGTTTGTTCATCTGGCGTCCATCCTCGCCACTTGTTTATCTAGCCCACTATTTAGCCGACTATTTACCCACTATTTAGTTGACTATTTAGCCCACTAGTTCTCTGAGTCACTGATGCGCTAGTCTACTGGCCCTACAGAAGATGGAGTCATTGTGTTGTGAGCCACGAGCTAGGGGTAGTTTGCTATCTGTCTGCAAGATCACCCCGGGGCTATTTGTGGGCAAGAAGGCTGTTTCATTTCAGTGGTCAGTGTGCTTCCAAAACCCTGAAGACTTGAAAATCCTTGGAGGCAGTGGTGGCGGTGAAATTTCAGTGAAATTGTGGTAAAACAGTAAACTGTGAGCTGCAAATTGTGAACTGTATGGCACGAGGAAAAGAGAAAGAAACCTAGAGGATGAAGGATGGTGCTTTAGGTGTGTACAGTATGGCTGTCTAAGTGTACAAAACTGGCCACTCTAGTGAAGTGGTGAGGCTTTTACACTGGGCTATCTGCTGTGTTCCCCTAGTGCTCCCATGTGTAGCTTGTTTGATACCACTTAAGGGCTCAGTATGCCTGTTGTCTGCTGCACTGTCTGCATTGTCTGCTGTTTTTGAGCCCCTTGACACAATCCTGTTATAATCTGGTTTCAGTGATCATGTTCCTCCAGTGATGAGATTGGAGGATCCAGTCTTGCGTCCATCAGGATTATGTGCAACGTTGCTGCCTGAGAACTTTAATTGTACTATTTGCTGCTTTGTTACATCAGCATGTCAGAACACTCTTTAAGACTGAGAGGCAGAGGTATCAGGTAAAATGCTCCCACCCACCCTAAGAGACTAAAAGGTGTAACGGTAAGCAAAGACCACTGTGGAGTCAAGCAGGTGCACCACGGACTCCTCTCTCAGTGCCCGCCCCCCATGCTTCTTCTGCCACAGTTGCTCAGCTGGGTGCTCATTTGAACTCTGTTCAATGTCACTTTCAAGCTATGGAATCTGTCTAGGAGAGGTCTGCTCATGATGGGTTGCTCAAGAGGGTGCACCAAGAGTGTTGCTAGGGTTGTCTCAGACATCAGGGGTACCAACGTGTCACCCCCTCAGTTGTTACCTGCCACTGAATGTTGCAGGGATGGCCTGGTAGAGTGTCCCATTCCAGGGTCTACAATGGATACCATGTCAGAAGGGGTAACTGGAGACCATCTGGGAGCTGAGGTGGTATGCCCAATTAAATGCCCTCCCATTGGAATTCCATCTATAATTCCATCTGTAATCACCCCAGCCAGTCTTTTTTTTGTGACTAGCCCGAAATTCCTGGGATGCCTCCATGGATCCTTCCCTCAGAGTCAATTCAAGAGAAGCCCTCATTTGTGTTGCCATTAAGCTCACCTATTACCGAGACCCCTCTTGTTCATTCTCTAGAGATAAAAGGGCCCCAAGCAGCAAGGCATAGTAATAAGGTTAGTGATGCAATGAGGTCAGTTGCTGGGTTGTATTCCTCTCTAAGAGACTTGTCACAAAGCATTTTAAAGTAAGAAGTCCAGACTCTGGAGCAGAATAGGGGGGGGAGTTATCCTCAATTGTGTAAAACTGGTGTTGCCGAGGATGGAGATGATCTTGTTGATGTGGAGAGGTTGCACTCCACAGTTGGTATTAAGGATGGATCCAAAGGTCAGGATATCCTGACTGCAGCACTGCCAAACTCCACTGAGCAACTCACAGTGGAACCAGAAGAAGAAGTAGTCCATTCAATGGGTGACCATTGGGGGAGTGAAGTGGCTGCCGAGGATGGAGATGATCTTGTCAATGGGGTGAGGTTACATTCCACAGTTGGAATTGAGGATGGATCCAAAGGTCAAGATATCCTGACAGCAGCACTGGCAACCTCCACTGAGCAACTCACAGCGGAACCAGAAGTAGAAGTAGTCCATTCAATGGGTGACCATGGGGAAAGTGGAGTGTCTGTTGTATTATAGATTTAAAAAAAAGGAGGAGGTGGCAGTAATTATGCCACCTCTGGTTAATGTGTCTCAGAGGTCATCCTAGTATGCTTTCCAAAATAGGGATGTTTTTCCCCAGTGACTAACTTAGCAAGTTACTGTAACTCTGTAAATCAAATGTGTAACCTGGCTCACTTGTGCCCGAGACCCGCTCAACTTAGTACCCCTGTTGAAAAGGAGTTTGATGTAGAGTGTTTTCATCTGCCAGGTGAATGTGCTAGAAACATTCCGGGAGAACTGGAGTCAGAACTATCAAGCTTGTTTAACCTGGCTGAGGGGTCTCAAGGTCAGGGGGGTCACTTAGGAGCAAGACCCCCCAAGGTCCTCACTAATAGCTAGGAAGGGAGCCAGTCCATGGGTCGGTCCTGACTGATTCAAGTTGCAGGGTATATGCTAAACCAACTCTCCCTGCCGGGTCTGATGGTCTGGCTGCTGGCTCAGCAAAGGGGGTCTCAGGTGATTTGCATGAACCTTCCAAAGAGACTGGTACACTTTTATGCATTCACTTTATAGTGATGGAGACTCTTAGAACTGGGTAATGATCCCAACTTGTTCTCAAGCTGACTTAGAGGTGATCACAAAAACTCAAATGACAATAATTCTGTCAGAAATAATTTGTAATCTGAAGGGCTATAGAGCAGGTTGCCCCGATGGCTTGCCATCTCTCATTTTTAAGAAAGATTCTAGGAAGTGGGGTCTAACTTTGAGTGTGTTCTTTAAGTGGGTACTGTATTCAGGGTGCCACTCAAATTCCTGGAAAGGAGCCATAGTGAAGCCCATTGTGAATTATCTGTCAACCCCAGCACATAGGTATGTGTTGAGGCAGGCTCTGAGACCAGCGGCAGCCATCGCAAATCATGATGGCAGGAGTGGGGGGCAGACACAGAGGGGAGAAAATAAAAAAGGATAGGAAATTGAACTGATCATCAGTGTGACTGCAGCCTTTTTGTCACTCCTCTTTCGTTGATGTGGTTTCTCAGCATTCGCTGGGACACCAAAACAGGCTCCTCAGCAATAATGGTGCTGCTTACATGCCAAACATAGCATGTAAGCAGCGTGAAGATTGGTCTTAGAGGCAGTCACTGCCACCCAGACACAAGCCAGAGGTCTGGGCTGTTTCTTCAGCTTGGCTTTGTAGACATCCGGCCTGGAGAAAGCTAAGTGTACATGTGTGTTTGGCCAGCCTCAGAGAGCCGGCCAAACACACATGTGCACTTAATGCACTGTCCCTTCCTCCCCCCTCCCACCTTCCACAGCCATGACAACTGTTTGCAATTTTTACCAAGAAAAGTTAATGTATAAAAACCTGCTTCAATCTAAAGTACAACAAGCAACAGTCCTCAAACCCCTGTTCTGTAACTGCTCTCCTGGCCATAATTTTTAATTAAATTAACTATTCCTGTTTTGCCAGATGCCCCTTGTCTTTTGTTTTTTAAGGTAAATTCACATTCGAACAACACACTTTACAATGTTTCATCTGGTTAAATCAGTTGTATGCCTTGGGTATTTACTTATATCTCACATATTTTTAATAGGTACATAACAATGTAGCATGATTTTATATTGAGTTTTCATGTGAAGACAGTTAACATTTTATACTGTTTGTATTTACTTCAGGTTGTTGGAGATCAGATGTAATTGAGTGTTATGTATGGATCTTATGGTACTGTTGTGTATGTCACTTGAGGTTTATGTAATTTTTCTATAAGAATATATTTTTTTGAAATAAAGAATTTGACTGACTGCCAAATTAAGAATGATACATAGGTGTTGCGATGTAGCCTTCGTCACATGAGACTGAATTATGTTGCAATTAGTAACATTGATCTGCAGACATGTTCTCAACATTTCTTTAGCTAAATGTATGTATGTAGACTTCCCTTGCTTGAGAATATGTTACTTTTATGCCTTGCTTCCGCACCATTTCATTTGCATAAAATGATTTAATTGTAACATTAAATACACATTGATACCTTACCTTGGTAAACATTTTTAGCCAAGATTATTTCCTGGTGTCTCACATCTTAAGAAGACAAAACATTCAATATGTCACTATTACTTTTTTAAACTGTGAAGCAGCAAATGTAGGCAACTTGAGCAAGTATTTTAGTTATCTATCCCATTAAAGAACAATTTCAATGTGGCTTATTATCTAAGTGTATATTTTGATTCTGAATTTTGTCGTACTTGGAAGTTTGTTGCCCTTTGCTCTTTTTGTATTGCGTATGTACCTACAATCCATATGTATTTCCTGATTGATACTACACTTTGGGCATTTTTATACTTTCAAAGAGTGAAGTAATCCCACAATGGTACACAAGTGACTATGGCCCTCATAATGACCCTGGCGTTGAGTAATAAAGTGGTGGTAATACCGCCAACAGGCTGGTGGTAACTATGGTGGTGATAACTCCCATAAATAGCCAATGTACCACACCAACCACCAGGGCAGAAACAACACTCACCACGGCGGAAGCTGGCAACAGCCAGGCGGGAGACAAAGTTCCACCCACCATATTATGACACAGGAAACTGCCACCTTTTCTGAGCCAGTACCAACACCATCAAAAGGCTGGCGGAAACACATCACTGAAAGCCGCCATGGAACACGAACTGCAAGTTTTACCGATGATCTTCTAAGTTATGCTCCACCTGGAGCACCAACACCGACGAAGATGACAACGGTGAGTACAGCCGCCTAGCACACAAGGGAGGGAGGGAGGAAAACGAGACTGACACACACGCACAACACACACCCGACACACACACACCATACACATGTCCAGCTGCACACGAAAAACTATTTGCACCCTATACACGGAAGAATAATGCAAGGACAACAGGAAAGCACAAAAGTGAATGTATTAATATCAACAGCTAATAAATTATCGAATTGTCTGTTAAACAAATATGTACACATGTACACAAAGGGACACTGCCCAGTCCAATGTTCATAGGGCCCTCATGGCCACAGGGCACAATCCTTCGCCCAACTCAAATCCTGACTTCATTAGGATAGAACTCTGCAGGGGCATCAGTTTGCCCCCTCAGGGGGAGGGGGGCACCTCAATTGGATTCAGGAGCAAGCCCACTGGTTCTGGAGGGGGCTCCATGCCCATTACTCTGTCCTGGAGAGTGCAAGGCCACAGTCTCTGGAGTGGGTGACTTGCCCACTGGTTCTGGAACGGGCAACATGCCCATTGCTCTGTTCTGGGGAGTGCAAGACCACAGTCTCTCAGGTGGGTGACTTTCCCACTGGTTCTAGAGGGGGCAACATGCATATTGCTCTGTCCTGGGGCGTGCAAGTCCACAGTCTTTCAGGTGGGTGACTTTCTCACTGGTTCTGGAGGGGGCAACGTGCCCAATGCTCTGTCCTGGGTAGTGGAAGGCCACAGTCGCTCAGGTGGGTGACTTTCCAACTGGTTCTGGAAGGGGCAACATGCCCATTGCTCTGTCCTGAGGAGTGCAAGGCCAGAAGTCTCTCAGGTGGGTGACTTGCCAACTGGTTCTGAAGGGGGCCCCTCGTACAGCAGCCCCTGGAGGGTGGCCTACATGGCATCCGCTGGTGGTTATGGCTGCACATTGGTGGCAGATGGAGGTGTCTCCTGGGTAGCCTCTGCAGTTGGTGATGGCTGCAGTGTGGTGGCAGATGGAGGTGCCTCCTGGGTGGCCTCTGCAGGTGGTGATGGCTGCAGTGTGGTGGCAGATGGAGGTGCCTCCTGGGCAGCCTCTGCAAGTGGTTATGGCTGCAGTATTGTGGCAGATGGAGGTGCCTCCTGGTCAGCCTCTGCAGGTGGTGATGGCTGTACTTCCTTAGCTGGTAGTGGGGGCCTGTGACCGCTGGTGGTGATGGAGGTGTCACCCTGACAGCCTCTACTGGAGTAGAGGCCTTCGTCCGCTCCATGACATGGGGCGTGGATTCCTTACCCTTCCTGGCAGGGGTTGATGGCTTCTTCCCCTTCTTGGCTGGAGGTGAAGGCTCCTTCACCTTCTTGGCTGGAGGTGCAGGCTCCTTCCCCTTCTTGCCTGGAGGCGCAGGCTCCTTCTCCTTCTTGCCCGGAGGTGTGGTATCCTTCCCACCATGACTAGGTGGTGCCACCACTGACCCGTGGACAGTTTGGCTGAGGTGCTGGGCTGGGTCATTGGGACCCTGCTCTTATGGGCAGGATGGGGGGAGAGGGAAGAGAGAGGTCAAGTTGGGCAAGGAAAAGCTTCTCAGGTATGGTGTGCTGGGTGGAGGGAGAGGTGATGGGAATGGAGTTGAGGGAGTGGTTGTAGGAGGTGTATGTCTGCTGGATTTGGGTGCAGGTGCATGGGCTGTATGCTGATGAGAGGTGGATGGCTGTTGGGTGTGTGAGTGCTTGCGTTTGTGTCCTTTAGGAGGGAGGATAGACAGGGTGGGAAAGGACAGAGGGGATGCGTGCACGGATGTTGTGGAGGTGTCTGCATTTGAAGTGTGTGTGCTGCTTGGTGTGGTGATGCCGGTGGTGGATGTTGATGTAGTGCATGCAGATGTGAGTGTGAACGTGACTGGGACGGAGGTGGGAGAGGAGGAGGGGAGACAGTGGAGGCAGTGGATGTTGTTGTGTCTGCAACTGTATGATGTTTGCGTGAGTGTTTGTGGGATGACGTGTGGTGCTTGTGTTTACCTGTGCCACTCTTGGGTCCTGTATTGTGTGCATGGTTGTCTGTATGTGTGTCTAGGATGGGTTGGGGTTGAGGGGAATGGGACTGGAAAGTGGTAGTTGGAGGAGGGACGGTAGAAACAGGGACAATGGCTACCATCAGAGAGGAGGCCAGAGCCTGAATAAATCTCTGTTGGGCACCAATCCACCGTGAATGCCCTCCACGAATGCATTGCATTGCTTCATCTGGGATGCCAGCCCCTGGATGGCATTCACAATGGTTGTTTGCCCCACAGAGATGGATCTCAGGAGGTCAATAGCCTCCTCACTCAGGGCAGCACGACTGACGGGGCAGGGCCCTGAGGTGCCTGGAGCAAAATAGATGCCCACCCTCCTGGATGAGTGGCACGGGTAACTCGCTGAGGGGCGACTGGGAGGGCAGTGCTGGTACAGGGGTGGCAGTTGTGCCTGCAGATGGGGTGGTCACAGAGGTGTCCACCACCACCAGGGCACTTCCATCGAAGGAGGTTTCTGGGTCTGTGTTGTCACCTCATGTCTCTGTCATGGTGCTCCCCTCGCCCTCCGTCCCACTGGTTCCCCTCGGCATCAGTGGTCTCTGCCACCTGGGTCGTGTGGGATGCGGTTCCCTCTGTCACCGATGCCTCTGCTCCTCTGCAGATGATGCTAATGCAAACAAGGACAGGATGACAGAACCAAAAAGGGGGGGGAGAGAGACAACAGAAACACTGGGTCAATGACTGCACGAACACCACATTTGGCATACACAGCACCGTCACACACAGGGAACAGGTTTAAGCACTATGCATTGCACTTCCAGTGACATGGCTAGATGCTAAGGTAAGATGAGAACCACACACCGCCAGCTGCAGCCCTGCTGGGACCCACAATGCCCTGCTGAAATGGACTGCTAACAAGCTAGGTTACCTGTATTTGATATACACCCATTAGCCTAGAGATGACCCATGCTGCAATGTCTGGCCTGGCCTTAGGGGCACCCACTAACTCTCATCCACCACCCGGATCCCACCCCATCTTCCAAAATTTGTAATGATACCCTTTGTACCCACCTCCTTGAGGCTGCTGTAATACCCTCAAGCGCCCAACCAGCTCAGGGTTGGCCACTACCAGTATGCAGGCCATCAGGGGGGTCAGGTTCCGACAGCACCCCTTCCTTGGTGGGAGGCCATCCCCAGTTGGGCCTCCGCATTCTTCCGTGCCCAGTGTCTCATGTTCTCCCACCATTTCCGACAGTGGGTGCTCCACCTGCCATAGACCCCCAGGGTCCGCGTGTCCTTGGCAATGACATGCCATAATCCCTTCTTTTGATGGGCGCTGACCTGAACAGGCAATACAGACAGGAGCTCACCATTAAACAAACAGTCCACCCTGTCACACAAATGGACCACCATATCCCTTTCTGTGTGTACCATTGGCACACACATCGCCTGGTGCACACCACGTACACCACCACAAGACATTCCCCCACCCCCCTTTCATGATGCTTGCACACACATCTCCATGCATCCTTTCCACATGCATCGTGCCCAAAGTGTACTCACCTTCCGTTCTGGAGGCCCATACAGCAGTCCGTACTGGGGTAGGACCCCATTCACCAAATGCTCCAACTCCTCCGAAGTGAAGGCAGGGGCCCTTTCCCCAGTCACACTGGCCATGGTAGGTTCCAGACAGAGGTCACAGCAACACACACAGTGTGGGTGTTCTCCTGTTGAAGGTCAGGAAACAAGTGAGGAATCAGAGAGAAAATGACAGTCACGTCCACGCTGATGTACACCTTCACCACCGGCGCAGATCCCCATTGTCCACTGTACTCCAAAGAGCCCATATTATCCAATGAGGAATTGCACTGCAGTGCAAGGCCGTCTTCCGCCACGACATTCAACCTCAGCGGAATTACCTCACTACCACAGGTCTTTGCATACAGGCCAGGCAGTTGCAATTTCGGGGGGGGGGGACAGTCATATCAACATTAACTGCGTCACAGATTAGATTGGCACATACCTCGCCATTAACACTGTCCCATTACTTAAGTGCACCAAGGAGACTGCTGTTGTAGTTCCATTGTTCCAAATGTGCCAACCTACTCACTCTTGCGTCCCCTAGATACCTACCGCTGCTGATTAATAGGAGGTGGAGACATACCCCCGTGTACAGACCCCTGGTGGACTTAGCTACACAGGAGGACAGGCACATTATCCTTACTTGTAGAATAGACAGGGCCACAATCACAGAGCTGTGTGCCCAATTGGAGCCCGACCTGATCTCATCTATCCATCATCCAACTGGGATCCCCTCTCTTATGGAAGTGCTATCAGTGTTCCATTTCTTGGCAACTGGTTCCTTCCAAGTGACAGTGGGCTTGGCACCAGGAATGTCACAGCCAATGTTCTCAATCGTGCTCGCAAGAGTGTTGTCTGCCCTGGTAAAACACATGTGCAACTACATTTCTTTCCCCTGGTTTGAAGAATTGGCCACTGTGAAGGCCATAATGTATGGAATGGGACTTATCCCCAATATTATTGGGGCAATTGATGGAACACCGTTTGTCCCCCCGTCAGAATGAACATGTGTTGAGAAATCGTAAGAATTTCCACTCACTGAATGTGCAGATGGTGTGCCTGGTGGACCAGTACATCTCCCACGTCAATGCTAAGTATCCTGGCTCAGTGCATGATGCCTTTGTTCTTAGGAATAGCAGCATCCCAAATGTGATCGCCCAACTACAGAGGCACAGGGTGTGGCTAATAGGTAAGCCTTGGTCCCCACCCGCTCTATGTTAGTGTATGCCTTCTGGTGTTAACCCCATAGGCTTGTGTGAGGTAAATATGCTCCCTCAATACTTGCAGGTGACTCTGGCTACCCAAACATATTGTGGCTGCTAACCCCTGTGAGGAATGCCAGGACAGGGACTGAGGAACGGTATAATGAGGAACATGGGCGATCCAGACGGGTCATTGAGAAGATCTTCGACCTCCTGAAGGCCAGCTTCAGGTGCCTCCATCTGACAGGTGGATCCCTGTGCTACTCACCCGAGAAGGTCTGCCAGATAGTAGTGGCATGCTGCATGTTGCACAATCTGTCCTATAGATGCCATGTACCTTTTCTGCAGGAGGAGGAGACAGGAGATGCCCCTGTGGCAGCAGTAGACCCTGAGGATAGTGCGGATGAAGAGGCTGAGGATGAGGACAACAGAACATTAGTTATCCATCAGTACTTCCAATGACACACAGGTGAGACAGTGCAACTGCACATTCCTATGACTATTGGTGTGTGTGGCTGTAGCATGATGGCATTAACTTCCTTTGCATCTCAACTTACTGTCACCTATGGTTTGTCATTTTACATATGTTGGTGAGATAACAACTGTGTACTGATGTGCTAACTACAGCCAGCTACAGGTCATTATTTCTATGCTCTCACGGTGTACAGTTTATTCGCACTAGATGTGACTGTTTCAATAAATACACGTTTTCAATCCATAAAATACTAGTAGTCAAGTTGTGTTCAAGGGTGTTTATTGTACTGCTAAGAAATTGAGGGGAAAGTGCAATGGAATGGTGTGATGATGGAGGACAGCCCATGGTATTGTTCCAGTCTGTTTGTAGCACAGGTGCAGTGTCCCAGGGGCCATAGGAAGGGGAGCAACGACAGTTCAAATTGGACAAGCTGACTGAGTGGGACACAAGAGGGACAATCAGGAGAGTCTCATTTTCTGGCAGGGGTCTTGGCATGTGTCTCTGGCTTCTGTCTGGGTCACAGGGATGGTTTGCGGGTGGTTCACCTTCTGCAGGGGGAGGGGTGCTGGTGGCCTGTGGTTCTTGTGGCTGGGCCTCCTGCCCACTAGCTGCAGCAGAAGTGGAGGGCTGGTCAATGGACTGGCTAGTGGTAGGGCCCCATTGCCTCCCTCATGAAGTTGGCCATGTCTGCCAGCATCCCTGCTATGGAGATCAGGGTGGTGTTAATGGCCTGCAAGTTCTCCCTGATCCCCTGATACTGTCCCTCCTGCAGCCACCTGTTCTCCTGCACGTTGTCAAGGATCTGGCCCATCATGTCCTGGGAATGTTGGTAGGCTCCCAGGATCTCAGAGAGTGCCTCCTGGAGAGCCGGTTCCCTGGTACTATCCTCCCCTGGCACACAGCAGGCCTCCCAGTGTCCCTGTTGGCCTGTGCCTCTGTCCCCTGGATGGTGTGCCCCCTGCCACTGACCCCAGGTCCCTGATTGTCTTAGTTATGAAGTGTGGCCTCGGGTCTCTGTACAGGTGGGCACACTGCTGATTGATGTGTCCTAGGGAAAGAGGTCTGGGTACGCTGGGTGGGTGGTGTGGTGTTGGATACTGAAGGGGGAGGCTCTGTGGTGGACTGTGAGTGGGCTTGGGTGATTGCCTGTCCAGTGGTCCCTGATGGGCCAGGTATGTCATCCAGATTCAGAAGTCCAAAGTTACTGTCATCATTGGTGGCGTCTCCTTTTGGGGGACTGGATAGTCGTGGCACGTCCTCTCCGCTGACATTGGCTGGGGTACCTGTGGGGATGTAAGTGATGTATTATGCTTCATGTGTGTGACATATTATACATCCCTGGCTTCCCCTCTTGTTGGTGTTTCCCTACCACCTTTTGCTTGTGTATGGTGATGTATTGTGGGATTGTTCGTTTCACTATGCTGTGGATGCTTTGGTGATGGGTATCCATGCAGGGCTCGGAGGGCTGTCCATGCATTGGGATAGCATGCAGATCCTGGCATTGTGGTTAGTCATATGTGTAGGTGCAGTATGTGGGATGGAGTGGAGTGATGGGAGTGACGGTTAGGGTGTGAGATGGCATGCAGGTATGGGAGGTGATAAGTGGTAATTGTTGACTTACCAGTGTCCACTCCTCCGGCTACTCCAGTTAGGGCCAGATGTAGCAACTTCCCAAATTGCGACTTGCAATTTGCGAGTCACTGCGACTCGCAAATTGCAAGTCGCAATTTGGGATGCAGAAAGGTGTCTCAGACACCTTCTGCGAGTCGCTATGGGGTCGCAAAGACCCACTTCATTAATATTAATGAGGTGGGTCGCATAGCGATTCAGGGCACTCACGGACATGGAGGCCTGCTGGGAACAGCAGAACTCCATGTCCATGACTGCTTTTAAATAAAGCAGTTTTTTTTTTTCAAAGTGCAACCCGTTTTCCTTAAAGGAAAACGAGCTGCACTTTGAAAAATAAACCGAAACCTTTTGTTTCGGTATTTTTCAGGGCAGGTAGTGGTCCATTGGACCACTGCCTGCTCTGAAAAATTATTTTTTGGTCCAGTCACAAAGGGGAAGGGGTCCCATGGGGACCCCTTCCTGTTTGCGACTGGGTTACCATCCACTTCAAGTGGATGGTAACTGCGAGTCCATTTGCGACTGCTTTCGCGGTCGCAAATGGAATTGCATACCAGTGCGACTCGCAAATAGGAAGGGAACACCCCTTCCTATTTGCGACTCGGAAATGCATTTTGCGAGTAGGTTCCGACTCGCAAAATGCATTTCTACTTACCAGATGGGCTTTAGCGACTCGCAAACGGCGTTTTTCGCCGTTTGCGAGTTGCTAAAGCTTTCCTACATCTGGCCCTTAATCCCTCTGGATGCAGTTATGCCAAGTCTTGCTCCTCCCATGCTGTGAGCTGTGGCGGAGGAGCTGGGGGTCCACCGACAGTCCTCTGTATGGTGAGCTGGTGCCTTGCTGCTATGTAACATACCTTCCCTCGTAGGTCGTTCCACCTGTTCCTGATGTTGTCTCTTGTTCTTGGATGCTGTCCCACGGCATTCACCCTGTCCACGATTCTCCGCCAAAGCTCCATCTTCCTTGCAATGGATATCTGCTGTACCTGTGCTCCAAACACCTGTGGCTCTGCCCTGACAATTTCCTCCACCATGACCATTAACTCCTCATCAGTGAAACGGGGGTTCCTTTGTGGGGACATGGGTGTTGTGTGGTGTGTGTTGGTGAGAGTGTGTTGAATAATGTGGTGGGGTGTGTGACATGGGGTGCATGAGGGATGTATGGGTGTAAGTGGTGTGTGTCTAGTTGTTGCAGTGATTTTGGTGTCAGTCTTGTGGCAATGATTTGTATTCATAAAGGGTTGTGGGTAATGTGTGTGTGTGTTTTATAGTGGTGTGGGTGTGGTGTGTGTATGAGTGTCAGGTTTGTGTTTTTCGTCTTGGACAATGTAGAGTTGTTTTTATGTGGGTGTCCATTCTGAGCAGGGCGGTATGTACCACCAATGGATAAGCGCTTTTGGCGTAATGGTATGGGTGTTGGTACCGCCACTTTAGCACTGATCTCTGGGCTGGCGGATTTGGGTATGTGGCTGTATTAGGTCGGATTGGTGTGTGTGTGTGTGTTATAATATGGCGATTGGATATTCGCCACCCCGGCGGTATATTGGCGGCCGTCAACGTAAGCAGCATTTACCGCCAATGTTATGATGATGGCTTTTAAGTTTGAACGAAAATCTACCACAATGTGTACATGACAAATGTTCCAAACACAAACAGAGATATCTATTATGTCATACTTGTAGTTAGCTTTCCTTACCAATGAGTTGGCCATTCCCATATCTGCCATTCTGAAACTGCTCCTTTATGGTACTGTACCGAAAAATGTATGTATCACGGCCACATCCAGGATACTTGGTAAGGACATTGATGAACAATCCATTATAATCCACTATTGCCTGAACATTGATTAAATAATTGTGTTTGAGCATTTCTGGACAGGTGCAAAGTGGCTGCAGTGGGCACAAATGTGTGCAATCATTGGCACCAAGCACATGAGAGAATCCAGCAAAGTTGTAGAACCCTTGCTTGGTAGGTAATTGTTGTTGCCTGGTTTTCAGGAAGAGAAGATACTGGGGTGTATGTTTTATGACATCCAATGGTAAAAATGCTTCCTGAGAAATGCCAGCTAATCTTGCAGATGTAGTTTGAAAAGATCCTGAGACCAACATGTGTAGCACAGACATCAATTTCACATGTGCTGGGATGACCTTAGTCCTTGCTGTTGTTGGCTGAAAAGTTGGCAATATTGTCTCCAGCAATTCCATGATACTCTCCCAATTCAGACTGAATAAGTGAATGACCTCCTCCTCCCTGACGCCAATGTGCTCTAGCGGAATACAGTTCCATTAACCATGCCTGCCTATGTGGTTGTCTCCTACCTACTCCCAATTGCAATATAACAACAGCTGTGCTTGGCAAAGTTTAGTGTGATGTGGGAGTGTTATGCTACAGGCACTGCATCATTTCCTACACCTGCATTGTTGATGTACAGTATTCTGATGCATTTGTATTGTTGTGTTACACTGTGCCAAGATACATGACGCAGTGATATGATGATAAATACCACTGTGTTATGTTTTGCATTGATATTTACATAGGAATGTCTACATTGTATAAATTATTCCCTGCATGATGCAGTTGTGTTCTTTTGTCACATGATAAATCTAACTTATTGCTTGTGTTGTTCTTTGATTCACACTGATTGATGCCAGGCTGATACACACTCTAGATAAATGTGCCCCTTAGTTTTAAGAAACCTCTGTTTTCTTTTAAGAAAAACACCAACCTGAGGAATGTACTTGTACACACCAGACCACTGTAAAAAGCTACCACCTCCCGTAACACATTATGGAGTCTGCGTAGAGTCATGGGCCACCATCCCTGCAGCCAGTGCACAGTATGTCAGTTTACAAAGTAGTGCACTACAATTGACCTCAAACTAAGAGCACCTTGGATCCAAAAAAGTTACATGAATTGCACTTTCAAAAGTGTCACATACTTGATTGAATGTCCATGCAACTTACGATACATTGGTGACATTACCAAAGATCAGGATTATCGAACACAGGACCAACATTAAATGTCAGAGATCCTCCACAAAACTGATAAAACATTACTTGAAACAAAAGGCCTGATGATGCAAACCTCTGCTGGACTATCATCAAAATGATTGACTCCAGCAATGATTTACAAAAACATTATCAGATCATGAGCAACACTGGGTTTACAAACTTAAGACCAATAAATATGGCCTGAGTGATGCAATCCCCTCGAACTACCTAAATTCTGCCTCTTAAAATTATGAAAATCCCTCTAATTATTGGATTTTTGATTTTCCATGCTCTATCTTACAGTGAATAGAACCCCATGCTTATAGTTTAAGCTCGGTTCCATCTTTTGGCTCTCCAGACTTGCTCTGAGTGTAAATAAAAATAACTATACCATTATTTATGTTTCATATAAAACTGATTGTTTGCTATTTATTGTCTGTTGGCTTCCACCTCAAGAGATTATCCCAACAAGTTTTCTATAAATATCAGTTTGAATTAATATTCTTTTTGCCTTAATTTGATGTGGTCCCAACCAAGAAATTAATATTTGTAAAGTTGTTGTGTTTTTATAATTCACCCCCTCATGCAGTGTTGCCCATCCAAGACACTGTTTACCATGCTATGGATCAGCCTGGGACCTAATCTTATATATACCTTCGCACAGCTTTATCACATGGTCATGTCATCATGCAATGTAAAAAACACCAAGACAGCATAAGGACAGTGTCTGCAGGAGTGAGGCTTGAGTAGCTAATCAGGCAGCATGGCACTCTTGATGAAGTAAGTGTTGATACAAACATCTGTTGGCTTTTCATTGAGGGCATGATTTTGCTGACATTTGACCAGCCTTTTGTGATCTCTAAGCCCTCTCATACAGTGTGTGACTACAGGGGTAAACACTCTTCCTCCTACAATGTCACCTAAAGAGTTATTTGTGTAGAGTAGGAGTTACTGAGTACTACAAAAACATCAATTGGCATGTATTTTCATAAATATTTTAACTCCTGCTTGCTGGCATTGGTTCATTACAATCACCATGCATGTCAGTGTGTTTTTGTTAGCCACAGCAATTACAGCTGTGTGCACTGAGCTATTCTTCGATTGCTGGAGTTTATGGGTCACAGAAAGAAATGAATGGGACAAGTGTCCGAAGTCATGTCTGCTCTGCAAAACTTCTGTGAATTTGGAAAACAGCGAGTATGACAACACATTCATCAATATGCACATATAATTTCTTCTTTCCACAGGAACAGAAAGTGGAAATTATCCCCACGCACCAGACTACTATGCCTGTTTTTTGCATGCTTCAATGATTTTTGTTTGTCCGTCATCCATCTAAAAGTGACTTAGAGAGGACTGCATAAGACCTGGAGTGGGAACTTGTCCTGATGAAAGCCCAAGGACAAGTGAATAGGGTGACAGGGCTATTACCCCCTATCTTTAGCCATCTGGTGATTTTTATCATACTGGATAAACCACTAATAAATGGGAAACCTGGGTTGCTTAAGGCATTTTTATTCTCTAAGAACCTGGCTGCTATCAATTATTAAAAGTGCTCCCTGGAATATGGTCAAGCCCATCCTGATTTTTAGGGACCAATATGATACCAAATGATGAAGCATGTCACTACTAGAGTGGGTGAGGGTCCTACTAAATGAATAATTGTATTTCTTGAGTAGAATGTGGATAACTAGGTATGCCCAATGTAAAACAGTCAGTTATAAGCAGCTGTTACTCAACCAGTTGGCTACTTCTTTATATTAGTCCTTTAGCTGATCAGCATTGAATTTTTCATCCGTCGATAGAGATGTGACCAACTGGCTATCATCACCATAGGTAACAAGGTTAATGCCAAAGGCCAGAACAACATCTGCTAGTGGTGGAACATAAATGATGAACAGAGTGGGGCTAAGGGAAAATTCCTGAGGGACCTATACATTAGAGAGAGGGAATCTGAGTAGAAAGGCTTGTCAAAGACTTGAAAGCTGCCCTCTTGTAAAAAGGAAGCATATCACTCCCATGCCTTGTCTGTTATTCTGCAGTTATATAGACTAACAGAATAGCAAGCAACACGGTGTAAAAGGCACCACTGACATCAAGCAGGGTTTTGGCTACTGTACTGCCTTGATCCAAGGTTCATTTGAGATCCTTAGAGAGCTGACTCAGTGCTATGGTATTAATGAAAGCTTGACTTAGAGGAATGATGGGGACTATTCTGCTGAAGATCTTCAGATAATTGCCCATTGACATGCTTCTGTGCTACTTTTGCTAGGAAAGAAAAGTGCAATGCTTCTATAGTTTTCCGAAAAAGAAGGCGGCAGACACATTTTATTTAGTAATGGTCTAACCACTGCAAGATTACATGCCTTAGACATCACTGCAGTGGATAATGAAAGACTGAGTTGCTCACACACTGTAGGATTAATGACCAAGGCCGCCTATTTGAAAATATAATGGGTGCTGGATCCAAAAAGGCGCTTGTTCTAACCTTGTCCATTCTGTGCTATATGTTTCTTATACAGCTCAGTTTCAAAAAGCCAGCTGAGGGATAGATCAGAAGGTCCAGGTAGGGAAGTTTCTCTTTACTATACTCGCTAGTAAATCTAAAAAAAAAAGTGTTCAGAGTTTTCAGCCATTGGTTAAACAATGTGATGGAGGTTACATCACCATGCCAGATGAAGAGGATATAATCAATGCACAACTTCCACATCCCAAAGAGGGATCAGAAAGAATTTTCAGGTGAGAGAACATGTTCAAAGGCATGCATGTATAGAGTCAAACTTCAAATGAAAGAAATTCTCTTTCATGGCCAGATGGGCACCTTTCATAATAAAAGAGACAGATACAACATATTTATGAGTAATGGTTGCAAGGATGGACTCAACGGTGACAAGAGTTTGATCTTGGTGAATGCAAGTGCACAGAGAATCAACCTCAAAAGAGATCAGGAAGTCGGTCTCTGGGTTAAAGGCAAGACCATCAAGAAGTCTGAGGACATCTTTAGGGTCCTGTAGGTAGCTGGGCATTTCATGGAAAAGGAATCTTTAAAAGAAATATACAAAATGGGAAAGGGGTTCCAGTAAATAGCCAGCACCTGAGATGATCAGTCTGCAAGCTGGTGGCCATTGGGGTTTGTGGAGTCTGGGGAGAGCGTGAAAATATGAGGTAACTAGGTCAGTTGCTATGAGGAAAGCTTGATGGTTGTTTGGAGCAACCTTGGAGGATCACATTTGAGAGGTCGATAGGAACTACTCACACTCACCTATTTGAGGCACTCATGATTGTAGGTATCCCTGTCAAGTATGACAATTGTGCCACCTTTGTAAGCCAGTTTAATCATAATGGGATTGTCTGTGCTGAGGATGTTAAGGGCTGAATGTACCTATTTATAAAGATTGCAAAAGGGTTTAGAAATTCTCTTATTCGTGCCAAAATCTTTGAATACTGAATTTTCAAAGCTAATACATCTGATGGAAACATATGGGTGGGTCGATTGAAAGTCAATTTATTTCTCAGATTTCTACTGGGCTGCAAATCCCCAATGTCAATCTCAGTGTTATCTGAAAAGAACGAATGCAGTCATATTTTATGAAAGAACTGTGAAAGCTGTTTGTGGATTTGGAACTTGTTTCCTTTACATGTTGGCGACAAAACTCAGTCGTTTGTTAAACATACATCTTTCTAGTGGTGATAATGTCTGGCTGCGAAGGATGATGACCAGATTGCCTCGCTTCTCGTACCTCGTTGCAGGTTCACTTTTGTCATACTCCGTCTGTGACAAAGTGACAAAGTGACAGAAGAGGCTCCAGTTGATCTTCCTTGGCCCTGCTACAAAAAAGTTGGGTCATAAAAGAGAGGTGTGGTAGGTTGAAATTGTGGAATGAGGTAACAGCATGGGGACAGGGGCCACCGCTGGTGAGTGGGGGCTCAGAATGCTGTTCACCCCACCTGCCACAGCCTCTCCTTTGTGGACCAGGGTCACTGGATCCACTGGATCCAAAATCTGACTTGCCTTACCAATCATCTGCATCTGAAGAGGAATAATTAGAGCCAAGTCTATGGCCTTCACCATCTCTCTCCTTTTGACTCCTGTCTGGTGTTATATAGTCAATACTGGTGTAGGGGTATACCTTTTCAAATGAGAAGTCCATCTTAAACTTCTTGATCTTAATTGTCAAGATGGGAGGTTTTATAATCTTCATCAGTTTGTTTGTATTCTCCATGTGTTCCTTGTACAGTGTAGCCGACACAATGTTTTTCAGTACATGTACAAAGATCCGGTTTTGTGACTTACAAACTGCGAGTCTTAGCGATTCCCAATTTGCGAGTCGGAAAACCGATGTACAACAGTGTCAATGACACTGTCTTCAATTCGCAATGGGGTTGCAAATGACCTACCTCATGAATATTAATTGGGAATGGTGGCACTCACGAGGATGGTGGCTTGCTGTTGTCAGCAGACCACCAAGTCTGTGACTGCTTTTAAAGAGCAGTATTTTTTTATTTTTTTTAATGCAGCCCGTTTTCCATAAAGGAAAATGGAATGCATTTCGAAAACAAACATGAAAAGTTCCTTAGGACCACTGCCTGCTCTGAAAAAATGTTTTCGCATGCATTGACAAAGGGGAAGGGGGTCCCATGGGTCCCATGGTTTTGTGAATGGGTTAGCACCAATTTGAAATTGGTGATAACTGCGATTGTTTTGCGACCGCATTTGCGGTCACAAAACACTCATACATACCATTTAGATTCAGTATTAGGAAGTGACGCCCTTGACACGCCCTGTTAGACTTTTAATCTTTGGCATGGGGTCCCTTAACTTTTTGCCTCTGTTCCCCAGGTTGTTGATTTGTGCTGGACTCTGATTTTGCTGCTTTTCTTACTCTGGGTACTTTACCACTGCTAACCAACGCTTAAGTGCAAGTGCTCCTGTACAAAATGTGTATGTAATTGGCTTATCCATGATTGACATATTTGGTTCACTAGTAAGTCTCTAGCAAAGTGCACTAGAGGTGCCAGGGCCTGTAATTCAAATGCTATTAGTGAGCCTGCAGCACTGGTTGTGCCACCCACATAAGTAGCTCTGTGTTCATGTCTCAGACCTGCCACTGCAGTGTCTGTGTGTGCAGTTTTTTACTGTAAATTCGACTTGGCCAGTGTACCCACTTGCCAGGCCTAGACCTTCCCTTTTCTTACATGCCACACACCCCTAAGGTAGGCCCTAGGTAGGCCCAAGGGCAGGGTGCAGTGTATGGTTAAGGTAGGACATATAGGGGGTCATTCTGACCCTGGCAGTCGGTGATAAAGCGGCGGCCAACCTGCAAACAGGCCGCCGGTCAAAAAAATGGAATTCTATCCCTGGCGGGAACCGCCAACACAGTCCGCCACTTTAACACTCCGACCGCCACGGCGGGACCGACAAACAGCGCGGCGGTCACCGCCAAAAGGCAGGCGGCAGACAATGTACCGCCCACCCTATCACAACTCACCAATCCGCCACCTTTTCCGGGGCGGGAGCCCCGCCGATAAAAACACGGCGGAAACAGACTACGAACAGGAAAACGCTCACCTATACACACTCCACGAGGAAGGAGGACAGCATGGAGCCCGAATTACACATCCTACCAGCTATTGTCTACCTGCTCATCTACCAGGAGTACGAACGCCGGCGCAGACGACAACGGTGAGTACTGCACCTACGACACAGGCGAGGGGGGAGGAGGAAAGCTTACGGGCACACACATGTGCCATACACCCACCCCCCACCACAAATACCTACACCCCAATGCCGAGCAACAAGTCAGAGTGACACCACACAAACCCCCCGGAATAATGCAAAGACACAATTTAAATGATCTATAAAATATATGTATAAATAGCTCCATTGAAGGAATGGCAAATATGCCATATAAAAGATACAAAAATAAGGAATGAACATAGTCAACAATATATCCATAGGCAAAAAGTCCTGCACATTCCGTCAAAGTTCCATAGTCCGTGGGCCAATGTGCACAAACACATGGGCAAAGCCCACACAGGAGGCCAGATCCCATTGGAGAGAACACTGCAGGGGCATCAGATGATAAAACTACAGGCACCTCAGGGGGAAGGGAAGGGGGGGCACCTCAGCCACATGAGTCCACGACGCCAGATCCACGAGGGGCCTCCATGCCCACTGTCCCATCCTGGGGAGTGCAAAGCCACAGTCTCACAAGTCCCTACAGTGGGAGGCTTGCCCACTGTACCATCCTGGGGAGTGCAAAGCCACAGTTTCACAAGTCCCTACAGTGGGAGGCTTGCCCACTGTACCATCCTGGGGAGTGCAAAGCCACAGTCTTTCAAGTGTCTACAGTGGGAGGCTTGCCCACTGGACCATCCTGGGGAGTGCAAAGCCACAGTCCATCAGATGGATTACCGACTCCACTGTTATTGGAGGAGGCATGGTGCCCAGAGTGCTTCCTGAAGCCCTGCTCGACACAGAACCGGCACTGTCAATGGGCCAGCGGTGCTTGAGATGAAGGGCCCAGCGGAGCGGTGCTTGAGATGAAGGGCCCAGCGGAGCGGTGCTTGACAGGAAGGGCCCAGCGGAGTGGTGCTTGAGATGAAGGGCCCAGCGGAGCGGTGCTTGAGACGGCGGGGCCCAGCGGAGCGGTGCTTGACAGGAAGGGCCCAGCGGTGCGGTGCTTGACAGGAAGGGCCCAGCGGAGCGGTGCTTGACAGGAAGGGCCCAGCGGAGCGGTGCTTGAGATGAAGGGCCCAGCGGAGCGGTGCTTGAGACGGCAGGGCCCAGCGGAGCGGTGCTTGACATGAAGGGCCCAGCGGAGCGGTGCTTGAGACGGCGGGGCCCAGCGGTGCAGTGCTTGAGATGAAGGGCCCAGCGGAGCGGTGCTTGAGATGAAGGGCCCAGCGGAGCGGTGCTTGAGACGGTGGGGCCCAGCGGAGCGGTGCTTGACAGGAAGGGCCCAGCGGAGCGGTGCTTGAGAGGAAGGGCCCAGCGGAGCGGTGCTTGAGACGGCGGGGCCCAGCGGAGCGGTGCTTGAGATGAAGGGCCCAGCGGAGCGGTGCTTGAGACGGCGGGCCCAGCGGTGCGGTGCTTGAGATGAAGGGCCCAGAGGAGCGGTGCTTGAGATGAAGGGCCCAGCGGAGCGGTGCTTGAGACGGCGGGGCCCAGCGGTGCGGTGCTTGAGATGAAGGGCCCAGCGGAGCGGTGCTTGAGATGAAGGGCCCAGCAGAGCGGTGCTTGAGACGGCGGGGCCCAGTGGAGCGATGCTTGACAGGAAGGGCCCAGCGGAGCGGTGCTTGAGAGGAAGGGCCCAGCGGAGCGGTGCTTGAGACGGCGGGGCCCAGCGGAGCGGTGCTTGAGACGGCGGGGCCCAGCGGAGCGGTGCTTGACAGGAAGGGCCCAGCGGAGCGGTGCTTGAGAGGAAGGGCCCAGCGGAGCGGTGCTTGAGATGGCGGGGCCCAGTGGAGCGGTGCTTGAGATGAAGGGCCCAGCGGAGCGGTGCTTGAGACGGCGGGGCCCAGCGGAGCGGTGCTTGAGATGAAGGGCTCAGCGGAGCGGTGCTTGAGATGAAGGGCCCAGCGGAGCGGTGCTTGAGACGGCGGGGCCCAGCGGAGCGGTGCTTGACAGGAAGGGCCCAGCGGTGCGGTGCTTGACAGGAAGGTCCCAGCGGACCGGTGCTTGACAGGAAGGGCCCAGCGGAGCGGTGCTTGAGACGGCGGGGCCCAGCGGTGCAGTGCTTGAGATGAAGGGCCCAGCGGAGCGGTGATTGAGATGGTGGGGCCAGCGGAGCGGTGCTTGACAGGAAGGGCCCAGCGGAGCGGTGCTTGAGAGGAAGGGTCCAGCGGAGCGGTGCTTGAGACGGCGGGGCCCAGCGGAGCGGTGCTTGAGACGGCGGGGCCCAGCGGAGCGGTGCTTGAGATGAAGGGCCCAGCGGAGCGGTGCTTGAGATGAAGGGCCCAGCGGAGCGGTGCTTGAGACGGCGGGCCCAGCGGAGCGGTGCTTGAGATGAAGGGCCCAGCGGAGCGGTGTTTGAGACGGTGGGGCCCAGCGGTGCGGTGCTTGAGATGAAGGGCCCAGCGGAGCGGTGCTTGAGAGGAAGGGCCCAGCGGAGCGGTGCTTGACAGGAAGGGCCCAGCGGAGCGGTTCTTGTCCCGCCGGGGCCCTGTTCAGCGGTGCTCCTCCCGGCGGGGCCCTGTTCAGCGGTGCTCCTCCCGGCGGGGCCCTGTTCAGCGGTGCCCCTCCCGCCGGGGCCCGTTCAGCGGTTCTTGTCCCGGCGGAGCCCTGTTCAGCGGTGCTCCTCCCGGCGGGGCCCTGTTCAGCGGTGCCTCTCCCGGCGGGGCCCGTTCAGCGGTGCTCCTCCCGGCGGGGCCCTGTTCAGCGGTGCTCCTCCCGGCGGGGCCCTGTTCAGCGGTGCTCCTCCCGGCGGGGCCCGTTGAGCGGTTCTTGTCCCGGCGGGGCCCTGTTCAGCGGTGCTCCTCCCGGCGGGGCCCGCTCAGCGGTTCTCGTCCCGGCGGGGCCCTGTTCAGCGGTGCTCCTCCCGGCGGGGCCCGTTCATCGGTTCTCGTGCCGGCGGGCCCTGTTCAGCGGTGCTCCTCCCGGCGGGGCCCGTTCAGCGGTTCTTGTCCCGGCGGGGCCCTGTTCAGCCGTGCTCCTCCCGGCGGGGCCCTGTTCAGCAGGGCTCCTCCCAGCGGGGCACTGTTCAGCGGTGCTTGTCCTGTGTGTCTAGGGAGCCAGATCTGGGCAAGACTTCCCGCTCATTCACCATCCGAACTTGCGGTCGCGGTGCCCTCCTGTGATGGAGTCCTGGGCCCATGGGTGTCGTCCGTCACACCCGGAATGGGGCTGGTGGGGCCCTCCTGGGCAGCTCGCCTGCTGCCTGACTTCTCCGCCCTGCTGCCCTTGCCCTCCTTCGCTGGAGCTCTGTGGCCCTTGCCTCCCTTGGATGATGTGGCAGGTGACGGGGCAATGCTACTGTCCTTGGTGGCAGCCGTCTCAGGCTTGTCGCGCCAGGCCTTCTTCTTTTTTGTCCTCTTCCCAGGGGGGTGGCTGGCTGTCCCCTTGCTGCTGGCCGATGTTCCTGCCCTAGGATCTGGTGGACTCCAATAGCCCTGCACTATGGTCACAGTAGATGCAGGGCTGGTGGTGGCTGAGGTGCTTTTTTTACTCTTACCAGATGGAGGGGGTGGGTCAGTGATTGGAACGAGCTCAAGGTTCGAAAGGAAAAGGACTTTGGAAGGACAGGGACGGGTAGGTGTAGTGGGTTTGGGAGTGGAGAAAGAGGATGTGGTTGTAGGAGAGTCAAGTGTGCTGTCTTTGGGTGCAGGTGCTTGTGACGGAGGCTGTCGTGAGGTGGATGGCTGTTGGGTGGGTGGCTGCCTGCGTTTGTGTGCTTTGGAAGAGGGGGTGACAGACACATTGGGAGAGGACACAGGGGACGTGTAAATGGCAGTGGAGGTGGTGACTGCACGTGTGCGGACTGTAATGGAGGGTGTGCTGGTGATGGAAGTACTGGCTGATGGTGGTGTGCATGCAGGTGTGAGTGAAGACGTCACAGGGAGGGAGGAGGGAGATGAGGAGGTGGGGGACACAGAGGTGGTAGTGACTGTTGGCATGTCTGCATCTGGATGTTGCTTAGGTGAATGCTTGTGGGATCTGTGGTGCTTATGTCTGGATGAGCTGGCCTTGGGTGTAGAGGTGTGTGCAGGCTGGTCTGATGGTGTGGATGGGATAGGCAGAGGAACAGGAGACTGGGACTGGGTGGAGGGAGTCAGAAGAGGGAGGCTGGAGACAGGGACAATGGCTGCCGTCAGTGCTGAGGCCAGAGCGTTGATGGGCAGCCTGACCCGAATGAATGCCCTCCAGGTATTCATTGCTCCCATGCACCTCCCTTTCTACACCCTGGATGGCATTCAAAAGGGTAGACTGCCCAACAATGAGTGTCCTGAGGAGGTCAATGACCTCCTCACTGAGGGCAGCAGGGGTAACTGGGGCAGGGCCTGAGGTGCCTGGGGCGAAGGAGATGCCCGCCTTCCTGGGCGAGTGGGCACGGAGCGAAGGCTGAGGGGCTGCTGGGAGGGCGGGGCTGGTGCGCTGGGTGGCGGCTGTACCTGTTGTGGCGGTGGGCACGGATGTTGCCGCCACCGCTAGGGAGCTCCCTTCTGAGGACGTGTCGGTGTCGCTGACGTCTCCACGGGTCCCCGTTGTGGAGCTCCACTCGCCCTCCGTCTCACTGGTGTACTCGGAGTCTGTTGTATGGCCCTCCGGGGCCATGTGAGATGCAGCTCCCTCATGCGCCGATGCCACTTCTCCTCCGCCTGATGATGCTAATGCACACATGAACAGGAAGACAAAGAAAATGGGGGGGGGGGAGAAATGACGACAGGTTGAGTGCATGCATTGTCAACACCGTTGTCGGAGAGGACAGACACAGAAGCCCCCTGAACTAGGCCGCGCAATGGGGGTACACTACTCAGTTATTGTGACTAGGCCTACGGGTCTATGGACGACAAATGCACACATGGGTGAGGCCGGACCATGGCTAGCTGTACTTGGCACCCTACAGAGGTGGGGGGCAGGGGCACAGGGCCGTGTCTAACAGAGGGGCCTAGCCTACAGAATGCGCCCTGGCCTGGAGATAGCCACAGCCCTCCTCCCCCACCCAGAAACCTTCACTGTGCGCAAAGATAGCAGAATGTGCTGATACTCACCCCCTTGTGTCTGCTGTGATGTCCTCAGGTGCCCATCCAAATCGGGGTAGGCCACCGCCAGGATCCGGGACATCAGGGGGGTCAATTGCCGGCTGGCACCCCTCCTACGTTGGGAGGCCATCCCCAGCAGAGACTCAGCGGTCTTTCTGGTCCCGCGGCGGATGTCCTCCCACCCCTTTCGGCAGTGGGTGCCCCGTCTGTTGTGGACCCCCAGGGCCCGGACGTCCTTGGCGATGGCACGCCAAATGTCAATCTTCTGATGGGCGCTGACCTATGTGACATGTACAGGGTGGTAAAGGAAATCGGATCAGTTTTCTGCCTGGTCAATGTGAGTGGCCCCCCCCCCCAACCTTGCCATGTGGCACATGCTCTCATCTTTCGTGCGTTGCACTCCTCATTCGCTCCCCTCCCCACCATCTTACATACACCCCACTCAACACAGGCATAGCCCATTCAACGTGCACCCTGTGTACTAACCTGTTGGTCTGGAGGACCGTAGAGTAGCGCATACTGGGGGAGGACCCCATCAACAAGTTTCTCAAATTCTTCGGCAGTGAAGGCAGGGGCCCTTTCCCCAGTCGCAGCAGCCATTGTATCTCCCAGACCGAGGTCACAGCAGCACTTGCAGTATAGGTCCTCTCCTGTGGATGATCAGGTCTTGAGTGATTAATCAGATAGAAAATGGTGGCCACGCCCGCGGCGGTGCGTACTGCGGCGGTGCGTACCGCGACCGTCGGCGCACATCGTCATTGGCTCCTGAGACTCATAAGGTTCAATGTTAACAAATGTTGCTTTGCGCCGCGGTCTTCGACCGCCTACCGCCACGGTGTGCCACGCCAGCGCAGTGACCTCACATCCCACTGTCACACTTCACAGGTCAGGCAGCCGCCATTTCATGGGCCCACATGGCATGATTTCTACTGCGTCACACAGGCCTAGGCCTTGCATTGCCACTCATACAAGCCGTTCCATGCATAGCGATTCGTGTACTGTGCAAGCTGTGTGAACTAACCTGTGGGTTGCTTGACTCTGTGCTCCATGTTGTCCTTCCTAGGCACCGTCCGCTGGGACTTGCGAGGAGAAGGATGAATCCTCCCGTGTACCGACCGCTGGTGGACCTGTCGACAATGGAAGAACGACATATCATACTTACATACCGGCTTGACAGAGCAACTATACATGAACTATGTTCCCAGCTGGAGCCAGACCTGATGTCCCCCATCCGCCAACCCACAGGGATTCCCTCTCTGGTGCAGGTTCTGTCAGTACTCCATTTTTTGGCAAGTGGGTCTTTTCAGACAACAGTGGCCATATCATCTGGGATGTCTCAGCCTATGTTTTCTAAGGTTTTGTCCAGAGTGTTGTCTGCCCTGATGAAATACATGCAGAGCTACATTATTTTCCCTGAGGTGGGCGAATTGGCTACAGTGAAGGGTGATTTCTATGCCCTTGGACATATCCACAACATCATTGGTGCCATTGATGGGACCCATGTGGCTTTGGTTCCCCCCTAAGAAAGTGAGCAGGTGTACCGAAACAGAAAAAGTTATCATTCGATGAATGTCCAGGTGGTCTGTTTGGCTGACCAGTACATCTCCCATGTAAATGCCAAGTTCCCTGGGTCAGTGCATGACGCGTATGTCATGCGAAATAGCAGCATCCCTTATGTGATGGAACAGCTACAGAGACACCGTGTGTGGCTAATTGGTGACTCTGGTTACCCCAACCTGTCGTGGCTACTGACCCCAGTGAGGAATCCCCGGACCAGGGCAGAGGAACGGTACAATGAGACCCATGGGCGATCTAGGAGGATCATAGAAAGGACCTTCGGGGTCCTGAAGGCCAGGTTTAGGTGCCTGCATATGACAGGGGGATCCCTCATGTACTCACCAAAGAAGGTGTGCCAGATCATCGTGGCCTGCTGTATGCTTCACAATCTTGCATTGCGACACCAGGTGCCTTTTCTGCAGGAGGATGGTCCAGATGGTGGTGTTGTTGCAGCTGTGGAGCCTGTGGAGAGTGAAGAGGAGGAAGACGACGGGGACGACACGGACAGCAGGGATACAGTCATACAACAATACTT
The DNA here is from genome assembly GCF_031143425.1 of Pleurodeles waltl. Classification (NCBI taxonomy): domain Eukaryota; kingdom Metazoa; phylum Chordata; class Amphibia; order Caudata; family Salamandridae; genus Pleurodeles; species Pleurodeles waltl. Next base: position 1,107,037,673 of record NC_090444.1, on the reverse strand, counting down.
TCAGTAGCACACAGGTAAGAAACAGCCACCCCAATTTACATTTACTTGAGGCCTCATGCGTATCCACTGTCTGTGGTTCCCCCCAGTTCCGGTTAACTGATTTGTGACTTTCCCTTCCCTTTTCAGAGCTGTATGACCCACTGCCTGACTTCAGCTTTGTTTGCCCATGGACTAAAGCTTATTGAAATTGGTATGTTGTCATCACAAAGTAACTGGACATTATTGAACCGTTATGTGTAATACATTTGTTAAGAATACAAGCAGACTCCTGTTTATTTAAGTGGAATAAGTGATTTATTTAAAGTGCTAGATATAGGTAAATGATTGGGAAGCAGGGATGGGTGGGGGTGGAGTAATGTCCATGGCAGAGTCCAGTTCTCAGTCGCACAGGTGCATTGTCCATATGCCTGTGGAAGGATGGAGCAGGGGCAGTTCAAGGTTGGACAGGGTGACAATGTGGGACAGTGGGATGACATCAGGGGGTATCTTAGGCTGGCGGGGGTCTTGCAATCCTACTCTGTCTTCTTGTGAGATCTCAGGTTCCGCTTGCGGGGTGGTTCTTCTTCTGCAGGAGGTGGGGTTCTGGTGGCCTGTCCACTAGCGCCGGCGGAGGTGGTAGGCTGTTCCTGGCCTGGGCTAGTGACAGGGGCCCTTTGGGGTGCCACATGGTCCCGCAATGTGGTGACGATCTGGGTAAGGCCTAGGACGATGGTCCCCATTGCGGAATCGATGCTCCTCAGTTCCTCCCTGAACCCCATGTACCGTTCCTCCTGCAGTTCCTGGATCTACTGGAACTGGGCCAGTACCGTCGCCATCGTCTCCTGGGAGCGGTGGTATGCTCCCATGATGGAGGAGAGGGCCTCTTGGAGAGTCGGTTCCCCGGGCTTTTTCCCCCCCCTGTCGCACAGCAGCCCTCCCAGTTCCCCTGTGTTCCTGGGCCTCTGTCCCCTGGACGGTGTGCCCACTACCACTGCCCCCAGGTCCCTGTTGTTGTTGGGGTGGTGGGTCAACCTGGGTGCCCTGTAGTGGTGGACACACCGCTGATTTACGTGCCCTGGAGACAGAGGCATGGGCCCGCTGGGTGGGAGCTGTGCTGGTGTTCCCAGAGGGGGTTAGGTCTGGTGTAGCCTGTGGCTGTCTGTGGGGAACCGACTGTCCAGAGGTCCCCGATGGGCCGGGCTGGTCATCTGGCTCCAGGGAGACAGAGCTGCTGTCATCGCTGGGGGCCTCTTCTGGGGGGTGGGATGGACATCTCTGGACCCTCCGTGGCGGTGTGGTGGCGTTCGGGTCCTGCAGGGGTATAAAGGTATGGTTATTGCTTCTGTGTTTGGCATTTCGTGTGATGGGTGGGTATCCGTGTACCCATGTGCAGGCATTTCCTTGTGGGGGCTTTTGTGAGGGTGGCTTGTAGGGGTGATGTGTGTGTGCAGTGGGCATGCTTTGGTGATGGGTGTCCATGCTTTGGGGTCGCATGCAGGGCTTGGTGTTGGGATGGATGGGTTGTGATGGTGAACCTTTTGCTATGGGTTGGTGTGATGGGGGAGGGGGTGAGGGTGGGGGTTTGATTTGGCATGCAGGTGGGGTGGGCGTGGGAAGCAGTAGTGAAGATTTGCCTCACCAGAGTCCATTCCTCCGCCTACTCCTGCGAGGCCCTCAGGATGCAGGATGTGCAAGACTTCCTCCTCCCACGCGGTAAATTCTGGGGGAGTAGGTGGGGGTCCGCCGCCAGTCTTCTGCACCGCAATGTTGTGCCTTGATACCATGGAACGCACCTTCCCCTGTAGGTCGTTCCATCTCTTCCTGATGTCCTCCCGATTGCGTGGATGCTGTCCTACCGCGTTAACACTGTCCACTATCCTTTGCCATAGCTCCATCTTCCTGGCAATTGTGGTGTGCTGCACCTGTGCCCCGAAGAGCTGGGGCTCTACACTGACTATTTCCTCCACCATGACCCTGAGTTCGGCGTCACTGAACCTGGGGTGTCTTTGGGGTGCCATGGGGTGGTGTGGAGTAAGTCCCTAGTAAAGTGCACTAGAGGTGCCAGGGCCTGTAAGCCAGTGAGTAAGCCTGTGAGCCAGTGGGTCTGCAGCACTGGTTGTGCACCCACATAAGTAGCTATGCAATCATGTCTCAGACCTGCCACTGCATTGTCTGTGTGTGCAATTTTTAACTGTAAATTCGACTTGGCAAGTGTACCCACTTGCCAGGCCAAACCTTCCCTTTTTGTACATGTCAGACACCCCTAAGGTAGGCCCCAGGTAGCCCCAAGGGCAGGGTGCATTGTATGGTTAAGGTAGGACATATAGTAATGTGTTTTATATGTCCTGACAGTGAAATATATTGATAAATTCATACGCGCACAACTTCTTTCCTGGGCGGGAGCCCTTTAAACTTTGCCGGAGGCAGCCTCAGCTGCTGATAGGGCGGGAAGCCCTTCTTAAATTCACAGCGCGCCCGCAACCGCGGGACGCGCGCGGGCGAAGCCCGGGCAAAGGGCGGGCCCGTCCTTCGCCCGTCATCGACCGGAAGAGGCCGGGCTGGGCCCCCCCTCTAACGCCTTCTCCTCTCTACAGTGTCATTTATACTTGTGTGCTGCGCCAGGTACAGTGCGATCTCTTATTAAATATGGGGAAAAGGAAAATTAATGTTCAAAAGGGGATAGGTGGGTCCAGCTCCCTCCAGTCCTCCATTACCAGCTATTTATCCTCTGTAATGGGGGCCATTGAGTCTGAACTAGAACATGTAGAAGAAAGGATTGGGGCTGTCCAAAGTACTGTCCAATATCCTCCGCTGGAACCTTCTCTGGAACTTATCAGCCACGCTCCTACCCCCTTAAGTACTGGTCTTTCACCACTGTCCTTAACAACAAACTCCAGCCAGTTGAAAGAAGACAAAATTCCTACTTTTGATCGTACTACTTCTTCTCCCCTTTTAGTTACTCCTCCTTCTGAGGGTTCTCAGACTGTTTCTCCACCTACGAAGAAGAGGCGAGCCGGGAAAAAGCCAAAAAATGTAAAAAAGGTCACAGGTTTTAAAAAGAACTTACCTACCCATTTGACCCAAAGTAACAAATCTTCAGCCCCCTTGGTTTTTACCTCTGAATGTCTTCCAAGTACGGTCATTTCTGAAGATGGCTCTAATAGATTTGACTCGACACTTAAATTATTTTGTGCAACTTTAGAGGCTAAAATTACAACTTTGATTACCGAGAAGCTTGATTGTTTTTTTAATGATGTAACTAGGCTTTTATCTAGTTTCTCTAAACCTGGCCCACTTAGCTCGGGAATTCTCCCTGGCCCCGAATCAGTTTATTTACCTACTCCTCCCCCTACATTGGCACCCCAAGGAGCCGGTAACTATTTGTCTGATCTACAAGTTGTCCCTGGCCAAGGAACCCTTGTGGATAATCCTGTATTATGTCCAGCAAGGAAGGCTCACTCCTCTAGGTTGCAAGACAATGGCTCCAACTTATTCACTAATCATGCAGACTTTTTACATTTACCTCCGGACTGTAATCCGTACGTTTTGGTTCTTTCTAACGTTCCTTCTTTGGAGTGCCGCAAACTAGAAGATACCCACTCTTTAATTAGGAAAGCCGGCCATTGGTTGAATTCTAAATTTAAACCAAATTCTTCAGGCTTCCGTAATGATAAGATTCTTATGGCCCGAAGGGTGAAGAGGGTTGGCTTCTCAAAGGAATTGAAGGAGGGCGATTATGTTGTTTTAAACTTTGCCAATCCTCAGTCAGTAGATTATTTTTTGACTAAATCGGCCTATTGTAATATGTTAAATAACAAGATTCAAATCCATTCCCTGCACCATTTTTATGACCCTGTGCTTTTACCAAATCGTCCTATTACTAATTTAAGCATGCACAGTCAAGAGCCAGATAGGTCTCTCTTACAGGTCAACGTCCCAACTAGCAATAGATTCTCGACCCTTAGTCACTTTGATGAGAATGATTGACTATCGGTGACCCACCACTGTTCTTCTAATTTAGAGAGACGGATGGTTGGGACCGTTCAAACCAAACGTATCAGGGGCACAGGAATGTGTACTACAGATTTACAAACTCATCTAAATACCAAAGTCTCATCATTATGTTCTGCATTTAGACCACTAACCCTGCTCAGTTGGAATGTAGCAGGGTTGCGATCTAAAACTAACAATTCGGACTGGAAGAGTTTCATTTCTTCTTATGATATAATTTGTCTACAGGAAACTTGGTCTAAAGATATGTTTTTCTTGAATGGCTTTACTTCTTTTTGCCAGCCGGCACGGAGTTCTCACATGGGGAGAGCTAGTGGTGGCCTTTTAGTACTTGTTTCTGTAAATCTTCCGCTTTTAAATGTGTCCCTAATTTGGTCTTCCCCTTATTTTATGGTTGTTCTCGTCTCTATAAGCGGGCAAAAGGATATTCTAATTTTAAACTTTTATAATAATATCCCTCGGGGCTTCCTTATGACCCATCTGGAAGAGGTAATGGATTTTATAGATTCCTCACATGCTTTACAGTTTAGTGATTTAACTATTTTCTGGGTGGGTGATTTTAATATTCCCTTATGCTGTAAAGAACACACGGACTTGTGTGCCTTCCCTGTTGAGGGTAGAGAGTCACCAATTGATTTTAATCATACCTCTGAAGGAGATGCCTTAAATTCTTTTATTTGTAAATTTGATCTGGTTCACGTTACAGAGAAATTGGCCCCTGATGCCCGTAATACGCCCACTTACACCGGGAATTTGAAGGGGAGTACCATTGATTTTATACTTATCAGCTCTTCTGATTTTTATCTAATTAGAAATTTTAAGATTACGCCTCATTGTGCAAGTGATCACAACCCTCTTAGTATTACACTGGACCTAAAAGTAAATCAGGCACCCTTGAACAAAAATTTGTGTGCTGCTACAGTTTATAATGTAAATAGTGGCATTCGTTTAAAATGGGATAAAATTGACCCTAAAAAGTTTAACCAAGAAATTGTAAGAAGTAGGTCTGATACGATTTATACGTGTTTGTCTCAGCAATTAGACTCTGACTGTATTGTGCGAGAATTCGAATCCTTAAGTAGTGATATTTCACACGCCCTGGTGATGGACAGGCCCGGGAAGGGGCCGGTGGTCCATAGATGGTTTGATTCTGCGTGTTCTTTAGCCCATAAAAAACTTAAAGAAGCTCTTAAAGCAGTTCCTCCCGCACGTCAATTAGTAAAATCAGCGAGGACTGACTATAAGGTTGCCCTTGATAAACGGAAATCCGAAATTAGGTCCAGGGCTTGGAGCGATCTTTTGGCCGCATCTGAATTTAAGGACACTTCCAAATTCTGGAAAGTGATAAATCACCCTTACTTTTCTGATAAGAACTCTTTGGCCAATGAATGTTTTATTACTGAGGATGTCTGGATAAATCATTTTAGGAAAGTTTTCTGCTCTGAAACTTATGAGAATTCGCATGTGGCAGTTACTCCTGCTACACATTTTACTCCAGATTTTAACTTTAAGGCCCTAAATATTATTTTTGATCTCCATGAGGTCAAAGGTGCCATTGATAGATCAAGGCAGGGAAAGGCCCCTGGACCTGATGGGGTTCCTGTCGACCTTTTTAAATCAGAAATTGAGCTCTGGGGCCCTTTGGTTACAAATGTGTTGAACAACGTGGTAACTAGTAATGTGCCCTCTTCATGGAAATCGGCTATTATTGTTCCCATCTTTAAAAAAGGTAATAGACAAGACCCCTCTTGTTACAGACCAATCTCCCTTATTGATTCAACGGCAAAGATTTTAGGTAGTGTGATCTTGTCCCGTTTAGAAGATTGGGTAACAGATGCCCAGATTTTATCTCCCATCCAATTTGGTTTTAGACCCGGTGTGGGCACAGTTGAGCAAGTTTTAAACTTACAATTGATACTTAATAAATATGTGTCTGTTAAGAAAGAGTCCATCCATATGGCTTTTATCGATCTAACCAGTGCCTTTGATTTGGTTAACAGATCAAAGTTATGGCAAATCCTAGAAGTTCTAGGGTGTGACCCGGCTCTATTGGAGCTTATTAAACGTCTACATACAGACCTAACGGTTTCTGTTCAGGTCGGCTCATTTGGGCAGAGAACCCCTCCTATTCCGTCAACCAGGGGCGTAAGGCAAGGATGTATTTTAGCCCCTTTTCTTTTCTTGATTTATATAAATGGGCTCTATGATTTTTTGGTTAAACAAGCAAAGGATGTACCGAAGATGGGCCAAAGATTACTTCCAGTTTTATTATATGCGGATGATGCAGTTTTAATTGCTCGTACTGCAAATGGCTTACAGGGCTTATTGGACATATTTTATGAGTTTATGTCGAGCCTCGATTTGAAGGTCAATTACCCCAAGACTTTTGTCATGACCTGTGGCCCACGTAACACAAAATCCAAACAATTTACTATGGGAGGGCATTCTCTTATTAAGGTCAAAGATTTTTGTTACCTAGGCATGTATTTGAGTTCCTCTCTGTCCTGGAAGACTCATATTAATTTTAAGCTCCAACAGCTGATAAGGAACACCGAAGCGATCTTTCGCTTCTCTAATAAATTAGGCCATAGACCCCCTGCACAGATGAAAACTCTGTATAATTCTAAGTGTACCACAGCTGTGCTCTACGGAGCAGGCGTCTGGGGCTGTGTAAAGGTACCATCTCTCCAGAGGGTCGAAAATAAATTTTTGCGAAGATTACTGTTGGTTCCAAAATGTACTGCAAATATCATCTGCCACGAAGAACTTGGTCAGTGTTTTTTGGAGGATAGGGTTTTTTTGGCGCCAATATTGCTTTGGATTAGATGTTGGCTAAACCCAATGGCAAAATTGGTCCAAGATTGTATTTCCGAATGCTTACAATTGGAAAATTCAAATAGGATCCCCTGGCTTATGTTTCTACGAAACTCTTTTGAGAATTTAGGTCTTAGATATATGTTTGATGAACCTCACCTATTAACTATAAATTCTAGGTCCGTTCTGAAGGCTACTTACTCCGAGTACATATCAGACCTGAGATTTTACAGTTCTCTGAAATTAAAATCCTTTGATTCCTATTCTCAGGTTGTGACAGCCCCATGCCTTGAACCTTATCTGACCTGGTTTTCCAGTTTTAAGATACTTTCTTTTTTAACACTTTTTAGACTTAACTTAATTCATTTTAAAGTAGCGTTTCCTGAACCATGTTTTTGGAAAAGGGATTTACCTCTTTGTCCCTGTGATTCTAGATCAACCCAGAGTACTTTGCACTTTTTTCTCTTTTGCCCTTTTTATGCTGCTCCTAGAGGGGTTTGCATTTTACCCACTTTACGTTCTGTTAGACCCATCCATTACAAGGAAGCTTTAATATATTTTCAGAGATTGCCAGATAGACAAATTTGTCATTTTGTATTAGATTTTGTTACAGCTTCTTTAAGCATTAGGAAAAGGCTCATTTCATTTTAAATGTATATGTATGTATAGTTTAATATTGTAAGTTAATCTTTGTATTCTGTTATTGTGATTTTTCTTATGTTATGAGTTTTATTTGTTTATTTTATGAGATTTTAGACCGGATGTTTACGTAATGTTTTAGATATGGTACTATTTTATTCTTCTATCTATTTACTGTAACGTAATTATTGTGTGGTATTTGTGTTTTTGTCTGCACTTTTATGGCATTTGCCGAATAAAGTTTTGTGACTGACTGACTGACTGACTGATAAATTCATTTTCACTGTTGCAAGGCCTGTCCCTCTCATAGGTTAACATGGTGGCTACCTTTAAATCTGATTAAAGTGTAGATTCCCTTTGGAGGGCGGATGGACATGTGGAGTTTGGGGTCTCTGAGCTCACAATTCAAAAATACATCTTTTAGTAAAGTTGATTTTAGGATTGTGTGTGTGAAAATGCCACTTTTAGAAAGTGGGCATTTTCTAGCTTATACCATTTCTGTGACTCTGCCTGTTTGTGGATTCCCTATCTGGGTCAGTTTGACAGTTGGGCTGGTTGCACCTCACACTAGACAGTGACACAACGGGAGCTGGAGTGTAGTCTGCATAGCCTGATAAGTCATCTGTGCTAGGAGGGAGGAGAGAAGTGGTCACTCACATCTGAAAGGGCTATACCTGCCCTCACACAATACAGTCTCCAACCCCCAGGTGAGTGTCTGGGGCCTTGCCTGGGCAAGGCAGGAATTCACATTCAAAAGAGACTTTACTTTGAAGGTGGCCTACTTCAAAGGAGAAATTGGGTATAAGAAGGGCACCCCAAACCACAGACTTTAGAAACACTTCTGGAAACAAGAGGAACCTCTACCTGGAGAAGAGCTGAAGAGCTGAGGAAAAAGATCTGCCCTGCCTGTGCTTTGTGGAGCTATCCTGCAGTTGCTGCTTCTGCCAGAGTATGAGGGCAAAGACTGGACTTTTTGTGCCTTCCATCTTGAGAAGAACTCTACAAGGGCTTGATTTAGAGTTGCCTCCTGTTGTTTGAAGTCTCAGGGACAGCAAAGACTTCTCTCTACCAGCACCTGGAGTCTCTGGAGAGACTCCTACTCTGCCCTGTGGTGCCCATTCAGTTCCTGGGACCCTGAAAGGAGAAGCTGGCAGCCTAAAGAAAAGGAAATCCACGCACAGAGCGCCCTGTGGGGAAAAGATTGACACAACTCCAATCTGCGGCTGAAGAAACGACTCGCCGCCGGCTCCGCAGCTGGAAATCGTCACTCACCCAAAAGGCGACTGAAGAATTGACGCATGGAGCAGGAGAAACAACGCACAGCATGGCTGACGGAGGCTGGGAGATCGCAACCAGCGCTGCGTGGTTTTCGGATCATCGTGCGCCTGGATTTCTGACTCAAGTACCACTGGGAGTGTAAAAACAATGCAAGGCCTGCCCGGACCCGAGAGTGCTGACTGGATCGATGCATCTCTCTCCTGCGGAGAGAAGAAACAACGCGCGCCGAGCCGACAAAAGGAGAAACGATGCAAGGTCCTGCTCATGAGTGGAATTGACGCATCGTAAGCCCTTTTTGATGGACACTCGCCCGTGCAGGGTTGTTTTTGATGCACCCAAGGTACTTTTTCACACTAACAGTATTAGTGTGTGTTTAAAACTACTTAAAGACTCTTGTTGCATTTTTATTAATAACTTGACTTGTGTACTGTGGGTTTTTGTGATTTTGATCTTGTTTTGTTAAGATAAATATTTCCTATTTTTCTAAACTTGTGTTGTGTCATTTTGTATTGTTTTCATTAAGTTACTGTGTGTGTTGGTACAAATACTTTACACCTAGCACTCTGAAGTTAAGCCTACTGCTCTGCCAAGCTACCAAGGGGGTAAACAGGAGTTAGCTCAGGTTGATTCTCTTTTACCCTGACTAGAGTGAGGGTCCTTGCTTGAACAGGGGGTAACCTGACTGTCAACCAAAGACCCCATTTCTAACATGCCCCTTCTTAATACTGAATCGCAAAATCAAAACTGCCATTCAGTAACAAGTTACCCAATTGCAGTTTGGGCTTTGTACATCGCAAAAAGCATTTTTCTAGTCACAAACGGGCAGATTCTGCGAATCGGCCCCTTTGCAACTAGAAAAATGCTCTCTAGGGGGGCCTCTAGTGTCTCTCTATCTGTCTGTGTAAGTTGGGGCAGGGGTGAGTCCGCCAGAAATACATCTGGCCCTTAGTGAGCAGCGTAATAGGATATTAGCAAAGCAGCGGGAACCAAAACCAAAAGCAGTGCTTACCTAAAAAGGGCCCTGTGGAAAAGCGTATCCATTGCCTGGTTCAGGGACACTGGCAGCTGTAGGGGGCCTATCTTATATGTTAACCAGGGAGCATCGACTGGCGCGTAGGTATGACACCTTCAAAAGAAGAGTGGAAATCAGTTGCAGCTTGTGGAGTTTTCAGGGGGCGGGGCAGCTGGCATGTGGGGGGACATACAAAAACACACAAAAAAAATGAACTTTCCTCTCCGCCGCTCCTCTCCTCTGTCACTGCAGGTACAGGCTCCCAGCCTGCCCTGTGGCCAATCCTGACTCTGCTCAAAGGAGAATCAGGATTGGATGGGCGCGCCCAGCCAGGGTGCTCCTAGATAGACTGGGAGCCTTTGGAGTCTCTCTCCAGCCCAGCAACAGTGTTGCTGGGCTGGAGAGAGCCCTGTGCGCATGTATGTTTGGCCAGCCCGAGGTAGTTATGGTTAGGACCATGTTTCCATAGATCACTTGCCTATATCTTTGGCACTGTTGTTGAATCTTCACGAAATTTTCCAGTGATTCTTGTTGCGCATGGGAAGTTTTGGGGTGATCAATCAAGCGGGGGCTGAGAAAAAGGGGGTGTCAAAAAACATCCATTTCCTATGTTAATTTCCATAAGAGCTTTGAAAATGACTACAGCCCAAACTGCTGGACAGAATTATACCAAATTTTGGATAAAGCTAGATTTTGTTCCACTGATTGTGCTTTTGGTTATTTGGTGTAAATCCATTTAGTAGTTTTTGAGATATTTAAGGGAAAATAAATTTGTATATGTAGGGTTGCCGATCCTCGTGTTGACTTTGCGAATGTTAAGAGCTCATGCACAAAGTTGTGATTGGCTGTCAACACTTCAAACCAGGAAGTGTTGGCCGTCATGTTGGGAATCGAGTCCCACACAAAAAAGAAAAAGACACAGGACCATGTAATAGTCACCCTCCCTGACCCCTTAGCTCTGGTCCTGGGGTCCCACTTATTTTTAAAAAATGTTGATGCAATTTTGTGGCAACGTCACAAATTTAGAGGAAACACTTTTTAAAAACCTGTACAGGCTGCCATACTTGTTTTTAAGAAGCTCCCAGGTGGGCCAGGGCCTGGGAACATTGATATTTTGAATGCGCAGGTACTGCCACCACCCAGGGGCTAAACTCATTATGTGTGTGGGGGCCGGCCAGCCCTCCCAGACCCGGGGACCACCACCTCCCTGGAGCACATTTTTAAACAAATGCAGGGGGCCACCCGGCCCCCCTGTAGCCCTGGGGACCGTCACCTCCCCGGGGTACAATTTTTAAACAAATGTGTGGTTCACCTGCCTCCTCCCTGGGGCACAATTTCTAAACAAATGCAGGAGGAGGCCAACCCCCCCACAGCCCCATGGACCACCACCTCCCCGGGGTGCAATTTAAATAATGAAGGGGGTCCATTAAGGACCCGTGGCCCCAGGGACCACGAACACCCCAGGGCTATTTAATTTGGAGGGGAGCCAATGATGGCCCTGGGGACTGCCACCCACAGGGTTGGCTCCTGCTATGTCCTGGGGTGCCCATCCCCACCATATAGCTGTTTGCTCTGACTTGTAGGGAGCTTTGACAGCGCCCGCCACATCAGAGCAAACACTTCACTTTTTGTAAGTGAGAGCTGTCAAACAGCTCTCACTTGCAGAAAGGGAAATTTTATCTGTCTCCCTGCAGGCAAATATGCGTGCAGGGAAAGAGTGGAAAACATTGTTCCCTCAAGAAGAGTGCTGCTTTTTCAAGCAGCTTTCTGCTTGTGGTACAATGCCAGCTGAAGCAGGACATGGGGAACTGGCTAGGACCATGGGGGCCCAAGAGGGATGGAGCATCAGGCTGGCAGAGCAGACCGGCAAGGCAAATGTCTAGAATCAGTAATATAACAATAGGGTCACTCAGGCCAGCAATGCAATGAAGCAAGTTTACTCCAGCAGCATGGCACATTTTGGTCAACAGCCAGTCTTGCTCACATGGCAGAATAAAAACAAATAGCTGATAGATAAATAATGTGCAACATAAAATTATGACAATCACCAAAGAAAACCATCAATGTTGTACAGAAAATGGATGCCATTTTGGAATGCCTTAAGAATGCATGTTAACTATGAATCATCAACAAAATAACAAAAGGTAAGGTACAGTGGCACAGAGGAAAATAATGTTTTGAAACTGCATTAGATAACATTGTGATATCAAGATACATAGTAAAAAAAAATAGAACAACTTGTGCAACCAGTGCATCACAATGAAATAGAGTGCCTGTCTGTGAAGTAACATGATATAACAGCAAAAACGGCTCAATACTAGGCACACCTGTGAACTTCTATAGCCAAATCAGCAGGATTGAAAAAATAGGATACAAAGCATAAAGAATATAAAGTCAAATCAAAACAGAACAGAGATGAAGTCCATCTCCCAAACACCCTGTTTACATTTCAAGAGTCACTGTGACAGCAATGTAACCCCCTGGGAGGTAGACCAAAAGAGAGAAATGACAACCTGTGTATCCTCTACATCAAGATGATGTCATGTGCCTATACAAATACATCTCAAAGTATAACAGCAATAGTGCATAGATATGAGGCACAACTTACATAATCAGTGGCCAGGTAGGTTAGAGTTAAAACATAAGATGCAAAATATGTTAAACATAAAATCCAATCGCAATGGATTGGAAAGAGTGTCCACCTCTCCAAAAGCCCTGTTCACAGTTAAAAAATCGCTGTGTAAACACACTGAAGGTTAAGTGCTGGACCCATCCAATTTCAATTTGACAATCAAGCAAAATTGGGTGATATAAACGGAGGTGGTATGGGGGATGGATGGCAAAATGCCTATGCAAGAAAGACCTTGAATCCTGGCAAAAGCACATCCCTCTGCTTATGGTACAAACAGTGTATGCTGCATCAGGTTATACATGGTATAATCAGCAATCCATATTACTGAACAGAGAACAAAAAAACATGAACATTCTCCATATCTTATCCGTGTAGTGCTCAACCATCCCACATGGTGAAGGTGAAGAAAAGGACAGGGGAGCCGGTCTGGCTGTATCCTGAACTCATATTGAGACCATCTTCTTTTCCTACTGAAACAAAATAAAGCACATGAAAAAAAACATAAGAATCATGTACAAGTAGTTGGTCAAGATTCTAAAGAAAAAGAGCAAAACAATGGCTAAAACAGTAATAACAAGTTCCAAGCAGTGATTCATCATATAAATATACATTGAGATCATCAAGATTTAGCCCTCCTGGGCTCCAAGTATCAAACTCGAGTGTGAACTTAGAGCTAAATCAATCAATCTAGGGGTCTGATTTATATATTGGTGGATGGGTTACTCTGTCACAACTTTCATGGATATCTTGTCCACCGAAATCTGAATCCTATAGTAAATAATGGGATTTAGATTTTGGAGGCGGGATATCTGTCACTGTTGTGATGGAGTAACCCATCCACCAATATCTAAATCAGGCCCTAAGTGTCCTGTCACACAGTTTAATGTGTTGTTCAATGGCAAAGAAAATGAGATAGTTGTGATCACTGTAATGTTTCTCCCTGAAATATCCAGCTACAGAATAGTGGGAGTCACATTGTCAATAGCTCTGAGATGTTCGAGGACATATTTTTTGACCAACTGTGTAGTGTTCCCCGTGTAGCACAGTTTTCAGGGACATTTGAGAATATAGATTTCAAACTGCAAACTTCAGGTAAGGAACTGAGTGATTTTGTGGTTAATCTTCCCTCTTCCCATTGGGAATCGTATGTTCCTTTGTGTTGCCACTGTTCTTACAGGCTTTACAGTGGCCACTAGGAAAGAATCCTTGTAGGCTCATTAGATTGACAATGTCAGTGAGGGTGATATTGTTGTATGCCAATTTGTCCTTGAGGGAACAACCTTTCCTATATGTGAATTTAGGTCTGTCACAAATGGTGTGACCTAATATAGGATTACACTTGCAGATATTCCAATTTTTAGTAAGGATACGTTGGATTGATCTGGAAGAGTTGCTGAAGGTCATCACTAATCTCAAGTCACTGGGCTCATTAGAATCATCAGTTTGTCTGATATTGAAGCACATACATTTACTCTAGATGGTTTTCTTCCTTTTGATGGCTTTATTAAAGACCCATTGGGGTAATGACGTTCTATCAAAATAAATAAATGGAATACAACATAATAATTGACAGGAGTATTTTAAATGGTGAGTGCAACAGGTTATCATCCGAGGCATGGGAATAGCATGACAGCCTCCTCAGATCTTCTGCAGGCAAATCTGCTCTATATATTTGTATATGTGTAGGAAGGGGTAGTGCTCTTGCAGTGTTGGTCAAGTACGCTCTGCCCAGAGCACATGCTTCAGGAAGAATGATCTTTGCTACTCCTATTCGCCCTTCTGGAGATGGCGGCAGGGAGGTCCAGAAGGGAATTGAACTTCGGATCCCAATCAATGCCTTACCTACATTGCAGTCTCTAAGGTCAGCAGAGTCATGGTATATCTTCACCCCCAAATATTTGAATGTGGTAATAAACCATTGCAGTTGACATTATGGGGGTCATTACAACATTGGTGTTAAAAGCCGCTTACGCCGTGCAGAAGACCGCCAACACACCGCCGCGGCCGTGGAATTCCGCCACAGCTATTATGACCCACAGCTCGAAATCCGACAAAATCCAGACACCCACACAAGACCGCCACACCAAAGGTCAGTGATAAACTGGCAAAAACAAAACCTCCACCGTCATGGCAACAGAAATACGCCCATACTACCACGACCCACAAATCCAAGCTGCGGTCTTTCAACCGCGGTATTCCATTGGCAGTACACACCGCTGCGCTCAAAATACACACACTCTTACAAAACACAACCACATTGGACAATTCGAAATACACACACCTGATACACATACACACACCACTCCCACACACCCAATACAATATAAAACACACACCCACATCACCCACAAACCCCCATGACAAAAAATTCTGAAAGAAGGCCAGAGAGAGACAGCACGAGCAAGAACAGCAGCATCCACAGGCACACAACACCATCGCCCACACTACTTCCACACACAAAACACCACACACCACTACACATCACCACACTTATCACCACATACACCACCCCACACATCACCTATACCACCCCATGGCACGGCAAAGACACCCCAGGTTCTCGGAGGAGGAGCTCAGGGTCATGGTGGAGGAAATCGTCCGGGTAGAGCCGCAGCTATTCGGATCACTGGTGCAGCACACCTCAATTGCAAGGAAGATGGAGCTATGGAGAAGAATAGTCGACAGGGTCAACGCAGTAGGAAAGCACCCAAGAAATTGGGACGACATCAGGAAGAGGTGGAACGACCTACGGGGAAGGTGCGTTCCGTGGTCTCAAGACACCACATTGCAGTACAGCGGACTGGCGGCGGACCCCCACCTCCTCCCCCACAACTAACAACATGGGAGGAGCAGGTCTTGGAGATTCTGCATCTTGAGGGCCTCGCAGGAGTCAGTGTAGGAATGGACTCTGGTAAGTCAAATCTTAACTTTCATATCCCCCACCCTACCTGCATGCTATCACAGACCCCCACCCTCGCCCCCTCCCCTATCACTCCAACTCCTCACAAATGTACTAATAACACAAACCACACATCCCAACACCAAGCCCTGCATGCAGCAATAAAACATGGACACCCATCACTAAAGCATGCCCACTGCACATACCCATAACACCCCCCTCAACCATCATCACACAAGCCCCCACACAGGAATGCTAGCACTGGGGTACACGGTCACCCACCCATTGAACACCATGACACACACAGATGCAATAATCATGCTTTTACACCCCTGCAGGACCACTACCCAACGTCACCAGACAGGAGGGTCCAGACATCTCCACCCCACCCACTGAAGAGGCCCACAGTGATGACAGCAGCTCTGTCCAACTGGATCCAGATGACCAGCCCGGACCATCGTGGGCCTCGGGACAGTCGGTTCCCCACACCCAGTCACAGGCCACCACAGAGCTTCCACCCTCTGGTAACACCAGCACAGCACCCACCCAGCGGTCCCATACCTCCGTCCTCAGGACACGTCAATCAGCTGTGTGTCCACCACTACAGGGAACCCAGGATAACCCACCACCCCAACAACAACAGGGACCTGGGGCAGTGGCAGTGGGCACACGGTCCAGGGGACGGAGGCCCAGGAACACAAGGGAACTGGGAGGGCTGCTGTGCGACAGGGGGCGGACAGGCCTAGGGAACCCACTCTCCACGAGGCCCTCTCCTCCATCATGGGAGCATACCACCACTCCCAGGAGACGATGGCAATGGTACTGGCCAAGTTTCAGGAGACCCAGCGCATGCAGGAGGAACAGTATTTGGGGTTCAGGGAGGAACTCAGAACCATCAGCTCCGCCCGGGGCACCATCATAGGAGTGCTGAAGGAAATACTTAACACCAGTAGGGACACTGTGGCACTAGCACTAGCATGGACGATGAACTGCCCACAACCTCCGCCGGCTTTAGTGGACAGGAGGCACCGCCACAGGACCACCACACCAGCACCCCACCCCCTGCAGATGGAGAACCACCCCGCAAACGATCCCTGAGATCCAGGAACAAGACAGAGCACGATGCCAAGACTCCCGCCAAGAAATGAGACCACCCTGATTGTCAACCCACTGTCCCACTTTGTCACCTTGTCCATATTTAAACTGCCCCAGCTCCACTTCCTATGCCCATATGGGCAATGCACCTGTGAGACTAATAGACTGGTCTCTGCCATGGACATTCCTCCGCCATCACCCCTCACCATTTAACTTCCCCCTCCAATATTTTGTATTTAAATAAACACCCTTGAAGCACAAAACAATCTGGAGTCAGCCTGTGATTTCGAAAATGTGCATTAACAATTACAGTGTCAAAATGCTCTTTCAAATGTAATGTCAACATACCTATGTCACACATCTCAAGTCCATGAGGAATCTAAGCAGATGACACACGTTGGAAACCACACCTGTGGAACTGTAAGGGAAATGTACAACTCAGTTACCATATACTGGTTGAAATCTACAGACAGGATAGAGGTAGAAGTGTGAAAGTAATTGTAGTAGGCAGGAATGTGTTCTCACCTGTGTGTCACTGGAAATATTGCTAGATAACTGAGTCCCTGTTGTCAATGTCTTCTTCCTCTGCTTCCTCCTCATCACTGTCCACAGGCTCCCCAGCTGCCACAACACCGTCATCTGGACCATCCTCCTGCAGAAAAGGCACCTGTCGTCGCAAAGCCAAGTTGTGAAGCATACAGCAGGCCACGATGATCTGGCACACCTTCTTTGGTGAGTAGAATAGGGATCCACCTGTCATTTGGAGGCATCTGAAACTAGCCTTCAGGAGTCTGAAGGTCCGTCTGGTCACCCTCCTAGTCCGCCCATGTGCCTCATTGTAGCGTTCCTCTGCCCTTGTCCTGGGATTCCTCACTGGGGTCAGTAGCCATGACAGGTTGCAGTAACCAGAGTCCCATAATAGCCACACCTGGTGCCTCTGGAGTTGGCCCATCACATAAGGGATGCTGCTATTCCGCAGGATGTAGGCGTCATGCACTGAGCCAGGAAACATAGCATTTACCTGGGAGATGTACAGGTCTGCTAAACATACCATCTGTACATTCATCGAATGATAACTCTTCCGGTTCCTGCACACCTGTTCACTCCTGTGGGGGGGGACCAGAGCTACATGGGTCCCATCAATGGCACTGATGATGTTGGGGATATGTCCAAGGGCATAGAAGTCACCTTTAACTGTAGCCAAATCATCCACCTGAGGGAAAACGATGTAGCTCTGCATGTGTTTCAGAAGGGCAGACAACACTCTGGACAACACATTGGAAAACATAGGCTGGGACATCCCTGATGCCATGGCCAGTGTTGTTTGAAATGACCCACTTGCAAGGAAATGCAGCAATGATAGCACCTGCACTTGAAGGGGGATCCCTGTGGGATGGCGGATTGCTGACATCAGGTCAGGCTCCAACTGGGCACACAGTTCCTGGATCGTGGCACGGTCAAACCTGTAGGTGATGATCAAATGTCTTTCCTCCATTGTCGACAGGTCCACCAGCGGTCGGTACACCGGAGGATTCTGCCATCTCCTCATATGTCCCAGCAGACGGTGCCTAGGAATGACAACAGCGACCACAGAGTCAAACGACTCAGAGGTATGTACCCACAGTCTACACAGAACACCATTCATACAAAAAATGTGGCCTGTATTTGTGTTGTTCGACAAGGCCTATGTCTGTGTGACGCAGTTGGTAATTAGGCATTTGGGCCCCTGAAATGGCGGCTGCCTGACCTCTAAAGTGGGACAATGGGATGTGAGGTAACTGTGCTGGCGTTGTACACCGTCGCTGTAGGCGGTCGAAGACCGTGGCGCAATGCTGCTTTGGTTAACATTGGACCCTATGGGTCCCAGGAGCCAATGACGAAGTACACCGGCGGTGATGTTACGCACCGCCGCAGACGTGACCGCCGCGGACGTGACCGCCATTTTCTATCTGTTCAATCACTTGATACCTGATCTTCGACAGGAGAAGACCTACACTGCAAGTGCTGCTGTGACCTCGGTCTGGAAGAGACAATGGCTTGTGCGTCTGGGGAAAGGGCCCCTGCCTTCACTGCAGAGGAGTTGGAGAAGCTCGTGGACGGGGTCCTCCCCCAGTACACACTACTCTATGGTCCTCCAGACCAACAGGTAAGTACACAGGGAGCATGTTGTATGGGCTATGCCTGTGTGGAGAGGGCTGGTTGTAAGAATGAAGGGGGCACAGTTCTGCGTGCATGATGGACTGAGAATGCATGTGCCACATGGCAAGGGTAGGGATGTGGGCCACTCACTTAGACGGTGCACTTGTTAATGACTTCTCTTCTTCCCCTGTACATGTCATGTAGGTCAGCGCCCACCAGAAGAAGGATATTTGGCGTGCCATCGCCAAAGGACGTCCGGACCCTGGGGGTCCACCACAGACGGAGCACCCACTGCCGGAAAAGATGGGAGGACATTTGCCGCTGGAGCAAGAAGACGGCGGAGGCTCAGCTGGGGATGGCCTCCCATCGTGGGAGGGGTGCCCGTCGAACCATGACCCCCATGATGTTCCGGATCCTGGCGGTGGCCTACCTTGAGTTGGATGGGCACTTGAGGGCATCACAGCAGACACAAGGGGGTGAGTACAACATCATTCAGCGGACTTTGCGCGCAGTGAAGGTGTCTGGGTGGGGGAGTGGGGCTGTGGCTTTCCCTAGGCCAGGGCGAGTCCCGTAGGCTAGGCCCCTCCGTAATGCAGGCACATTAGAACGGCTATAGCCCATCCCAGGGAAAATGGACTGGTGGAAAGGTTCAATAGAGTGTTGAGTGAAAATATACAATTGTCGGTGCAAAATGGTCTGAACAGGAAAAAATAAATAAAGAGTCTTTTGTGGAATTATCGCACTACCCAGCATTCTCTCACATTGGAGACCCCATTTGTACTGTTGAAAGGTAGAAAGCCGTGTACCAAGGCTGTGCCAGGGTGGATGGGTAGAGCAGGAAGGGGCAAGGTGAATGAGGAGGAAGTCTTGAGGCGTGTGAGAGAGAGGCAGGAAGTTTATGATGGAAGGAACAGGGAGGAATGGAAAAGGGGAAAGTTGGAAATCGGTGATTGGGTAAGAACTAGGGTGTGGGACAAAAGGAAAAAGGGTGCCTCTAAGTGGTCGATTCCGAAGCAGGTAGTGAAGGTGTATGAGTATAGCGTGGAGTTGGAGGATGGTAAGAGGTGGAATGAGAGCAAAGTGTCGAAATGTAATGAAGCAGAGTTGCAAAAGTGGAGGAGTATGAGGGTTGATGATAAGTGGAGTGAGGTGAGCAAGGAGGAATGTAAGGAAAGGAGAGTAGTGAAGAGACCTGTGTATTTAAAGGATTACATGACATGAGATTTTTTTTTTTGTGATGTTAGTTTTGTATTTATTATATCTGCATGTTAAATATTTAGTGTAGGGTAATTGTTAAGGTATAAGAATAGACTTTATATATATTGAGTTATATATTTTTTTAGGTAAAGGGGGGAGATGTGTTGGAATGTGGTGACATGTTGGTTGCCTAGAGATGTGGGGAAGAGGCTGGAATGTTGAGAGCTGCTTGCAGGCAGTTGGGATCAAGGACCTGTCAGGGTTGGTTGTTATCCTGTAGCTGGAATAAAAGATCCTGTATTTAATCTGAAAACGACGTTGGAGTATCTTTTCAGTCACACATTCTTTTTGAGTGTCCAAAGTTGTCGCAAATCTGGGATGCGGTATTACAAGAGCTAAGTCAAGGAATTCAGGTGACGTTAAAGCCAGAACCGAAGCTGGTACTTTTTGGGGTATTAAGTCAAACTTCGTGGATAGATAAGAATACTTAGAATTGTATCTCAGCATCATTAGCCATTGCGAGGTCATTGCTTTTACAATACTGGCGTACAATCACAGTACCAAACCCTAAGATGTGGTTTGTGGACAGGGCGATTAGAGGAAGTGTACGCTAGGAGCCTGAATAAATATCTTTTTGAGTGGGCATCATTACAAGCAATGACCATGTATGCAGCAGTATTGTGATACAATTGTCCATCTGGTTTAATGGCTGCAAAATATTGGAATGTGAAAGTTAAAGGTGTAATGGCTATGAATAATTTGTTTCACTCCAGAAAGTAAGTTTTGCAAAGCACAAAGGTATTTTCCGAGTCGATAAACCTTACAGTTACAGATTTCTATTTCGCAACTCTTCTTTATATTATTGCATTTCTATTGTTGTAATAAAGGTTCCACAAATATGATGGAGATTAATTTAAGCTGATGTTATGTTAATTAGTTTTCAGTTCTGCAATATATTTTGTTGCATGGGATATGTGTGATTTACATCTCTCAGAAAAGTACTGTAGCACTGCAGCACTTTTCGTGCCCAACTGCTTATTTTGCACCAAACAACGTTGCACTTTATTTATGTAGACCTCTTTGCTGTGATAAAGGTTCTTCAAATATGACTCATGTGCTGACGCTATCTCGATCACCTTCCAGATGCTTCATATATTTCTTTGTGCCAGATAAACATGATTTTTTTAGTTTAAGAAAGTTCTGTAGCATCGTAGCACTTTCTAGGATGAGGAATAAGAAAGAAAAAAGAGAACAGGGAGCTATTTCTTTTTTTTTCATGCCAAGCTGCCTAATTATACCGACATTTTAAGATGGTTAGTTAATTTATGCTTGCGCTAGGCCTATTTTGGATAAGCGAGTCCTCCGGTACTGCTGTATAATGTTATTTAAAAAAAATCAGGTAATTGATGTATATAATGGATTGTTAGTCTACGTTCATTTTGACTTGTCATTTGTAATGGGGGAAACCTTCTGTCTGGTGAATTAATTTATTCTTTATATTGTATTGTGGACTTGATAAATCTGCTCAATAAAAACAAAAATATATATATATTTTAAAGTTCAAAAAAGGTAATTTCATTGTCCTTTCGAGGTAGCAAAAAACATTCTTTCTACTATGAGGTACACTGTGTGTACTGGTGAGACTTGGCAGCTGTCCCCAGTTAGAGATATCCCTTATCAGAGCCTGAGCCCAAATACGTAAAAAAATCCTATTCTATCTACCCTCTTTTTCCCCTGGAAAAGGCACCTTTTCTGAGCCATATCCACCATCTCCTGAGCTTGAATCAGACACTCCAGCACTCGCAATGTCACCATGTCTGTCCTTTCCTGTAGCTCAGAATGTTACATGGTGGGAAGCCCTGCAGCAGGAAATTAGGGCCAGATGTAGCAACCGGTTTGCATGTCGCAAACTGCGAAAAACGCAGTTTGCAACATGCAAAACGGCCATCGCGATGCAGAGTCACATTTTGCGAGTCGGTACCGACTCGCAAAATGTGATTCCGACTCGCAAATAGGAAGGGGTGTTCCCTTCCTATTTGCGACCGCATCGCCATGCTGAGTTGCTTTGTGACCGCGAAAGCGGTTGCAAACCAACTCGCAGTTACCACCCACTTGAAGTGGGTGGTAATGCATTTGCAAACTGGAAGGGGGCCCCAAATGGTTTCATAATTTTTTGAATTGCAACTTGTTTTCCTTTAAGGAGAACGGGCTGCAATAAAATAAAAATAAAAACTGCTTTATTAAAAAAACAGTCACAGACATGGAGGTCTGCTGTCTCCAGCAGGCCACCATCCCTGTGAGTGCAGGGACTCGCTATGGGGTCTGAGACACCTTTCTGCATGCACTTTTGCGAGTTACAATTTGCGAGTCGGTATGACTCGCAATTTGCAAGTCGCAAATTTTTTTCTTTCTACATCTGGCCCTCAGTCCAGTATTCAGGGCACAGGTGATTTTTGCTCTGTGTGAAACTGGGCAAAGTTGGGAACCTTTGCCGTCCTTCAAGGTGACAAGAATTGGAACCAATCTCAATGAAACAGACTGCAATATTATGAAGAAATGAACAAGGGGCAAAATAATTCTGCTATGCATGAAACCAGCTTATAAAATTTGAGTGCAAAATTAGTCTCCTTTGTTTGACCTAGCCTTAAAGTCTCACTCTAAGCAACCCCCGACTTCTTTCACCCAACCTAACAGGTACTTTTACTTGTCCCCATTTAAGACTAGCTCTGCCGAGTACCCCACACCTCAGGTTAAATTAAAGAATACTGTAACATTCCCTGGATTACCACAAGGTCTAATTTAATCATGCATGTCAGCTGAGCTCAAATTCTTTTGTTTTCTCCAGGCATCAAACACTGAGCCCCCCTTCTTGTTCTATGCAACCAATCACAGGGTCACCAATGCCATATAGGGGGTCATTCCAGGGTCGGCGGGAGCACCGCCGACAGGCCGGCGGTGCCCCGCAGGGCATTCTGACCACGGCGGTAAAGCCGCGGTCGGACCGGCAACACTGGCGGTCTCCCGCCAGTGTACCGCCGCCCTTTGGAATCCTCCAAGGCGGCGCAGCTAGCTGCGCCGCCGAGGGGATTCCGACCCCCCCTACCGCCATCCAGTTCCCGGTGGTCAGCCCGCCGGGAAGCGGATGGCGGTAGGGGGGGTCGCGGGGCCCCCGTAAGAGGGCTCCTACAAGTATTTCACTGTCTGCTTGGCAGACAGTGAAATACGCGCCGGGTGCAACAGCACCCGTCGCACCTTCCCACTCCGCCGGCTCGATTACGAGCCGGCATCCTCGTGGGAAGGGAGTTTTTCCCTGGGCTGGCGGGCGGTCTTTTGGCGACCGCCCGCCAGCCCAGGGAAAAACTTAGAATACCCTCCGCGGTCTACTGACCGCGGTGCGGTATTTCGGAGGGGGGAACTCTGGCGGGCGGCCTCCGCCGCCCGCCAGAGTTAGAATGACCCCCATAGTCTCCATCTGTACATAATTTAATTCTTTATACTGTAACCGAGCATGGATTTGCGGCCTTTACTCCATGATAGTCACATGTGAGTGAACCAAAAAAACAATTAACAGCCCTGTTGCTTTACAACCTAAGCTTGTAGTGTGACATGCTGGATTATTGGAAAAGGACCTTTGAGTACCATCACTCACTGCAGCTGAGCAATCATGTGCTACACATGTCCTAGCTCAGAAGAGTAGAAGTTCTGAGATGCGGACCTCCACTAAGAAAGCTTTCAGAAATGTTTCACAGCCAGGATGTGTAACTCACCATGCCCTAATCTGACAATGGCATCTATTCTTGTCCACTGAATCCAAACACTGCTATGTACTTGCACCTTTCTCCTTTCTCTGTTAGCAGCAGGCAGGCACACTCAACCTCTCTCCTTGCACTGCTGCTCATTGGTTTCCTCTCAGCTGAGGCAGAAATCCAAATGGCACTCTGCAGCTCAACATGTCAGAAGCATCCCTCCACCACTCCTGTGTGTACTCTCAGATATCTCCAGCCCTGCATACACATCAGGATCTGAAATACAAGAGCTGTAGAAGGACTGCCACAGACACAGGATGAGGAGGTCAGGTGACTAACTTGGATTGTCGTTGCTGATCACTGAATGTCATATTAAACACATTAAGGGCTGATTAATAAATATCACTCTGCATATTGAGTCATTTAAACTGAAACCTCTAATTGGAAAATTCAAACGAAACTTCAGGTCCCAGGAAGCAAGGTAATGTTGGTTAGAACAGCAGAACTAGTGGAAAGTGTCAACCATTACCAGGAATCACTTGTCACCTATTGACTGTTAATATATTCATTCATTGCATGAGTGCAGCTAATCCAACATTTTGTCTTTATATTCTATGAGTTGTAGTCCTGATTTGTTATTGGGGTGAAGAGCACATGTCCCAGAATGCAAAGTTAAAAATCCAAGACTGGCAGAGCTGTTCAAGTATGGTTCTGGAATGTTAGAGCTCTGCTGCGGGTGGATGAAATGTATCTGCTACTGTCAGTTATATTGTCAATTATGAAGGGTCTCTCGTGAGCAGGGGTGGCTCCTTCGCAATGGCAAAAAAGAGTCACCCCACTGGCTAAGACCAGCTGCTGGCTCAGTCAGCATGTGCAGGGAGGGGTGGGGCTGAGTCATGAGGGGGGTAGGAGTGGAGTCAGTGTCAGTTTGGCCAGCTGTCTTTGGTTGGCCAAACTGACATGTGCACATAGGTTTCTTGGAGAAACTGCAGAGACTCCAGTGCACTGTCTGAGTAGCAGACCAAGCCTCTCAGACTAATGATGATGCCGCTTTCATGGTAGGTATAGCATGAGAGCAGTGCCAGGATTGCATGCGAGGGAGCCTGTGCTGGTGTCCCAGGGACTGCTTGGACATCATCAGAGGAGAAGAGCGAGGCAGCCGGCGGAATTGGGACAGGTACATTTATTTTTTATTTTTTATTATTATTTATAGTTATTGTTTTATTATTATTTTATTGTCCCCCACCCCACTGCCTGCCCGCACCTCCCCTTGAGATTTGCAGTGGCGGCCACTGCTCGTGAGACCTGAAAATGTTACACATTACCGCATAAGCAGACTCAGACATGCAAACTCACACGATGGCACAGTGTGTCACACAATATCACACAATATCAGCTCCTCTCACACGGTCACCTGGTGAGGAGCCAATATGTTGGGCACACAATTAGCTAGAACCCACTGCAGAGCCCAAGTCTCCAGCTAATTCTTGGGAGGTTTAGCTCTGCTGATGTCCATTGTGAGGTGTAAAACTTTCCCAGGACATCGACCACAGCCTCCAAAGTTTTAATTTAAGTTATTGTCCTGGAGGAAGGGGGAATGGGGGCATCTTGGGAGGGGGGATGTTAATTTAGGAGTGTTTTCGGCTGTACTCAGCTCTAAGCGCTGCCCTATTCATGGCCATGCCCCCCCCTCACATGGCAGAAAAAATTCACACGTTGACAGGTCTGCAACCTGGAGGCTTGGCAGACCTAGTGCTTCATTCCTGGCTGCATCACATTGCCTCAGTCCCTCCTTCTTCAGAGTAGCACTACTGGGCTTTTTTTGGCTATGTGTGGTTGGATCTTGGCTACCATGCCTGCTGCTAACTCTGGTAATGGAAGTGGAAGTAAAGTTGCAATGTGACCAAGTGAGGAGACAAAGCCCTGCTGTACTGGACTGCATGCAGATTGAAGGGAAAAAGAAAGCATTGTTCTGTTTCATTAGTATTTTTTTGGTGGGGGATGTGGGTGAGATGCGAAAAGTGTGGTGGGTGTAATTTCCCACCTCTTCTCATGCTTTGGAGTACTTTGCAAGGCCCACGCTCTGTGTGAAAGGTGGGAGTCTGTCTGCTTCTCTTTAACATGCAGCACTTTACTCCAATGCTTTGTTTGGGAAAGGTGGATATACAAATCTGTGCCACCTTGTGAACTGAAACAAGTGTGGCTTTCTTATTGGAGTGGCGGAAATAGGATCCCTTTTGTGGGATGGATATGGGGCTTTGGGATGCTGCAGGGCACTGATGTGACACCTCCAGTTGAGGCAGGGTGTATGAGCCTTGCCTCTGAACATCAGCAGTTTGGCTCAGTTGAATTACGTGTTCTATTAATAAAAAGTTTGTGTGGGAGTGGTTGAATGTGGCATCTTGCACCACATTTACAAGGAACTGGAGCAGCACAATGCTGCACAAAAATGTACAGTGCCACACTGCCTCAGTTCAGAAATGCAGGGATGCAGCATATTTACAATAATACGGTGCACCCATGTGTTTGCAGTAGCGTTGATGCTAAATTTAGCTGTCAACGCAGACATCCTTGCACCAAAGTGCAAGGGTGTCTGTGTTGAAAGGAATCATTGTTATTATTTATCTGCAGGAAGGTGTCCCTTCTTGCACATAAACAATCTACAATGCTGATTTGGCACTTCTATGTATGCTGCATTCTGCAGCACACATACAAGTAGCGAATCCTCACTATTGAATGATTGTTTATGTGCAGAAAGGGATACCCTTCTGCACATAAACAATCACTCATGGTGTTTTGGTCTTTTTATGTGTGCTGCAGAATGCAGCATACGTGGAAAAAGCAAAAACAAGGAGAAATAAAAGTATTTCTCCTCGTTGTGCCAGGCTAATGCCACCCCTGGGCTGGGGTTAGTTTTTAGCGCTCCCTCAGATTTACGATTCCTTGTAAATCTACGGTAGTATCAAAAGCAATGGGTGTTGCAGTGGAACGCCCACAGCAACACCCATTGCACTAACCTCTGCTACAGAAAACTGCATCAGAGAGGCCCATATTTACAAGGCAGCGTTAAGTCACAAAAATTGGCTTAGCACAGCCTTGTAAAATGGCTCAGTGCACAGTGCAACCACAAAAAGCGATGCTCCGGTGGCACTAGGGACTTGTAAATATGCCCTCTGACCTTGGCACTGGGGACCCAGGTTGGAGTCTCGGCTGTTTGTGTGCATGTACAGTGATGCAGTACCTTTGGAATGAGTTGCTATATAAAACCACAAATAAAAACATACTGGGGCACTTTGTTTGGAGTGATATAGCTTGATTGATACTTTAATAGCTCATATCAGGCATGCCTATTGTATCAGAGAAACAAATATTGTTGACGACAGAAACCAGATCACGGTGAAATAATCACTATTGTGTGTCTGGGCCTGTCATTCCTGAACTGTATGTATTGTATTTTTATATGCATATGTCATACAGAAAAGGCAAAGACTTTCTCGGTCTTCGTCACTATGGGCCAGATTTACCAGAATTGGCAGTGCCACACCAGTTCCGAAATACAGGGATGCCACGTATTTACAAAAGTACGGCACACCCCTGTGTTTCCCATAGAACTGGCTCTAAATTTAGTTGCCAGTGTCAATGCAGGTAACCTTCGACCAAAGTGCAAGGGTGTCTGCATTGAAGAAATTATTGTTTATAGGCAGGAAGGTCACACTTCCTGCACATAAACAATCTACATTGGCGATTTGGCAGAAGGCAGCTCACATAGAAGTAGCAAATCGTCATTATTAAATTATTGTTTATGTGCAAGAAGAGGCATCTTCCTGCATATAAACAATTGTTCATGGCGTTTTGATCTTTTTATGTGTTCTGCTTGTTGCACCATGCTAATGCCCCCCTTGGGGTGGTGTTAGTTTTTGGCGCTGCCTGAGATTTACAAATTCCTGTAAATCTGGGGCAGCGTCAAAAACAATGGGTGTTGCAGTGGAATGCTCACAGCAACACCCAGTGCACGCCTCTCTGCTGCAGAAAACTGCTTGGGAGGGGCCTATATTTACAAGGTGGCCTTAGGCCACAAAAAGTGGGTTAGCACTGCCTTGTAAATATGTTGCAGTGCACAGCACCACTGGAGCGTCACAAAAAGTGACGCTTCGGTAGCATCAGGGGCTTGTAAATATGCCCCTATGTGTTTTTCTTCCTTCCTATCTCACTACACGCCTTTCCTATTCACTCCTTGGTGCTCTGTCCTGCGCACGCTTTCTTTCTACTTTCACCTCACAAACTACTTTTTACCTTTCAGTCTTTCCCACTCACTTTCCTTTCTCTCTCTTTGTTGCATTCCTCTCTGGGTCAGCTTATTCAATTCCCTCCCCTGTCCACTTAAAATTCTAATCATGGTCCTTTGTTGCATTCCAATTTGTGCCTTTCCCAGTTCTCTATTCATGTCTTATTCCTTGTCTTGCACACACCACTAGCTCAATATGTTTTCACAATTGATGCTGGTTATTTCCCATCATTTAATTGGTTATACCTCCTACACAGACACACAATCTACTTCTTGCAACACCCATAACATATCCTCACTATTATCACTCATTGTCATTCAGAACCACTGGCCACAACATCTTTGTGCAAAGCCACTCGCACCACAACTCTGTTCATGCAGCACAGTGAGGCATCATCACTTATACCAACACTCCCATCAGTGCCCACACCTTACAAAACTAAGGCCCAGATTTAATAAGGCCTAGTGCCATTCCAACGCCATTTTAGTATTATTTTTCTGATGCTAATGTGGCATTAGAAGACCAAAAACACAGCACCATATTTACAAAGTGGAACAATGCTTGCATTGCGCCACTTTGTAACCCCTTGCGCCACATTATGCCTGAGCCAGGCATAATGTATGCAAGGGAAGTGTTCTGGTGCTGGGGTGGGAGGGGAATAGTGCAAAGAAGTCTAAAAGATTTATTTGCATCTTCTTTATCTGCATTTTTAACACCTGGTAAGAGCAGGAATTAATATGAGGCTCCCATTGTTTTCAAGGAGCCTATGGCTGCTTTGCAGGATTACCGTCAACATTTTTGATGCTAATCATGCAGAGCGCTGGACTAGCTTAAAACATGATGATGTTAGTACCCCTGACTACCACCATGGTGCACCGTATTTTAAATACGGTGCACACATGGTGGCATTAGGGGGGCGCTCGCAAGAAAAGTGGCAGTGCACTCGGTCCCAAGGTATCATTCATACACATCCAGCACTTTTTCACATATCAGCTCTCCCTGACACTAATTACTAAATGCCTCTGAACCACACAAACCACTTCTTTCTTTGCTCACAATATTGCGGCCACTCACATCACTTGAGCAAACTACACTTTATCAGCTTCTTATACAGCTCACAACCACAAGACAAATCACCACACATATCTTGTTACAGCATCCCTCATTCAAATTGTCACAGAACTGCAGTATCCACTTCACTACTTACAATTCCACTTGGAGGCTTACTTACAGACAATGAACCACAACATAGTACTGGATCATGCAAAATGATTCTCTCAACACCAGTCCTGCATTGACAATAATTACTTCTATACTTAATCACTTTTTAACACCTGCCATCAACAAAATTGATTGATTGAGAGACAAAGAGCTAAATCAAACATGAGAGGTAAAACAAGATTACAGATAGTGCAATAACAGCTTAAAACTTAAAACACAACACAGTGCCATTAAGTTGTAATTGCAACAGTGGACATTCTAGAAAATTGATTGAAATAATAATCACAGAATTATCCTGGAATAAGATGAAAGTATCCTGAAGTCCTTACAGGTAGGGAAGGGAACCTTTTCTGTGATAAGATGAAGTGACTTCCAAGTAAACTCTTCTTTTTCTGATTGTATCTGCTTTCTGTATGTACATAGAATAGAAAACATCTAAAAGTATTAGATGGTGATCAATGAGTTGCTGAGCGAATGCTTGCCCATCCCTTCAATTGGACAGTTTCTGTGGCTGGACGCGAGAGGAGAATGTTAGGATGAATGACTTCCCATAAGCCAATCAATAGAGTGTAACCTCAGTGTTCATTTACATCAATTCTGAATTGCTGCTTTCAGATACCCAGAAAATTCCTTTGGGTTAGACACTTCTGATTGGATACTGGGTGACTTATTAGCATAACAATGAGCAACACATGCCTCCATGGAAAGGTTTGTAAGTAGTTTTGTTGTGTTGAAGGAGCCCACTCTTTATTTTGTAGAGCATCCATGATGCAGTTATGTGTTTTTAGGATTGAGTCTGCGAGAACAAGTGCTAGTGCATGTGTCTTGTTTGAGATACTGTGTTGTTGACAGTAAGAGCTCGGAGCCTGCCCATTGTTTACTATTTGTTGGTTGGCCTGGCACTCTTCTTTACAGCCTCTTAATTCTTCACTGCAGCCCTAGCATAATTTCTGTTCCTCTCTGTTCACCCGGTACCAAGCACTGATTGATTCAACTTAATCAGTGCCAATCTGCTGCTCCCTACGTGATAGAGGTACTATTTTTCTCTTTTCAACTTTTAACACAATGCAAACAGAAGGCGTGTGACTGGCAAAAATGTGCCCAGCGGGACAAACAACATTTCAAAGATTTTTTTTTTATAGTTAACTTGCTTTTATTTTGACAAGTCTTTTCTCACTTTGCACTTATATTTTCTTTTATTTTTGCTCATTGTTCTCAAAAGATGAGGACAATCTTGTTCTAAATATTACAGAGCGACATTGTTTCTTATTTGTAATTTCTTAAATGATGCTTTAACACATAACAGTGCAGTACACCATAATCCATCCCACACCAACCTGCCCACTCAATCCAGTCCCCTGCAGATCAGTGCACCGAACTCCAATTCAAACCACTCATCCAAATCTGATCTACCAAACTCCATTCCTCCCACCCCACTCTGCCCCAATCCAATCCAAAACAATCTGTTCCACTCTAATCTTCTGCACTCCAGTCTGCTGCATTCCAAAACAATCCACACCACTCCATTCCAAAACAGTACACCCTACTCTGATATGCCCCAATCCAATCCAGTGCACCACACCTCAGTCTACTCACTCCATCCCAATTCACCCCACTCCAATCCAATCCACGCCAATCTACCCTTCTCCATTTCACTCCAGCGTATTCCAATGCACCCATCTCTCGTCCAATCTACTACACTCTTTCCAATCCATCCAGCCCATCACCCTCCAATCCATCCCACTTCAGTCCAGTCCACCACCATCCAATCCTGTATAATCCATCCCACTCCACTCTAATTTACTCCTCTCCAGACCACCCTACTCTAATCCAATCCACCCCACCCCAGTACTATCACTCCATTCTAATCCACATCCACCCAACTCAAACCCACCTAATTAACCCCACTCCAAATCCTCCCCAATTCATTTCAATGCACCCTGTTAGAAATGGGGTTTCTTTTTGGCTATGGCAAGCATCTCAACAGGCAGAAACCACCAATCTAGTCAGGGTAAGTAACTGACACACTGAAGATAACCCATGCTCACCCCCGGTAGCATGGCACAGAACAGTCAGGCTTATCCCTCGAGGTCATGTGTAAAGCATTTGCACAGCACACTCACATCAGTGACACAATAAATATACCACCAAATAGACTTCACAACAGGTTGTATAAAACATAGGCACCTTACATTATATGTATCACAGGCCCAATTAGCTCAAATCATAAGCATTGCACATGTATTGTCATTACAGAGATCAGGCCCCGTAGGCTGGTGATGTAAGACTAACATGGCACCATAACAACAGTAACTACTGGAGTCCTGAAATGCATCTAGTAATCTCAGAAACAAGTTACATGAACCATATGAATCATCACACTAGTGTGTAGTCACATATACATTATCAGCCAAAGATTAAATAAATCACCAATGTTGTACAGACACGTATATGTATCAGTGTGCAAGAACATTATAACTGTCCAGTACTGTATAACTGTACATTTATATCAATGCCCCAAAAAATTTTATAAATCCATGTGCAGCTTCCCACCAGCATGTAGGACAACAGCCAAAGTTACAGGGGTTGCAGGTGGAATAAAGGCCTCAAAGACCTCCTTTGGTCTTGCCTGGTGGCCCGTGTCAACCTACTGCTGCTGCCAAGGAAAGCACAGTACCTGAGGTGTGGGAGGGGGTCCGTGCTACCCTAGGGAGTCTCTTGAGAGGAAAGGGAGGTTTGCCAGCTCCTACTGCTGGGTGAGTCCTCCCGCCATAATTCCCCTGGTGACTGACCTGGAATCTGAGCTCCCCTTCATGTCAGATAGCTGGTGGAGCAAGAACCAGTAATCAGGGGTCATGTCAGACTCCAATCCCTGAGCCCATGTAGTCCGGTCAGTGTCTGTTCCCCCTGCATTGTCCCTGTGGCCACCCTGAGGGGAATTTCGATGGTTGGCAAGGAAGCACCACGCTCATCACCAAGAGCTGGTGCAAGAGAGTGGGACCGCCCTGAAGGGAAATTCTGACAGGCAGCAAGAAGGCACCACACTCACCACCAAGAGCTGGTGCAAGAGAGTGGTGCTGCCCTGAGGAGAAATTCTAACGGTGGCAGAAACAGGCACACTGCTCATCATGGAGAGCTGGAACCACGTGCTAATTCAAGGTTCAGGAAGCGCTCCTCACATGCTGGGCCACTAGTGGGGAAGTTGGGAATAAAGCACTCTCCATGCGCTAATGCTGAAAAGAGGCCAGGAAGCAGGACACAGAACTCCCCACATATTGGGCTCCTGGGGCCACTGGACGGGACCCAAAGGGGTAGGCAGGCCAGCACATAAGAAGAGGTTCAGGTGGTGGTTCCTCCTGGTAGTCCCACCGAACCTTGGCAGTCCACAGTCAGGGAACCGTCTGGCAACAGGGCAACATACAGGAAAACAATCCAGATGAGTCCTTTGGGCCACCCAGCAGACACCAGGCAGCAGGGCAACAAAAGAAGAGCAGTTCAGATGATTCTTAATGCAGGTCAGTAGTCCCTCAAGCAGAGGTTCTGTCCCAGTTCCATAAGTGCTCTCCAGATCAGGGGGGTACAGCCCCTCTACTTATATTCAGACATGCCTTTGTTCAGAGGATAACTTCAAAGGGCCCTTTCAAGTGAAGCACACCAACCTTTCAACCCAGCCATGTCTCCAGACATCAGTGGGGGGATAATCAGTCCATTGTGTCAGGGCATGACACAGCCTATTCACGTGTAAGATGTAAACGACCCTCCCTCTCCCCAGCCCAGAAAGACTATCAATATGCAAATGCAACTTCTGTAACACCCAGCCCTTCCTCTGTTATGGCTGTCTGAAAAGTATGCACTAAGTGGAGTTGTCACTCTGCCCCAGACATGGATTACAGTCAGGCTGCAAAGCAGCACAGACATGAGCACAGAGAAATGTCCTCTTTCTAAAAGTGGCATTTCTAAAGTAGTAATACAAAATCTACCTATGCCACTAAGCAGGATTTCTCACTACCATTTCAAATATACTAAACATGCCAATGCTACTCCTTATAGATCAGAAGACACCACTTAGAAATATGTCAGGGCATTTCCAATGTAATCCTATGAGAGGAGAAGCACTCACAGTAGTGAGAAACTAAATAGACGTTTTGTCACTACTAGGACATGTAGTACATAGAGACATATTTCCTACCTTTTACATACACAGCATCCTGTCCATAGGGCTATCTAGGGCCTACCTTAGGGGTGACTTATGTGTAGTAAAAAGGGATTTTAGGCCTTGCCAAGTGGTTTGACTTTCCGAGTCAGTGTGGTTGTAAACTGTGCATGAAGTCCCTGCAGTGGCAGTCCTGAGACATGTTTGATAGGCTGCTTCTGTGGGTGGCACAATCTGTCCTGCAGTCCCACTAGAAGCATTTATTTTACAGGCCCTGGGCATATGTTATACCACTTTACAAAGGACTTACAGGTAAATTAATTGAGCCAAACATGTGTAAGCTAACTGTTCGACCTGGCTTTTTGACAGGGTCATCCCCAAACTTTTTGCCTCCTTCCTCCTATTTTTTTCTGACCTGTTGTTGTTGGCTTTTGAACTCTGGGCACTCTACCACTGCTAACCAGTGCTAAAGTGCATATGATCTCTGTGTAAATTGTACTGTTGATTGGTTTATCCATGATTGGCTATTTGATTACTTGAGAGACCCTAGTAGATTGCAATATATGTGCCTAGGGCCTGTAGATTAAATGCTACTAGTGGGCCTGCAGCACTGGTTGTGCCACCCACTTAAGTAGCCACTTCACCTTGTCTCAGGCCTGCCATTGCAAGGCCTGTGTATGCAGTTTCACTGCCACTTCGACTTGGCATTTGAAAGTACTTGCCAAGCCTAAAACTCCCCTTTTTCTACATATAAGTCACCCCTAATGTGTGCCCTAGGTAACCCCTAGATCAGGGTGCTGTGTGGGTAAAAGGCAGGACATGTACCTGTGTAGTTTATATGCCCTGGTAGTGTAAAACTCCTAAATTTGTTTTTACACTACTGTGAGGCCTGCTCCCTTCATAGGCTAACATTGGGGCTGCCCTCATACATTGTTGAAGTGGCAGCTGCTGATCTGAAAGGAGCAGGAAGGTCATATTTAGTATGGCCAGAATGGTAATACAAAATCCTGCTGACTGGTGAAGTCGGATTTAATATTACTATTTTAGAAATGCCACTTTTAGAAAGTGAGCATTTCTTTGCACTTAAATCTTTCTGTGCCTTACAATCCACGTCTGGCTAGGTTTAGTTGACAGCTCCTTGTGCATTCACTCAGACACACCCCAAACACAGGGTACTCAGCCTCACTTGCATACATCTGCATTTTGAATGGGTCTTCCTGGGCTGGGAGGGAGGAGGGCCTGCCCTCACACAAAGGACTGCCACACACCCTACTGGGACCCTGGCGGACAGGATTGAACTGAAAGGGGACCTGATGCATTTCTTAGCCACTCTTTGAAGTCACCCCCACTTCAAAGGCACAATTTAGTATAAAACAGGGCCTCTACCTCATCAGACACTTGCTGGAGAAGAAACCTGAACCAGAACCTGCATCCTGCCAAGAACTGCCTGGCTGCTCAAAGGACTCACCTGTCTGCTTTCTACAAAGGACTGCTGCCTTGCTGTTGGCCTGCTGCCTTGCTGAACTCTTGTCTGGCTGCAAAAGTGCTCTCCAAGGGATTGGATAGAGCTTGCCTCCTGTTCCCTGAAGTCACAGGACCAAAAAGACTTCTCTTTTTCATTTGGACTCCTCGTGTGCAGAAAATTTAGACGCACAGCTTGTTCTGCGGTGCGAAAATCGGCGCGCGGCGATCCAGAAAGACGCTGCTCGACGTGACGCCTGCGGTGCGACCGGAACTTTGACGCACGGCCTCGCATGGACTACGCCACCCGACTTCCAGAGAGGAAATCGACGCGACGCCTGCAGTGAGAAAGTAAATTTCACGCACAGCCTCCCGGAACAACGTGCAGCCGGATAACAAGCCGAGGAATCCACGCACAGACCCTGAGACATCTGGTAATCCTGTGATCCATAGAAGGAGATGGTCCGCGTGCCGGAAAACGACACACGTCTTCCCCGAGTTAAAAATAACGCCGCAAGTCCATGTGTGAAGGGGCCCAACCGATGCACACACCATTTTTCCTCCCGTAGAATGACGCACGTCTCCACACGTGAAAAATAACGACACAAGTCCGTGTCTGAAGGGGCGTAACTGACGCACACACCATTTTTCCACACATTTCCTTTTCTGCGGCCCTCTGCGGAGATTTTCCACTCCAAACCAGGTACTTTGTGCTTGAAAGAGACTTTGCTTTCTTTTTAAAGACTTAAGACACTTCATATCACTTTTTAGTGATATCTTTACAAATTCATATTGCATCTTTGATCATTTTGACCTGCAAATACCCAGATAAATATTATATATTTTTCTAAACACTGTGTGGTGTATTTTGGTGGTGCTATATTATGGTATTGTATGATTTATTGCACAAATGCTCTACACATTGCCTTCTAAGTTAAGCCTGACTGCTCGTGCCAAGCTACCAGAGGGGGGGCACAGGATAATTTGGATTGTGTGTGACTTACCCTGACTAGAGTGAGGGTTCTTGCTTGGACAGAGGGTAATCTGACTGCCAACCAAAAACCCCATTTCTAACACTAGCCATGCCAAGTTTTAGGGGACAGAGCAAATGCACTTTAGCACTGATTAACAGTGGTAAGGTGCTCAGAGCCCTAAAGCCAACAGAAAGAGGGTCAGAAAATAGGAGGAGAAAGGCAAAAACCCTGCAGAAAGAGCCATTCCCAACACTCCCCAACCCATTCCAACCGGTCCACCCTCTCCAAGCCACCCCACTCTATCTACCCACTCTACCCCAATTCAATTTACTCCAATCCAATCCACCCCACTACCTCAATCCACTCGACATCACTCTACTTTAAAACACTCTCTGCCACCAAACCACTGAATTCTACTCAACTCTATGAGACTTTACTCCTGCTCCTCCACTCTATTCCCCACTCCACTCTAGGACACTCCACACCACTAACGTTTACCCATGTTGAACAGCAGTCACAGTGGTGTAAAACATGGTAAAAACACAATGCCAAAGCCAATAACTCTTGAATAGGCGAGACCTATTGTCTTTGCCAGAGGTTGTTTTTGTAGCTGTGACAGGCTGTACAAGAAAACAGATAAAAAGTCAGATATCTTAACTTCCAACGTACTTCAAACAATGTGTACTTGTTACTTCTCCAGATCATCCCAGAGTATTGCATCCCCATCTTTATGTTATCATGCAGTTATAGCGCCTAATCCCATCCTTGGGTAATCCATTTCTGTCATGAAGTCATCTTCAAATGTACAACCCCGATCTAAAGCTAATCTGAAATGATCCTTCAGTAATACATCCTCCATCTGAAGTCATGATTGCACTACTGAATATTGA
The DNA here is from genome assembly GCF_031143425.1 of Pleurodeles waltl. Taxonomy (NCBI): domain Eukaryota; kingdom Metazoa; phylum Chordata; class Amphibia; order Caudata; family Salamandridae; genus Pleurodeles; species Pleurodeles waltl. Next base: position 1,107,001,247 of record NC_090444.1, on the reverse strand, counting down.
CCCTCAGAATATTGCTGCAACAAAAATATAAAGGACAGAGTATGGAAACGTAAGTGCATATAAGAAAGTATAGATTTATTATTCTTAATCCTACATTTACATACCTTGAAGATATAAGCACTGTGTATTTGGATTAATTTTAGAAAATCTAGACTTACTTGTCTGTCTGTTTTGACCCCTGACATTTTGTGCATGCCTGAAGTCATCTCAAAATCATTCTGCAATAAAACAACAATGTACTGAAATTCACACAAACATCCTGAAAAAATCCAGTCTAATTCTGGAACCATCATGGGATCATCCCACAGTAGTAAATGATCATCAAATGTTTACCACTGGAGTAACTGGAAATCCATCATGGAATAATCCAGCCTAACCATGAAACCATCATGGGACCATCTAGAGTACTAAATGATTATCAAATGTTTTCCACTGAAATAATTAGGAACCTGTCCAGGAATAGTTTTTGTGATGACTCTAGAGTCATCTCATTTAAATATTCACCCTATACACATACTTCAGGATTGTTTTGGATTACTTTGCAAGATAATTAAAGGAATAACTCAGATGAAGTCATTAGATAACTTCAGAATGACTCCAAGATGATCTTCTACTTTGACATGGGATACCACCCATGATTTCTGTTGAATAATGTGCCACCATTTTACGTGATGCCCTCTTGTCTGTAATCTCCTCACCCTCTGCTTCTTTTGCCAGTGCCAATCTGTACAACTATTCAAGTGTAGTAAAAATGATTACAGTTATCTGATATCCTATGCCCCTAATCTAAACAGTAAAAACTAATCAATAAATAAATTCCCTAGATTATGACTTGAGGTAACATAGTGCAGAAGCAACCACTAGGAGATATGTCCTACCACCTGAACTCATCCAAATTGTGAAAAGTAACCTGTAAATTGGGTTAATAGTTTAGAACCTTGTATAAGATTTTTTTTTAACCAGTTTTGGTCTATAGCCGTCTCCCTAGTCACCTTTACATTACATAAATGTTATCATCTTATACAAAATGGGGTTGATTCAAACAGAAGTATGAAACAACTTAAATAAAATATAAATTGGAAACAATATTGCAGAATAGAATATTCAGAAGCATTATAAAAACTTAGCAGTCATTAAAAATATCCACAACAGTAATGTCTTTTCATAAAGTACAAAATCGACTGTAAATATCTGTGATTCAAAGTACGTTAAGCTGAACTGCACTAGCATCACACTCAGGCTTCTTTGGGATCTCATAGGAGCTTATCAAAATGAAAGGATAAACATACATATATATTTGCTCAACTGTGCTCTTCAACAGTTTTTTCAGCCTGGCTCATAATTGTGTGCACAATAAAGCAGAATAAAAGACTAACTTTTAAACCTTTGCTTTCAGAAGCACAGGTACCAGACATGAAAACTGGAGTGGCAGGTTATTAATCTGGAGAATCAAAGAAAATTATGAGGTGCCACTGCACGCTTTGCACTTGTACCTTTGGGAAATTATTGAATATTTCACTGTAAATGCTTATTTTCCTCCTTTCATTGCAATTATGTACTAAACGCAGCAATATATTGATTCCCACAGTTGCTGTGTATTGTCTGATTTCCTGCAAAAATCTTCTATTATTATCACAAATGGTTTAAAAAAAGAAGGCTCTGATTTAAGAGGGCATAGCACCACTTAAGCGCTGCGTTGGCATAATTGTTTTTATGCTAAGGCAGCACTAAGGTGACCTTTTCTCCGTGCCATGTTTACGAAGTGGCACAATTGAATGCATTGCCCCACTTTCTAACCCTTTGTGCTACATTATGCCTGCATCAGTCATAATGTATGCAAAGGGAGCATTCTACCTCCTCAGAGCAGGTGTTAAAAGGAGGCACACCTTTGTTTACAATGGGCCTCAATGGGCTTTGCAGGTTTTGCATCAAAATTGTTGATGCTAATCCTGCAAAGTTCTGAACTAATGTCAAAACGTTTGATGCTAGTTCCCTAACTACTGCCATGGTGTCGTTAGGGGGGCACTAAGGGGCGCAAGAAAAGTGGTGCAGCAGTTGGTGCAGTGCCACTTTTATTAAATCTGGCCCAGAGTTTTTGCCTGGGCATGTGAACTGCCAATCAACTTACCGAAAAGACTTACAAGAAATTAATGAAGAACCATTTATGTACATCACTCCAGCCTGAGGATTTCAACCTAAACAGTATGTCTAAATCATTGAACAATGAACACATCACATCATAAACTGAATAAGGAACAAAAAACTTTTCATTCCCTGCTAAGTATGGAGGTAGAGGTCAAGGAGGGCACAATGCCATAAACACGAGTTTTACCACAGTGGGAAGAGTAGATCATGTAATACACTGTTCTGAAAATAATTGCACTAGCTATGTAGATAGCCCAGAAAATACATGAAGACACTGACTCAACCATATGCAAATACACTTGCTTAACAGACACAACATTTACTAATTAATGTGTAAGAAAGGGGTTACTGGTTGAGGGAGGTGAATCCCTACTTTAGGAGCAACCACCATCCTTGTTAGGGTGAAGTCACAGGAAAACCCCAAGTTAACCTCTGCTCAAACCTCTGATAGCTTGGCACATAGCAGTAATGCTTAACCTAGAGTGTCACGTAGGCTCTCATTATCCTAATAAGACTACTGGATTTGGGTGGCAGAATCACTTGTACTGTGGGGTACGGAGTCTGAACGGACTACAAGTGACACCTGTCAGCCTTATCCGGGTTTTAATCTGGCTAACTAGCAGTGCCTCATCTCCACGCAAGAGTAGGGATGATTGAGCAACCGAGCGCATGACACAATTGACTCCTCAGGGAAATCATGGTCACTCAGATCTCATCCGTTTCTCTCAGTTACATTAGTCTCATGTTTGCAAGGACAATCAGAGGCAGAGTATAATTCAATAAGGTTTTATTGAAGTAACTGCATTTTTGATAATAAAACATGGATTGCAATAACTAGGACAATGAAGCATGAAAGTATTAAGATTGTGACAAGGAGAGTAAAGCATAAAAATAGTGCTACCATATTGTCACTACGATCGTTAAGAATAGTCCCTACCTAGTCTATGTTAGAGCACAGCATGTTAAGCTCTAATTCTTACCTTCAGGTTCCCCTGGGAAGACATTATCCCTAATACCTGAGCAAGAGGCCTGTAGTCTACATAAGCAGCTGCAGCGAAGCACTCAGCAATCAACATACAGTCGTGGTCATCTGGCTGGAATCTACCCCTAACGTGCATGGTTCAAAGTAGTATTTTATAATGAAACAGCTGATGTTCCGAGAAAGGATCCCCACACAAGAGTGTGTATGTTTCTGTGAACATTAGAGACAAAGCGTACCACTTTTGCCGACAACCTATCTTACTGTAGCCCTGAGAAAAGCACAGAGTGAAAGAAATGTCTTGTTTAAGAACGCAGTGCTAGCCTAGGAAAAGAGCAGGTAGATAGAGAGAATAAAAGAAGACCACAAATGTGGCTATTGCTAAAATAATTTAAAAAAAGACTGAATAAAATATGTCTACGTTAAAGTACTCAGCGACAGGCCTACCTTGCTAAAATAATGTGTATGAAGCTATAACTAAAATGGCTACACAACAAGAGGCAATGTGTAAAAGTATTTGTGTAACACTTCAAACAGTTATAAAGTGAAAACATAGCACAAGAAAAATCCTATAATAATTTAAAGAAATATTTTAAAATCAAATAAATAAATTGACACAAAAAACAACAAAAATAAAACCAGTAGAACAGCAGTTATGAATTTAAAAGTTTTAAGTGAAAATGGCACCAAAAAGCCCTAAGCGCCACTTGCGCTTTTCTGGTCATGTGAGACTGGGAGAAAGTTTGAAGTTCAGGCCAACTGCTATGAAGCGCAGGTTGGATATGGGGGCCTGTGGGTTTTGTGCATAGGGCTTATGTCAACGTTCCCCGGCGGCACCTCACAACCACCTGCAAACCTCAGTTTTCATACAAGAGCTCTTCTCCAAAGAAACCTCCTATACCAATTAATTCCCTGCTAACATGCCTGTGAGAGTATCACATGCTTCCTAAAAATATCAGTTCAATCCGCCTTTACCTATTGAATGCAACCTTAGGTGTATGTTTCCACTTACTTTGGCTATTAGTTTCAATTGGCATGACCTATTGACTCTTGGTTCTAACAGTTTGTTAACTGATTTCCAACTGTCATTTGCACCTGCACCTGTAAGAGGTCACATCCGTTAGGTTAACACATGTTTTCTCCCAGGTTTCTTTAAGAAATTTCCAGCTTTTCCATGGAAGCCACATGCCCTTCTGAAACAGTCTTCCCATTGGGTATATAAACTCCATCAAAACCCAAAGTCAACGCTTGGCCTCGTACCAGTTCTGCACAAGCACCATCCTTGCACTCACCTTCTGAGTCGCCAGGGCCCTCCAGTGCTCTAATCTTCCAAGCCTTCCTGTCATCACGTGATCCTGACTTTGTTGACGTCACCAGTGTTTTCAAGTCTTCAGCTGCGATTTTACCTATTTGTGAAGCTTCTTGCTCCTCAGCCTTTCTCCGGATTACTGTAGAAGAACCTATTTCTAGGATAAGTACTGCTTCTCAGGTTAGTGCACACTAATCCATAGTTCAGTTTTGAGCATTGTCTATGACCGAGGTCCTCTTAGGAGATTCAACCCACTGCTGACCAATGATAAAGTGTATGTGCTCTTCCCCTAAAAACATGGTTGGATTGGTATATGACTAATTGGCATATTTAATGTACTTATAATTCCCTAGTAAAGTGCACTACATGTGCCCAGGGCCTGTAAATTAAATGCTATTAGTGGGCCTGCTGCTCTGCTTGTGCCATCCACTTAAGTAACACTTTAAAAAATGCCCCAGGCTGCCACTGCAGCCTGAATCCAATGTTAAACTGCCTTGTAGACTTGGCATCTAAAACCCCAGCCAAGACTTAAACTAACCTTTTATTATATAAGGCAACCCTAAGCTAGGCCCTTAACAGCCCATATGGCAGGTTGCTCTGTAATTAAAAGGCAGGACATACACATTTTTACGTTTTACATGCCATGGTAGTGAAAAACTCTCACATTTGTTTTTTCCTACTATGATGCCTACCCCTGTAATAGGATCCCATTTGGGATTTTTTATTACATTTAATAAGCTGTATTTCCTGATTGGGAAGGAGTAGTCCTGTCATGTTTAGTACCTATGGAACTGTACTGAAAAATCCTCTTTAATGGTAAAGCCAGATTTATTGTTACAATTATGAAAATGGCACTTTTAGAAAGATGGCATTTTCCTGCTTTTAGTCCTATGTGCCTGCAGACTGTCTCTAATACACATCTGGGCTTTGGTGATAGCTGAGTTTGACAGTCACACACAAAGAGAGCTTAGATGTGACTGATGGGCCATCAACATCCTGATGGGCCATCTTGGGCAGGTTGGCAGCAGGGAGCTTGCCACAGCCTCACACTTCTCCCTGAATAGATTGTGTCCTTACCCCACATGAAGGACTGTATACCCCACGTAGTGGGTCTGGAGCCAGGGAAGGAATGAGGACCTCTATGCACTTCAAAGCCCTTCTTTGACTTCTCCCCCACTTCAAAAGCACTGCTGTGTATAAGAACTGGGCTTCTGACCCTACCAGCTCAGTCTCTAGACCAAGGGATACTCTGCCAGGAAGATGGACTGATGGGCTGCTATACTGACTGGTACTCTGCTGGACTGATGCTATGGAAGAATTGCTTTCTTGTTGTTCTGACCTGCTGCTCTCCTTCCCTGGGTGAGAAGGACTGAACCCAAAGCACCTGACCCACCCATGAGCAGAGTGACTCCAAGAGCTTGCTAGATTACCTTCTGTTCTTATAAAGTCTCAGGGACCCAAAAGACATCCAACTATTTATATACAGCACCTGAACTCTACCATCTGAGAGTCTTGACTTGCTATGTGATTTCTATCCATGCCTGAGCCCTTGAAAGTGGGTATAAAGTACTGGTCCAATCCGAAATCCACACATCAATGCTGTTGCGATGCCAGAACTAGCACATCTACATCAATGATGATGCATCACAGCTGCTGGGAGGATCGAGGTCACTGCATCACCATTGATGCCAGCTCATCACTCCTGTTGCAGGATTTTGGAATATCGCATTGCCACCTATGCGGGGCATCTCCTTCATTCATGATGCATCCCTGACTTTGCACAGCCCAGATCTGATGCCTCACCTACATCCATAGGATTGATGCCAATGTATTGCCTCCTTTGCTCCTCACATCTTGTTCTTGACGTTAACGCAACTCCGAACAAAGTTACTGTTTGAGTGGACAAAGGCTGGTCCCAGCATCCGACCCGGACTCCATATTGATTTGCCTGACATTTTGAATTTGACCAATCTAACTAAACCAGATAGCCCCAGTTGGTGTTTTATGCTTCTAAGCACTAGTTTATTTTTTTTAATTCATATTTTGATTTCAACTTATTGAATGTTTGTTGTTTTGGTCTTAGTATGTTCATTAAATTAAGGTCTATTTTTCTAACCTGGTGTGATGTATTTTCGTGTGGTGTTTTCGCTGTTTTACTGTTTGAAGTGTTTCACAAATACCTAACAAATTTCTTCTTACGTTGAGCTTGACTGCTTTCTGCCAAGCTACTAGAGTGTGAGCAAAGGTTATCATAGATTGTGTTGCTGACTTATCCTAATGAGGATTGTGTTTCCTGCTTGGACAGCGTGCATAACTCGGCTAAACAGAAACCAAATTTCAAACAGTCATCAAGTCTGCCGACTAAAGAGGTGCAACCTTTATCCTCTAAAAAAAAACTATATAAAAGGACACTGACAAGTTCCTGACCAAGAGTTCTACCGGAATATCCCCTCAGATGTGACTTAGACCTTTCAAGGTAATGTCGTCAAGATTCTACAGGAAGCCTTCCACAATGGGGTTAGTGGTCCCATAGAGTTTGGCAATCCACGTACCTTCGTCATTTACTTCAAAAATATTTAAAGACGCATTAAATCCCCCGGGAAGACCAATTTTTTCGGGCTGTGATTCATTGCTGGAACCATTTTCAAAATATGTTTACTCTTTTCTACTTCCATTTATTTTGAATGTACCATCTTACTTATGAGATGCAACCGATTTTATCATAAAAATGGAAGACTCTGCATTCAATCCAGATACACAATGGCTAGTCACCTTTGATGTTGACTCTTTCTACTCACAAGTACCACAAGATGATGGGCTGGAAGCTTTTGAGATATACTTCGACCAAAGACAAAAGCCACACTGGGTCCCCATTGAATTTCTTATAGATTTGACCCACATAGCGTTGAAGGAAAATATTTGAGGAAGACTTTTTTCTTTTAGATTAAAGGGACCTTTTCAGGATGTTCTTTGCTGCAATGATGGCAATCATCTTTATGGCGCAATTTGAAGAGAAGTACATGTACAACAATAATCCCTTTAGTGAAAAAAAATTACATTGTGGCTAAGATTTGTCAATGATGTCCTTTGCATTTGGGCCAGAGATGAAAACACATTGAATCAATTACACCAGTGACTGAATAACCAAACACTAAATATTAAGTTAAAAATGACCAAAAAGAAAAGCTTCATCACATTTTTAGATGTAGGGGTCAAAGCCTGTAAGCGGAAACTAATGACAAATCTATATCAAAAACCAACTGGAACATGGTTCTACATTATGTCAGTTACCATCCAGAGAGCTAAAAGACACTTTATCATACAGGCATTTTTTGAAAATCTGATGAGATTGCTTGAGTCAGGAGAATTATTTTCATCAAGAAAAGAGCAGCCAGGAAAGGCTTCATTGTGTTTCTACCTTTTGCCAAACAAACCAATCACTTCATAAGGATCATTCATCATCATTGACATATTTTATCCAAACTTGACTGCACATTGGAAAAGCCTTTATTTGCTTTGAAAAAGAATCATAGTATTGGAAAAAATCAATGACTAAAATCACATTACATAACCATTGGAACTTACCCTCTTACAAGGTCACCATAAATGTGGTAAATACGTAGGAGCAGATTTAAGAGCCCCTAGCACCACCTTAGCACTGCCATAGGGTATTTGTTTTGATGCTAAGGCAGCGCTAAAGAGGCATTTTCCCAGCGCCATATTTACAAAGTGGCGCAATACATGCGTTGCGCAACTTTGTAGATACTTGTGCCACATTATGCCTGTGCTACGCATAATGTATGCAAGGGGGGCGTTCCATCGTTAGGGGTGGCTGAAAAGATGGCACAAGGAAATCTCAGAGATTTCCTTGTGCCATTTGTTTTTGCCACTTTTAACTCCTGCTCACAGCAGGCATTACAAGGGGGCTTCTATTATTTATAATGGGCCACTCTGTACTCTGTCGGAGTAGTGCCCACATTTTGGCGCTACTCCTGCAGAGTACATCAATAGGGTAAAAAATAATGACACTAATGCCCCCTACCTTTTGCCATGGTGCGCCGTATTTTAAATATGGCGCTCGCATGGTGGTGGTAGGGGGCTCTAAGGGGCGCAAGGAAGGTGGAGCTGCACTAGGCTGTGTAGTGAGGCATTTTCCTCGCTTTCATATATTTTTCCAGCAGCAGATGGATCACACTTATATCATCAAGGGTTGATTGACCATCTCTAAACCCAGCTTTTTCCAATGGGATGATATTTTTATCTTCTGTCCATTCTAACAAGTTGATAGGATGCATCTTGCTAAGATTTTACCTGTAGCATCTAATAGGGTAATCTGTCTATTATTGCACTGTGAGTTTATAGAGCCTATCTTATGGAGTGGAAAAATAATGCCTCCCCTCTATGAGCTTGGAACCCTCCCAGTGAAATAACAGTAATGAAAAAGCACAGACAGATAAGTTTAATTTGTATGTCGCCCCATTGACCAAACGTATTTGTTCGTTTGGGTTTATGTCCACTTCCTATGCTGATGATCCCCAATTGATTATTCCAGCCTCCAAGAACTGGGAAGAAGTGGCACATCACTTTAACAATTGTATGAGGGAAGTCAATATGTGGATGTGCCTGAATTGGCTAAAGATGAACGATGACAAAACTGAGATTTTGCTTTTTGGCTCCAGCAGGGAATTGTGGAGCTCACGCTGGTGGCCATTAGAGTGTGGCGAATTGCCTGCTCCCATTACTGCCACTAGAAACCTGGAAGTTTTTTTTTATAACTGTCTCTCTTTTAAGCCCCAAGTAAATTCCATTGCCAAATCTAGCTTTTGGACTTTGAAACTGTTGAACTTTTTTTCTCCCTATCTACAAAAGAAGCTTACAATAAAAGTCATGTTGGCATTAGTAATGTCTAGATTAGACTACTGTAATGCCTTGATGCTGAATCCCGACACCTCTTCACTTAGGAAGCTCCAGCTGATTCAAAATACTGCTGCTCGCTTTATATTAGATCTTCCCCGCTCAGCATCAGGTAGCAGTAGCCTGAAACAATTACATTGTCTACCTATTACAAAGCGCATTACTTTTAAAACTATGTCTGACCCATAAGTCTTTACATAGGTGTGGAGCTGAATATTTGTCCTCAAGTATATGATGGTACATGCCGTACCATCAACTTAGATCATTAGGAGCCCATCTGATATATGTTCTGCGAACTCGCAAGGCTAGATAGGGGATAAAGCATTCACTGGTGTGGCTGCTAAGCATTGGAACTCACTCCCCCTGATTATTAGAAAGGAACAACATTTTATAACCTTTAGGAGGTTGGTAAAAATGTGGCTCTTTCCTCAGTAGCTGCTTTCTCTCTCTCGTTACTCTTTCATTTCTCTGACACTTGCTCTTCCTATTTTCAGCGCTTCAATGCCTTGGCCGGAATGTGGTTTATAAATACTAAAATACAAAATACAAATACAAGTGACCCAATAATCCCAATCTAGTTTTATGATAGCAATAGGCTCTTGATCTGGTCCTCTGGTGCCTGTATTTCTAGCAGCCTTAATGTGGAGCAATGCTTCCTGTCGCAAGGGTGGCAAAAAGGGGAACATTCTCTCAGATACCCCTTTACCTTGAGGCTTTTCAATATAACCATCAGAGGAATGAAAATTCATGGCATATAAAGAAGTGATGCAGGCCTGCCATTCCATGGTAGTTGTAGTATTTATTTTTGGCTCAACTAGAAAACCTGTATTTTCCCCTAAAATTCTCTAAAAAGCTTTTGCATTGATGCACTTTATTGCCTCTATTAGCTTAATCCAAGTATCATCACAGCTATGCCTTTTTTTAGATTTTTAACCATCTAGTCCTTCTTCTTTTTAAACATGTAATCCATTTATTTTTATTTGTGGAGTAATGGACAAATTGGCTCCTTTATAGATGATTAATAAGCCTATTAAAAGTGAACCTTTTATTAAAATTATTAGACTAATCTAAATATTTCTTCCTGATGGAACCTTCAAAGTTCACAAATTTCCCCATATCCTCTTCAAATACATGGATCGGTAACCAACATGAGGGGGGCATAGTCTCAGTAATTTTCCCTAATTCAGCAGTAAGCCGTTATTTATCTTTCATAAAACTGTCTTATTCGCAACATTAATAAACATCTCCTGATTGTCATTTACTGCTAAGTGTCACTAAACTCCGGTTTCCCTAGAATAGTAGAGAGCATAATATTATGGTCACTCTAAACATTCTTTATTACCTTTAAGTCAGACACCCAAGGAAAACCCAAATAGAAACTAATAACATAATCTTTCCTCATTCGCAAAAAGTGCAAGGGAGTGATTAGAGATAGTGGCCTTAAAATCTCCCATAATTAAGACCTTGGACATTACCGTGATAATGTAATCAATGAATTAATTCAACAAATAAGTGTTTTCTTGACCTGGTAAAATATACGCCAAAATAAAAGGAGAAAGGGAACAACTATCCCAATTCAGCTCAGGGAATATGATGGAATGTAGCAAATTCAAATGATGACTAAAATCTTGATACACCAAAGAAAAGTTTATAGACAAAAGTGTGGCTAAACCACCATTAGCATAGCTACCTTTTGATTTTTTTGCCATGTTGCTGATAACATAAACATTTTCAACCTCAAAAGGGGCAGGATCCCAAGTTTCATGAAGGCAAGTTATCGCAGGATCCCATACGTCTAAATTCCAAATTTTTCCCAAGTTAGTCCAGCAACCAGCAAATTTCCATAGCAGCATTCTCATATTTTCCAACATACTACTGAATGCCCCGCTTCAGAGCAAGGGATTTTCTTGTGTTTAAGCAGCCAGCAAGCCATGCCCATTTAGCTACACCTTGATTAGTGGATAGAGAAACTGACTATTGATCAGTGCAGTCAACCACTCTCATACCACCTGCAAAAAACATAGGCGGTCATTCTGACCGCGGCGGGCGGCGGTAGCCGCCTGCCATGCGGTTACCGCCATATGGCCGCTCCGCGGCAGCCATTCTGGCTTTTCCGCTGGGCCGGCAGGCGACCGCCAAAAGAGCGCCCGCCGGCCCAGCGGGAAAGGCCCTGCAACAAGGAAGCCGGCTCCTAATGGAGCCGGCGGCGTTGCTGGGGTGCGACGGGTGCAATTGCACCCGTCGCGATTTTCACTGTCTGCTAAGCAGACAGTCAAAATCTTTATGGGGCCCTGTTAGGGGGCCCCACAACACCCGTTCCCGCCATCCTGTTCCTGGCGGTAAAAACCGCCAGAAACAGGATGGCGGGAAGGGGGTCGGAATCTCCATGGCGGCGCTGCTTGCAGCGCCGTCATGGAGATTCAGCCCATGCAGGGGAAATCCGCCGGATCCCCTTTTCTGACCGCGGCTTTACCGCCTCGGTCAGAATGGGCTGGGAAGCACCGCCAGCCTGTTGGTGGTGCTTCCGTGGTCCCCAGCCCTGGCGGTCTTGGACCGCCAGGGTCGGAATGACCCCCATAGTCAATTTAGCATTAACTATCATTTCTCTTTGAGACGCTGAAAACTCCTCAAGAACACAAGGCAATTGTGCACGTTTTCCCAGCCCCTACAGCAAACCTATCCTCTGGAGAGGAGAGGGATTAATATCTATTCCTTCGGACAAATAAAGAGTCACCATTTATCAAAATCAAATTTAAAATTATAGGTGACTTAAAAATAACCCTTGTTTTCTTCTCCATACCAGAATCTAACATTTCCACCAACTGTAGATCTCTACTCCTAACCAATCTAAGTTGATGTACCTGGGATAATAAGTTTAACATGAACGAGCGATTCAAATAGAAGGAATAACCATCAAATAAAGCAATAAAGTCTAAAGATGTAATTTCTTCTATACTATTCAGACCAATATTTTGAGAAACTTGGTAATTTTGACTACTACTATTTGCCTTACCTGATATATTCTGAGGCACCGGAACTAAAGGGATGGACTTCATAGACCCCTGCGATAACCTTATCTCCTTTTTAGAATCTTTCCTATCCCTTAGTGTAAAAATATTTGGTACCATAACCTTACATTTTAAAAGGTCAATCTCAGACTATTTAGCCAACTTTTCTACTGCAGGCTGCCCTACCTTTACTGAGAAACCCACATTTGCATTGTTGCGATCACCCTCATCCCCTTTCTTAAAACAAGTAACCACCTGTACTCCCCCCTCCCGTGCTTCGGGGTGTCCTGCACTCTTTCCCAAGGGACTAATACCATTTTCCCAACTCCTCTTTTCCTAAAACATCTAAATTTTTGTTTAGCCTTTTTCCCTTGTTTTCCTTACAACTGTAGCTGGCTCAGAATGATTATGGATTATTTATTTCACAGATTCCCTGAATTTAAACATTAGAAACACTTCTGTACCACTGACATGTGTAGAAAGGGACTTAAAACTCCCCAAACCTCTAATTCATTGACTGGGGATCCATCTTTCTCCATAGAAAGTAGCTCTTAGTGATGAAAGATCCTCTGCACCATTCCCCAATTTAAGCTCATCCACTGGGGCTATGAGTTTTGAAGTTGGACAACAAACTTGCAGTGGTACATCAGATTTACTAATCATTTTAACAAAACTAAGCTGGACTCCAACAGAAGCATCAACCCCCTCACATTTCAATGGAACCTCTTTTAAAATTATTGTTAAAATGTCCAAGATATGATCAGAGCTGTCAGTCATTTTTTCCAGCAGTTGTAAAATAGAAGACAGAATTCTCTCAAGACATTGAAGAGTCCTAGAAAAACAAACATAATCACTAGACAGATTTACTGCTGGATTAAATGACAATGCCGAATCAGAACCTGTAAGAGGAGTCAACCTGGAAGAGAGATTAATACTAGGAGTACTATTAAAAAATTCCAATGGCTTTCTCTTCCTCTGCAAGGGTGGCACAGCGCTTATGACAGACGAAGAAGCTGAAGGGGAAGCAGCTTTACAAGGTGATATCACTGGGAGAGAATAACTACATTTCAACAAGGCCTCTCCAAATCAGGATTCATGTAAAGACATCTGATTTCTCTCACACAGTATCCCTAAAACAATCAGGACTGGAGAACCATTACTGAGCTGCTCCTTGGTTACTGTACATAAGTTATTACTCAAAGTGATAGACACAATATAAGATGAAGACACACTATTAGATATATCCCCAACTCCCAGAGAGTTCAGAAGTATTTCCATCTGATCTGCTTTCTCTTGTACCAGTCTGTTTCTTGAAGGCGATAAATCATCTTCCGTTTTACCCTGAGCCTCTCCAGGTCACAAAAAATAGGATTGAAACATTGATTTATCCTTTATAATACCCAAGAATGGTGCCTTATTTCTTGATGGATTTAATTTTGTATTTTGTCAGCATCCTGTAATAAATAATCCTCCTGATCTCAATATTTTGGCAGTCATCCTAATGCTGGCCGAAAATCTAATTAACAGCAGCGGCAACGTCAACTGGCGGTAGCTGGTGAAAACTAATCACAATGATGAGAATGATTTTTCCGCTTGCACACCAGAAATGCAACTGGATGCTTCAACTTCCACACTATAGTGAGCCAATCAATTATATATGTGAGCGTGCAAAGATCCACCACAGAAGTGTAAGCTGCACCAACCATCTGCCGGCCGCCTCCACACCTCGCATAGAACCTGCGGCCTAAAGCCTGCCATACAACTGTCCAAAAGTGCAGCCGCAATAACTCCCTCTGCAGTAGCTCCATCCGGCTCCAAACACTCCAGACTCCGGGCAGCCAGAAAACAAAGGGTGTCAAAAAAGCCAGTCAGGTGGAAGGAACAACACCAGCCTTGTTACGGTCACTATTAAATCAGAGGTACTAGAAGGCACTAGAAGGAAAGAGAGAGCAGAGCACCAACAAACAAGACAGAGAAGGCAGGGTGAGGGCAAGAAAACAAAGGCCCCCTGCCACACACCCTTCAAACCCGCTTATTGCCTGTCTGCTAAATCTAAACTCAGCTCCCCTCCTCATCCATTCTCCTTCTCCTCTCAGTTCTGGTTAGGCTTCCTACTCTCATAAATATGAACTGCAGGCAAGAGAATTATCGCCACCACTGCCTCTTGGTCTCCCCATCAGCACCCTCATGGCCCTTTGATCCAGCCCTTAAATGTGGAGTGGTGTAGTAAAAAGCAGAGCAATGGGCACAACGGAGTGTGATAAACTCAACACCCCCTGCGGCCATCTGGTGAAATGCTCCTCTGTACCTATATCTTTTCTACTGCTCAGTGGCGGAGAGTTAAGCCACAAGTTAGGCGGGGGAGCATTCAAGGGCCTGTCCTTATCAAAGGAATTCATTCAACCCCTGGTTTACTCAAGACAGTAGTATGTGTATTAAAATTGGAACTTCAACTTTTTTTAACATACACACACGTTATATTATAATGAATTTAACTGGATTAAATTATGCCTATGTCACTATATTCAAATTTTAAGATTTAACACATAATGGTGCAGGATTACAAGAATTCAAGTTTTTGTGAGTGAAGCATGTATTATGAATGATGAACTATGTCATGTCATGAACAGCTCATGTTGTGCATGATATACAAAGGATTTTTATACAAAAGACATTGAATGAATTTATGATTAACCAATATGATCACACAAAATAAATCTCTTGATCTTTTCAGTTGCTCCAAATTTATTCAGGCAAGGCACTTTACTTTATTGTTTTGTTAAGTTCCTTAAAGTGGCATTTTCAAAATTGTTAAAACAAAACCTGACTTCACCATAAAAGAGGATTTTCCGTTATAATTCCAAAGATAGCAAACATGAACTGTTAACGTGTTCTCATTTGTAAAGTACAGCTTATTAAATGTAATAAGGTAACTCCAATGTTATCCTATGGGAGAGGACTTGGAACAGTAAAAAATAATTTAAAGAGTTTTTCACTATCAGAATATGTCAAACTTAAAAGTATGTAGCCTACCTTTTATATACACTGCATTCCGCCCTGTGGGATGTGTATGGTATTTCCTTGTGTGGTTTACATGTTATAAATGAATGTTTTGGCCTGGCAAGAGGTTTATTTTGCTAGGTCAACATAGGAGTTCAAAACTGTACACCACATACAAGTTGCAATGGCAGGCCTGTGACTTCTTTAAAGGGTTACTGAAGTGGGTGACACAATCAGTTCTTCAGGCCAGCTAGACACATTTAATTTACAGAAACCAGGCACATGTGGTACCACTTTACTGGAGACATACAAGTCTATTAAATATGCCAAATGAGTGTTACCTAATCCTTACAAAGTTAAAGGAGACAGCACAAGCACTTTAGCACTGGTTAGTAGTTGTGAAATACACAAATCAAATCAAATCAAATCATTAGCATTTGTAAAGCGCGCTACTCACCCGTGCGGGTCTCAAGGCGCTAGGGGGGAAAGGGGGGGTTATCGCTGCTCGAACAGCCAAGTCTTTAGGAGTCTCCGGAAAGCGGAGTGGTCCTGGGTGGTCCTGAGGCTGGTGGGGAGGGAGTTCCAGGTCTTGGCCGCCAGGAAGGAGAAAGATCTCCCACCCGCCGTGGAGCGGCGGGTGCGAGGGACGGCAGCAAGTGCGAGGCCAGCGGAGCGGAGGGGGCGGGTGGGGACGTAGAAGCTGAGGCGTCTGTTGAGGTATTCCGGTCCCTTGTTGTGGAGGGCTTTGTGTGCGTGGGTGAGAAGACGGAAGGTGATCCTTTTGCTGACTGGGAGCCAATGCAGGTGTCTCAGGTGTGCGGAGATGTGGCTGTTGCGGGGTACGTCGAGGATGAGGCGGGCCGAGGCGTTTTGGATGCGTTGCAGGCGGTTTTGGAGTTTGGCGGTGGTCCCAGCGTAGAGGGTGTTGCCGTAGTCCAGGCGACTCGTGACAAGGGCGTGGGTCACGGTTTTTCTGGTGTCGGCGGGGATCCAGCGGAAGATCTTGCGGAGCATGCGGAGAGTGAGGAAGCAGGCGGAGGACACGGCGTTGACTTGCTTGGTCATGGTGAGAAGAGGGTCCAAGATGAAGCCGAGGTTGCGGGCGTGGTCTGCGGGGGTCGGTGCGGTGCCGAGGGCCGTGGGCCACCAGGAGTCGTCCCAGGCGGACGGGGTGTTGCCGAGGATGAGGACTTCCGTTTTTTCAGAGTTCAGCTTTAGGCGGCTGAGCCTCATCCAATCTGCGACGTCCTTCATACCCTCTTGTAGGTTGGTCTTGGCGCTGGCGGGGTCCTTGGTGAGGGAGAGTACAAGTTGGGTGTCGTCGGCGTAGGAGGTGATGATGATGTCGTGCTTGCGTACGATGTCGGCGAGGGGGCTCATGTAGACATTGAAGAGTGTCGGGCTGAGCGATGAGCCTTGAGGTACGCCGCAGATGATCTTGGTGGGTTCTGAGCGAAACGGAGGGAGGTAAACTCTTTGGGAGCGGTTAGCGAGGAAGGAGGCGATCCAGTCCAGGGCCTGGCCTTGGATCCCGGTGGAGCGTAGGCGGGTGATTAGGGTGCGGTGACAGACGGTGTCAAAGGCAGCCGAGAGGTCGAGGAGAATGAGGGCGACTGTTTCACCGTTGTCCATCAGGGTTCTGATGTCGTCTGTGACTGAGATGAGGGCGGTTTCCGTGCTGTGGTTGGTTCGGAATCCGGTTTGTGAAGGGTCGAGCAGGTTGTTGTCTTCCAGGAAGGTGGTCAGCTGTTTGTTGACGGTCTTTTCTATTACCTTGGCTGGGAAAGGTAGAAGAGAGATGGGGCGGAAGTTTTTCAGGTCGCTTGGGTCAGCCGTAGGTTTCTTTAGTAGGGCGTTGACTTCAGCGTGCTTCCAGCATTCGGGGAAGGTAGCAGAAGAAAAAGAAGAGTTGATGACGGTCTGGAGGTGCGGGGCGATGATGTCGTCGGCTTTGTTAAAGATGAAGTGCGGGCAGGGGTCCGAAGGGGCGCCGGAGTGGATAGAGTTCATGATGGATTTGGTTTCTTCCGTGTTGATGTGGGTCCAGTTGTTGAGGGTGATGTCCGGGGAAGCGGGTTCAGTGGTGTATGGTTGGGTCTGGTGTCCGAAGCTGTCGTGGAGGTCGCTGATCTTGCGATGGAAGAAAGTGGCGAGGGATTCGCACAAATCCTGTGAGGGCGTGACGGCGTTGGCGCTGGCGCTGGGGTTGGAGAACTCTTTGACGATGCTGAAGAGTTCTCTGCTGTTGTGGCTGTTTTTGTCTAGTCTGTCGGTGAAAAAGTTCCTTTTGGCAGTGCGGATCAGGTGGTGGTGTTCGCGTGTAGCGTTCTTGAGGGCGGTCATGTTGTCAGCGGTGTGGTCCTTGCGCCAGGCCTTCTCAAGGGCACGACAAGTTTTCTTTGATTCTTTGAGGGTGTCAGAGAACCAGAGAGGTTTTTTGGTGTTGGTCTGTCGATGCGTGCGTTTGAGGGGAGCAAGGTTGTCAGCGCAGTTGGAGATCCAGTTTGTGAGGTTGAGAGCTGCGTCGTTGGGGTCGGTGGTGAGGGTGGGTTGGTTGGCGGCGAGAGCGGAGAAGAGTTGCTCTTCAGGGATCTTGTTCCACTGTCGACGAGGGATGGGTTGAGTGCGGAGGTGGGAGGGCAACAGAAATGGGTTAAAAAACAGAAGGGTGAAGACAAATGGTTTGGGGATGACCATGTAGACAGGGTCAAGTCCAACACAACTTCCTCAGGCCAAAAGCCAGAGTAGATTAATAAATACCTTGATGGGCTTAGTTGATAGGACATGGGCAGAGGCCCTATTATGTAGGGCCAGTTATCAGTTTTGTGCCTCTGAACGCATTTGGATCCCTCTGTCTACACTTTCCATAGCTACTGATTAGAGCAATGGAGAACACTTCTTCTCATCTGTGAACCCCATCTGTGCATCACTTAAACTTAACTTGCTCACAGATACATCCCAGTAGGCAGCCAACCACCACCATGGCCAACAAAGTGATGAGGCCTACTCCACTCCTTGGATGAGACTTCCATTACTAAACCAATGGAACTTCTCCCCATAAGGACAGCAACCAACAGAAACCGCTGGTCATAGCTGTCAGGAGCCAGGCTCCAGGCCATCCACTGCCAGATGGAAGCCACAAGTGGGGACATTGGCTAGACATCTCTTACAGCCTTGGAGCTGGCAAAGAACTACCTGTGGGCTCTTGAGGGTTCTATGACCTCTGAGGCTTATCAGAGTGGGGGGTAACAGCCCCTTGTATTAGGCAACCTACCTCCACTCTACCTCCCACCAGTTCAGGGTTGGTATCCCGAGACTGGCATTTCAGCCCAGAGTCTGGATTCTGAGACTGAACAGGTGACAAGAGAGAGTCAGCCTCTCCTTGCTTCTCCATCTGGACGCCCACACTCTCCACTTGGGAGAGGTACTCTCAGAAGACTGAACTGTCAGGACATCCTGGTAAACTGCCCTTCTCAGCTTATTGACACCCAGGGTAGCTCATTTCCCAAACATGTATTCTATGAGAAATTTGGGACTGTCTATGACCCTCCACTGGGTCACCTCCCCACCCCACTTTCAGGTTACCAGGGCAGAAGGGGCAGACAAAGTCCTGCATCTGGGCCTGAGCTATCCTACACACCTAGCTGGTGTACTGCTCTGGGAGAAGTAGCCTTTCAACTACTATGGTTTAGCTGGTCTTGGTCTCTCTCAGACCAGTGACAGGCATCCCCTTCACTTTCACCTGGTAGAAGTGATGACTCACACCCTCAGGATCACGGGCTCCTCTTCTGAGGCTCTCTCCCAGCTGGGGGAAATCGTGGCATGGTCTATGATCTGCCTCTGGGGGCTACATCCCAATAAGGCCACGTTGGCCACCCCTGTAGAAATCCCACCAGTGGATCTTTTTTTTTTGGACAGACAGAGTCCTCGTGCTTCTGCCCTAGCTGGGAGCACTCAAAGCAGCTGTCTGGAAATCGGGCACACAAGGCCACCGCCCACCACAACTGCCACCCTGTCTCTCAGAAGGGGCTTGGGAACCCTTTGCCCACCTTACCCCGGGACTTTTCTGGGTCATCTTTAACCACCCCTCACTCTGCTGGGGGAAACCTGAACCAACCTTTGTGTGTTCACTCCCATGTACCTTGTGGGACACTCTGGTGCTCTCCCTGAGGTCTGCTTCCTCAGTAAACTTTCTGGGATCAATCAGCTTGCTATCCACTAGGTGTTGACGAAGCTCTGTAAAACAAGAACTGAGCATGTGTTCCCTCAGAATCAGATTGTACAGCCCATTATAATCCTTAACGTTGTTGCCCCTCAGCCAGCCATTCAGTGTCTTGAAGGCGTAATCAAGAAAATACACCAAGACTGGTTCTGCATCTTTTAATTATCCCTGAACCTAATGCATTATTTTTCTGGGTGAGTCAAAACTTGTGACAAGGAAGTCTTTCATGTGGGAATTGCTTGCCCTGTGTTCTACCTCCAGTGTGAGTAGGGTGTACTCCAAAAACTACCTCACCAGTACTCCTCAGGAATCTTGTGCATCTTTAGAGCTACCTCATGTCCGGAAAGCCATTTGTCTATATCATCCCTTACCACATAGTTGGGAACCAGCTCTTTAGGAAAGCATACCTTTGTGTCTCCTTCAGACACTGTAAGTATGCTGCCACCATTGTTGCTGGACTCTGCTTGTTTGGCTCCAAGGTTCAGCTCACTGAGGATCCTCTCATGAACCAATCATTCCCATTCTAGTGCCAGCTTCATCTCCATTTTAAGCTTAGCTATCTGTAGCTTGAACTCCCTCTGTGTTTTCCTGTCCACCAGCTCCTCTGGGGACAGACCATGTGAGGATACATTGCTTCCAGCTCTGGCAGGGAGTTCCATCTCAGAAGATGGATCATCCAACTCTTCTGAAAGCTGCTGTATCAGGGATGATATCCTGGTCCTGATCCTGCTCATTGATATTTTCCTCATCATCCTGGACCGCTGCTGCTGTTACTGACTGGTGAACTCCGACCAGGCCCTCAGAACTTTTAGAGCTCCAAATTCTTGATAACTTTCTTGGCGGAGACTTACCTTTCCTTGCAAAACTGATTGATCTCAACCACAGTGTAATTTTCCAAGTAGGCCAGTTTGTATTCCATTGCTGCAGGTATGGTCACAGACAGTCCAATGGCAATGAGAGAAGATATGGAAAAAACTGAAAGAAGCCAAAGAGAATGTAAAATCTCAAACTGGTCTAAATGTTTCATATGGGATAGTAGTGGAACACACAATTACTGAATGGCACTGTGCAACACAAGTCCAAGTCCTCACTGCTGAACACCAGTGTAAGAAATTGGTGTTACTTGCCAAGGATGGAGAAATCCGTCTCAAGCATTAATTACGACTCTTGTCAGGGTGAACTCAAAAGCAAACCCCAAACTAACCTGTGCTCAACTCTTTAGTATCTTGGCCCGGAGCAGGCAGGCTTAATTTAGCAGCTATGTGTAAATTATTTGTGAAAAGCTTCCCACAGCAGAAATAGGATATGATTTAATAAGTAAGTTCACACCAAAATAACGAAAATATAATTAGAAGAACCATAGTTATGAATTGTAAAGATTTAAGTGAAAATAGTTCCAAAAAACTCAGAGCGCCACTCCTAGCTTCCTATTCATGCAAGACAGGGAGAAAGTCACAGGTTCAGGCTGACCGTGATAGAGCATGGTTCAGCTACAGAGACCAGGTTAGGCCCCTTAAAAGAGTTATCTTCTCAGTCCAGTGCCAAGAGTTTCATTCCAGATGGAAGGGGCACGAAGGTCCATCAAAGTAGTGTGAAGAGTTGATTTGGTGTCAAGAACAGTTGCTGCTGTAGTGTGAAGATACTGTTGGATTCATGGACGGTCAAGGCTGTAGCTTCGTGTTGGTGGTCACTGTGTTGGGTGATGCCAGAGTTGGTTCACCGGAACTTTGCACCAGTGACTGGTGCGAGCTGCAAGGTCTTGGTGTGAACAGGCCCATTTGTTTTTGCTAGGAGCCCGAAAGCTTCAGGAGAGCTCAACTGAACAACCTCAAGGGTCCAAGAAATGAGGGGTGCTACTTGGGCTTTAGGAACCCACTACAGCAGAGGCCAGCAGGGCACCAGCAGGCCCAGTTGCACGTCCAAGAAGAAGGTCAGCTGGGCAGTTCCAGTAAACCTCTGGAAATTATTATGTCCTTGTAGCTTTGAAATGGATTACAGCTGGCCGACCGTCGGAGTCACTTTCGTCTGATATGAAGGGTGCATGTTCAACATTTTTCCTCTGAAAGCAGCAGGCACAGGTAGCAGAGCAGCAGAGTAGCAGGGAGGCAGAGTGGCAGTCCTTATGGCAGCAGAGCAGAACATCAGTCCTTCTTCTGTAGTATCTACAGGTCCAGGAGTATACTGAAGAGTTTGTTCTGTTGTCCAAAATGTATACCTGTTGCCCCCTTTGAAGTGAAAGAAGCTTCTATAGGCTTTCCATAGAACTGCACAGGTTTCCTGCCTCAACTTCCCTGGCTCCAGACTAACTACAGGGGGTTTGCAATTCTGTGTATGAAGGTAGGACACAGCCGATTCAGGTATAAGTGGGACTGTGCTGAGCTCTGCCCTTCCATCTTGATAGTGAAAGCCCATCCAGGCACACCTAAGCTTTTTATAGTCTGTGGCTGTCTAGGAAGAAGACATAATAGCTACTACCAACTATACCCAGTCATGTGACCCAGAAAAAGGCAGCATAGACTAAATGGCTAATGCCAACTTCCTAAAAGTGGCATTTTCAAAAATGTAACCGAAAATTAGACTTTGTCATAAAAAAGGAGATTTCATTACAATTCAAAAGACATCAAACATGAGCAATTAGCCTACTCCCATTAAGAATTTACAGTTTAAATGCAATAGGGTAACTCCAATAATATCCCATAGGAAACGTAGGCCTTGCAATAGTGTAAAACAAATTTAGGAATGTTTCACTATCAAGACATATAAAACTTAAAAGTACATGCCCTACATTTTAAATAGTCTGCACCCTGCTCTATGAGCTGCGTAGGGCCTAATTAAGGGTGACATATGTATTAAAAAGGAAGTCTTGGGCCCGGCAATAAGGTTATTTTTTCACGTTGACATGGCAGTTCAAAACTCAATGCACAGGCTGCAATGGCAGGCCCAAGACATGTTTAACAGGATACTTCAGTGGATGGCACAATCAATGCTGCAGGTCCCTAGTAACAAAAAATGTATAGGCTATGGGTACAAGTAGTACAACTTTACCAGGGGCTTACAGGTAAATGAAATATTCCAATTGGGTATAGGCCAATTCTACCACATTTAAAGTAGATAGCACAAGCACTTTAGCAGTGGTAAGATGCATATGTTTCTAAAGGCCAACAAATCTATTTCAGAAAACTTGATGGTGAAGACAAAATGTTTAGGGATGGCTCTGCAGAGCCAGCCAAGTTCAACAATGTGACCTAAACATGTTATAAATAACTAAATCAGAATGTGATATACTTTGCATTAAAGAAGGACATTATGAAAGGGAGAGAAGGAAGGTAGAATAATGGCCATATTAAATACTTAAAACATGGTGCATAGAACATACCTAGGGAAATAATGGCTTATTGCTGCAATGTCATACACTTACCTCAATTATGACTTGGAAATTGATACGCATGTCACTAAAAGTCTTTTTGATAATGACACCCTTACCATGTTTCACATATAAAAGACACAAATACCATGTATCCAATTGCCATGAGGGTGAAGACTATGCCACTAATCATACATTACTCACATAACATGAATATTACAACATGTCTATTATTTTGGATTTTATATACATGGTTACTCAAAGCCACTACTGAAAACTATGGCGTATATATGTTTCTGATCTTTAAATTAACTTTACCGACCATCTAAGGACTTTAAAATGGCAGCTGCCTGACCTACTTTACTGGACATTAGGTAATGACCTATGTCCGCCGGCCATCATGATGGTAGGCGAACACTATTGCGGTGGATATTGCCATTAGAACACATTGCTGCCTTTGGCGGTCTTGGCCAATGGCAATGTCTGCTGGCGGTGATAGTTTCTTCTGTGGTGGGTGTGAGAGCTATTTCATACTTCATATCTCACTTGACTCCTGACACAGCTCCCAGCAAAACCTTCACAGCTTGAACCGCTGTGTACTGCCTCTGGTAGCAATCATGCCACATACTACAGGTGATAGGGTCCTTGCCTTCTCCACCGAAGAACTGGAGAAGCTGGTAGAGGGGGTCCTGCCCCTGTACCTCAACTATACTATGTTATACTAGGCAAAGGCTGAAGAACAATGTTTCTGATTTTGTCCTTAAAGTCTGTAGGGTGCCAAAGTTGTGATAGAATGGGATGAATTCCTGGGCATGTACTTATGTTTGGTGATAGATTTTGAGTCCTGAGGCATTGTGGAGAGTGTTTGATGTGTGTTCCCAGACCCACCTTGTGACTGTTGCACAAGGTTAGTGGAGTTGGTATACCAGGCTCCTCCTGAAATATCATATTTGCATGTGTTTGCTGTCTGGTCATATGTGATAACATGACAGCTGGTGCTGGAGATGCATGTTGTCTGCCTATTTCCACTTCCTATCTGTTGAAGTAAGCCTCAGAAAGGCCTACTAGTGCAAGGGGTTCGCCCTTCTCTGCACAAAGTCCCCAGACCATATAGGAAGAAGTTGGCACAGAAACTGAAATAAAAGACAAAGTTTATTAAACCTCATGAGGTGGTACTACAGTTCAAACAGCACCCTTCGGTAATGTTTGAAGTAGCACACTGAACTAAGAAAGCATGGTCCTTTTATACCCACGCAGGGGCTAAAAGAAGGTGGTACAATTATAGAAGCAAGACTTACATACATGTCAGGTCATATGGAAATGCACAGTCGACAGGTAGGAGGGGCTAACAATTTCAAGGACTAGTTGACACATTACTGTCTGTTACTGATTACTAACAGCTGCAGATCTTACTGGGCATGTGCGAAAGTGGGAGATGCTAAATATAACTTGTCACTAGACAGATTTTCAAGAGTAGTTAACAGAAAGGCAGGACAGAGCAGAGGCGAGCACATGGCAGAGAAAATGGCTGCCATGAATACAAAATGGATTCCGCCAAATGATCACAATAGTTGCTAAATAGAAGATGTCTTCTGCTAATGCTTAATCTAATCGCTATTAAATTACAACATACGACCCTTTCAGCATTAGCTGAAGATATTTGTATTTCTGGGATAATCTAAATATTCATCTTGTATATTTATGCTCATCATTTCAGCTATTTCCTTATCTAAGATGTGTTGTGCTTTCATTTCTGTAATATTTCTTTTGGTAGGCATACAAGCAGTAATACACATGGAGCAGAACATTGGACCACACTGAATACAGATACAGCATGTGAAAAATATTGCAATCATTACACACAGGATAGTCAGTAGTTTCCAGCCCCAAGCGGAAACCAGAGCCCAAAACTATCCAGAAAAAGTCCAAGTACCAGTCTCTGCGTGGGTTTCTGCAGCAATTTTATGCAATTTAGATATTGCATCATATACTGAAGGTGAGTGATCTGCAATAAAAACACAGCAACTACTACCGATGATGCGACATGCACCACCTCGATCAGCTAATATCACATATAGTACCATACGATTTTGGAGCGCTACAATCCTCGCAATTTTGAGCTCCTCTGTAATATTCTCAAGTGCCAGAGCTTCCTGATTGGTAACAGTTTCCACAACCCTAGTCAATTGTCTCACTTTCCTACTGTTTAACGCAGCACCCACAAAGGAGAACAACCCTAAATGAAAATCAACATATTGTTGCAGGCTAGTGTCCGTTTGGTCTACCTCATTTGTACTTATTGTCCTTTTATATCTATTTTTAATGATGTCATTGAACAGTTTAACATCTCAGTGATATGATGCAAGGGCCAAAAACACAGGGGGGAATAGAAAAGATACATAACACTCACCTGACCACCCAACAGGTAGTTGGTAATATCCATAGTTACCACAAACAAAATATGTATTATGTGAAGCTGTAAAATTACTATTATTTACACCCTCAATAGTTAAAATCAAGGTACAATCATTTATCCCCACTGGAATTCGCCCAATGCGAATACATAAATCTGCTTTCGTTTTTGTAACAGAAATCACAAATTGTTCTTTCTTGTCAGAGTCTCTTATATTTGTGAAGACATATGGTATTGAAACATTGTCCGGTTGATACTCTTCCCATTCCCATTAATTCCTTTGGCTTGCGAATACCCATCATTGTTTGAAAAAGGAAGAGGAATGAAAGGTGTTCCTCCTTTCTTTTGATGCGTAGGTATCATTCCACATACCCAACAGTTAGTAGTATTTGTAGCATTATGAGTATGATGCAACATCTGAATGAAAGTATTATTGAAGTACGATTGACGGTGCTTCTGCTCCTGATAGGAAAGCGTAAAGTAATAGTGATCCTCTGGTACTGGAGTAGTGGCAACAAAAAACTCATGAGCAGGAGCCTTCTTTTCAACAAACCAGGTGATTATTTCTATAACCACCAAAACAACAACAAACCCCATAGTACTAATGATCAGTTTGTTATTCATTTTAGCAACAGTGATAATCGACCCTTTCAGAAATTAATTAAAAACAATTGTAGGAGCTCTTATCCCTGGGCAGCCGCTGATTTCTTCACCACGGGCCAAGACGGGTGTCACTACTCTAATGCATGGCTGATCCCCCCCTTGCCACATTGGCTCTCCGTTTCACTAACCCAGGGCGGTAGCTCAACCAATTTTTTCCAGCACTACGGGGTCTTTCCTCGGTCTCAAATTATATCGCGACACTCCAGAAATCCTATGTTCCGGGAAGAACTCTGCAGATTCGTCAGGTGATATAGCACGGCCTTTCTCCGTAGTCAAAATCTCGCGATGATCAGTCAGCACAGCAGGTTCCACCAAGGTAGGTAGCACTCTCTTGCAGTGAGTACTATGGACCCAATTCTTTCAGTTCGTCACTCGAACTGCTGTCCTTGTTGCAAGAAGCACCTGCTCTGGGCCTCGCCACCTTGGTTCCAAGCTGCTTGATCTTTCAAAGGACTTAATCATCACCTGGTCACCAGGTCGGAGTTCATGGCCTTCACCTATAGATCTGTCAGGAAGTGCTTCTCGAACCTGTGGATGAATAGAAACCAGATTGTCGGTTAACTGTGCCAAATAATCATTCATCCGGACACAAGGTACATCATATACAGAATTTGGCTTAGGAACTCCCCAAATGTTCATTGGCCTTCCAAACACGATTTTGTAAGGAGTAAGGCCGATTCGAGAGTGTGGCACTGACCTAATGGACAATAATGCCAACGGTAATGCATCCGGCCAAGTTAAGGATGTGGAAGCCTGTATCTTCGCTAACTTCAGCTTCAAAGTAGCATTATACCTTTCCACCAACCGTGCTGATTGTGGGTGGAATACGGCATAGAACTTCTGTTTGATCCCTAATCCTTTCAGGGCATACTTAATAACTTCCCCAACAAAATGAGGTCCGTTATCATTCCATAAAAGTCTGCAAACACCAAACCTAGGGAAAATTCCTTTCAAAAGCACCTTCGCTGTGGTAATGGCAGTATTATCCTTTGTGGGGTACGCCTCTATCCATTTACTGAAGGCACATACCACCACCAAGACATACTTGAAATTGTTGCAGCGCTCAAGCTGAATATAATCCATTTGTAGAACTTCGAAAGGTGCAGTCGGTGTAGCAAACCCTCCCGCAGGAGTATGTGTCCCTTTTCCAGGATTGTATTGTAAACAGATCAAACAAGACTGTACTACTCTCTTAGCTGTACTGGAAATTTCTGGATGCTCCCAAATTTGCGTAAGCAATTTCGTTATTGTTGAAGCTCCAACATGTGCCAGCCCATGTGCCATCTGAACCATAGGTTGTACAAAAGCTATAGGCAATTTCCATTTATCCATCTGCTTAGTCCGCCAACAGCCCTCATCATCCAATTCTCCTTCTTCAGACCATTGCTCACGTTCTTTCACAGAAGCAGATTTCTGTATATCTAATACGTCTTTGTCTAGCATTATGCCAACGTTCAGCTTGTGACTTCACTACATACATAGAAGTAGTACTTTGCTGCATCGCAGTCTCACGTGCTACGCGGTCTGCAAGGGCATTACCTTGCCCTATCTTATCGGTCACTTTCTTGTGTGTACTACATTTCACAATAGCTAGTTTCTTTGGATATGTCAATGCAGTCAAGAGGTTATGCACTAATTCTCCGTGCACTATCTGCATCCCGTGGGATGTGAGAAAGCCTCTCTCCTTCCAAAGCAAACCAAAATCATGAGCCACTCCAAAAGCATAGCGGCTGTCTGTATAAATGTTCACACATAAGTCAGTACTACGCTCACATGCTTGTGTCAAAGCTATTAGTTCAGCTGCTTGAGCTGACTTCTGTGGTATACGAGCTATCTCCACTACCGTGTGTATTGTGGTGATTGCATATGCAGCTGAGGTCGTACCGTCTGGCAACTTCAAACAAGACCCATCAACCCACAATTCCCCGTCTACATCTGGAAGAGGCGTATCTTGTAAATCAATACAACCCTTTGTCTGTTCTTCAATAAGGAATATACAATCAAGTGTTTCTTGTGACTGAGGCTGAGTCACCGGATATGGCAACAAAGTGGCTGGATTCAGTGTTGCACATCTCTTCAGTGTAATGTGAGGAGCCAGCAATGTCAATTCATATCCTGTCTGGCAAGCGCTAGTGAAATGTTGTGTCTTTGTTTGATTTAAAAGAGCATCAACTGCATGGGGTACTAACACCAATAGCTTATCTGACAAAACTATCCCTTCACTCTGATGTATTGACACAGCTGTTGCGGTAACTGAACGAAAACACCCAGGTAACACTCGAGCGACAGGATCAAGTACTGCTGAAAAATATGTACAGGGACGCTGCTTATCGCCATGTGTCTGTACTGAAACTGACAATGCACATCCATCTTTCTCATGTACGTAAAGTGCAAAAGGCTTCATGTAATCTGGAGTACCTAACACTGGTGCTGCACAAAGGGCTTGTCGTAGCTGTCGGAAAACCGTCTCACATTCATCTGCCCATGGGAGAGGCATTGGCGTATCTTTAGTCAAAAGTGCTAGCAAAGGTTTGACAATGTGTGAAAAACCTAATATCCATTGCCTACAAAAAGAAGTAAGACCAAGGAATGCACGAACATCTTTCTGAGTAGAGGGTACTGATATGTCTAAAATTGCTTGAATACGATCTGATGTAAGTGCACGGCCCTCCTTAGACAAAAGGTGACCTAAATAGGTTACCATTGGTCTAGAATATTGCAATTTCTTTCATGACACTTTATGATGGTGTGAAGCAAGAAAAGAAAGTAAGGACAAAGTGCACTTTTCACATTGCTCAGGGGTGTCAGCTGCCAACAAAATATCATTTACATATTGAGTGAGAGCCACACCTTCAGGCAAAACAAAAGAATCGAGTTGTCGTTTTAACACTTGACTATAAATACTGGGACTCTGAGTATACCCTTGAGGAACTCTGCAAAATCTACTTGATTGTTTATTCAAAGTAAAACCAAACAAATATCGGCTGTCAGGATGAATAGGGATAGAAAAGAAAGCATTCTTCAAGTCTATCACAGAGAACGTAGTTGCTGTCGGGGGAACCAAAGTAAGAAGTGTTGTGATGTCAGATACCACAGGATATTGTGGTATCACAATCTTATTGATTTCTCGTAAATCAATAATAAATCGGTAAATCCTAGTATCAGTATCCTTTTTCAGAATAGGAAGAATCGGACTGTTACAAATATTATACGGAACTTCCTCAACAACTCCAACTGCAATAAGATCATGCACAATTCGTGTGAGTGCTTCTTCGCCCTCCTTTGAAATTTTGTATTGAGGCAAACGTGGCAATACAGCTCCCTCCTTGACACTAATATGTACCGGTGGAATAATCATTTGTCCAACATCAGTATCTGAAGTAGCCCACAAAGTACCAGGGAGTGAAGCTAATGCAATATCCTCTTTAACAAGACATACTCTTTCCATCACAGGATGATTATCATTCAAAATAACACGCACCCCGTCAGGAGAGCATCGTATTGTAGCCCTAAAATACTTGAGCATATCAAGACCCACAATATTGTCTGGTGTATTTGGAGAAAGCAAAAATGGACATGGAGCAGTAAATTTATCAGCATGGAATGCAAGTGGTTGTGACAATGGGCTAGGGGAAGGTGTTCCATCAAAACCTATCGATGTAATGGTTAATCCAGACAGGGGAGCCCTTGGAATCAATTGTTTAGACAAGGCGCTACGAGTAGCTCCTGTATCAACCAGAAACTGATCAGTAGAACCCAAAACATGTGCTGTAACACAGGGACCCCTCTAATCTACTGGAAGTTCAACTGATTCCTTACCTCATCCTAGGCAATCCTATGCATAAGCAGAATCTTGGAAATCAGGCTGCACATAGTTAGACATCTGGTATTGGTTGCGTCTATCAAAAGTGTTAAACCCATCCTGCCCTCATACATTAGCATCAACCCTAGCATGATCATTCGTGCTTCTTCTAGGCCCTGAATATCCTGAGCGATTTCTCATTTGTCCCGACCACGTGAACACTGCTGAACATGTAGTGCTGGACAATCGGCATCCCAATGCCCAAATTTCTTACAATACGCACACTGATCAACAGACAAATTCGAACAAGTGTAAGAAGAACCATAAGATCCACGTCCACCTCTATCACTACCTCTAAAAGGTGGACCATAAGCTTGAGCCAACATAACCATCGTCTTTAATTCTTTAATCTTTTTATCCTCGCTACCTTTTGCTTCTAATTCCTGACGTTCGTAATACTGAGCCATAGTCAAAAGAGAAACCGGAGTAGAGGTAGTCCATGAACTTTCACTAGCTTTTAGACGACTAGCTATTCCTGGTAACAGATTTGTGACATATTTATCAACAAACAAATGTCTGCCCGTATCATCTGACAATAACTGGCCGCTAAAATCATGAAATGCTTCTTCAAAGCGTGTAAAGAAATCAGAGACCGATTCATCTGCCTTTTGCTTACAAGACGCTAAAACAGTCCAATCTATCTTTTTAGGTGGAATAATCGTTTTTAACTTAACTAATATGGCTGCTGGAAGATCTAGAATCAACTGATATGGCTTTTTCGCAGGTTCCCTATCCCCGTCCATCTGTTCTAATTCTTTCCATGACGCCCCAAAAACTACACAATCATCAACTTTATGAACAGTTCTCCACATATCTGGCGGTAATATAAATCCGAAAAATAAATAAATGTCAGCCAAAGTAATAGTACAAGAACTAATTGCTCCCTCAACTTCCTCATAAAAGGCGGCTGGATTTTTCCGCGGGTCAGGTAATGCTGTTTTAAGTGCCATTACATCTGCCCTATTGCAAGGAGTATACATCCAATTATAAATAAAATACCCCT
This sequence comes from Pleurodeles waltl, assembly GCF_031143425.1. Taxonomy (NCBI): domain Eukaryota; kingdom Metazoa; phylum Chordata; class Amphibia; order Caudata; family Salamandridae; genus Pleurodeles; species Pleurodeles waltl. The sequence goes on along the minus strand of NC_090444.1, from coordinate 1,106,970,365 downwards.
TAGCATCAACAGAAGTTTTATCATCACTTGTACCCAATCTTTTAGGAGGAACATACAAAGGCGCGGCCTCCAGCATTGGTTTCGCGTGAACTATCATAGTCTTATCTGTTCCAAAGATGGAAGCTTGCACCCCGTCGGTCTGAGATGTCCGTGCAACTACATCCACAGCCCTTTTCTCCTCTTGCAAATGGACTGCCACAACACATAACTTCACCAAACGCCTGATTGCATCAGCCACCTGGGAGAAAACAAAAAGACCATCACGCATTTGCTTATGATCAGCTGCTACATCATCGGGCTCTAACTCATCAGAATATTTCCGATATAGTTCAATAACTTCTGTGCCAAACGCCTCAGTAAAATATAGCTGCTCCTTTTCCGTCCACCCTTTCATGTTATCTAAAAGTTCAGAAGCAGAGACAACGCTCCGAATTGTTTTACGAGCAATAGATCTAAGCTCAGACGCACAGTCAGCAGGCAACATAGAGCGACTGTCTCGTATCTTCTGTTGCTCCGAACCGGAGACCTTAGCTAACTCATGAGGGGCAGAAGGAACGACATACGGAGGTGGAGGGCAATCTAGTAACAAAATATCATTGTGTGGTTTATTAAGTATTAAGAATAGGATAGAGAGGTTGCCTAACGGTGTATTGGCCAGTTACCTGTAATTTACGTTCTTTCTCTTCTAGCTCCTTTAAGTCATTTCTTTCTTTCTTTCTCATTTCCAATGCTTTCACATATACATTCTTCCGCTGCTCTTTCTCAAGCAAGGCTTGCTCACACTTCACTCGTCCACGCACTTCTTTCTCCCACATTCGTACACAGTCAAACATATCTTGCCTAGACCTTCGTTTACACATACATTGTTCCACATACTGAATCTTTCGCAAATCAAATGATCCATGCATAGGCCAACATAACTCAGGATCCGCCCGAGTGTATTTATTTCAGAATGTGCTCTACATTATAGAAGAAAGACAATGTTTAACATATATATCTCTATTGGGCGTCCCCTCTGGGGGTGCCGGTCGCGATTCTTCCAGTCTCAAATTGGTACCATTACAAAAGCAACACATCCTACGAAGTGCGCTAAAAACAGGCCTGCCAAAAATAGTGCAGAATATGCAATATTATAATCAAAGTAGCACTTAAGGTGCCGTTCAAATCAAAATTAAATTGGAGAAAATTCTTCTCATTACCTACCTATATAAATTGCAATTTATATATCAATTTAACCCCTTCTGTGCCCAGGACGTAATGGTTACGTCCTGAGGCACAGTGCTGCTGTGCCCAGGACGTAACCATTACGTCCTGTGCACAGAGCCCAGAGGGAGCGCTCTCGCTCCCTCTGTGGGGTTCCCCCCCAACCCCCCAAGTCAGGGATGGAAGGGGAAGCCCTTCCCCTCCCACCCCCGACCCCCCCAACCCCCCCTGTGACGTCAGCGCGCGAGCGCGCGCTGATTAGTCACAGGGTCTCCCCCATCGCGCTGGAAGCAGAGCTTCCAGCGCGATTGAAAAAGAAATGCTTTTGCATTTCTTTTTCAATCCCATGGGGGAGGCCCCGAGAGGCTTCAAAGGGAAGGAAATGTATTTCCTTCCCTTTGAAGTCTCTCACAGGTTTCAAAAGCCGGATTGCTTGCAATCCGGCTTTTGAAACCCCACTAGACACCAGGGATTTTTTTTTTTTTCCTTGAAATTGGCAAAAGGGAGCGACCCCTTGGGCAAGGGTCGCTCCCAGGGGGGCATTTTTTTAGGAAGCCCTTTTCTGCCCCCCCTGGGGGCAGATTGGCCTATTATTAGGCCGATCTGCCCCCAGGGGGGGCAGAAACCTCTAGGCACCAGGGACCTTTTTTTTTTCGTTTTTTTTTTTTGTGATGATTTCTTTTTTTTTAGGTGGGGAGCGATCCCTTAGGCAAGGGTCGCTCCCCTAGGGGGCAAATTATATTTAGGCCATTTCTGCCCCCCTTGGGGGCAGATTGGCCTATTTTGATGAGGCCAATCTGCCCCCAAGGGGGGCAGAAACCATTAGACACCAGGGAGGTTTTTTTTTTGGCGTGAATTTCACGCAAGGGGAGCGACCCCTTAGGCAAGGGTCGCTCCCTGGGGGGGGGGGGGGGGATTATTTTAGGCCATTTCTGCCCCCCTGGGGGGGGTAGATCAGCCTATTTTGATTCGGCTGATCTGCCCCCAAGGGGGGCAGAAACCACTAGGCACCAGGGATTTTTTTGTTTTTCTGTTTTACAGATGGGGAGTGACCCCCTTGGACAAGGGTCGCTCCCCTGGAGGGGCAAAATGTATTTAGGCCATTTCTGCCCCCCCTATTATTAGGCCGATCTGCCCCCAGGGGAGGCAGAAACCTCTTGTTGCCAGGGCAAAAAAAAAAATTGTGTTTTTTTTTTGTTTGTTTGGTTTTTTTTAGAGATGGGGAGCGACCCATCAGGCAAGGGTCGCTCCCCTGGGGGGGCAAATTGTGTTTAGACCATTTCTGCCCCCCTTGGGGGCAGATTGGTCGATTTTAGGTCAATCTGCCCCAAGGGGGCAGAAACCACTAGGCACCGGGGATTTGTTTTTTTGGCGCCAATGTCACGCAGGGGGAGCGACCCCGTAGGCAATGGTCGCTCCGGGGGGGGGGTGGGTGTTCGGGGGGCAAATTTATTTTAGGCCATTTCTGCCCCCCCGGGGGCAGATCGGCCTATTATTAGGCCGATCTGCCCCCATGGGGGGCAGAAACCTCTTGTTGCCAGGGCACATTTTTTTTTGTGTTTTTTTTTTTGTTTGTTTGGTTTTTTTTAGAGATGGGGAGCGACCCATCAGGCAAGGGTCGCTCCCCTGGGGGGCAAATTGTGTTTAGACCATTTCTGCCCCCCCTTGGGGGCAGATTGGTAGATTTTAGGTCAATCTGCCCCAAGGGGGCAGAAACCACTAGGCACCGGGGATTTGTTTTTTGGCGCCAATGTCACGCAGGGGGAGCGACCCCGTAGGCAAGGGTCCCTCCGGGGGGGGGGAGTGGGTGTTCGGGGGGCAAATTTATTTTAGGCCATTTCTGCCCCCCCTGGGTGCAGTTCGGCCTATTATTAGGCCGATCTGCCCCCAGGGGGGGCAGAAACCTCTTGTTGCCAGGGCAAATTCTTTTTTTTGTGTTTTTGTTTTTGTTTGTTTGGTTTTTTTTAGAGATGGGGAGCGACCCATCAGGCAAGGGTCACTCCCCTGGGTGGCAAATTGTGTTTAGACCATTTCTGCCCCCCTTGGGGGCAGATTGGTAGATTTTAGGTCAATCTGCCCCAAGGGGGCAGAAACCACTAGGCACCGGGGATTTGTTTTTTGGCGCCAATGTCACACAGGGGGAGCGACCCCATAGGCAAGGGTCGCTCCGGGGGCGGGGGGTGGATGTTCGGGGGGCAAATTTATTTTAGGCCATTTCTGCCCCCCCTGGGGGCAGATCGGCCTATTATTAGGCCGATCTGCCACCAGGGGGGGGCAGAAACCTCTAGGCGCCAGGGCAAATTTTTTTTGTGTGTTTTTTTTTTTTTGTATGTTTGTTTTTTTAGAGATGGGGAGCGACCCATCAGGCAAGGGTCGCTCCCCTGGGGGGCAAACTGTGTTTAGACCATTTCTGCCCCCCTTGGGGGCAGATTGGTCGATTTTAGGTCAATCTGCCCCCAAGGGGGCAGAAACCACTAGGCACCGGGAATTTGTTTTTTGGTGCCAATGTCACGCAGGGGTAGCGACCCCGTAGGCAAGGGTCGCACCTGGGCAGGGGGGGTTTGGGGGGGTGGGGGGTCAAATTTATTTTAGGGCATTTCCCCCGGGGCCGGCTGAGCTAGAGGCCAAAATCCACAGGTAGGCACTTTGCAAAAAACACCTCTGTTTTCTGTGAAAAAATATGTTGTGTTTTGGGCCATTTCCTTTTGTGGGCGCTAGGCCTACCCACACAAGTGAGGTACCATTTTTATGGAGAGACTTAGGGGAACGCTGGGTGGAAGGAAATTTGTGGCTCCTCTCAGATTCCAGAACTTTCTGTCACCGAAATGAGAGGAAAAAGTGTTTTTTTGCCAGATTTTGATGTTTGCAAAGAATTCTGGGTAACAGAACCTGGTCAGAGCCCCGCAAATCACCCCATCTTGGATTCCCCTAGGTCTCTAGTTTTCAAAAATGCGCTGGTTTGCTAGGTTTCCCCAGGTGCCGGCTGAGCTAGAGGCCAAAATCCACAGGTAGGCACTGTTTTCTATGAAAAAATGTGATGTGTCCACGTTGTGTTTTGGGCCATTTCCTGTCGCGAGCGCTAGGCCTACCCACACAAGTGAGGTATCATTTTTATCGGGAGACATGGGGGAACGCTGGGTGGAAGGAAATTTGTGGCTCCTCTCAGATTCCAGAACTTTCTGCCACAGAAATGTGAGGAACATGTGTTTTTTTAGCCAAATTTTGAGGTTTGCAAAGGATTCTGGGTAACAGAACCTGGTCCGAGCCACACAAGTCACCCCATCTTGGATTCCCCTAGGTCTCTAGTTTTCAGAAATGCACAGGTTTGGTAGGTTTCCCTAGGTGGCGGCTGAGCTACAGGCCAAAATCTACAGGTAGGCACTTTGCTAAAAACAGGTCTGTTTTCTGTGATGTGTCCACGTTGCGCTTTGGGGTGTTTCCTGTTGCGGGCGCTAGGCCTACCCACACAAGTGAGGTATCATTTTTATCGGGAGACGTGGGGGAACGCTGGGTGGAAGGAAATTTGTAGCTCCTCTCAGATTCCAGAACTTTCTGCCACAAAAATGTGAGGGACATGTGTTTTTTTAGCCAAATTTTGAGGTTTGCAAAGGATTCTGGGTAACAGAACCTGGTCCGAGCCCCGCAAGTCACCCCTCCTTGGATTCCCCTAGGTCTCTAGTTTTCAGAAATGCACAGGTTTGGTAGGTTTCCCTAGGTGCCGGCTGAGCTAGAGGCCAAAATCTACAGGTAGGCACTTCGCAAAAAACACCTCTGTTTTTTTCCAAAATTTAGGATGTGTCCACGTTGCGCTTTGGGGTGTTTCCTGTCGCCGGCGCTAGGCCTACCCACGCAAGTGAGGTATCATTTTTATCGGGAGACTTGGGGGAACGCTGGGTGGAAGGAAATTTGTAGCTCCTCTCAGATTCCAGAACTTTCTGCCACAGAAATGTGAGGGACATGTGTTTTTTTAGCCAAATTTTGAGGTTTGCAAAGGATTCTGGGTAACAGAACCTGGTCCGAGCCCCGCAAGTCACCCCTCCTTGGATTCCCCTAGGTCTCTAGTTTTCAGAAATGCACAGGTTTGGTAGGTTTCCCTAGGTGCTGGCTGAGCTAGAGGCCAAAATCTACAGGTAGGCACTTCGCAAAAAACACCTCTGTTTTTTTCCAAAATTTAGGATGTGTCCACGTTGCGCTTTGGGGTGTTTCCTGTCGCCGGCGCTAGGCCTACCCACGCAAGTGAGGTATCATTTTTATCGGGAGACTTGGGGGAACGCTAAGTGGAAGGAAATTTGTAGCTCCTCTCAGATTCCAGAACTTTCTGCCACAGAAATGTGAGGGACATGTGTTTTTTTAGCCAAATTTTGAGGTTTGCAAAGGATTCTGGGTAACAGAACCTGGTCCGAGCCCCGCAAGTCACCCCTCCTTGGATTCCCCTAGGTCTCTAGTTTTCAGAAATGCACAGGTTTGGTAGGTTTCCCTAGGTGCCGGCTGAGCTAGAGGCCAAAATCTACAGGTAGGCACTTCGCAAAAAACACCTCTGTTTTTTTCCAAAATGTAGGATGTGTCCACGTTGCGCTTTGGGGTGTTTCCTGTCGCCGGCGCTAGGCCTACCCACGCAAGTGAGGTGTCATTTTTATCAGGAGACTTGGGGGAACGCTGGGTGGAAGGAAATTTGTAGCTCCTCTCAGATTCCAGAACTTTCTGCCACAGAAATGTGAGGGACATGTGTTTTTTTAGCCAAATGTTGAGGTTTGCAAAGGATTCTGGGTAACAGAACCTGGTCCGAGCCCCGCAAGTCACCCCTCCTTGGATTCCCCTAGGTCTCTAGTTTTCAGAAATGCACAGGTTTGGTAGGTTTCCCTAGGTGTCGGTTGAGCTAGAGGCCAAAATCTACAGGTAGGCACTTCGCAAAAAACACCTCTGTTTTTTTCCAAAATTTAGGATGTGTCCACGTTGCGCTTTGCGGTGTTTCCTGTCGCCGGCGCTAGGCCTACCCACGCAAGTGAGGTATCATTTTTATCGGGAGACTTGGGGGAACGCTGGGTGGAAGGAAATTTGTAGCTCCTCTCAGATTCCACAACTTTCTGCCACAAAAATGTGAGGGACATGTGTTTTTTTAGCCAAATTTTGAGGTTTGCAAAGGATTCTGGGTAACAGAACCTGGTCCGAGCCCCACAAGTCACCCCTCCTTGGATTCCCCTAGGTCTCTAGTTTTCAGAAATGCACAGGTTTGGTAGGTTTCCCTAGGTGTCGGCTGAGCTAGAGGCCAAAATCTACAGGTAGGCACTTCGCAAAAAACACCTCTGTTTTTTTCCAAAATTTAGGATGTGTCCACGTTGCGCTTTGGGGTGTTTCCTGTCGCCGGCGCTAGGCCTACCCACGCAAGTGAGGTATCATTTTTATCGGGAGACTTGGGGGAACGCTGGGTGGAAGGAAATTTGTAGCTCCTCTCAGATTCCAGAACTTTCTGCCACAAAAATGTGAGGGACATGTGTTTTTTTAGCCAAATTTTGAGGTTTGCAAAGGATTCTGGGTAACAGAACCTGGTCCGAGCCCCGCAAGTCACCCCTCCTTGGATTCCCCTAGGTCTCTAGTTTTCAGAAATGCACAGGTTTGGTAGGTTTCCCTAGGTGCCGGCTGAGCTAGAGGCCAAAATCTACAGGTAGGCACTTCGCAAAAAACACCTCTGTTTTTTTCCAAAATTTAGGATGTGTCCACGTTGCGCTTTGGGGTGTTTCCTGTCGCCGGCGCTAGGCCTACCCACGCAAGTGAGGTATCATTTTTATCGGGAGACTTGGGGGAACGCTGGGTGGAAGGACATTTGTAGCTCCTCTCAGATTCCAGAACTTTCTGCCACAGAAATGTGAGGAACATGTGTTTTTTTAGCCAAATTTTGAGGTTTGCAAAGGATTCTGGGTAACAGAACCTGGTCCGAGCCCCGCAAGTCACCCCTCCTTGGATTCCCCTAGGTCTCTAGTTTTTAGAAATGCACAGGTTTGGTAGGTTTCCATATGTGCCGGCTGAGCTAGAGGCCAAAATCTACAGGTAGGCACTTCGCAAAAAACACCTCTGTTTTCTTCCAAAAATGTGGATGTGTCCACGTTGCGCTTTGGGGCGTTTCCTGTCGCGGGCGCTAGGCCTACCCACACAAGTGAGGTATCTTTTTTATCGGGAGACTTGGGGGAACATAGATTAGCAAAACAAGTGTTATTGCCCCTTGTCTTTCTCTACATTTTTTCCTTCCAAATATAGGAGAGTGTGTAAAAAAGACATCTATTTGAGAAATGCCCTGTAATTCACATGCTAGTTTGGTGACCCCGGAATTCAGATATGTGCAAATAACCACTGCTCCTCAACACCTTATCTTGTGCCCTTTTTGGAAATACAAAGGTTTTCTTGATAGCAATTTTTTACTCTTTATATTTCAGCAAATGAATTGCTTTATACCCGGTATAGATTGAAAACGCACGTCAGGGTGCAGCTCATTTATTGGCTCTGGGTTCCTTGGGTTCTTGATGAACCTACAAGCCCTATATATCCACGCAACCAGAGGAGTCCAGCAGACGTAACGGTATATTGCTTTCGATAATCTGACATTGCAGGGAAAAGTTACAGAGTAAAATGTAGAGAAACATTTATGTTTTTTTCACCTCAATTTCAATATTTTTCTTTTTCAGTTGTTATTTTCTGTAGGAAACCCTTGTAGGATCTACACAAATGACCCCTTGCTGAATTCAGAATTTTGTCTACTTTTCAGAAATGTTTAGGTTTCTGGGATCCAGCATTGGTTTCATGCCCATTTCTGTCACTGACTGGAAGGAGGCTGAAAGCACAAAAAACTGAAAAAATGGGGTATGCCCCAGTAAAATGCCAAAATTGTGTTGAAAAATTGGGATTTCTGATTCAAGTCTGCCTGTTCCTGAAAGCTGGGAAGCTGCTGAGTTTAGCACCGCAAACCCTTTGTTGATGCCATTTTCAGGGGAAAAACCACAAGCCTTTTTCTGCAGCCACTTTTTCCAATTTTTTTGAAAAAAACGAAATTGTCACTGTATTTTGGCCAATTTCTTGGCCTCCTTCAAGGGAACCCACAAAGTCTGGGTACCTCTAGAATCCCTAGGATGTTGGAAAAAAAGGACGCAAATTTGGCTTGGTTAGCTTATGTGGACAAAAAGTTATGAGGGCCTAAGCGCGAACTGCCCCAAATAGGCAAAAAAAGGCCCGGCACAGGAGGGGGAAAAGGCCTGGCAGCGAAGGGGTTAAAGGACACTAGTCACCCTAAACACGAAAGCCACAGTAAGTAGTGCTAAACTTCATTACCAAAGCATCAAAACCCACAGCAAGTGCCGTAAAACGTCTCTTACCAATCACAGGGTGTCCAGGTTCCAACTGCCAAGTTCTAAAATCGACCAAATGGTCACTGCATGACGAATGAACAAAAAGGATCTCAGTCGAGGACCGACGCCATCTGGATGGTCAAATCAGAAAGAAGGGAAAAACGCCGTGGTTGCAAAGACTCGGGTCTCCTCAGGCATTGATCATCCGCAGCGAGATCCCAATCCTTCGTCGCGACCAATCCGTTGGGCGTCCGAGTCGCCGATGAGTCCCTGTTCGGGCGCCAATTTGTTGAAGTAAGCCTCAGCAAGGCCTACTAGTGCAAGGGGTTCGCCCTTCCCTGCACAAAGTCCTCAGACCATATAGGAAGAAGTTGGCACAGAAACTGAAATAAAAGACAAAGTTTATTAAACCTCATGAGGTGGTACTACAGTTCAAACAGCACCCTTCGGTAATGTTTGAAGTAGCACACTGAACTAAGAAAGCATGGTCCTTTTATATCAACGCAGGGGCTAAAAGAAAGTGGTACAATTATAGAAGCAAGACTTACATACATGTAAGGTCATATGGAAATGCACAGTCAACAGGTAGGAGGGGCTAACAGTTTCAAGGACTAGTTGACACATTACTGTCTGTTACTGATTACTAACAGCTGCAGATCTTACTGGGCATGTGCAAAAGTGGGAGATGCTAAATATAACTTGTCAGTAGACAGATTTTCAAGAGTAGTTAACAGAAAGGTAGGACAGAGCACATGGCGAGCACATGGCAGAGAAAATGGCTGCCATGAATACAAAATGGATTCCGCCAAATGTTCACAATAGTTGCTAAATACAAGATGGCTTCTGCTAATGCTTAATCTAATCGCTATTAAATTACAACACATCTGGTCTGACTATATATGCTCATCTATCAGTGGAGGAGATGTTCAAGACAGTTTGTGTTTAGCTTGTTGTACTAACTAGTTAGCCTGTTTTAGTATGGTACATGTGGACATAACGTACTATTTTTTATCTATGTCATCCATGCAGGCACCGGTCATCAGAAGGAGGGGATTTAGTGTTCCATTGCCAATAAAGTGCGGACCCTTGGGTCCACAGTCGGCAGAGCGCCATTGTCAGAAGAGGCAGGAGGGCCTGAGAGGCTGGGCCCGAAAGACTGCAGAACCCCAGCTGGGAATATCCTCTCAACGAGGACGGGATGTTCGTCGGACCATGACCCCCCCTAATTGCCCGCATTTTGGCAGTAGCCTACCCAGAGTTGGATGGGCATTTCAAGACAACACAGCAACCACAAGGGGGTAAGTACAGACCTAACTCATGTTTGTCCATTTACCAGGTGATCGAGTGAGGGAACAGAATGTTGGCTCAGACAATGTGGTAAGTGCAAAGTGTCACAGATCTCCTGTGTACACATTGAAGTACCGTAGCCATCTATAGCACATAGGTGTGTACATTCAAATGTAGTTAGAGGCATGCTACTCAACTATGTTGTCTCCTCAGTATAATAGCATATTATGGTGTACATATGACTGTGTCATATGTGTACCACTATACAGCATGTTCTACTCTGGTGATTGGTAATACCCACCAACAGGTCAATCCTCCCAGTTTTATGGTGGTAAGATGTGTAGGTCCTTGATCTCTGTCCTCTGCAATGACTCAAGATTCTTGTTTATGTGCAACATAGAGTCAGACACATTTAAGTCATCTCTAGTTTTCTAATGCTTTCTGATAAGTGACAGCAGCATGTGAGGTTATGATGTGCATCTGACATGTCACATGACATACAAGGTTGACTTCTTCCCACCTGTTACACTGTAATCCCCCTTGGGAAGTGAGGGATGTACATAGACATTTGTGAAGTCTCCTCAAAGTAGACAAGATGCATGTTGGATACTGATGAGGTGTTGCATTATTTCTATGGGCACACATATATTGGTATCAGAGGATAGGAATGTTACTACCTTGTTAATGTTCTGTTGGTAGAAATTGGCCACACACCATAGTCCGTGGGCATACTGTTGTAGTCAGCAAACATAGGCAATGGTAGTCTAATTGCAGTTATATTCTTGATAGATATGTATCAACATCATATATCAATTGAAAGGTTCAGTAATGAAACAACATTAGAAATAGTTATGCTAACTTGCTGTTGCTGTGAAGGATGTGGCAAATGAGTCCTGGATGTTTGGGAACCTAATGTTGGCAATGCCACCTATGTGGTGCAGGTGTTTTAGTTCACATACACATATAAGTAGCATTGTAAGTGCATCTAGTATGGCATAATTTTAATGCAAGAAACCTGAATTCAGGAACAAACTATGTGGGATGTCTATTATAGTTTTACCTGCATTCCATTCCTTCTTCTTCGGGTAGAGCAAGAGGGGGTCTAGTAATCTTCTTCAAGGACACTCTAGCGTGTAAAGTCATTGGAGTACTATTTCCACACCCAGGTATCCACATTTTCTGGTTCATTTGGTCTAGAGATTTACATTTTTTCCTAGTAAACTTTTACAGCAACATATATTCACACAATAAGCAATTCAAAGTTGTTTTTTAACATTGTCAGGGTACTTAGGGTTAGGATGCTGGCTAGCATGAAATGCTTTAGGTCACTATTGGGGGGATTTTATTGCTAAACTTGTCTTTAGACATAACATTTTTTGATCTTCAGTAGAGCTTCCTAAAACTTTCTTCCCTCGGACTCCAGTGTCATACAAGTACAGAGAAACCTGACCAAATATAATCTGTGGAATCTAGCCTTTTTTTTTCTATGGAACTGGTAATCAAGTTCCGGCTTACACTGGGTTTGGGATTGTGGGACCACAATTGACTATATCATTTTTATTAGTACAGTTTCATCTTATGCACAGCCTGATGGCTGAATGACTAGCGGATTCATCAATCACAACCCTCATTATTTTATCATAGAATCTACCAAGATGGCAAAAATTACACCACTTTTTATTGAAGTAATTAGGTCAAACATTCCTTTAGTTAACAAGTATTTGCCCTATGAGAACAAATATAACCAATCTATCATTGAAGCTGTTATTGACATTGGTTTTAATTCTAAGAATGCCTAGATTACACCCATGAGAAACATTAACCCTGACCATCCAAGTTGGTTTGACATGACTGTAGGGCAGCCAACAGATGTTTGCAGCTCACCATAAATAGATACCCAGGGAACCAAGAGTATATCAAAAATTGTGTAGGCACTTACAAGACTTCCCTAAAGAGCAGGAGATTGATGATTAACAAGAAAGCATAGAAGGAATTGGTTCACTCATGTTCCTTTAGAGTCACCTGCATGTTTTAGAAAATTATTAATTCCTAGTTTCTGAAATTAGGTATGAACGTTAGCCCCACTTCTTGTTTAAAAGCTGATGACTGGCTTCAATATTTTACATCAATCTACTATCTGGAGGCTCAGATAGCATTGGACAGTGTAAGAACAACTCTAACGTATCCTTTATCCATCAAGTTTTAGCAATCTGTGGTTTCCTGTGCGATTCTAGAAAGTCCATCAGGCAAGGTCCCCCCATGGACCTTTGCAAACATGATCCGCATTCCTGGGCCCTTATTATTAACAACACCAGTTATTCAGTTTGCAACTCCAAAAATCCTTCCTAATAGCACACAGCTGTACATGTGCCAGTTTTTTTTATAAAAGGTCATAAGCAAGAGCTATATTGCTACAGACTGATTGCATTTATATACTCAGTGGTCATAGTAGTCAGCTAGGTTATTTTACACAGGATCCAGTGTTGGGCAGAGGACAATAGTGTACTATCAGATGGCCAATAAAGATTCAGAACTGCCTGAGAATATTAGCACAATGTCTCAATCTACACCTTATAGTTAGTTAATATACCATTGACACGTGAGGCACCCTGTTTTTATCTCAGCAGTGCCTTTGATCGAGTGACTTGTGCAAAGCTCTGGGGCATTGTATCAGGCATGGGCATGGATAAAGCTCTAATCAGTTTTCTTCATGTTTTACAGAACAGTGTCACAGCCTCAGTGGGTTACAGCCCAGGGGCAGAATGCTCTGGTGGATTTGCACTTGAGAGGGGGTTGTGATAGGGGTGTGTCCTTGCCTAAATACTATGTGATTGTATAACCATGGCCTGAATGCTTTTTAAATTTCACACTGCAAAGATATGGCTAAGGTTGAATATAGACCCACTCCTGCTTTGTTCTATTGCAATGATACTGTCTTATTGTCCAAAACACAGATTGGTGTTGATTCTTTTGTGTCCTTCATGGACTATTTAGACCTGGAAATTCATTTTACCAAAACGTAATACATAGTCTGTGGCAGAACTAACAGCAAAGTTAGAAATATAGCTATCAAAGGTGAGATGGTTGACAAGGTTAGGCACTTTCTGTGTTTTGGTACTTCCTTTGATTCTCTTAGGCCCTGAGCACAGTGCTTTCTGCTTGGTGGGTGATATTCAGTCAGGCTGCATGTACCCTATTTAGCTTTACCCAGATAATTTAGAAATAAACCAATCTTCCTTTTCTTAAAAATATACAATCTTAAATTCATTCCAATTCTGACCTACAGGGTGGCTGTTTGAGGATATTGATCTAGCCAGACCCTGCAGGTAGGAGAAAATTGTTTTTCTAGGTAGCTCTTGGGGCTTCCACCCACCAGCACACATTTGGTCCTGCATGAGAAATTAGGATTGGGTTATGTAGAGAATATACCAAATTATCACCCTCCTTATTATGGCTGTCGGATTACAGTAATCTTCATGCCTCACTTAAACATTCCATTGTTGAAGACTTTTTAACCTGTGATCATGAGTTTTCGATATGCTGGCTACACCATTTAAAAAAAATTAGTAGTTGCTTGGACGGCAAACATTATTTACCAATCCATAAGGCATGAGACGAGCAGATAAATCATGGGCTGGGGTAAACTTCATTGCCTATGCTAAACTATCTAGAGAGGAGAAGGAGTTGATGAAGCTATCTATGAGGGAATGTGCAATATTTTAAACAACTTTAGGCTTGGAGCTGTATTTGAACTTTGTTGTTAATCTTTGTGAGATATCTCTTCTGTCTAGGGGCCTCATTTACAAGGTTTTGGTGCAGGGCAGCGCCACAAGGATTCTTGCTGCTCTGCCCTGCTTCAGAAGAAAAGGGCAGGAATGTGTCATATTTATGAATTACTGCACATTCCTGTCCTTTTCCCCTTACACTGATGCACAATTGGCTGCATTGTGCCAGCACACGCATCCTTGCACCTTGGTGCAAGGGTGTCTGCATTGTAGAAATTATTGTGTTTCTTCAGGAAAGAGGAAACATGAGGAGAAATAAGGCTATTTCTCCCCAATGAGCCTCTATTATGCCTCCCCTGGGGAGGCATAGGCTTTTGCCGCATTCCTAGGTTTACATCAAAATTCATGAGTGTTATGTGAAAACACCCACTGCAACACCCATGGAATGCCACTTTGATGCAGATTAAGGAAGCACTGTGACTTGTGCTGCTTTGCCTTACTCAATATCTATAAAGCCATTAAAAGCAATGCAAAGTGACTTTGCATGGCCTTGTAGTTATGGGCCTGCAGTGACACACCAGTGGCGCAAGCCACTTGTAAATAAGCCCCTGGATTTTGCTTATTATCCATTCAAAGACTTTTATGTTTCCTCTTAAACCAATAATCTGACAGTAATTCTACTTTGCCCAAGCATCTAATCCTCACCCCAAACACTCTTGCACTTTGTCTTTCTCTGTATGGTTTATAGATATTTTAGCAGATTATAATTGACACCCATACTTAAAGGAAAAAGTTTTTTTTTTAAATCTAAACCAGAAGTTATTGATTGCTGAGTGTATGGAAAGCTTCTTAAAATCGTCTATAAGAAATCATAAATCCTTGCATTCTTATTATGGGCTGTTATTTCTTTAACCCATTTCGGGATGCGTTTTGCTAATTCATCTCTTTGTCCTTTTATCATTTTTATTTGTTCATTAAACATGAGAGTTGTAGTGTCTTTCTTGTACATTTGTGATCATTTTTAATAATCTAATAAAGATCTGTCTAGCTGTCTGTCACTACCAGTGAAGTGTGCCATAATAGACGCAGTGGACATTTACTGACATGGTTTGCTAATTATTGAATATCTGTCCAGCCAATCCAATCCAATTCATACAGCCAACATATCATCAGGGAAATAGACACTTTTGGCTTCTCGAAATTCATCAATGCCCCACCTCACACATTAAGGCACTGTTGCAACCTATTTTTCATGATTACTTAACCCCTTATCTTCTCCTAGTAGTAATCCTGTGAAGACAATAGTTTACTTAACTTCTAAAATGAAAATGAGTTCTTTAAAATAATAAGTCATTCTTTAGCCCCCAGAATACTGTATTCATCAGAAATGTGAACTCTGACCTTCCAGTTTGACACAACTGCTTCTGGGCTAACCAAACCTCATTTGGAAGAATCTGAGAAAATCCCAATGTATATTGAAAAAAATGCTGTTGTGCATGAGGTAATCATGCCCTTTTGTTGAGGTACTCTTGTCCTGTTGACCACCCCAAGTGTATTTCACATGCACATCAATAAATGGTGTACAGAAAACCTTTATCAATTCAAACATCAAGGCAGAGCATAGGAAAGATATTGTAATAAATCAAAGATACTATTTCATTGTACCACTTGCAAATTACACTAAAGAAGCTACAAATCACTTGCACTTGACCTGAAAAGAATATTTCCAAGCCCAGAATAGTGAGGCAGATAATCCAGTCAACAAACGTATCCATACCTAAAAGGAGACAATAAGACATAGGCTCTTATTAAGAGTTTGGTGGGCGGCCTCAGATTCATCCCACCATCTGACCGCCTGTGTGGCCAGAATATAGCTGGCCCTTATACATATTTCTTAATGGGCCGGTGGGTGGAAACAGCCTTTCTGCCAGCCAGCCCAGCAGGAAAGAGGCCTTAACATTGACACCGGATCGTAATTGATCCGGCGGCAAAGTGGTGGTGTGGTGGGTGCAGCACCACCCGTCGCCAAGTGCATGGGCAGTGCAGGGGACTGCAGGGGGGCCCTGACGCCCCCATTCCACCTGCCTTTCCATGGCAGTCCAACTGCCATGAAAAGGCTGGCCGATTGGGGAGTCGTAATCCCCACGGTGGCACTGCATGCAGCGCCACCCTGGTGGATTACAAACCTCCGAGACCGCCACAGCTTGTCTGCTGGCCACAACCTGGCGGTGTCGGTGCCACAGTCGTAATGTGGAGGCCGGACTACTGCTTTGTCGGCGGTCCGACCTTTTCCGTGGCCCTGGCGGTCTCATGACCGCCAGGGTCATAATGAAGCCCGTAGTCTAATAGAAAGCCTCTTTGTACACTCAAAAAAGCTGACAAAATCCTTACCTTTTTCAACAGCAGCATTAAAAAAACATTATCCAGTCATCCCCTGGTCTGATTACCCTCACTCAAGATAATCTGCTAGTTCCACACTTAGTTGTGAGTTCTCATCAATCACTGATTGTCTTTGAAAAAAATGTGATGCCCTTCAAAAAATCTGTCCAGTCTTGCGGTGCTTGTAATGCAAAACATAGTTAGCCTGGGTCCAACTGTAGTGTTACCTTTCTTCACCAGAATAGTCAACACCTTCTTTTCTGTGGTGTCAAGAACTCAAAAGGCCACCATCACCCACACTGTAAAGAAATCTTTAATGGACATAGTCATTCTTTGAAATGACTGATGTAGCTCAGGTTTATACTGTATTACAAAGGCACTTGAAACAGTAATAATCTGTGAACTTTCCCCACACCTGATATCAAATGGCCTTGTCAGTTACTTACAATGGGAGTTGGCACTGCTAAATGTAAGGGAGGAGCTAATCAATCAACAGGATCATGGCATCGTCTACATCTTCATTTTATTAGAACTTTTGCCCTTATTTACACACCTTCAATTCCAAGGTGTTCCTCAAAAGATTGAGGGGGACATTCCGACCCTGGCGGTCATGGACCACCAGGGCCGGGGACGGAGGAAGCACCGCCAACAGGCTCGCGGTGCTTCCTGGGCCAATCTGACCACGGCGTAAAGCCGCGGTCAGAAAAGGGATAGCGGCGGTTTCCCGCCGTTTTTTCCCTGCCCCAGGGAATCCTCCACGGTGGCGCTGCAAGCAGCGCTGCCATGGGGATTCCGACCCCCTTCCAGTCAGCCTGTTCCTGGTGGTTTACACCGCCAGGAAGAGGCTGGCGGGAACATGGCACTGCAGGGGCCCCCTAACAGGGCCCCATTAAGATTTTCAGTGTCTGCAAAGCAGACACTGAAAATCGCGACGGGTGCCACTGCACCCGTCGCACACCGGCAACTCCGCCGGCTCCATTCGGAGCCGGCTTCATCGTTGCTGGGGCTTTCCCGCTGGGCGGGCGGGCGGCCTTTTGGCGGTCGCCCGCCTGCCCAGCGGGAAAGACAAAATGACCGCCGCGGTCATTTGACCGCGGTATGGTCTTTTGGCAGTCTCTGCCTGGCGGGCGGCGCCCACCGCCTGCCGGGGTCGGAATGACCCCCTGAATCTTTTGGTTGGCATCAGAGTTATACAAGGGAAAAAATACCCCTGCTATACATTTTAAGAAGATTGTAAGTCACCATGGAGTTCCATATCTATATAAAGGACAAGGCCGAAAGCCATGTTCCTTTATTAGGTTATGGGACTCCTCTGTTACTTACAACATCCTTAACATCTACTCCAGAGGGTACTTTATATCACATAATACATAGTCACACCATACTTTTTCACACAAACCATTAAAAACCTTGGTGCCTTGATCTTTCATTTGAAAGAGCGAGCATGTTTGCAAACATGAGGAATAAAAATAAAACCTCTAGTGCAAAATGAAACACATCAAAACACTGTCAGATATTTGTTGCAAGCAGATATTAGAAACAGTTCAATACAAGTAGTTTAAAAAAAAAGAAAAAGCATCAGTAACTCTGAATGCATTGAAACAGGAAGAAAGATTCCAGTTTTCTCTAGTTATCGAAGGAGTGCCAAAAATAAACATGCTGTCACTGCTTGTCATTCTAAACTATGAAATAGAACAGAAGGAAGAAGAGCAACATTTGGTTTTCGTTGCTAAACAGCTTCTCCAATTATGCTCTGTGATGTGACCTGCATTTCATCTCAGCTGCTGGCTCTGGCAGCCAGCATTGTGATGTCAGAACCTGACTGTAATAACTTATAATAGTGGGGTTATGATGTCTTTTCTTTATAATCGGTGACTGCATGTGTCACAAGTCGCCGAATATAAAGAAATTAGAGACAGGCAAATAGACAGGGATTACAGAATCCTATGTGTTATAATGCTCTTTTAGATTACCTTGTTCCTATTTATCAGGGATGAACCTTGCACATGCAAGATCATTCTGAATTTTGTGTAACACATCAGAGTGATGGACAGTAATTTAAGTATGGACATCATTAGCGATCTGATGGGAAGATAAGGGACAAACAACCTTGACAGATGCTTCAGAACTCAGCCATGTAAGACTTTGTAAGTTAGGTAGATGAATTTGAAACTTCTTCTTTCTTTCATAGGGAACCAGTGGACAGGCTTCAATCATGGTATGATGCGGTCATATTGTTTCAGGGTAAACTGAAAGTGAGCAAGATGATTCTGGAATCTTTGAAGTTTGGTTATTCTTTTAGTGGATAATCCATTCTAGAGCCTATTGAAATAATGAAGGTGATAATTGATTGATGAAGATCTGTGGAATGTTTTCCTTCCTCTAAATGCTAGAGAGCATATTTTTGAAAACATCCAAACACTTATACAATGTAAAGAAGAAAAAAACCCATATCAAATGGCATCTTGTGTTTCTGCCTGGGTCAGCAACGCCTTTACTGTGTCAGGCATCCCCACACAGCACATCATGAAAAAAAACTGTAAGGCAGTCAGCAACTCTTTCTCCATACTAATGTAGAGTTTGTGCTGGCCTGTCCCCCTCCTCCCCCTCTTCTACCCATTTACCTAGTGGCTCACATTCACATGCAACCAATGAGCTTGATTTCAGTTTTTAATGTTATGTTTCAATTACAGACAGCTTTTGGTGTATTGTGGCAAGACCAAATGTTACAAAAACACTAAATATACTTAGAGTGAAACTTGAGTCAGCATCTTCCTTCCTAACTAGATATCTCTTTTTCCTATCTTTCTTTCTTGCTCCTGAAATGATGGCTTACCTCCCTATTCTTGTGCTTATCCTCCTCAGGAGCATATGAGTCTCACAGTGTTCTGATTGGATAGTGTATTCCTCCACTGCCAATGTCAAACTTACTTGGCATTACAATTTTTTTTTCCTCCCTCTTCTTGCGAGTTAGGAGAAGGATTTTCCTCCTGCCGTGCTTTTTTGGATTCTGGGAATGGCTGCAAGAGCAAGCTCGGAAGAATGGTGTTGTCTGTTGGGTGTGTAGAAGGTGAGGCGAAGGTTGAGGAAGGCTTGTCCTATGTTGTGTAGTGCCTTGTAGGTGTGTGTCAGAAGCGTGTAGGTGATGTGTTTGTTAACCAGGAGCCAGTGTGGGTCTTTGAGGTGGGAGGAGATGTGGCTGTGTCGGGGGATGTCCAGGATGAGCCTGGCTGTTGCCTTCTGGATTCTTTGCAGTCTTGATTGCAGTTTCTTTGTGATGCTGACATAGAGTGCATTGCCGTAGTCCAGTTTGCTATTGACGAGTGCGTGGGTGACTGTCTCGGTGGGGATCCACTTGAAGATCTTTCTAAGGAGTCGAAGAGTGTGGAAGTATGACGACAATATGTCATTGACTTGACGGGTCATGGAAAGAGAGAAGTCCAGGATGATGCCCAGATTGCGTACGTGCTTGGCATTTCCCAGGGCTATAATGAGATTTAATGGGATTTAGATTGCAACGGATGGGATTTCCGTCATAGTTGTGACGAAGTAACTTGTCGGCCAGTATGGAAATCAGGGCTAAGGCTTTTAACAATAAATCAACATGTATAATGTCTGATAATAAGTAAACTCTTCGAATCACCTTCAGATATTTAAGAGGTTTGACAATTTCATAGGCAGATTTTGCTGCAGAAAAAGGGTCAAGACAAACCATTACTGTTTACAATATTCTATACGTCAAGCACAGTTTTCGCTATCTATCATTCACACCAACCTATAAGTGTAATTTATTAAATATTCTTCTTCGCAAAATGGAAAGAAAAAGAAAACACAACTGAAACTAGCAGTCTGATTGTGGTTTGATTCTGTTGTGGGGGGCTATTTGGAGGCAAAATAAATAAAGAGAATAAGCTTTTGATTCAAACAGCATTTTCTGTTTTCTTCCGGAGCAGAGAATTGTGATCACTAGCAGAAGTCTCTGCTGATATCTCCTTAAATTAAAGGTTAAGATGTGGCTGTGCTGAGACATGAACCTATGAAGTAAGATATGCTAGCAGACATGGAGAACACCAAGGCCATCATTACAACCCTGGCGGTAATACTGCCAATAGGCCGACAGAAAGAAAATTGAATCACGACCATGGAGGAAACCGCCAACATAGACAGCCACTTTAACATTCCGACCGCCATGGCGGTAGCAACAAACACCGTGGCTGTAACCGCCAACAGACAGGCGGAGGACAAAGTACCGCCCACTGTATTACAATATGCCTATCCGCCACCTTTTCTGGGGTGGAACCAATGCTATCAAAAGCACGGCGGAAACAGTACACAGAAGGGAAGCCACTCACCTTGCGTCACCCAACGAGGAACCAGGACGCCATGGAGCCCGAGTTACAGGTCCTGCCCATGCTGGTCTTCCTCCTTCTATATCAGGAGCAGGACAGATGTCGTTGACGACCACGAGTACTGCACCTACAACACGGGGGGAGGGAAAAGAGAGTGACACACACACGCGATACCCCCACCCTCACCAACAACGCCATACACACAAATACATGCAGCAACATTACATATACACCCCCCCACGCAAGATACCTGACTCGAAACGGAGAGAACACTGCAGGGGCATCAGATGAAAAATAAACAGGCACCTCAGGGGGAAGGGAGGGGGGCACCTCAGCCTGATGAACGCACAACGCCACTGCTGCACGAGGGGGCTCCATGCCCATTGCTGTATCCTGGGGAGTGCAAAGCCACAGTCTCTCAAGTCTTACCAGTGGGTGGTTTGCCCACTGCTCTATCCTGGGGAGTGCAAATCCACAGTCTCTCAAGTGGATAACAGTCTCCACTGGTTCTGGAGGGGGCTTGGTGCCCAGAGTGCTTCATCCTGCCAAGGGCTGAGGTAGTGGATGTATCTCTCCACTGGTTCTGGAGGGGGCTTTGTGGACAGAGTGCTTCATCCTGCCAAGGACTGAGGTAGTGGATTTATCTCTCCACTGGTTCTGGAGGGGGCTTTGTGCCCAGAGTGCTTCACATGCAGTGTGGCTGGTTCCATTACCTCACGTGGGTGTGTGTGCCACGAGATTGCCTAGGAACAGGTAGCATGATACGCCATGGAGGCAGAGACATACCCCACCCTGCTGTGGCTTCGCCTGCCACCTGCAGGTGCAAACAGTGATGCGAGTCATGCCTCATGGAAGCTGGCCAGGGTCCAGGAAGTCTCCTCCAGCCTCGGATGGCTGCCCACTGGGGATGGTAGCCATGTCAGATGTGTTGGCACTGTCTGAGCACGTCGCAGGGCTGGTGGCTGTGCTTGCGGTGGTGTCTGTGGCGGAGGTGCTGGTGGTGGTGCATGTGTCAGCCCCTGTCTCCTGCAGCCTCGGACGGCTGCCCACTGGGGAAGATGCTGGGGACTGTTGCTGAGGCTGCAGACGTGCAGGTGGCGCTGCAGGTGGCAGTGCAGGTTGCAGTGCTGGTGGCGGTGCAGGTGGCGGTGCTGGTGGCGGTGCAGGGGGCGGTGCAGGTGGCGGTGTCCACCCCCGTACAGGTTGGTGTAGTGGTTGACAGAAGGGGTGACTCTTGTCCCTCTGTCTGAGCCACCGTGCCCTGTCCTGACCTGCTCTTCGGCTTGTGTCCCTTCCCCACCTTTGATGTTGCCACTGGTGTCTTGCCACTGTCCCCTTTTGGTTTGGAGGAGCCCTTGGTGGCTGATAGATGCAGCTTCTCCCTCAGGGTTGTGGGCACCTTCTTCACCTTGGCAGGTGGCAGAATGTCTTTGGTCTCGCTAGGTGGCACACTGGCAGCCCTGATGGGTGGCGCACTCGATGACACCGCAGTCGCTGGCACCACTGTGCCTGGGGATTTGGTGGCTGAGGTGCTGGGCTGGGACCTGGAAAGCCTGGCCCTAGGGGAAGGATGGGGGGGAGGTGTAGGGAACAAGTCAATGTTAGCCAGGAAAGGGTTTTTAGGCACAGTGGGACTGAAAGATGGAGGGGGTTTGGGAGTGGAGGAAGAGGTAGTGGTTGTAGGAGGTGTACGTTTGCTGAATTTGGGTGAAGGTGCATGGGCCAGAGGCTGTTGTGAGGTGGATGGCTGTTGGGTGAGTGTGTGCCTGCATTTGTGCACTTTAGGAGGAGGGCCCACAGACACACTGAGAGAGGACACTGGGGATGTGTGAATGGGCGTGAGGGTGGTGATTGCATGTGAGCGGTGTGTGGTGATGGGCGTGCTGGTGATGGAGGTAGGGGCTGAGGATGTAGTGCATGCAGGTGTGAGTGGAGATGAGACAGGGAGGGAGGAGGAGGACGTGGAGGAGGGGGACACAGTGGAGGCAGTGGATGTTGCTGTGTCTGCATGGGAATGGTGCTTGTGTGAGTGCTTGTGGGATGTGTGGTGCTTATGTTTTGCCATGTCCACTCTTGAGTGTTGATGAGTATGCATGCTGGTCTGATTGTGAGCTTGGGATAGGCTGAGGTACAGGGGTTTGGGTCTGGGTGGAGGAAGTTGGAGGGGGAGGCTGGACACAGGGACAATGGCTGCCATCAGTGGTGAGTTCAGAGCCTGAAATGCTCTCTTGTGGGCCCCCTGCCCAGAATGAATGCCCTCCAGGTATGCATTTGTTTGTTGCAAATGCCTCTCAACACCCTGGATGGCATTCAAAGTGGTAGATTGCACAACAGTGAGGGATCTCAGGAGGCCCATAGCCTCCTCACTGAGGGCAGCAGGGCTGACTGGGGCCGGGGCTGAGGTGCCTGGGGCGAAGGAGATGCCCACCCTCCTGGGTGAGCGGGAACGGGACACACGGTGAGGGGCTGCTGGGAGGGCGGTGCTGGTAGGGGGGGTGGTGGCTGTACCTGTTGATGCGGTGGGCACAGAGGTGCCCGCAAGCGCAAGGGAGCTCCCATCAGAGGAGGAGACGCTGTCGCTGGTGTATGCTCCTGTCCCTGTCGTGGAGCTCCCCTCGGCCTCCGTCCCACTGGTGGCTTCAGACTCCGTTGCTTCACCCTCCAGGGCCACGTGGGATGCAGCTCCCTCCTGCTCCACTGCCACTGCTCCTCCGCCAGATGATGCTAATGCATGCAAGAACAGGGTGACAAAACAAAAGTAGGGAAAGACAGAAGAAGCCCATGTTCAGTGCATGCAACACCACTACTGTTGGCGGACACAGCACACAGGGAGCAGCCCTATGCACTAAGCCATGCACTAACATTTCTTAGCAAATTCACATGCCCATGGGGGACGAGGCCTAAGTCCAATTGCTGCACACCTGGAAGCCACAGGAGCCTAACTAGGTGTAGATGGCTATTACCAGTATTGGGGTTGGGGTGCCACAGAGCCTGCCTAACAAGGGACCTAGCCTACCAAGTTCGCCCTGGCCTAGGGGAACCCACGGCCCACTTCCCCCACCCAGACACCTTGTAAAACATGCCGATTCAGATGAATTAGAGTGTACTCACCCCCTTGTGGCTGCTGTGATGCCCTCAAGAGCCCATCCAACTCTGGATAGGCCACTGCCAGGATCCGGTACATCAGGGGGGTCATGGTGTGACGGGCACCCCTCCCACGTTGGGAGGCCATCCCTAGCTGGGCCTCCGCCGTCTTCTTGCTACAGCGGAACAGGTCCTCCCATCTTTTACGGCAGTGGGTGCTCCATCTATGGTAGACCCCCAGGGTCCGGACGTCCTTGGCGATGGCACGCCAAATACCCTTCTTCTGGCGCTGAACTAGAGTAAAAGTGAAGTAAAAATTGATGTTTTTATCCTGTATAGTACAACTCACACATTGCCAAACACCTCCCACCCTGGCCCCGACATACATAGACACACAATCCTGACATGATGGCCTGTCCCCCTCCCCACCCTCTTCCATTCACGACACTCCATACACTCATGTGCCATTCACCATGCTCACAGTATACTGACCGTACAGTTGTGTGTACTGGGGGAAGACCCCATCCACCAGTTTCTCCAACTCCTCCGAAGTGAAGGCAGGGGCCCTTTCCCCAGACACTGTAGCCATCGTAGCTTCCAGACACAGGTCACAGCAGCACTTGCAGTGTAGGTCCTCTCCTGTAGAAAGTCAGGTATCAAGTGAGGGAACAGATAGAAAATGGCAGCCACGTCCGCAGCGGTGCGTACCGTCACTGCCGGCGTACATCGTCATTGGCTCCTGGGACCCATAGGGCCCAAAGCTGAATTGCGCCGCGGTCTTCAACCGCTCCCACCGCGACGGTGTAAAACGCCAGCACAGTTACCTAATTTCCCCTTGTCCCACCTTATAGGTCAAGCATCCACCAATTCAGGGGGCCTCATGGCATGGAAAACAACTGTATCAGGTGTGTGTATTTTGAATTGTCCAATGTGGTTGTGTTTTGTTAATATGCGTGTATTTTGAGTGCGACGGTGTGTACCGCCAATGGATTACCGTGGTTGAAAGACCGCCACGTTGATTCGTGGGTCGTGATGGTGTGGGCTTATTCCTGTTCGCGTGACTATGTGGGTTTTGGTATCGCCTATTTATCACTGACTTTTGGTGTGGCGGACTTGTGTGGGTGTCTGTATTGTGGCGGATTCCGACCTGTGAGTCGTAATACCTGTAGCGGAATTCCGCAGCTGAAACGGTATGTTAGATGTCTCCTGCATGGCGGAAAGCGGGATTTACCACGAGGGTTGTAATGAGGGCCTAAATGTTTTCTAGCCCATAGAAATCAAAAGCACCAATCTGGACATCTGGTCGCACTCGACTGTGGCAAAGTCAAAACTTGAGGCCAACCGCAATTGAGCCCTGTCAAGTTAAAGTGAGCAGGAGGCCCTGGTTAAAGTTTTACCTGGGACTTAGACTTTTTCTTGAAATTTTCTGAAACGGGACAAGGTCACCTGTTGAAGCCGACCTCCCTGGAGCCATCTACAGATGCACATTGATGGAGGCCTCTACGTTCGGACTTTTTTCTGGGACAGAAATCTTCGTCCAGGACAAAGTTGAAATTGAAGCTGACCTCCCCAAAGCCCTCCTCAGATCCACTGTGTGGTAAGTCTCTGTCAACTTTTCACGTCCGGACATAGAAACATTTTTGGAGCTTCTTCTCTCCGACATCGGAAGACCCTCCATGGTAAGCCGATTTCGATGCAACATCGTCTGATTGTCTTTCCATGAGGCCCCGGTGAAATCCTGGAAGTTTGGGGCTCTTCAGCGGGATGAACCTGCAAGTCAGGCCTGGTCACAGTTAACATTGGCCAGTATGACTCATGATGCAGGTTCGGTCCACTTATAGAGCTTTTTTCCCAAAGTTGGTCCAAACTTCTCCAAACTTCTGGATCTTCTTCCAGAAGGTCTTTTCAGGTTCTTTAGATGTCCACAACTCACCCCAAGGTTTCAAAAGCTCTGAGTTACTCCTTGAGGGTTGGGACTTCAACACTCAGAATGCACCTTGCTCAAATCCAAAAATGACCACTGGCCACTGGTCAGCTAGGCTATTTTTGCAGGAATTGTTGCAGGGGACTCTGGTCAGCTCCTATCTACCTGTAGCTTACAGGGAGTCCCCTCTTGAGTGTAGGAAAGTACCATCTTTCTTGGCATGTTACCCCCAATTTCTGCCTGTTTATCAGTGTGTTTTTACTGTCTCACTGGGATCCTGCTAGTCAGGACCCCAGTTCTCATAATTTGTGGCCTATATGTGTTGTCAGTATGCTTGACTGTGTCATTGGAGTTCTACTAACCAGAAATCCAGTGCTTATGCGCCCTCTGTTTACCAAATTTGTCACTATAGTTTAGTGACTCCATATTCCAATTCAGCTTAACACACTGGACCCCCCTTATAAGTCCCTAGTATATGGTACCTAGGTACCCAGGGCATTGAGGTTCCAGGAGATCCTTATGGGCTGCCGCATTTCTTTTGCCACCCATAAGGAGTTCATACAAACAGTCTTTCAGGCCTGCCACTGCAGCCTGAGTGAAATAGTGCACATACTATTTCACAGCCATTTTCACTGCACCAGGTAACTTATAAGTCACCTATATGTCTAACCTTCACTTATTGAATTAAGTGCAAATTTACTGTGTATGAGGGCAACCTTGCACTAGCCAAGGTGCCCCCACATTGTTCAGGGCAAATTCCCTGGACTTTGTGATTGCGGGGACACCATTACACGTGTGCACTACATATAGGTCAATACCTATATGTAGTGTCACAATGGTAACACCGAACATGGCCATGTAACATGTCTAGGATCATGTAATTGTCACCCCAATACCATCCTGGTATTGGGGTAACAATTCCATGCATCTCTGGGTCTCCAGCATAGAGCCCGGGTACTGCCAAACTAACTTGCCAGGGTCTCCTCTGCAGCTACCGCTGCTGCCAACCCCTCAGACAGGTTTCTGCCCCCCTGGGGCCAGGGCAGCCCAGTCCCAGGTAGGCAGAACAAAGGATTTACTCTGAGAGAGAGTGTTACACCCTCTCCCCTTGGAAAAAGGTGTGAAGGGCCTGGGAGGAGTAGCCTCTCCTGGCCTCTGGAAATGCTTTGAAGGGCACAGATGGTGCCCTCCTCGCATAAGCCAGTCTACACCGGTTCAGGGATCCCCCCAGCCCTGCTATGGCGCGAAACTGGACAAAGGAAAGGGGAGTGACCACTCCCCTGACCAGCACCTTCCAGGAGAGGTGCCCAGAACTCCTCCAGTGTGTCTCAGACCTCTGCAATCTTGGATGCAGAGGTGTGAGGGCACAATGGACAGCTCCAAGTGGCCAGTGCCAGCAGGTGACGTCAGAGACCCCTCTTGATAGGTGCTTACCTTTCTCTGTAGCCAATCCTCCTCTGTGGGCTATTTCGGGTCTCTCATGTGGGTATCTCACGATATAACGAAGAGCTCACCAGAGTTCCTCTGCACTTCCCTCTTCGACTTCTGCCAAGGATCGACCGCTGACTGCTCCAGGATGCCTGCAAAACTGAAACAAAGTAGCAAGGAGACATTGTAGCGCCTCATCCTGCTGGCTTTCGCGAATGTTTCCTGGTGGTGCATGCTCTGAGGGCTGTCTGCCTTCACCCTGCACTGGAAGCCAATAAGAAATCTCCTGTGGGTCGACGGAATCTTCCCCCTGCCAACGCAGGTGCCAAACTTCTGCATCACCGGTCCTCTGGGTCCCCTCTCATCCTGATGAGCGTGGTCCCTGGAACACAGGAGCTGGATCCAAGTGTCTTCGACAGACCAGTGGCCCTTCTGTCCAAATTTGGTGGAGGTAAGTCCTTGCCTCCCCATGCCAGACAGTAATCCTGTGTACTGCTTGAACTGCAGCTTCTTAGGCTTCTGTGCACTTTTGCAAGACTTCCTTTGTGCACAGCCTAGCCCAGGTCCCCAGCACTCCGTCCTGCATTGCCCAACTCACTGAGTTGGACTCCAACATCGTGGGACCCTCTTTTGTTGTTCTGAGTCAACTGTCGTCCTCAGATTTTCTAAGTGCCGGTTCAGGTGCTTCTGCGGGTGCTGTCTTCTTCTGCATGGGCTATACATGCTGAGCACCCCCTCTGTCTCCTCCTCCAATGGGCGACCTTCTGGTCCTTCCTGGGCCCTAGCAGCACCCAAAATCCTCAACTGTGACTCTTGCAGCTAGCAAGGATTGTTTGCAGTCTTTCTGTGTGGAAATAACTGTGCATCCTCCAGCATGTCGTGGAACATCTTCTGACCAAAGGAGAAGTTCCTGGCACCTTTCGTTGTTGCAGAATCTTCAGCTTCTTCCACCCGGAGGCAGCCCTTTTGCACCTTCACCCGGGGTTTAATAAGCTCCTGCCCCCCCTGGACACTTGCATGACTCTTGGACTTGGTCCCCTTCCTTTACAGGTCCTCAGGTCCAGGAATCCATCTTCAGTGCTTTGCAGTCAGTTGTTGTCCTTGCAGAATCCCCTATCGCGACTTTACTGTCTTTCTGGGGTAGTGAGGGAAATTTACTCCTACTTTTCAGGGTCTTGGGGTGGGGTATCTTGGACACCCTTAGTGTTTTCTTACACTCCCAGTGACCCTCTATGCACTACGCTAAACCTGGGGTCCATTTGTGGTTCACATTCCACTTTTGGAATATATGGTTTGTGTTGCCCCTAGGCCTATTGTCTCCTTTTGAATTCTATTGTGTTCTACAGTGTTTGCACTACTTGTCTAACTGTTTACTTACCTGATTTGGTTTGTGTGTGTATACTTTGTGTATATTACTTACCTCCTAAGGGAGTATATCCTCTGATGTACTTTTGGCATATTGTCACTAAAATAAAGTACCTTTATTTTTAGTAACTCGGAGTTTTGTGTTTTCTTATGATATAGTGCTAAGTGACATAAGTGGTATAGTAGGAGCTTTGCATGTCTCCTAGTTCAGTCTAAGCTGCTCTGCTACAGCTACCTCTATCAGCCTAAGCTGCTAGAACACCTCTAATCTACTAATAAGGGATAACTGGACCTGGCACAAGGTGTAAGTACCACAAGGTACCCACTATAAGCCAGGCCAGCCTCCTACAGTGCTCCTGTCCAATCACAGGCCACCACCCTCTTTAGTGACCACTTCCTGGAAAATGTGGAAAAAAGCAATCCCAAGGAGCAACATTCCTCCAAAATCTAAAATGGCAAAAAATATGTTTTAAAGATTAGGGTCCATATGTACGAACACATTTTCCCATTGACACAAAATGGGAAAAACCCTTTGCTACATCTGGCCCTAGATCTGGCTGAGCCCATCCACTGGTGTGGATACGTTTTCCTTAACACACCCCTCCCTTAAACTAAGCAGGGGACACCTGGTTGTCTGGGGCTGCCAGAAATGGGGGAGGTCCAGTCGCTGTCCCAAATGTCATTCCCGTTTTTGAAGTATAGTTTGGCTGTTCTCCCCCAAACCCGTTCTACCAACTGCTGAGGCACATCTCCTCCCACCAGATGCTTCCTTTGTTTCAGCACAAGCCACTTCAAGACAGCCTGGCTCCAGCTGCCAGAGGCTGACCAATCAGAAAAGGGCACTGCAAGCCTGAAGTTGGTAACATTTAGCAAGAGTTCTAAAACTCTTTCTAGGTACAAGTTAGATTAAATTCAACAGTGGCAAGTTATTGGATTTAGTATAACTTTTAATTTGATACCGAACATGCCATATTTAGTTACTTCCTATAGAAAATAAGACTTTATTATTTTAAAATAAAGTCTCTCCATGTTAGCTTATGGAGCCCTGCAATGGGGAAAACTAATTTAGCTATCTTTCCCTCGCCAGGACTTATAAAACATCTTTTATAAAGTCCCTTATAGTTACACTGCACTCAACCCTGGGGGCACTTAGAACATACCTTAGGGGTGACATATGCAAAAATTAGGTAACTTTGTACCTTGGAAATGTTTTTAATTCCAAACTTGAATTTGGGTTAATTTTAATGTAAAAGCAACCTTTAAAATGACACTCAGCACCACAACAGTGCACCTATGATTGTACAACCTATACTGCCCCCCTAAACCTATATGCCCTACCAACTAGAATTAGCTGAATTTGTATATCCATTTTAATCAGAGCACCTGGACTGTTTAGCAGTACCTAGGGCACCAGTTTCAGAATCAGAAAAATACCAGTATAAGTGAAAAATGGGGGCAAAAAGTTAGGGGGCTTCTGCAATCAGCCCAGTTTTTCCACACAAATATTAACTATCTGAGAGGTATTCATATGTATTTATTTATCAAAGTGCAAATTTAACCTCACCCAAACCACTGAAGAGTCTGTGTTCAAAGAAGCACTGGAGATAATTTCCTGTAATGAGTCAATAAAATTCTTGCCTGGAGGTCGATACATTAAAAGAGAAATTTTACAGAACATTTATACTTTATAGTTAACATGGCCAACACTTCCATCGCCTGCATAAAAACATCCATTCCACTACCCTTGTTATGTCTGTTTACCACATGAATAACATAATCCGCAGAAATGGCAAAGGCCATTCTGGTATCTGAATTTTCCTTTATGCATGTTTCTCTGACTAATAAAAAGGCATAAATATAGTCTTCTAATAGCAGCTGAATGTCATCCACCCACTTTATTAGTGACCTAGCATTAATAATGCTGCATTCAATCTCAAAGGAGAGCTTATCCTCCCTCTTGCACCCTTTCAGCAAGAGGCAGCACCCTGTCAGTCCCCATGGATATTATTAATGTCCCTGTAGGTGAGCCCATCAGAGTCTTCATCTCCTCTTTTTCAGTCCTCTCAACTCTCGATGTCAGGAGATACTTTAAAGTAGGGGCAAGATCAAAGAGAGCTAGAAGGCATGCCATAGTTGGAACGGCAAACCTCCATGGCAAGAGAAATTCCCTGGAATAGCAACCTTCTAAGGACAATTGAGCCCATGCTATGCCTTGCGCCCGGAGTGGGTGTGGACAAGCAGGCAGGCTTGTTGTTGGTGTGCCTTTGGTGTGCCAACGGTGCAAGCACTGCCTGCTTCCGCTGCACAGATGCAACCCCTTCATGATCTTATAGCTCCGCCTACACGAGGCAACAGGGCAGGAGAAGAAACAGTAGAATGCACCAAAACCAAGATGACTGCTATGAAGTTGAACGCCCAACAAAAGTAAAAATGGTGACTCCCCACTGTGCCCCTTAACACTTCACTTCCCATTCCCATAAGATTCCGAGACACATGGTACCCAAGGGTTAATCAGGAGCCCAGCACAGAAAAGTACAAATGTGAAGAGGCAGG
The DNA here is from genome assembly GCF_031143425.1 of Pleurodeles waltl. Lineage (NCBI taxonomy): Eukaryota > Metazoa > Chordata > Amphibia > Caudata > Salamandridae > Pleurodeles > Pleurodeles waltl. Next base: position 1,106,939,734 of record NC_090444.1, on the reverse strand, counting down.
TGAAAAGACAGCTCATTCAGCAGGAAGGCAATCTATAAAGTGCATAATCACACAGAGACCCAAACTTCATCAAATCCACTAGTATCGCAAGCAGCAATATGACAGTGCAACATAAAACAGAGTAAAAACAGATTCTAAAACACACAGTCACTATATGCCAGATGAAGGTGTACAAAAAGAGGGAGTTTATGAGGAGGGGGTCCTGAGATTTTAGAAGGGATAGATTAGCTTACGAATTCTACAATGTAATAGTGAGGTTAATATTAGTTTGCACTTCGGATAAGTAATTGGTTACTGTTTAGTTTCCAGACCTATTCTATTAACCCCTTCTGTGCCCAGGACGTTATGGTTACGTCCTGAGGCACAGTGCTGCTGTGCCCAGGACGTAACCATTACGTCCTGTGCACAGAGCCCAGAGGGAGCGCTAGCGCTCCCTCTGTGGGGTTCCCCCCCACCCCCCCAAGTCAGGGATGGAAGGGGAAGCCCTTCCCCTCCCACCCCCGACCCCCCCAACCCCCGTGTGATTAGTCACAGGGTCTCCCCCATCGCGCTGGAAGCTCAAAGAGAAATGCTTTTGCATTTCTCTTTCAATCCCATGGGGGAGGCCCCGAGAGGCTTCAAAGGGAAGGAAATGTATTTCCTTCCCTTTGAAGCCTCTCACAGGGTTTCAAAACCTTTTGAAACCCCACTAGACACCAGGGATTTTTTTTTTTTTGCAATGAAACTGTCAAAAGGGAGCGACCCCTTGGGCAAGGGTCGCTCCCAGGGGGGGCATTTTTTTAGGAAGGCCTTTTCTGCCCCCCCTGGGGGCAGATTGGCCTATTATTAGGCCGATCTGCCCCCAGGGGGGGCAGAAACCTCTAGGCACCAGGGAGTTTTTTTTTTTTTTTGTGATGTTCTCTTTTTTTTTAGGTGGGGAGCGATCCCTTAGGCAAGGGTCGCTCCCCTACGGGGCAATATATATTTAGGCCATTTCTGCAGATTGGCCTATTTTGATGAGGCCAATCTGCCCCCAAGGGGGGCAGAAACCATTAGACACCAGGGAGTTTTTTTTTTTTGCGCAAATTTCACGCAACCGGAGCGACCCCTTGGGCAAGGGTCGCTCCCAGGGGGGGCATTTTTTTGGGAAGGCCTTTTCTGCCCCCCCTGGGGGCAGATCGGCCTATTATTAGGCCGATCTGCCCCCAGGGGGGGCAGAAACCTCTAGGCACCAGGGATCATTTCTTTTATTTTTTCTTTTTGTTATGTTTTCTTTTTTTTTTAGGTGGGGAGCGACCCCTTAGGCAAGGGTGGCTCCCCTAGGGGGCAAATTATATTTAGGCCATTTCTGCCCCCCTTGGGGGCAGATTGGCCTATTTTGATGAGGCCAATCTGCCCCCAAGGGGGGCAGAAACCATTAGACACCAGGGAGTTTTTTTTTTGCATGAATTTCACGCAAGGGGAGCGACCCCTTAGGCAAGGGTCGCTCCCTGGGGGGGGGGATTATTTTAGGCCATTTCTGCCCCCCTGGGGGGTAGATCAGCCTATTTTGATTGGGCTGATCTGCCCCCAAGGGGGGCAGAAACCACTAGGCACCAGGGATTTTTTTGTTTTTTTGTTTTACAGATGGGGAGCGACCCCTTGGACAAGGGTCGCTCCCCTGGAGGGGCAAAATGTATTTAGGCCATTTCTGCCCGCTTTGGGTGCAGATCGGCCGATTTTAGGTCAATCTGCCCCCAAGGGGGGCAGAAACCACTAGGCACCAGGGATCTTTTTTTTGCGCCGTCACGCAAGGGGAGCGACCTTGTAGGCAAGGGTCGCTCCCCGGGGGGGGTAGGGGGGCGCAGAATTATTTTAGGCCATCTCTGCCCCCTCTGGGGGCAGATCGGCCTATTGGTATTAGGCCGATCTACCCCCAGGGGGGCAGAAACCTCTAGGCGCCAGGGCAAATTTTTTTTTTGTGGTTTTTTTTTTGGTTGTTTTTTTTTTTTTAGAGATGGGGAGCGACCCATCAGGCAAGGGTCGCTCCCCTGGGGGGCAAATTGTATTTAGATCATTTCTGCCCCCCTTGGGGGCAGATTGGTCGATTTTAGGTCAATCTGTCCCAAGGGGGCAGAAACCACTAGGCACCGGGGATTTGTTTTTTGGCGCCAATGTCATGCAGGGGGAGCGACCCCGTAGGCAAGGGTCGCTCCTGGGCAGGGGGGGTTTGGGGGGCAAATTTATTTTAGCCCATTTCTGCCCCCCCTAGGGGCAGATCGACCTATTATTAGACTGATCTGCCCCCGGGGGGGCAGAAACCTCTAGGCGCCAGGGCAATTTTTGTTTTGTTTTTTGTTTGTTTGTTTTTTTAGAGATGGGGAGCGACCCATCAGACAAGGGTCGCTCCCCTGGGGGGCAAACTTTATTTAGAGCATTTCAGCCCCCCTTGGGGGCAGATGGGTCGATTTTAGGTTAATCTGCCCCCAAGGGGGCAGAAACCACTAGGCACCGGGGATTTGTTTTTTGGCGCCAATGTCACGCAGGGGGAGCGACCCCGTAGGCAAGGGTCGCTCCTGGTGGGGGGGTGGGGGTTGGGGATGCAAATTTATTTTAGGCCATTTCTGCCCCCCCTGGGGGCAGATCGGCCTATTATTAGGCCGATCTGCCACCAGGGGGGGGCAGAAACCTCTAGGCGCCAGGGCAAGTTTTTTTTGTGTGTTTTTTTTTTGTAAGTTTGTTTTTTTAGAGATGGGGAGCAACCCATCAGTCAAGGGTCGCTCCCCTGGGGGGCAAACTATATTTAGACCATTTCTGCCCCCCTTGGGGGCAGATTGGTCGATTTTAGGTCAATCTGCCCCAAGGGGGCAGAAACCACTAGGCACCGGGGATTTGTTTTTTGGCGCCAATGTCACGCAGGGGGAGTGACCCCGTAGGTAAGGGTCGCTCCCGGGGGGGGTGGTGGTTCGGGGGGCAAATTTATTTTAGGCCATTTCTGCCCACCCTGGGGGAAGATCGGCCTATTATTAGGCCGATCTGCCCCCAGGGGAGGCAGAAACCTGTAGGCGCCAGGGCAAAAATTTTTTGTGTGGTTTTTTTAGAGATGGGGAGCGACCCATCAGACAAGGGTCGCTCCCCTGGGGGGCAAACTGTATTTAGAGCATTTCTGCCCCCCTTGGGGGCATATTGGTCGATTTTAGGTCAATCTGCCACCAATGGGGCAGAAACCACTAGGCACCGGGGATTTGTTTTTTGGCGCCAATGTCATGCAGGGGGAGCGACCCCGTAGGCAAGGGTCGCTCCCGGGGGTGGGGGTTGGGGGGGCAAATTTATTTTAGGCCATTTCTGCCCCCAGGGGGGGCAGAAACCTCTAGGCGCCAGGGCACATTTTTTTTGTTGTTTTTGTTTTTTTAGAGATGGGGAGCGACCCATCAGACAAGGGTCGCTCCCCTGGGGGGCAAACTGTATTTAGAGCATTTCTGCCCCCCTTGGGGGCAGATTGGTCGATTTTAGGTCAATCTGCCCCCAAGGGGGCAGAAACCACTAGGCACCGGGGATTTGTTTTTTGGCGCCAATGTCACGCAGGGGGAGCGCCCCCATATGCAAGGGTCGTTCCGTGGGGGGGTGGTGGGGGTTGGGGGGGCAAATTTATTTTAGGCCATTTCTGCCCCCCCTAGGGGCAGATCGGCCTATTATTAGGCCGATCTGCCCCCGGGGGGGGGGCAGAAACCTCTAGGCGCCAGGGCAAATTTTTTTGGGGTGTTTTATTTTTTTTGTATGTTTGTTTTTTTAGAGATGGGGAGCGACCCATCAGGCAAGGGTCGCTCCCCTGGGGGGCAAACTGTATTTAGACCATTTCTGTCCCCCTTGGGGGCAGATTGGTCGATTTTAGGTCAATCTGCCCCAAGGGGGCAGAAACCACTAGGCACCGGGGATTTGTTTTTTGGCGCCAATGTCACGCAGGGGGTCGCTCCTGGGCAGGGGGGGTTTGGGGCGGGTTGGGGGGTTCAAATTTATTTTAGGGCATTTCCTCCCCCCCTGGGGCCGGCTGAGCTAGAGGCCAAAATCCACACGTAGGCACTTTGCAAAAAACACCTCTGTTTTCTGTGAAAAAATATGTTGTGTCCACGTTGTGTTTTGGGCCATTTCCTTTCGTGGGCGCTAGGCCTACCCACACAAGTGAGGTACCATTTTTATGGAGAGACTTAGGGGAACGCTGGGTGGAAGGAAATTTGTGGCTCCTCCCAGATTCCAGAACTTTCTGTCACCGAAATGAGAGGAAAAAGTGTTTTTTGGCCAAATTTTGATGTTTGCAAAGGATTCTGGGTAACAGAACCTGGTCAGAGCCCCGCAAATCACCCCATCTTGGATTCCCCTAGGTCTCTAGTTTTAAAAAATGCGCTGGTTTGCTAGGTTTCCCCAGGTGCCGGCTGAGCTAGAGGCCAAAATCCACAGGTAGGCACTGTTTTCTATGAAAAAATGTGATGTGTCCACGTTGTGTTTTGGGCCATTTCCTGTCGCGAGCGCTAGGCCTACCCACACAAGTGAGGTATCATTTTTATCGGGAGACATGGGGGAACGCTGGGTGGAAGGAAATTTGTGGCTCCTCTCAGATTCCAGAACTTTCTGCCACAGAAATGTGAGGAACATGTGTTTTTTTAGCCAAATTTTGAGGTTTGCAAAGGATTCTGGGTAACAGAACCTAGTCCGAGCCACACAAGTCACCCCATCTTGGATTCCCCTAGGTCTCTAGTTTTCAGAAATGCACAGGTTTGGTAGGTTTCCCTAGGTGGTGGCTGAGCTACAGGCCAAAATCTACAGGTAGGCACTTTGCAAAAAACACCTCTGTTTTCCTTCAAAAATTTGGCTGTGTCCACGTTGCGCTTTGGGGCGTTTCCTGACGCTGGCGCTACGCCTACCCACACAAGTGAGGTATCATTTTTATCGGGAGATGTGGGGGAACGCTGGGTGGAAGGAAATTTGTGGCTACTCTCAGATTCCAGAACTTTCTGCCACAGAAATGTGAGGAACATGTGGTTTTTTAGCCAAATTTTGAGGTTTGCAAGGGATTCTGGGTAATAGAACCTGGTCCGAGCCACACAAGTCACCCCATCTTGGATTCCCCTAGGTCTCTAGTTTTCAGAAATGCACAGGTTTGGTAGGTTACCCTAGGTGGCGGCTGAGCTACAGGCCAAAATCTACAGGTAGGCACTTTGCAAAAAACACCTCTGTTTTCCTTCAAAAATTTGGCTGTGTCCAAGTTGCGCTTTGGGGCGTTTCCTGTCGCGGGCGCTAGGCCTACCCACACAAGTGAGGTATCATTTTTATCGGGAGACGTGGGGGAACGCTGTGTGGAAGGAAATTTGTGTCTTCTCTCAGATTCCAGAACTTTCTGCCACAGAAATGTGAGGAACATGTGTTTTTTTAGCCAAATTTTGAGGTTTGCAAAGGATTCTGGGTAACAGAACCTGGTCCGAGCCACACAAGTCACCCCATCTTGGATTCCCCTAGGTCTCTAGTTTTCAGAAATGCACAGGTTTGGTAGGTTTCCCTAGGTGGCGGCTGAGCTACAGGCCAAAATCTACAGGTAGGCACTTTGCAAAAAACACCTCTGTTTTACTTCAAAAATTTGGCTGTGTCCACGTTGCGCTTTGGGGTGTTTCCTGTCGCGGGCGCTAGGCCTACCCACACAAGTGAGGTATCATTTTTATCGGGAGACATGGGGGAACGCTGGGTGGAAGGAAATTTGTGGCTCCCCTTAGATTCCAGAACTTTCTGCCACAGAAATGTGAGGAACATGTGTTTTTTTAGCCACATTTTGAGGTTTGCAAAGGATTCTGGGTAACAGAACCTGGTCCGAGCCACACAAGTCACCCCATCTTGGATTCCCCTAGGTCTCTAGTTTTCAGAAATGCACAGGTTTGGTAGGTTTCCCTAGGTGGCGGCTGAGCTAGAGGCCAAAATCTACAGGTAGTCACTTTGCTAAAAACAGCTCTGTTTTCTGTGATGTGTCCACGTTGTGTTTTGGGGCATATCCTGTCGCGGGCGCTAGGCCTACCCACACAAGTGAGGTATCATTTTTAGCGGGAGACTTGTGGGAACATAGAATAGCAAAACAAGTGTTATTGCCCCTTGTCTTTCTCTACATTTTTCCCTTCCAAATGTAAGACAGTGTGTAAAAAAGACGTCTATTTGAGAAATGCCCTGTAATTCACATGCTAGTATGGGCACCCCGGAATTCAGAGATGTGCAAATAACCACTGCTTCTCAACACCTTATCTTGTGCCCATTTTGGAAATACAAAGGTTTTCTTGATAGCTATTTTTTACTCTTATATTTCAGCAAATGAATTGTTGTATACCCGGCATAGAATGAAAACCCACTGCAGGGTGCAGGTCATTTATTGGCTCTGGGTACCTAGAGTTCTTGATGAACCTATAAGCCCTATATATCCCCGCAACCAGAAGAGTCCAGCAGACGTAACGGTATATTGCTTTCAAAAATCTGACATTGCAGGAAAAAGTTACAGAGTAAAACTTAGAGAAAAATTTATGTTTTTTTCACCTCAATTTCAATATTTTTCTTTTTCAGTTGTTATTTTCTGTAGGAAACCCTTGTAGGATCTACACAAATTACCCCTTGCTGAATTCAAAATTTTGTCTACTTTTCAGAAATGTTGCGGTTTCTGGGATCCAGCGTTGGTTTCATGCCCATTTCTCTCACTGACTGGAAGGAGGCTGAAAGCACAAAAAATCGTAAAAATGGGGTATGTCCCAGTAAAATGCCAAAATTGTGTTGAAAAATTGGGTTTTCTGATTCAAGTCTGCCTGTTCCTGAAAGCTGGGAAGCTGGTGATTTTATCACCGCAAACCCTTTTTTGATGCCCTTCTAAGGGAAAAAACCGCAAGCCTTCTTCTGCAGCCCATTTTTCCCATTTTATTGAAAAAAACGAAATTTTCACTGTTTTTTGGCTAATTTCTTGGCCTCCTTCTGGGGAACCCACAAAGTCTGGGTACCTCTAGAATCCCTAGGATGTTGGGAAAAAAGGACGCAAATTTGGCGTGGGTAGCTTATGTGAACAAAAAGTTATGAGGGCCTAAGCGCGAACTGCTCTAAATAGCCAAAAAAAGGCTTGGCACAGGAGGGGGAAAAGGCCTGGCAGCGAAGGGGTTAAAGTGGCCTTTTATCCTTAAGATGGATAATATGGAGTGTCTTTAGATTCACCTTTGCAATTGTACAAATGCTTATGATGTGTCACTGCGAGGCAAGGTGGATCCTAGAAGGAGAAGGTGACCAAACACATCCATTCAGCTGGACATGGTGTCTGTTCTGGTGGGGTGCTCTTCAGTTTAAGGTGCCTTCTAAACCAGGTATTGAATGAGTGACAAACCTGGCGCTGAATATACTAATGGTCACTGCAATATGTTGATACTGATTTCCTTGTTATATTTTTAAGTTGGTGGATGTTTACAAACATTTTTTATAATATATTGTTTATGGTGCATATAATTTGCATGAACTCCCAATACTTTATAGTAGCATAGTATTTAAAATGGTGTAGTGGATATATAAAAAGACGCTCTTATTTGTCACACTGTGCATCCTTTTTTTTACTATGAGTAGTATCTTTAAATGAAACTGTTTCAACAAGTTAACGTTCACAAATATGCAGGCAAAAATTCTCAACCTGATGTATCCCTTAAACTCCTCCATGAAAACTGACCTTCCAATCACTAATTTTGTAAGTCGACCTCTGCTTCTTTCTACCTACCTTCTGTCTCCCTCATCTGCATACAACGTTACTCTAAAAATCTCATGCCTACTATCTGCCTTAAAGCTCTTTTGAAACCATAACAATATTAATTCCAGCTAGTAATTATGCCTCATGTAGCCCCCACACAGCATGCAAACTAACCCCAATAACCATGTTACTAACCACTAACTGGGCTCTGAGTAGCGTGCTACTCACTGTAAAGTGCTTTGACACTGCGTCAGGGGTAGTAAGCACTATTAAAATACAACTCATTACATGAGCATCACCACACGATTGGGTTTGAAGTAAATAATATCCTCAAGGAACTTACACACGCAGACATGGTGTCCACATGGAGATAATGGAGTTTGCATACTCCTTTTGACTTGATTGGTGAGTAACACGTGTTTGCCAGAAATGATCACCATTATGGCCAGTCTCAATATTGAAGGCCAGTAAAGTTGCACTCCTCACAGCAGTACGCCCGGTACAATATCCCGGCTCCTCCTTCACTGAAAAAATGGCAAGTATGAGATTCTATATAAATCTGTTACAATCGTTTAAGCACATTTCCTTATCATTTCATATAAATAGCAAGAGTTCTTCATGGAGTCCTTTCCTTACCAAAATGCAATAATGGGCTGCACCAGCATATTTAACGAAGTATTTCTTGGAAACAAGATACAAGTTTACAGAAGTAAGGCACTGTTAAAATTACAAACAGAGAACTTAGAGATAACAGGGTTCCATGACGCCTCTTAAAAGTCAATAGTGTGCCCTGAAACTATGACATCACGACACTGACCTTGTAGAAAGTGCCGCACGTTCTGTGCATGTTTCAGAGTATAACACAAGACAGCCAGACCTCCAACACTTGTTCTGAAAAAGAAATAAGACTAGCAACTGGACATACTTTCAATTTCCTCCTGTCAGATTCCGCATTTGTGGATAGCCTCATGAAACTGCTTATATCAAACAACTGCGTTTATCGTTAAACATAGCAAACCCCTTTCATGTCAGCTGCACTCTGAAACCCCATTTATACTGCAATTTCATCAAGGCACCCTTTGAACTCGCACTTTAAACCTGGCAGAAGTTTTAAAAAAATGTCTGAACACATTAAAGCGACCAGATTAGTAAACTTTGCTACTGTTTGGCTGAGCATTAATTCAACAACAGCAGATAAGACCATGGATTGCCATAGCCAATAGGTCTCGCTTTTGGGATCTTATAAGTGTTAGCCATGCAGCATATTGCACTGGTGTGCCGGCAGGCATTGAAGAACCATACAACTACTACACACTGGGTTATGCGGTCTGATTCAGGAATACATGTTTGCCTCAGGAAACAGAATTAAATCTTGGTTGGTCTAGTGCCAAATAGTGACGTATATATTTAGTGCTACGAGGTCAGAGCCTGCGTGAATATGTAAGTTATTATTTAAAACTTGCATTGCACACAGTATAATATAGACTGCTACAAAATGCATAAAATGTTGATAATAAAATAGTGCTTCAAAAATATAGATTTTAGTTATACCCAGACTGCACATAATGAAACTGTTTTACATAACTGTTCCTTCAACACCTAGGGGTATAGTTACAAGAACTGATGCTTCACTGCATTAGGGTAGCGATGCAACAGAAATGCTTCAAAATTATTTTCGATGTTCAGGTATCCACTAGGACACCATGGATGTGCCACATTTACAATTTGGGGCACCATGGCAAAGGACGAAACGCTGCTTTATGTTACTTTGCGTTAATGGGGTGGTACATGGGCATATCCATGCTTCCACCCATGCTTTTTGACGCTAAAACCTATTCTGAAACATCAGAAGAAAGGGTTTAGCACTAAAATGTAATGCATTTTAAAAGCAGGCGCAGAAGAGAAAAATGTTTTAATTTCTCCCTGCTTTTCTAACTTTGCATGTGTGCTGCACTGTACAGCACACAAGTAAAGTGGGACAAGCATGTGCATTTATCTAGGCATAGCATTTTGTACAGGAAGGATGCCCTTCCTGTACAAAACCTATGCTAGAATCACAAACACTCTAGCACCAAGGCCCTAAGGTGTGTGTGTGACGCACAGCAGCTAAAAACAGCACCATCACTAGGAAAAGGGGAGGAGAGTGACATTTCTGTCAGAATATGGCACTCTCCTTCTTTCTCCTTGTCACGCAATGCAGCGCAGCAACTTTGGGTGCTGCGCTGCGCTGTGTTGCCTGTTGCCTACCTTCCACAGTACTGAAGCTCAGTAAATTGAGAACATGAGCAGGTAACAGTAAAATCTGAAGCAGCAGAAGTGAATAGCAGGTGTGTGCGGGAAGCACTATATAAAAAGTTAGCATTCTTACTATGTTATTAGTAGTGCCTTTATATGTCTTACAATAAACCTCTCACCTGGACCACACAGCAGTCTGACTCTCATACATGTAGCATCCGTTAAAAAAAACAAAGCAGCTGTTTCAACCGAAAGAAAACTGCTGGGTAACTGAGTTTTGAACCAAAAAGCGAAAACGAGGCTCTAATAACAAGCCAAACAAAAAATAAACAAATAGCCATTTCTCCACCACCGGAGCTAAAACGGAAGCCTTTCCATAATGAAGCCCGCCGTGCGAACACACACAGATCCTCCACAAAGTGATGAACAGTTAAGATTACAATGCCACTGCCAAACACAGCCTCACATTATGTCCATCTGGACACTTAAGTCATGCATGTGTGTATGAAGACCAGACACACACAAGGAGTCCAGACAATAGTCAACATCAAATACGACCAGCATAAAATAAAGAAAGTCGAAGTATGCACACTGCTAGGGGACCTCCGCACGTATGGATTCTTTTTCTATTAACGAAACACACAAAAGGAATACAAACTACAAAATCCTGCATACCAACTTTCAATGTATTTCTGTTGAATCACCTGCTGTCTCACAGTCCAATAAGTACGGTCACAAGGCGAATCATTTTTACACTCATCCTATGGGCTCTGCTACTCAGAATGATTTCTAAAATGATTCCACGCCTAAATGCATATGAAACAGCACAAAATGTATAGGTTCAGTGCCAAGTTACTGTGCAACTGGCTAAAACTCATTCCCAATCACAGACTCACAAACCGTTCCTATCTGCTTAACAATAGAAACAGGAAACAAAGGTAACCTGTCTGATTACATGTTGGGGACACAGATTAAGTTCAGTCCTCTGGTGGCCACTGACTTAGCCCACAGACAAATGCAGAACAAACACTAAGGCCGAAATTTAAGAAGAGTTAGTGCCGCCTTTGCTCCATTTATTTTTTTACGCAAAAGCGGCGCTAACCCAGCTCTGTATTTAGATATTGTCATGAGAGAAGTCTACCAACAAATTTCCTGACTTGTTAAATTTTTTAGGAGCGTCGCCTCACCTTGCATCGTTTTACAACAATGATATGCAAGGTAGGCGCTCCCTCCTAAAAAAATGCTAGCGCCATTACTACAAGCCAATGGTAAAAATGACGCACCCCTAGGATCGGGTCCAAAAAATTACTCTAATTCCGATTAGTGTCAAAAATTTCATGCCAGGCTTTAAAAAGAGGCCCAACCATGACTACATAAGGAAAACTCACAGAAGGAGCCCTGGCAAGCAACTGGACAACATGGATCTATTACACCTACAGCTTGGCACCCAGTGAAGATGACAGCGACGACACCAGGTGCCTCCAGCACCACCGCAGCAACCTCAAATATGTCCACTGCAGCCACAAGGGTAGCGCAAGAGGAGGGAGAACATTTTCCACACATGTGCATCCACCCTTGGCCTCAGGGTGGAAGAGGATATCAGACTAAACCATCTGAAACAAGTCCATCGTACAGCTGCTTCAACACATTGCTCCTAACATCACAGCAAGAGTGGAAGGTCCTACAACCATACCACTAATGACCAGACTTTTGGCTGTCCTTCACATGCTGGCCTCTGGATCATTTCAGACCACTGCAGCACAAGTGGGTGGATATCACAACCATCCCTTTCTGCCTTCCTCCCTTGGTCCTGGATGTCATCATCCACCTCACACCCCACCACATCAGATTCCCCAACACTCAGAAGCTGCAGCAGAAGACCAAACAAGGATCTCATCAAATTGCTGGGTTCCCACATGTGCTGGGTGCATTGGACTATACACGTGTCCAACTTTTTCCTCTAGCTGCAACGGTACATCTCTTTAGGAACAGAAAACACACACATTCAATGAATGTGTAGGCATTGTGGACCATCGTGGAATAGTTATAAACATCCTTGCTACATATCCTGGCAGTGTCCATGATGCCTCCATCTTTAGGCACTCAGCAATTAATCAACACTTCCAGGATGTACAACATGGCAATGGAATACTCATAGGTAAGCCAGCTTGCACATCATAACACAGACAACACATTAAACATGTGGGAGAAACAATACATTCACCACATTACACACATGGACAGGGTAACACAGATGTAGGGACACAACACATATGCCGCATGCCTCCCTACCCCACACTCAATGCAGATCATCTTCACAAATGCCCAAATGAACACATTCTTAGCACCACCTGACTGACACTTTACATGATGGACTGGTTGAGCAAAGTCCCCTTTATATTCAAATGCTGGGGACAAACCACTACATATCTCCACATGTTTATCACAAAATACAGATTCTTCACACATCAAACTTAGCATGGAATAGCTCAGCTATGTGTATTGCATTGTCCATGCCACCGTCAAACAACTCACGTATTGGTACAGCCCCTCAGTTACCATGCTGTAGAAACCTGAGGCAGCACCGACAATTGATGCCAATCTATTGATGGCATTACCATCTACATATCATCAGAACATTCCTGATATACTCATTGTGTTCACCTTACCCTTGTATAGTGCATAGTGCAGTACACATTGAAATAGAATATCACCATAATTGATAGATCATGTGTAGGAATGGACACCTCACAGCACACCAACAATCGTACCAGTAAATCCCACATCTCCCTAACATGATACAAGGGTGCCAACTGTGAACTGTGGCAGCTGAACTACTTCCAGTGCACTGATAGAGGACAGGATCGCACAATGTTAAGTAGACATAGGACTTTGCAGGACTGGATAGGTGATGCAGAGCAGAGCAGTGCAGAAAACACCTCATGCCCTGTCCCATAGGTGTCTGGATACTCAGTCCATACATCACAATACATCCCAATATAACTGTGCTACACTGTGCATATGAAACACATGCTAGCCAGCAATTATCAACAACGCTGTGCAAGGGAGGTATGTCCAGGCCAAGGGGGTTGGGATTCACATGCAACACCTGCCTCATGGCACACAACACACAAAATAGGTACAAAGTACGCAAACATCACACTTCTGCAAGTCTATAGTAATGGGACCAAGGGACAAATATAGACAACACCACACATATTCTGCGTGGGTGAAGTGTCAGACCAAAAATTAATCAACATTCACCAGGACCCTGAGGTACAACCCATGACTTGCAAATGCACCACCACACACCAATACAACCATGAATGCAAACAGGAACACTGACAATACTAGATGCAAGTCTCAACCACCACTCTACTGAAAACAAATATGTGCCATGGCACATAGCAAGTGACAAATATGCATGTCCAACACATTTTCTCACATTCTATTGCAGCGGACCAAGGTTACGGCATCCAGCCATCGGTCATTACCCATATGGAAATCCACAAATTGATGCTGAGTGGGCTCATAATGAAGCACACAAAAGGACCAGGAATGTGGTGGAGAGGACATTTGACCTTCTGAAATCCAGGTTCAGGTGCCTAAGTATAACAGGAGGAACCCTGTTAAATGTGCCACCCCTTGTGTGTGAATTAATACTTCTCTGTGCAATTTTGCACAACATCTGTGTATGCACCAATGTCCCCTGGGACAAACAGGTAGATGTCACCAGTGAGGAGGATAAGGACAAGGATGCACAATAGGAGGATGGGGAACAACCAAAATCTACTTCTGGAGTACACAGAAGAGACCAAATTATGCACAACCTTTTCAATTAGAGACTGTACCCCAAGCATCAATAAATTACGTGAACTCTGATTCTTATGGCATACTTCTTTTCACCATCACATACATGTTTAACTTGTCCACATCTCAGAGAGCATGACAAAACCACAACAAATTAAAAAACTTAGGAACATAGGAAATTAAAACAAATTAACACAATGCACTATCACACAAATATGTGGGTGAAATGAATGCATAGTCTGTAGCACTAACAATTTACATTGTCACACACATGACAAAAGTGTGTTGGCTTGACATATGCCTACAGCAATCCTGGAAATACACTTACAGATGTATGGCCTAGACAGGAAAAGAGTAGCAATTACCTACAATGGCAGGATTCTGTCTGCTGTGTAACCAAACAATGTCTGAATGTCACTATCACAGGTGTTAACAGAAAATATACTCCTCAGTGGCACTCACATGTTTGACCAAGAGACAGTGACATACAGGGACCACAACACATAAATGTCCACGTCTCTCACACTCAATCCAGTTTGGAATGTGCATGCAAGTCAAGTAATGTCTAAATAAGTCACAGACCCTTGCTGTAGGAAAGTCTTCCTTTTTGCCCTGGTCACCCCCAAACTTTTTGGACAGATACTGGTGGTTACTGACTCTTGGCTGTGCCCTGGGTACCGGTTTCCAGTCCCAGGGCCAGTTTTCTGTGTAAAGTGGATATGCAAATTAGGCAAATTATAATTGGCAATATTACCCCACCTATAAGTCCATAGTATATGGTAGGGCATGTAGGTTTAGGGACCCCAGCATATGCAGTGCACTGCTGAAGTGCCCAGTGTCATTTTAAAGGCAGGCCTGCCTTGCTGGCTGCTTTTAAACTAAAGTTATGTACAAATTCGACTTTGGAATTAAAAGTACTTCAAAAGTCTTAAAATACCTTATGTTCACTTATAAGTCACCCCTATGGTGTGCCCTATGTGCCCCTAGGGTTGGGTGACATGTAACTATAAGCAGGGACCTTATAAAAATAGTTTTAAAATCCCTGGTGAGGTAAAATAGCCACATTTGTTTTTCTCTCACTGTAGTGAATGGTCTCCATAGGCTAGAATGGAGAGACTTTGTTTTAATTTACACCATCCCCTTAAGTGTCAGATACCTCAAGTTTGGTATCAAATAAATTGTTATGATACACCCCACGACTCACAATTGTTGGATTTAATATAACTGGGCCAGGTAAAGAGTTTCAAACTCTACCTAAAAAGTTGCCAACTTTAGCCTTGTAGTGCCCTCCTCTGACTGGTCAACCTCTGGCAGCCTGGCCAGGCTGCCTTGATGAGTTGTGAAGTGGCCTGGGCTGAACACAAAGAGATGTGCCTGGGGGAGGAGAACTTCCCTCAGCAGATGGAGAAGCAGGAAGGGGGGACGGCTGCCAAACTGGTCTTCAAAGGCAGGGAAGGACATTTGGAGCAACCCAGCACCTCCCTCACGTCCTGCAAACCCAGGCAATTAGGTGTCCCCTTGAGTAGATTAGGAGAGGGCAGGCGTGGGGTGTGTTTAGGAGTTTTAACCACACCAGTGGGTGGGCTCAGCCAGATGTAACCTCCAAAAATCAGTTTCAACCAAGATGGATTTTTGAGAAATGTTGCTCCCTAGGATTCATTTTTGCCACACTCCCAGAATTGGTCATCACAGGGAGAATGACTCTGCATCTGATTGGAGAACCAGGACCCCCCTGTTTTTCACCCAGGAGCAAGGATAAAACTGGCAGCGCTCTACCCATACCTCAGATCCCTACAAGGAAGAACAACAGAAGACAAAGGACTGCTCTGCTGGACTCCTGACGTGCACCCGGATACTGCACTCTGGAGGACTGCACCAGCTACACACTTGGGTTTCACCACAAGAAGAACTACACCTGGCTTCAACTGGTTCAAGGAGGGACTCCCTGTTTGCTACTGGTGAAACAATGCTAAGCACAGTCCCCTGCACCAACTCCCGGAGAAACTGACCAGCTGACCACTGTCCAGTGGCCAATTTGGAGTTTGCATCGTGTGCATTCTAGGAGTTTTAGTCCACACCCCCAAGGAGCTACTCAGAGCTTCTGGGACCTTGGGATGAGCTGTGGACACCAAAAGAACCTTAAATGATCTTCTGGAAGAAGATCTAGAAGATTGGAGAAGTTTAGAGAACTTTTTGGAAAAAGCTCCAACAGCGGGACCCACCCGCCACGGCAACTCTAGCTTGCTTGCCTCAACCGTGACCCAGCCTAACTTGCAGGTTCGTCCCGGTGAAGAAAATCTCCACAAAAACTGACTAACTCCGAATGTGGAAAGTTGATCGTAACCTCCCAGGCAGTGAACCCGAAGAGGGCTCCAGGGACGTCGGATCAAGAGTCAGGTTTCCCCCGGTAGAAGGCTTTTCATCTTGAAAAATCGTCTAAGTCCAAACATAGAAATCTTCACTGAGGGCTCCCGTGATGCGTACCCAAGGAAAGGCTCCAGGAGGTTGGATTGGACTGGCGACTTGGTCCCGCTGAAGAAAATCTTCAAGAAAACGACTAAGTCCGAAGGTAAACTTTTGACCGAGGCCTCCCGCTTGCTGTAGGCGAGCAGGGCTCCATCGCGGTTGGCCTTAAACTTTGACTTTGCCCCGTCGAGGTGTGACCAGATGACCAGATTTACCCCTATTAGTTTATAAGAGCTAAAAAAACATTAATTCTTTAAAAATTCATATCTCCGTTTCCCTTTATCCGATTTTATTTGTTTTGGTGTGATTTTAAAGCTAAAAATATTGCCCATTGTTATACATTGGTTTTGGATTTTTAAACTGTTTCCTATGTTTTATTTAAATACTGTTTTGTGATACTTGAATGCTTTATATTTTGTCTCCTAAGTTAAGCCTTGTCGCTTGTTGCGAAGCTATCAAGGGTTGAGCTGGGTTTAATTTATTGAGACCTAACTGAGCCTAGTTGGGGTTAGTGGCCTATTTCTAAGTGTAGGTACTTACCTGCCTTCATCAATAATCCATTTTCCAACACTTGCTAAATTGTACCTGTGATAAAGGACACATGTAGGTTGAATGTTGTATCTTCTCTACTCTAACTGTCATGAGTAATCACACAATCTAAATACACTTATGGTGAATGTGACAAAGGTTGTAAAATGCAGATGTGAGTGTGTGCCCATGTCCAATAAATGATGTGGAAGGACAGATTAGAGACACCCTTTTGCCACTTTGAGATCTATTGTGTGGAGGTCACCCAGACACTACACAAGTGCTGGGGTTGCTGTTCAGTCATGTGCTCTTGCAAAGCCTGGAAATGCGAGGGCAATTATTGCTTAGCTGGTAGAAGAAGCTCTGTCCATCAACAAAGTACAAAAATCTGATTTAGTATGCTGTGCATGAATGAAGGAACAATGTTGAGAATGAAGATGGGTACTAAGGTAAATCTGCAGAAAATATGCCAACAATGTTGAACTAGAGGCATACCTGACTAAATGTGCCATCAATGTGTGTGAAGGAACACACATAGACTATTATACACTGTACAACACAACAATGTTTCCATGTAACACCAGACACATATTCATAGAGATTGTGTAGGTCTGTATATATTGCAGTCTCATTGGCAACACCTACAACTATGTGCTTGGCCAACACAAACCAGTGAGACAGAAGCAAGTGACAAATGACAGTATCTGTAGCCTGGGTCTGCAGACATGACACAGTTCCACAATCTACCAATGACTTAACCAACCATCATAGGAATAATCTCACCTATGTATGCAAAGTCATGTCAAACCATAGCAAATGATGAGACATGTCCAACACAAACAAGCTTTAAGTCCCTAGTAAATAATAGGGCAAGCCTGACATCAACAATCTTAAAGTTAACAAAACATACTTGGCCATGGGACCACAAATGTGCAGGTGTATGTCTGTAGATGTGCATTGCAGTGCTGATGGATGATATTGAGAATGGCAGACTTCCCCACCCTACCCTCATTTCCCCACCATCCCTAGAGGAAACTACTGCGACTCTAGACACAGTCAGGGGCATGCCTGCTGCCTGTACACATTGAACTGAGCTGAGGTGACTACAGTCAACCTGTGTCAATACATGCAACAATGGACCATGTGTGGCCATACAAAGTGATACTGGAGCATTGATTACTAGGGCACCATCACTTCCTGAGAGCAGCCTTGCCATACAGATGGTATGTTAATAGGGAAATCTAGCAATAAAAAAGTGTAAGTCATTGTACATTCCAAGTGTATGTGCTAATCTTATAAATACTATATCTTAGCACACATGTCTCACCTAGGTGGACCAGGCTTGGTGGCGTCTATTTGCCTATGGACAAACTAAAATAATTTACATAGGGACATGTATATGTGTCACACATTTTCTTACAAACTTATTTGAACAGTACACATGTTTCCATATAGGGAAACATAGTAAACACTGATATGAGCACATAGCCTTGAGACAATGGGCTACATATATCCAAGCTAGTAGAGAGAATTGGTAGTTGTCACATCCCTAAACACACTGAAGTAGTATACATTACTTATCATACATGAAACATACCTTTTCACACACAAATATGTCACATACATACCAAGAATGACACGTCAGCACACCATCTCCAACAATTTGCATGCATGGTCAACTTTACATTACGCATGTTGCATTGCATCATGAAGTCTGGCCCTTAGAACACAGTAGAGTGTGACACACACTTGCACTTACATTGTCATTGGTTACTGGATCATAACCCAGCCTCAGTCAACAGCATTCTTTGCAACACATTTGTCAAGGGTATCATATGCATGAACATGTTTTGCAGATGGCCTATGAAATCTTATGCTGTATTGTGAAACAAACAATGTGGTAGACCTACAAGATGAGTTCCATCACATGTGTACTCACAGTACATACATTGTACACATGTGTAAACATGTATGTGGAAAAGGGTCTTTATACACATGTACATTTGCAAACAATATCAGTCCTCCTAGTACTCATATGCATCACACTCACCCACAACTGCCAAGAAGAATTTCCACAACATGATGGAAGCCGTTGTCGCTTGGATGAAGGACAGCTGCCTCAAGCTCAACTAGGACATGACTGAGATCCTCATCCTGGGACCCTCCACATCAGCCTGGGATGACTGGTGGTGGCCTGCTTCCCTTGGCACACCCTCCAACCCAACAAACAGTGCACGCAACCTCAGCTTTATCCTGGATTCATCGCTCACCATGATTCATCAAGTCAACTCGGTCATATCCTACTGTTTTCACACACTCTGACTTCTCCAGAAGATCTTCAAATGGATCCCAAATGCTGCAAACCCATAACCAATGCCGTGGTCACCAGCACACTTGACTATGGCAATGCCCTCTATGTCGGCACCACCCAGAAGAACCTGTTACCGGTACACAGTGAAATACTCATGCATACATATTTTTACAAACATGACACTGGAGTATAGGTAGTCATGGATGTGTGTGTTCCTTAAGTCATGTAAGTGCAGAGTGACACAACAAGGACACAAAAGTAAGAAGGACTTAGCGGCTCTTACTGCAACATTAGTGTAATCATTTGTTAAAGTAATCTGGCTGATGGAAGAAAGTATTTTCACACCATATGTCAAAAGTTGCACAATGCAAGCATTGTGGCACTTTTAAACCCTGGTGTCACATCATCCCTCGCCAGGCATGATGAATGCAAGGGCTGTGTTCTGGCTGTAAGAGGCACACAAAAAATTAGCAGTTAAATCTACTAGATTCCACTGTGCCATATTTGGAGTTAACTTGAATTTCGTGACTAAGGTAGGTAAGTTAAATTCTTTTCAATGTCCCTAATTTCATTTAGCAGCTTTGGCACCTTCATGTATGGTGCAAAGCATGCAAAGTGCCACCATAGTGTCATAGTTTACAACGTTAGTGACCTGTCATGTGCCATGGAGAGCCATATGTCAAATATGGCACACACATGGTGGAGTTATATGGTGATAGGGGCGGCAGAAAAAGTGTAGCATCTGACTTTATGTTCCTTTTTCACATAGATTTACTACAAAGTACTAAACTTCTGACAATCGACAGTGTCCGATCCCCAAGAAGTTGTTAGGTATTCATTTGAGTAATGTACGTATGGGTGAATCCCACATCTGTACGTGTTTTTGTGGGCTAACAATGTCTGTCTGGATGACAAGTTGTAGTTGCCAGTTCATTCCTGATCCTAAATTTACTAGCTCAATCAGCTAAACAAGTGGACTGTGTAACATTGTCCATGCTCTTATTTGTACAACAATCACAAAGCTATGTCTTCCTGTCATATCTTGCAGGTGGATCTTCACCGTACACTATTGGTGAGGTTTCAAATTTGAAGATCCTGATGGAGCCAGTAAGTGTTATCTTATATGTCAACTGTGTAGATCGAGGGTTATATGCGAGAGATTCTGATGTGTGCAATGCCATGTTAAAATGGCACGAGTGTCAATTAAGACACCATTATCTATCCTTGCGTATCAACATCATGTCTGATGTTTGAGGATGTAAAATAAGAAAAATTATGCACAGGTGCCAATGTGTGCTGCAATGGATTTGTGAATCTTTTGAAATGGTAGATATGAGCACAAACACAGTGATGTTAGTTAAGATATGTGTCAGAGGTGATGGGTCTAAAAAAATGTATGTTACTCTGGCCATGCTACAGGTTATGTCCATGTGTCGAGATCTCCAAGGGGCTTATCAATGTGACACTTGCACCACTGGTGCTTCACTACTCTTCTGAAATAAAGTGATGCAGTGGCCACGCAAGGAGCTTTTTGACAAGGCCAACAGTTAGTTGAGTACACATTGAGATTTCAGCTCTTATTCTGTTGATTGTGGTCCATGTCTATGGATTGTAGTAAATAAGATGTGCGCTGATAAACATACATGATCTACTCATCATGAAGAATGTGAACAAGCATTGTCACATTCTGGGGGTGATTATGACCTTGGCGGACGGCGGAGGCCGTCCGCCAAGGTACCGCCGCCAAATGACCGCACCGCGGTCAAAAGACCGCAGCGGCCATTCAGACATTTCCTCTGGGCCGGCGGGCGCTCTCCAAAAGAGCGCCCGCCGGCCCAGAGGAAATGCCCCTGCAACGAGGACGCCGGCTCAGAATTGAGCCGGCGTAGTTGCAGGGGTGCGACGGGTGCAGTTTGCACCCGTCGCGTATTTCAGTGTCTGCATTGCAGACACTGAAATACACAGTGGGGCCCTCTTACGGGGGCCCCGCGGCACCCCCTACCGCCATCCTGTTCCTGGCGGGAGACCCGCCAGGAACAGGATGGCGGTAGGGGGTGTCAGAATCCCCATGGCGGCGGAGCGCGCTCCGCCGCCATGGAGGATTCCCCCGAGCAGCGGGAAGTCGGCGGGAGACCGCCGACTTTCCGCTTCTGACCGCGGCTGAACCGCCGCGGTCAGAATGCTCGTGGGAGCACCGCCAGCCTGTTGGCGGTGCTCCCGTGGTCGGTGTCCCTGGCGGCCACCGGCCGCCAGGGTCAGAATTACCCCCTATGTGTGCATGAGATGTGATTGTTTATCTGGTATGTAGGAGATGTTTCAAGCTTGTTCTTAGACAGTGTGCAGAATTGGATAGCCCTTATCCCTGTGACATGAACAATATATCTTAGATGCTTGGGTGGCAGATTGGTATTGATTTTAGGCTTGACGTTGTTTTATGAGGTCTGGTGGACTACATGTGTCATCTGAAAATGCTGTTTCCTTTGCATGCTTGTTCTCCCTCTAGCCAATGTAGTTTCTGATGAGATGTTCCCCTCATGTTTTAGCAGCCTGAATAACTCCAGCACAGAAGTGGCCTTTGAGAAGAGGGTTGAGAGATTCCAGCACATCTGTGAGATCCAGAGACGGTACCGAAGGATGGCCAAGCATTACAGATGTGCAAAATCATCGGGGACGTGGCAGGCATTTCCTCACGGAGGACCAGCCTAACAGCCTGCCACAAGCATGGAAGCATGTGGAATCTGATCAGGGGTGGGTCTGCAGGTTCTCCAATTTCAACAGCTCCTACTACAACAGCATCCCAGCCACAGCCACAACCAGCTTCCACTGCCTCCAAATTTGAGGATTAAATGCATAAGGACATGGCAGAGATAAAGTTACGGTTGGACATTATGGAGGAGGCTAATGAGCATAATTACAAGCTATTGAAGTTTATCAAAAAGAAGCTGAAGAAGCACTGACTTTGAACCCTTTCTTCTTTCCAGTACCTTCCCTTCCCCTAGTTTTCATTGTAAATAGTTTTAGTAAGTTTTAGATGGGTAGGCATAGGTAAGGTAGCATAGAGTAGGTTAGTTTTAGGACATAGTTGGTATAGTTAGGGGGGTGGGATTTATGTATCTTTTTTGCTTTTGGGGGTTTTGGGGGTTTATGTATAGTGGTAGATGTCAACAAATTAAAATATAACAACATACAAACATATTTAAATTTGTTTAGGCAATAAGTTTAGGTGTAATAACAGTGGGTGATTTAAGAGGAAATTGGCGCCTCCTGTCATATATGTATTAACAACCGTATCTCAAAATAAATCATGTTATCAAATGGTGCACTTAATAGGGAGAATACCCCAAACCCCTGAACATCAACAATCACTGATCGTTGACAACCGATTATATACAATAAGGCACACGTTCCAAAAATTGTCCAATATTGTAATCTTCAAAGTTTATTTCCATATTCGTATTCAAGTCAGAACTCCAGCTTCAGATCAGATGCCAGTCCAGATTCAAATTTCAACTTCACATCAGATTCCGGCCAACACGTGTTTCATCTCACTATTTTTCAAGATGCTCAAACATGGAGGCACGTTAATGAAGGAGGATTTCACAGGTGTGTGCATGCATGAAATAGGATACCTTAAATATTACAGATAGTACTCATAGCGTGAGAAGACTGAGATGGGAGTTTTATTCCACATTGTCTTACACACTGTTTTATATATTCTTAAGTTCACACAACACACGGGGTGTGGAGAAGAAAAATTGTTATATGAAGGGCATGAATCCAGGACAGGCAGCTCCGCAGGAGGTATGGCTTCATCCTCTGCAATGGGGTAGTTAAAGGTCAATCTTGGACTAGAGTGGCTGTTGACATGAGTCATCATTTACTTTCTACTGGTGGCTTTGAGACATGGTACTGACCCACACATCAAGGCACACACTTATGGACCCCTAGTGGCACACTGTGCTATCTGAGCATCATTTGGATGGATCACTATTGGCACAATCTGCCAGTCCACATTTCCCAGTGTGTTACCTCCACCTTAATTGACTTATCATGGCCTTATACATATGTACCCCTTTCACTCTGTTACATATGCCTGCCATTGGAGTTGGTACGGATTTGTGCACACACAACAAATGGAGATGAACAGAATAAATTGCATTTGATTTTAAAGATATTTGAGTAAGTAAGTGACTCATCTGCTACCCTACACGTGTTGTTAGAGTGATGGAAGGGTATGAGCTGTCCAAATGCATCCTCCTAGCCACTTTGAGTCATGTGTCCAGCATTCTGGCAGTAGTGTCATGCGTTTAGTCAATATTGTGGTGCTTTACTGCATTGGGACCATATATGATGCCACTAGTGCAGCAAAGCACAGGGAGGTCCATTGTTTATAATGCTTGCATCACTTTCACATCTGCCTTTGGCAGGCTGCACAAATAAGGTTAACAGATAGCACAGTGCAATCTTTATAGAAAGTCTGCCCCATTTGTTCTTCTCCATGAGTAAGGAATATTTCCATGCACACATCATTTCTGGCACAGGCACATTGTGGTGCAAGGATATACAAGGTGAATCTATGCATCCAATGTGTGACTTTGTTAATGTAGCACTTGGGAAATGGGTAACTTGAGTCCACATTGGCATCAATTGAAATGATGCTAGTGTAGCAGTAAGGGCTTGTAAATATGGGCCCCTAGTGAGACAGTGAGGTCACTTGTAGCTGATGTTATACATGATGGTATCCCTTTGTGCACAACACCAACCATTCCCACCACACAGGCAACCTTGCCACATGAACATGCCCCATACGTTGTATGTGATCACTTTTGTACCCATTCCCAATGGTGCATGGAGACATCTTGTAGATCTTCTTGACCCACCCTGTACAACAAGCATAGCACATGTTGCTCAATGAATGTTACACATGGGCAGGTGGTTAAATTGCTGCAGTGAAGGGATTGATGTGAGGATTGGGAAATTGTCTGTGCCTTTTGGGGGAAATGTGAGTGCAATAGAAGTGTTTGGCCATTGTTGTGTCCCCATGTGACCCTTTTGGATGCATTCAGTGTGTCCTATGTGAAACCCCTTCTGCCATTTGATAGTTTCAAAATTGCTCCCCACTTCAACTTACCCTACATTTGTGGTAGGGTTCGGAAGTCTGCACTGTCATGTCCTGTCGTGAGACTCCGGTAACCAGCTCCTCCAGGATGACCGCTGCTACCATCTCCTCCAGGTAATTCAGGTCCTCCTAGGGTGCCAGACTTCCACCTCCAGTTTGCAGTGCTGCCTTTAGGTTCCTGGCCAATTTATCTTTGGTTCTGCACTTGCAATCGTGCCAGTGCTTCTTACAATCAGTGACAGTTCTCTTCACCTCTGCCACACCGTTGACTTTATTGACAATTGACTGCCATTTGGCCTACTTCCTACCCATTGGTAATTTTAGGGTGATAAAGTGCTGGTGCTGGTGCTCCATCACCTCTCTGACCAAGATGTTTTTCTGCTCCTCACCAAAGTGACACTTACGCTTCCTTTTCCCCTTCTCCTGTGATTTTGTTTGCCCATCCTGGCTTGTACTGAGCTGATTGGGGTCTCTCTGGGGTCTCTCCTGACATGCATTATCCATTTTGGGTCCTTGTGGCTTGTTTGATATTGTTGCTGTTTTTAAAAAAATATTTGGGGGCAAAAATAGTGCCAGTAAGATTAGCGTTACAAAAAATGTGCTGCTAATCATGTTAACACCACTTTTGCAGCATTAGTATCATTTTTCTTTACTACGTGTTGCAGTGCTTAGCATCATTTTTTACACTAATATTTCCCCAGTGCAATGGTGCATCGTTTTCTAAAAACAGATCATGGATGGCGCAAGGAAATGTTGTTATGTGATGTTAATTTTTTGGACACACAACTGAGCAAGCATAGTTGTGTGCCATTTTTCCTACAATTGAGCTGAAAAACTGTGGATGTTTGTTATATGCCAGTTGCATAGACAGTGACTGGTAAAACTATAATACGATATTAGATCATGCGGCAACAGACAATCATGGGAAATATCTATTTGCTTTGCATAAGACTATGGGGGTTATTCTAACTTTGGAGGAGTGTTAATCCGTCCCAAAAGTGACGGTAAAGTAACAGATATACCACCAGCCGTATTACGAGTTCCATAGGATATAATGGACTCGTAATACGGCTGGTGGTAAATCCGTCACTTTTCCGTCACTTTTGGGACAGATTAACACCTCCTCCAAAGTTAGAATAACCCCCTATATTATATACACTGGTTATAGCCCCCCATCACACCCATTGAATACTATTCCCCTTCCATGAAGACATTACTAAATCTGCAGGCCAATGCCACTGATATGGACAAATAATTCACCACCCCAATAAAACCTCACACTTTCTTAAAAGATCCAGCCAATGATATTAGTGCTCTCATCCTGCCAGACAGCATCCATACAAGCCTTGTGCTTACTGTGTACAACAAGCTTAACCAAACCTAGCTTTCTATGGAAGATCTGACACACATGCCAGCACAGATCCAATCCTGACATCAGGAGCAACTGCCTCACTTTGGTCTCTACTGCACCACATCACTTAATGGTCATGAGTATCAGCCTGGGCTTGAAAAACATTAAGGAAAAACATCCTAAATAGACGTTCAGATGATAACAATCTCTACCGCCTCAGAAAAAGTAAACAAAATCTTTACAAGCACCTAATAATTCCAAACCATTGCCCAAGTTCCCATGCTCTGACACTGAAGAACAAGTTACTTACCTTTGGTAACACCTTACCTGGTAGAGAAATATACTAGCCACAGATTCCTTACCTAAGTATTCTCCACAAGCACCAGACTGAATCCAGAAAAAAATCTTCACTAGGTCCTTTGCGTGTCAGTAGAGGGCCTTGTGTGATTCTGTATCGCCGTCATCCTCTGGATAGGATGTCAAAGGAGTCCATATAATCTTTTCCCCGATGCACTGATGTCAGTTTCTTCTGTGACTAGAATCCGCAACAACAACACAGAGCCACTAGAGAAACTGGCGATAGATCAGTGTAGCCCAAAAGAGGTAGATGTAAAATTTATTTTACAACCACTAAATTGAAAAGCCTGGAAAAAAGAATGCCAAGAAAGCAAGACTGAAGTAAGATAAAACAGTTTGCCGGGCGGGGAGGATAGGTGGTTCGCTAAGGAATCTACGGCTAGTCTATGCCTCTACGACATAAGGCACTACCGAAGAGATAGAGTCAACTAGCCGCAGATTCCTTCCCTTAGAATTAGATACCAAACAATATCAACCCAGGAGGAGTGTCTGCGATCACATACTACCCAAGTCTCTCAATAAACAACTAGTCTAGCTAAAGCAGTAGTAGACTAGACATGAGAGAGACAAAGGTGAGAAGAAGCATTCAGCTTGCTGAAAAGAGTGGATGACTCATAGAATATTTCAAGAAAATATGAAACGTTATGGGGTACAACATGATGTGCCCCAAGGTAGGAGCAGAAGGAGTAGGGTGCAAAAAACACCCCAGCAGTAAGTGAGATAATAGGAATGGAACACCCAAACAAAGGGTAACCCTATAGGAATTAACAAAAGAAAAGTGATGCATATATGCTGCTTCCAGCAGGGTGCAAATGTAAAAACTTCTAGATCTATGAAGCAGAAACGAGACATATATATACGTGTCAAAATATATACATACATAAAAAATAGAGGAAAATAGAAAGAAAAGAGTTGCATAACGCCAACAACACAGGAGGAAAGAGAGGGGAGAGAGAAAGTATACTCCTCAAGAAAGAAAAGCTAGCCAACGAGGAAAATCCGTGGTGATGAAAAAAAGCAAACAGAGTTTAGTAGATGCACCTGCTGATGGAAACCAACAGAAACCTCATGGTACATGAAAAATATCAACACGAGGCAGACAATGCCACATGAGTAGATGCCAACCACAGAAAGGGTAAGGCAACAGCAATGACACTCAGTAGAAGGAAAAAGTTGCTGAAGAGAGGACTGAAGGAATGTTTCAGAATCCCGCAGGGACAACCAGTGTTCAAAAAAGTGATCCAACATGTGAACCCAATAACGACATATCGTGAAATATAATTATATAAAACTGCCATCCCGAGAATGGGGCCCTAACACCGGACCTGCAGAAGTCTGCAAGGCCAAAATGTGAATGGCCATTTCCGTGGACATCAGTCCTAAACTAAAAAACAACATGAAGGAAGGAGGAAACATCCAACAGAAGGAAGAAATAGGAGTACCGTCTTTCAGCTGACATAGTAAGGTTGAAGCAAATGCTGGGATTGGAATCCTACACATAAAATGTTTGAATGAAGCAGACAAAAGATGACCAAGGACACTCACACAGAAGGGGGAGGAATCTCAGAAAGGGAAAGAAACCCCCTAATGGGAAGGCAGCACAAGGACAGGAACCCATACACCATTGGGTGATGTCCCAGACTTACAAAAGCAGGACAGAGGAAACAATAAATAGGCACATCTATATAGAGAGATAGCTTAAGAGAGAGATATACATAAATACATATATGGATATGTACACACCATCAATAAAGGAACTGACTTCATGACCAGACCGACAGGTCAGAAGGAGGATGAAAAAGATAGAAAAAAGAATGTGGCACAAGGCCAGAAAGAGAACAAGTGAAAACAAATCAAAGGTATGAAAGTACTGTTCTATAAGGACTACAGAGTATGCTCCCTACTTGTTGCAAATAATAACCAGAGGTAGCTGGAATCAAAGAGGTACCAACATCTCCAACAGAAGCAGACCATGGGAAAGAGGCAGAAAACCATTTCCCACAGCAATAATGGAAAAGACACTTTTAAAACACAGCAGTAGAATACTTATTGACACAAGCAACTATAGTACTCCCATAAGGAGCACTGAGCATGGACCCATATGGGGAAATATAAGTATAAAAGAATGGCCAAAAGCCTACACCAAACACTCCGAAGAGCAGGGACTGAAAATGACTCAAACACAAGGAAGAACCATGTAGAGGGCACTTATCCATTAGGCGACCTGCCTATCAGCAGAGTACAACAGAAAAAGCTCTGTTTAAAGGTACGAGACTCAGGTCAGGAGCACCACCTTGAGTGCTAAAACACAGTAGAAAAGTAACTGCAAGGAGCAGGAGCACCACAATGGGAGAAGCACATCACTGCAACGGCGGTAGAAAAAAAGGTGCAACAGGTAAAAATACAACTGCCCAAAAACAAGGAACCAAACCAGAAGATCTATAATATTAGAAAGACTCAAAATTAAGTCCCTCCATGAGCCTCTCTAAAGTGACATAAGGCCGAGTCGACATGCACGCCACAAAGGGAGGTGCCACCAAAAGCCATATCAAAAAAGAAGCTTGCACAGCTTCTGAGAAAGTGGGAGTGTGTAACCATGCCCTTCGTCACAGCGCTTCCGAAGAAGCCATAATTCTTCCAACAAAATCTGTGCTATCCATGCCACATCTAACACTAAGCTTAGCAGCCTGCTGACCATCTCGTACAAAAGGTGTTAGAGCATTTCGAGCCATGTCTGGCAGAAAAGGCAAAATGTACTCTACTGAATCCCACAAACGTGGGAGAAGCGAGCAAGGATACAGGAAGTATTGCTGGAATTCAAGGCAGAAGAAGCAAAAATCTGCCTACCAGAAGTGTCCAGCTGGTTGGCTTCTCACTCTGGCAGGACAGGAGGAACCTTTGAAAAAGTGTGTGCAGCCAAAGCAGTATGCACCACAAAACTTTGAGCAGTGGGATGCCGCCAGAGGGATGTGTGATCCCCCGGGGATGTCTTGTGTCAATGTGAGATAGAGCGCTCCACAGGGGGACGAGAAATTGGTTGGGTCCAAACTCCCAAGAAGATTTCATAAAGAGCCTCAGAGTAAGGAAGGACCAGCTTCACAGAAGATTGGTCAGGATGTAAGACATAAAGCAAAAGGTCCTTGGATAATTGCACAGTAGGAAGATGTAAATGCAACACTTCCGACATTCTTTAACTTGTCTGCAAAAGCAGAACTAGCCTCTGAGGCCATCCCAGGGGATGAGAGGAGGCTGGAAGACAGCAAGGAGTCTAGACCACTAGTGTTGACTAAGTCAACTAACCAATGCTATTGATGAAACAGAATGGTTTCAGAATTTGGAGGCTGCAAATGGAAACTAGGCCCCTCTGATGCAAGAACTGCAGGGGGAGCCTCAGAAAGTACCAAGTGAGGAATAGCTGACTCCAATGGCACCGCTCCCCACGTCGCAGTTGATGTTGATGCTGGGAGGAATAGACCTCGGCAACGGAAGGGGCGTGTTCCAAATCCAGGACACAAAAATCAGGAGGTCAAGCAATGTCACAAATGCCACTACTGCTGAAGTCGGCAAGGTAGAAATGGACGCTGAAATCTGAGTCAAAAGTGAGGAGATGAGTGCAGAAATGGAAGCCCTGGGAGGCTGTGCATTGGTGCCTAGTAGGAGTCGAGGTGCCCAATGGGCTCCGAGGATGAAGCCACCGGTGAAAATGCTGTGAGGGCACCCGCCACCTCCGTAGGGTCCAAAGGCACTCCAGAGAGAGGGGAAGGCCCCAAAACAGCATGCAAGGACAGGTAATAGTCCAGCATCTCAGCCATATTTGCCCCAGTGCTGGGTTAAGGTGGGAGACACAGGGTTAACTCCTGCGCAGACTTATCATCAGAGGAATGGGAGGAGCCAAATGGGGGCAGTGAAGCCAGAGGAGGGTGCAACTGTGGGCAACACTTACCTTGAGACGTTGCAGGATCTGGAGACGTCGAAGAAGCCGTACGCAAGTGACTTCTGGAAGAAGAAGGACTACAACGCATACAAGAGTCTTATGAAGACTGCAACACCCATGTAGCCAGGAGGTTCATCTGCTGCTCCCACAATGCCTTATGCTGCAACTGTTGACAGGCGTCACAGTTGTCAGTATTATTGTGGGTGCCTAAGCACCACATACAAACAGAGTGAACGGGTCTGTGACTGACATTTGTCGAGCACTTGATCCACAAGTCTCAAAGCCAGAAGTCTTGAACACTGGTCCAATGATGAAGACAGCGGAAACAGAAGGTCGAAAATTGGCCATAGATAACCTACAACCTATAACTCTGGATCTACATTGCTGCGTGGAAAAAAATAAACTGACATCAGCGCATTGGGGGAGGGATTACATGGATTGCGTCAACGTCATATCCCTGAGGACGACATTGATATGGAGTCACATGAAGCCCTCTACCAATGCGCAGAAGTACTGCTGAAGAATCTTTTCCGGATTTAGTCTGGTGCCTGGGGAGATTTCTAATATAAGGAATCTGTGGCAAGTTGTCTCTATCAGATAAGGGTTCACTGTCCACTGGTCTATTTGGCAAGTATATAATTTACCTTGAATTTCTTGCCTTTGGATGTGCACTCGGGGAAGTGGATATTCAACATTGCAAACAAAGCTAATTTACTATTTAAAAACATTCTTAAACTATTCAGGAAAAACATAACTTTCCACAAACCAGGGCAGGAAGTTAATTTGCTAATGTAGGGCAATGGTTAAGTTCTGCAACATTTTAACAAATGTTAAACATTACCCAAATAGTGTAAATCCGGGCTGAAACATTATCATTTAGCATCTCAGCATAATCCTCACAATCACAGCTGATGACAAAATGCTACGAATACCAACATGTAATGAATCAAATGATACTACAACTCCACAGCATTTCTGTATTATCAAGCAAACACAAATGATGGACAGAATGCAGAACCAATCAAACATTCACCCCCAGTCACAGATCTGGGTTTAATCCATCAATTCTTTTGCTCACCATGCCACCCCCGTTTGGAACCAGTCATATGCAAATCAGTCTTGACCCTGTTCCCATGGGAACAGTCCAACCCGAACTGCCAGGCTAAGCCCTCCCTGGACTGGAAACAAGCATCCTGGGACCAGTTTCAGGGTATCACCCTTCATCAGCTAGGCTAGCTTCAATCCAGTGGCATAGTGAGCCCAGGACCCACGTCTAGGCAAACCCGGCGCACTTATAATGACAAAACCAAGCAAACATAAATGATGGACAGAATGCGGAACCAATCAAACATTCACCCCAGTCACAGATCTGGGTTTAATCCATCAATTCTTTTGCTTTGCTTACCATGCCATCCCAGTTTGGACCCAGCCATATGAAAACCAGTCTTGACCCTGTTCCCCATGGGAACAGTCCAACCCGAACTGCCAGGCCAAGTTCTCCCAGGACCGGAAACAAGCATCTGGGGACCGTTTTCAGGGAATCACCCTTCATCAGCCAGGCTAGCTTAAATCAAGTGCCATAGTGAGCCCAGGACCCACGTCTAGGCATACCTGTTGCACTTATGGCGACAAAAGCAAAGAACCACAATGGATTAAACCCAGATCTGTGACTGGGGGTAAATGTTTGATTTGTTCTGCGTTCTGTCCATCATCTGTTTTTTTTGCGTTTCTGTATTAACTGCACAGTGAAATAGACGCAGATCTGCCAATTCAATTTATTTTTCTGTATTTTGCTTTTTTGTTGGCTAGAATGACTGTTTCCTCCTGCAGACTATTGCTCTGCATGATTTTCATTCACACAGCATCATCGATGTAACATAAGAGGCTTTGCATAAAGCAATTTGAAATGCGCCTAGGGCATTTCCGACTGACATGGACGCCATGGAGCACAAAATTGCAAGGACTACAGTTACGTCACATGAAAGGTATCTTCAGATCATTCTGCCATGAGCAGGTAGCAAAATATCACATTTGAAGTAAAGGATACAGCAGAGTGGTATTGTGTTTCAAGACAATTCTGCCTCGTTGGTCTATAAAATGATCAGATGGGTGACAACAGGGGACACTTGCACATAGTGAGCATATCATCTCCATCCCGTCTGTGATACGTATTTTATGTACAAAAACGTGCCTGCTTATGAACAAAAATCAGGAAGGACTCAGCACTTTTGGTCATCCCAAACTGTGTGTACATGATAACTGTCTCAACCGACCCCATTTTAGAGGTCAGCGATACAAGGATACCAGAACTGTCTACTTGTTTAATCTGCAATGACACTGTGCATTTTTCTGTTGGATACTGTGAAAGGTGCTACAGAGAGACCATGAAAAAGCATAAGGGCAAACGTCTGCCATATTAGTGGCATAAGTGAAAACAACTCCAACACAGGCACCCCCTTTAATCGAAAGCTGGTATATGCGGAGAACATCACCATGAGACTGACGTAGAGTGGCAATGATAAGACTATAAAATATGAGAGACCTTTTTCTCAGAATTGGACTGGACCCTCCCAAATATAAGAAAAACTTACAGGACTTGCAGGTCACACTGGCACATACTAAAGTGAGTATTGGCTACAGGTATGCATGATGGGGATGCTTTGGAGCTTTCACAATTCAACCTTCGGACACATAAAAATATAGCCATGCTGTCCGTTGAGAAGTGAGGAACAGCGTTTCACAAACAAATACACAGTCAATTACTAATTTCTCCATTACTCAACCTCTCTGTATTCTCCACTTTTATCACCACCAGTTTCAGAGTTTCTTTTTTTAAATATTGTTTATTTCTCCCTATAAAGGTGTTACAAAGTGTCAGCCACACCAGAAATGAAAGCTCAAAGGCCGTAGATGCTCTTGCTTGGAGGAGAGAGCAGTGAAAGGAAGATATGGAGTGTCTTCGCTAAATATTTAGACAGAGACAAAGGACTAAGTAGAGCTGCTTGACATCCAAGCAGCTGCTGCCTGAGGCTCCCACAGTGTAACAGGAGCTAGAACTAAATAATAAAGTAGTCCCTCTTACCAAGAGATAAAGAACCACAGCATAAATATACAGTAATTGGTCCCTGTTTCTGGGAGGAAACAAAAGTGAAAAAGGTAGGACAAATGGGAAGGATTGACCACTAGCAGGCAAAGACTTTTAAAGGACACTGAAACAAACAAATGACAAGCGGTGGATGGGCTTTAAGCCCACAAAGAAGTATATAGTAGGAGGTTGAAACACCACCTAAAATACATTCAGTGCTTTGATCAAGGGGGCTCTGCAGTCTCTCTCCACGGAATCAGCAGGGATTCACTTAATAACCATAAACACCTTTCTGATAGCCATGGACATGTAGCACTTAACACTAATACAGCATTCAACATGTGACCAAAAACCTCTGCCCTTCCATTGAGTAAGCAAAGTTGCAAATGTCACCCTTGTTGGATGACACACTTGACTACTGTTCTTACTGTGAAGGCATTTAAAAGTTTTCATAATTAATGCATAGAATGAATGCAAAGGTTTTAACATGAAAAGAAGCATTTAAAGGTAGATTTTTACAGAAGACTTCCATAGTCACATGTATTTAGCTTTATTCTCTGACAAACGCATTTTTTCCTTTTTCTTCTTCTTTGTTTTGTTCAGACCTGTGTCATGGTATAAATGTTAACGATTTCATGACGCAAATGCTTTTTTCAGTAAACAGAATGAATAGAAGAAGTGTTATGCTTTGGTTCTCCTGCACATTTGACATACATAAAATATTATAAAGTATTAAAATGTTTAGTTTAATTTCTGTAGAATGTTTCTTTATCAATAGGTTGTCAAAATAACCATATGGGAAAGGGAGTGATCTCATTGTATAATGCACCTCACTCATGCTGGACTATTTTGCCTTATGTTAGGAAGTGCTGGGAAAGTGACCTGAATTGATAGCCAAATTAAGAATTGTAGTACATTTGTATCTTATGTTTAGGATGCTCTTTTTTAACTTTCTTAATCAATGAAACAGTCCTGTTCCCATGAAGAGTCTGTCATTTCATAGGAGTAAAAGTTAAGCTGCTTCAACAATTGTTACATCGGATATAAAGAACCATACGAGTGTGTATTCCTAGAGTAGAGACTTCTTCCAGGAGGCTGGCGAGAGAGAGACTCTGAGAACTTGCTGCGACCCTTTGCAAAACCTTTGCTGGCACTTCTCAGTTTTACACTGAGAGATTCTTCATTTCCCTAGCCTAAATTATATACTTACACAACCTATGAATTTCTTCAACCTCTCTTTATGGGAAGTTCTACTAATGATTTACTCTAAGACAAATGCTTGCACATCTGAGCTAAGAACTCTTTATGGGTTCTAATTATGTGGGTGTGTGTTGTGTGATGAATGTGTGTGTTCATGTATGGAGGTGTGAGTGCGTGTATGTTGTGTTATGTGAATGCGTGTCTGTATGTATGTTTGATAGTGTGTGCGGATGTGTGTGTGAATGGATGTATTCGTGCGTATAAGCATGTGGGAATGGGTGTGTGTATGCGTGTGTGTGCGTGAATGTTGGGGGGTGGGTGGTCTGGAGCTGTGGAGGATGGTGCGGGGGTTACTAGAAAGAAATGGGGGGAGACTCCTATCAGTGACAGGGAAGGAATTCCTTGTCACTGATATGGCCTACCGTCATGGTTTTTGTGGCGTTTCGAACGCCACGAAAACCATGGAGGTAGGTGGGGTCATAATCCCGCAGATGGAACAATGGCAGCCGCCGGGCTGGAGATGGATATCTCCAGCCCGGCGGCTGTTACCGCCATGAGGTCGGAGTGGTACATTGGCGGGTTAGCTAAAGCCAACCCCCCAATGTCATAATATGGCAGGAAGTACTGCCAGCCTGTTGGCGTTACTTACTGCCACATTAATGCCGACCGCCTGGGTCGTAATGACCCCCTAAGTCAGCAATCAGCATATTTTACTTAATGAGGCCATAAATAAAGTTCTTCCTCTTTGTTGGTTTGACCTTTAGCAGTACACAGAAAGCTACACATACAACTGAGAAGCATACTAGTTGAATGTATTGTTTTTGCACTATAAATGTGCTGCAAACAACAGCATAATTAGGGAATGTCATATGATGGCATAATTTTGGGAAGGTTTTGTAGCAAGCGCAACAGAAAGTTCCCAAAACTATGTGATTTATGGAGGTGTAATTCAAATTTCACCAGGGTCCAATCTGCAGATTATTCTTAAGAAATAGTCGGCAGGAGAAAAACACATATCAAACGTGGATTATTGTTACCATAAATGGAAATATCTCCAAACTTTTAGGGACTGAAGATTTTCTTAATTTTCCAAATAATGCCACATCAGTACCTACAGAATCAGCCCATTATTACCTAAAACTGAAAATCACAAAAATTGTATAATGATAAAGCTGAATGCCCCCCCAGTAGTTTCACTCCTCTGCAAAATGAACTGTATAATGCATAATCATCTGCAATGATTCCAGACAGGAATAAAGGAAATAATCAACGTAGCTGACTACATTGCTGACTCACTCAAAAACTGATGTCACCTCGCTTGTCACTGTAAGTATTCTCAATACCCTGGTCTTCACCTCTCAAATAAGTGAACCTAGAGCAGTATTCCAAATTGTATTCCCCCCCCATGTAGCCATGCAGGGAAAGCAAGAGTCTGCCTATTTATAACAGCTTGGAATATTTCAAGACCAAGCAAGATCTCAATGACATAATTTGGCATAAATAAACAAGTAACCAGGTTGCCAAACCCTTTCTATTCAACAGTCAGAGGGGCTCTGGGGGTATTGGAGTTTCAAAAATCAATAGATAACAATACCACTGGAACATGGACCCATAATTGCCTTCCCTAGGAGCCAACCATGGTAAGCCAATAACAAATCCGGGTAAGCACCTG
Organism: Pleurodeles waltl; assembly: GCF_031143425.1. Lineage (NCBI taxonomy): Eukaryota > Metazoa > Chordata > Amphibia > Caudata > Salamandridae > Pleurodeles > Pleurodeles waltl. Next base: position 1,106,903,967 of record NC_090444.1, on the reverse strand, counting down.
CATGTCACTGCATCCTATCAACCTGGTGACAAGAACAGACACATGTTTTAACCCTTGAGCAATAACTACTGACAGTCACCATTGCTGTATTGAGAAAAATGATTTCAGGACCTCCAAGATGACAGTCGTTGAGTGCACTCCTGAGGCAGCAACAAAAAACAAACTCTGCACAGATGATATTATTTGCCCCGAATATCGATCAAGGGGGGCCTAGTACATTTTACACAGGAGAAATATCCTAAAACTGATTTCTTCTTTAAAGGACCTGGAACACATTACAGCTAATCCTCTGTTATGGGTGAAGCTTTGTTGTTGCGGAATGAGAAACAAGAGAACACTGAAACCTGCTAGGCAAATAAAGAACTGGCTCCCATATGGGAACATTAAAAAATGGGGCATAGCACTACCCTATGGTGCGGAAGCCTTAGAATCCTCCAATGTATTAAGTAAATGAAGTAAAGAATCCTGCAACTATCAAGTGGCCAGTAGATCTGGCTTAGAAATTCCCACCCGTAAATTTCTGTATCCTCAGCACGAATGCTCTGAGTAGTGAGTAAAGCCAACAAGAACCTAGATAGGGCAATTGTTGTGTGATTTTGCCCTCACCAAGAGAAAAGCTTTTGAAGAACACCTCTGACTAGACAGAAACACAGCCAACCCCACTCAAACTCCCAGTTACTTAGATGGTGCTTAATGGCCCAAAAAATTGCCCTCAGTACATTGTACACCCAAGAAGCCAAGAAAGCTTAAATTCCATTTAAGTGGATACACCACAGGAGGGGTGAAAAAGTAGAAGAATACTGCCATTTCAGTTATAGAAACAAGAAGCGCTGAAGGCTATACCTGCCATTAGTGATCATGTGACTTATTGTCTCAGAAGATATTACAGAGGCATTCACATCTTCCTAGGAAAAATGTACAAAACGCCACAAGTAGAAATCTTGGGCCAGATGTAGCAAAGGATTTGCGCGTCGCAAACTGCGAAAATCGCCGTTTGCGAGGCGCAAATGCCTCTTTGCCATGCAGAAATGCATATTGCGAGTCGGGACCGACTCGCAATATGCATTTCAGAATCGCAAATAGGAAAGGGTGTTCCCTTCCTATTTGCGATTCGGAGTGGTATGCAATGTGTCGCAGTTACCATCCACTTCAAGTGGATGGTAACCCACTCGCAAATTGGAAGGGGTCCCCATGGGACCCCTTCCCCTTTGTGAATGGACCACAAATTATTTTTTCAGGGTCGGTAGTGGTCCAAGGGACCACTACCTGCCCTGAAAAAATACCGAAACTAAAGGTTTCGTTTTTTTTTTTAAGTGCAGCTCGTTTTCCTTTAAGGAAAACGGGCTACACTTAAAAAAAAAAAACTGCTTTATTGAAAAGCAGTCACAAACATGGAGGTCTGCTGACTACAGCAGGCCTCCATGTTAGCGAGTGCCTATAGTCGCTATGGGGCCGCAATTAGCGAGTCGCAATTTCCAACTTTGCTACATCTGGCCCATTCTCTACTTAGAAGAATGTCCTGAAAACCTCAAATTACATTTCCTGAGTGGAGAGAGCACACCTTCCTAAATTTTGAAATAACACTCCAGGAATTAGATGAAGTGATATTAGCTCTGCCTGCCTGTAAATCTCCCAGGGAAGATGGCTTTTATGACAATGTTTTTAAGATGGGCAATGCTTACTACCTCATATATGACATAGCAGGAAGCAGAGGATCTGGGATCCTTAGGACCAATTTTCATTAAAGCAATAACCAACTCATAACCAAAGAGAGAAAATATCTGTTGGCCAGAGGTAGCTATAGGCCAATTTCTTTAAAAAAAAATTGATGTCAAAATCTTGGCAGAAATTCCTGCAATTATATTATGAAAGATATCCCCTACACTGATATGCTATTCACAGGTCTGTTTTGCACTGGGCCAGCCACATAGAAATCATTTTAGAACACCTGCCCACATATTACGGGACTCCAAAGATCCAGAGAAAGAAACACTAGCATTTTCTTTAGATGCTGAAAAAGTGTTTGATCATCTAGATGGGGAACCCTTTTCCCAAATGCAACATATATTTTGCTCATGCAGTGACATCATTGGTAATGTTAAATGTCTTTATTAATTGATAATGATGCAAAACAACTGCAGCAGATTCTTGTCATGGACAATACAGATAGGGATGAGTCAGGGGTGTCCAATGTAAAGTTTTCTTTTTTTCTACAGCATTATCACCTCTTGTAGCCACCAAACAACCCTCATAGTTAATCAAAGGGGTTCAAACCAGGGTTGGGCAAAAAACGCATTTCAATGCAAGGACAATATTCGGATGACTATCACAGAACCACCAACAACTCTTCCTGAATTGATGTGCATAATTGTAAGCTTTTCTGAGATCTCCTGTTATAAAAATACTTTTGGGAAATGTGAAGCAATGATCATGCCACACACCACCTTGAAAGCAAGTATTGGAGACCAACTGTTAAAACAGGTCCATAAGGGCCTGCATTATTTATGTATAGTCTTGAAAAGGGACCTTTAAAATATGGCAGAGGTCAGTTTCTTTCCATTACTAGCAACAGCAAGTTCCAATTTTGCAAGATGGACACAACTCAATCTGTCTTAATTGGACAAGACGCAAGTTGAAAAAATAGTTGGATTCCAAGTTTCAATACTGTAAACAAAATGTTGCAAATAGTGATCAGCAAACTACCCTTCACTTAAATTGATTCTAGTATTAGATATGGGAGACAATGATACCACATTGAAAATGGGTACACTGTACATTGTGAGTAAGTTTTAAATACATATTGAGTTGGAAGGGCTACAGTTACCCCACAACCTTTTCCAACTGACCCACCATGAGTGTGTGTACTAAGGGTCGGTGTCTACTGTGTGTGGATGATGTATGCGGGTGCCCGGTCCCACTGAGGCACCCACAATATTGCCAGGGCTTGGGGGCATGCAGTGAGGCCCATGGTCCTCGCACTCCTGCTGCCTTCCCATCCAGCACACATCCTGACTGCTGTTGGGTGCTGGCTGCACCAGTTTGCTCCCACCCGGCTCATAGCAGTTTTTTTGTTCATTGCACCAACCTAGTTTTTAGCTTTGACCCAACTGGGAACAGCTTTTTGTCTGTTCCTTCTGGGTGGGAGCATTCTACATTGTCCCTGGAGATGGGGTCCCAAAACACTGTTCTACATTGGGCTCTAGACAATGGAGTCCTCTGGACAATTCTATGGCTCTGGGAGGGGGCCTCATGCCCCCTCCTCAAACAAAATTGCATTGGCTCCAGGGATATTTTCCCGGGGGCCTTTAAATGGCTTGTGAGGGAATCTGCATGCCCGCCTCATAAAAATGTAATTTGTTCTGCAAGACAGGAGTCCCTTGGAACTTTAAATAGCTCTGGGAGAGGGCCACGTGCCCCCTTCCTGAAGAAAAATGTGCAAACAATGTGCCTACCCTCAGGCCCTGGCCCACTCTTTTTATTTGAAAAGGGTGGGAGGCATTTTTTTTTTTTTATAGCAGACTAACGGTTCCTCGATGCAAGACCAAGGGAGTCTGGTTATCCCTTGCCTTATATATGTTTTGGTTTTTTTCAGGTCAGGGAAAAAGTCCTAAAATGGCTATCAAATGTCTTTGTTGATGTGAGGCAGCCAATTAGATCTTATCTTTTGATCTGCCGGAGTTGCAGTGCTACAGCATCTCTGTATATACATAGATTTTGAAACTTAATTTCACAAAAACTACTAAATGGATTTATTAAAAATCATGAAAAGCACACTTTTGGGATAAAGTTCTGCTAAATTTGGTGTAATTCCGTTCAGCACTTTCTGTTGTATTGCTGTTCAACTTTCTAATAAAAAAATGCATGGGGAAAGTATATTTTAGGATCATCCTTTTTGTTGGCCCACACTTGATGGATCATGCCAAAACTTTCCATGCAGGAGTTGAGGTGGATGAACCTTTCTTTGGAAAGTTTGCTGAATATTCTTCAAATGCTGCTAAAGTTGTTATCCAAACAAAAAATAAATTGTCTTTGGATGTTCTGTCTCAACTATAACTACACACTGGAGACTGCCACTTTGTAGTTCATCCACTGATTCACTAAAATACAAGGACTAAAGTCAACTTGTGATTAAGTATGATAATAGGATCTTGAATTACATTTGAAAAACTCTAGAAATTCACTAAAAAACAAAGGTTAAAGTGACTTTATAGTTAAGTGTTGAAATAAAGTAAAAACTAATGTTTAAACGCAAAGTAAAACTGTAATTCACCAGTCTCAGTTTAGTGAGCTAACAATAACTTAACCTTGCACTGTGCACTGCTTAAAAAATCACATATCAAATCAGTTGACACCACTTATGACATCATTGATGACAGCATAGATGACAACACAGATCACATCATCAAAAGAATGTGACAGTTTGCCATGGGCTGGAATGTATTCATCAAGTTCCACCTAGACCCAATATTCCATTGCCTCTTTAGTGGTAATAGGTGTAAATGTTTGCAAAATTCAGTACATGAAGCATATCTGTCAAATCACCCACATTCAGTAGAGAGTATGATCTGTGTTTACTGGTATTCAGGTGTGTAAGAAACTTTATAACTCTGTAGACATTAGTGCGATCAGTAATGTATAAACCTTGAATATCATTCAAAAGAATGATTATTTACCTCAACGAAATGTGCCTGTTAAATTTTCTCACCTGGCATTCAATTTTAAGTCAACAGCTCAATAGGTATGTGTTAGCCACTCATAAGACATGCCCAACCTGGTTGTATGGACAACACTTTGCAGTATTTAAAAGAACCCTACACACATTCCTAGAATGAGCATAATGGCGTATACCATTTTAACAATACTTACGGTCAAACTGCAACTTGAACCATCTGAGAGGCACCCATGGATTATGCATTCTATAAAATGTCTAATGTCTCACTGGACATATGGAAATGATAATCTACATTTTATAAATCTATAGTTGACATACAATTGTTCATGACACTACATGAAAACTCTTTAACGTGAGTAGATAAACGGAAATACATAGGTGAATAATGTGTTGTGAGGAGAAGATTTAGCTGTTCACAAGTGATTTGTCAAGAGGTCTTTGATTTAAGCCATATGATCACGCTCCTCTCTATAATTTGTCTTTGTTTGTTTATTAGGTACTTCTTTCTCCCATGGACCTGAAGAGGCCTATAATTATAGGGGGCCGAATTGCGTCAACCTTTTCTTTGTATGATAACTTGCTAGAGGTGTTAACAAATACCTACAAGGAGTGGCCCTGGTACATATCCTCTGAAAAAAATTGACAATAGCATTTGTTTGTCATATTCATGTTGCAACCATCTGCTTTGTGGATTAGTATATAAAGTAGAGATCATAACCACAATTATTTGAATACAAAAGGACAATTAAAGTACACCTTTGATGAACTGAAATGGCTGAATAATTGTTTTTGATTGTTTATGAATATATTTTTGTCTCATATGTTTTTTATAGTATGTCATTTTGTCTGGAAGAGTTTTTGATGTGTTCATTTTTCTTTGACCTAGGCTATTATATAGTTTGATGAAATATGATTAAATGAATTGAATAAATGTATTGTTCTTCCAGTGATGATTTAGGGTTTCAGTGGTGTACTGATGATAAGATTTGTCCCTACTATTGTACCACATTTTCTATAAACATGCCAAGTGCATGGACAGTGCATGGGACCCCCTGCACATGTTTTCTGCCAGCATTTTCATGGCAGTGAAACCGCCATGAAAAGGCTGGCAAAGAACGAGGTCATAATTTGCAGGGCAGCGCTGCATGCAGCACTGCCCTGGCAGATTACAATCTCTGTCCACTGTCAACCTATCAGGATCACTGATCCTGGCAGAGACTGTGGAACCCTGGCATTCTGACCACCAGGGTCTTTATGTGGCAGTCAGACCACCACAGCAGCAGTGGTCCTGTCCGCCAGCCTCCGTATTGGCCCCTTAGACTTGTCTCCAGTATAACACTGATTCATTTTCATACATGTACACATGCTGTATATGTGTGTGGGCCCTTTACCACATACTTAGTTTTTTTAATGTATCTAGTGGTTTAAAGCCCTCATTATGATATTGGTGGTAAAAACTGCCAACCGCTGAGGCAACGGCCGCCAAAAGACTGTCACCGCGGCTACCAGCTGTCCGCCGTATTATGACTACAGCCGGATTTCCACCAGAAGAATGGCGGAAATCTGGCTGTGGCCATGCCGGAGGATGGCGGTAAGGTGGTGCTGCTGCCACCAGCAACGCCATACCAGTAGACCACCGCTAGCCATGTTATGACCCATGATACAGCCTGGCAGTGTTCTGCTGGCGGACGCTGCTGCTGGCAGCAACGCCCTGTCCCGTCTCCTACTGGAGGAACCCCTGAACACAGGTAAGTGGGTGCTCTGACAGGGGAGGGGGTGGGGGGTGTTGTGTGTGTGGGAGGTGTGAATATGTGTGCGTGCATGTATGTGGGTGTGTTTCGTGTTGAATGCGTGAGCATGTATGGAGGTGTGAGTGCGTGTATGTTGTGCTCTGTGAATGCATGTCTGCGTGTATGTATGTAAGTATGTGTGTATGTGTGTATGAATGGATGTATGCATGCGTGGATGCATGTGGGAATGGGTGTGCGTATGTGTGTGAAGTGGGCATGAATGTAGGAGGGGGTTTGGAGAGGAAGGGGTTGGGGGTATCTGGAGAGGGGGTGGGGTGGGGAAGACCTCTATCAGTGACACGGAAGTGATTCTCTGTCACTGATAGCGCCTACCTCCATGGTTTTCGTGGCGGTAAGGAAGCCACAAAACCATGGTGGTATGCGGGGTCATTATCCCGCCGGAGGTACAGTGATGGTCGCTGGGCTGGAGATTGATATCTCCAGCCCGGCAGCTGTTACAGCTGTGGCGGTCGGTGTTGTCAATGTCATAATATGGTGGAAAGTACCACCAGCCTTTTGGCAGTACTTTCCACCATATTACTGCCGACCACCAGGGTCGTAATGAGGGCCTAAATCAGGAAGTAGTCGTTTGGATGATGACCAAAAAGTGACTTTTAATATGTCATGCGTGATATAATATGTGAGGTCATAAGCAATGCACAGCAGGGGCAGAAGATTTAGTTAGCTCACTAAACTATAACTGATGAATATCAGTGCTGTTTTCCAAGTTTGTTAAGCACTTGTTTTTTCAGTGAATTTCTGAGATATTTTTAATGTAAGATAATATTGTATTACAATACCTAACCTTTGGTTCTTTGAGTGATTTTTTTTAAATCACATTCAACTGACTGCCCCAACTGAGCACAGGTTTTATCAGGGCATTGAGGGGTTGGAAGCAGGGTCTGGCTTCAAGACAGGGCCTGATACCAGCCCTACCTCGGGTGGCCAATTTCCCAGTGTACCCAGCTGTCAGACGTGTAAACAAGGGTTTGCCTACAGGCCCTGGCCAGAGGCGAAGCCCTAAGCCCAAGTCCCCCAGGCAGCCAACATTCTGCTGTGCAAGGCCTTGAACCGGGTGCAATGTGCAGTTGATTGCAGGGTCAGGCCTCGAACCAGGCCCTGCACCCAATCACGTCCCACAAACAACTAAGCCTTACTGCACAAAGCCTTCTGTTATGTACAGTCAGAGGTTGTTTGCAAGGATGGGCCTTGCAAGTAATCTGTCACAGGTTGCCAAAAACCCACTTCGCTTGGCAATTGGGGAAGCTTGCACAGTACTGCAGTACAATGGGGTGAAAACTGGGGTTCTAGGTGCAGCAGGAGTACCACAGTACCCAAAAATAATTTTTCAAAAAAGAAGAATGGAATTTTGAATATTCTAAAAAATTAAATTCACTGTAATAAACCAAGGTTAATATGATATTAGGTAGGAATGGAGATATTCACTGAAAAAAATAAGGTTTCAAATATGTTATAATTAGGTATAGAAATGAGGTAAAAACTAACATTTAAAATTATCAAAAACATTAAATTCACCAGTTGTAGTGTACAGAGTTAACTATAGCTTGCACCCATACCATGCACATTTCTGACTTCACATATTACATTACTCAACACAGTGTATTGAAAACTTTGGGTTTGATTTAGAACTTGGTGGAGGGGACAGCTCTGTCGCAAATATGACGGATATCCTGTCTGCCATATTATGATCCCATTCTGTCCTGTGGGGATTGTAATACTTTGGAGAGGATAGCAAGAAAGCACATTTGTGACAGGGTATTTCATCTGGCAAGTTCTGAATCAGGCCCTTTGTTGGGGAAACAAAAAACAAAAAGGGTTTAATGGGGGAGAGTAAGCCGACCCTGACCCCCAGGACCATGTATGGGTGCCCAGAAGCCAACCTCATTGCATTAAAATTCTTCATAAAAATGGTTTTACAAAGGGGTTTATGAATTCTGTGCTAGGTTTGCCAACCCCAGACCTTTGCTTATTCCTGTAGACCCTGGGCCTCCCAGGCTCTCAGGTTTCTTGAATCTGGCACAGGATTCACATATCTGGAAAGAAAACAATAAACAAGTAAGATCATTTGGTGTACTGCTTTTGTGCTTGGCTAACCCTTAATGTGTATGGCCTTTGCCTGTTTTCCGTAGAGAGGGATGCCCATCGAAAGTTGGGTGGAGGGACTGGACATTCATCCAACTCATTCTATAAATGGCTACCATGCTCAGGCAGGGTTAAGGCACATGTGGTGGGTTTGGTTTCAAAGTCTGGCCATTTACTGGGTCTACGGCTAACCCCCGCTGTTGTGGATGGCCAGCAATAGCATTGCTCAGGCCTGGCGGGCAACCCCTGCAGTGAACATGCAAAGGCCATGTTAAGATAAAGTTGACTCTCCGCAGCAAGCCAAAGAAGGACCTTGATGTACACCAGATCCTGTGGTCAACCCTGCTATGCACTGTCAAAGGCTGTGCCCTCAGGAGATAGCTTTCCACAGTGTGATGGACTACAGCCAGCACCTGTGCCCAATTCTTGATGCACACAGCAAAAGGTCAAGTGGTATGACAAGTCCCTTCTATGCATAGCCACAGAAGCCCAAAGTGGGTTAGGTGTAAGGCCTGGCCGAAAGGTAAATATGTGCTATAGACATTGGTTGCCCATCAACAAAGTAATTCTTCCAGTTATGATAGATAGCTCCTTACAGTGAACATTATGCCTCTTCCTAAAGATATATTTTCTGTTTTTGTCATAGAAAAGAAAAGGTGTTAGGCCCTCATTTCAACTTTGGCGGTAACTGCCACCTACCGCCACAGCGACGGCCGGCAACATACCACCGCCGGCTGGCTGGCGGAATTCCGTTGACGGTCATGGCGGCGGACGGCAGTAAGGTGGCGCTGCTGTCAGCAGCAGCGCAATGCCAGAAAAACACTGCCTACCGTATCATGAGCAATGCCTGGTGGTGTTTTGCTGGCGGACGCTGCTGCTGACAGCAGCGTCTCGTCCCGTCTCCAGCCGGAGGACCCTCTGCAAGCAGGTAAGTCGGATTCTCCGACAAGTAGAGGGGCATGGGGGGTATTTTGTGTGTATGTGTGGGGGAGTGTCTGTTTTTGTATGCGTGCATGTGGGTGTGAGTCGCGTTGAATGAGTGCATAAATGACTGAATGTTAGTGTACGTGTATGTTGTGTGTTGTGAATGCGTGTGTGCAACAAAGTAAGTTGGTGTGTGTTAGGTGTGTGGGTATGTATGTGTTTATGCGTGGATGAATGTGGGTATGCGTGTATATATGTGTGCGCGTGTGGGTGAGTAAATGTGCGGGGATGGGAGAGGGAGGGTGTGGGAGAAATCTGGGAGGGGGAAGGGCGGGGGAGACCCCTATCAGTGTCGGGAAAGGAATTCCCTGTCACTGATAGTGCCTACCTTCATGGTTTTCATGGTCGGACGCTTGCCACGTAAACCATGGCAGTAGGCGGGGTCATAATCCTGAAGGTGGGATTGTGACGGCCATCTAGCTGTAGACTGAAGTCTCCAGCCCGGCGGCTGTTACTACCCTGGCGGACAGAGTGGTACATTGGTAGTTTGGCTTGAGCCAAACCGCCATTGTCATAATTTGGGAAAAGGTATCGCCAGCCTGTTAGCAGTACCTTTCCCCAAATTACCACTGATCGCCAGGGTCGTAATGAGGGCCTTAATCTTCACTGTGAGAGTGTTTAGGTTCTCCTTCTAGAAAGAAATGGTAATCCTCACACAAACTGTCTTTCTGGTCATCTGCTACCAATTTAGTAAGTACGTTAAGTGTATCATATTTTGCTCCTGAACTCTAGAAAGAGAAAGGTATTCTCAGACTGAATAGTGATTGTGATCTCATCAACAATCAGATCCAAAAGATTAAGGTGGTCATTACAACCCTGGTGGACGGTGTTAAAGCGGCGGTAAGACCGCCAACAGGTCGGCGGTAAAAATTTGGGAATTACGACCGTGGTGGAAACCGCCAACAAAGACAGCCACTTTAACACTCCAACCGCCACGGCGGTACAAACAAACAGCGCAGCGGTCACCGCCAACAGACAGGCAGAGGACAATGTACTGCCCACACTATTATGATGGGCCAATCCGCCACCTTGTCCGGGGCGGATACACCGCGGATAAAAACACGGCAGAAACCGGAATTTCGAAGGGAAAACGCTCACCTCTACACACTCCACGAGGAAGGAGGACACCATGGACCCGGAACTCCAAATCCTACCAGCGATAGTCTTCCTGCTCCTGTACCAGGAGCACCAATGCCGGCAGCGAAGACCACGGTGAGTACTGCACCTACGACACAGGGGAGGGGGGAGGCAAAAAACAGACACACACACACGCAACACCCCCACCCTCACCCACTACAACACACACACTAATACATATCTATACATTATAGTTAGACCCTCCAACCCCCCAGGAAGAATGCAAAGACAAAAGGAAATGAGTGTAACCATTGTAATATATCAAAATGCAGTACGCAAAAATATACATATATACACTTTCAACAAAATATACACCAAGAATAGTAGTCCAGGTATTGCACCACTCGTAGTCCGTGGACCACTGGGCCCAAAATGCCTGGGCGAGGCCCACACATGATACCAGATCAAAACAGAGAGAACACTGCAGGGGCATCAGATAGAAATACAACAGGCACCTCAGGGGTAAGGGAAGGGAAGGGGGGGCACCTCAGCCGGATGAGTGCACAACGCCAGATTAACGAGGGGGATCCATGCCCATTGATGAATCATGGGGAGTGCAAAGCCACAGTCTCTCAAGTCTCTCCAGTGGGTGGTTTGCCCACTGCTGCATCCTGGGGAGTGCAAAGCCACAGTCTATCAAGTCTCTACAGTGGGTGGTTCGCCCACTGCATTATCCTGGGGAGTGCAAAGCCACAGTCTATCAAGTCTCTACAGTGGGTGGTTCGCCCACTGCATTATCCTGGGGAGTGCAAAGCCACAGTCTCTCAAGTCTCTACAGTGGGTGGTTCGCCCACTGCATTATCCTGGGGAGTGCAAAGCCACAGTCTATCAAGTCTCTACAGTGGGTGGTTCGCCCACTGCATTATCCTGGGGAGTGCAAAGCCACAGTCTATCAAGTCTCTACAGTGGGTGGTTCGCCCACTGCATTATCCTGGGGAGTGCAAAGCCACAGTCTCTCAAGTCTCTACAGTGGGTGGTTCACCCACTGCATTATCCTGGGGAGTGCAAAGCCACAGTCTCTCAAGTCTCTACAGTGGGTGGTTCGCCAACTGCATTATCCTGGGGAGTGCAAAGCCACAGTCTCTCAAGTCTCTCCAGTGGGTGGTTCGCCCACTGCATTATCCTGGGGAGTGCAAAGCCACAGTCTCTCAAGTCTCTACAGTGGGTGGTTTGCCCACTGTTCAATCCTGGGAAGTGCAAAGCCACAGTCTCACAAGTGGATGACAGTCTCCACTGGTTCTGGAGGGGGCCTTGTGCCCAGGGTGCTTCATCCTGTTAAGGACAGAGGTAGTGGATGCATGTCTTCACTGGTTCTGGAGGGGGACTGGTACCCAGAGTGCTTCATCCTGTTAAGGACAGAGGTAGTGGATGCATGTCTCCACTGGTTCTGGAGGGGGACTGGTGCCCAGAGTGCTTCATCATGTTAAGGACAGAGGTAGTGGATGCAAGTCTCCACTGGTTCTGGAGGGGGACTGGTGCCCAGAGTGCATCACGCACCCCGTCACGGTCCCAGTTGCATCAGTGCCCCTGCCGCTCATGGGCTAGCAGCACTTGAGTTGTCGGTGCCTTGTTCAGCGGTGCTTGAGTTGGCGGTGCCCTGTTCAGCGGTGCTTTAGTTGGCGGTGCCTTGTTCAGCGGTGTTTGAGTTTGGCGGTGCCCGGGTCAGCGTGCTTGAGTTGGCGGTGCCCTGTTCAGCGGTGCTTGAGTTGGCGGTGCCTTGTTCAGCGGTGCTTGAGTTGGCGGTGCCCTGTTCAGCGGTGCTTCAGTTGGCGGTCCTTCATTGCCCAGCTGGGCTAGGGCTGGCGGTCCTTCATTGGGCAGCTGGGCTGTGGCTGGCGGGGCCCTCCTGGGCAGCTAGGCTGTGACTGGCGGGGCCCTCCTGGGCAGCTGGGCTGTGGCTGGCAGGCCCTCCTGGGCAGCTGGGCTGTGGCTGATGGCACCCTCCTGGGCAGCTGGGCTGTGGCTGGCGGGACCCTCCTGGGCATTGAGGATGGGGCTGGCGGTGGCCTCCTGTGCAGCGAGGATGGGGCTGGCGGTGGCCTCCTGGGCAGCTGGGATGTGGCCGGCGGGGCCCTCCTGGGCAGTGAGGATGGGGCTGGCGGTGGCCTCCTGTGCAGCGAGGATGGGGCTGGCGGTGGTCTCCTGGGCAGCTGGGCTGTGGCCGGCGGGGCCCTCCTGGGCAGCGAGGACGGGGCTGGCGGTGGCCTCCTGTGCAGCGAGGATACGGATGGTGGGGCCCTCCTGGGCAGCAGGGATGATGGTGGGCTTCTCCACCGTGCTGCTCCTCCCAGACTTGCTGGGTTTCTTGTGCCCCTTCCCCACCTTGGGAGGATCCACACTCCCACCGGGACCCCTGGGAGCGGCTTGGGTGGCTGGAGTCTTCCCCCTCTCCCGCAGGGCACTGGCCAACTTAAGGTGCTTCACAGGGGGGGGACTGGCTGTGCTGTGGCTCCTTGCCACACTGGCTGTCCTGGTGGCTGGTGCACTCAACATACCTGTGACAACAGGCACCACTGGTCCCGGAGATGTTGTGGCTGAGGTGCTACTTCGGGACCTATGAGTTGGACAGTGGGGGGGTGGGACATAGGTCAAGGCTTGCCAGGAAAAGTTTTTGGGACACACTGGGATGGGTAGCTGGAGGGGGTTTGGGAGTGGAGGAAGAGGTTGTGGTTGTAGGAGGTGTAAGTTTTGTGGCTTTGGGTGCAGGTGCATGCGCTGGAGGCTGTCGTGAGGTGGATGGCTGTTGGGTGGGTGTGCACCTGCGTTTATGTATCTTGGGAGGGGGCGTCACAGACACACTAGGAGAGGACACAGGGGACGTGTGAATGGTAGTGGGGGTGGTGACTGCACATGAGCGGGGTGTGCTGGTGGGTGTTCTGGTGAGGGACGTAGTGGCTGTAGAGGTAGTACATGCAGGTGTGAGTGTAGACGAGACTGGGAGGGAGGAGGGATACGACGAGGAGGGGGACACAGTGGAGGCAGTGGATGTTGGTGTGTCTGTATGTGTGTGATGCTTGCGTGAGTGCCTGTGGGATGTGTGGTGCTTATGTTTGCCTGAGCTTCCCTTGTGTGGTGAGGTGTGTGCAGGCTGGTCTGATGGTGTGCTTGGGATAGGCAGAGGTACAGGGGATTGGGTCTGGGTGGAAGAAGTTGGAGGGGGGAGGCTAGAAACAGGGACAATGGCTGCCATCAGTGCTGAGGCCAGAGTTTGAAAGGCTCGGTGAAGGGCCGTCTGACCAGAATGAATGCCCTCCAGAAATGCATTTGTTTGTTGCAACTGCCTTTCTACACCCCGGATGGCATTCAAAATGGTAGACTGCCCAACAGTGAGTGACCTGAGGAGGTCAATGGCCTCTTCACTGAGGGCAGCAGGGGTGAATTGGGCAGGGCCTGAGGCGAAGGTGATGCCCACCCTCCTGGGTGAGCGGGCACGGGGCGAAGGCTGAGGGGCTGCTGGGAGGGCAGTGCTGGTAGGGGGGGGTGAGGGCTATACCTGTAGATGCAGGGGGCACAGAGGTTGCCGCCACCACAAGGGAGCTCCCATCAGAGGATGAGTCTGTGTCGCTGGTTTCAGCTCCTGTCCCCGCCGTTGTGCTCCCCTCGCCCTCTGTCACACTGGTGAATTCTGAGTCCGTAGTGTGGCCCTCCATGGCCATGTGGGATGCAGCTCCCTCGTGCTCCGGTGCCACTGCTCCTCCGCCTGATGATGCTAATGCACACAAGAACAGGGAGACCACAAAAAAGGGGGGGGAAACAGAAGAAAGACATGTTGAGTGCATGGACTACCGCTACCGTTGGCGGACAAGACAGACACAGAAGCCCCAAGCACTACGTTGCGCTCTTGGGCTCTACAGTGCAATTCATGGGAAATGGCCTACAAGGCTATGGACAACATCTGCACACAAGATGACACAGGTGCATGAATAGCTGTACTTGGCACTCTACAGAGGTGGGGTGGGGGCCACAGGGCCATGCCTTACGGAGGGGTCTAGCCTACGGAACTCGCCCTGGCCTAGGGAAACCCACATCCCTCATCCCCCACCCAGACACCTCCACTGCACGCAAAGTCAGCTGAATGAGAGTGTACTCACCCCCTTGTGTCTGCTGTGATGCCCTCAAGTGCCCATCCAACTCCGGGTAGGCCACCGCCAGGATCCTGAACATCAGGGGGCTCCGCCGTCTTCTTGCTCCCGCGGCGAATGTCCTCCCATCTTTTCCGGCAGTGGGTGCTCCGTCTGTGGTGGACCCCCAGGGTCCGGACGTCCTTGGCAATGGCACGCCAAATATCTTTCTTCTGGTGGGCGCTGACCTACATGAAATGTACAGGGGAAGAAGAGAAGTCATTATCAACTGCGCCGTCAATGTGAGTGGCCCCCATCCCTCCCCTTGCCTTGTGGCACATGCACCCACCGTCTTTCATGCACGCAGAACTCTGCCCCCTTCCTTCTTACAACCAGCCCTCTCCACACAGACATAGCCCATACATCATGCTCCCTGTGTACTTACCTGTTGGTCTGGAGGACCATAGAGTAGCGTGTACTGGGGGAGGACCCCATCGACGAGCTTCTCCAACTCCGATGTGAAGGCAGGGGCCCTTTCCCCAGACGCACGAGCCATTGTCTCTTCCAGACCGAGGTCACAGCAGCACTTGCAGTGTAGGTCCTCTCCTGTCGAAGATCAGGTATCGAGTGATTATACAGATAGAAAATGGCGGTCACGTCAGCGGTGGTTCGTACTATCACGGCCGGCGTACATCGTCATTGGCTCCTGGGACCCATAGGGTCTAATGTTAACCAATGCAGCATTGCGCCACGGTCTTCGACCGCCTACAGCGACGGTGTACAACGCCAGCGCAGTTACCTCACATCCCATTGTCCCACTTTAGAGGTCAGCCAGCCGCCATTTCAGGGGCCCACATGGCCTAATTTCCAAATGCGTCACACATACCTAGGCCTAGTCTCACCACACATACAGGCCACATTTTGTGTATGATTGGTGTTCTGTGTAGACTGTGGGTACATACCTCTGAGTTGTTTGACTCTGTGGTCGCTGTTGTCCTTCATAGGCACCGTCCGCTGGGACATGTGAGGAGATGGCGGAATCCTCCGGTGTACCGACCGCTGGTGGACCTGTCAACAATGGAGGAAAGAAATTTGATTATTACCTACAGGATTGACCGTGCCACAATCCTGGAACTGTGTACACAGTTGGAGCCTGACCTGATGTCAGCAATCCGCCATCCCACAGGAATCCCCCCTCAAGTGCAGGTGCTATCAGTGCTCCATTTCCTTGCAAGTGGGTCTTTTCAAACAACAGTGGTCATGGCATCAGGGATGTCCCAGCCTATGTTTTCCAACGTGTTGTCCAGAGTGTTGTCTGCCCTGCTGAAACACATACGGAGCTACATCGTTTTCCCTCAGGTGGAGGATTTGCCTACAGTGAAAGGTGACTTCTATGCCTTTGGACATATCCCCAACATCATAGGTGCCATTGATGGGACCCATGTGGCTTTGGCCCCCCCCACAGGAGTGAACAGGTGTACAGAAACCGCAAGAGTTATCATTCGATGAATGTACAGATGGTATGTTTGGCAGACCAGTACATCTCCCATGTGAATGCCATGTTCCCTTGCTCAGTGCATGACGCCTACATCCTGCGGAATAGCAGCATCCCTTATGTGATGGGTCAACTCCAGAGGCACCCTGTGTGGCTATTAGGTGACTCTGGTTACCCCAACCTGTCATGGTTACTGACCACAGTGAGGAATCCCAGGACAAGGGCAGAGGAACGCTACAATGAGGCACATGGGCGAACTAGAAGGGTGATCGAGCGGACCTTTGGCCTCCTGAAGGCCAGGTTCAGGTGTTTGCATATGACAGGTGGATCCCTATTCTACTCACCAAAGAAGGTGTGCCAGATCATCGTGGCCTGCTCTATGCTTCACAACTTGGCTTTGCGACGACAGGTGCCTTTTCTGCAGGAGGATGGTCCAGATGGCGGTGTTGTTGCAGCTGTGGAGCCTGTGGACAGTGATGAGGAGGAAGCAGAGGAAGAAGACATGCAGAACAGGGACTCAGTGATCCAGCAATATTTCCAGTGAAACACAGGTGAGAATACATTCCTGCCTACTACATGTACTTTTACACTTCTACCTCTATCCTGTATGTCGTTTTCACCCAGTGTATTGTCACTGAGTTGTCACTTTCCCTTACGGTTTCACAGGTGTGGGTCCCAACGTGTCTCATTTGCTTAGCTTCCTCATGGACTAGAGCTGTGTGACATAGGTATGATGACATTACTAGTTCAAGATAATTTTGTCACTGTAATTGCAAATACACTATTTCGAAATCACAGACAGACTCCAGATCTTTTGGTGCTTTAGGTGTGTTTATTTCAATACAAAATAGTGGAGGGGCAAGCTAAATGGTGAGGGGTGATGGCGGAGGAGTGTCCACGGCAGAGTCCAGTCTATTAGTCTCACAGGTGCATTGCCCATATGGGCATAGGAAGTGGAGCTGGGCCAGTTTCAATATGGACAGGGTGATAAAGTGGGACAGTGGGCTGACAATCAGGGTGGTCTCATATCTTGGCGGGGGTCTTGGCATCGTGCTCTGTCTTGTTCCTCGATCTCAGGGACTGTTTGCGGGGTGGTTCTCCGTCTAAGGGGGTGGGGTGCTGGTGTGGTGGTCCTGTGGCACTGCCTCCTGTCCACTAGCGCCGGCGGAGGTGGTGGGCAGTTCATCGTCCATGCTAGTGTCAGGGGCCCCTTGTAGTGCCACAGTGTCCCTCCTGGTGTTGAGTACTTCCTTCAGCACCCCTACGATGGTGCCCAGGGTGGGGCTGATGGTTCTGAGTTCCTCCCTGAACACCAAATACTGTTCATCCTGCATCCGCTGGGTCTCCTGAAACTTGGCCAGTACCGTTGCCATCATCTCCTGGGAGTGGTGGTAGGCTCCCACGATGGAGGAGAGGGCCTCGTGGAGAGTGGGTTCCCTTGGCCTATCCGCCCCCTGTCGCACAGCAGCCCTCCCAGTTCCCCTGTGTTCCTGGGCCTCCGTCCTCTGGACCGTGTGCCCACTGCCATTGCCCCCAGGTCCCTGGTGTTGTTGAGGTGGTGGGTTATCCTGGGTTCCCTGTAGTGGTGGACACACAGCTGATTGACGTGTCCTGGGGACGGAGGTATGGGCCCGCTGGGTGGGTGCTGTGCTGGTGGTTCCTGAGGGGGGAAGGTCTGTGGTGGCCTGTGCCTGTGTGAGGGGAACCGACTGTCCTGAGGCCCCCGATGGTCCGGGCTGGTCTTCTAGATCCAGGTGGACAGAGGTGCTGTCATCACTGTGGGCCTCTTCTGTGGGTGCAGTGGACATGTCTGGACCCTCCTGTCTGGTGACATTGGGTAGTGGTCCTGCAGGGGTTGAAAGGCATTATTATTGCATCTGTTTGTGTCATGGTGTGAAATGGGTGGGTGACCGTGTACCCTAGTGCTGGCATTCCTGTATGTGAGCTTGTGTGATGATGGTTTAGGGGGGTGTATGGGTATGTGCAGTGGGCATGCTTTAGTGATGGGTGTCCATGCGTTGTTGTTGCATGCAGAGCTTGGTGTTGGGATGTGTGGTTTGTGATTTTAGTACATTTGTGAGGAGTTTGAGTGATAGGGGTGAGGGCGAGGGTGGGGGTATGTGATGGCATGCAGGTAGTTAAGATGTGACTTACCAGAGTCCATTCCTCCACCGACTCCTGCGAGGCCCTCAGGATGCAGAATCGCCAAGACCTGCTCCTTCCATGTTGTTAGTTATGGGGGAGGAGGTGGGGGTCTGCCGCCAGTCCGCTGAACCGCCTGGTGGTGTCTTGAGACCACTGAACGCACTTTCCCACGTAGCTCGTTCCACCTTTTCCTGATGTCCTCCCGATTTCTTGGGTGTTGTCCCACTGCGTTGACCCTGACGACTTTTCTTCGCCATAGCTCCATCTTCTTTGCAATTGAGGTGTGCTGCACCTGGGATCCAAATAGATGTGGCTCTACCCGGACGATTTCCTCCACCATGACCCTGAGCTCCTCCTCCGAGAAACTGGGGTGTCTTTGCCGTGCCATGGGGTGGTGTAGGTGATGTTTGGGGTAGAGTGTGTGGTGATAAGTGTGGTGATATGTAGTGGTGTGTTGTGTGAGGTGCGTGGAAGTTGTGTGGGTGATGGTGTTGTGTGCCTGTGGATGCTAGTTTGTTGATGGTGGTGTCTCTCTTTGGCCTTCGGTCGTGAATTGTGGTCGTAGGGGTTTGTGGGTGATGTGGGCATGTGTTTTATATTGTATTGGGTGTGTGGGAGTGGTGTGTGTATGTGTATCAGGTGTGTGTATTTCAAATTGTCCAATGTGGCTGTGTTTTGTAAGAGTGTGTGTATTTTGAGTGCGGCGGTGTGTACCGCCAATGGAATACCGCGGTTGAAAGACTGCCACGTGGATTCGTGTGTCGTGATAGTGTGGACATATTTCTGTTGGTGTGATGGTGTCGGTTTTGTTATCGCCAGTTTATCACTGACCTTTGGTGTGGCGGACTTGTGTTGGTGTCTGAATTTTGCCGGATTCCGAGATGTGGGTCATAATAGCTGTGGCGGAATTCCGCGGCCGCGGTGGTGTGTTGGCGGTCTTCTGCACGGCGGTAAGCGGCTTTTACCGCCAATGTTGTAATGACCCCCTAAGTATTGTCTTATGTTACAACTGACAGCCTTAGGGTGGCCTTCCTCCAAATGTTTGCCTTCCGCCCTCCTTTTTGATGACCTTGTTTTTGCTGACTTAAGGACTCTGCACATTACCACTGCTGACCAGTGTTAAAGTGCTTGTGCTCCCTCCCATAAACATGGTAATATTACCTCATACCAAATTGGCATATTTAATTTACTTATAAGTCCCTAGTAAAGTGTGCTACTTGTGGCCAGGGGCTTGAAATTAAATGCTAATAGTAGGCCTGCAACACTGATTGTGCCACCCACTTAAGTATCTCCTTAACTATGTCTCAGGCCTGCCTTTGACAGGGCCTGTGTGTGCAGTTTACTGCTTATTGGACTTGGCATTTAAAAGTATTTGCCAACCCTGAAACTCCCCTTTCATTACCTCTGTTCCCCCTAAGGTTGGCCTTAGGTAGCCCATAGGGCATGGTGCTATGTAAGTATAAGGTAGAACATGTACTTTTAAGTTTTAGATGTCCTGGTAGCACAAAACTCCCAAATTCATATTTCACTACTGTAGGCTATCAGTGGGAATTCCTTAATGCACTGTTGCATGTAATTCCTTATCAGAAAGGAGTAGCTGCATCATGTTTCATATCTTTGAAGTGGTAATGATGAATCCCCCTTAATGATAAAATTGAATTTAACATTTCTATTTTAGAAATGCCACTTTTAGAAAGTGGGAATTTCTCTGCTTTTACTGCTCTGTGTGCCTTGCAGCCTTCTTCTACTACACATCTGGGGTGGGTGATAACTATACTTTGTCCATTCCCTCTAGACAGTCACAAACACAGCAAGGGGTAGGGTGACAGAGAAATCATCTGCATCCATCTGCATTCTGACAGCTCTTTCTTGGCAGCAAGAGGGAGGTAGAGCTGATACTTACACCTGAACAAGACTGTCTCTACCCGAACAAAGGGCTGGTTAGCTCCTACTGATAGTCTGGAGTCAAGGCTGGGACTGAAGAAACTCATTGCACTTCAAAGACCCTTCTTTGATGTCTCCCCCTCTTCAAAGGCACAACTGGGTTCAAGTTCTGGATCTCTGACCCCACCAAATCACACACTTCAGGACCTACATCTGGAATCTGTCAGAAGAACTGCCGTGCTGCAACAATGACTGTTACTCTGCTGGACTGCTGACCTGGAAGGACTACTTTTCAGCTGTACTGTCCTGCAGTCAGCTGCTCTCTGACCCTGATGAGGGACAGTTTGACTCTACCTTGCACCTCAAGTGATCTCCAAGGGCTTGTTGGCTTGGCTCCTGCTGCTTCAGATTCGGGGATACCAATGTCTCTACCTCTGCTCCTGTGTCTAGTTCACTGGAAGTGGACACACATACTTGCATCACAGAAATTGATGCATCTCCTAGAATGCGGTTAGCAGAACTGGACCAGCGAGCCAATTGTAAAAGTAGAATTGGTGCAGTGGTCTCAGAACCAACAAATTGCCATGTAACACAACGCAATGCACCATCACTGACAAAAACCCTATGCCCCTTTTGAAACACCTCTACTTTAGACTTCAGACCAATGCCAACAACACAATATGAGGCATCCTTGTGTACACACCCCCAGGACCGTGGCCAACTATTTGTGACGCCATCACCAACCTCATAGCCCCCCAAGTCATTGACTCGCTTCATTATGTACTCCTCGGCGACTTCAATATCTTCCTCAACCACACAAATGCAACCTCTCTTCTAGAGTACCTCAGCAATATTGGCCTAACCCAACTGGTCACCTAACCAATGCACAAAGCTGGGCATACCTTCAATGGCATTCTTACCTCAAGTGACAGAATCAAATTCACCCACATCACCAAACTCACCTGTACTGACCACAAGGTCCGCTTCACAATCGCCCACACCCAGAATCAGAACACCAACCACAAGCACCACAACACCCCTCACTGACTCTGAGGTAAGATAACCGAGGCCCGTCTGGACACAAGCCCTAGTCATCTCGCAACCTGAGCCAATGACAGACCTGAACCAGGCTGTGAAGAACTTCACCACCAGATGTCCCAATAGTGTCACCCTGCTGAAACCAGCAAGATTCAACAGCACCGCCAAACCAACGAGGAGGTATACCTCAGAACTCAAGAACTCCAAACGCAACTGCAATTGACTTGAGAAACAATGGTGCAAGACCAAAGACCCCTCCAACGAAGCAACTCACACGTCAGCCCTCCACAACTACCACCGCCACATCAAGGCAGCGAAAAGAACAACAATCAACACCAGCATCGACACCGTAGCCAACCACGCTAAAGAGCTCTTCAATATCATCAAGGGATTTCCAAACCCTACAGTCACAGGCTGCCATCCACTCCTCCCAAGAACTCTGTGACATTCTCTCAGACTACTTCCACAGCAAAATCACTGTCATCAACAACAACTTCGACCTCCAACCCACCATGTGAGCCTGGACACCCTCAGTCTAGCAGCAAGCACCAACCTCATAATAACTACATGGTCCCTGATCACCACACATACCACCGCAGCTATCATGTCATCCATTCACTCAGGGGTACCCACCGACCACTCCCCTCACCATCTCTTCAAGCTCAGAATCCACACCAACTGCACAGAACTAGCCAAAATCCTCAAAGCATCCATCACTACCGCAACTTACCCGGACAGATGGAAACACACAGAAGTCAAATCACTCCTAAAGAAACCCTCCACTGAACCCACCAACCTCAAAAACTACAGATCGATCTTCCTGCTCCCCAACCTGACAAAAGTACTGGAGAAAGCCTTTAACCAATAGGTTGCCACATTCCGCAAACTAAATCACCTCCTCGACTCATCAGAATCAGGATTCCGGGCCAACCACAGTATGGAGACCATGCTGATCACTGCCATGGATGACATTAGGATCCTCCTAGACTGAGGAGAAACAGCAGCTCTCATCCTCCTAGACCTCTCCACAGCATTCAACACAGTCTTCCACCAATCTCTCATCAAAAGACTCCACAACATAGGCATTCAACAGAACACCCTCAAATGGATCGCCTCATTCCTCACCAGCAGAACCTAGAATATCCCATGGACTCAACATAGTATCCTAAGCAGATGACACTCAAATGATCCTCTTGCTCTCCGAAGATCCCCACAACAACAAATCAAACTTCTGCAATGCCATGACCAGCGTAACAACATGGATGAAACAGAGCTGCCTCAAACTAAACACAGAGAAAATGGAGGTTTTGATCTTTGGGAAAAACACCTCAGTTTGGGAACATCGATGGTGGCCAGCTGAACTCAGTCCTCCTCCTACCCCCATCAGACCACGTGTAAAACCACAGAATTATCCTCAACAGTCAAATGCCCGTCAACCAACAAGTTAATTCAGTTGCCTCATCCTGCTTCCACATCCTCACAATGCATCACAGAATTTTCAAATGGATCACTACCAACACTACAGAACACTGCTGCCTGAATAATACTTAACATCCCCAAATGCTCCAGCATCGCCACACACCTCAGAAACCTCCACTGGCTCCTGATCCAGAAAAGTTGCCAGTTTAAGATACTCACTCTTGCATACAAAGCCCTCCACAATCTAGGACCGATCTACATCAACCATCTTCTCAGATTCCATGTCCCCTCAAGACACCTGTGCTCCTCCACTCTCAACCTCACCCTCACCTCCCATATCCACCGCACTTCACAGTGGGGGCTAACCCTTCGCCTACACCGCTGCCAAGTTTTGGAATGCAGTGGCCCTCTACCTCTGAACATCTCCCTCCCTGGCGGATTTCAGAAGCAAACTCAAAACATGGCTGTTCAACTGAGACACGGCATCAAGAGCACCCGTATACCTTTACGAGTGATAATTTTGCACTTTACAAATAACATAATTGATTGATTGATTGCCTTGAGAGCCCAATGCATCAGACCCGAGCTTCACTGATGCAGCAGTCTATAAAGATCAATGCATTCCTTGACTGCTTAGAGAAACCCAGTGGATTGCACTTCAGAACCAATGCATCTCGGCTGCAGCAGTTTTCTTCAGAACGGGCTCATCACCATCACTGTATAGGAAAGATCGATGCATGGATATGACTGTGAAATCCTCATCAATGCATCTCATACCCATCTTGCTGTTGAGGCCAAGAAAGTTACTTTGTTCCCCGGAGCCTGTGTGGGTCTTGTACTCCATTGCAGTCAGTCCAAACTTTGACTTAGTGCCAGTCCAGCATGACCTAAAGTAACCCCTAAAAGTGATATTTCCTTCTGAGCGCTCTTACACATTTATTCACAAAAATTATTATTTTGACCTCTAAAGATTGGATTTTTGTTACTCTGGTCTTATTTTATTTATAAAATCATAATCTATTTTTCTAACCTAGTGTGGAGTCTTTTTGAGTTGTCTTCACTGTGGCCATTTCTCCGCTCGCACCAACAAAGGCAGATCTCTGGCGGATTGGATGACTTAGGTACCCTTCAATGTGATGTGCACTCACTTATTGTGTCCTGGATATGAGCAGTAAAACAAGTTTACTGACTCCCTTCATTTCCATGTGCTTGGTGTAATTGAATGGTCTGTTGCTGCAATGTGGTGAGTTAATTTACACCATGGGCAACTCATGTAGTAAAAGCGATCTTGACAGCAGTCAACCAGCTCCTTCTAAAGACTCCCCTGCACATTAGATGGCTGTGGGCCAAGGACTCAGTGAAATTATTTATCTTGAGAAGTGGCATGCACTGACCAGACTTACATTTCCCACTGACTGGAACCTTTGACATGGCTAAGCTGTCTTATTTGCTATAAATGTTGGTGTTAAAGGGAAAGATCAGGCCACTTGAGTGGGAAGCATTTTGGATGTGGGATGCGACACTGAAGGGCTTGAGAGCAACTAGTTATATAAAGGATAATGTACATAAAGAACTTCTTGAATTAAAAAAATGGCTTTCCTCAGAGAGTGAGAGAAGAGAATGTCAGAGAAAATTGGAGGAAAACTCAGTTGGAGGTAGTTGGGACTTTTCTTTCTCTTCCTGTGGTAAGTGCACTGCCACAGGGGCAAAGTGAGGGGGAAGACCGATTGCTTAACGACATCCTGATGGGTAGGAAGGGGAATATACCACAAAATACTACTCCCACCAATTATCAATCATGTAAAAGCACCACGGCAGGTACTGAACACACTGAACTAACCTCAATGCAGCAGGCAGCGTGAGAGTGAGAAAACTGCACCCTGGCACGATGCTTGGTGAATGCGGAAGTTACAAAAATGGAGCTTGACAAAGTGTTAGACATGCACTCCTTGGCAGAAATAAAAGAGGAAGTGGCCCATGCCATTAGAAAATATGACACAGTGTACAAAAAGATATCTATAGAATGCAAAGACAAGGGCACCACACAGCCAATGCTGATTAACCTAAATTAGCAACAGAGGTTTGATGATAACCTCAGTGATGATCTTGGGGTTGTAAAGTGATGCACAAACTGTCATGAGAGATGTGAACATACGCCCACCATACAGCACATAACATTAAAATGTAGCAAGAGACACTTAGAGATACGAATAACAAGCAAGAGGGCAGAAGGCACAGCCTCTCTATGCCCAGCTCTAGGACAACTACCCCATTCACTTTGCCTATACTATCTAAAAAAAGTTTCCAAGGGGGACACTTCTAAATGCTAAACCATACTACAAAAGCTAGTCGATGACAAGCAGCAGGTGGACAGTTTTGTTTTAACACAAGATAGGCAACACCAGGAGAAGGTACTGTCCTTGGCACACGCCTGGTTAGTGAAAGAGGGTCCTGACATACATGTGGTCTATGGACCGCAGGTTAGGGTACTGGCTACTGTAACATCATCAGATCCCCGGCCTGTACTGCTTGAAAATGAATGGGACATACAAAGGTTTTCTTTCATAAATGTAGACTTACAATCTTGGGAAGACACCACAATAGCTGCCATGTTGTGATATGCTATAGATAAGCTCCAGCAGCGGTAGGAACTATGAAACACCTTGACGACATAAAGTTGGCGAACATGATAGGAGTCCACGCAGGCCCAGCACAGACAATACCAGTGCTTACCATGCCCTTATGGGAGGTGCCAATAACATCCCCATCAGGAGAGGACACAAACATTCCAACATATATACATGTCCCACGGAACAGAGCAGACCTCATGTAATTCACTAAAGACTTTCCCTAACTGGGAGAAGAGCCACACAAAAGTTATGCAGACCTAAACAGAACTCTAGGAATGGGAACGCTGCTGTGGAAGGACCAGGATATATTGTTTAGCAGTATTGTACCAAAGGATTTGTGGGAGGACTGTAACACAGCGAGAAAGTGGTCTACTGAGGAACCACCAAGGGGAAAAGGCAGAGTCCCAGGAGAAGAGGTGAAGGCAATGCAGAAGGAGGTAGTGAAATACATAAAAAGAAAGTGCCAAAAGACAAGGTAGACTGGTTAAAGATAATACATACTAAGCAGGATAAAGGTAGGATGAAAGGTTAATTCCTATTTTTATTGTCTCTTACAGGTTTACCAAAAGAGCAGTGGTATGAAACATCCACTAGGTGAGGCCATGCTAGTTTTTGTTTCTACCTTTGTCTATGGGTTACAACAACCAATTCAGACACACCTGCAAACATTTTTTGTCTGCAACAAGAGCTCCTACAGAAGGTGCTAGCAGAGGCCAGGTACTGCACTGATTATGAGACACATCTGCGAGAGATAGAGGCAGAAAAGGTGAAGAGGGAAAAAGTGAAGTTGACAGTGGCACAGGAAAAGTTTTACAGGGGAAAACAGAGTAGATTTAGAGGGAAACGTCCAGAGAGGGGAAGAGGTAGAGGATCAAATGTAAGGACATATTCCCAAAGTCGGCCTGAAACAACAGGTTTTCACTTCAATGAGTCCGGACAGTGGAAGGTGGTCTGCCCTTCATTGGACAGAGGGCCCAGAGGCAGGAGTCAATAGAGACAACACTCCCATCCACAAAATGCACCACAACCCTATACTCAGAACATATTTGATGCAGCTCTGTCCAGAAAGGGGGAACCACAAAACACATAACCCCACTATTTCCTGACACACGCCCCTCCACTACCCCTGGCCTGGGGTTAAACAGAGATCAGTGATATTCAGAGGTTGACATGATTGGGGGCCAACGATCATTGTCCCCACCCCTGCCAGAGGCTTACTAGGGGTGCCCGAGACTGGAAGACTGCCTGATCACATTTTCATACCGGAGGACCAGGAGGGTCCATATATGCATGGGACTGCACTAAATAAAACAGTTCTCTTCCTGGTTGACACTGGTGCTATAAGATCAATGCTGAGAGCATCTGAGATGCCGGAGGTACCACTCTCGGGTACCCAAATAACAGCAGTCGGTATGACAGGACAACCTATATGGGAGTATTTGACCCAACCTTTGAAATTGGTTGTTTGTTGGTCTCATCATCATCCAACACCAACTCTGTCTCAACATATACTGCTCCATAAACCCGCTGGGCAGAGACCTATTGTGTAAACTGCAATGCACGATACATTGTTTACCAATAGGGGTATTTCTAGAGAGCTGAATGAACGGACTGATGTTGCAAGCATTCATGATTTGCACGTCAAGAGGAACATTAGAACTACCACCAGAGTTGCGGGACTCTGTCCTGGCCGACGTTTGGGCTCAAAGTGTGAATGAATTGGGATGAGTGCTAAATTACCCCCAGTACAAAAAAACTTAGTACCGGGGCACCATTACATCGGGTCCCACAGTACATGATCTCAAGGGAAGGAGAGGCAGGCATAGCACCAGTGACAAATGATTTTATATGACAAGAAATAATAAGGAAAATATTACACATCCCCTGTAGCACCCCTATACCGATGTAAAAAAAAGCCCCCCCCCAAGGGGCCAACCAAGGCCCCCATTTACAGTTTCACACAAGACCTCCGTGAACTAAGCAAAAAAGGGATCTCATAATTCCCAGTTGCTCCTAACCCAGCCACCCTCCTGTCCAGTGTTCAAGCCACGGCTACTCACTTTGTGGTTTTAGAATTGAGCTCTACATTCTTTTCCATCCCCTTACATCAAGATTCTCCATATCTTATTGTGATCTCATTTAAGAGAAAAAGGTTCTCTTGGGAAAGATTAATACAGGGGTATAACAAGTCACCATCATTTTTTTCAAATGCTCTGAAGACAGATCTGGCCTCCTTACAACTACCAGGGGCTCTACCTTGATAGAGTACATAGATGACCTGTTGTTGGCCTCACCTTTCCAGACAGCCTGTGCAGAGGACACTGTGGCATTGCTACACCATCTGGCAGAGGAAAGCTTCAAGGCGTCCCCCAAGAAATTGGAGTTCTGCTTAACAGCAGTACAATATTTAAGCCATGAGTTTTCACAGGGAACTTGTAGGTTGTTACCTGACAGGGTTTCCACCATAATGCAATTTCTCAGACCACACACACAGAAGGCTGTGAGGACTTTTCTATCGGTGGCAGGCTGCTGCAGACACTGGATACTGAACTGCTCCCTGGTTGCATGTCCACTACAAAATCTCATTCACTAGCAGGTGTCTGATCCAGTACCAGGGTCCCCAGATTTTGAAAGGGCATTCAAAACGCTGAAGCATGAACTGTGTGCAGTGCCAGCACTAGGCCTCCCAGATTACAGCAAGGAATTTAATTTATTTTGTCACGAAAAAGGGGGCTGCTCATTGGGGGTGCTAGCACAGAAACACAGATCCTTTTACCAACCAGATGCTTACTACTCTTCTACTTTTGACCCTGTCACTGCTGCTCTCCCACCATGTCTAAGGGTAGTTGATTCAAAAACATTGGCAGTGGAACAATCAGAAAGTGTGGTACTAGCACATACCTTGGTTCTGCATATTCCCCATGTGGTGGATATGGATACAATATTGTCAACAACAAAATAGAAACACCTGACAAATGCACGTTCTCACGCGATATGAACGGACACTGCTGGCACCACACATTGTCATTAAGAGGTGCACCACCCTCAATCCCACTTGTCTATTGCCAACTGGGTGCGACCAAGATGATCCTTCCACAGGCAATGCCTTACTTGATTTTGTATTAGCAATTGATAGATATACAAAGGTACAACCAGATCTCAGAGACAAACCATTCCGAGATGCTGAAGGGGATCTGTTTGTTGACAGCTCATGCATCAGGGATGACACAGGAACTCTACAAGCAGTTTATGTGGTGGGCACTGATTGATAAGACGCTGCTAATGGGGGCAAGGTTGACAATGGTTAAGAATGCCAGAGCAGTAGAGTTACTGACACTAACAAGGGCACGCAAGCCGGCTCAGGGAAAAACAGTGAACAAATATACTGACAGCCAGTATGCAAAAGAACAGTTATTGCAAACATCATTAATAGTGTTTTTTTAAGGTTAAAGTCTGCAATGCAAAAGGTTAACATACTGCATATAAACACAATGCATGAATTATGCTCTCGCATAAAGGCTGGGTTTTTGCATTTTAGTCGCCCGTAGAGCGTGCACTGCCCTGATGTTGACAGTACTCCCCTCTCCCAAGCGCGCTCTAGGGCCTGGTTTGCTTGGGTTAAGATTATGAAAACATCTCACTAGTCGTGGAGCATGAACATCAGATGCGGAAACCCATGAGTTACTTTCGGGACCGTAACCTTTCCAAGAGATC
This sequence comes from Pleurodeles waltl, assembly GCF_031143425.1. Lineage (NCBI taxonomy): Eukaryota > Metazoa > Chordata > Amphibia > Caudata > Salamandridae > Pleurodeles > Pleurodeles waltl. The sequence continues at coordinate 1,106,874,895 of NC_090444.1, read as the reverse complement.
AGATACCACAGGTTACGACCTCGAAGTGTGGAATCCAACACATGTTTGACTTTGTATTCCATTCCCCCCATACTAGAACTGGAGCTGGTTGTGAGGGTACCTTCTGGACTGCTTTTTTCAGGAGAGAAGTATGGAACACTGGATTAATACGCAGTGAACGGGGCAACTGCAGTTTATATGTCACTGGATTAATTTGCTGGAGGACATTGTAAGGACCTATGAATTTGGGATTAAACATGTGCTTTTTTAAATTCTACATGTCTTGTAGAAAGCCACACTTTATCACCTGGTTGGTACTGAGGTCCTTCACAATGTTTCTTGTCGTAGTGCTTTTTGTATTTTTGTTTTGCTTTTTCTAAATGCTGTTGAATCAGTTTCTGGGTTTGGTGGAGGTGTTGAATCGTTTCTGACACAGCTGGTGTAAGAGAACTTTCTTGACGAATCATGATGGGCAAGGTGTCAGGATGATAGCCAAACAAACCAAAAAAGGGTGTAACACCAGTGGAGGTGTGAAATGAGTTATTGTAGGCTAACAAGCTAACCAGAGCATTGATGTCCAGGAATGAAGTGCTTTCTCAGCGTAAGCACGCAGATATTGCTTCAATGTCTGATTTAGTCTCTCAGTTTGACCATCTGTTTGAGGATGATAGCTAGTAGAAAGTGTGGACGTGACTTGAAGTGTTTTGCACCATGTTTTCCAGAAATTGGAGGCAAATTGCAACCTTCGATCGGAGAGAACCATTTTCGGCAGCCCGTGATAACGGACCACTCTATTCAGTAAGATGGTTGACAGTTCACTGGAGGTTAGCAATTTCTTATAGGCATTGAAATGTCCATATTTTGTGAGACTATCTACCACCACAAGGATTACTGAGTGTTGTTGAACCATTGGTAGTCCTGTAATGAAGTCTAAAGAGATGTGTTCCCAAGGTCGACATGGAGTTGGGAGCGGATGCAAAAACCCTTTCGGTTTTGAATGACTTGTCTTGATGCGAGAACAGAGTTTGTAGTTATTTACCATTGTTTTGATGTCTTTTGTCAGAGTAGGCCACCAAAAGTAGCAATGGATTAATTCAAGAGTTTTAGGAGTACCTGTATGACCTGCCGTAGGTATAACATGCAACAAATGAAATACTCACTTGCGAAGCTTGGTAGTGGACACGAACAAACGAGTGTCATGGAAAGGTAGTCCTTGCTTGATTGGTCTTTTGGGATCTGCTTGAGCCCATGCCTGCCATTTCTCAATGGTGAAGGAATTATGGATGTCTTCAAAGAAATATTCAGTTTTTATGATGCATAGGACTTTGTCTGAAGCAATGATAGCTCTGGAAGGTTGCCCTGCAGGCAACATGGTAGACTCTTGGCGGGACAAAGCGTCTGCTTTGCGATTGTCTTTACCAGGACGAAATGTTACCACAAAATTTAATTCAGCAAAAAACAACATCCAGCCTAATTGCTGAGGAGTCAAAAGTCTGGCTGAACTCATGAACTGGAGATTACGATGATCAGTATATACTGTGACAGTGTCTTGGCACCCAACAAATGAGGTCTCCATTCTTTGAAAGCATCATGGATCGCCAGAAGCTCTTCTTCACCAATGACATAGTTCTGTTCGGCTTTGTTCAGCTTTCGAGACATGTAGGCTGCAGGATGAAGTTGGCCAGTGTCTTTACTTCGTTGTGACAAGACTGCACCAATTGCCACATCTGAGGAATCGGCTTCCACTATGAATGGACGATCCACATCAGGGTGAGTCAAGACTGGGGCAGTGAAAAAAGCTTCTTTCAAAGTTGAAAGGCTTGGTCAGCTTCTGGAGACCATACACATTTTTCTTGCTTTCTCAATAACTTGGTGATTGGGGCCTCTGTTTGAGAGAAATGGTTTATAAACCTGTGATAAAAGTTTGCAAACCCCAGGAAACATTGTACATCTCGAACAGTCTTTGGAGTGGGCCAATCAGATACAGCTTATACTTTCTTTTCTGCCATGACCATACCTTGTGGGGTAAGATAACCCCTAAAAACTCAACTGTGGTAAGATGAAACTCATACTTGGTTAGTTTGCAATATAAATGATGCTTTCGGAGAGCTGTGAGAATTTTCTTCACATGTTGCACATGTTCGGTTTCATTGTCGGAGTAGATCAAAATGTCATTGATATAGACTATTGAAAATATGTTGAGATACTCTCTAAGAACGTCATTCAGGAAAAATTGAAATGCTGCTGGAGCATTACACAGGCCAAAAGGCATGACGGTGTATTCAAAAAGACCATGGCCCTCATTCCGACCTTGGCGGGCGACTACCGCCGCCCGCCAGGCGGGAACTGCCAAGTGGCCGCCATGCGGCCACTTTACCGCGGCCCACATTCCGACATTCCCGCTGGGCCGGCGGGCGCTAACCATGTTAGCGCCCGCCGGCCCAGCAAGAATGAGGCCGCAACACAGGAGCCAGCTCCTAATGGATGTGGAATCGCATTTTACAGTTCTTAGGTATGCTATGCCTAGTGGCCCCTGTGATACACAATGACAATCTCTGCACAGGCCTATCATTAAGTAAAGAGGCCTACAAATGTAATTCGCTACTGCTAGGAACGCATTATGTTGCAAGGCTTGCTCTCTGAACAGCCATCATGAAACATCATCGTCATTGCATGCTAGCTGAAGCAATCTCCCTTCTGGAAAGTACCAGTCTGAGTACGTGATGTTCTCAAGTTCTGTCACAAGATGGACCATGTGATATTAGGCAAGTAGGCCACCTTGTGTAAAATCCTTTCCTATGCTTTTTGTTACTATATATGGTATGATAGGAAAAACGACCTCAGCCATAATGGAGAAGTAGGCATACGTCAATCATACGTCAAAGCCAAAGAACCAATAAGACGTTGAATTATGTTTGTGGTTTAATACTATAAAAGATTGTGTATAACTTCCTTGTATTAGGTTGTTCGAGTACACTGGTACAGAGCATCCTCCATGTACATGCCTTTCTATTTCTATCTCTAATAAATCCTTTATGTTTATCTAGAAGAGCTGGCTAACGGTCGTTTGTATCCTGAATGGGTGCTGAATAATTAGGCTTCTACATTTGGTGGAGAATGGAAGAATTGCGGTCTCGTTTAGCGAATAGCTTCCTTCAGCCCGGCTCCTGTTTCGGTTGGGGCGACAGCTGACCCATCGGACTGGGCCCCTCCTGCGACGGTGGCTGGAGCTGACGTGAGTATCTATTGCTGCTTCGTGGTCCTGCTCTCGCTGTTTGCTCTACTGTATTTTCGGTGTAAATATTGCGAAACAGGGAGGTAACTGGGGCGTTTCGTTAATATGTTTCCTCCATAGAGTGGTTATGCATTTATGGTTAATATTTCTATTTGCCGTACCCCTTAGCCAGCTTTCTGTAATGACATTATTATTTTTTTCTCTCTGTCTCCGGTGGCATGCCAAGGGAATTTCTTCCTCTGTTGTCCTCTGTTGCGGGCTCCGATAATGCACCTCGTGAAAACATTCAGATAGTTAACTATAGCCGTCCGCAGGCTGCTAGCATTCTGTGTTAATTTGGTCCTTCCATTGTATTACACCATTTCCTTCCTCCCTGCGCTGCAGCTGTATACTTAGATTAGCTTCCTGTATTTCATGTAGCTTGTTACTGTTAAAAAAGAAGTCCGAGGAATAGAGGCAACTAGCGGTGTTGCTTCAGAAAACAGCACAAGTCGCTGTTTGCAGTCCCCAGCCGGAGGGGCTGGGGCGGATAACTCTGGCCAGAGAGGGTGTTGTAAAAGGGTGTTGCCCAGATGTGGGATGGTAGTGATCCGTTCCAGGGTCTATGTGTACATTTAAGAGGAACTGGCATGTGATGTCAGCATCCTTGTGTTTATAGGAGTGATAGTGGTTCATTCCAGTAACTGGATGATAGTTGTTCATTCCAGTGGAGCAGGCAGGCTCTGTTTGTCGTGTTAAAGAATTGTTATGTTATCTGTTTCCTGTGATATTGCAACTTTTTGAACAATGCTTATGGCATATTGAACTATCGGCTACTCATGTGAAATGTTGTAAACTATAGATGCTGGTTTGATTACGTGTGTGTGTGAAAGTGTTTTTTGAACTATAGATACGTGTGTGTGTGAAAGTGTTTTTTTAAATATAGATACGTGTGTGTGTGAAAGTGGTATTTGAGATATAAATACGCGTGTGTGAGAAAGTGGTTTTTGATTAATGAAGGAAGGGTTTACCACAAGGTGGTGTACTGTGATTTATTTTGACTGCATGCATTTGCGATTTAGGATAAGAATTTTTAGAAAATTTAAGACTAGGTGGATGGACTCCTGGGCGACATAATACAGATTTTTATGACAATTGACTGATTTAATCTGCAAACATCACACAGTACAAACACCCCCCTGCACTCACTACATATTTGATACAAGGGGTGGGAGTAGGATCACCCCACAGGGCTAGTTGTACTGTGACCCTTGTCTATGGTTCTGCCGTCACATGTGGTTGCCTGACTTGTTCACCGCTATTGCATTATCTGTGTGTCACTGGCCAAGGATCTGGTCCAGTTTCCAATATCATACAGCCGCACCCTGCCCCAGGGCAGGAAAGTTTTTTTTATTTTTTATCTCCTGACTATTCTTTCATCTCTTGATTCACCCCAAAGGACGCCATTGTGGACGCCGTCACTAGCACCTTGGGTACTGTCTGATTTCAAACTTTGTGTGAGCTAAGGTGGACATGGCTGGCTGAAATTGTGGCATGAATGCAGACAGGCTTGCTTCTTGCTTTTACTAATAAATAATTGCGTCTGGCAGAGAGAGGCTGCGAGCGAAAATGTACCCATTGTTATCCCTTCTGTGTCATGGGGTATGAGCGGTGTAAAAAAAATACAGCGACATCCTACTGTTTTCGGGAGCGATTGTAATTGTCTTCGTGTTATGTAACAAACGGCTAGGGTAAGACAGTCACGAGGAACCCTCTTAGTAAAGGCAAACTAGAGACACATCAACATAGCCCCAAGGACAGTCCAGCGTACCAAATAGAGGCGAAAGAAGGCCTATAGGCACTACTGTACCTAGACTTTGACTTTGCAAGGAAACTGACAGTAGTGTTTCTTTGACTTTGCGGACATGTGTGGTGCTTTACAATGCCGCCTACATGCTAGTTGCATATGGGATGTCCCTTGAATATGGGGCTGTCCTGTATGTGGAGGATATAAAAAAATAAATAAATAAACTGAACTGAAGAATGGTTTCTTCCACATGGTGGGGGGGCTGACAAGGGCAGGGAAGATTGGAGGACGAAGAAAAAAAAAAATAGAGATAATAGGGGCTTGTCAAGCTCTCTTCCTGTGGCGAGTGCACAGTCACAGGAACAAAACATCGATTTTGTTTGAAGACATTTGGGAAATACACTACAGCCTGAGGGCACCACAACAGGGACCAAACACTCCGAGCTGCCTCTACCTCAGCAGGCAGAGACGGAACGTGAAAGCCGCACCCTGGCATGGCGTTTGATGGATGAGGAAGTGAAAAATAAAAGCAAAACGTAAGAGACCTTGTGAAAGAATTAGACAGTTATTCCATAGCCAGGGTAAAGAGGAAGTGGCTAACTCAATTAGAAAACATGAACAGAAGTACAAACAGATATCAAATGAAATGGAAAAATGTATTGGCAAGGGGCGAGAGGGATCACACAATTTACTATGGGATATGTCCATGTATGCACATCACACAATCCATATCAAGATGTGGAAGGAGGTGCTCAGCAATACAAACACACAGCTGGAGATCACAAGACACAGTCTCTCGACGTACATAAAAATGTACAGAGTTAAACAGAATAATAGCCATGGGAAGGGCTGCTTTGGAAGGATCTGGATACATCGTTTAGCATTATTGTACCATGAGATTTGTGGGAGGATTGTAAGAAGGCGATACACTGGCCTGAAATATGTGACCACTACTCCAATTACTACACTATCATTTGGCACTAGACTGAGTATGGGAAAGGTTTGCAAGTAGACAAGGGATGGCTGTAACATGCTTACACACTGTAGAAAATGTAAGTTTAATTGTTAAATTATCACACGTAATAAGACACAAAATTCAGACTTTATTACTTGTTAATGGCTTTAAAAGCACTGCAAAGAGCATTGTACAGCGAAAATAAAAGCGTCAAGATAACTCCAGTGATTAATGTACCTGCTGGGGAGGAATGAGAGTTTTGGACAGTGGCATTTTTGACTGAAAGATAGTGCAGATGTTTAATATGCAGGCTCCAAAGGATGTGTATCATGAAAAGAACAGTATTTTATGTGGATGGCACAGTGAGTTACTGCTTTTGTGACAGAGATTCTTTAGTTACTGTACAGTTCATAGTAGTAATCTAGCACAGTGAGCTATGAACTGCAATTAAGGAGCTGCATGCCAACTGCATAGCACAAATTAGAAAGCTGTTTTTTCCCTGTCTTTCATTTTAAAGTGCTGTAAAAGTTCTCCAACAACTACACTGGTATGAGAGATGCTATAATAAAAATTAATTACATGTGACAAAAAGAATAGGGAGAGAAGAGAGGCACTTATGGTTTACTTCCTTTCCCCACCACATATTTATGTATAAAAGCTTTCTTAGATCTTATGTACCTAAAAATAATAACAGAAATAGCCCCGGAGATAATTAAAAAAAAATTGCCCGAAGGATTCACCTTTCCTAAATAAAAGTAAAAATTGAAAAGTTGGTCGCCAAGATGCAGCACCAACATTTCCAATAAAATGTTTAGATTTTTGCATATTTTTTCAATATAAAAAGAATTATTTCATGTTTGAAATTTAAATTGGGCAAATTGCTTGGGGGTACCTGGCTTCCAGTAATGTTTCACTGGTGGTCCCCAGGAGTAAAAAGGTTAGGAACCACAGGTGTACAACAAATTAGAACTTTCTTATGTAGGGATTACATTAAAAAAATATTTGACCCATGCAAAGGTTGCCAAAATTCTTACAGTGAACAAATTTAGTCTGGAGGGAACAGAGGATTCATTTGCAGGAGTTAACAATATGTTGTCAGGAGTGTGGAATTTTATAAAATGTCTAATTGTCTATGGGACAGTTTGTGTCATCAGTCTACTTGTCCTGTAAAAACACATGCATATTTTCCTCCTGCTAAAATGGTGTTTACAAATATTGTCTAGGAGTTTGATTTCCTGGTCTGCCTCATTAAATGCTAGCTCATGTATAAAAGGTGTAAATATTCACTAATGCAGGAAGAGATACCATGGGTGCACTTTGTGATTTTCTTTAAGAATTCTGCCATAAACTGGTTATCACAGATCTTTTATTATTTGAATTCTGTCTCTCTGTTTATTGACTGGCTTCAGTGGTAGTGACACCATTCTGCTCTTCCATACGAAGAATATTGGCACAAAGTAGTTTTGGCACAAAGTAGTTTTGTTCATGCCAGGAACTACTATGGCAATGTGTAACTTTGATGAAAAGGTTACATTGATTTTTCCTGTTATGAATATAAATGTTGGAAATACCACCATGCATCCGCACATTTTACTAAATGATGCTTCAAAGAAATGACACCTAAAATATCATGGTAGTTTAGCAGAATGTTTCTTTCCTAGTTACATTGTTTGTGAAGGTATTTTGAAAGCAAGGAATAAAAAAAATTGCTTTCGAGCTTTTGCAGATATTTGCATCTGATGAGAGAGCATTCTGGAAGAATTGTGCTGGGCTTTTGTTTACGGTAGTTCCATACCCCTGGTTGTGTATTTCTTCATAGCTCTATAGAGTACATACTAATAATTTAGTCATGTTCAATGACAGAAGAGATATAGAAATTAACAGAAGAGTTACTATGTGCTGAATTGTAAATAATATAAGGAAACAAATAGATATATAATAATGTGGGTTCTTGTTGGGGTGTAGAGTGAGTTAATTATGTCATAACAAACTTCTACTAAGGTGTATTGATATTTAAAATAAACACATTAGTGCAGTAATAATGATTACACATGACGTGTTAGTGACTGATCGATTTCACTTAATGAGAGGCTAAAAGAAAATAACACAAGTGGATGTTTAAACATCTGCAGTACATGTAGTATGTTGAAGTCATGTGAGTGCAACCAGGGTGTCAAAAGGGCAATGAATGGGTAAAAATGCAGCACATTTGTCACAAATGTGTTTTATTTTTATGGTATTTTATTTTATGCATTTATCTGCCAGGTCCAGTCCCTATATTAAATTGTAGCAGTTAAATTACCTTCCCCATTTCTGAAAACCACAGACTCTGGGCATGACTACAAGGGCAAAGCCACGGATTGTTGCGATATGTTACCATGACGTTCCAAGTAGAAATGTAAAATAAATGTACAGCTGAATGGAATAGGATTTTTTTTTATATACACCCTGGACGCAGGATGTATGTATCTACGTATATATATGTGCATATAATTGGCGGCAGGAGGAGTATTTTTCTATCCATGTTTTTTCCTAGGTTTCAGAACATGGACGAGAAGATGTGGTTTCTGTATCCGTCTGTCTATGTTACGTTTTATGTTTTCATAATTAATGGGAGTCTTCCGTGGTACATCTTAATGAGCGCAGTGACATGGATTGCCTTCATGTGTTGGTAGATTGCAACTAAATATTCTCCAAACTGGTTTTGGGTATTGAAAATACTTAAATTAGGATAGAGTTATTACTACCTTAGGATGTGCTATGTAGTACTGCAATACAGCTATGAGTAATATACCTCTGATGATGAGGGTGCCAAATATAAATAAATAAAATAAATATAATATCTTAAAGGAACATCAGCATTTCAGAACATCACACTTGTACGAGAAAGGGGAAGTGACTTCTGATGGCGGTGATGCCTGCAAAGTCCCAACCCATCCAGCATTGATGCAGATATTCAGGGTGTTGAAATAGAATAATAGGATACAATGCTATGTTAAAAAATTATACTGGCTGTATACCAGTGTAACATGTGTTTTCTCCTGACCTTTGGATCACCATTTGTTTGGTGAAATTGTTTGTGTGAATATTCCACTGTTACTGAGTGTAATTGTTATTTATTTTTTGAGTGTTTATTTGAGTTTAAGAGTGTGCTAGTTACCCCATAAACAAGTCAGATATGTCCCTTTATAAGATTTTGTGCATCTGCTGAGCGGTTCTAGATTGATGCACTACCGCTTGCTTCCTTGATCAAGAAAGGCACCCTTGACAAAGTTGTCAAAGTGAGCACCGACTGAGATACTGTTTGACTGGCCTATGAACATGTCTGGTGCTGAGAAGTTATTATCTGATAAGACATTTTGACAGCAGTTTGCCTTACCTTCAGCATTAGGTGCTGCAGGCCCTTCCTGGCTGGACAACACTACCTGGACATGATCTCCAACAGGGAGATTGGGGTTGGGTCACCTGAAAAGTAGGAGGGACTGACCTCCTGGATCCACAGCTATTACACCAAGAAGGTACACCACCGGAACACGACTGCATCCTGGAGACTGGGTGTGGGTAAAGGCCACACCAGACATCACTGTCTTCAACCACGGTGGAAGGGACCACACCAAGTCCTGTTGACAACAGCCACAGCAGTCAAGTGTGAGGGCATCACATCCTGGGTCCATACCTCACACACCAAGAAGGCCGCTGGACCAAAGGACGACCAGCCGCCAACAAAGTTGCCGATGAGAGTAATGCCACCTTCACCACAGCGGTACAACCTTCGTTCAACAAGCGCCACCAGCCAACACTGACGGAACTGCTCGTGCTACACTCCCACAGGAGTCGGAGAGTGTAAGCGGGTTCACCAGTACACCAGAGCATTGTTCTTGGACTGCTTGTGCTGCAACCCCACAGGAGTCGGAGGGTGCAAGCGGGTCCTTCAAGACACCAGGATACTCTTTCAGAACTGCTCGTGCTACTCTCCACAGGAGTCGGAGAGTCAAGAAAGGCCACTTAAGTATTAAAGACATCAGGATATAAATGAACAGAATACTAAAAGTCCGCTAGAAAAATTTGCGCCAAGAGGTACAGATCCCAGTCCTACGGAAGCGGTTGGTCACTAGGATCAGTGCGGTTTGTAGCCCCATTGAGAGGTGCCTCTTCCAATTAGGAATATAGAAAAAATAGGACAAAAGGGCCATCACTCGGGACTATTGCACCCAACTCCCTTAGACCTGGACACCGGGATTCATCCCTTTATACTCTGCATAACTACAAGTGTCAAATAGCATTCAACGTCGCCCCGAAAATATACAGAAGGAATAGACTACTTGTGTGTCACTCCTACAGGAATAAGGAGGTACCAAAGGTTACATACCAACAGAACTGGTTTCAAGTGCTAGCCACATCCGACCACACCCTATAAGGCGACATGGATTTAAGATTACAACGTAAGAAAAAGGAGCAGAAGAAGTGGCCCGTGGTGGTCACAGCATTACTCACCCCAGTAGCAGCTATAGTACTAACAACAATCCTGATAGTATATAAAGACGACTTACATATTCCATGGCTCGACCAGGAACACTACATCCCGTAAAATGGCCAAGGTGAAAGAAAAACAGGTGGTGAGAACAACAATATCTCAAAATAACATGAGAGGGTGGAGGATAAAACAAAATGGGTGAAATATACAAAATGGAAAGAAGATGGAGAAGATTATAAGGACAATACATTTGTGCAAATGGTATCAATGTACAAAGAACTAGCAAATGTGTCTGATTGTTATATATGTACCCACCTACCGACCACTAGCCAGGAGAAAAGAAATTACACTTAAATGCCCCTCACAGAATTCGTGGCATGTAACATATTAGATAATATGTTAGGGGGAAATGTAAAAGGAATGAGAACAGGGAAAAGAAAAAAGGAGAGAATAAGAGAAAATATAAACAAAGGAGAAATGAAGAGAAAAAGGGATGACTATGGTTTGGAAGATGAACCTTATGTAGGTGATATGCAAGGAAAATTGGTAGAAAGAGTGTAAATAAATTGAAGGAAGAAGATAGAAGGAGAAGAAAGTAGTGCAGGAGATTAGAACCCGAAGAAAGAAGAAGAGAATTTATTGAATGCATTTACAACAGAAAGAGGGAAGGGTTACACTGAAAGGGATCATGCCTCAGAACAACGAATACCATGCCTGGCCATAGATACATTAATAAAGGCACCATGGTGTTTCAAATGCTCAAGAGGTAACGCAGACACTAGCAAAAACGGAATTGATGTGGGACATAGTATTTGCAATACAACATTGAGCCTGGACTACAAAAGAAATGACACAACAGGCTTGTCCATAGGCCTGACACCTCCCAAAGGAATATTTATTATATGTGGGACATCTGCATTTTTTTAAATTGCCAGCAGGTTGGCAAGGTACCTGCTACCTAGCATTCGTGCTACCAAAAATGGCGCATAGAACAGAATTACAGAAGAGGAAAAGAGAACACTTGGCGGGGTGCGCAGGAAGAGGACACCAACGTGGGGAATATAAGAAAGGAAATAGAGGATATAAAAAAAGGTAGAAGAAGGAGCTGGGAAAGTGGCAGATGGGACAGACGTCAGAGGAATGCTGGATCGAATAGCAGCATGGTTCAGGGGTTGGGGTACCTGGTTGGTAAAGGTACTAGCGATAGGGATCGTGGCACTGATAACGATATGTGTGCTCATACCAGTTTGTCCATCCTTCCTGGCCCTACTCTTGAAAAAGAAAAAAAATAAACTGTCACCAGAAACACACACATTATCAAAGAAAAAGATAGAAGGATGACAACAGGGATGAGCAAGAGGTATAAATGAGAGCAATACACCATGACCCTTAGATTTGTCATTGAGTATCAGAGGGCGGAATGTGGAATCGCATTTTACAGTTCTTAGGTATGCTATGCCTAGTGGCCCCTGTGATACACAATGACAATCTCTGCACAGGCCTATCATTAAGTAAAGAGGCCTACAAATGTAATTCGCTACTGCTAGGAACGCATTATGTTGCAAGGCTTGCTCTCTGAACAGCCATCATGAAACATCATCATCATTGCATGCTAGCTGAAGCAATCTCCCTTCTGGAAAGTACCAGTCTGAGTACGTGATATTCTCAAGTTCTGTCACAAGATGGACCATGTGATATTAGGCACGTAGGCCACCTTGTGTAAAATCCTTTTCTATGCTTTTTGTTACTATATATGGTATGATAGGAAAAACGACCTCAGCCATAATGGAGAAGTAGGCATACGTCAATCATACGTCAAAGCCAAAGAACCAATAAGACGTTGAATTATGTTTGTGGTTTAATACTATAAAAGATCGTGTATAACTTCCTTGTATTAGGTTGTTTGAGTACACTGGTACAGAGCATCCTCCATGTGCATGCCTTTCTATTTCTATCTCTAATAAATCCTTTATGTTTATCTAGAAGAGCTGGCTAACGGTCGTTTGTATCCTGAATGGGTGCTGAATAATTAGGCTTCTACAGTTGCACCCGTCGCGCTTTTCACTCTCTGCCATGCAGACAGTGAAAAGCAGGCCAGGGCCCTGTTAGGGGGCCCCTGGACACCCGTTACCGCCAGCCTCTTCCTGGCGGTGTACACCGCCAGAAACAGGCTGGCGGTAAGGGGGTCATAATCCCCAGGGCAGTGCTGCTGGCAGCGCTGCCCTGGCGGATCATCACCGCCGGGGGAAAATCGGCAGGACACCGCCGTCCCCGGTGGTGCGACCGCGGCTTTACCGCTGAGGTCGGAATGGGGTTTGAAGCACCGCCAGCCTGTTGGCAGTGCTTCCGTCATTCTTGCGACCGCCAGGGTCAGAATGACCCCCCATATCTTGTCTTGAACGCAGTTTTCCATTTGTCGCCTTCTCTCATTCTGACTAAATGGTAAGCACCTCGTAGATCGAGCTTAGTGTAGATTTTTGCTTTTTATACTTGTTCCAGCAAGACAGGAATCAGGGGCAAGGGGTATTTGTTCTTGATTGTGACCTTGTTCAAAACCCTATACAGGTTTGAAGGTCCCCATTCGCCTTAGGGACAAAAAACAAAGGAGAGGCTGCAGGAGACTTGGAAGGGCGGATGAAACCATTATCTAAGAATTGATCTAGATACTTTTGTAAATGTTGATTTTCATGTTCTGACAAGGTGTATTCACAACAGCAGGGGAGCATCGCACCTGGTGTTAGATCAATTTGGCAGTCATAAGGTCTATGAGGAGGCAAGAATGCTGCTTCGTTTTCATCGAATACATCTTTATAGGACGAATACTGTATGGGCAACTTTACTTCTTTCTCCTCTGCAGTGGCTATGTAAGAGTTGCAATTTTTGGTTCCTTGAGATGTCTGGAAGCATTTTTTATTACATAGGGCTGAAGAGAACATGACTTTCCGTTCTGCCCAGTTAATCTCAGAATTGTGATGAGTTAACCAGGGTAAGCCAAGGATAATTCCATACTGAGGAGCATGGATCACGTCAAAAATTAGTTTCTCTTTATGTTTGGTTCTTTGATTCCCCCCTCACAGATCACCAACAAGGGGACAGTCTGAAGAGTTACTGGGCCTCCAGTCAAGAGTTTTCCATCTACTGCTTGCATTATTTCTGGAGTCTTTTTCTCAGTGCATGGGATCCCCCATGTGCGAACCAATTGGGCATCAACAAAGTTCCCGTTAGCCCCAGAATCTATGAGGGCCTTCTTGAAATAGTTATCTTTCTTTACTTGAACTTGTATGCCCAGCTTGAGATGTCTAGACTGTGAAGGGTCCACAGTGACACCCAATAGCAACCCTTCTTTACATCTTGGGTGAATTTGTTTTCCAGCTCGACTTGTGAATTGGCTGCAAGTTTCTGGACAGGACCTCGTTTGCTCTTTGGCTTGATTGGACAATCTTTGGCGAAATGACCCTTGCGCCCGCAATAAAGACATTGTCCATTCTTTCTACATAGGTCCTTTTCGTCTTTGGTCAAAGGCCTCTTGAAGGAATATTTCTCAGTCTTTTTGCGTGTTCCCCTTCGTTCTGCTAAACGATGATCCAGTCTCAATACGAGGTTTATTAGTTTTCGACAATCTGTAGGCTCCAGGTCTATTTGAGCAAGGATGTCTTTTAACTCATCCTTGAGTCCTTTGTAAAACAAGGCTGCTTGCTTTTCTTCAGGCCAGGATGTCTCGGCTACCAGCCGATTAAAGTTAGCTAAGCAGGACACTAGATTTTGGTTACCTTGTCGCAAGTCTACTAGTTCCCGATCTGCCGACAATGTCACAGTTCTACGATCAAACACTTGTTCAAACTCACAAACAAAATTTCTCCAATTGTAAAGCAGGGGACTGTCTTTACACACAAGAGGAATTGCCCATGTGGCTGTGTCCCCAGGTATGATAACAGGAAGGCCACTCTGGATTGGGCATCAGGGAAAGTGGGTTGTCAGCAGGTAAAATGTAATTCCACTTGAACCAGGAAAGATTGCGCTTTCAGGGGATCGCCTGAGAAACGTTCTGGAGGAGCTAGGGGAATGGCTGTAGGAACGTTGAGGGAAATGTTCGTAGGAGGATTACCTCCAGAAGCTTGAGAAGAGGGACCAGGCCAAGACACACCCAAAGTACTTTTTTCTTCTTTTCTACCCTTTCCTGCAACTGACTCACTCTCTCAGCTAGGCTGGCTGCTATATCCTTTGATGACACCACCTCTGCTTGGAGCTGCGTGATAACCTTGACTAGCTCGTCCAGTGTGGCCATGCTGAGAACACACGCAAACCAGGAGGATAATTAATTTGTGGGCTCACTATTCTGTCAGGGAGACCAGATCCTCTGGGCCTGCGTACGCTCCGAACATGTCCACCACTAGACAGCTCCAAAACTCTGATAGAAATATCACAGAGCCTGAGAGACTCCAAGCGGGGGAAAAGAGGATTAGGATGGGAACAGCTGGGAAGGAGACCTGTAGGAAGCAAAAAGGTTAAACAACACAATATCAAGATTTTATCACATTGATTTTCACTAGACTATGATTCTAAGCATTGTCATACTGTAACCATGGATAACTTAATTAAGGACTATAACTAGACCTCAAGAAATCTAGGTACCTGGAAAGGAATCAAGATTTTTCATATGAATTTCTCATGAAATATCACATATTGCCTAGGAATATAAGAACATTCTAGAATTATGTTTTCAGAACAAACATTGCCTCTTTACATGAGGACAAAAGGTAATCTGAACATTCTCTGGAAAACAATAGGAATTATACTAAGGATTTAATATGCACATAGAATGTAACATCTTGAATTTAACAACTTACCAGAGAATGTAAAAGCCCTGGATAATTGTGTGCACTTCAGGAAACACTACACATCAAAGTTTTAATTGCCATGAAATGATCGCTCACACTGTGAGCAATCCGAACACCTAGGTTTAAATGCAGGAAATGAATCGTGCACACTGCCGATTCCAACAAGTATATGCAAATGCCATGAAATGATTTTGCACTCTGTAAGCGATCTGAACATCAATGTTTAAATGCGGGAATGAATTTGCGTGTCTTGCCGATTCGAATGCCACCATGTAAATGCCAAGAAATGGTCACGCACAATGAGTATCAAGAGATAAATGCAAGGAATGAATCGCGCTTCTTGCCGATTCGAATGTCACCATGCAAATGACAAGAAATGGTAGCGCACACTGAATAACAAGAGTTTAATGCCAGAAATGAATCGTGCATCTTGCCGATTCGAATGCTACCATGCAAATGCCAAGAAATGGTAGCGCACACTGAATAACAAGAGTTTAATGCCAGGAACGAATCGCGTGTCTTGCTGATTCGAAAGCCAATATGTAAATGTCAAGAAATGGTCGCGCACACACTGTTGCTGACCTGAATCTAAAAAATCAAATGCCAAGAATGAATAGCGCGTCTTGCCGATTTGAATACCAACATGTAAATGCCAGAAAACACGAGCACATTCAAACGCACAAGGAAAATCTTTCAACATGAAAGCTAGGCCCCAAAACTCAAATGCCTTTGAAAAAGGGATCGGGGCCCAGCCCGACCTCCGTCTTACCGCCCTGTTCAAGGATCACCAATACAATGAAGGGCAAGGCCTGGAAGGTCAAAGTAGGCATCCAGAACAGGAGCTCAGGAAGATGCTGCTGCTCTGCATCGGGACCTCTGAATAGTGAGCACGTGGAGCTGGGCTAGCTCCCTTATATAGACTCTGGCCCAGCCCACAACCACACCCAGTCATGCTGCAGAGAAAGCTTCTGGAAGGCCCTAGAAAGGGACCACACCCTAACACACTCAGTAAGTCTGCAGCAGTACCTTGCAAAAGAACAGTTATTGCAAACATCATTAATAGTGTTTTTCAAGGTTAAAGTCTGCAATGCAAAAGGTTAACATACTGCATATAAACACAATGCATGAATTATGCTCTTGCATAAAGGCTGGGTTTTTGCATTTTAGTCGCCCGTAGAGTGCGCACTGCCCTTCTGTTGACAAAAACAACACATCATTGGCCATTACCAAAAACACACACCTGACACAAATCCACACACCACACCCACCAACCAACAGCACTATAAACACACACCCACATTACCCACAACCCTTTGCTGGAATAAAAAGACTGCAATAGATAGCCACACAAATCACAGAGACAACTACACACAACCACCACAACCACCCATTCATCTGCCATGCACCCCACACCCCACCACATTACTCAACACCCTCTGCACAACACACACCACACAACACCCATGTCCCCACAAAGGCACCCCCGTTTCACTGATGAGGAATTGCAGGTCATGGTTGAGGAAATAGTCAGGGTAGAACCACAGCTGTTTGGAGCACAGATCCAGCAAATATCCATTGCCAGGAAGATGGAGCTATAGCAGAGAATCGTGGACAGGGTGAATGCCATGGGACAGCATCCACAAACAAGGGACAACAGCAGGAAGAGGTAAAACGACCTATGGGGGAAGGTACATTCCATAGCAGCAAGGCACCAGCTCTCTAACCAGAGGACTGGTGGTGAACCCCATATCCTCCCTTACAGCTGACAGCATGGGAGAAGCAAGTCTTGGCAATCCTGCATCCTGAGGGACTCACTGGAGTTGCTGGAGGACTGGACACTAGTGAGTCAATATTTACTACCTATCCCCTATACCTGCATGCCACCACCACCCCTCACCCTGACACCCATCACTTCACTCCATCCCACACAGTGTACCACTACAATTAACTAACCTATATGTCAAGCCCTGCATGCCATACCCACTGAATGCAGATCCCTCCAAGCCCTACATGTACAACCAAAACCAATGCATATACATCATGGAGAACTAACAATCCCACAATACATCATCATACACATACAAAGGTGACAGGGCAACTGCAACAATCTAGGGTAAACTAGGGATTCAGAATATGTCACAGACATGTAACATAATACACCACTTACATCCCAACAGGTGCCCCAGACAATTTCAGCGGTGAGAAGGTGCCACGGCTAGCCAGTCCCCCACTAGTTTATGCCCCCAGTGATGACAGCAACTCTGGACTTCTGGATCTGGATGAACTGCCTGGCCCATCAGGGACCACTGGTCAGTTGGCTACCCCAGCCCACATCCGGTCAACCACAGAGCCTTCCCCCTCAGCATCCAACACCAGACCATCCACCCAACTTCCCCAGACCTCTGTCCCCAGGACATGTCAATCAGCAGTGTGCCCACCTGTACAGGGACCCCAGTCCACACCTCACAGGGAAGACAATGAGGGTCATGGGGTCAGTGGCAGTGGGCACTCCATTCAGGGGACACAGGCACAGGGGGCCAGGGATACATGGAGGACAGCTGTGAGCCAGGAGAAGGACAGGCCCAGAGAACCGACTGTCCAGGATGCACTAACTAATGTCCTGGGGGCTTACCAACAATCCCAGGACAAAATGGGTCAGGTGATAGACATCATGTAGGAGAACCAGCGGCTGAAGGAGGAACACCACCAGGAGATTAAGAAAGAATTGCAGGCCCTGAACACCACCAGGGTCTCCATAGCAGGGGTGCTGGGTAATGTGGCCAACAACATGAGGGAGTACACATCACACCAGCGTGTCCCTTCCACTAGCCAGTCAACTGACCAGCCCTCCACATCTGCTGCAGCTAGTGGACAGGAGGCCCTGCCACAGGATCCACAAGCCACCCGCACGGCTCACCCTACGGAAGGTGAATCACCCAGCAAACTTTCCCTGTGACTCAGACAGACACAAGAAACACTTGACACAGCCACTGCCAGGAAATGAGCCCCTCCTGAATCTCCCCCTTATGTTCCACTGTGTCACCTTGTCCACTTTCAACTGCCATTGCTCCCCTCCCTATGGCCCCCTTGTACACTGGACCTGTACTACAAACAGACTGGACCACTACACTGGACTTTCCTCTACCAGAACCCCATTCCATTGCACTATTCCTTCATAATTTGCACTTCAATAACACCCTTGAACACAACTAGAGTAACAGTGCTTTATCAGACAGAAATGTGCATTGTATTGAAATGTATCATCCTGTGCAATTGTCCATAACTTTGTGATTCCATCCAATAAATGGCTTGTATCAGTTTGTAGTTATCAGATCAGTACACAGTTGTGTCCACACCAACATCTGCAAAATGGGAAGGCATATTTGATGGTCATTTGGGATGATAAGGAAGTGACTGCCATCATGCTACAGCCACACAGAAAAATAATTTATTAGAGGAATGGTCAGTTCTGCTGTATTACCTATGTGTCATTGGAATTACTGCTGTATACCTGATGTCCTATTGTCCACATCCTCATCCTCTTCCTCCTCCATCTCACTGTCCTCCATCTCCACTGCTGCCACAGCAGCATTTTCACCCTCCTCTTGCAGATAGAACACATGTCGTCTGATGCCCATGTTGTGCAACATGCAGCATACAACAACTACCCTGAGTTGCCAGCCAAGGTGAGACTGGAATTTAAGCTGGTCAAGTAGTCGCTAGCCCGACCTGTGGCATATATTAAATGCTGTTACAAATTGAGCCACGCCTCAAAAGGGTCTTTAGCTAATTTAGACTGGCAGGAAATTATCCTAGAAAGAGGGAACTGCAATTACTTAAGGTATCTAGAAAAGAGCAAGAGTCTGCTGAACTTAGATGAGGCATGGGACCAGTCTCTCCCCATCCCAGCTTTTAACAAAGCTGTGAATAAAGCAAGCATATTACAGAGCTGGCTAGAAGACAGGGACTCTCTGGCTAAAAGGGCTCACATCTGGTTGATCCTCAACTCTTACAAAACGTTTAAAGAATCACTACTTATGGCTGGACCTCATTCATGGAAAATCAAGCAATGCTTTCTTAGACTCATGCTGGGTGAACTACCAATGCTAGAGCTCATGCCAAAATGGAAGAAGGAGCAGCAAGTAGGATCCCGGGAGTGCCGTCTATGTCACCTAGCAGAAGAAAACTTGGTGTACGTGGTCTGCATCTGTCCAGCTTTGGCGGTTGAAAGAAGACTTTTACTGAAAAAAGAATTAAATGGTTTAGGGATCAGATCCTGCAGACAGGCATTAATTGAAGCTTTCAACCCACAAAATACAATACTGAACATTAGGCTAGTTAAATTTTTGGAAATTTTCTTGCTCAAAATCTCAGTTTCTTGAAACAACCCAGTCATAGGGAGGCCGACAAGGATAACAAAACCCCTCTAACTCATTCCGAACACCTTAAAGTAGGGAAGGCTCTTAGGCAGCATGGTGGGATGCTTAGCCAGTGCCGTAATATAGTCTGGTACCAACAATCGGACTCAAGCAGGGGAAAACAAAATCAATAGAAAGTACCACGCCACTTCTCCCTACTACTACTAATGCCTTATTGCATTATTATCGTTTTGTTAAATTTTTATGTGGAAGGAAATTTTATATATCATTTCATTTCAAGCTCAGGACTTTGTATTGCACTGTATTACCTTATTGTGCTACTATTGTTTTGTTTAAGTTTATGTGGAAATAAAAGTTTTATGGTTTTAATTAACTAATAAAATGTTTTTTTCTTCTTCTGTCCATCACCACCCTAGAGGTGGTGCCCAGAGCTCCTCCAGTGTGTCCCAGACTGCAGCCATCTTGCTTTGCGAGGTGTGGGGGCACTCTGGAGGGCTCTGAGTGGCCAGTGTCACCAGGTGACGTCAGAGACCCCTCCTGACATCCCTTTCAGGGCTATTTAGGGTCTCTCCTGTGGGTTCTCTTCAGTTTCTACCTGCAAGTTTCCAGCAAGAATCCTCTGCAACTACTACTTCATCCTCTGACCTCGGATCAACTGTAGCCTGCTCCAGGAACCACTGTAACAGCAACAAAGTATCCATAAGGGATACTTTTCTTCTGCAACTTCAGCTCCAGCAAGCAACTGCAACAGTTTCCACGGTGTGCACTCTCTGAGGACTCCCTGTCTTCACCCTGCACCAGAAGGACAGAAGAACTCTCCAGTGGGATAACAGAGAGCACCTTCTAAGTCGACAACTGGTTCTCTTGGACTCCTCTCCTGGCAATGAGTGTGCTCCTTGGAACACAGAGGGTGGACCCCACCATCATAGGCTGTCCTGTGGTCCTACTGTCCCAATTTGGAGGAGGTAAGAACTTGCCTTCTCCCAGAATGACAGTACCCCTGTGCACCATATCTTCTTCACCTCCGAGGCCTCTGTGTGCTATTTGCAAAATTCCTTCATGCACAGCCTGGCCCAGTTCTCCAGCACTCTATCCTGTGATGCCCAATTCACTGAGTTGTTCTCCAGCAGCATGGGACCTTCCTTTGTAGTGCTGCACCAACCGCATTTTGCGCCTCCTTTGTCCCCATGTCCTGGGACACCGGTGGGTGCTATCTGGTTCTCTGAGGACTCTCTGAAGTGCCGAGAGCCTCCTCTTCCTCCTCACACAGAGTTGAGGCCCCCAGGTCCCTCCTGGGTCCAGATAGCACCTAATTGATGCAAAATGCAACTTAGCCAGAACCAAGGCTTGTTGGAGGAATCCAGTGCCAAAACTCGCCTGCATCCAACTTCACGACGCAGGACATACTTTGCATCATACAGGAACCCGCTGGCATCTTCCTAGGGTGCATTTTTGCAGTCTTCATCCAACCGGGGACTCTTCTTTTGCACCCTCTTCTGGGTTGGCAGGGGCTCCTGTCCTTCCTGGAACTTCTTTCGACTTCTGGACTTGGTCTCCTTCTTTTGCAGGTCTTCAGGTCCAGGAATCCATCATTTTTTGTTTGCAGACTTGGTTGGTTCTTGCAATAATTCCAATCACGAGGTGTAGTGTGTCCTAAGGAAACTTGCAGTACTTTACTCTTTATTTTCTGGGCTCTGGGGTGGGGTAATTTACCTACCTTTACTGTATTCTTACTCTCCCAGCGATTCTGCACACACTACACTTAGCTAGAGGGGAATTTTTGATTCATATTCCAATTTCTTAGTAAATGGTTTGTGTCGCCCATAGACCTATTTTCTCCCATTGCATTCTATAGCATTTCCTATTGTTTGTACTATCCTATGTCTAATTACTTGCCTTATGTTGGTGTCTAGTGTATATATTGTGTATAATACTTACCTCCAGAAATAGTATTGCCTCTAAGATATTTTTGGTACAGTGTCACCCAAATAAACTACCTTCATTTTTGTTAACACTGAGTATTGTCTTTGCTTGTGTATAAGTACTGTGTAACTATAATTAGTATTGCATGAGCTTTGCATGTCTCCTAGTTCAGCCTAAGCTGCTCTGCTATAGCTACCTCTATGTGCTTAAGCTGCTAAAACACTACTACATTTCAATGATAAGGGATAACTGGACCTGGTATAAGGTGTAAGTACCCAAGGTATCCACAACAAACCAGGCCAGCCTCCTACACCCGGGGGAGGACAAATACTATGGGGATCATTCTGACCTCGGCGGTCTTTCCAAGAGACCGCTGAGGGACCGCCGTACGGAAGACCGCCAGTGCTGGTGGTCTTCCGCACAGGCCATTACGACCGCTGGCAGCACTCCGCCCGTTTCCGGACGAAGAGCCGCCAACAGCCATACTGGCAGCAGGCGGGGAAGTGGAGGTAGCTCCACCTCCACCGCCACGCCAACAGAATACCGCCCAGCGAATCACGACTTGTGATTCGCTGTGGCGGTGTTCTGTTGGCGTGGCGGTGTCGGCGGTGCTGCCCCCATGGGTCCCGTTCCCTCCCGGAGGATCACCGGAACAGGTAAGGTGATCGTCCGTTAGGGAAGGGGGGTGAGGGGGTGTTGTGAGTTGTGTGCGTGCATGGGGGTGTGCGTGTGTGTATGTGGAGGGGGCGGTTGAGTGCGTGCATGAATGCGGGGGTGTGTGTGTATGTGCATGAATGCGTGCATGAATGCGGGGGGTGTGTGTATGTGCATGAATGCGTGCATGAATGCTGGGGGGGTGTGTGTATGTGCATGAATGCGGGGTGTGTGTGTATGTGCATGAATGCGTGCATGAATGCGTGCGTGTATGTGTGTGTATATGTTGGGGATCTGGGTGGGGAGGGGGGTCCTGCAACCTTTTGGGGGTGGCAGGGGTGGGGGGAGGGTAGGGGAGGGATTCGTGGTGGTGGTAGGGGGTGGGGGAGACCCCTATCAGTGCCAGGGAAGGGATTCCCTGGCACTGATAGTGCTTACCGCCATGGATTTCATGGCGGTCCCAAACCGCATGAAATCCATGGCGGTAGGCCGGGGTCAGGCGGGTCGGAATTCCGCCGGCGGTATGTGACGACCGCCGGGCTGGAGACCCAGGTCTCCAGCCCGGCGGTCGTTACCGCCGTGGCGGTTGGAACGGTGAAGCGGCGGCTGGCCATGGCGGTAACCGCCATGGTCAGAATCTATGAAAAAAGACCGCCAGCCTGTTGGCGGTCTTCCCGCCACTTCACCGCCGACCGCCACGGTCGGAATGACCCCCTATATGTGTTCCGTCAATGGCCCCAATATCATTTGGAATATGTCCCATTGCATAGAATCCAGCCTTCGCAGTGGCCAAATCTTCTACCTAGGTGAAAGTGGTGTAGCTGTCCATATGTTTGAGGAAGGCAGTCAAAATCCTTGCCAGCTCTATTGAGAACATGGGCTGTGACAGTCCTGCAGCCAAGAACACTGTCACTTGGATGAGCCTGTTGCCAGGAAATGGAGCACTGATAGGACCTGGACAAGAGAGGGGATCCCAGTGGGATGGCAGATAGCAGATATCAGATCAGACTTCAATTGAGCACACAGCTCAGTGAGACAGGAGGAAGTGATCTCACTCCTCCAGCGTTGGGCGTCATGGCGGAAGGTGATCTGCACCACCGTGCAATTCCTCATTGGCTAACATGGGGCTCTATGGAGTACAGTATCCAATGAGAATCACCGCCTGCGGTGAAGGTGTACACCGCCGTGGACGTGATCGCCATTTTCTGACGGTAACCTTACTTGACTCCGGACTTTTCACAGTACAACACCTCCACTGTGTGTACTACTGTGACCTGTATCTGGAGCCTGCTATGGCCCATGCGATAGGGGAAAAGGCCCCTGCCTTCACTTCGGAGGAGTTAGAGCTCCTGGTGGATGGGGTCCTACCCCTGTATGGACAGCTGTATGGTCGTCCAGACCAACAGGTGAGGGCACAATGGGGACGTTGCATGCGACAAGTCTGCATGGAGATGTGTGTGTGCTGGCAGTGTGTAATTTGGGTGGGGGTTATGGCTGGTGGTAGTGTACTTGCAGGGCTCCAGGTGATGTGTGTGCCATTTGAGGGGCAAATGATATCTGAACGACATATGTGTGACAGGCTGGATATTCGGATTCATGGTGTCCCTCTGTTTGTGTTTTCCCTGCAGGTGAGCACCCATCAGAAGAAGGGCTTCTGGCATGCCATCGCCAAGGAGGTGCGGACCCTGGGGGTTTATAGCCGATGGAGCACCGACTGCAGGAAACTGGGGGAGGGCCTAAGACGCTGGGCCCGGAAGACCATGACGGACCAGCTGGGGGCGGCCTCCCAATGAGGAAGGGTGCCCGTTGGAACCTGACCCCCCCGATGACCCGCATACTGGCAGTGGCCTATCCTGAGCTGCATGGGTGCTTGAGGGCATTACAGCAGCCACAAGGGGGTACGTCTAGTGTGTGTGACAACCATATTTGCTATCTGGCATGGGAATCTGGCTGTTAGTTTTAGTCAGGGAAGGCCCCTTTATGCCAGCTCATACATTGCTGCGTGGTCCAGCTCAGGGTTATTGGTTGAATAGCAAATCTGGATAGCTAGCTAGGTGGCTTTCCATGTCAGACAGGGCTTAGTAGGTCCGAGGAGGGGTGCAGATGGCAGTGTTTGCCTCTTACCTGTTGTGGTACCTAGCCAAAGGTATGCCAGTGCAGTGCATACTGCTCAAGTCTTGGTACCTGTGTCTGATGGTGATGTGTATGCCATCTCTGGTGTTGGTGCTGTAATTGACCCAGTGCTCCCTTTGTTTCCCCCCCCCCGTTTTTTTCTGTCATCCTGTCCATGTATGCATTTGCATCATCTGGCGAAGGAGCAGGGAGCTGCAGCCCACGGAACCCAGGAGGCAGAGTCCACCGATGCCGTGGGGACCAGTGGGACGGAGGACAAGGTGAACACCATGGCGGGGACAGGAGGGGACACCACTGACTCTGAAACCTCCTCCGATCGGAGCTCCCTGGTGGTGGTGGACACCTCTGGAACCACCCCAGCTACAGCTACAGCCACCACCCCATACCAGCACCACCCTCCCAATAGCCTCCCACGAGTTGGCCATGCCCGCTCACCCAGGAGGGTGGGCAGCTCCTTCGTCCCAGGCACCTCAGGCCCTGCCCAAGTGAGCTCTGCTGCCCTCAGTAAGGAGGCTATGGACCACCTGAGATCCATCTCTGTAGGGCAGTCAACCATGGTGAATGCCATCCAGGGGCTGGCATCCCCGATGAATTAATGAAGTGCCTTCCTGGAGGGCATTCACGGTTGCTTGGCGGCCCTACAGAGATCGTTTCAGGCTCTGGCCTCATCTCTGATGGCAGCCAGTGTCCCAGGTCTTACCATCCCCACTCCAACTTCCACTCCTCAACCCCAACCCCTCCCATGCACACATACAGACAAGCATGCATACAAGAGTGGCACAGACAAACATAGGCCCTCATTACAACATTGACCGCCGTGCCACACAGGGATGTGGGCCGCAACATGGGAGCCGGCTCCAAATGGAGCCGGCGGTGTTGCGGACGTGCGACGTTGCACCCGTCGCGCTTTTCACTATCTGCAGAGCAGACGGTGAAAAGCCGCATGGGGCCCCCAAGGGCCCCACGAATCCCCGTACCGCCAGCCTTTTCCTGGCGGTTCAAACCGCCAGGAAAAGGCTGGCGGTAGGGGTACTCGTAATCCCCTGGAGTTAGCAGTGCTGCCCTGGCGGATTACTACCGCCGGGGCCATTGTGTCGGGAAAACGCGGTCGTAATGACCTTGGAAGCACTGCCAGCCTGTTGGCGGTGCTTTCGTCATTTCAGCCCTGGCGGTCCTGTACCGCCAGGGTTGAAATGACCCACATAGTCACCACACTTCAAGCCTCAAGCACTCACAGAAACAAGACAGATGCACACACAACAACATCCCCTGCCTCCACTGTCTCCCCCTCCTCCTCCTCCCTCACAGTCACATCCACACTCACACCTGCACACACTGCATCAACAGTCACAGACCCTGCCACCTGTACACCCTTGCCCACAGACACCACAAGAGCAGATCCAAAGAGAAAACTGATTCAACATGACATTTTGTTTTGTCACCCGTGAACATACGAGGCCACCTGTCTGTCGCTCCATTGTCAATAACAGATGATCTTAGTGAGCATTGACAAGAGAGAGATGTCTCTACCCCTGACAACCACCTTAAAGGTATCCCAGTTAGTTGACAGGTTGGTGCCCTGGGGTTTACTCTTGTGGAAGAAGTCCATAATATTTTTACATACCTCATTTCAAAAAAGGCGGTCTCTGGTAAGAGACCCTGAGAAGAACCAGTGGAAGGACTTAGGGGTGGGGACCCCCCATTCGAGTGTCAGACTCACCGCTGCATGATCTGATATCACGATCAGATGAAAATAAGCTACTATGATTATTTTGCTCTAAGGATTGGCTAAGAAATGTATAATCCAACCTTGAGTAAGAGCAATGAGAGTGTGAAAAAAATATATAATCCTGAGTATTCTGGTGTATTGTGCACCATGCATCAATGACTCCTAGCAAGTGAACTGTGCATTTAAGCGCTTTCAAAAAGCTCCCTGTGTTCACTCACTAAGAGTGTGTGCTCTCTAGCTGTGGGTTCCAAGCAAGGTTAAAGTCCCCAATGAGTGCAATATCACCTTTAGCAAAGACCCGTAAAATAGTAAGGAATGAGTGTAAGAAAGTAGTTTGTGCTGAACTTGGAGCATAAGCTGTGACTATAGTACACATACGTCCCAGTATTTTTCCTTTTACCAGTAGTATCCTTGTCTGTTTTGTTGCTCTGGGTTTAAAACTGGAGAGATGGCTGTAAAAGAAGTGCCACTGTATTATGTTTGGTGGGTGCAGAGGAGGGATAAATAATTGGGTAGATTTTATGTTGCAACCTGCCTTAATCCCTCTATTTGAGATGTCTCCTGCAGCACCATTATCTCATGTCACTTATTTAACAGATATTTCAACAGTTTATGGGGGTCATTCCGACCGTGGCGGTCGGCGGTGAAGCGGCGGGAAGACCGCCAACAGGCTGGCGGTCTTTTTTCATAGATTCTGACCATGACGGTTACCGCCATGGCCAGCCGCCGCTTCACCGTTCCGACCGCCACGGCCGTAACGACCGCCGGGCTGGAGACCTAGGTCTCCAGCCCGGCGGTCGTCACATACCGCCGGCGGAATTCCGACCCGCCAGACCCCGGCTTACCGCCATGGATTTCATGCAGTTTGGGACAGCAATGAAATCCATGGCGGTAAGCACTATCAGTGTCAGGGAATCCCTTCCCTGGCACTGATAGGGGTCTCCCCCACCCCCTACCCCCACCACGAATCCCTCCCCTACCCCCACCCCACCCCTGCTGCCCCCAAAAGGTTGCAGGACCCCCCTCCCCACCCCGATCCCCAACATATACACACACATACACACACGCATTCATGCACGCATTCATGCACATACACACACCCCCCGCATTCATGCACGCATTCATGCACATACACACCCCCCCGCATTCATGCACGCACTCAACCGCCCCTCCACATACACACATGCACACCCCCATGCACACACACAACTCACCACCCCCCCCGCCCCCCTTCCCTAACGGACGATCACCTTACCTGCTCCGGTGATCCTCCGGGAGGGAACGGGACCCATGGGGGCAGCACCGCCGACACCGCCACGCCAACAGAACACCGCCACAGCGAATCACAAGTCGTGATTCACTGGGCGGGGTTCTGTTGGCGTGGCGGTAGAGGTGGAGCTATCTCCACTTCCCCGCCTGCCGCCAGTATGGCTGCTGGCGGCTCTTCGTCCGGAAACGGGCGGAGCGCTGCCACCGGTCGTAATGGCCTGTGCGGAAGACCACCAGCACTGGCGGTCTTTCGTACGGCGGTCTCTTGGAAAGACCGCCAAGGTCAGAATGACCCCCTATGTCTCTTAACTGGGAAGTTAAGTCCCTTAACATTCCGTTTCAGTGTAGTTAGAACCATGGCACTTGCAAAAGATCAAGAGTAAGCTGGGACATGCTGTTTCCGATTGTTTGTTGTCTTATTGTGATCTCATTGGTAGCCTATACCTCTCTCCTCTTTCCCCCAGCTCTCCAAAACGTCCTAAGAACCTACTCATAAAATACAAAGAACCAAGAAGATGAAAACAAAGGGGGAACCAGGTTCCCCAGCTTTGGGATAACATTTAAGCAAACAGTATAAACATGAGTGTGCATATTCACAAATAAAATTTTACATTCATGCTTAAGATAGTAATGAACAAGGTAACATAGGGCACCACATGGGTATGGAATGTCTGTTAAAGTCTCAAGGTACGGTGACCCTTATTTCTTATTACAGCAGGATATTCATATCAGAAACCATAAAGAAAATTCCCCCAAGTGGGGCCTACCATACAGCAGAATGAGATAACACATTAAAGAATGTTTACAACATAAGTGAATGTACTTGAGTCAATCAATTGCCCCCCTGTTTCCCCTGTCTTCGGGGACCACATTGCGAAAGCCCCCATCCACGGTCTGTGCCATTTCTGGAGCTGGTAGTCGGTGTCTCTCTGCCACTTGAAAAGTGGTCTGATTCAGGGATCTGTACTCCCAAAAAGGCTGGTGCGTCGAGGAGGTCTCTGAAGTGGTTTGCTTTTTTCTAGTAGGTAAAGGCCAGGCCAAACGGGTATGTCTATCTGTTTTTAATGTTATCTTGTTTCAATGTGTCTGTTGCTGGCCTAAACTGTAGTCTCCTGGCTAAAGTGGCTGGGGCAATGTCCTGAAACACTGAGCATGACATTCCATGAAAGGACACCTCCTCCACCTTCCATGAGGCCTGCAGAATAGCTTCCTTTACTTTGAAAGAGTGTGACTTTGCTAATACATCTGTGAGGCATTTCCCCTTACCATGGTTCATTGGGCCAACTCTGTGTACTCAATCCAGCTTGACTCTGGGATCCTTTTTACCCAGCAGTTCCTAGAACATGCCTACTGCAAATGCTTCCAGGTCTGACTGCTCTGCACCTTTTTCCAAGCTTCATTGCTGGATATTATCTCATCGGGAAAGGTTTTCTAGACCCTCACACTTCAGGAGTGTTGCATGGAACTGTTCTGTGAGGTAGGTAAAGGATTTTTCAAGGTTGTCTATATGATGAGTCAGTGTTTGGCAAGTATTGTCAAGATCCAGTGTCCGTGCCCCAATGGAATCTACATCTTTCTGGAGAATAGTAAACATGGAGGTGAGATCAGCACAGAGAGACTGTAGGGAAGTAGAGGTCAATGTTGATCTCTTCGTGCAATTCGTTCTGAAAGTGGATAAGAGAGTAAAGTGTATCCTCTTTAGTTGATACCAATGTGCTGTCTGAGGGTGCAGGTGAGTGCAAGTTTCAAGCTTCTGTTGGTTGGAAGTAACTTGACGCTCAATTTGGTTGAGTTTTCTTGGGAGGCATGTAGAGTATGTGTTAAAGTTTGTCAAGGAAGTATTGATAATAGATTAATCAGTGATGATACGCACAACAAGACACCTTTGTACATGAACAATACCTTTTTATACACAAACAATATCACATCAATTCTGTTAGACTCTGCCGTCATGAACTCTCCATCAACCCCAGCACTAGGGTAAATGGTCAGGCAGGCTCTGCGACCCAGGCCTGAAGGTTAATGACTGACAGGTCACAGGTGGGGTAATTCTTAGCCGACAGGCAAACACACAAAACTCAGATCAGATACCAAAAATAAGCAGCAACACTACAGTGGTCCCTGGAGATTAGCCCCAATAAAGAACACGTGGCCAGAGGGACACATGCATTCCTAAAAATACCATGAAGTTAAATGTCACATGTAGTTAAGTACACTTAGCCAATCTGGACAATGCACACACAACACATGCTGTAACCATGCATCCCCCAGGTCAGACATCTGAACACATACTCACTGGCCCATATTGTGTCCATGCCAGGTTGAGGCCCACATGCATTCTCTATCTGGAATTGTATTTACAACTCTTTGACAACTGTTTGCATTTTTCACCAAGGAAGGAATGTTTTTTATGACTTTATTGCACCCAGAGAAGTGTATAAAGCACACTTTAATTCAATGTACAGTGAGAGACAGTCCTTGGACCCTGGTACTGTAATGGCTCTCCTGGCTGTAATGTTTCACTAAACGAAACGTTTCCTGTTGCCAGATTGCTATTGTCTCTTGTTTTTTAAGGTGAATTCTCATTCAAGCATCAGAAGGACTTCAAGGTGCAATCTAGCTACATATGAGAAATCAATGCTGAGGCTTAGTGCTATTGATCTCGCTGTGTCCATGTCTTTATACAGCAGAGGTGAGAGAAAGTGGCCTACTTTAACGCGCAGGAATAATATGGGTCTGTGAGACAATGGACCCTAGTTAATATTTCGCTTGGGTAGTGCTTCACATAGAGTCCTCATTGAATGTCACAGTGATTGGTTTTGCAACATTCGGGGCCATCGCCATCTTCCCCTTTTACTCTTCACCACCAACAGTCACCTAGAAATAAAAGAGCAAGCTTTCTGGTGTGGCTGCCATTTCACAGTATTTCCGCATGAAAAGTAAGATTCTTAAGCCTCACCCCGCTGCGTCACACTGCTTTAAAACACCCCAGCAGCACTTTTCAGTGTGTCTCCTGTAAGGAAGCAGCAGCAGGAGGGGGCAGTGGGGCGTGTTGGTCTTCAGTGCTGCCTGATTCTCATGGGTGCCACAGCGGTAATTCTGAGTTGGGGACTGCAGGCCTTGTGTTGCCGGTTAAATGCAGAGAATGAGGGAGCTCAGCATTTGCAGTGTGATATAGGAAGCCGGAGGGACCCCCAGAGTCTGAAGAAGAAGGGTGATTTCCCCTCCATCACAGTGCACAACTGCTACAGTGGGCAGCCTTTTATTTCTGCCATTTTGAGGCAGAGGTGTTAGACCTGAATATTAGCTTGGGTCTCTCGTCTCTTGCTGTGGGTATTTATGTAGTCGCCTCACTGGTGTCTGATTTTCTGGTCACCAGAGCAGAGGTCACTGTGAAGATTGCAGGTAAGGGGGGAAATGGTGTCTGTCAATCTCCAGAGCTGTCCCAGACACTTGAGACCTGCAAGGACTTTGCAACACATTGTAGGCTGCTAAACCCACAGTGCCTTTAGTTCAGAAGGAAAGGGGGAATGCTGTTCTACCTTCTGTGGTGCATCAGGTTATGGGCCCCTCCAAGGTCAATGGCAAGGAGTGAGGCCAATATAAATGCGGGATATGAGTACAGTTCTTCTCAGTACAGCTTTGAGGGCCTTGTGGCCAACAGCCTCTCCACTAGAGCTACCACCATGCAGACGTTACATATTGCCCTCGGGGGGTTAAAATGCCACTCTCTTGTTGCTCCCATGTCCTGACACCATGTACTGTCAGTGAAAACTATTTGGAGCGTAGAAAGGTGCCCAATACCTAATTTCTCTGAGCGAATGTGGTGGAGCTCATACTTATCAAGTGTATACAGCCATGATGGTTGGCCACACCTCCCAAGTCTTCATTCTTAATGCTGACTCTCATCTTATCTGACAACCTGTGAGACTTATTCTTGACAGAGAGGTTGTCTCCCCGACCCACATCATGGGTGCACAGTGGGTAATCCCACGAGTAAAGGAGTACAGAGAGGCAAACTGTCCCAACACTTGGCAGCAGTCATTCTGTTGTTCTGGAGCTAGTGTGGGGGAAAGGATTTCTCCTTCCACAGTCCTATCTTTCTCCATGGCATCTCAGAGGTCAGGAATAGGGTCACTCTCTGCCTCCTGTTCTCCATCTGTCCCCAACAGCATGGTGAGCTCTGACCTCCCATAGTAGGTTTTGAGGCGATTGATATGGAGCACCCAGTGGTGTTATCTGGGTGCTTTAAGATTAACCAACTAGGTCCTGAAGGCCAACTTCCTTGGGGAAACCCACTTGGGTAAAAATCCCCATCAGGGCCTTTACCACTGTAGTTGCAATTGTGGTCCTCAGAAGGATTGCCTCTGGGTACCTAGCGGTATTATCCAACAAGACCAGGATAAACCTGTAATGTGAGGTAATATGGGGATCCATAGACCCAAAAATGTTGATGCCCACCTGCTCAAAGAGTGTGCCACTGACTGCAAGAGATTAAGGACAGCCTTTAGTCTCAACCCTTTCTTCCCACTTGCATGGCAGGTAGCACACATCCTAAAGAATGCATCTCAGGAAGTTCTGATCTTGAACCAATAAAAGCAGGGGGCAAGCATTGCAAAGGTCCTGTCTTCGCACAAGTGTCCTGCCAGGGGAATCTCATGGGTCAGCTCCAGTAGGAAGGCTCTGTAGCACTGGGGGACCACCACAACCCTTGTTGTCCTATGCATAGGAGCCCTAGGCTCACTGTATAGGAGGCTGTCCTCCTAAGTAAATTTGATAGTTCTCAGAGACGTCTCCTGCTGCTGGGGCTTCAGCCTGGTGCCTCATGCCCTGAAGAGTAGGTTACTCCCTTTGTGCCCTACAGAACTCCACCTTGGTAGGGCCTCCTTCTCCATGCCATCCTGCACATGTAGGCAGGTCACCAAAGGGAGCAGTCCCCTACTCAGTGGACTCTGGGGTGGCCCCACAGATGCCCCACCCATATCACTAGGGGTACACTCAGAAGTTGGTTTCCCAAGCCCTCTGCCTTTCCACTTTTTAGTATCTGGCTGGGCCATTGTTCCAGGTTCCTGCCCTTTCTGACTCCCCTCCCGGGCAGCCATGGACCTTGTGGTAATGTAGATCCAGTCAGGTAATCCTGACATTTCCACATGAGTCCAGAGTCAAGTCAAGATAGAGGACTCAAGGTCATTACCCAAAAAACAGTTCATAGGCATGGCAGGGCTCACAGCAACCTTCAGAAGGGCTGAACCCCCCCTCAAATGGAACAAAAGTGTCAGGGAGTCCGGACAGCCTCGGGGTTTGAGCCTGTTCCCAATATGTCCACCTCTTGGCAGCTCCAAACCCTACTAGCTATTATAGCACAGAGTTAAAGAATGGCCAAGTGGGGGGTGGGGTTTTAGGTTGGGAACAGAGGGGAATGAGACCTGTGGAAGTAAAAGTTAAGAACACAATAGCCCGATTATTCACACTGACTTTCATAAGCTTTGTTCATAATATCTATATACTGATAACATGAATGATCAAGGGCTTTCCACTGTCATGACCTTATTAGCTCTTAGTACCTGGAAAATAAATAAGGATTATGCAAGCTTTCATATGAGAGTTTTGTAAAATACAGTCTTATGCTCTGAACCTTGAACTGACTCAAGTTATTTCTTTGACTAGTAACTACTTAATAACTGTAATCAATAAACACATTAGTTTTCAGGAATAAACTGTGTTAGACTCATGAATGATACTGTAAGGACACACTATAACAGTAATCAATGAACACATTGTTTTTCAGGAATAAGCTGTGATAAGCTCATGCATGATACTGTAAGAACACACTGTCTAGACTTTGAAGATTCAATTGCTTAGGAATTATTAGACACTTTGAATATCAAACTGTGCATCAAGATTTCAATGTCTAGAAATTATCGCGCAATCTGCCGATCTTAAACACAAGGGTTAAATGCCAAGAATGACTCACGCACTCTGCCATTGATTCAACCATCAGGATTTAAATGTCAAAATACGATCGCGCACTCTGCCGACCTGAGCTGCACGTTTTAATTGCCAAGAATGAATCGCGCACACTGATGCCGATTCGACCATCAAGGTTCAAATGTCAAAACATGATCGCACACACTGCCGATCTGAACTACAAGAGTTAAATCGTGCACACTGCTGTCGATTCAACCATCAAGGTTTAAATGCCAGGATATGATCGCGCACACTGCCGATCCGAACTACAAGAGTTAAATGCCTAGAATGAATCGTGCACACTGCTGCCGATTCAACCATCAAGGTTTAAATGTCTAGATACGATTGCGCTCACTGCCGATCTGAACTGTAAGAGTTAAAGGCCAAGAATGAATCGGGCAATCTGTTGCTGATTCAACCTTCAAGGTTTAAATGTCAACGTACAATCGCGCGCACTGCCGATTTGAAGTGTAAAAGTTAAATGCCAAGAATGAATTGTGCACTCTGTTGCCTATTCAACCATCAAGGTTTAAATGCCAAGGTATCATTGTGCACACTGCCGATCCGAACTGCAAGAGTTAAATGCCAAGAAAATCATCGCACACGCGATTTAACCAAAAGGCCCAAAACTAGTATTTCTGAAAACTGAGTTGGGGGCCTAGCCCGACCTCCGCCTTACCACCCTGCTTGAAGATCACCAAGGAAATGAAGACGGGCTGGAAATCCTAGGTAGGCCTCCGGAACAGGAGCTCAGGACAATGCTGTTGCTCTGCACCGGGACCTCTGAATAGTGAGCACGTGGAGCTGGGCTGACTCCCTTAAAAAGAGCCAGGCCCTGCCCACATGCCACACCCAGCCAGGCTGCAGGAAAGGTTTCTAGAAAGGCTTAGAATAGGGACCACACCCTAACCACACCCTGTAATCCTGCAACAAAGTCTTGAAAATGAGCAACACATTGCCAACAGCATTAATGATGTTTCAATATGAATCTATGCAATGCAAAAGGTTAACATACTGCATTAACACATAATGCATGAATTATTACATTATATACAGATTGGCTTTTTGCGTTACGTCGCCCGTAGAGCGCGCACTGTCCTGATGTTGACAAAAAGCCACAGGATATTGACTGTCTCTGTTGTCAGCCACTACAACTTGGCGGAAGCATGGGAAATCACCTGCTTAGGAGACACCAGGTGATTATT
Organism: Pleurodeles waltl; assembly: GCF_031143425.1. Lineage (NCBI taxonomy): Eukaryota > Metazoa > Chordata > Amphibia > Caudata > Salamandridae > Pleurodeles > Pleurodeles waltl. Next base: position 1,106,840,369 of record NC_090444.1, on the reverse strand, counting down.
TACCATAGTAATGCTGGCACCTGTGTCCCTCAGAACCTCAACACCTTGACATTGATTGCCTATGCTTTGTAGTATTTGTGGCACATGGATCTTAGGGAACCATCTCACTGTCACTCAGCAGAAAGACTGCCAGAGTTCCACCAACTCTGTCAAGAAACTACACCAACTTTGATGGCGCCATTTGAAATCATGGCTGATCGCTGGACCCCAGCTAGACCTACCACCAAGAAGATTTGGATCTGCCTTACCACCAAAGAAAAAGTGGTGGTCCGACCACCATGTCTAAGTTGCCACCTGTCTTCGACTGAACACAACTGGACAAGACTTGCCATTACTGCTGCCACTGACCCACAGAGAAAACACGCCCCCATTGATGGACTCAAAGGTAGGGACACTGCATTGCCAGGGTACGTAGGGTGGGCACTGCACAGGAGGTGGGGACCACTGCAGGCATATACATGTCAGTCATTTTTAAAAATTATTTTGAAATGCATATGTGGGATATGTGATGGTGTCACACATGGCTGGAGACACACTGGCACAACACAAATATCGCACACATACACAACTGTCATTGTGGTGCCATCATTCATTGCAAAATGAATGCTGGCACTGCAATGGCAGTACACTCACACTGGACAATGATGTCGATTTGTGTGTAATGCAAGAGGGCCTGTACGGGTAGGTTTGTACTACCTGTTGTGCATGTGAGTGTGCACATGTATGTTTCTGTGGATTGGCTGGTTGATGTGAGGGGAGCTGGAGGGGGTGGTGTAGTTTTGTTTGTCACCTGCATGTGAGACTGATGTTGCTGTGCATGTTGTGTTGCCTTGTGGTATTATTGGGCTACCTAGTTGGCAGTCAGTTTACACCCTGTCCAAGTAGGGACCCTCAGGTAGATACACAGCTCAGATAACCCACGCTCACCCCCTTGGTAGCTTGGCACAAGCACGTGGGGCCAGAAATCGCAATTTGGGAAATGCAAAAGGCAGGGTGCTGGGGGCCCAAGGACCCCTCTCCTGCACCCCAATTTTTTTTTTTTTACAATGTAAAGTACACACATGCCAAAAGGGCATGTGTGCTTTACATATTAAATTTAAAACTGCAGTTTTACTGCATTTTTGAATTTTGCACCAGGTTACCACCTGGTTGCAGACAATGGTATTTTGCATGTGCAAAATACCATTCAGCGAAAAATCGCAATTTGCGATTTTTTGCAGAATAGCCTTGCGACCTGGATTTTGTGAATCGCAAAATCTAGGTCGCAACGCAGAAAATCGAAATTTTTGCGGTTTTCATTTTGTGGTCTGCGAATGCCTTTGATGCATTGCAGACCACGATTTTGCACTCGCAAACGGCCGATTTCGCCGTTTGCGAGTGCAAAATCATTTGATACATCTGGCCCTTAGTCTTATCAGAGAGGCAATGTGTAAAGTATTTGCAATTCACATGCAGTAACACAGTGAAAACACCACAAATGGACTTCACGCCAGTTTAGAAACAAAGCCAATATTTATCTAAATCAAACAAGACCAAAATGCCAAAAATCCAACATACACATGTAAAGATATCAAATTTTAAAGAGAAAAGAAGTCTTAATCCATAAGAATCAATAGATGCATTGTTGTGGCCCAAAGTACCTATTATGCGTCAAAAGAAAAGCAGCATCGACAAGTGTCAGTCAGAAAAGCAAGCGATGCATCGATTCCATAGTCGCAAGTGACGCTGTGTGTTGAATCTTTCTCCACCGGTTAAGCAACGCATCAATTTCTAGACAAGCAACCTCAGGTCCGTGCAGTGATGTTGAAGAGTTGATGCCCAGGGATGATGCGTAGACAATCCGGATGCACAGCAACAATGAATACGTGCTGAGCTGGTAATGCTTTGATTTCACCAACATTGCGTCGATTTTTCAGCAGCAGAGCAGGCACTGCATTGAATTTTCTGCTGCTTGGCTCCAGTGCAGAGATTTCCACTCAGGTTCTGCCAACTTCTCCTTCCAGGGGCCCAGGGACTGGCAAGTCAGGGAGTCTCAGCAAGAGAGCACAGGTGCTGGCAGATGAAGCCTTTGAAGTCCCAGGGACTTTAAAGTCTTTGATGTCCCAGAGACTCAGGTTCTACCAGCTTCTCCTTCGAGGGGCCTCGGGACTGGCAAGTCAGGAGGTCTTAGCAAGAGAGCCCAGGTGCTGCCAGTCTTTAATGTCCCTGACACTTCTTAACAGGAGGCAAGCTCAGTCGAAGCCCTTGGAGAATCTGTACAAGCAGGACGCACAGCAAAATCCAGTTGCTGTCCTCTCTAAGGCAAAGGCAGCAACTGCAGGCCAACCCAGCAAAGCACACACAGCAAAGGGGCAGTACTCCTCCTCACAGCTCTTCAGCTCTTCTCATTGGCAGTGGTTCCTCTTGATCCAGAAGTGTTCTAGAATTCAGGGGTTTGGGTCAACTACTTATGCTCTCATTTCTGCTTGCTTTGAAGTAGGTAAACGTCAAAGGAAAGTCTTTGTAGTGCACAAGACCCTGCCCCAGCCACAATCTAGGGGGTTGGAGACTCAGTTATGATAGGACAGACAAATCCCTTTCAAGTGCAGGTGACAGCTCCTCCCACCTTATCTAGCCCAGGAAGACTCATCACGATATACAAAACACACTTCAGCTCCTTTTGTGTCACTGTCTAGAGTGAATTCCCAAACAGCCCAACTGTTAGTCTGTAGGAGGCTGGCCTGGTTTGTAGTGGGTACCTAAGGTACTTACACTTTATACCAGGTCCAGTTATCCCTTTTTAGTGAAATGTAGACAGTGTCTAGAAGCCAGGCTCTCTAGGGATACCTGTAGGTGAGCAGCCAAGGATTATCTAGGAGACATGCAAAGCTCATAAAATACCACTGTAGTCACACAGTACTCACTCACATGAAAGAAAATACTCAGTGTTACAAATATAAAGGTACTTTATTTTGGTGACACAAATGCCAAAAATACCATCAAGGCTATACTCCCTTAGGAGGTAAGTAATACACAAATTATATATACTAGTATACAGTAATAGCTGTAAAAACAGTTCGAAAACAGTACTAATAGTGAAAATCACAATAGTTAGAAATGGGCCTAGACTCTAGAGGGAACACAAACCATATACTAAGTAATTGGAGTGTGAACGTTGGTTTTCCACCTAGGCAAGCGTAGTGTGTAGAGGGGCGCTGGAAGTATTAGAAAACACAAAAGGTAAGTAATAGAACCCACCCAAGAGCCCAGGAAAGCAGGTGTAAATTACAGTAACTTTACTAGAACACACAAAAACACGAGAAGAAGATTATGCAAAAACCAGAAGAGACTGCAAGACACCAGTGATGATTACCTGGACCTGAAGAACTGTAGAAGAAGGGGATCAAGTCCAAGAAGTGCTGAAGAGTCCATGGAGTACAGGAGCCCCTGCTAACCCGGATGAAGGTGCAAGAGAGGAACCAATGGTGAGGAACAACAGTCAGTATTAAGCCCTAGAAGATGCAGGTTCCTGGTTGGTGCAGAAGATGTCCCACGCCGGATGGATGAATGCAGTCTGTTTGCGCTGCTGGATTCCTCCAACAAGCTTTGAAACATGCAAAGCACGTGGTTAGCGGATAATGGTGCTGCCTGGGACCAGAAGGGACCTGGAGGACTCTACCCAGGAGGGGAAGTCAGAGGGGGCTCTTAGCAATTCAGAGAACCCTCAGAAGACCAGGCAGTGTGCATAGGAGTCCCACAGCATGGGGACAAAGACGGAGCAGAAGGAGGCACACGCAGCACTACACAGAGGGATCCTACACCGCTGGAAAACCACTCAGGAAGCTGTGCGTCACAGGATAGAGTGCTGGGGGCTCAAGCTGCACGGTGCACAAACAACTTTGTGGAAGGATGCAAACAAGCCTTGGAAACTCCAAAACACGCAGTGCACTGCGGTACTGTCTTGCGTGGGGGGGCAAGCTCTTACCTCTCCGAAAGTTGGACACTTGAACGTCTGGACCGTTGGGACCACTTCAGTCGACCACCTGTGTTGCTGGATCCACGCACTTCTTCAGGAAAGGGAACTCAATCCACTGGTCGCTGCTGCTTGCAGGAAAGTGACTCCTTCACTTCAAGGGAGATTCCTTCGTTCTTTTGGTGCCGGCTGAAGACAGGCAGTCCTCGGAGGATGCACGTCCTGGAAACAGTTGAAGTTGCTGGTAGGAGCCGGAGATACAATGCTGCAGAAGTCGTCTTTGCTTCTTTGTTGCAGTTTGTAGAGTTCCTGGAGGGTCCAGATGCAGTTTCTTCGGAAAGAAGATGAAGTAAAGGATGCAGAGGATTTCTGCTGGAGTCTTGCAATCCGAATCTGAAGAACCACCCAGAGAGAGATCCTAAATAGCCCTGAAAGGGGGATTGGTCAGCTACACAGGTGAGCACCTATCAGGGGAGGGCTCTGACGTCACCTGCTGGCACTGAACACTCAGATGCTTCCATAGTGCCCTGCCAACTTGGAATGCAAGATGGCAAAACCCAGGGACACTCTGGGGGAGCTCTGCGAACCACACCTGGGGTCGTCATGGACAGGGAAGTGGTCACTCCCCTTTCCTTTGTCCAGTTTCACACCAGAGCAGGGACTGGGGGTCCCTGAACCGGTGTAGACTGGATTATGTAAGGAGGCCACCATCTGTGCACTTCAAAGCATTTCCAGAGGCTCTGGGAGGCTCCCACTCCCATGCCTATAACACCTATTTCCAAATGGAGAGGTTGTAATACCCCTCTCCCAAAGGAAATTCTTTGTTCTGCCTTCCTAGGCTTGAGCTGCTTGAGCAACAGGAGGGCAGAAATCTCTCTTTGAGGGGGCAGCAGCTGGGGCTGCCTAGAAAACTTCAGATGGCAGTACTGAGGGTCCTCTAAGGAGCATGGAATCATACAACCAATGCTTGCAAAAGCCTTGGGGTATGATTCCAACATGTTTGATACCAAACATGGCCATATTCGGAGTTACCATTGTGAAGCTGTAGTGACCTATGTCCAGTGCATGTGTAAAATGTTGTTCTCGCACTCACGAAGTCTGTGAAAATGGTCCTATGTGATGTGCGGGAACCTCTGTAAGTGTAGGGATAACCCTCACTCACAGGTACTCTGCACCCAGCCTTTAGGGATGGAAGGCCTGACATATGGGTGGACTATAAGTGACCTGTTGCAGTGTAAATGGCAGTGAAAGGGTGCATGCACCATTTCACACAGGCTGCAATGGCAGTCCTGTAGAAGCCTTTGCATGGGCTCCCTTTGGGTGGAAAAAGAAATGCTGCAGCCTATAGGGATCCCCTGGAATCCCAATGCCCTGGGTACCTAGGTACAATTTACTAGGGACTTATAAGGGGGCACCAGTATGCCAATTATGAGTGGAATACTGTGTTAACAGTATCCAACAACCAGATTTAGAGTGAGAGAGCATACCTGCTGGGGTCCTGGTTAGCAGGATCCCAGTAGACACAGTCAAACAATCTGACAAACAGGCCAAAAATGGGGGTAACCATTTTTGAAAGAGGCTACTCTCCTACACGGTCTGACCCAGACGTGCATTCAGCAGCCAATCAGGGCCACAGAATCTTTAAGCAAGAAAATGTCCACTTTCTAAAAGTGCCATTTTCAAAAAGACAATCTAAAAATCAACTTTACCAAAGATGTATTTCAAATTGGCAGTGCAAAACTGCACACACAGACTCTATAGTGGCAGGTCTGAGACATGTTTACAGGGCTACTCGTGGGTGGCACATTCAGTGCTGCATGCCCACTAGTAGCATTTGATTTAAAAGCTCTGGGCACCTCTAGTGCAATTTACTAGGGACGTACTAGTAAATCAAATATGCAAATCAGGAAAAACCAATCATAATCACAATTTACTCAGGGAGCACTTGCACGTTAGCACTGGTTAGCAGTGGTAAAGAGCCCAGAGTACCAAAAACCAGCAAGAACTAAATCCAGCACACATTCAAAAATACAGGAAGCAGATGCAAAAAGACTGGAGAAACCACGTCAAGGTTGCCAGGTCTCACACCTTGTGACAAATTTGGGTGATTGTAGTTGTTGTGTGGTACACATTGTCATGATATGTGTATTTGTGCCTCATGTGGGTGTGTTTGTACAGCTGCGTATGTAGTTGTGTTGTTGTAGGAGGCTGGCCTGGTTTGTAGTGGGTACCTTGGGTACTTACACCTCACACAAGGTCAAGTTATCCCTCATTAGTGAAATGTAGTAGTGTTCTAGCAGCGTAGTCTGTGAGAGGTGGTTATAGCAGAGCAGCTTAGGCTGAACTAAGAGACATGCAAAGCTCCTGCAATACCACTTATAGTTACACAGTACTTATACACAAGTAAAGACAATACTCAGTGTTAACAAAAATGAAGGTAGTTTATTTGGGTGACACAGCACTAAAAATATCTTAGAGGCAATACTATTTCTGGAGGTAAGTATTATACACAATATATACACTAGACACCAAAATAAGATAAGTAATTAGACATAGGTCACCTTGCGACAAATTTGGGGGATTGTAGTTGTTGTGTGGTACACATTGTCGTGATATGTGTATTTGTGCCTCATGTGGGTGTGTTTGTACAGCTGCGTATGTAGTTGTGTTGTTGTAGGAGGCTGGCCTGGTTTGTAGTGGGTACCTTGGGTACTTACACCAGGTCCTGTTATCCCTCATTAGTGAAATGTAGTAGTGTTCTAGCAGCGTAGGCTGTGAGAGGTGGTTATAGCAGAGCAGCTTAGGCTGAACTAGGAGACATGCAAAGCTCCTGCAATACCACTTATAGTTACACAGTACTTATACACAAGTAAAGACAATACTCAGTGTTAACAAAAATGAAGGTAGTTTATTTGGGTGACACGGTACTAAAAATATCTTAGAGGCAATACTATTTCTGGAGGTAAGTATTATACACAATATATACACTAGACACCAAAATAAGGTAAGTAATTAGACATAGGTTAGTGCACACAATAGTAAATGCTATAGAATGCAATGGGAGAAAATAGGTCTAGGGGCAACACAAACCATTTACTAAAAAAGTGGAATGTGAATCAGGAATTCCCCATAGCTCAGTGTAGTGTGTAGAGAATTGCTGGGAGAGTAAGAATACAGCAAAGGTAAGTGAAATACCCCACCCCAGAGCCCAGAAAAGCAGGAATAAAGTACTGCAAGGTTCCTTAGGACATACTACAAGTTGTGATTAGAGTTATTGCAAGAACCAAGCAAGACTGCAAACAACAAATGGTGGACTCCTGGACCTGAAGACTAGCAAATGAAGGAGACCAAGTCCAGAAGTCAAAAGAAGTTCCAGGAAGGACAGGAGCCCCTGCCAACCCAGAAGAGGGTGCAAAAGAAGAGTCCCAGGTTGGACAAAGACTGCAAAAATGCACACTAGGAAGATGCCAGCGGGTTCCTGCGTGATGCACTGGATGTCCCATGAAGAGAAGTTAGAAGCAGGAGCGTTTTGGTGCTGGATTACTCCAACAAGCCTGAGTTCCGGCAAAGTCGCATTTTGCATCAAGTTGGAGCTATCTGCACCCAGGAGGGATCTGGGGGCCTCAACTCTGCGTGAGGAGGAAGAGGGGGCTCTCAGCACTTTATAGAGCCCTCAGAACACCAGATAGCGCCCATAGGAGTCCCAGGACACAGGGACAAATGAGGTGCAAGATGTGGTTGATGCAGCATTACAAGGGAAGGTCCAGCGCCACTGGAGATCAACTCAGCGAGTTGAGCATTGCAGGATAGAGTATTTGGCACCTGGGCCAGGCTGTGCATGAAGGAATTTTGCAAATAGTGCACAGAGGCCTCAGGAGGTGGAGAAGAGGCAGTGCACAGCGTACTGTCGTTCTTAGGGAAGGCAAGGTCTCACCTCCTCCAATTTCGGACAGCAGGACCTCAGGATAGTCTGTGTTGATGGGTCCACCCTCTGTGTTCCAAAGAGCATCCTCATCGCTAGGAGAGGAGTCCAAGAGAACCGGTTGTCGACTTAGAAGGTGCCTGCTTGAGCAGGGGAGTGACTCCTTCACTCCACTGGAGATTTCTTTGGTCCTTCTGGTGCAGGGTGAATACAGGGAGACGTCAGAGTGTGCACACTGTGGAAACTGTTGCAGTTGCTGGCTGGAGCTGAAGTTGAAGAGGAAAAGTAGCTCTTCTGGATACTTTGTTGCTGTTACAGCGGTTCCTGGAGCAGTCTGCGGTTGATCCGAGGTCAGAAGATGAAGTAGTAGTTGCAGCGGATTACTGCTGAAAACTTGCAAGTGGAATCTGAAGAGAACCCACAGGAGAGAGCCTAAATAGCCCTGAGAGGGGGATTGGCTACCTTATCAGGAATGGACCTATCAGGAGGGTTCTCTGATGTCACCTGCTGGCACTGGCCACTCAGAGGCCTCCAGAGTTTCCCCACACCTTGGAAAACAAGATGGCTGAAGTCTGGGACACACTGAAGGAGCTGTGGGCACCACCGCTGGGGTGGTGATGGACAGGGGAGTGGTCCCTCCCCTTTCCTTTGTCCAGTTTCCCGCCAGAGCAGGGACTGGGGGTCCCTGACCCGGTGTAGACTGGCTTATGCAAGGAGGGCACCATCTGTGCCCTTTAAAGCATTTACAGAGTCTGGGGAAGGCTGCCCCTCCCCAGCCTGTTACACCTATTCCCAAATTGAGAGGGTGTAACACCCTCCTCCCAAAGGAAATGCTTTGTTCTGCCTTCCTGGGACTGGGCTGCTCAGACCCCGAAAGTCCAGAACCCTGTCTGTGAGGTGGCAGCAGCTGTAGCTGCATTGCAAGCCTCAGAGAGCTGGTTTGACAGTGCTGGGAGTCCATGGTGGAGCCCCCCAGGATGCATGGAATTGAATCCAAAATACCACATTTGGACTAAGGGGACAAATCCATGATCTTAGACACCTTACATGGCCATATTCGGAGTTACCATTGTGAAGCTACATATAGGTATTAACCTATATGTAGTGCACGTGTGTAATGGCATCCCCGCACTCACAAGTCCAGGGAATTGGCCCTGAACTATGTAGGGGCACCTTTGCTAGTGCAAGGGTGCCCTCACACTTAGTAACTTTGCACCTAGCCTTCATTAAATGAAGGTTAGTCTTATAGGTGACTTATAAGTTACTTAAGTGCAATGAAAATGGCTGTGAAATAATGTGTGCACTGTTCCACGCAGGCTGCAGTGGCAGTCCTGTGAAAGGGTTTGTCTGAGCTCCTTATGGGTGGCAAAAGAAATGCTGCAGCCCATAAGGATCTCCTGGAATCCCCATGCCCTGGGTACCTAGGTACCATATACTCAGGACGTATAAGGCGGGTCCAGTGTGCCAATTGAAATTGGTGAATGAAGTCAACAGCCTATAGTTACAAATTTAAAAGCAGAGAGAGCATAAGCACTGAGGTTCTGGTTAGCAGACCCTCAGTGACACAGTCAAGCAATACTGACAACACACACATTAGGCCACAATCTATTAGCACTGGGGTCCTGGCTAGCACGGTTCCAGTGACACAGTAAAAACACACTGGCGCACACTCACAAACAGGCCAAAAGTGGGGGTAACCATGCTAGAAAGAGGCTACTTTCTCACAGTTGTTTGTTGTGGTTGTTTTGTGTGTTGATGCAGTGTCAATGGTGTGTGTATGTTGTGTCATGGAGGTATGTCAATGTGTGTTGTTGATATGTACGAGTATTGTTGTGTCAGAATAGCAATGGGTTATTGTGTGGATGTGTTGTGTTTTGTGGTGTGTAGTGTGGGGGTACAAATGTGGCTAAGGTAGAATGTGTTTGTGCCAGCTCCTCTGGGGAGAGGTTCCTAGAGGAGACACTCTCCCTGGTCTGAGAACCCCTCCTGCTCCTGGCAAGCTGTTGGTACTTTTAACATGCAGTTCTATAGCCTCCTCACGCTCCAGATTCAGGTCATCCTCTTCCTCTGGGATTTTCTACTCCTCCTCTGGGATGTCGTCCGCTGCAATCTGAGCCTCTACCCAGGCTCTCAAGGCTTTCTGCAGTTCCACCTTCCTACTGATATGTTTTGTAGAAATGTGAAACTCCTTCCAGAAATCTTTCAGCTGGAGGACAGTGCAGGATTCTAACCTAGCCAGCTCAAACTCCATTGCTGAAGATGCTGGTGCTGCTTCTCCAGAGTAAGACATAATTTAGCAGAAAAATTAAAAAGTCATACATGGAGATTAGAAAAAGGCTCAGATTGATTTTAGGTACAGTGTTGTAGTGAAAACTGAATTACTATATGGTATTGCACAAACACAGTACTACCCTCACTGCTGATCACCAATGGTAGAATTGGGGTTTCTGGTTGTCAGAGTATGGACCCTGTACAAGCAGGAACTACCAGTCAGGGTGAGCTAGATACCCACTTAGAGATAACATGTGCTCACCCTCTGGCAGCTTGACACAGAGCAGGCAGGCTTATGTAAAGAGACAATGTGTAAAATATTTGTGCAACACACAAACAGTAACACAATTAAAACACCACAAAATGACTCCACACAGGTTTAAAAGAATAGAGAATATTTATCTGAGTAAAATGAGACCAATCAACAAATATCCAATGAGTGGATACTTTGTTGCTGTTCCAGCTGTTCTTGATGCAGGCTGCGGTTGATCCGAGGTCAGAGGATGAAGTAGTAGTTGCAGAGGGTTCCTGCTGGAAACTTGCAAGTAGAATCTGAAGAGAACCCACAGGAGGGACCCTAAATAGCCCTTAGAGGGGGATTGGCTACCTTATCAGGTATGGACCTATCAGGAAGGGTCTCTGACGTCACCTGCTGGCACTGACCACTCAGAGCCCTCCAGGGGCTGCAAGGCAAGATGGCTGAAGTCTGGGACACACTGGAGGAGCTCTGGGTACCACCCCTAGGGTGGTGATGGACAGGGGAGTGGTCACTCCCTTTTCCTTTGTCCACTTTCATGCCAGAGCTGGGGACAAGGGGTCCCTGAACCAATGTAGACTGGCTTATGGAAGGAGGGTACCATTTGTGCCCTTCAAAGCATTTTCAGAGGCAGGGGAGGCTACCCCTCCCCAGCCTGTAACACCTATTTTCAAAGGAAGAGGATGTAACACCCCGCTCCCAAAGGAAAGGCTTTGTTCTTCCTTCCTGGGACTGAGCTGCCCAGACCCCAGGAGGGCAGAACCCTGTCTGTGAGGTGGCAGCGGCTGTAGCTGCAGTGCAAGCCTCAGAGTACTGGTTTGGCAGTACTGGGAGTCCAGGGTAGAGCCCCCAGGATGCATTGAATTGGCTCCCCAATACCACATTCGGAATGGGGGGGACAATTCCATGATCTTGGACACTTTACATGGCCATATTTGGAGTTACTATTGTGAAGCTACATATAGGTGTTGACATATATGTATTGCATTCGTGTAATGGCGTCCCCACACTCACAAAGTCCTGGGAAATGGCCCTGAACTATGTGGGGTCACCTTTGCTAGTGCAGGGGTGCCCTCACACTTAGTAACTTTGCACCTAGCCTTCAGCAAGTGAAGGTTAGACATATAGGTGACCTATAAGTTACTTAAGTGCAGTGAAAATGGCTGTGAAATAACGTGTGCGTTATTTCACGCAGGCTGCAGTGGCAGTCCTGTGAAAGGGTTTATCTGAGCTCCTTATGGGTGGCAAAAGAAATGCTGCATCCCATAAGGATCTCCTGGAACCCCAATGCCATGGGTACCTAGGTACCATATACTAGGGACTTATAACGGCGGTCCAGTGTGCCACTTTAAATTGTTAAATGAAGTCACTATCCTATTGTGACAAATTTAAAAGCAGAGAGAGCAGAAGCACTGAAGTTCTGATTAGCAGAGTCTCAGTGACACAGTTAAGCACTATACAGACACACACATTAGGCCATAAACTATGACCACTGGGGTTCTGACCAGCAGGATCCCAGTATGACAGGCAAAAACATACTGACATTCAAGTAAAATTGGGGGTAACATGCTCAGAAAGATTGTATTTTCCTACTGTAATTACAGCTCAAAGTATATAATGGGATTCACAATGCTGGCCTATGAGAGGACTAGGCCACACAGTAGTGAAATATGACTTTAGGAGTTTTTCACTACCAGAACATATAAAAGGTAAAAGTACATCTTGTGCCTTTTACTTACCCAGCACCCTGCCCATGAGCTACCTAGGGTCTACCTTAGGAGTGACATATATATTAAAAGGGGAGTTTAAGGTCTGGCTAGAGGTTTTACATGCCAAGTTGAAGTGGCAGAGAAACTGCACCCAGGTTGTGCAATGGCAGGCCTGAGACAGGTTTGAAAGGCTATTTTTTGAGGGGCACAATCAGTGCTACATGCCCACTAGTAGCATTTAATTTACAGGCCCTGGGCATATTGTTTACCACCAATGTTGCCATCTTCAGGGGGGAAGCACATGCACTTTAGCACTGGTCAGCAGTGGTAAAGTGCTTAGAGTCCTAACACCAACAAAAAGATACAGGAAAAATGTGAGGAAAAACAGGCAAAAAGTTTGGGGAAAGACCACCTTAAGGCTGACAGGTCTAACAGGGCCAGACATTGAAAATTGTTTTCCCATTTTCCTATGAGACCATGTTGTTAACAGTTCAGAAAATTGGTGGGGCTTTGTACTTTACCATTGATTTTAGACTGAAACAAGAGAAAGACTAAGGGCCAGATGTACGAACGGTTTTGACGGTCGCAAACAGCCAATCAGGCCTTTTGCCACAATTAAATAGCCTTTTGCCATGTACCAAACCCATTTTGTCATTTGGTAACCTATAACTGAATTGCAAAATAGGGATTGAGAGTCTGTGTTAGAAAGGGGTGGTGTCATGGGCATACCTTCCTAATAGCGAGCCGTAGGGGAATGTATGAATGTTTTGTGACCGGAATGTGGTTGCAAAACATTCATATTTTATTGACTCTGTGAGAAGGTGGTAACCCATTCACAAATGGGAAATTGTCCCCAAAGGACCCCTTCTCTTTGTGAATGTGAGAGCTAAAACATTTAAAGAGCAGCCAGTGGTCCTCTGGACCACTGTGTACGATTGAAAAATGAACCCCATTTTCCTTAAAGGAAAACAGGCTGCATTACAAGAAAAGAAAATAGCTTTATTGAAAAGCAATCACAGACATGGTGATGTGCTGACCCCAGCAGGCCACCATCCCTGTGATTGTGGTCATTCCCAATGGGTCATAAGTTGCAACCTGCCCCATGAATATTGATGATGCAGGTCCATTTGCAACCCACAAGAAATCACCAACAGTGTCTAACACACTGTAGTACATCGCAATTTGCAATTTCTTAATAGCAATTCGCTAAAATATATCATTCGATTTTGTACATCTTGCCCTGAATGTTTTCAGTACTTATGGGCAGATTTTTCATACTGTTGTATTTCACTTGCACAGCACAAGCTAACACATGGGCATCACAACACTAAAGTCAGATTTACCACCCAACTCATGGCCACATTGCATGGCCATGTGGTGTTTCGTAAATCTGGAGTAACGCAAAGCTGTCTTTTGTTACTCTGCACCAGGGAGGCTTTCCATGGGTGGAGCATCAGTTTTTCCACACAGCCATCCAATGATTTTAGTGCATTCCCAGATTTACCATGAGTGGTAGACCTGGGAAGGCCTCAAAATGCTACGCCTTCTCAGCGAAGGAGTAATGAGGAGAAAGATGTTTATTTCTCTTTGTTTCTTCTGCAGCAGATATAGAAAGAGGGAAAAGACTGAGAGGATTGTTTTTGTGCCGGAAGTTATCCCAAATATGGTGCATTATTGCCCTCTTTCTTTGACGCAGTGCAGCACAGCAGGATGTCTTGCTGCATTGCATGAAAGTTTGATAAATCTGGGCCTAGTGTTTTCAATGCCAAGAATAAGTATTCAAGTGGATAAAAAGAAAAGTTTGAGAAAATATGATTTGTGTTACATTTTTCGTTGTCAAAGCTACCCAATTGTAGTTGAAACATTTTCAAAATTAGACAATCATCATTTCAGTAGTCAGTTTAAAATGTGATTACATTCAAATTGAATTCTCAGCAAATAATGGCAGCTACTGTAAAACTCTAAGCTATAATCATGTCACAAGAGGTGATTTGCATTGAAACTAATAATTACACCGGTGATACATTTATGTAAAGCCCGGCAACCTGGTGAAGAAATGGAATATCATTTACTGAAATCTCATGAAATATGCAAGAAACTCTATAACATGGTATTTAGAAAAGGCATATGTCAGAAAAAAATGTATTATCTCAGTTAATATAATTTTATATTCATTTTACATGAATTTATATTCACAGTTAGCAACTTAATAAAACTCAGTCCTGAAGAAACTTTATTTGAAGAGAGGCAACAAGCACTAGTTTTTTGAACTAGAAATTCTGTCTTCTATGATTTTATTATGTCTCAATTGCAAGTATCACTTTTGTTAAAGACTATAATCAGTACTTTTACTTAATCAATATATGCCTTATGTAGGAAGACATTTAGCAGCTGCAAAGCAAAAATTCACAAGGCTTGTGACGGATAAAGGACCTTTTGATATATACTAAACCCATTTTGCGATTCGTTAACAGGTTACCAAATCGCAGAATGGGTTAAGAAATGCTTTCTTGATCACAATTTGGAAAGGGTGTGTTAAAGGCGTCGCCTCCAAACCTCCAAATAGCATTCTGGAATGCTGGGTCTTAATATCTGGCAGCTATAATTTTTGTTACAAGCAATTTATAGGTTATTAAATACTCAAGGGAGGTGGTAACCCATTCATAAACAGGTAAGGGTAATTTCTTTAAAAAACATGTTTTAAAAAGTATATATTTTTTTGAAATACAGATCCATTTCCTTTAAGGAAAGTGGGCCACAAAAAAACACAGAATACTTTTTTAACATGCAATCACAGACATGGAGGTTTGCTGACACCAACAGGTCACTATTTCTGTGATTTAATTGATCACAGTGAGTCAAAATATATGGCCTACCTCATAATTATTGAGGAGGTAGTTTTACCAACTTTGAATGGTGATTTTTTGAACTGACCGTTTGCACAATCAGAAAAGAAAGTCAGTATGCAACTTGTGACTACTTTTTCCAAATCAGGTTTTAGTACATCTGACTTTGAGAATCAGTTGGTTTTACCAAATCTATGAAGGTAGATCTTTAATTTATAATATCAGTACTAAGAAATAGGGTAATTAGTTTAGTGGGTTGAACACCCACCAACCCTTAATAAATAGCCACAAGCTTTGTCAGGGTGAACCCTTCAAGTCACTAAATTAATCTGAGTTCAAACTCCTGGTAGCTATTGGAAAGGGCAAACAGCCTTAACTTAGAGGCAATATGTAAAGTATTTATGCATTACCAAAACAGTAATAAAGTAAAACACAACATAAGAAAAAAACTCAAACCAATGTAGAAAAATATTAATTTTAATAAATAAAATGAGACTGAAACAACAAAATTCTGATAAGGGTACGTAAAGGTATGAATTATGAAAGTTAAAATATACAAATTGCGCCAAAGAGCAGTAAGTGCCAGTTGTGGCCATCTGGTTGCACTAGACCAATACCTAGACGCAAGTTCAGGCTGATCACGATGAAGTGTGGGTCACTTAAAGAAAACAGGCTTGCCTCGTGGGAAGTTTTAACTTTGGACTTAGAGTCTCATTATGACGTTAGCAGTCCTAAAAGGGGACTAACAAAGCAGTGGGTGTAACGCCACTGTCATACTGGTGGTGTCCCCCAAGTGTATTACAATATTCCCACTGGGTTGACTGTTGGGAACATTGTATTACGCGTTCCTGCCATACTGATCGGCGAGAACATTGCTATGATATTGGCCTCAGCTCTTTAAGCACCATCGGAATGCTCACTGACCCTGCCATGGAAAGGCTGGCAGAAAGCTGAGTTGTAATCAGCCAAGCAGTGCTGAGATCAGCGCCGCTCTGGCTGGTAACAACTCTGACCACCGTCACCCCGTCAGGAACTATGATCCTGGCGGGGATAGTGGCCCCCTATTTGGTCCTCTCACCAGGGTTGTAATGTGGCAGTCGGACCACCACAGTTACAGCAATCCAACCATCACTGCAAGACTGACGCACCACTGTCATCCTCATAATGAGGACCTTAGTCTCAGAAACGGAAGTCAAAAATCCTCAGTGAGTCAAGGCAGAAGGCTGTGACTGAATATGGCTCCATGTTGTGTGATAGCTGCTGAATGGGGTCTTGGTAAAAATGTTGACTTTTGGAAAGAAATCTCCAAGTGGGAGAAATTTAAATTTTGCCCCCAGAGAAGGTTTCACACAGGCCGTATACTTTTGAGGCCTTCACCCTGTGAATATTTCTATCTTTAGACTCCCAGAATGCACCTGATTTTTCCAGCGGGACAAGGCTGCAGTCTGTAGCCAAATAGGATTCCATGAGGCTGGACATCTTCTCTAAGAACTTCGACTGAATCAGAGATGCTGCTAGGAATATGCTTTGAGAGTGAACAACCTAAATGTGCCCAGAGGCAATGCACATTTTTAGGATCAGCTTAGGAGAGTGGCACTGGTCCTCTGGAGGTGTTTGGATTCAAAATGTTTCTAAGTCCCAGGTTTTAGGAAAAGTTAGGAGGTGTATCTTTGACACCAGCTTAGAGTCCAGGACCTTGAGGACAGCACTTGTTGGTCAAGGTTCACTAAAGCAGCGACCTGGTTAAACACAGAAGGGGCTTAGTCCAGGTGTCAGCTGGCATTTGCATGTGACATATTAGGCTTCTTAGAAGTTAATAAAGTTCCAGGCACAGCCCAAATGGTCATCCTGCCAGAGGAACAGAAAACACCTGTTCACACTCAAGCCTTTCTCCTACTCTGGGAACATTTTTCATAGCTCTTCAAGGGGTCTATTCAGCTGCAAGGTGACAGGGGAAGCCCAGGCAATTGAGCCCACATAGCTTTGGGCAACCAAAAGGTACCTTGTTAAAAGTATCTTTTACAAAACATTTATTGAATATCCAACTCCACTAGTGAATTGGGGATGTATTAAATATTAAAAAAAATCCAAGAATAAGTTGTGTAGCTGCTATTACGAAAACACTAATAAATATACTCTTTTATCCTGATGTTTTTCTATGGAACAGGAAACTCTGATACAATAAAAATAACTTTTGAGGACTAGTCCTCATAAGGATTTTTGTAACATTAATCTTTTACATCTGCTGTTTCTAATTCCATGTACCCTGCCTTATGTCCACTTTTTACGATATACTATGAAGATAGAGATAAATGAAATATGCCAGTTAAAGGTATGCCGCTTTCATCATGTTGATTGGGGGAGCACAGGCACTGTACAATTAATTAGCAGGGATAAAGTGCACAGAAATATACAGCCAGTAAAAACAGCCAAGGCAAAAATCTGGGAGCACACCTCACTAAAGATGGTCATTTCCAACTGTTGGAAAGTAGATGATTGGTAAGAACAGGTAAATACCTATACTTAACAATTGGCCACAAACCACCACTAGGTCCAGTCAAGGTCTCAGTAAATGAATCCTTGCTCAACCCTTGGTAGCTTGGCAATGAGCAGTTAGGCATAACTGAAAAGACAGGTGTGTAAAGCATTTAATATCAACAAAACAGTAAATAAGTAAAACACAAAACAGCATGAAAATCCAACATTAATTGATAAAAATAGAAAATATTTTTATATTTAAAATGACACCAAAACGATAAAAATCCAATATAGGCAACTGGAAATATGACTTTTTAATGATTAAATGTTTTTTAGCACCTAGAAATAAAAAGCACCACTTGGGACATCTAGTCACACTCCACCGGAGCAAAGTCAGAAAATGAGGCTGGCACGATAGAGCCTGCTCAGCTTCACTGAGCAGGGGGCATTGGTTAAAATTTTACCTTCATACTTTGAAAGTTTCTTGAAAATGTCGCTCCGACCGGGACGAAGTTGAGGACAACCACGCTGGAGCCCTCTTCTGATAAACTTTGCGGGAGGCCTTGATATATTTTTCTAAGTTCAGGCTTAAAAACTTTTGGGGAAGACTTCTGCCAACTGGGACCAAGTCAAAAGTTGAGGCCTACCTCGATGGAGCCCTCTTCGGATACAATGCGTGGGACACCTCAGTCAAACTTTTACCTTCGTACTTAGAAACTTTTTTAGAGCTTTTCTTCTCTGACATTGGGCAATCCTCCTCAGCAAGCAGATTTTGATGCAACGTCGTCAGATTGCCTTTCCATGAGCCCCCGTTTAAAATCCTGAAAGTCTGGGGCTCTGGAGTTTTTCAGGGGGACAAGCCTGCAAGTCAGGCTGGGTTGCAATCGGTGTTGGCCGGCTTGACTCTCAATATCAGGTCGATCCACTTATGGAGGTTTTTTTGTAAAGTTGCTCCAAACTTCTCCAAACTTCTGGATCTTCTTCTAGAAGTACTTTTAAGCTCTGAGTTGCTCATTGCGAGATAGGACTTCAACTCCCAGAATGCACCTGGTCAACCCCTAAAATTACTACTGGACACGGGTCAACTAGGGCTATTTCTGTAGGGCTTGATGCAGTGGACTCTGGTCAGCTCCTTTCTACCTGTAGCATACATGGAGTCCCTTCCTGAGATTGTAGGAGTAAGGCAAAGCCCTTTTCTTGATGAAGCCCAAAGTGTACAGCTGGTGCAGTCCTTCTGAGTGCAGGGTCCGGGCAAAGGCCAGGGGTCCATCAGGGCAGCCTTTCTTCTTCTTGTATTTTTCCAGTAGGAATCTGAAGTGCAGGGCAGCCCTGCCATATGTATCCTTGCTCCTGAGGTGAAAAGCAAGGGGGTGCTCCAGTCCAATCACGTGCAGGCCACCAGCCTCTTGAGTGACCACTTCCTGGGAAGTGTGGCAAAACTCAATCCTAGGGAGCAACATTCCTCCAAAATCCAAGATGGCAAGAATCAAATGTTAGAATTTAGATCCGGCTGAGTTTCCCTTCTGGGGCCGCAGGAAACGGGCTCCAGTTGCTATCTCAAATGTCTTTCACTCTTTTGAACTCCAGTTTGACTACTCTCCCCCAACCTTTTCCACCACCTGCAGAGGGATATATTCTCCCACCAGATGCTTCCTTTGTTTCAACCCAGGCCACTTCACACCTCATCAAAGCAGCCTGGCCCATGCTGCCAGAGGCTGAGCAATCAGAGAAGGGCACTTCAGGGCTGAAGTTGGTAACTTTTAAGCAAGAGTTCTAAAAGTCCTTCCCTGTCCAAGTTATATTAAAGTCCAAGTGGCAAGTTGTTGGATGTATTATAACTTTAAATTTGATAACAAACTTGATATGTATGTAGCACCTTCCTAGTGAAAATAATACTTTATTATTTAAAATAAAGGGGCAGATTTATAGACAGTTGCACTGCACTGAGTGCAGCACCATTTTCCCTGCGCCCCTTAGGACCTCCCTACCGCCACCATGTGTGCGACATATTTAAAATACGGCACACCATGGCGGAGGATAGGGGGCAATAGTGTAATCTTTCATGACACTATTGATGTACTCTGCAGGAGTAGTGCCAGTGTTACTCCTGCAGAGTACATAGGGCCCAATTCTAAAGAATTGAAGGCCCCTTTTAATGCCTGTTCCGTAACAAATGGCGTAAGAAAATCTCATAGATTTCCTCATGCCATTTTTCCGGCTCCCCTAATGAGGGAACACCCTCTTTGCATACATTATGCCTGGCGCAGGCATGATGTAGCACAAAGGGTTACAGGGTGGCACAATGCATGCATTGTGCCACCCTGCAAATACGGCGCAGGGATTTTGGCCTCGTTGGGCCACATTAACTTCAGAACAAATTATGTTAATGTGGCACAAGGTGGAGCTAGGGGCCTATAAATATGCCCCAAAGGCTCTCCATGTTAGCCTATGGCACCCATTCACTACAATGGGGGAAAAACTAATTTGGCATTTTTCCCTCACCAGGTCTTACAAACCAACTTTTTATAAAGTCCCTACTTGTAGTTACATAGCCCCCAACCCTGGGGGCACTCAAGGCATACCTTAGAGGTGACATATAAAAGTAAGGTAGCGTAGGACTATGAAGTACTTTTAATTCCAAACTCGAATTTGGGGTTTCCTTTAACTTAAGAGCAGCCAGCAAGGCAGGCCAGCTTTGAAAATGACTTTGGGAACCACAGCAGTGCGCCTGTGGGTGTATTACCTATGCTGGGGCCCCTAAACCTACTTGCCCTACCATATACTAGGAACTTATAGGTAGGTTGGTGCAGCCAATTATAACTAGCCTAATTTGAATGTACTATTTTACTCAGAGCACAGGCCCTGGGACTGTTCAGTGGTACCTAGGGCATCATCAGAGCCAGAAAAACACTAGTATGAGTGAAAAATGGGGGCAGAAAGTGATGGGGATTCTGCAATCACACCAGTTTTCCCAAACCAACAATCACCATACAATTTGCAAACAGGGAAAACACAAAACTGATTTTGGGGACAAACCGTCTCTCTAAAACTAAGCAATTTTTCTTTCAAAAATGGAGCTCCAATTACTCATGCTTCACAGAAGTTAAATTAGACATATAACTTCCCAGTCATATTCATTCATAACAAACACAGACTAGAAGGACAAAGCTTTTAAGCACAAGGTCTCTCAAGTACCTGATTGCAATGGAAATTTGCACCATGTGCTGGAAGTCTGTAAAGATACATCGTTGCTGGCAGGCATTTCTATTTGAATATACTAATTTCCTTAATATTCAGTTCCTATATGAAAAACATTCTAAATGCATCCAGAAGTGATGTTGGGGTCCAAGGGTTTTCACTGCAGCTACCACTGCTGCCTACCCACAGCCAGGCTTCTGCCCTCCTGGGTTCTGGGCAGCCCTGTCCCAGGAAGGCAAAACAAAGGATTTCCTCTGAGAGAGGGTGTTACACCCTCTCCCTTTGGAATTAGGTGTTAAGGGCTGGGGAGGAGTAGCCTTCCCCAGCCTGGTAAAATGCTTTGAAGGGCATAGATGGTGCCCTCCTTGCATAAGCCAGACTACACTGGTTTAGGGATTCCCCAGCCACTGCTCTGGCGTGAAACTGGATAAAGGAAAGGGGAGTGACCACTCCCCTGTCCATCACCACCCCAGGGGTGGTACCCAGAGCACCTCCAGTGTGTTCCAGACCTCTGGGATCTTGAATGCAGAGGTGTGAGGGCACAATGGAGGCCTCTGAGTGGCCAGTGCCAAAAGGTGACATCAGAGACACCTCCTGATAGGTGCTTACCTGATTAGGTGGCCAATCCTCCTCTGAGGGCTATTTAGGGTCTCTTCTGGGGGCTTCTCTTCAGATAACAAATGCAAGAGCTCCCCAGAATTCCTCTGCATCTCCCTCTTCGACTTTGAACGCTGACTTCTCCAGGACGCCTGCAAAACTGCAACAAAGTACCAAAAAGACTACCAGCGCCATTGTAGCGCCTAATCATGCCGGATTTCTCGACTGTTTCCTGGTGGTGCATGCTCTGGGGGCTGTCTGCCTTCACCCTGCAATAGAAGCCAAGAAGAAATCTCCTGTGGGTCGACAGACTCTTCCTACTGGTAACGCAGGCATCAAACTTCTGCTTCACCAGTCTTCTTGGTCCCCTCTCATCGTGACGAGCGTGGTCCCTGGAACACAGGAGCTAGATCCAAGTGACCCCGGCAGTCCAGTGGTCCATCTGTCCAAATATGGTGGAGGTAAGTCCTTGCCTCCCCACGCCAGACAGTAATCCTGTGTACTGCATGAACTGCAGCTGCTAGGGCTTCTGTGCACTTTTGCAAGGAATCCTTCATGCACACCACAGCCCAGGTGCCCAGCATTCCGTCCTGCATTGCTCAACTCGTTGAGTTGGCCACCGGCTTCGTGGGACCTTCCTTTCTAGTGTTGAGACAACCGCTGTGCTGAGTTTTCTTGAACCTGTGTTCAACTACTTCTGTGGGGGCTGCCTGCTTCTGCGCGGGATCTCTGTGTTGCTGAGCACCCCCTCTGTCTCCTGCTCCAAGGGGGGACCTCCTGGTCCTTCCTGGGCCCGGGCAGTACCCATTTTCTTCAACCTCAACCTTTGCAGCTAGCACTTGTTTGAAGGTCTTTCTGCATGGAAACAACTCTGCATCCTCAAGCGCACCGTGGGACATCTTCTGTGCTAAGGAGACATTCCTGGCGTCTTCCATTGTTGCAGAATCTTCAGCTTCTTCCACCCGGAGGCAGCCATTTTGCACCTTCATCCGGGGTTTAGTGGGCTTCTACCCCCCCTGGACACTTGTGTGACTCTTGGACTTGGTCCCCTTCCTTTACAGGTCCTCAGGTGCAGGGATCCATCTTCAGTGCTTTGCAGTCAGTTGTGGTCTTTGCAGAATCTCCTATCACAACTTTAGTGTGTTTCTGGGGAAGTAGGGTAACTTTACTCCTACTTTTCAGGGTCTTGGGGTGGGGTATCTTGGACACCCTTAGTGTTTTCTTACACTCCCAGCGACCCTCTACACACTACACTAGGCCTGGGGTCCCTAAGTGGTTCGCAATCCACTTTCTTAGTATATGGTTTGTGTTGCCCCGAGGCCTATTGCATCCTATTGTATTCTGCAGTGTTTGCACTACTTTTCTAACTGTTTACTTACATGATTTTGGTTTGTGTGTATATTTTATGTATTTTACTTACCTCCTAAGGGAGTATATCCTCTGAGATATTTCTGACACATTGTCACTAAAATAAAGTGCCTTTATTTTGAGTAACTCTGAGTATTGTGATTCTCATGATATAGTGCTAAGTGATATAAGTGGTATAGTAGGAGCTTTGCATGTCTCCTAGTTCAGCCTAAGTTGCTCTGCTATAGCTACCTCTATCAGCCTAAGCTGCTAGAACACTACTAATCTACTAATAATGGATAACTGGACCTGGCACAAGGTGTAAGTACCACAAGGTACCCCCTATAAGCCAGGCCAGCCTCCTACATTGGTGGTGCAGCGGCGGGATAAGTACTTGTAACTGCTTTACCACTTTGTCATTGGCGCTTTTCATAAGAAAAACATATTCCAAATACAGTTTAACCCTCTTTCTAAAAACTTTCTACAAAGTTTTCAAAAGTTTTGAAATCTTTGAAAAGTTTTTCTCTTTTCTTTAAAAGTTTCTAAAACGTTTTTCTCTGTGTCCTAACCCCTTTCTAACAACTATGTCTTCAGTAGAACTTACTCCTACCAGGCAACCGAAGTTTAAACTTTAAAAGTTTGAGGGGTCTCTGCATAGAAAGAGGCTTAAGCATTGGTAAGAACCCTACCAAAGATGTTCTCCTTAGCCTTCTCCGAGAAAGTGACCAGAACCAGTCAGGCCCATCCCAGGATCAGGAGGTAGAGTAGGGTGGTACCCAACAAGAATCAGGGGAGGACCCTGAGGACTTTGGGGAGGGTTCATCCAAAGTACTGCGAGATAACAGGCCACCTAGTGACACTGGTAGTCAGAGGGGGTCACACACGAGTGGGGCACTTTTCACTCCTAAAGGCCAGGTAACTAGAGTCCAGCCAGTTAGAGACAGGTCCACTTCTGCCAATTCCCACATTTCCTCCGTGTCTCAGAATTCCCAAGCCTCCCACCCTGAGGATAACACCCTAGAGAGGGAACTCAGAAAGCTGGGGTTGGAAGAGGCAAGACTGAAGCTTCGACATCAGCAGCTGGCCTTAGACAGGGAATCTCTAGATGTACAGAGGGAAATGCAGAGGTTGGGTTAGTTCCCCATGGGGGTAGCAGCAGTGTCCTTGATAGTAATCCTGTAAGAGAACAAGATTCTAGGAACCTCCATAAGATGGTCCCCCCTTCCAAGGAGGGGGGATGACATTAACAAGTGGTTTGCTGCACTTGAGAGGGACTGTATGGTACAGTTGGTCCTTCAAAGGCAGTGGGCTGCTATCTTGTGGCAATCTTTCACTGGTAAGGGTAGGGATAGGCTCCTTACTGCCAGAGAAAGTGATGCTAATAATTACAAAGTTTTGAAGGATGCACTCTTAGATGGATTTGGCTTAACCACTGAAGAATACAGGATAAAGTTAGAGATAGCAGAAAAGAGTCCTCTCAAGACTGGACAGACTTTGTAGTCTGTTCAGTGAAGGCCTTGGAGGGATGGTTACATGGCAGTAAGGTGACTGACTATGAAAGCCTGTATAATATAATCCTGAGAGAGCATATTTTGAATAATCGTGTGTTTGACTTGTTGCATGAGTTCTTGGTAGACTCAGATCTGACCTCTTCCCAAGAATTGGGAAAGAAGGCAGACAAATGGGTCAGAACAAGAGTGAACAGAAATGTTCATACAGAGGGTGACAAGGATGGCAAGAAGAAGGATGGTAAGTCTCCTGACAAGGGTGGGGACAAAGATAAAAAACATTCTGAGTCTTCATGAGGCCCACAAAAATCCTCTGGGGGTGGTGGGTCCAAATCCTCTTCCAACAATCAAAAGAAGCCATGGTGTTATTTATGTAAAAGTAAAGGCCATTGGTCAAGTGATTTCACCTGCCCAAAGAAAAACACCAAGGTTCCACTACCACAACTCCATCTGCGTCCTCTAGTGCCCTAGCCATAGCAGTGGTGTTGAGAAGTCTACTACAAATAGCCACTCAAAGGGTGTAGCTGGGCCCACCATTGGTAATGTAGTTGGGGTTGGTCTTGTTAAGGGGACCACAGAGGCGACTTTAGTTTCTGATGGTGGCATTGAATTTGCCACCTTGGTTGCTTGTCCCCTTAATATGGGTAAGTACAAGCAACTTCCCCTAATAAATGGTGTTGCGGTTGAGGCCTACAGGGATACAGGAGCCAGTGTCACTATGGTGATTGTAAAACTGGTTCACCCTGATCAACACCTACTTGGTCAGCAGTACCAAGTGACTGATGCTCATAACAGCACTCTTAGCCACCCCATGGCTTTTGTGAATCTCAACTGGGAGGGGGGTTATTGGTCCAAAGAAAGTTGTCGTAGCCACTGATTTACCTGTAGACTGCTTACCAGGAAATGATTTTGAGACATCAGCTTGGGCTGAAGTGGAGATGGAGGCACATGCAGCAATGCTGGGCATTCCAGTGCATATATTGCTCTCACAAGGGCTCAAGCTCAGAAGCAAAGAGGACAGGGAAGCTTGGATCCTGGAAAAATGGACCAAGTGCTCCCAAAAGCTAGGGGTAGAAAGGGTAAATCCTTGCCCACTATCCCTCCCTCTCCAGAAGATTCCCCTTTTGAGGAAGAGGAATCCTCTCCCTGTGCAGAACCTACAGCAGATGAGCTGGCAGCAGACACTGCTGAGCTTTTGGGTGCAAGGGGGCTGCTAGGGAAGAGCTGATTGTGGCACAGCAGACCTGTCCCACACTAGAGGGTTTAACACAGTAAGCTGTCAAAAAGCAGAATGGGGATGTCACTGATAGCCATAAGGTCTACTGGGGAGACAACCTCCTTTATACTGAGTCAAGGGACCCTAAACCTGGAGCTGCCAGGAGATTGGTCAACCCTTTGCAGTATAGGGAGTTTCCTCTGACCTTAGCACATGACATTCCTTTGGCTGGGCATTTTTGCCAGAGAAAAACGTGGGACAGACGTGTTCCATTGTTTCACTGGCCTCACATGTCAGAGGTCACTAAGGAGTTTTTGTCACTCCTCTGTGACATGCCAAGCCAGTGGCAAGACTGGTGGCACACCTAAGGCCCCCTTAATTCCACTCCCAGTGGTTTTGGTGCCCTTTGAAAGGGTAGGAGTTGACATAGTTGGCACCCTTGACCCTCCAACAGCTTCAGGCAATAGGTTTATCCTTGTGGTAGTGGACCATGCCACTAGGTATCCTGAAGCAATTCCCTGAAGGACCACTACAGCTCCTGCAGTGGCAAAGGCCCTCTTGGGAATCTTGTCAGGAGTGGGCTTCCCGAAGGAAGTGGTGTCAGACAGAGGTAGTAACTTCATGTCTGCATACCTCAACGCTATGTGGAAGGAGTATGGTGTAACTTATAAGTTCACTGCTCCTTATCATCCACCAACAAATGGTCTGGTTAAGAGGTTTAATAAAACTCTCAAAGGTATGCTTATGGGACTCCCTGAAAAACTCATGAGGAGATGGGATGTGCTGTTACCATGCCTCCTTTTTGCTTACAGGGAGGTACCCCAAAAAGGGGTGGGCTTTAGCCCCTTTGAACTCCTCTTTTGGCACCCTGTAAGAGGTCTCCTTGCACTTGTGAAGGAGGGTTGGGAACAACCTTTAAAAACTCCAAAGCAAGACATTGTGGACTATGTACTTGGCCTAAGATCCAGAATGGCTGAGTACATGAAAAAGGCCAGTAAAAACCTTTAGGCCAGCCAAGAGCTCCAAAAGCAATGGCATGACCAGAAGGCTGTCCTGACCCAGTACCACCCAGGACAGAAGGTGAGGGTATTGGAGCCTGTGGCCCAAAGACTATTCCAGGAAAAATCGAGTGGACCCCATCTCATTGTTGAAAGGAAGGGTGAGGTTACCTATTTGGCAGACCTGGGTACTGCCAGGAGTCCCCTTAGGGTGCTCCACGTCAATCGCCTAAAACCCTACTATGACAGGGCTGATTTAACCCTGCTCATGGCAACTGATGAGGGGCAAGAAGAAGAGAGTGACTATCTCCCTGACCTCTTCTCCACCACTGAAGCTGATGGCTTAGTGGAGGGAGTGGTGCTTGCAGATTGCCTTACTGCTGAGCAGAAGGACAACTGTATAAATCTCATTCGACAATTATCTGACCTCTTCTCACTGATACCAGGTACAACTACCTGGTGTGAGCACACAATCAACACTGGAGACAGTTTACCTGTTAAAAGTAAGATTTATAGGCAGCCTGACCATGTCAGAGATTGCATAAAACAAGAGGTACAGAAAATGCTGGACTTAGGACTGATTGAGCCTTCAGAAAGCCCATGGGCTAGCCCAGTGGTGCTTGTCCGAAAACCTCACAGTAAAGATGGTAAAAGAGAAATTAGGTTTTGTGTTAACTACAGAGGTCTCAATCAAGTAACCAAAACTGATGCTCACCCTATACCCAGGGCAGATGAGCTAATAGATACACTGGCTTCTGCCAAGTATCTAAGCACTTTTCATTTAACTACAGGGTATTGGCAGATTAAATTATCAGAAGATGCTAAACCTAAGACTGCATTTTCCACCATTTGAGGGCACTATCAGTTCACTGTTATGCCCTATGGTTTGAAGAATGCACCTGCCATTTTTCAGAGGTTGGTGAACACAGTCCTCCAAGGTTTGGAAGCATTAAGTGCAGCATATCTAGATGATGATGACCACCTGGTCCACCTATGGAAAGTTTTGGAGGCCCTGCAAAAGGCAGGCCTCACTATCAAGGCGTCAAAGTGCCAGATAGGACAGGGGAAAGTGGTTTATCTGGGCCACCTGGTAGGTGGGGAACAGATTGCACCACTGCAGGGGAAGATCCAGACCATTATGGAATGGGCACCCCCACAACTCAAACCCAGGTGAGAGCCTTCTTAGGCCTGACAGGGTATTATAGGAGGTTTATTAAGAACTATGGCTCCATTGCAGCTCCTCTTAATGACCCCACTACTAAGAAGATGCCTAAAAAGGTATTGTGGACAGCTAGCTGTCAAAAGGCTTTTAATGAGCTAAAACAGGCCATGTGCTCTGCACCTGTCCTAAACAGCCCTTGTTACTCTAAGAAATTCATAGTCCAGACTGATGCTTCTGAATTAGGGGTAGGGGCAGTACTATCACAGCTTAACACTGAGGGCCAGGATCAACCTGCTGCTTTTATCAGCAGGAGGCTGACCCCTAGAGAAAAGCGTTGGTCTGCCATAGAGAGAGAGGCCTTTGCTGTGGTCTGGGCGTTGAAAAAGTTGAGAACATACCTGTTTGGTACTCACTTTATTGTTCAGACAGACCACAAACCTCTATTATGGCTTAAACAAATGAAAGGTGAAAACCCTAAATTGTTGAGGTGGTCCATGTCCCTACAGGGAATTGACTATACAGTGGAACAAAGACCTGGGAGTACCCACTCCAATGCAGAGGGACTCTCCAGATATTTCCACTTAGACAATGAAGACTCATTTGGGCATGTTTAGCCTTATTGTCCCTCGTTTGGGGGAGGGGGGTTGTGTAGGAAAGTACCATCTTGCCTGGCATGTTACTCCCATTTTTTACTTGTTTGTCAGTTTGTTTTTGCCTGTCTCACTGGGATACTGCTAGCCAGGACCCCAGTGCTCATAGTTGTGGTCTGAATGTGTTCCCTGTGTGATGCCTAACTGTGTCATTGAGGCTCTGCTAATCAGAACCTCAGTGCTTATGCTCTCTCTGCATTTAAAATTGTCACTGCAGGTTAGTGACCATTTTTACAAATTCTAATTAGCACACTGGAACACGATTATAATTCCCTAGTTTATGGTACCTAGATACCCAGGGTATTGGGGTTCCAGGAGATCCCCATGGGCTGCAGCATTTATTTTGCCACCCATAGGGAGCTCAGACAATTCTTACACAGGACTGCCACTGCAGCCTGAGTGAAATAACGTCCACGTTATTTCACAGCCATTTTACACTGCACTTAAGTAACTTATAAGTCACCTATATGTCTAACCCTCACTAGGTGAAGGTTAGGTGCAAAGTTACTAAGTGTGAGGCACTCTGGCACTAGCCAAGGTACCCCCACATAGTTCAGGGCAATTTCCCCAGACTTTGTGAGTGTGGGGACACCATTACACATGTGCACTACATATTGGTCAATACCTATATGTAGCTTCACAATGGTAACTCCGAATATAACCATGTAACATGTCTAAGATCATGGAATTGTCCCCCATGCCAAATCTAGCATGGATCCCGGGTACTGCCAAACCAGCTCTCTGGGGTTTTTACTGCAGCTACTGCTGCTGCCAACCCACAGACAGGCATCTGCCCTCCTGGGGTCTGGCCAGCCCAGGCCCAGGAAGGCAGAACAAAGAATTTCCTCTGAGAGAGGGTGTTACACCCTCTCCCTTTGGAAATAGGTGTTAATGGCTGGGGAGGAGTAGCCTCCCCCAGCCTCTGGAAATGCTTTGAAGGGCACAGATGGTGCCCTCCTTGCATAAGCCAGATTACACCTTTTCAGGGATCCGACAGCCCCTGCTCTGGGGCGAAACTGGACAAAGGAAAGGGGAGTGACCAATTCCCTGTCCATCACCACCCCAGGGGTGGTGCCCCGATGCTCCTCCAGTGTGTCCCAGACCTCTGCCATCTTGAATCCAGAGGTGTGAGGGCCCAATGTAGGCCTATGAGTGGCCAGTGCCAAAAGGTGACGTCAGAGACCCCTCCTGATAGGTGCTTACCTGACTAAGTGGCCAATCCTCCTCTGAGGGCTATTTAGGGTCTCTCCTGTGGGCTTCTCTTCAGATAAAGAATGCAAGAGCTCACCAGTGTTCCTCATCATCTCCCTCTTCGACTTCTGCCAAGGATTGACCGCTGACTGCTCCAGGACATCTGCAAAACTGCAACAAAGTAGAAAGACGACTACCAGCGACATTGTAGCGCCTAATCCTGCCGGCTTTCTCGACTGTTTCCTGGTGGTGCATGCTCTGGGGCCTCTGCCTTCACCCTGCACTGGAAGCCAAGAAGAACTCTCCAGTGGGTCGACGGAATCTTCCCCCT
The DNA here is from genome assembly GCF_031143425.1 of Pleurodeles waltl. NCBI lineage: Eukaryota > Metazoa > Chordata > Amphibia > Caudata > Salamandridae > Pleurodeles > Pleurodeles waltl. Next base: position 1,106,810,737 of record NC_090444.1, on the reverse strand, counting down.
GCTAACGCAAGCATCACATTTCTGCTTCATAGGTCCTGTGGGTCCCCTCTCATTGTGAGGAGCGTGGTCCCTGGAACACAGGAGTTGGATCCAAGTGACCCCGACAGTCCAGTGGTCCATCTGTCCAAATTTGGTGGAGGTAAGTCCTTGCCTCTCCACGCCAGACAGTAATCCTGTGTCCTGCATGAACTGCAGCTGCTAGGGCTTCTGTGCACTTTTGAAAGGAATCCTTCATGCACACCACAGCCCAGTTCCCCATCACTCCGTCCTACATTGCTCACCTCACTGAGTCGACCACCGGCTTCGTGGGACCCTCCTTTGTAGTGTTCAGATGACTGCCGTGCTCAGTTTTCTTTAACCTATGTTCTAGTACTTCTGCGAGTGCTGCCTGCTTCTGTGTGGGCTCTCTGTTACTGAGCAACCCCTCTGTCTCCTCCCCCAAGGGGTGACCTCCTGGTACTTCCTGGTCCCGGGAAGCACCCATTTTCTTCAATTATGACCTTTGCAGCTAGCAAGGCTTGTTTGCAGTCTTTCTGCATGGAAACAACTCTACATCCTGCAGCACGCCGTGGGACATCTTCTGTGCAAAGGAGAAGTTCCTGGCATCTTCAGTTGTTGCAGAATCTTCAGTTTCTTCCACCCAGAGGCAGCCATTTTGCACCTGTATCCGGGGTTTAGTGGGCTCCTCCCCCCCCGGACACTTTCGTGACTCTTGGACTTGGTCCCCTTCCTTTACAGGTCCTCAGGTCCAGGAATCGGTCTTCAGTGCTTTGCATTCAGTTGTGGTCTTTGCAGAATCTCCTATCACGCCTTTAGTTTGTTTCTGGGGAAGTAGGGTAACTTTACTCCTACTTTTCAGGGTCTTGGGGTGGGGTATCTTGGACACCCTTAGTGTTTCCTTACACTCCCAGCGACCCTCTACACACTACACTAGGCCTGGGGTCCCTAAGTGGTTCGCATTCCACTTTCTTAGTATACAGTTTGTGTTGTCCCTAGGCCTATTGCATGCTATTGCATTCTACAGTGTTTGCACTACTTTTCTAGCTGTTTACTTACCTGATTTTGGTTTGTGTGTATATTTTATGTATTTTACTTACCTCCTAAGGGAGTATATCCTCTGAGATATTTCTGACACATTGTCACTAAAATAAAGTACCTTTATTTTTAGTAACTCTGAGTATTGTGATTCTTATGATATAGTGCTGTATGATATAAGTGGTATAGTAGGATCTTTGCATGTCTCCTAGTTCAGCCTAAGCTGCTCTGCTACAGCTACCTCTATCAGCCTAAGCTGCTAGAACACTACCAATCTACTAATAAGGGATAACTGGACCTGGCACAAGGTGTAAGTACCATCAGGTACCCACTATAAGCCAGGCCAGCCTCCTACACTGTCCCAAAAATCATTTTCGAGAAAGGTTTCCTAAAGGTAATTGTTTCGCATAAAAGGCTCAATAGGTCCCTCTTATTCCCTAAACTTTAAGTGTGATCCACTGTAGGAAAGTATCATCTTGCCTGGCATGTTACCCCCATTTTTACTTGTATGTTTGTTTGTTTTTGCCTGTGTCACTGGGATCCTGCTAGCCAGGACCCCAGTGCTCATAAAGTGTGCCCTGTATGTGTTCCCTGTGTGGTGCCTAACTGTATCTCTGAGGCTCTGCTAACCAGAACCTCAGTGGTTATGCTCTCTCTGCTTTGAAAATTGTCACTGCAGGCTAGTGACTTATTTTACCAATTCTGATTGGCACACTGGAACACCCTTATAATTCCCTAGTATACGGTACCTAGGTACCCAGGGTATTGGGGTTCCAGGAGATTCCTATGGGCTGCAGCATTTATTTTGCCACCCACAGGGAGCTCAGACAATTCTTACACAGGACTACCACTGCAGCCTGAGTGAAATAACGTCCATGTTATTTCACAGCCATTTTACATTGCACTTAAGTAACTCATAAGTCACCTATATGTCTATCCTTCACTTAGTGAAGGTTAGGTGCAAAGTTACTTAGGCCCGTATTTATACTCCGTTTGCGCCGAATTTGCGTCGTTTTTTTCGACGCAAATTCGACGTTAAACTAACGCCAACTAACGCCATATTTATACTATGGCGTTAGAGGCGTCTAGCGCCAAAGTTCCCGGAATGTGCGTCATTTTTTAGCGTGAACCCCTTCCTTGCGTTAATGATATGCAAGGGAGGCGTTCCCGTCTAAAAAATGACTCCCAGGCCTTTACGTGGTATTTATACTCCCGGGCAAAAGAGACGCCCGGGAGTGGGCGTGGCTAAAAACGGCGCATTTGCGCCGCTTTTTAACGCCTGGGTCAGGCATGGCGTTAAGGGACAAGTGGGCTCAAAATGAGCCCAGAGTGCCCTCCCCTGCTCCCAGGGACCCCCCCTGCCACCCTTGGCCACCCCAGGAGGACACCCAAGGCTGGAGGGACCCACCCCAGGGACATTCAGGTAAGTTCAGGTAAGTATTTTTTTTTTAATTTTTTGTGGCATAGGGGGGCCTGATTTGTGCCCCCCTACATGCCACTATGCCCAATGACCATGCCCAGGGGACAGAAGTCCCCTGGGCATGGCCATTGGGCAAGGGGGCATGACTCCTATCTTTACAATGATAGGAGTCATGTTGATGGGGGATGGGCGTCGAAAAAAAATGGCGCAAGTCGGGTTACGACGATTTTTTCGACGTAACCTGACTTGCCCCATTTTAAGACGCCCATACGCCATTTTCCCCCTACGCCGGCGCTGTCTGGTCTACGTGGTTTTTTCCCACGCAAACCAGGCAGCGCCGGTCTGATTGCGCCGTCTAACGCCATTCCATAAATACGGCGCCCGCATGGCGCTTCAGAATGGCGTTAGACGGCGCAAAATTTTTTGACGCTAAACTGCGTTAGCGCAGTTTAGCGTCAAAAAGTATAAATATGGGCCTTAGTGTGAGGGCACCTTGGAATTTGCCAAGGTTCCCCCACATTGTTCAGGGCAATTTCCCCAGACTTTGTGAGTGCAGGGACACCATTACATGCGTGCACTACATATAGGTCAATACCTATATGTAGTGTCACAATGGTAACTCTGCAATGGTAACTCCGAACATGGCCATGTAACATGTCTAGGATCATGGAATTGTCACCCCGAATACCATTCTGGCATTGGGGGGCAATTCCATGCATCCCCGGGGCTCCAGCATAGAGCCCGGGTACTGCCAAACGTACTTTCTGGGGTTTTATCTGCAGATACCGCTGCTGCCAACCTTCAGCCAGGTTTCTACCCCCCTGGAGCCTAGCAGCCCAGTCCCAGGAAGGCAGAACAAAGGATTTCCTCTCAGAGAGGGTGTTACACCCTCTCCCTTTGGAAAAAGGTGTGAAGGGCCTGAGAGGAGTAGCCTCTCCTGGCCGCTGGAAATGCTTTGAAGGGCACAGATGGTGCCCTGCTTGCAAAAGCCAGTCTACACCGGTTCAGGGATCCCCCCAGCCCTGCTCTGGCACGAAACTGGACAAAGGAAAGGGGAGTGACCGCTCCCTTGACCATGCCCAGAGCTCCTCCAGTGTGTCCCAGACCTCTGCCATCTTGGATGCAGTGGTGTGAGGGCACAATGGACACCTCTGAGTGACCAGTGCCAGCAGGTGACGTCAGAGGCCCCTCCTCATAGGTGCTTACCTTTCTCTGTGGCCAATCCTCCTCTGAGGGCTATTTAGGGTCTATCCTGTGGGTATCTCACCAGACAACGAATGCAAGAGCTCACCAGAGTTCCTCTGCACTTCCCTCTTCGACTTCTGCCAAGGATCGACCGCTGACTGCTCCAGGACGCCTGCAAAACTGCAACAAAGTAGCAAGAAGACTACCAGCGACATTGTAGCGCCTCATCCTGCCGGCTTTCTCGACTGTTTCCTGGTGGTGCATGCTCTGAGGGTAGTCTGCCTTCACCCTGCACTGGAAGCCAAGAAGACATCTCCTGTGGGTTGACGGAATCTTCCCCCTGCCAAGGCAGGCACCAAACTTCTGTATCACCAGTCCTCTGGGTCCCCTCTCATCTTGACGAGCGTGGTCCCTGGAACACAGGAGCTGGATCCAAGTGTCCCTGACAGTCCAGTGGCCCTTCTGTCCAAATTTGGTGGAGGTAAGTCCTTGCCTCCCCACGCCAGACAGTAATCCTGTGTACTGAGTGAACTGCAGCTGCTAGGGCTTCTGTGCACTTTTGCAAGACTTCCTTTGTGCACAGCCTAGCCCGGGTTCCCAGCACTCCACCCTGCACTGCCCAACTCGCTGAGTTGGACTCTGACTTCGTGGGACTCCCTTTTGATGTGCTGAATTGACCACCATGCTCAGATATTCTGAATGCGTGTTCATGTACTTCTGTGGGTGCTGCCGGCTTCTGCATGGGCTCTCTGTGTTGCTGAGCGCCGCTTCTGTCTCCTCCTTCAAGGGGCGACCTCCTGGTCCTTTCTGGGCCCTGGCAGCACCCAATACCTTCAATCGCAACTCTTGCAGGTAGCTAGGCTTGTTTGTGGTCTTTTTGCGTGGAAACAACTCTGCATCCTCCAGCACGCTGTGAGACATCTTCTAACCATAGGCGAAGCTCCTGGCACCTTCTGTTGTTGACGAATCTTCAGCTTCTTCCACCCAGAGGCAGCCCTTTTGCACCTTCATCTGGGGTTTAGTGGGCTCCCGCGCCCCCTGGATACTTGCGTGACTCTTGGACTTGGTCCCCTTCCTTTGCAGGTCCAGGAATCCGTCTTCAGTGCTTTTCGGTCAGTTGTGGTCTTTGCAGAATCCCCTATCTCGACTTTACTGTCTTTCTGGGGTAGTAGGGTAACTTTACTCCTACTTTTCAGGGTGTTGGAGTGGGGTATCTTGGACACCCTTAGTGTTTTATTACACTCCCAGCGACCCTCTACACACTACACTAGGCCTGGGGTCCTTTTGTGGTTCGCATTCCACTTTTGAGTATATGGTTTGTGTTGCCCTTAGGCCTATTGTCTCCAATTGCATCCTATTGTGTTCTACAGTGTTTGCACTACTTTTCTAACTGTTTACTTACCTGATTTTGGTTTGTGTGCATATTTTGTGTATATTACTTACCTCCTAAGGGAGTATATCCTCCAAGATACTTTTGGCATATTGTCACTAAAATAAAGTACCTTTATTTTTAGTAACTATGAGTATTGTGTTTTCCTATGATATAGTGCTAAGTGATATAAGTGGTGTGGTAGGATCTTTGCATGTCTCCTAGTTTAGCCTAAGCTGCTCTGCTATAGCTACCTCTATCAGCCTAAGCTGCTAGAACACTTCTAATCTACTAATAAGGGATCACTGGACCTGGTACAAGGAGTAAGTACCACAAGGTACCCACTATAAGCCAGGCCAGCCTCCTACATCCACCTGATGACATTAGGACCTAATCACAAAGTTTTGAAGTACATGACGCTATTTTTCTATGGTGTTTCCTTTAGGTATTCTAACATAACTCTTTCCACAAAATATATAAAATTGGAATAAAGTGACAGTTTGCGGGGATTATTCATATTTAGTTAGTTCAAATAGAAAGGGCTCTACTCTCTATGGACTTTAACTATTAGGGAGTTTGTTGGCCTATTCAAGAAGGCAAGTAACAAAATAGAAGAGAGTACTCAAGAATCTCCACTCATAAATGCTTTTGTGAATTAGCCCTAAAATATTAAAAGTGTTACTTTTGAGTTATAATGGTATGTGCTAATTGCAGCATACTGTACTGTATTTGTAGAATAAGTCCTACAAGCAAGTTGGTGCTTCATGGGTGCATTACGAAATAGTAATGAAACATAAACAAATACAGTCTTTTCAATAGATTCCCTAAATGTAACTCCTAGCTGAATGTCAAAGGGAGTCTTGGACACAGCTAATTATATATTGGAAACACAGCGAACACAGTTAGTGCAGCAAATGGGCTTCACATGCCTATTACCTTTCTTGGCGCGCCCGTTGTTCCTTCGCTTCTTAGTCATCTTCACCCAAGAGTTGAAAGAGCTAATTAATCATGACTTGAATAAAATGTATTACCCTACACGGTATAGGCGGCTCCTAGTGAAGATGATGGAGCTCCTTATTTTCTCAATTGCAGAGTTCCCGCTACATGGTGGGAATATTAACATCTTTAGTGGTATTTCCTCTTTCCTTAGTACTTAAGAAAAGGTTGAGTGAATAGCCCATAACATAAGAGCAGGAATCTCAACATGAAATTAGGTTTAATTGCTTATTATTGGATACCATTTGGTAGAGGCCGCCCTCTTTTTGTCTGTCTGTCTCTCTCTCTCTCTCAACTCATGCAAGACCCCCAGGATATTTCAGTATAGATTTTAACATTTTACTACATTGAAATATAAATTTTGCAGCACAAAATTTTGTTTTGTGGCATTTTTGGTACAAGTACAGTGATTTGATAGTATCTGTTTTCATTCTTTTGTTTTTTGGATAGCTGAGTGGGCTAAACCCTTCCGAAAAAACATTTACGTATCCTGCCATCCACACCTCTTATCACAAACCCCATACACGTGGTACCCTGCCACTCCTCCTTCCAGACCAAGAAACTGTGTCAGTTTTGGGTGATCCGATGAGAGTCAGTTGCCCAGCTCAGAAAAGCAGTGCATCCATGATGTGTCCATTTGTTTGGAGCTTGCCCATTGTTTCCGTCTACTGAAAGTAACAATCATGCAAGTCTATTGGACGAGTGCCATCTTTTGCTTGTATAATATCCTAGTGCTGTTTGGGTGACCGGGGTCACCACATGTGTACTTTCACATCCAATCGAGCGTGTCTACTGCCTCTTCAACCCAGGCTATGTTACCAGATGCTGTGGCAGTATCTTTATGGTCCAGGGTTGTTTTAATTCCTGAAGGATACCCACTGGCATGTCCTGGTAGAAGGCCCATTACGCCCAATAAACTGATTTGCTTGCCTTCATCATGTATGGACATACGTGGAAATTGTATATGTGGTTTCCACAAGAAAGATTACATTGTGATGCTATCTTGACGTGTATGCATAAAATGGTGATCATCCTCTTGGAAGGCTGGCTTTATCCAGTCTGACAATTCCCCTTCCCAGGCTAACCTTTCAAAAACCTACTCTACCTGCTAAATTGGGGTAGGCCACTAGCCTGTTGCTTTATCCTAACTAATATATCAAAATGTCCTTAGCAAACATCTTGTGAGACAGAAATATTTTGTCAGAATTCAAACTTACAAAAATAATGCCTTATTGAATGTAGATGTTCCATTTTTAACTCCAGTGGGATGGCATTTTGGTAAGTCATACTTAGGACACAATATTTTTGTCTCACAATATTTTAGGTACAAACTTTTGGTACCATGCCGCTGGGCGAAGCCCATGCATCCTCTTCCTCCGTTATCAATGCCATTCCTCCAAGAAATGCAAAACCAACAAAAAGATGGATGGAATGGTTGAATTAATTTCACCCACTGACAATTGCACAGGGCCACATCTGAATCAATCATTTTTTGCCTACTTTGCCAACTCAGTTTGGATCCAGCTATATGCAAATCACTTTTGATCCTGATCGTCATGGGAACAGTCCAGCCTGAACTACCAGACAACATCCTCCCTTAAACCAAAACACAAGCAACCTAGGACACGTTTTGCTCTTGTTATGGGCTCATCAGCAGATATAGCATGGTTCCAGTGGCACAGTGAGCCACTGCATAGTCCAAAGTGAGGTGGCATGGTGGGCGAAAAATAATGGATTGGAATGCAGGCCAGAGATCATTTGTGACTGAGATTAATTCAAGCATTCCATCCATCACTTTGTTTTTTGTAGCTCTCATGCCCAGATGTGCATCCTATGCTCACTGTGGCACTGGAATTAAGCTATAAATGGCTGATGAGCCCCAACTAAGGATGAAACCGGTCCTAGGTTGCTTGTATTTCAGGTCAAGGAGAACCTGATGTGGCACGTGGGGCTTGACTGTTCCCATGAGAAGCAGGGTCAAGGCTGTTTTGAATATGGCTGGGTCCAAACTGAAGTGGTATGATGGGTGAAAAACTTGGAATGCAGCCCCAACTGATCTCCAGGGGCTGAGATTAATTCAAGTATTCCATCCATCGCTCTGTTTTTGAGGCCCTCCAGGAAATGGCAAAGAAATATGAGCTTGTTTTGATCCTTAGTCCCAAAACCACCAACATCATTCCATAATGACTTAACCTTTGAAACTCTAATTTTTGTCCAGAAAACTGGACAATAGTCAGTTGTTCCTAGATGAGAGGGCTATTAGAACTTTTAAATAGAGCAGGCATCTGCCTTTTTCTGTCTTAATACATTGGCTACAAGAGGACAACAAACTCTTGAATCATTATTTGTACATTACCTGTACTACCTTCCCTCCTTACAAGTCGAAAAATATGATACCCTTGTCAAGCCATGCTGCTGTGGCTTAAGATAAAAAGAGAGCTAAGCTGCCTTCATAAGGACATATAAAGCACCTATCAAGAGAACCCAACTTTATCAATGCCCATCTAACTGGAGCATCTATGTGGAAGACGTTCCGGGGGTAAAATAGTAGCCCAGATAGCTATGAGAAAAAAATTAAGAACTGCAATATACTGGCTGTTCAGCTGAAATGTCTCCTGCCTTTGACAAGCAGATGGCCCTGCTTCTAAATGCACTTCACCCCACTGCCTACAGAAGGGAGGTATAGGAAATGGGGTGGGATAGACACTGAGCCACAAATACATGAGTTGTTATGGTTCATATACTCAATAGATCAGAGGAAAATACTTTGACTTGGTTCTGCAAAGCATTAACAGCCAAATGGAGCTACATAGGGACATCAGTGACAGAGAATGGGAACACATTAAGGTGAGAAAGTCATCCTTTTTGCTCTAGTCATCCCAATTTTGTAACTGATACTGCTGATACTGGTGGTTACTGACTAGGTCTGTGCCCTGGACCCTGGTTACCAGGCCCAGGGCCAATGTTCTTTTTAAAAGGTATATTGTAATTAGGCATAATTATAACTGACTCTGACAACCTACCTGTATGACCCCGGTATATGGTAGGGCATGTAGGTTTAGAGGCCAGCAGATTTAGGGGGTCATTCCGACCCTGGCGGTCAAAGACCGCCAGGGCCGCGAATGACGGAAGCACCGCCAACAGGCTGGCGGTGCTTCCCTGCTCATTCTGAACGCGGCGGTAAAGCTGCAGTCAGAAAACCGGGTCCGGCAGTTTCCCGCCGGATTTCCCCCGGCTGGGCGAATCCGCCATGGCGGCGCTGCAAGCAGCGCCGCCATGGGGATTCTGACCCCCTTATCGCCAGCCTGTTTCTGGCGGTTTACACCGCCAGGAAGAGGCTGGCGGTAACGGGTGTCTAGGGGCCCCCTAACAGGGCCCCAGCCTGCTTTTCACTGTCTGCCCAGCAGACAGTGAAAAGCGCGACGGGTGCAACTGCACCCGTCGCACACCTGCAACACCGCCGGCTCCATTCGGAGCTGGCTTCAGTGTTGCAGGCCCCCTTCCCACTGGGCCGGCGGGCGCTAACAATGTTAGCGCCCGCCGGCCCAGCGGGAAGGTTGGAATGGCTGCAGCGGTCTTTTGACCGCGGAGCGGCCAAATCGCGGTTCCCGCCAGGCGGGCGGCGACCGCCGTCCGCCGGGGTCAGAATGACCCCCTTAATGTACTTAAAAGTTCACTGCTGTGGTGCCTGCTGTTATTTTAAAAGCCAGCCCTGCCTTGCAGGCTGCTTTGAAAATAAAACTACATCCAAATTCGAGTTCAGAAAGAAAGGTACTTCCAAACTCGTAAGCTGCCTTATTTTTTACATATGTCACCCCTAATGTATACCCTAGGTGCTCCAAGGGTAGGGTGCAGTGTAAAAATAAGCAGGGCATTACAAAATATTCTTTAAATGTTCTGATGAGGGAAAAACTGTGAATTTCTTTTTACCCCATTATTATAGTATATTAGCTCTATAGACTAACAATGGAAGCCTTTATTTAACACTAAGAAAGCCTATCTTTCTGTAGGAGTGAGATAAAAATGTAATTCAAGGTGTCAGATTAAAAATCCAACAATTTGCCAAGGTACGATTTATAATAACTATTACAGTAAAGTAGTTTTAGAACTGCTTTCCTAATGTTACCTTAATTCTGCCCTGTAGCAGTGTCTTCTGATTGGTCATCATTTGACATGCTGGTCATGCTGCTCTGATAAGGTGTGAATTGCCTGGGCTGAGACAAAGGGGCCATCTGGTGGGAGGAGATCTGCAGCAGCAGATGCCAGGACAAGAAGGGGGCTGGGTAGCCAAGTGGGTCCTCAAAGGGAGAAGGACAGATAGTGCAGGGCTTAGGCTCACCACCACTTCCTACACACCCAGGCAGATGGGAGCCCATAAAAATGAAATAGGAGGGGGCTGTAAGGGGAGTGTAGGGAAACTTTAGCCACACCTATGAGTGGGCTTAGTGAAACCTGAACTTCCAGGAGAGATTTTCCCTATTTTAGATTTTTGTGGAAGGTTGCTTTCTGGGACCAAAATGTGCCACATTTCTGATGAAGTTGTCACCAATAAGGGTGGCACCCTGCACCCCATTTGTCAGGGATGTCACTCTGCTTGTCAGCCAAGGGACCTGGATAGATGTGGGAGAGCTGCCTATCAGCTCAGATTCCTACCTGTAAATAATAATAAGAAGGAGGACTGCCCTGCTGAACCCCTGGCCTGCACCAAGAAGGGCTGCAGTCATAAGGATGGCACCTGGTACAAACTCTAGGCTTCGCAAAAAGAGGACTTTGCCTTGCTTCAAAGGATGCACAAGTGGACTCCCTGTAAGCAACAGGTTCAAAAGAGCAACCAAGAGCCACCTTCGTCAACTCCCGCCAGAAGAGCCAATCTGACCAGCATCCAGTGGATTTTCAAAGGTTTGACCAGGTACATTGTGGTAATTATAGTCCCAACTCTCCAAGGAGCAACCCAGAGCTGCTGGAACACTGGCTGGTATTGTGGACCCTTAAAGACACGTAAAGGACCTTCTGGAAGAAGCTCCAGAAGCTTTGTACCAATTGGCGAATTTTGGTGAAGAAGCTCCATTAGTCAACCAACCCGTCGTCGACAGTCAAGCCGGCAATGTGGAACCGTGACTCTGTCTGAACTTCAGGTTTGCCCCGCTGAATGCTCCAGAGCTCTACCATTGACAAGAAGAACCAATACCTCTAGGATTTCACTGAGGCCTCAAGCTAAACAAAGCTGCTGCTGATGACCCGCAACCCAGCCTCACTCAACAATGAGAAAAAAAGAACCAAAAAAGTGACTAAGTGTGAAGATATAATTTTGACAGAGGCCTCCAGCTCAGTGCAGCAAACCCGTGCTCCATCGTGGCCAGCCTAACTTTTGACTTTTGACTCAGGTGAGACCAGATAGCCATGGTTGGGGCTTTTCACTTTTGTATTTAAACTTTAAAATTCATAACTTCGGCTTCCTACACTGGATGATTGTCATTTTAAAGATAAAGATATTTTCTCTGTTTATAAATTGATGTTGGATTTGTATTGCGTGTTGTGTCTTACTTATTTACTGTTCTGTTGATATTAAATGCTTTATACACCTGTCTCCTAAGTTAAGCCTGGCTGCTCATCAGCCAAGCAACCAAGGTTTGAGCAAGGATTAATTTTTTGAGATTTGACTGGACCTTATTTGTGATTGTGGTGTTATTACTAGCTGTGGGTACCTATCCGCATATACTAATAAACGATTTTCCAACATTTGGTGCGCAATGGTAGGATCCAGTTCTTGTGTTTGAGATCACCATACAGCATTTAAGTGAATATCTTTAAAAAGCCTTAATATTGACTAGGTGATTTTTTTTTTTTTTAATTTGGACTCATTTAAATTAATTCATTTTAGATTTTTCAAAATTACGTACTGGTTTTTCCCTCACCAGAGCATATACAACATCTTTTATAATGGCCCTGCTTATTATTACATTGTACCTGTCAGGGATACCAGATCCTCGGGGTCTGCGCACGTTCCCAACATGTCCACCACTAGACAGCTCCAAAGCTCCCATAGATACACCTCAGAGCCTGAGAGAATCCAAGTGGGGAAAAGGGGATTAGGTAGGGAACAGCTGGGAAGGGGACCTGTAGGAAGCAAGAGGTTAAAACAACTCAATGTCAAGATATAATCACTCTGACTTTCAAGAGACTATGGTTCTAAGAGTTCTCATACTGTAATCATGGATAACCTAAGAAATGACTATACCTAGACCTCAAGAAATTTAGGTACCTGGAAAAAATCAATAATGGGTTAGTACAATGTTTCATATGAGCTTTTCATGAAATACCACATACTGTCTAGAATACAAGAACCTTCTTGAAAAATGTTTCAGAATAAACATTGCATTTTTACATGAGGACAAAGGCTATCTAAACATTCCCTGGAAATAACAGGAACTGTACTAGGAACTTAATATGCACAAAAAATGTTGCACTTTGAATTAAGCGTTTTCAAAGAAATCTAAAAGCTCAGTATAAATATGTGCACCTCAACAAACACAGCACACCAAAGCTTTCAATGTCATGAAATGATCGTGCACACTGCCGATCTAACAGCCAAGCGGTTTATGCCAGGGTTGAATCGCGCACAGTGTTGCTCATTCGAACAAGAATATGCAAATGCCATGAAATGATCGTGCACATTGTTGCCGATCTGAATGCCGAGGGTTACCTGTTAGAAATGAATTGCGCACTTTGCCGATTCGAACAAGAATATGCAAATGCCATGAAATCATCGCACACACTGTTGCCGATCTGAATGCCAAGGTTTACATGTTTGAAATGAATCGCGCACTCTGCCCTCTGCCCATTCCAACAAGAATATGCAAATGCCATGAAATGATTGCGGACACAGAGAGTTTCACAACTAGGTCCAAAACTCAAATGTCTTTGAGAACGGGGGTCGTGCCCAGCCGGACCTCCGCCTTACCGCTCTGCTCAAGGATCACCAATCTAATGAGGGCAGGCCTGGAATATCAAGGTAGGTCTCCGGAACAGGAGCTCAGGAAGTTGCTGCTGCTCTGCACCGGGACCTCTGAATAGTGAGTACGTGGAGCTGGGCTGGCTCCCTTATATAGAGGCAAGCCCAGCCCACAAACCACACCCAGTCATGCTGCAGGGAAAGCTTCTAGAAGGTCCTAGAAAGGGACCACACTGTAACACACTCAGTAAGCCTGCAGCAATACCTTGCAAATGAACAGTTATTGCAAACATCATTAACAGTGTTTTTCAAGGTTAAACTCTGCAATGCAAAAGGTTGACATACTGCATATAAACACAATGCTCTTGCATAAAGACTGGGTTTTTGTATTTTTGTCACCCGTAGAGCGCGCACTGTCCTGAAGCTGACAGTACTCTACCCTTGGGGCACATAGGGCTTAGGGGTGATATCTGTATGGGACAAAAATGTGTCACACATCTAAGGAATTTGTCATTAATGGAGGTGGCACCCTGTACCCCATTGGCCAGGGGTGTCCCCCTGCTTGCCAGCCCAGAAACCTGGATAAATGTGGGAGAGCTGCCCAGCAACTCGGATATTTGCATGGAAATAATAAGAAGGACTGCCCTGCTGAACCCCGGGTCAGCAGAAGAAGGACTGCACCTGCTGCCCACTTTGGGCTTCACAAAAAGAGGACTTTGCCTTGCTTCAAAGGATGCAGGAGTGGACTCCTTGTAAGCAACAAGTGCCTGCATCTCCTTCATCAAATCCTGCCAGAAGAGCCAAGCTGAACAGCATCCAGTGGACTTTTAGGGATTTGATCAGGTGCATTGTGGAAATTGCAGGCCAACTTTCCAAGGAGTAACAGGGTTTCGGGAACCCTGGCTGGTGTTGTGGACCCTTCAAAACCCCAAAAAGGCCTTCTGGAAGAAGCTTCAGATGCTTTGGACCAATTGGAAAATTTTACTGAAAAAACTCCATAAGTCAACCAACCCATTGTCGAGATTCAAGCTGGTGAGGTCAAACTGCAATTCGGCCTGAAATTCAGGTTTGCACTGCTATAAGCTCCCAAGTTCTGCCCTCGACAATGAGAAGCAAGACCTCCAGGATTTCACCAGAGCCTTGACCTGAACAAAGCTGCTGATGACTGTTCATAACCTGGCCTGCTGAGGAGCCTTGCTCGACCACACAAGAAAAATAACCAAGAAAGTGACTAGGGAGGTCATTTATGAACACAGCAGTAACAACCGCCGTATTCATGCTAGCGGTCAAAACACTGACGGCCAGCGTCCCGGCATCCCCGCCGGCCCCATAAAGAACCGTCCTGTTGGCCGGCGGGTGGAAACATTGTTTCTGCCCGCTGGCCCACAGTAAGGCCTGGCTGGGACATTTACGGCGGCTCCACATGGAGCCGCCGTTAATGCCTCTGTGCGTCAGGTGCAGCTGCACCTGGTGTTCAGATCACTGCCCGAAAATCGGCAGTGATCTGCGCTATGGGGCACTGCAGAACAAGTAAAATGGGTATGGTCCCTTTGGGCTATTTCTACGATCACATGCATCTGAGTACTGGGGTGTCTCTTGGTTCTGGGAGGAATCTCCCCCTGGGACAGATTAGCCGGCAGGAAAATAGCAGAAGAACCAACAGCAACCTATCCCTGGAGGGGGTGGATTGACAATGCGCCGAGGCGCTGGCTGTACAAGAAGAGGTGCTCACACAGCGTAATCTTATCTCATGGAACATTGCGGGCTATGATGCTAAGCTATCGGATCAAGCTTGGGTTGGGTGTGTGACTAACTATGATGTCATCATGCTTCAGGAAACCTGGTCGGAGGGTCTGTCTGTGTGGAATGGGTATGACAGATATGCAATTCCAGCTGTGCAGTCTCTTGGAGGTCGCTCAAAAGGTGGCCTGGTTACCCTAATTCGCCTCTCAAAGATAGTGGGTGCCTTTCAAATTAACTGCAACCATCAAGGTATATTGCTGGTTCGGGTACTCTTCTCTAATCATTTTAATATATTACTGGTCAACTTTTATAATGCTGTGTGGGATGTGGGGTGCCAAATTGGGGCCTTGTTCTCCGTTCTCAAGGTTATGAAATATAGAATGGAGAAGGTGGGATTGGAATTTCGTGCCATCATCTCGGGTGACTTTAATGCCAAATTGGGCAGGGTTAGCACTGTGGTTAATCCCTTTATTCCTGACCGCGAGGACTACTCAGCGCATGGTCTGCAGGACCCTAGAGGCAGAGATCTATTAAAGGAACTCAGGAAGTTGGGCCTCTTAAATTTCTATGATATTGAAGCAGTAGGCACCCATCAACTTCCAACCTATGTGGGAAGAGGGTCTGGATCCACCATTGATTATATTTTTGTCTCTCCTCCTATGAGAGGCTTGGTGATTGGGGGTAAAGTGTTAGGCGAGTGCTTTAGCAATCATAATCCCCTTATACTGTCCTTTAAACTCCCTGGGGTCCTACGCTTACGGGGACGAGGTAGGCCTGTAATGGTGGAGACAAGGGATCAGGGTAGGAGGCTTGGGTGGAAGCAAGTAGACTCTCAAAAAGTAGTAGGAAGGGTTGTGGGGTAAACTTACACCTATTTATGGAAATACTCCTGACAGAAGCGCCAAATCCCACGACTGTTATAGATGCGATAACAGTAGTAAATGCAGCAGTCAGTGACTGCCTCTTTCCAGTTGGCAACCACCCTAGCAAACGCAAATGTGGCTGGTACGACAAAGCCTGCTATGATGCAAGGGTAAATTTAAAGATGGCTACCAAGACTCACCCTAGAGACTGGGCTCTCGTAAAAGAAGCTAGAATGAGGTATAAAAGGGCCCTGAGGGATAGTAAGCTAAAATATAAAGATAAAGCTTGGGAAGAGTTAGAGCGTGCTACAGCTTTGAAGGACCCTGGCCTGTTTTGGAAGGTGGTAAATAGAAGCTCCTTTGAAACAGAAACCTCTGAGGGTCTTGGCTGTAATATCGCCCCGGAGGCCTGGGTAACTCATTTCTGTGGAATATTTGATGGTACCCCCCTAAGAAATATTCGGGAGAGCATGTATGATGCGGCTCCTAACCTAGCAATCAGGTTTTCACTACAGGAGGTTATTGATGCAATACAGAGTAGCGCGAATAATAAAGCTCCGGGCCCGGACTCGATCCCGATGGACATGTATAAAGCTAAACCTCAGTTATGGGCACCCATTCTCCTAAATGTCTTCAATGCAGCTGTTACTGTGGGTATCCCTGCCTCTTGGAGACTGGCATGTATAGTTCCAGTGTTTAAAAAGGGGGATCGTAATGATCCTAAGTCTTATCGCCCCAAATCACTCTTGGACTCCTCTGCGAAGATTCTGGGACAAATTATCCTAGGCCGTCTGGAGGCCTGGATGATAGGAAATGATATTCTAAGTCGGGAACAGTATGGTTTCAGGGAAGGGCTCGGCACGCAAGAACAATGTCTCAATTTACTGATGATGATCGGTAAATACACCCAGGCTAGGAAAGGTACCCTTTATCTTGCATTTATGGACCTTAGCTGTGCTTTTGATAAAGTGAACCGGTCTTTATTATGGAAAAGGCTAATTCAGTCAGGGCTGGATCCGGATATTGAAAAGCTTCTCCGATATCTCCATTCAGGAACAATCGCAAATGTGAGGGTGGGCCCTAATGGGGAATGCTCGGAGGCTTTTAAGCTTTCAAGGGGTGTGCGCCAGGGGTGTGTTTTGGCCCCTACCTTGTTCCTACTATATACAAATGGATTGTCCGACTTTCTGATGGAATACTGCAGGGATGTCCCGAAGGTGAAGGGTATTGATATCCCTGTGCTGACGTATGCGGATGACGCAGTCCTTATGGCCCGCACGATGAACGGTCTCTGAGAATTAGTTAGAGCTTATGTTATCTTTATGTCAGCTTTGGGACTGGAGGTAAACTTTAAGAAATCACATTTTATGGTGTGCGGTAAACCTATGAGTAGGGTGGGGGAGCTAAGGGTGGGGGATCAAGTTATTAGCAGAGTCCACGAGTTCCCATACTTAGGGGTCATTTTTGATGAGAAAGGATCTTGGAAACCCTGTATTGCTAGAAGGATTGTGCTTTTTCATGCAACAGTTGGTGCAACCTTTGACTTTGCGGCTAGGGTAGGCAGCAAACCTATCAAATCCATGCTTGAAATCTATAGGCGGAAATGCCTACCTGTCCTCCTGTATGGTTCGGCACTTTGGGGGTTTAGGGATACCCGAGCCCTTATGGTGGAAGAAAATCGTTTTTGTAGAAGGCTTCTGGGTGTTGGACAAAATATTCCTGGTTTTTGCCTACACCTGGAACTCGAGCTTGAGTATGTACAGGACATTACCCAGCTGGCGCCCTTTCTGCTATGGATCTCAATTTGGAGCAACGAACATGCCACTCTTAATAGGGATATCCTAAGGGGTTGTCTGGCCTGCGATAATGTAAAGCATATTCCCTGGCTGTCGCACATGAGGAAGATGGCACACGACCTGGGCCGGCCTGATTTGTTTGACTATCCCGAGGACCTGACTAGCTATGATAAGAAATGGGCTAAGGATAACTTTCTGAGAATCCAGGAGACCAAGAGAGAGGGGGAGGTTCTGTGGAAAAAATAGATCAGGGATTTTATTGTGCTAAAGATGTGGGTGAGTCCTTCAGCGATATCTCTTAGAAATCAAGGATGTGAGGGAAAGGTCTCTCATAACTCGATTTCGCTTGGGGATCCTTAGAAGTAATTTGTGCTTCCCTTTAGGTCAGTATGGGGAAAAATGCATTAGACCCTGCCCCTGTGATGGGGTGTCCCATCAGACCTTGATCCATTTTACACTTTTTTGTGTCTTTTATGCACCATTTAGAATTCGATTTTTATTACCGCTCCTAAGGAACAAGGGTTTCGTGCAATACCGTCCTGCTTTTATGTGGCTGCAAATGGCCTCAGATGTATTGGTATGGAAGGGCCTGAGATCATTCCTGAAGGGAGCTACTACTTGGCGAAAAAATGTAGAATTTTTAGAGTGATTTCTTCTTATTCTTTTTCTGTTTTTATGAATGAGGTTTTTATGATGGGTGTTTTTACTACATATGGTTTTTATCTGTATTTTAATAATTTATTGGTTATTGCTGTAATGGATGAATTTTTTCATACCGAATAAAGTTTCTTCTTCTGACTAGGGAGGTCATTTATGAACACAGCGGTAACAACCGCCGTATTCATGCTAGCGGTCAAAACACTGACGGCCAGCGTCCCGGGATCCCCGCCGGCCGCATAAAGAACCGTCCTGTTGGCCAGCGGGTGGAAACTTTGTTTCTGCCCGCTGGCCCACAGGAAGGCCTGGCTGGGACATTGACGGCGGCTCCACATGGAGCTGCCGCTAATGCCTCTGTGCGTCGGGTGCAGCTGCACCTGGCGTGCAGATCACTGCCCAAAAATCGGGCAGTGATCTGCGCTATGGGCCACTGCACCGGGGCCCCTGCACTGCCCATGCCAAGTGCATGGGCCCCCAGGGGTGCCCCAGTGTACCCCTTCCGCCAGCCCTTCCCTGGCAGGGAAACCTGCCAGGGAAAGGCGGGAGGCTGAGGAAACTTTATCCGAGGGGTAGCACCGCTGCCCTGTCGGATAATGTTTCCACCCGCCGCCAGGCTGCCTGACGGAGGAAGCCTGGCGATGAGTGAGGGCTGCCGATGGCGGCCCTCCCTGGGTTCATTATGTGGCGGTTTGGCCCACCATGCCGGCTGGCGGTTTCACCCGCCAACGCCAGCATGATGGGCCAAACTGCCATGTTCATAATTACCGCCTAAGTGTCAATATAAAATTTGGATCGAGGCTTACCACTCAGTGTAGAGGACCCGCGCTCCATAGTGGTCAGCTTAAACTTTTGACTTTGCCCCTGTCAGGTGCGCCACAGTTGGTGTTTTCCACTTTTTGGTGCTAGAAAACAAATTTTTCTATTTAAACTTTAAACATACACATAACATGAACACATAAGCAATGCCAGGGGGACAAGTCTAACACCAAACATGGCCACATTGGACAACGCAAACAGAAATACTTATCATACCAAACAGTATCCAATGCCATTACACCACCATTGCATTTACACACACACACATACCTAAACACACAACATAGACCCTTCTCATGGGGGACACCAGCACTGACCACAAACTCATATACTGCAAACAATACCACATGGAGCAGCAAGCAGACTCAAATCCACACAACTGGAGCCATGCAACAAAAGCCACTCATGAACAACATAAAGCTTGAAAAAGAAATTGCAGGACAAAGGTGTACCCAGTAAACCAACAACTGAAAAAAAGATTCTGAATGAAAGCCATTGGCCAGTACATGCAATACATAGCACAGTATTGTGCCAAAATTCGACTAACTGCCAGGGAACTTCCACAGGAAGGGGCATCAAGGGGGCAGGCAGGTACCTCAGGGATTATCCGGTGGTGGGGGGTGGAGGGATTGGATTCGGGACGGGGTTTTGGTCTTGGGAGGGGTGGGCTTCTTCTTCAGGGGGAGAGGTATGGCTACTTGCAGGGGGGAAACAGGGCCTGGAAGTTGGAATGGACTGCCTGGTAGCTGGGTGGGGTCCTCCTGGGTCTAGGATTGGGGGTAACATGGCAAAGGTTAAGGTCATACCAAATCTTTTTTTACACACTGGGAAAGTCATCTGAAGGGGGTCGGGATTAGGAGGCTGAGGGAATGGTTGTAGACTCTTCAAAAACAGAGATACCAGGGCACTCCAAATAATAGTCCACAGTGAATAGAAGTCCAAAATCTTTAATTCCATGCAAATGCTTTCTACATCTGGCCCCAAATTCTCCTAAAGAATACCAATCAAATAGTGCACGCAGAGAGTCAGAAATAGTGAAAATTTGGTAAGAAGCTAAACTAGAAACCAGATATATTTACTTGGAAGCACATAAATTAGTTTTTGAAAAGGAAAACAGAGTTGGAACTCTAAGTTCGGAACCGAAGAAAGGATAGGTACCCAGAAAACTCAGTGTGATGTGAGTAGAAGCATGCAGAGACCCACCTGTAGTAGCAGAGAAAGACCTCACCCATAGGTGTGAACACATCATCAATATACGGTAGATGGCCAGAAATAGCCATATATATGGTAGGAAGTATTACCTGTAGTGAAGATTGATTTATTTGAAATGATAAGTGAAAATAATTAGCCCTAGAGAGTGAAATAAATATAGTATGTAACATACCAGAAATTGTACATAAGAGGGGACGTACCCAAAGCAAACCATGTGAATGGATTAGTTCCTGAATTGATTAATAGTGTTTTCTAGTCGCAGGAAACGTAAGTCTTGTATGATGTTGGGGCCATAAAAGCCAGCACTCCATGAGTCTTATGTATTGTACGTAGTAGGGGGCCCTGATAAGCCCATTCACCTATAGGACACAAGGTTTTGAAGAAAACACCATAAGAGAGACCCACCCTTAACCCGAACAAAACTAAAAAGCAAAAACTAAGTAAAGGTTATAAGGTGCAAAAGGAGATACGGTCAGTACTTAACAAGACAGAGAAAGCAAGATTCTATTGCCGGTCCAAACGAAGGTTGTAAGCTAATGGGGCAATCCAAAAAACGGGAGGAACCCCATATACATTTTGTGTACCTAAAAACGGAATGAGGTCCAGTAAGAATAGTACAAAAGAGCTGTTTGAAGTGAGGACTACACACAATAGTCATGGCAGTTGCGACAAAAATATATCGCGCAAGTATCAAAAATAACTCTCTATATAAGTTGTGAGGTGATTAGGTGAGTTTTCTGGGTATCTATCCTTTCTTCGGTTCCAAACTTAGAGTTCCAACTCTGTTTTCCTTTTCAGAAAATAATTTATGTGCTTCCAAGTAAATATATCTGGTTTCTAGTTTAGCTTCTTACCAAATTTTCACTATTTCTGACTCCCTGCGTGCACTATTTGTTTGGCATTCTTTAGGAGAATTTGGTCTCTTGAGAGTATCTCAACTTTAAGTTTTTTCTTGAATTTTTTCTTGAATGCTTCTACTCGTTCTTTGGTCTGTGTGCTATTCACTACTTTTGTGATGTATTGATATATAAAAAGAAATACTATTTTCCATTGTTTCAGCCTTGAAAAAGTCCTGTTGGACAAAACACGTGTTGGCTGTTTCTGCATATATATGTTTTCCATGTTTTCAACATAAGGAATTCAAGATTTTGGACTTCTATTCACTGTGGACTATTATTTGGAGTGCCCTGGTATCTCTGTTTTTGAAATTTACTTTCCAGCACGGCTCAAAGGAAGTTTTCCTTCCTTTTGATCTAATGCAATTAATACCCTTGGTGGTTGGGTATTTCTAACAGGTTGGCACCCTTCCAAGGACTCGCTGCATCCATTATTGGACATTGTTCTTTTGTTTCAAATGTGCGAACTTTAAGCATCAACCACCAACATATTAAAGTCTATTGGTTGTAGACTCTGTAGGTGTGGATGTCATGGGTGTGTGCTTATGAGAGATATGCTTGTGTGTGGTGGCTGTCTGTTGGGTGGGTGAGTGTGGGGGGCCTGAGGTGGAGGTGCTGAGGGATGTGGAGTGGTGGATCTGTGTGTGCCTCTTTGGGTGGTGATTGTGGGTTGGCTCGATGTGGTAGATGTATGTGTGTCTATAGTTGTGGTGCCTGCAGATGTGGTATTTGTGGTGGATGTCTGCAGGTCTGCTGGGGTGGTGTCAGAGGGTTTGATGGGTGTACTGAGTGTGCCTGTGACTGTTGGTGTTGTGACTGTGGGCTGTGTGATGTTGTGTCTGTGATACTGGGGTGGTGAGAGTATCCAGAGAAGTAGAGAGTGTTGTTGTATCTGCAGGTGACTGTTGTTTGTGTGTGTGTTGGGGTGTTTTGTGGTACTTGTGCTTGTGTGATCTTCCCTTGGGTGTTGAAGTAGCTGCAGATCAACCTGTGTGACGTGGGTAGCTAAGGGGAGAGGGGTTTGGTTTGGGAAGAGGGAGGTGAAGGGGGGACAGAAATCTGGGGTGACTATCTGCTATCAGTGAGGAGGCCAGAGCCTGAAGAAATCTCTGTAGGACAGCCATGGCACCATGAATGCTTCCCAGGAATGCATCAGTCTGTTGGAGCTGAGTTCCCAATCTCTAAATGGCATTGTTGGTTGAATGACCAACAGAGATACTCCTCAGGAGATCAGTAGCCTCCTCACCGAAGGCAGCAGGGATAAAAGGAACTGGGACTGAGGTGCTTGTGGTGAAGGAGACGTCCAACCTCTTAGGTGAGTGGGCACGGGCAATTGGGTGGGGAGCTATGGGCAGAGTGGTGATGGACGGGGATAAAGTTGGCACAGGTGGTTGCCACAGTGGATCTGCAACCACTAAGGAATGTCCACTGGAGGAGGAATCAGACGATGAGGAAGTAGATCCGGTCTCCCACATTGCACTCCCCTCACCCACCTGCCCACTAGGTCCCTCTGTGTCAGTGGTGTCTTGACCCGAGGGCCTGTGGCCAGATGCTTTCCCACTCAGATAGCCCCATCTCCTCCACATGCTGGTGCTGATGCTGCAAGGACAAAGCGGAATGGGGTCATCATATGTTGTCACGTAGGCTCTCATTATCCTAATGAGACTACTGGTTTTTAGGGTAGCAGGGTGGTTCTCAGTGTGGGGGACTAAGTCTAACCCACGGAGAAGGACCCTTGTCGCCCTCAATCCGGTTTTGCTCCGGCTAACTAGCAGTGCCTCATCTTTCCCAAAGGGAAGGGATGATTGGGCAGCCGAGCGCATGACATCTTAGAGCTTCTCAGGGAAGTTGTGGTCACTCAGATCCCAACCAGTTCTCTCAAACCAAGTGTGGTCTCACATACAAATGACAGAGGCAGTTTAAGTTTTACAGATTGATTTAATAAAACAACAGAATTTAAGATAACAAGGCGTGAGCCGCAATAACCAGAACCATAAAACACAGTAGGATTGAAATAGTAACGAGGAGAGTAAACACAGAAATAACGCTATCATAGTGCTACCAGATTACGTTCTCTCTTCTAAGTTCTATTTTGAGCACAGCATGTTAAGCTCTAAGCTTGACTTTCAGGTTCGCCGGAAGGACCTCAACCCTCATACCTGAGCAAAGGCCTGTGACCTGGATCAGCATCTGCACCAGGGCAGTCAGCGTCTAGTTGTGTTCCCTGGTCGGAATCTCCCTCTTACGTGTACTAGGACTAGGAAGTGTTTTTATAATCAACACGCCGGTGTTCTAAGAAACGTCCCTACGTAAGAATGTGTGCTTTCTACGAACCCTAAAGACTAAACTCCTACCACGTCTATCGGCAATGTACCAGACTGTATCCTTCACTGAAGCACAGAGCGAGCAAGAATGTATTGTTTGAGAACTCCGGTGCTGAAGTAAGCTAAACAGTGTGATAGAAGAAAATAAAACAAGACCGTGAAATTGGTTATCGAAAAATAACAGTACGAGGTTGAATAAAATGCATCTAGAACAAAGTGCACAGAGGCCTAATGCTTTAAGCAAACGTGCAAAGGCTATATTAAAAATGGCTACACTACACCCTCCCCTTGTCAGTAGAAAGTGGTTCTAATCGAATTTTTTAAAATGCAATATGTTAAAAAAAAAACTACTGAAACCTTATATAATTTCAACAAGTCAAGAGGACACCAAAGCACAATAATCCTAAATTTAAAAATAAGCATGCGGCTAAGAGCCATATTCATATAACAGTGTCAATTTAGACCAAATCCAATTCAAAAGGTGGTCATTGAAAGCAGGAGGTTCTCCACTTCGGCAGATGACAAGACCGGAAAATCCACGCCAAAGACTATTAAGGAGCAGGTGTGTTCCAGAGCCTCAGAATCAACCAAGGCGGCATCCCGTGCAGGGCCTGTGAACGAATTAATATCAACTTCCTCCAGGAAGGGTATTTCGTAATCAGCCTCTCGAAGCAAACGCAGCGCGCATGTCTGGAAATGAGCCCTCATCGGGAACATCAACAGATCAGCATCAACCACTGGGGGGCGTTGCCGTGAGAGACAGACGACTAGTGCATGTTCAAACGAGCAACAACGGCACCGAAACAGGGGCTGCACACAATCCAAAACCGGTCTGAATGACAGAGACCAGTCACACTCCAAATGTTCCAGGAGTGTTGCTCCGAAGTGCTGCATCATGCGTTCATGACACAGCTGCGCTGTTGGGAGCGCCCGCATTCGTTCCTGTTGCGGCAGAACAGCCATTGCGGAAAAACAACAGCAACAGCAAAACGCCGGCTAATAAAGCCAAAGTGATCAGAAAACCCCCAAAAATGCTTCCGAAAATTGAATGAATAGCCGAAGGTATCAAACCGAATATGGAAGAGAAGGTGTGAACAAAACCAGCACCCACGGCTTTAAAGAAATGTGGCAATCCAGCTGGCTGGACGCATTAAATATACGTCCCACGAGTTCACCAAAGTGACTCGGAAAGTTGGTATTCAACAGGGACTGTATTTCCGCTGATGACCTTGCCACCTCAAGTGCGTAGGTCTCGCGCGCAGATGTAAGGGCCACATGCTTTTGAAACAATAGAGCCTTTAGTCTACTTAACTTGTCGAAATTCACCTTGGAAGTAGCAATGTGAGGCCAGATGTCCGCTACCTCCCTTAATTTAGTGGGGGGAAACAACACACTCCCGCAGCAAGTAACGACCTTGGTGACCGAAAAAACATAAACTATTCCGGCCCGCATGCCACAACAGTCTTCACTATTGAGGAGGATGTAGCTGCCGTTTGAAAGCACCTGGAATGTGCGTTTAATCAAGGGGACCGGAACTCCCTTCAGATAGCAAGCCAAATTTGCAACCAAGGCATTACATGCCCCATGCAAGGACAGCTGCTTACAAATCATCGAATGGCTGACTGAAGTCTCGCATTCACTACCGCTAAGAAAAACCTCTCTCATGCCATTAAGACATTTGTACAAGAAGGGAAGTTCCCACACCTCATGTATATAACTGTCTCCCAGCTTTTCATATCGGCCTACCGGAACATGTTTTAAACAAGAAGTGAATTGCAGTGTAGAAATAGGCAGATTAATAACCCCGTGTATCAACCACTCAGCTGAGGGAATCTCGGCCACGGTAAAAGGCAATCTTTCCAATTTTTCAATGTTTAACATGACATAAGTCGCCTCCTTCTTAGCCATCAGTTGTTGTTGACGTGTCAAATTAAAGGAAAAAAATATTTCCCTGGCTCTGATGTGCTGCCAGGGAACGCGACCCGCCTTCAGTGTCTGAAGTGTCCAACCCAACTGCATAATGGAGCTTGTTTGACTTTGTCCATGATATAATGAAGACATGTCAGATTGTATAATGTCTATAGCGGAAGAAACAATGTTGTCAATGCTATATATTCAGTAAGACAGGGTGTGAATTCCATTATCTGCAACAGCTAATGCCTTTTTCAAATTTTCCTGATCTATCAGCCTTAATCGGGCCGCAGCCTCTTGTTGGGAAAGTTTCCATATTTCATTGTACACTTCGTACAAAAAACGTTTCCTACGTGGCGTCTTCGGGCCTGACAAAAAATCTTGCAAGTCAGTGTTATTAGACAGGAGAGTGAGATGTGTCTTAACTGCATCTAGCGTAGATGATTTTAACCATTGTTGACACAATTTTCCCACGCTATATATAGTTATAATTCCAGCATGTTCAGGTGATATGTAGTGAGGGTCTGCCCTACTCGTCCTAAAACCCCCGAGGAGGTGAAAAAATGTTGATGACACCCGTTGGTGTCTATAGGCCACAATAATCACCCGCCCGGATGTGACAATGAAGTGTTAAATGTACCATTCTGGACCCAGTCTGTAAATTCACTAAAGGTGGCATTGATATATTTCTGCCAATCCTTCATTTTGGTAGGGACAGGTATACCAGGCATATTCAATTCTCTAATCATTGCTAAGCCCAAACAGCTAGTCTGTTGCACAGTTTCATTTAAAAAAATCATCTGGACAGGAATGAGACACGCTCTAAACAATGTTTCTCTACCCTGTGTCTGCCAATGTTTTGTTCCCCAAAAACTTTTCAAATCACAATTTTTTGACCAATATTCATAGCCTTCAATTGACAGTCTGGAAACAAAAGAATCTGAGTATATGAATTTCATATTAGTCAACAACATTTGCTCATTTTTATACGGAATTAACTTAAAATAATATGACTTAGCATTCATTTGATGATGCCCAGAAAAATACGCAAATTTGTCAGAATATGTTTTAGAACTCCCTCGCGGGGGAGTTGGGCAATGCTCCCATTGCGTGTAGTCAAATGTTGTCTTTGGACTATTGGCTTTATGTATAAGGTGGTGCCCATAATAATTATAACAAAACATGTCACCATAATTTTCTTTAAACTGGTAAACATCTTCATTCTCATAGACAGTATAATATTGTAACTCAGTCATCATGGAATCAACTGTCTTCACGTCCCAATCATCAGATACAATGCCTGGTATTACGATGTCATTCATGGATAACTTTAGAACGTACGGTATTTGAATTATCTCAGTGGGACCGTATATATCAAACATCACTTTATCCCACACAATCCCATCTGGGATTGGCACTGCAGAAATGTTCACAAAGGACAAGTCACTTCGAACCTTATGTGATGAAAAATGCGGCTTCAACACCTCCTCCACCTGTTCAACCGCTGATCTCTCAGGAAGAAAATGACCATGTATCAATAGAAAAAAGGTAACGACAAACCCTATCCACAGAAGAAATGCTATCATAGTCAGTAAGAGCCACAGATAGTTCCAAGGAAAAATAAAATACGTATCTTTAAGCCAATAAATCAGCTTATGTGGACCTGGGTCAGGTGTTGAAGAGGCAAATGAGTCCGACAGACCATTGTTGTTGTTGGCAAAGTACCCAGAGGCAGTTCTTGCAAAAGGTGCCGCCGTATTCAATGGAGGAGTAGGTGTTTCTCGCGGTGGTACACTGTAGATAACACCACACGCAACATCAGTAGTCATTGTGACGCGATCAAATGTTTCCAAATTATTTGTTGTCAGTGGAACTATCGCAAGATCATCTTCCATCCTCCCAAGCTCGGAGAGGCAACAGTGTTGGTGTAAATGACTTGGAGCGGAACATCTTCCCCAGTAGTGAGAGGGATTCGGGAACTACTGGACGTTTCTCTTGGTCTGCTGTGCAGAATCGGCCACATGTTGTAACTTGACATTGTCGATGGAGACAAAGCGATTTTCTTTGGCACCTGGCAACGGTGGTAAAATAACAATTCTTGTTCCGTGTATCCCCAACACAGGGACTGGTGCTCGATAAGAAGGGCCAAATTCTTTTTTCTCTGCAACCTTTTCACCCACAAGATCCCCAACTCTGGGAATCCAACCAGTAGGCGTTACTTGCACATCCTTAATTCCTGTGGAGGCAGCACTTTTAGAAGAGTTATCTTCACGGAACTGTTGTAATTCCTGCGAAACAGTGACACGATAATTTATGTCAAAAGGCGTTTCCGCCGCTTCCACACCAGGACCATCTAGATCCGGAACAAACATTTGTGTTCTGAACAGGCACTCATATGAAGTACGACCCCCCAGGGACCTTCTAGGCAAGTTATTCAGTGCTCTCTGTACTCCATACAGGTGGGTTAGCCAACTACGACCCGTACCTAAGACTCTAGCCGTTAAGGATTGCTTTAAATCGCAATTTAAACGCTCCACAACAGAATTTCCCTCGGGATGAAATGGAGACGAAAACTGGAGCTGGACCCCCAACGAAGCCATGGTGTCCATGAATACCCTTGAGGCAAAAGCAGGGCCCTGGTCCGAATGGAACGCCGCAACTGCATATGTACCAACAAAGACATGCAAATCTTTAATAACAGTTCGAGCGTCAGCCGAGCCTTGTGGCCATACCCACACAAATCTGGAGCAACAATCTACAGCCACCAGGATATATTTGTGTGCACTGTCTGGTGTCAGTGGACCACAATGATCCAAGTACACACATTGTAATGGTCTGTTTGATATTAAGAGGGGCGTCTGCGGCGGGCGCTTAGCTGTTGAAACTGTAATTTGTTGACAAATGTCACAACAAAGGACATACTGCTTCGTCTCCTTATAGAGACCAGGCCACCAGTAACGGGCCTGTAATAGTGAAATTGTGGCTGCCACACCAGCATGTGCAGATGCCACCCCCTCATGCGCTGCATTAATCAATTGAGGTCTTACAATTTTATTGGGGATCTCGCGTACACCTACGCCTGGGATTTTAACCTCAGCATTCAGCATACCTCCCATTAAGTAATGATATTTATTAGGAAATCCTTTAGGATAAGGCTTTCCATCAACCGTAGCATTAATGGCAGCCAGAATCTCTGTGTCTGGTTTGGAACTCGAACGAGTAACTGCGGCCACAGTGGCAACTGCCACTGCTGACTTTGCGGCTTCATCAGCCAAAGTATTCCCAGCAACGTGTATTCCAACGCGCTGGTGTCCAAGAGTATGTAAAACATGGACTTTGGGTAGCGTCTCCTTCAGGACTGCTACCTTCCCCCAAAGTAGTCTGTGTTTTATGGTGTTGCCCTTTGAATCTCTGAACGCATTCAATCACCAGTAATGTAGGTATTCATTAAAAGACTGGACACAGTAATATGAATCACAAACAATTAGTGTAAACTGTGTCGCATCTGTATGTTCTAGTGCCATCAATAGAGCTTTCAGCTCAGCCAACTGTGCCGTACAGTCCCCTAATGTTTGTGTATAAGAATGTTGGGGGCAGAATTTCTCCCTCTCCATATGTCCGCTCACTACTGCACATGCAGCTGAATATTGGTGTTTTGTCTCCACCGCCGGTTGCGCAGAGCCATCGGTGTACATGACTACTTGATATTGATCAATAGGCAATGTGTCAGCGGGAACTGGATATTCAATTTCAGATTGCAGAAATTCCTGTGTCTGTAGCTTTGGGTCAAAAATGTAATCTACATCAGTGGCTGTTAAAGACGTAGCCCATTGTATCCATCGCTGGTGTAATGCTTTCGCGTTAGGAACACTTGCTTTCGTAACAGCCTCTAGGGCCGGAATAGGGGAAACGACTGTAATGCGTTTGCCCTGGGCAAGAGGTCGTTCTTTAATAACAGCCATCTGTACAGCAATGAGAATTTTCTCTGTTGGTGTGAATCGATGTTCAGCAGTCGAATACAAGTGAGACTTGTATCCTATTGGGACTGTCTCACCTTCATTAAAGGTGACATACGTAAACCCAATGGCCCCAGCTATTACCCTGATGACCAAATGTGTCTTATTGTTCTTTGTACGTAGATGTTTTGCAGCTAGAAGATCTGCTTGCAACTCTCGATGAGTATGTGTATGCTCAATCGTCCAAAATGTGCTTGAAAAATCAGGACGTATTAATTTGTCTAATGGTTTTATGCGTGTAGCATAATCAGGAATGTACGTTCTGCCAAAATTTAGAAATCCCAGCACTGATTGGAGTTTCTTAATCTTATTAGGAGGTTGCAATTGTGCAAATTTTTCTAAAAATTGTGGCGCTAGGCTCTTACCTTCGTTTGACAGCTCATATCCCAGGAATATGACGCTGAGGAAGGCAATTTTTTACTTTTTGAAGTTAAATTTGTAGCCAATTTCGGCAAACACTACAACAATGCGGGCTACTCGTCTTAAATGTTGAAGTAACTCGTCATCTGTGAGATATATATCATCGACATATGACAATGCTTCAGGGTCCAACTCGTGCAATATTTCAGTCACACGAGCCGCAAACAGTCCTGGGCTATTCTTATACCCCTGAGGCAAACGACAGAATTTTTTTCTGGGAGCCTAACGCACTAAAACTTGTAAGGTCCTTGCTTTCGGGTGCTATATTCTGGCAGAAGAAACCATTTGAGATATCTAAGGTCGTTTTGTACTTTTTCCGCACAATGTTGTTCATTAGTGCCGCGCTATGTGAATTTTGTATAGCATATGTACGTGTATGTTCGTTCAAATGTCTGAAGTCTAAGACTATTCTATATGAATGGTCCGGTTTAGCTACAGGGAATAAGGGATTATTCATCGGCGAGACACAGGGTTCAATTACTTCCTGGTACTCTAATTGTGTAAGTATTTCTCTCACCGGTGCCCTTGCTTCATGTTTTATTGGATATTGCGGTTGTGGCTGAGGTTCGCCTTTAATCGGAATTACATGATATGGAGAATCCCTATCCCACCCTACGTGATTTCTATATAAGGCAGGTGCTTGTGCTAGAGCCCATTTGATGCTGTATGACTCTGCGAGTTCCCCTGGAACAAGTGGTGAGAACGAAGGTTTAATAACCTCCTCCCCAACTGGGTATGTGCGAACAAAGTCAGGTGGCCAATCCTGTTTAGCCAGCAAAATGTCATATATCTTGACTACACGATCCCAAAAGATTGCGTTTATAGTGCGTTCAATGTCTCCTTCCAATTGTAAAGTCACTGTATATACCCTATCGGGATCAGAGACACGCATATCTGCTGTTTCAACTTGTATGAAGTCATCAGTTTCTTTCACCTCCAGATGCTCTAGAAGATTCCGGCGAACTATTGTGACCTCTGCCGCGCTGTCTAACAGTGCTAGTGCCCACGTCTTGTTCTTCAAGAGAACTCTCTTCCTGTGTGGCATGTCTAATAGAGACTGCCACCACCTTTTTCTTTTTAAACTGTTGTTTTTGTTGTATCGGTTTCTCTTTCTTCTTGAAAGAAACCTCTGAAGAGCGTTGTGATTCCTGTCTTGGTTTCACGTACTCTGTTCTCCGGTCTGACCGCCACCTCTCTCATTTCTCTTTTCCGATGAGTCCTGAAAGGAACGAGATTGGCGTGTATCAGTGTATTGATATCTATCAGGCGTTTTCAAGCTATCCCTATTTCTGAGATTATACCTAGTCTGTGGGGGTCTCCGCTCTCGGAGATTCTCCCCTTTCTTTTTTAGGTGTCTGTTGTTTCTTTTCCCAGCGCTTCTTATTACCATCAGGTTGCTGTTTAGTATTATCTTTACAAATTTTTCCTTGAAACTGTGGTTTCTGTGGTCTAGCCCATAGGCTATCTCGACCGATACGATATGGAATATGTTTCCGCTATTATTTTGGGCAGTTCCTGCTCCTGATCTAGTTGCGGGACGTCGCGAAGTCGCATGCGCACCGCCAATGCAACTGCCTCCCCTTTAAGATTACTTAGTATTATCGAAAAAACCGTGGCAAGATTGCCCATCAGTTGCATTCCCAAATCTAAGGCTGGGGCAGCCCCATATTCATCCTGAATCTGTTTAAGCACTTCCGGTAGGTTTGCCAATGTTGGTGTACTGTGTGCTGTTGAATAGAGCGCGGCAAACACCGTGCCCCATGTATTACAATGTTCCACTGTGGGAACCATTCCAAACGGTAAACACATTGTTAATATCCTATGTTTATCCTGAGGTCCTGTATGGGGAAATACCGCCTCCAGCGTATTACTTTTTTGCGCCAGCCAAAATGGAGTCTCTTCCCGTTTGGCTGGAACCTTACCCATGATAGAGTGTATAGTCGCCGGGTTTATACCTGGAGCTACTGCATGTTGTTGAGCTGGAGCAGCACGCGCTGGGTTTGTGTTTAGTGTCTGCATCACAAATTGTACTAAGCATATATATGTAGCCGTTAAGTCTGTATATAAACGACGAACTTCAACCACTGGCATATTTGCAATCGCAGGATGTTGTGTATATGTGGCCAATAAAGGCCAGGTCGGACCATCATTACTCAGTGGACCTAACGTTACTGGTAATATTGTATGGGGTAGGGCGCCATCAAGCCAATTATTATGTTCTTGATAAGATACAGGTATCTCTAAATATGCGTACGCCCTGTATTGGCCAGGCGCGTTCGCAATCGTATATGTATGAAATGCATTTGTATTCCCATCAACTGCAGGAAATGTGACCCAAGAGTAAAAACGTTCTGTTCTATAGGCTGCATGGGTGGCCACCACAAACGTGACTGGACCCCACTGGTTCGTAAGGCCATGTGCAAGCAAATGCTCTGTGAGCGGTTGTCTCATATTAAGAGCTATATGTATTACCTGGGGATTAAAAAAACAGCGATGGTTCAGAGAAGGCACACCAAAAACGGGGTCTTTCCTTTTAACGTTCAAGCTTGAACAACCATCTGCTATATCTAGGATTACCTATATCACAGTGGTGGAAATCCTCAGTGCCACGGACGTCTCCGTTAAAGGAACTGAGGGATCATTATAATACATGAGACCGAGAGAGACTGGTGGACCCGAAAATTAGAGCCAGACCAATCGTTGGTGGCTCCATGTCGCGTAGGCTCTCATTATCCTAATGAGACTACTGGATTTTTGGGTAGCAGTGTCGTTCTCAGTGTGGGGGACTAAGTCTAACCCACAGAGAAGGACCCTTGACGCCCTCAATCCGGTTTTGCTCCGGCTAACTAGCAGTGCCTCATCTCTCCCAAAGGGAAGGGATGATTGGGCAGCCGAGCGCATGACATCTTAGAGCTTCTCAGGGAAGTCGTGGTCACTCAGATCCCAACTAGTTCTCTCATACCAAGTGTTGTCTCACATACAAATGACAGAGGCAGTTTAAGTTTTACAGATTGATTTAATAAAACGACTGCATTTTAGATAACAAGAACCATACAACACAGTAGGATTGAAATAGTAACGAGGAGAGTAAAACATAGAAATAACGCTATCATAGTGCTACCAGATTACGTTCTCTCTTCTAAGTTCTATTTTGAGCACAGCATGTTAAGCTCTAAGCTTGCCTTTCAGGTTCCCTGGGAGGACATCAACCCTCATACGTGAGCAAAGGCCTGTGATCTGGATCAGCATCTGCAACAGGGCAGTCAGCGTCTAGTTGTGGTTCCCTGGTCGGAATCTCCCTCTTACGTGTACTAGGACTAGGAAGTGTTTTTATAATCAACACGCCGGTGTTCTAAGAAACGTCCCTACGTAAGAATGTGTACTTTCTACGGACCCTAAAGACTAAACTATTACCACACCTATTGGCAATATACCAGACTGCATCCTTGACTGAAGCACAGAGCGAGCATGAATGTATTGTTTGAGAACTCCAGTGCTGAAGTAAGCTAAACAGTGTGATAGAACAAAATAAAACAAGACTGTGAAACTGGTTATTGAAAAATAATAGTACGAGGCTGAATAAAATGCATCTAGAACAAAGTGCACAGAGGCCTAATGCTTTAAGCAAACGCGCAAAGGCTGTATTAAAAATGGCTACTCTACAATGTCAGTGATAACACTTGAATCACAACTCTGACTGAAAACAACATTATGTCAACTAAACCTCAGCAAACACTTGTACGTAAGTGGCACATACATGTGCCATAACATATGCATGCATTCCATGTAGATTTACTAAAGTTGAAAACTACAATTGTTTGCATAATTGATGTTTTGGAACCACAATAACCATTAAACAGCTAGAAGACCTCTTCATCCTCAAAGCTGTCCTACATGCAGCAGATCCCAGTTAACTAATGGAAAGCAATAGTATCCCATTGTAAAGTCCATTCCCACATATCCCACACAAGGTCAATCACACATCAATCTGGCACATATATAATAAATCAACAATAAGAAATGATGCCCTGAAATTGCGCTATGTTGCTTACAAAAGTAAAATATCGTGAAGATGGTGACATGGAAATACCTATGCAAAAATAAAAGATGTAGAACGGAATGCAGAAGAAATCAAACATCCACCCCCAGTCACAGACCTGTGTTTAACCCACCAGTTTTTTTCTTACAATGCCATTCCAGCTTGGACTCAGCCATGTGCAAATCAGTCTTGACCCTGATCCCCATGAGAACAGTCCACCCAAACTGCCAGGCCAGATCCTCCCTGACCAGGTACAAGCATCCTGCGACCAGTTTCAGGATATCACCCTTCATCAGCCAGGCTAGCTTGAATCAGGAGCACACACAGACATGTCAAAGCGTCATTTTCAAATGGTTGTTTCTGTGAAGGAAGGGACATCTTCTAGCACATAAACAATCATTTCTGGTATTTTGCTCTTTCTATGTGTGCTGCATTCTGCAGCATGCATAGAAAAAGCAAAAAACGAGGAGGAATAAAAGTATTCCTCCTTGTAGTGCCTTGCTAACACCACCCCTGGCGTTAGATTTTGGTGTTGCCTCAGGTTTACAAAATCTTCTAAATCTGAGGCAGTGTCAAAATGCAATGGGTGTTGCTGTGGCACAGCAACACCAATTGCACACCCCTGTGACGCAAAATACTGCATCGGAGGGGGCCATATTTACAAGGAGGAGTAATGCCACAAAAAGTGGCGTTACACCTCTTTGTAAATATAAAGCAGTGGTTAGCACCTCTGGAGCGTTACGTGAAGTGGTGCTCCAGTGGTGCTAGGGGATTATAAATATGCCCCTAAGTGTGCTGGGTATGCCCAGACATGGGTCCCGAGCTCACTATGCCACAGTACTGAAGCTAGCTTGGATGATGAAAGGTGATACTCTGAAACTGGTCACTAGATGCTTGTTTCCAGTTCAGGGAGAACCTGGTCTGGCAGTTTGGGCTGGATTCTTCCCATGTGGAACAAGGTCAAGGCTGATTTGCATATGGCTGGGTTCAAACTGGGGTTGTATGGTCAGCAAAATAATTGATGTTTTAAACCCAGATCTGTGACTGGGGGTGAATGTTTTATTTGTTTTGCATTCCATCCATCATTTGTGTTTGTTTGCTTTTGTCACCCTAACTGCGCCAGGTATGCCCAAACATAGGACCCGGGTCCCTATTCCACTGGATTCAAGCTAGCTTGGCTGATGAAGGGTGATACTCTCAAACTGGTCCCAGGATGTTTCTTTCCAGTCTAGAGAGGACCTGGTCTGCTGTTCGGGCTGGGTTGTTTACATGGGAAACAGGACCAAGACTGATTTACGTCTGGTTGGGTCCAACTTCGGGTGTCATGGTGAGCAAAAGAATTGATGGAATAAACCCGAATCTGTGACTGGGGGAGAATGTTTTGATTGGTTCTGCATTCCATCTATCATTTGTGTTTGTTTGCTTTTGTTGCTCTAAGTGCGCGGGGTATACCCAGACTGGAGTCAAGCTAGTCTGGCTGATGAAAGATGATATTCTGAAACCGGTCCCAGGATGCCTGTTTCTAGTCCAGGGATCACCTGGTCTGGCAGTTTGGGCTGGGCTGTTCCCATGAGAAGCAGGGTCAAGACTGAGTTGCAAATGGCTGAGTCCAAACTGGAGTGGTATAGTGAGCAAAAGAATTGGTGGATTCAACCCAGATTTGAGACTGGGGTGGATTTGTGATTGGTTCTGCATTCCGTCCATCATTTGTTTGCTTTTGTCCCTCCAAGTCCCCTAGCGTCACTGGAGTGTCAGTTTTAGTGATGCACCAGTGGCGCTATGCACTGCACCATATTGACTAGGTGGCGTTAAGTCACTTTTTGTGGCTTAACGCCACCTTGTAAATATGGCAGCACGTTGCGTGGACTGGACATGCAATGGGTGTTGCTCTGGTCATGCCACAGCAACACTCATTACATTTTGATGCTGTCACAGATTTACGAGTTTTCATAAACCTGAGGCAGTGCCAAAATCTAACACCACCCCAGGGGTGCATTAGCATGGTGAAACAAGGAGAAATGCCTTCATTTCTCCTTGTTTTTTGCACTTACTAGATGTGTTGTATCCTGCAGCACACACAGAAAGAGTAAATCACCATTTAAGATTGTTTTTGTGCAGGAAGGTGTTCCTCCCTGCACAAAAACAATCTCCCACTCCATGCAGCCATCCTTGCACAATTGTGACAGCAAATACAGCGTCGGCGCAGGGGAAACACAGGGGTGCGCCATATTCTTTTAAATACGGCACATCCCTGCATTTTCAAAATGACGATGCATGACACTTCCAAATTTGACGCACCGCCACACACCATCATTTTTTTGTTAAATCTGGCCCTCAGTGCACCAGTTACGCCCAGACTTGAGTCCTGGGCTCACTATGACACTGGATTCAAGGTAGCCTGGCTGATGAAGGGTGATACCCTGAAACCGGTCCCAACATGCTTGTTACTGGTCTAGGGAGGACCTGGCCTGGCAGTTCAGACTGGATTGCTCCCATGGGGAACAAGGTCAAGACTGATTTGTACATGGCTAGGTCCAAACTAGGGTGGCATGGTGAGAAAAATAATTGATGGATTAAACCCAGATCTGTGATAGGGCGTGAATGTTGGACTGGTTTTGCATTCCGTCCATCATTTTTGTCTTTATGGAAGTACCTATGTCACACTTGAAATATGTCAACAATGTATACTTCACCAAATGACATCTATCCCAACTGAGTCAAGGAGGTAGTATCAATGTCACTCAGAATGTTCACTCATGAGGCATTGAAAGGAACACTTTTTATGTCAGGTTCAAAATGTCAGGGAGGGATGTCTCCAGAATACAAAAAACAAAGAACTATCAAGCCCCAGGATAGTCAGCACTAATGGATGACACCTTTTACAATTACATCCTTTGGGTTTCTGTAGAGGCCACCTGTCCTTTGCATGTTGGAGAGAGACACAGAACCTACAAGGGCTAACAGAAGGCTCTCAACCTGCTGCTCAATGAGAAACAATATCACTACCCACAGCTTGGACATGCCAACCCTGGTGTCAGTCTTTGGATGAATGACTGTGTACCCAAACACATGTTATGACAACATCACTGCAAGACACTCTATGATGCATGTCTCAACAGTCAGGGCACAATCCTAAACGATAACACTTGTGCAGCACACTTTTCCACATGATTCCACATCAAGGGGCATATTTATTATTTTTCACGCAAAACTGCGGAAACGCAGTTTTGCATGAAAAAGTATACAGCTGGCTAGCACCATTCCAAGACGCCGGCCGGGCATCATATTTATGGAATGACGGTAGCCGGTGGTAAGGCCCGGCTAGCGTCATAAAACTGGACACTAGCTGGGTGGGGGAGGCGTAGGGGGAACAGGAGGATGTGCCTCCAAGGAAGACGCTAGTATGGACAGAGGCATAAAAAATGCTCCTAACCAGACTAGCGTCATTTTTTGATGTAAAACCCCCATGGACATGACTCCCGTCTTAGTAAAGACAGGAGTCATGCCCACCACCCCACGGCCATGCCCAGGGGTCCTATGTCCCCTGGGCATGGCCATTGGGCCCAGTGCTATGTAGGGGGGCCCAAGTTAAAAAAATACCTACCTGTACTTACCTTACTTACCTGGGATGGGGTCCCCCCATCCTCTGGCGTCACTCTGGTGTGGATGTCCCTGGGGCTAGGGAAGGGCACTTGTGGGCCCATTCCATGGTCTCTGACCATGGAAATAGGCCCATAATCCCCCTAATGCCTGCCCTGACCTATCCGTTAAATAATGGCGCTAAGGCACCATTATTTAAGGCCCCCTTCCCCTCGTGCGTCATTTTAGCATGGGGAGATAAATATGGCGCTACGGCCATTTTGTCATTTTTTGCAGAGCAACGCCTACCTTACATCTCATTGATGCAAGGTAGTTTCCTGCAAGGAAGAAATGACTTTAACTCCAAAACGTTAGGGCTAGACGGGTCTAGCACCAAGTATAAATTTGGAGTTAGGTTTGTGCCGAATTTGCATTAAAAAAATGATGCAATTTCGGCGCAAAGCAAGTAGAGCTATGGGGGCAATGGCTGTAGTGGATCCTATTTAGGGGCATATTTATACTCTGTTTGCACTAAATTTACGTCATTTTTTTACGTAAATTCTACACAAACTTAACTCTATATTTATATTTTCATGCTAGACCTGTCTAGTGTCAAAATATAGAAGTTAACGTAATTTTTTAGATGTGTGAAACCTCCTTGCATCACTGAGATGCAAGGTAGGCGTTAAAAAAATCCAAAAATGACTCAAAGCCCCAGGCTCCTTATTTATCCTCCCGTGCAAAAAGGGTGCATGGGGGAGGCGGGCCTAAATATTGGTGCTAAGCCTGCTTAGCGCCACTATTTAACGCCTGGGTCAGAACAGGCGTTAGGGGACCTGTGGACTCATTTCCATGGTCAAACACCATGGAAAGAGCCCAGAGGTGCCCACCCCATACCGCAGGAACACCCACACCCATACCAAAGGGACACCAGAGGATGGGGACCCCATCCCAGATGAATAGGTAAGTAGACTTAAGGTTTTAAAAATATTTTTGAAGAGGCATTGGGGGCCCTGAAATGGGCTCCCTACATGGCACTGGGTGCAATGGCCATGCCCACGGGACACTTGTCCCCTGTGCTGGCCATTGGGGGTGGTGGGCATGACTCCTGTCTTTTATAGGGCAGGAGTCATGAAGTATGGATGGTTTTGCATCAGGAAATGACGCTAAGAAGGTTAGCAGCATGTTTTTGCCTCTAACCAGCTTAGCATCATGTTCTGAGGCAAAACCCCTTCTCCCGTACTGCCACCCCCACCCAGCTAACGTCATTTTCCCAGACACTAGCCCACGTGCTCTGGAATGACGCAAGCCGGCACTATTCTGTTTGACGCAAAACTGCATTTGCTCAGTTTTGCTTCAAAAAGTTTAAATATGGACCTTAGTTTTATTAGGAATCAGGAGTTTGCTTAGCCTTCTGGCTTGAAGACCTGTGCCTTCATCACCTAGTGACTTTTAATCTACTTAGCCTACTCAGTTTTAGCCATTTAGGGTCAGATTTATGAAAAGTGGCGCTGCACCCCTTGTATACATTATGCCTGGCGCTGGCATAATGTGGAGCAAGGGTTTACAAAGTGGCACAGTGTAAGCATTGTGCCACTTTGTAAATATGGCACAGCATTTTTCCTTTTCCAGCGCCACACTAGTGTAAAAAAATGAAGCTAATGTGGCATTGGAATGGCGCAAGGCCAGCATAAATCTGGCCCTTATTTAATTATTTCTTCCAAGATGGCTGCTATGTTTATAGTTAGGAAGATGTTTTGATTTCTTGTTATCAGTGCCACTCTGTAAAGGCGACACTATCATTGTCAAAGACAAGTTATATACGCAGGTATTCACATCATGTCCCTTTCCCACTTATGTGTGACAGGAACATAATGTACTTTTGGAGGGAATTGTTTATATAATTGCTGCCCAAGCATGCCTCCTTCTCTATTGTTTAGGAACATACCTGTGTAAGGGGTCCTACAAGATCTGAATAAATACATCTCACGTAGACAAGGTTATCAGACAGATTCCCACCAGGTGCCACCAACAGTATCTGCGCTACACATCAAATTGATGGTTTAGGTTAGAGATTAGGTTCTCCAAGCTAGGGCATTAGGGCCTATTTCACATCTCATGTGTATTGCAAGATGGTTGGGGTCTTTGTATTCACAACTCTCATTTTCACAATTATGCTTCTTGCACTGTGCATTATACTAATCATTGCAGCTCTTCTATTTTTCAGTAGATTGGAGTCTTTTTAATGAAGCAATTGAAAACCTTCCTGCATCTCCTTCATTGCCTGTGTGTGAATGCATCTTGTTGCTCATGTGTGTAGGAGGCTGGCCTGGCTTATAGTGGGTACCTTGTGGTACTTACACCATGTGCCAGGTCCAGTTATCCCTTATTAGTAGAATAGAGGTGTTCTAGCAGCCTAGGCTGATAGAGGTAGCTATAGCAGAGCAGCTTAGGCTGAACTAGGAGACATGCAAAGCTCCTACTATACCACTTATATCAGTTAGCACTATATCATAAGAAAACACAATACTCAGAGTTACTAAAAATAAAAGTACTTTATTTTAGTGCCAATATGCCAAAAGTATCTCAGTAGATATACTCCCTTAGAAGGTAAGTAATATACACAAAATATACACACAAACAAAAATCAGGTAAGTAAACAGTTAGAAAAGTAGTGCAAACACTGTAGGACACAATAGAATGCAATAGGAGACAATAGGCCTAGGGGCAACACAAGCCATGTACTCCAATAGTGGAATGCGAACCACGAATGGACCCCAGGCCAAGTGTAGTGTGTAGAAGGTTGCTGGGAGTGTAAGAAAACACCAAGGGCCAGATCTAGGAACGGAAAATTCTGCGACTTGCAAATTGCGAGTCTGACCGACTCGCAAATTGCAACTCGCAAAATGGGATACAGAAAGGTGTCTCAGACACCTTCTGCGACTCGCTATGGGGTCGCAAAAACCCACCTCATTAAAATTAATGAGGTGGGTCGCAGTTTGCGACCCCATAGCGAGTCCCTGCACTCACAGGGATGGTGGCCTGCTGTAGTCAGCAGACCTCCATGTCTGTGACTGCTTTTTCAATAAAGCAGTTTTTTTTTCTTTTTGCAGCCCGTTTTCCTTAAAGGAAAACGAGTTGCAAAAAGAAAAAACCTCCGAAACCATTTGGTTTCGTTTTTTTCAGAGTAGGCAGTGGTCCATAGGACAACTGCCTGCTCTGAAAAAATATTTTTAACAATATGGGGATCCCTTCCCTTTTGCGAATTAGTTACCACCAGTGTGACACTGGTGGTAACTGCGAGTTGGTTTGCGACCGCATTCGCGGTCACAAAGCAGCTCAGCATGCATCCTCAAATTGAGCATCGCGTTCGGCCTTTTACATGCCGCAAACTGCGTTTTTCGCAGTTTGCGACATGCAAAAGGCTTCCTACATCTGGCCCTAAGTGTGTCCAAGATACCCAACCCCAAGACCCTGAAAAATAGGAGTAAAGCTACCCTACTACCCCAGAGACAGTAAAGTCGAGATAAGGGATTCTGCAAAGACAACAACAGACTGCAAAGCACTGAAGACAGATTCCTGGACCTGAGGACCTGTAATGGAAGGGGACCAAGTCCAAGAGTCACGCAAGTGTCCAGGAAGGGCAGGAGCCCACTAAACCCCCGATGAAGGTGCAAAAGGGCTGCCTCTGGGTGGAAGAAGCCAAATGATTCTGCAACAACGGAAGGTGCCAGGAACTTCTCCTTTGGTCAGAATATGCCCCACGGCGTGCTGGAGGATGCAGAGTTATTTCCACGCAGAAAGACAGCAAACAAATCTTGCTAGCTCCAAGAGACGCAGTTAAGGATTTTGGGTGCTGCAAGGGCCCAGGAAGGACCAGGAGGTCGTCCCTTGGAGGAAGAGACAGAGGGGGTGTTCAGCAACACAGCCCACGCAGAAGCAGGCAGCACCCGCAGAAGCACCGAACAGGCATTAAGAAGATCTGAGCACGGCAATCATCTCAGCACAACAAAAGGGAGTCCCACGAAGTCGGAGTCCAACTCAGTGAGTTGGGCAATCTAGGACGGAGTGCTGGGGACGTGGGATAGGCTGTGCACAAAGGAAGTCTTGCAAAAGTGCAGAGAAGGCCTAGCACCTGCAGTTCACACAGTACACAGGATTACTGTCTGGCGTGGGAAGGCAAGGACTTACCTCCACCAAATTTGGACAGAAGGGCCACTGGACTGTCGGGAACACTTGGATCCAGCTCCTGTGCTCCAGGCACCATGCACGTCAAGATGAGAGGGGACCCAGAGGACCGGTGATGCAGATGTTTGGTGCCTGCGTTGGCAGGGGGGAGATTACGTCGACCCACAGGAGATTTCTTCTTGGCCTCCAGTGCAGGGTAAAGGCAGACAGCCCTCAGAGCATGCACCATCAGGAAACAGTTGAGAAAGCTGGCAGGATGAGGAGCTACAATGTTGCTGGTAGTCTTCTTGCTACTTTGTTGCGGTTTTGCAGGCGTCCTGGAGTAGTCAGCAGTCGATCCTTGGCAGAAGTCGAAGAAAGAGGTGCAGAGGAACTCTTGCATTCGTTATCTGAAGAGAAACCAACAGGAGATACCCTAAATAGCCCTCAGAGGAGGATTGGCTACAGAAAAAGGTAAGCACCTATCAGGAGGGGTCTCTGACGTCACCTGCTGGCACTGGCCACAAAGAGCTGTCCATTGTGCTTCACACCTCTGCATTCAAGATGGCAGAGGTTTGGGACATACTAGAGGATCTCTGGGCACCTCCCCTTGGGAGGTGCTGGTCAGGGGAGTGGTCACTCCCCTTTCCTTTGTCCAGTTTCATGCCAGAGCAGGGCTGGGGGGATCCCTGAACCGGTGTAGACTGGCTTATGCAAGGAGGGCACCATCTGTGCCCTTCAAAGCATTTCCAGAGGCCAGGAGAGGCTACTCCTCTCAGGCCCTTAACACCTATTTCCAAAGGGAGAGGGTGTAACACCCCCTCTCAGAGAAAATCCTTTGTTCTGTCTTCAGGGGCTGGGCTGCCCAGGCCCAAGGGGGGCATAAACCTATCTGAGGGGTGGCAGCAGCGGTAGCTGCAGAGAAAACCCCGGAGAGCTAGTTTGGCAGTACCCGGGTTCTATGCTGCAGCCCTGGTGATGCAGGGAATTGTTCCCCCAATACCAGAATGGTATTGGGGTGACAATTCCATGATCCTAGACATGTTACATGGCCATGTTCGGAGTTAACATGGTGACGCTACATATAGGTATTGACCTACATGTAGTGCACGCGTGTAATGGTGTCCCCGAACTCACAAAGTCTGAGAAAATTGCCCAGAACAATGTGTGGGCACCTTGGCTAGTGCCAGGGTGACCTCATACTAAGTAACTTTGCACCTAACCTTCACTAAGTGAGGGTTAGACATATAGGTGACTTATAAGTTACTTAAGTGCAGTGTAAAATGGCTGTGAAATAACGTGGACGTTATTTCACTCAGGCTGCAGTGGCAGTCCTGTGTAAGAATTGTCTGAGCTCCCTATGGGTGGCAAAAGAAATGCTGCAGCCCATAGGGATCTCCTGGAACCCCAATACCCTGGGTACCTAGGTACCATATACTGGGGAATTATGAGGGTTATTCTAACTTTGGAGGAGGTGTTAATCCGTCCCAAAAGTGACGGAAAAGTGACGGATTTACCACCAGCCGTATTACGAGTCCATTATATCCTATGGAACTCGTAATACAGCTGGTGGTATATCCGTCATTTTACCGTCACTTTTGGGACAGATTAACACTCCTCCAAAGTTAGAATAACCCCCTATATGAGTGTTCCAGCGTGCCAATCAGAATTTGTAAAATTAGTCACTAGCCTGCAGTGACAATTTTAAAAGCAGAGAGAGCATAAACACTGAGGTTCTGGTTAGCAGAGCTTCAGTGATACAGTTAGGCACCACACAGGGAACGCATACAGGGCACACTTTATGAGCACTGGGGTCCTGGCTAGCAGGATCCCAGTGACACAGGCAAAAACAAACATACATACAAGTAAAAATGGGGGTAACATGGCAGGCAAGATGGTACTTTCCTACACAACCACCCCCCGAAACGAGGGACAATAAGGCTAACCTTCATTGTCTAAGTGGAAATATCTGGAGAGTCCATCTGCATTGGAGCGGGCACTCCCAGGTCTATGTTCCACTGTATAGTCCATCCCCTGTAGGGATATGGACCACCTCAACAATTTAGGGTTTTCACCTTTCATTTGTTTTAGCCAAAGTAGAGGTTTGTGGTCTGTCTGAACAATAAAGTGAGTACCAAACAGGTATGGTCTCAACTTTTTCAGTGCCCAGACCACAGCAAAGGCCTCCCCCTCTATGGCAGACCAATGCTTTTTTCTAGGGTCAACCTCCTGCTGATAAAAGCAACAGATTGATCCTGGCCCTCAGTATTAAGCTGTGATAGCACTGCCCTAACCCCCAATTCAGAAGCATGAGTCTGGGCTATGAACTTTTTGGAGTAACAAGGGCTTTTTAGGACAGGTGCAGAGCACATGGCCTGTTTGAGCTCATCAAATCTTTTTGACAGCTAGCTGTCCACAATACCTTTTTAGGCATCTTTTTACTAGTGAGGTCATTAAGAGGAGCTGCAATGGAGCTATAATTCTTAATAAACCTCCTATAGTACCCTGTGAGGCCTCAAAAGGCTTTCACTTGGGTTTGAGTTGTAGGGAGAGCTCAGTACATAATGGTCTGGATCTTCCCCTGCAGTGGTGCAATCTGTTCCCCACCTACCAGGTGGCCCAGATAAACCACTTTCCCCTGCCCTATTTGGCACTTTGAGGCCTTGATAGCGAGGCCTGCATTTTGCAGGGCCTCTAAAACTTTCCACTGGTGGACCAGGTGATCATCCCAGGTGGAGCTAAAGACACCTATATAATTTATATATGCTGCAGTAAAAGCTTCCAATCCTTGCAGGACTGTGTTCACCAACCTTTGAAAAGTGGCCGTTGCATTCTTAAGACCAAAGGGCATCACAGTGAATTGATAGTGCCCTCCAATGGTTGAGAATGCAGTTTTAGGTTTTGCATCTTTTGATAGCTTAATCTGCCAATACAATACAGTTAACTCAAAAGTGCTTAGATACTTGGCAGAAGCCAGTGTATCTATCAGCTCATCTGCCCTGGGTATATGGTATGCATCTGTCTTGGTTACTTGGTTGAGCCCTCTACAGTCAACACAAAACCTCATCTCTCTTTTTCCATCTTTACTGTGAGGTTTTGGAACCAGCACCACTGGGCTAGCCCATGGGCGTTCTGAAGGCTCAATCACTCCTAAGTCTAACACTTTCTGAACTTCTTGTTTAATGCAGTCCCTGACATGGTCAGGCTGCCTATAAATCTTACTTTTGACAGGTAAACTG
The DNA here is from genome assembly GCF_031143425.1 of Pleurodeles waltl. Taxonomy (NCBI): domain Eukaryota; kingdom Metazoa; phylum Chordata; class Amphibia; order Caudata; family Salamandridae; genus Pleurodeles; species Pleurodeles waltl. Next base: position 1,106,766,102 of record NC_090444.1, on the reverse strand, counting down.
TCTCCAGTATTGATTGTATGCTCACACCAAGTAGTGGTACCTGGTATCAGTGAGAAGAGTTCAGAAAACTGACTTAAACGATTTACAAAGTTGTCTTTCTGCTCAGCAGTAAGACAATCTGCAAGTACTACTCCGTGGTGGAGAAGAGATCAGGGGAGGGTCACTCTCTTCTTCCTGTCCCTCATCAGTTGCCATGAGCAGGGTGAGATCTGCCCTGTCATAGTAGGGTTTTAGGTGGTTGACATGGAGCACCCTAAGGGGACTCCTGGCACTGCCCAGGTCTGCCAAGTAGGTAACCTCACCCTTTTTCTCTACAATAAGATTGGGTCCACTCAATTTGTCCTGGAGTGTTCTTGGGGCCACAGACTCCAATACCCACACCATCTGTCCTGGGTGGTACTGGTTCGGGACAGCCTTCTGGTCATGTCATTGCTTTTGTAGCTTCTGGCTGGCCTGAAGGTTTTTACTGGCCTTTTTCATGTACTCAGCCATTCTTGATCTTAGGCCAAGTACATAATCCACAATGTCCTGTTTAGGAGCTTTTAAAGGTTGTTCCCAACCCTCCTTAACAAGTGCAAGGGGGCCTCATACAGGGTGCCCAAAGAGGAGTTCAAAGGGGCTAAAGCCCACTCCTTTTTGGAGTACCTCCCTGTAAGCAAAAAGGAGGCAAGGTAACAGGACATCCCATTTCCTTCTGAGTTTTTCAGGAAGTCCCATTATCATACCTTTGAAAGTTTTATTAAACCTCTCTACCAGACCATTTGTCTGTGGATGATAAGGAGTAGTGAACTTGTATGTTACACCACACTCCTTCCACATTGCTTTGAGGTATGCAGACATGAAGTTACTACCTCTGTCTGACACCACTTCCTTAGGGAAGCCCATGCTGGAAAACATTCCTAGGAGGGCCTTTGCCACTGCAAGAGCTGTAGTGGTCCTTAAGGGGATGGCTTCAGGGTACCTAGTGGCATGGTTCACTACCACTAGGATATACCTATTGCCTGAAGCTGTCGGAGGGTCAAGGGGGCCAACAATATCAACCCCTACCCTTTCAAAGGGCACCCCAACCACTGGGAGTGGAATTAATGGGGCCTTTGGAGTGCCACCAGTCTTGCCAATGGCTTGGCAGGTCACACAAGAGCGACAAAACTCTTTGGTGTCCTCTGACATATGAGGCCAGTGAAACAGGGGAACAAGACTGTCCCAAGTTTTACTTTGGCCCAAATGCCCAGCCAAGGGAATGTCATGTGCCAAGGTAAGAAGAAACTCTCTGTATTGCAAAGGGATGAACAATCTCCTGGCAGCTCCAGGTTTAGGGTCCCTTGACTCAGTATTAAGGATGGTGTCTTCCCAATAGACCTTATGACTATCAGTGACATCCCCATTCTGCTGTTTGACAGCTTGCTGTGTTTGATCCTCTAGTGTGCGACAGGTCTGCTGTGCCACGCTCAGCTCTTCCCTAGCAGGCTCCCCTGCACCCAAAAGCTCAGCAGTATCTGCAGCCAGCTCCTCTGGTGTAGGTTCTGCACAGGGAGAGGATTCCTCTTCCTCAAAAGGGGAATCTTGTGGTGAGGGAGGGATAGTGGGCAAGGATTTACTGTTCCTACCCCTAGCTTTTGGGAGCACTTGGTCCATTGTTCCAGGATCCCAGTTTCCCTGTCCTTTTTGCTTTTTGGCTTGAGCCCTGGTTAAAGCAAAAATATGCCCAGGAATGCCCAGCATTGCTGCATGAGCCTCCAACTCCACTTCAGCCCAAGCTGATTTCTCCAAATCATTGCCTAGTAAGCAATCTACAGGTAATTCAGTGGCTACCACAACTTTCTTTGGACCAGTAACCCCTCCCCAGTTGAGATTCACAACAGCCATGGGGTGGCTAAGTATATTATTGTGAGCATCAGTCACTTGGTACTGCTGACAAAGTAGGTGTTGATCAGGGTGAACCAGTTTCTCTATAACCATAGTTACATTGGCTCCTGAGTCCCTGTAGGCCTCAACCTCAACACCATTAATTAGGGGTAGTTGCTTGTACTTACCCATATTAAGGGACAAGCAACCAAGGTGGCAAAGTCAATGCCCTCATCAGAGACTAAAACAGCCTCTGTGGTCTCCCTAACAAGACCAACCCCAACTACACTGCCAATAGTGAGCCCAGCTACACCCTTGGATTGGCTATTTGTATTAGACTTCCCACCACCACTGCTATTACTAGGGGTACTAGAGGTTGCAGTTGGGGTTGTGGTGGTGGGAGCCTTGGTGTTTTTCTTTGGACAAGTGACATCACTTGCCCAATGGCCTTTTACTTTACATAAATAACACAGTGGATTTTTCTGATTGTGAGAAGAGGATTTGGACCCACCACCCCCAGATGATTTTTGTGGGCCTGATGAAGACTCATAGGCCCTCATTACAACAATGGCGGTAAAAGCCACTTACCGCCGTGCAGAAGACCGCCAACACACCGTTGCGGCCGCAGAATTCCGCCACGGTCGTTATGACCCATTGCTCAGAATCCGACAAAATTCAGACACCCACACAAATCCGCCACACCAAAGGTCAGTGATAAACTGGCGAAAACAAAACCGACACCATCACGCCAACAGAAATACGCCCACACTATCACGACACACGAATCCACGCGGCAGTCTTTCAACCGCGGTATTCCATTGGCGGTACACACCGCCGCGCTCAATATACACACACACTTACAAAACACTGCCACATTGGACAATTCGAAACACACACACCTGATACACATACACACACCACTCCCACACACCCAATACAATATAAAACACACACCCACATCACCCACAATCCCTTACGACCAGAATTCACCACCGAAGGCCAGAGAGAGACACCACTATCAACATACTAGCATCCACAGGCACACAACATCCATTACCCACACAACTTCCACGCACCTCACACAACACACCACTACATATCACCACACCATCCCATGGCACGGCAAAGACAGCCCAGGTTCTCGGAGGAGGAGCTCAGGGTCATGGTGGAGGAAATCGTCCGGGTAGAGCCACAGCTATTTGGAGCACAGGTGCAGCACACCTCCATTGCAAGGAAGATGGAGCTATGGCGAAGAATAGTCGACAGTGTCAACGCAGTGGGACAACACCCAAGAAATCGGGAGGACATCAGGAAAAGGTGGAACGACCTACGGGGAAAGTGCGTTCCGTGGTCTCAAGACACCACCAGGCGGTATAGCGGACTTGCGGCGGACAACCACCTCTCTCACCCACAACTAACAACATGGGAGGAGCAGGTCTTGGCGATTATGCATCCTGAGGGCCTCGCAGGAGTAGCTGGAGGAATGGACTCTGGTAAGTCGAATCTTAACTATTACATCCCCCACCCTACCTGCATGCCAGCACGTACCCCCACCCTCGCCCTCACCCCTATCACTCCAACTCCTCACAAATGTCCCAACATCACAAACCACACATCCTAACACCAAGCCCTGCATGCAACACCAAAGCATGGACACCGATCACTGAAGCATGCCCACTGTACATACCCATACACCCCCGTAAACCATCATCACACAAGCTCACACACAGGAATGCCAGCACTGGGGTACACGGTCACCAACCCATTGCACACCATAACACACAGATGCAATAATCATGCCTTTACACCCCTGCAGGACCACTACCCAACGTCACCAGACAGGAGGGCCCAGACATGTCCACTCTACCCACAGAAGAGGCCCACAGTGATGACAGCACCCCTGTCCAACTGGATCTAGATGACCAGCCCGGCCCACAGTGGGCGTCGGGACAGTCGATTCCCCTCACACAGGCACAGGCCACCACAGACCTTCCACCCTCTGGAAACACCAGCACAGCACCCACCCAGCGGGCCCATACCTCCGTCCCAAGGACGCGTCAATCAGCTGTGTGTCCACCACTACAGGGAACCCAGGATAACCCACCACCCCAACAACAACAGGGACCTGGGGGCAGTGGCAGTGGGCATGCGGTCCGGGGGATGGAGGCCCAAGAACACAGGGGAACTGGGAGGGCTGCTGTGCGACAGGGGGCGGACCGGCCAACGGAACCCACTCTCCACGAGGCCCTCTCCTCCATCATGGGAGCCTACCACCACTCTCAGGAGACGATGGCAACGGTACTGGCCAAGTTTCAGGAGACCCAGCGCCTACAGGAGGAACAGTATTTGGGCTTCAGGGAGGAACTCAGAACCATCAGCTCTGCCCTGGGCACCATTGTAGGGGTGCTGAAGGAAGTACTCAACACCAGGAGGGACACTGTGGCACTACAAGGGGCCCCTGACACTAGCATGGACGATGAACTGCCCACCACCTCCGCCGGTGCTAGTGGACAGGAGGCACCGCCACAGGACCACCACAACAGCACCCCACCCCCTGCAGAGGGAGAGCCACCCCGCAAACGTTCCCTGAGATCCAGGAAGAAGACAGAGAATGATGCCAAGACCCCCGCCAAGAAATGAGACCACCCTGATTGTCATCCCACTGTCCCACTTTGTCAATCTGTCCATATTGAAACTGCCCCAGCTCCACTTCCTATGCCCATATGGGCAATGCACCTATGAGACTAATAGACTGGACTCTGCCATGGACACTCCTCCGCCATCACCCTTCACCATTTAACTTCTCCCTCCAATAATTTTTATTTAAATAAACACACCTAAAGCATCAAAAGATCTGGAGTCTGTCTGTGATTTCAAAATAGTGTATTTGCAATTACAGTGGCAAATTGTTCTTTAAATAGTAATGTCAACATACCTATGTCACACAGGTCTAGTCCATGAGGAATCTAAGCAGATGACACACAGTGGGACCCACACCTGTGAAACCGTAAGGGAAAGTGACAACTCAGTCACCATACACTGGGTGAAAACGACAGACAAAATAGAGGTAGAAGTGTAAAAGTACACGTAGTAGGCAGGAATGTATTCTCACCTGTTTTTCACTGGAAATATTGCTGGATAACTAAGTCCCTGTTCTGCATGTCTTCTTCCTCCTCATCACTGACCACAGGTTCCACAGCTGCCACAACACCGACATCTGGACCATCCTCCTGCAGAAAAGGCACCTGTCGTTGCAAAGCCAAGTTGTGAGGCATACTGCAGGCCACGATGATCTGGCACACCTTCTTTGGTGAGTAGAATAGGGATCCACCTGTCATATGCAGACACCTGAACCTGGCCTTCAGGAGGCCGAAGGTCCGCTCGATCACCCTCCTAGTTCGCCCATGGGCCTCATTGTAGCGTTCCTCTGCCCTTGTTCTGGGATTCCTCACTGGGGTCAGTAGCCATGACAGGTTGGGGTAACCAGAGTCACTTAATAGCCACACACGGTGCCTCTGGAGTTGACCCATCACATAAGGGATGCTGCTATTCCGCAGGATGTAGGCATCATGCACTGAGCCAGGGAACATGGAATTAACATGGGAGATGTACTGGTCTGCCAAACATACCATCTGTACATTCATTGAATGATAACTCTTCCGGTTTCTGTACACCTGTTCACTCCTGTGGGGGGGGACCAAAGCCACATGGGTCCCATCAATGGCACCTATGATGTTGGGGATATGTCCAAGGGCATAGAAATCACCTTTCACTGTTGCCAAATCCTCCACCTGAGGGAATACGATGTAGCTCTGCATGTGTTTCAGAAGGGAAGACAACACTCTGGACTATACGTTGGAAAACATAGGCTGGGACATCCCTGATGCCATGGCCACAGTTGTTTGAAAAGACCCACTTGCAAGGAAAAGGAACACTGATAGCACCTGCACTTGAGGGGGGATTCCTGTGGGATGGTGGATTGCTGACATCAGGTCTGGCTCCAACTGGGCACACAGTTCCTGGATTGTGGCACGGTCAAACCTGTAGGTGATGATCAAATGTCGCTCCTCCATTGTCGACAGGTCCACCAGCGGTCGGTACACCGGAGGATTCCACCATCTCCTCACATGTCCCAGCAGACGGTGCCTATGAAGGACAACAGCGAGCACAGAGTCAAACAACTCAGAGGTACGTACCCACAGTCTACACAGAACACCAATCATAAAAAAAATGTGGCCTGTATGTGTGTTGAGACTAGGCCTAGGTATGTGTGATGCATTTGGAAATTAGGCCATGTGGACCCCTGAAATGGCAGCTGCCTGACCTCTAAAGTGGGACAATGGGATGTGAAGTAACTGAGCTGGCGTTGCACACCGTTGCGGTAGGCGGCCGAAGACTGCAGCGCAATGCTGCATTGGTTAACATTGGACCCTATGGGTCCCAGGAGCCAATGACGATTAACGCCGGCGGTAATGGTACGCACCGTCGCAGACGTGACCGCCGCGGACCTGACCGCCATTTTCTATCTGTATAATCACACAATACCTGATCTTCGACAGGAGAGGACCTACACTGCAAGTGCTGCTGTGACCTCGGTCTGAAAGAGACAATGGCACGTGCGTCTGGGGAAAGGGCCCCTGCCTTCACATCGGAGGAGTTGGAGAAGCTCGTGGATGGGGTCCTCCCCCAGTACACACTACTCTACGGTCCTCCAGACCAACAGGTAAGTACACTGGGAGCATGTTGTATGGGCTATGCCTGTGTGGAGAGGGCTGGTTGTAAGAAGGAAGGGGGCAGAGTTCTGCGTGCATAAAAGACGGTGGGTGCATGTGCCACTTGGCAAGGGTAGGGATGGGGGCCACTGACTTTGACTGCGAAGTTGGTAATGACTTCTCTTTTTCCCCTGCATATTTCATGTAGGTCAGCGCCCACCAGAAGAAGGATATTTGGCGTGCCATCGCCAAGGACGTCCGGACCCTGGGGGTCCACCACAGACGGAGCACCCACTGCCGTAAAAGATGGGAGACATTCGCTGCTGGAGCAAGAAGACGGCGGAGGCTCAGCTGCGGATGGCCTCCCAACGTAGGAGGGGTGCCCGTCGAACCATGACCCCCTTGATGTTCCGGATTCTGGCGGTGGCCTACCCGGAGTTGGATGTGCACTTGAGGGCATCACAGCAGACACAAGGGGGTAAGTATACTCTCATTCAGCTGACTTTGTGCTCAGTGGAGGTGTCTGGGTGGGGGAGGAGGGCTGTGGGTTTCCCTAGGCCAGGGCGAGTTCCGTAGGCTTGGCCCCTCCGTAAGGCATGGCCCTGTGGCCCCCCATCCCACCTCTGTAGAGTGCCAAGTACAGCTATTCATGCACCTGTGTCATCTATGTGTGCAGATGTCGTCCATAGCCTTGTAGGCCATTTCCGAGGAATTGCACTGCAGAGGCCAAGAGTGCGACTTAGTGCAGGGTGCTTCTGTGTCTGTCTTGTCCGCCAACGGTAGCGGTAATCCATGCACTCAACATGTCTTTATTCTGTTTCCCCCACCCTTTTTTGTGGTCTCCCTGTTCTTGTGTGCATTAGCATCATCAGGCGGAGGAGCAGTGGCACCGGAGCACGAGGGAGCTGCGTCCCACATGGCCATGGAGGGCCACACTACGGACTCTGAATACACCAGTTGGACGGAGGGCGAGGGGAGCACCGTGGCGGGGACAGGAGCTGAAACCAGCGACACGGACACGTCCTCTGATGGGAGCTCCCTTGTGGTGGCGGCAACATCTGTGCCACCCGCAACTACAGGTACAGCCGCCACCCCCCCCTACCAGCACTGCCCTCCCAGCAGCCCCTCAGCCTTCACCCCGTGGCCGCTCACCCAGGAGGGTGGGAATCACCTTCGCCCCAGGTACGTCAGGCCCTGCCCCAGTCACCCCTGCTGCCCTCAGTGAGGAGGCCATTGACCTCCTCAGGTCACTCACTGTTGGGCAGTCTACCATTTTTAATGCCATCCAGGGTGTAGAAAGGCAGTAGCAACAAACTAATGCATTCCTGGAGAGCATTCATTCTGGTCAGGCAGCCCTTCACCGATCCTTTCAAACTCTGGCCTCAGCACTGATGACAGCCATTGTCCCTGTGTCTAGCCTCCCCCCTCCAACTTCCTCCACCCAGACCCAATCCCCTCTACCTCTGCCTATCCCAAGCATACCATCAGACCAGCATGCACACACCTCACCACACAAGGGAAGCTCAGGCAAACATAAGCACCACACATCCCATAGGCACTCACGCAAGCAACACACACATACAGACACACCAACATCCCCTGCCTCCACTGTGTCCCCCTCCTCGTCGTCTCCCTCCTCCCTCCCAGTCTCGCCTACACTCACACCTGCATGCACTACCTCTACAGCCACTACGTCCCTCACCAGCACACCCACCAGCACACCCCGCTCACGTGCAGTCACCACCCCCACTACCATACACACGTCCCCTGTGTCCTCTCCCAGTGTGTTTGTGACGCCCCCTCCCAAGATACACAAACGCAGGCACACACCCACCCAACAGCCATCCACCTCACGACAGCCTCCAGGGCATGCACCTGCACCCAAAGCCACAAAACGTACACCTCCTACAACCACAACCTCTTCCTCCACTCCCAAACCCCCTCCAGCTACCCGTCCCATTGTCTCCCAAAAACGTTTCCTGGCCAGCCTTGACCTCTTTCCCACCCCACCCTCCCCGTCCAACTCATAGGTCACGAACTAGCACCTCAGCCACAACATCCCGGGACCAGTCGTGCCTGTTGTCACAGGTATGTGGAGTGCACCGACCACCAGGACAGCCAGTGTGGCACTGAGCCACAGCACAGCCAGTCCCCCCCCCCTGTGAAGCACCAGAAGTTGGCCAGTGCCCGGCGGGAGAGGGGGAAGACTCCAGCCACCCAAGCCGTTCCCAGGGGTCACGTTGGGAGTGTGGACTCAGCTGTGACTCCTCCCAAGGTGGGGAAGGCCCACAAGAAAGCCGGCAAGTCTGGGAGGAGCAGCACGGCGGAGAAGACCGCCATCATCCCCGCTGCCCAGGAGGGCCCCGCCAGCCCCATCCTCGCTGCCCAAGAGGGCCCCGCCAGCCACAGCCCAGCTGCCCAGGAGGGCCCCGCCAGCCCAGCCCAGCTGCCCAGGAGGGCCCCTCCAGCCACAGCCCAGCTGCCCAGGAGGGCCACGCCAGCCACAGCCCAGCTGCCCAGGAGGGCCCCGCCAGCCACAGCCCAGCTGCCCAGGAAGGCCCCGCTAGCCACAGCCCAGCTGACCAATGAAGGACCGCCAGCCCCAGCCCAGCTGGGCAATGAAGGACCGCCAACTCAAGCACTGCTGAACAGGGCATGCACCGCCAACTCAAGCACCGCTGAACAGGGCAAGCACCGCTGAACAGGGCATGCACCGCCAACTCAAGCACCGCTGAACAGGGCAAGCACCGCCAACTCAAGCACCGATGAACAGGGCAAGCACCACTGAACAGGGCAAGCACCGCCAACTCATGCACCACTGAACAGGGCATGCACCGCCAACTCAAGCACCGCTGAACAGGGCAAGCACCGCTGAACAGGGCATGCACCGCCAACTCAAGCACCGCTGAACAGGGCAAGCACCGCCAACTCAAGCACCGCTGAACAGGGCAAGCACCGCCAACTCAAGCACCGCTGAACAGGGCAAGCACCGCTGAACAGGGCATGCACCGCCAACTCAAGCACCGCTAAACAGGGCAAGCACCGCCAGCTCAAGCACCGCTGAACAGGGCAAGCACCGCTGAACAGGGCAAGCACCGCTGAACAGGGCATGCACCGCTTACTCAAGCACCGCTGAGCAGGGCAAGCCACGCTGAACAGGACATGCACCGCCAACTCAAGCACCGCTAGCCCATGAGCGGCAGAGTACTGACGCAACATGGACCGTCACGGGGTGAGTGATGTACTCTGGGCACGATTCCCCCTCTAGAACCAGTGGAGACATGCATCCACTCCGTCTGTCCTTAATAGGATGAAGCACTGTGGGCACCAGTCCCCCTCCAGAACCAGTGGAGACACGCATCCACTCCGTCTGTCCTTAACAGGATGAAGCACTCTGGGCACCAGTCCCCCCCCAGAGCCAGCGGAGACACGCATCCACTCCGTCTGTCCTTAACAGGATGAAGCACTCTGGGCACCAGTCCCCCTCCAGAACCAGTGGAGACAGTTATCCACTTGAGAGACTGTGGCTTTCACTCCCCAGGATGGAACAGTGGGCCAACCAACCACTGTAGAGACTTGAGAGACTGTGGCTTTGCACTCCCCCAGGATGGAACAGTGGGCAAACCAACCACTGTAGAGACTTGAGAGACTGTGGCTTTGCACTCCCCAGGATGGAACAGTGGGCAAACCAACCACTCTAGAGACTTGAGAGACTGTGGCTTTGCACTCCCCAGGATGGAACAGTGGGCAAACCAACCACTGTATAGACTTGAGAGACTGTGGCTTTGCACTCCCCAGGATGGAACAGTGGGCAAACCAACCACTGTAGAGACTTGAGAGACTGTGGCTTTGCACTCCCCAGGATGCAGAAGTGGGCAAACCACCCACTGTAGAGACTTGAGAGACTGTGGCTTTGCACTCCCCAGGATACATCAATGGGCATGGAGCCCCGTCATTGATCTGGCGTCGTGCACTCATCCAGCTGAGGTGCCCCCCCTTCCCTTCCCCCTAAGGTGCCTGTTGTATTTCTATCTGATGCCCCTGCAGTGTTCTCTGTTTTGATCTGGTATCGTGTGGGCCTAGCCCATGCATTTTGGGCCCAGTGGTCCACGGACTATGAATGGTGCAATACCTGGACTACTATTCTTGGTTTATATTTTGTTTATAGTGTATATACGTATATTTTTGCGTACTGCAGTTTGATATATTACAATGGTTACACTCATTTCCTTTTGTCTTGGCATTCTTCCGGTGGGGGGTTGGGGGGTGTAACTATAATGTATAGATATGTATTAGTGTGTGTGTTGTAGTGGGTGAGGGTGGGGGTGGGGGTGTTGCGTGTGTGTGTCCCTGTTTTTTTCCTTCCCCCTCCCCTGTGTCGAAGGTGCAGTACTCACCGTGGTCTTCGCAGTGGCGTTGGTGCTCCTGGTACAGGAGCAGGAAGACTATCGCAGGTAGGATTTGGAGTTCCGGGTAGGATTTGGAGTGTCCTCCTTCCTCGTGGAGTGTGTAGAGGTGAGCGTTTTCCCTTCGAAATTCCTGTTTCCGCCGTGTTTTTATCCGCGGTGAATCCGCCCCGGAAAAGGTGGCGGATTGGCCTGTCATAATAGTGTGGGCGGTACATTGTCCTCCGCCTGTCTGTTGGCGGTGACTGCCGAGCTGTTTGTTTGTACCGCCGTGGCGGGTGGAGTGTTAAAGTGGCTGTCTTTGTTGGCGGTTTCCGCCACGGTCGTAATTCCAAAATTTTTACCACCAGCCTGTTGGCGGTTTTACCACCGCTTTTACAACGTCTGCCAGGGTTGTAATGACCCCCAGAATGTTTTTAATCTTTGTCCCCACCCTTGTCAGAAGACTTACCATCCTTCTTCTTGCCATCCTTGTCACCCCATGTATGAACTTTTCTGTTCACTCTTGTTCTGACCCATTTGTCTGCCTTCTTTCCTAATTCTTGGGGAGAGGTCAGATCTGAGACTACCAAGTACTGGTGCAACAAATCAGACACACAAATGTTCAAAATATGCTCTCTCAGGATTAGATTATACAGGCTTTCATAGTCAGTCACCTTACTGCCATGTAACCAACCGTCCAAGGCCTTCACTGATCAGTCTACAAAGTCTGTCCAGTCTTGAGAGGACTCTTTTCTGGTGTCTCAGAACTTAATCCTGTATTATTCAGTGGTTAAGCCAAATCCATCCAAGAGTGCATCCTTCAAAACTTTGTAGTTATTAGCATTACCTTTTCTGACAGTAAGGAGCCTATCCCTGCCCTTACCAGTGAAAGATAGCCACAAGATAGCAGCCCACGGCCTTTGAGGGACCGACTGTACCATACAGGCCCTCTCAAGTGCAGCAAACCACTTGTTAATGTCCTCCCCCTCCTTGTAAGGGGGGACTATCTTGTGCAGGTTTCTGGAATCATGCTCTCTAACAGGATTATTATCAAAAACACTGATGCTGCCACCATGGGGAACTAACCCCAACCTCTGCCTTTCCCTTTCCACATCCAGAGATTCCCTGTCTAAGGCCAACTGCTGCTGTTTAAGCTTCAGCCTGGCCTCTTCCAACCTCAGCTTTCTGAGTTCCCTTTCCATTAAGTTATCCTCAGGGTAGGAGGCTTGGGAATTGTGAGACACAGAAGTTATGTGGGAATTGTCAGAGTTGGACCTGTCCCTAACTGACTGGACTCTAGTAACCTGGCCTTTAGGAGTGAAAGGTGCCCTACTGTGAGAAACTGGGGCTGATTGCAGAGGCCCCCTAACTTTTTGCCCCCATTTTCCACTTTATGCTGGTGTTTTCCTGACTCTGATGGTGCCCTGGGTACTGCTAACCAGTCCCAGGGCCTGTGCTCTGTGTAAAATGGATATGCAAATTAGGCTAATTATAATTGGCTAAGTTAACCTACCTATAAGTCCCTAGTATATGGTAGGGCATGTAGGTTTAGGGACCACAGCATAGGTGGTGCACACCTAGGTGCATTGCTGAGGTGCCCAGTGTCATTTTAAAAGCAAGCCTGCCTTGCTGGCTGCTTTTAAATTAAAGTTATATGCAAATTCGACTTTGGAATTAAAGGTACTTCCAAAGTTTTAAACTACCTTATTTTTACATATAAGTCACCCCTAAGGTGTGCCCTATGTGCCCCTAGGGCTGGGTGCCATGTAACTATAAGCAGGGACTTTATAAAAATAGATTTATAAGCCCTGGTGAGGTAAAAACAGCCAAATTCGTTTTTCCCTCATTGAAGTAAATGGCCTTCATAGGCTAGAATGGGCAGACTTTATTTTAAATTTTAAAGTCTCCTTAAATGTTACATACCAAGAATTTGGTATCAAATTGATTGTTATAATAAATCCCACAACTTCCAGTTGTAGGATTTAATATAACTAGTGCAGGTAAAAAGTTTAGACTTTACCTAAAAAGTTGCCAATTTCAGCTCTGCATTGTTTTTGCTGCTGTGCTCTGATTGGCCAGCCTGCAGCAGCTTCTGCCAGGCTACTTTAATGAGGTGTGAAGTGGCCTGACTTCACACAAAGGAATGTGCTTGGGGGAGAGAATCTCCCCTCAGCAGATGGGGAAGCAGGAAGGGGGAGGGCTGCCAAACTGGTCTTCAAAGGCAGAGAAGGACATCTGGAGCACCCAGCAACACCCCCACATCCTGCAACCCCAGACAGCTAGGTGCCCCCTTGATTAGATTAGGAGAGGGCAGGAGAGGGGTGTGTTTATGATTTTTAGCCACACCAGTGGGTGGGCTCAGCCAGATCTCTCCTCTAAAAATCAGATTCATCCATTTTGGATTTTTAGAGACTGTTGCCTTCTGGGATGGATTTTTGCCACACTTCCCAGGAAGTGGTCATCACAGGGGGACGACCCTGTCCCTGATTGGAGGACCAGGGCCCCCCTGCTTTTCACCCAGGAGCAAGGATAAAACTGGCAGACCTGCACCCACGCCTCAGATCCCCTCCAGAATTCAACAAGAAAGGAACTAAAGAAGAAGAAGGACTGCCCTGCTGGACCCCTGGCCTGCACCTGGACCCTGCACTCAGAAAGACTGCACCAGCTGCACACTTGGGCTTCACCACAAGAAGGACTTTGCCTGGCTTCCACTGGTTCAAGGAGGGACTCCCTGTTTGCTACAGGTGAAAAATTGCTAACCAGAGTCCCCTGCACCAACTCCTGAAAAAGTGACCAGCTGACCACTGCCCAGTGGCCAAAAAGGAGATTGCGCCAGGTGCACTCTGGGAGTTGAAGTCCGCACTTCCCAAGGACCATCACAGAACTTCTGGACCCTTGGGGTGAGCTGTGGACCCCAAAAGAACCTTAAAAGAACATCTGGGTGAAGCCCCAGAAGTTTGGAAAAGATTGGAGAAATTTTAGAAAAAAGCTCCATAAAGTGACCGACTCGACGCGGAAATTCTAGCCGGCTTGCCTCAACCGCGACCCGGCCTGACTTCGTGGTTCGTCCCGGTCAAGAAAAACATCCGAAAAAAAGACTAAGTCCGAACGTAAAAAGTTGACCGGGACCTTCCAGCCATCGTATCCGAGAAGGGCTCCACGGACGTCGGATCAAGATCCAGGTTTACCCCGGTCGAAGGATTTTCATCTCGAAAAAACGACTAAGTCCGAAGGTAGAAATCACCACCGAGGAAACCGACTTCGCGTATCCGGACAAGGGCTCCAGGAGGTCGGATCCAACTGGCAGGTTCGTCCCGGTGAAGAAAAACTTCAAAATAAAGACTAAGTCAGAAGGTAACTTTTTAACCGAGGCCTCCCGCGACCTGTAGCCGAGCAGGGCTCCATCGCGGTCGGCCTGAAAGTTTGACTTTGTCCCGGTCCTGGTGCAACCAGATGACCCGATTGGCGCTTTTTGTTTCTATGCGCTAGAAAATAATAATACTTTAAAAATTCATATCTCCGGTTCCCCTGAACCGATTTTAATCGTTTTTGTGTCATTGTAAAAATAAAAATATAAGCTATTTTTATAAATTGGTTTTGGATTTTTAAACTGTTTCCTGTGTTTTATTTAATTACTGTTTTGTGATATTTGAATGCTTTACACTTTGTCTCCTAAGTTAAGCCTTGACGCTCGATGCTAAGCTACCAAGGGTAGAGCTGGGATTAATTTACTGAGACCTAACTGTACTTTTGTGGAGGTTTGTGGCTTGTTGCTAGGTGTAGGTACCTACCTGCCCTACCAATAACCCATTTTCCAACATAATTGGAAGCAGCGACGGGATCCTGTACTTGTGTTCAATATCACGTTATAGTTTTAGATAAAACAAATTAAAAATCCTTTAAATTGTCCTAGTGCAAAAATTGTTTTGAATTTTTAATTTTAATTTTTTTTTTAAATTAATTTGGATTAATTTCAATTATTGAATTTTTGTAATTTTTCTAAATTCCTGTTACCAATTTTTGCAAAAAGTTTTTGTTGACACAAAACTAGGGAACTATGGAGCTTGATCTGGCTAGCCTACCTACACTGACAGTAGTCCAGCTTAGGGGGTTGTGTGTTGAGAGAGGGTTGCCTGCAACCACTAATCTCAGGAAGGAAATCCTAATTAAATCCCTGACAGCATGGGCTGAGGCCCAAGAGGTAGAGACAGAGGAAGCTCCAGAGGAGGAAGAAAAAGAGGAAGATGCTAACTCTAACCACTCAGGGGAGGGAAGGCATCAGACCCCAAGTGAGGAAGAGGAGGAACGGTCCTCAGTAAATACAGTCACTAGGGGCAGACCCAAAGCTAGTGGTAGGAAGGGGGTCCTTTCAGGAGGAGAGAACCCATCCATCAGGGAGAGAGAGCTGGAAGCCCAGCTAGCCTACATAGCTTTGGAGGCAGATTAGCTTGCCCTAGAAAAAAAGAAGTGGGCAAGCAAAGAAAAAAAAGATGGAAGCAGCGATAAAGAAGCTGAGGTGTCCATGGGTGGGGGAGTTTGCCCCAGATTACCCAAGGGGGTGGTTCCTGCTTATGTAGAGGGGGATGACATAGATAAGTGGCTAGGGGCCTTTGAGAGGGCACTCCAAATGAGAAGGGTTAGGCCTCAATACTGGGGTTCCCTTTTGTGGGAGTTGGTCCCCAACTCAGGGAGGGATAGGCTTCTGACCTTAAGGGGGGAGGAGGCAGATTCATACCCTAGTATGAAGAGGTGCTTAGTCAAGAAGTTTGGTCTGACCCCAGAGCAATATAGAATGAAGTTCAGGGACACCCAGAAGGTCAGTACCCAGTCTTGGGTTGACTTTGTGGACACCTCACTAAAGGCACTAGAGGGCTGGATTATTGGCAACAAAGTAAATACTTATGAGGGGTTATACAATCTGATCATGAGAGAGCACATCTTGACCAATTGTATCCAAGAAAGGTTACGCCAGCATCTAGTGGACTCTAAGCTGACCAACCCTAGAGAGCTAGGGGAGGCAGCTGATGAGTGGTTGAGAACCAGGGTGGTTGTCAAGTCCCAGGGGGGAGACTCCAAGAAGGGGGGGACAGGTCCCCAAAAACCTAAGGAGGGAGGTGGTAAGCCCACCACAGAGACTCCCTCTGTACCCCAGAACCCTAAGAAGGAGGAGAATAAATCCCACTCCCAATCTGACATGCAGAGACAGGGAGACCCAGGGTTAAAAAAGCTCTTGGACAGTAGGGCTTGCTTTGACTGTCAGCAGACAGGTCACTTCAGAGGAGATGCAGCCTGTCCAAAGAAAGTGGTTAGCACTGGGCTGTCCAGTGTAGCCATAGAGGAGGATTCCTCAGATGATGAAGTCCTCCTAGCATTGTGCTGGGAGACAGGACCAGATGGTAAGCTGGTGATCCCTGAGGGTGGGAGTAGGCACTTCCACCACATTCAAGTGAATGGGATCCCTACCACTGGCCTGAGAGACACCTGTGCCAGTCACACTGTAGTGAGTGACCGGTTAGTGACCCCAGACATGTATGTCCCAGGAAAGACAAAGAAAGTCAGGATAGCCACAGGGGAGGTCACCTCCAAACCTGTAGCCATAGTGCCCCTAGAGAGGGAGGGTATCCTTGACTGGATTAGGGTGGTAGTCAGTGCTGACCTTCCCCTAGATTGTATCCTGGGCAATGACCTCCCAGAGGTGAGTCTGGTCACAGATGGGGTGGTGGCCCAGGGCGCCCCCCCAACCCAAAGTCCTGGGAAGTCAGTCCCTACAGTTAGGAGACAGGGGTCCCCAAGAAAAGGAAAGAAGAAAAGGAAGGGTAGGCCACTCTTAAAGAGAGTTCCAGGGAGCCAAAGGCCTTCTGCCCCAGTAGGGGGGGAGCCCAGAGTTGGCACTGGTGAGGCCTCACCTGACCCCAAGGAAGTCCTGAGTAGTCAGGCAGCTGTCCAGATGCAAGGTGTTGCCCCTGCACTGACAGAAGGGAGAGTGGAAGGAGGGTGTTCGCCACAAGAGGTGGTAGCCCCCAACTCTAGACAGCAAGAGGGGTGCCAGGACCCCTAAGATGCCCCTAAAGCAGCTCAGCCACCTGTCAGTGGAGAGCTTAGGGTGTGGTTCTGGGTACTGACAGCTGTCAGTAGCCTCTGCTGGGTGCTAGCCTTCCTGGCAGCACTGTACTTGGCCTGGGAGGCAGACCCCAAGGCCAATAGCAAAGTAGGCCCCCTGACCCTGTTGGTCATGGTGGGGTTGCTCAAGTGTTGGGTGACCTCTTTGGGTAAGCTAGGTGTTGCCCTAGCAAAGTTAGGAGTAGGGGAGGTGGGCACCTCACTACCCAAGTTGGCAGAGAGAGAGGAGGAAGACCCCCCTAGAGGGAAGTTTCAGTTTGGGTTGGGTCCTTTTACTGTTGGGATGGCTTCACTACCCAGAGGGAGTGACCCTGACAGGAGGATATAAAGCAGAGTAGGCCCTGCAAAGGGACAGCCAGTTTTCTTCACTGTCTTCCTCGCCTAACAAGCCAGGAAGACTCTCCCAGGGTTGGGCTGAGTCTCCTGGGCGTGTGGGCTGGGGGGGGGTTGTGTGAGAAACTGGGGCTGATTGCAGAGGCCCCCTAACTTTTTGCCCCCATTTTCCACTTTATGCTGGTGTTTTCCTGACTCTGATGGTGCCCTGGGTACTGCTAACCAGTCCCAGGGCCTGTGCTCTGTGTAAAATGGATATGCAAATTAGGCTAATTATAATTGGCTAAGTTAACCTACCTATAAGTCCCTAGTATATGGTAGGGCATGTAGGTTTAGGGACCACAGCATAGGTGGTGCACACCTAGGTGCATTGCTGAGGTGCCCAGTGTCATTTTAAAAGCAAGCCTGCCTTGCTGGCTGCTTTTAAATTAAAGTTATATGCAAATTCGACTTTGGAATTAAAGGTACTTCCAAAGTTTTAAACTACCTTATTTTTACATATAAGTCACCCCTAAGGTGTGCCCTATGTGCCCCTAGGGCTGGGTGCCATGTAACTATAAGCAGGGACTTTATAAAAATAGATTTATAAGCCCTGGTGAGGTAAAAACAGCCAAATTCGTTTTTCCCTCATTGAAGTAAATGGCCTTCATAGGCTAGAATGGGCAGACTTTATTTTAAATTTTAAAGTCTCCTTAAATGTTACATACCAAGAATTTGGTATCAAATTGATTGTTATAATAAATCCCACAACTTCCAGTTGTAGGATTTAATATAACTAGTGCAGGTAAAAAGTTTAGACTTTACCTAAAAAGTTGCCAATTTCAGCTCTGCATTGTTTTTGCTGCTGTGCTCTGATTGGCCAGCCTGCAGCAGCTTCTGCCAGGCTACTTTAATGAGGTGTGAAGTGGCCTGACTTCACACAAAGGAATGTGCTTAGGGGAGAGAATCTCCCCTCAGCAGATGGGGAAGCAGGAAGGGGGAGGGCTGCCAAACTGGTCTTCAAAGGCAGAGAAGGACATCTGGAGCACCCAGCAACACCCCCACATCCTGCAACCCCAGACAGCTAGGTGCCCCCTTGATTAGATTAGGAGAGGGCAGGAGAGGGGTGTGTTTATGATTTTTAGCCACACCAGTGGGTGGGCTCAGCCAGATCTCTCCTCTAAAAATCAGATTCATCCATTTTGGATTTTTAGAGACTGTTGCCTTCTGGGATGGATTTTTGCCACACTTCCCAGGAAGTGGTCATCACAGGGGGACGACCCTGTCCCTGATTGGAGGACCAGGGCCCCCCTGCTTTTCACCCAGGAGCAAGGATAAAACTGGCAGACCTGCACCCACGCCTCAGATCCCCTCCAGAATTCAACAAGAAAGGAACTAAAGAAGAAGAAGGACTGCCCTGCTGGACCCCTGGCCTGCACCTGGACCCTGCACTCAGAAAGACTGCACCAGCTGCACACTTGGGCTTCACCACAAGAAGGACTTTGCCTGGCTTCCACTGGTTCAAGGAGGGACTCCCTGTTTGCTACAGGTGAAAAATTGCTAACCAGAGTCCCCTGCACCAACTCCTGAAAAAGTGACCAGCTGACCACTGCCCAGTGGCCAAAAAGGAGATTGCGCCAGGTGCACTCTGGGAGTTGAAGTCCGCACTTCCCAAGGACCATCACAGAACTTCTGGACCCTTGGGGTGAGCTGTGGACCCCAAAAGAACCTTAAAAGAACATCTGGGTGAAGCCCCAGAAGTTTGGAAAAGATTGGAGAAATTTTAGAAAAAAGCTCCATAAAGTGACCGACTCGACGCGGAAATTCTAGCCGGCTTGCCTCAACCGCGACCCGGCCTGACTTCGTGGTTCGTCCCGGTCAAGAAAAACATCCGAAAAAAAGACTAAGTCCGAACGTAAAAAGTTGACCGGGACCTTCCAGCCATCGTATCCGAGAAGGGCTCCACGGACGTCGGATCAAGATCCAGGTTTACCCCGGTCGAAGGATTTTCATCTCGAAAAAACGACTAAGTCCGAAGGTAGAAATCACCACCGAGGAAACCGACTTCGCGTATCCGGACAAGGGCTCCAGGAGGTTGGATCCAACTGGCAGGTTCGTCCCGGTGAAGAAAAACTTCAAAATAAAGACTAAGTCAGAAGGTAACTTTTTAACCGAGGCCTCCCGCGACCTGTAGCCGAGCAGGGCTCCATCGCGGTCGGCCTGAAAGTTTGACTTTGTCCCGGTCCTGGTGCAACCAGATGACCCGATTGGCGCTTTTTGTTTCTATGCGCTAGAAAATAATAATACTTTAAAAATTCATATCTCCGGTTCCCCTGAACCGATTTTAATCGTTTTTGTGTCATTGTAAAGATAAAAATATAAGCTATTTTTATAAATTGGTTTTGGATTTTTAAACTGTTTCCTGTGTTTTATTTAATTACTGTTTTGTGATATTTGAATGCTTTACACTTTGTCTCCTAAGTTAAGCCTTGACGCTCGATGCTAAGCTACCAAGGGTAGAGCTGGGATTAATTTACTGAGACCTAACTGTACTTTTGTGGAGGTTTGTGGCTTGTTGCTAGGTGTAGGTACCTACCTGCCCTACCAATAACCCATTTTCCAACACCTACTAATGTGTGACCCCCTCCCACTACCTGTGTCACTGGATGGCCCATTAGCTGACAGGTCCTTGGAAGAACCCTCCCCAGCAACCTCAGGGGACTCCTCTGATTCTGACTGGGTATCCCTCTCCTCTACCTCCTGATCTTGGGATGGGCCAGACTGGTTCTGGTCACTTTCTAGGAGAAGGCTAAAGAGAAGATCTTTTGTAGGATTCTTTCCAATTGCTAAACCTCTTTCAATGCAGACACCCCTTAAACTTTTAAAGTTTAGGTTCCCATAAGTTGCCTGGACAACAGTGGGAGTAAGCTCTAATGCAGACATGATAGAAAAGGTTTAGGACAGAGAGAGAAAAACGTTTTTGGAACTTTTGAAAGAACTGAGAAAACTTTTGAAAGTTTTCAGAAACTTCTCAAAAACCTTTTAGAAAGTTTTAAAAAGGGAAAGTTAAACTGTTTAGGTTACTGTACATATTCTGAAGTATTAGGTATATGTTTTTCTTATGAAAAGCACCAATGACAAAGTGATAACACAGTTACAAGTACTTATCCCACTGCTGCACCACCAATGTAGGTGGCTGGCCTGGCTTATAGTGGGTACCTTGTGGTACTTACACCTTGTGCCAGGTCCAGTTATCCCTTATTAGTGGATTAGAGGTGTTCTAGCAGCTTAGGCTGATAGAGGTAGCTATAGCAGAGCAGCATTAAGATGAACTAGGAGACATGCACAGCTCCCACTATACCACTTATATCACTTAGCAGTATATCATTAGAAAACACAATACTCAGATTGTAGAAGGCTGGCCTGGCTTATAGTGGGTACCTTGTGGTACTTAAACCTTGTGCCAGCTCCAGTTATCCCTTATTAGTAGATTAGTAGTGTTCTAGCAGCTTAGGCTGATAGAGGTAGCTATAGCAGAGCAGTTTAGGCTGAACTAGGAGACATGCAAAGCTCCTACTATACCACTTATATCACTTAGCACTGCATCACAAGAAACACAATACTCAGAGTTACTAAAAATAAAGGTACTTTATTTTATTGACAATATGACAAAAGTATCTCAGAGGATATAGGGGGTCATTCTGACCTTGGCGGTCCATGACCGCCATGGCGGAGTGCGGCGGAAGCACCGCCAACAGGCTGGCGGTGCTTCCTGGGCGATTTTGACCGCAGCGGTAAAGCCGCGGTCGGAAAAGGGGAGCTGGTGGTTTCCCGCTGGTTTCCCGCTGGTTTCCCGCTGGCCCAGGGAACCCGCCATGGCGGCGCTGCTTGCAGCACCACCATGGGGATTCCGACCCCCTTCCCGCCAGCCTGTTTCAGAACCAGGATGGCGGGAACGGGTGCCGTGGGGCCCCTGGGGACCCCTGCACTGCCCATGCCCCTGGCATGGGCAGTGCAGGGGCCCCCTAACAGGGCCCCACAAAGATTTTCACTGTCTGCTTAGCAGACAGTGGAAATCGCGATGGGTCCCACTGCACCCGTCGCACCCCTTCAACTCCGCCGGCTCCATTCCGAGCCGGCTTCATTCTTGAAGGGGCTGTCCCGCTGGGCCGGCCGGCGGTCTTCTGGCAGTCGCCCGCCGGCCCAGCGGGAAAGCCGGAATGGCCGCTGCGGTCTTTTGACCGCGGTGCGGTCTTTCGGCGGGAACCGGTTGGCGGGGGCGACCGCCGACCGCCGCGGTCAGAATGACCGCCATAGTCCCTTAGGAGGTAAGTAATATACACAAAATATACACACAAACCAAAGTCAGGTAAGTAAAGAGTTATAAAAGTAGTGCAAACAATGTAGACCACAATAGAATGTGATAGGAGACAATAGGCCTAGGGGCAACACAAACCATATACTCCAAAAGTGGAATGCGAACCACGAATGGACCCCAGGCCTAGTGTAGTGTGTAGAGGGTCAATGGGTGTCCAAGATACCCCAACCGAAGACCCTAAAAGGTAGGAGTAAAGTTACCCTACTACCCCAGAAAGACAGTAAAGTCGAGATAGGGGATTCTGTAAATACAACAACCGACTGCAAAGCACTGAAGACGGATTCCTGGACCTGAAGACCTGCAAAGGAAGGGGACCAAGAGTCACACAAGTGTCCAGGGGGGGCAGGAGCCCACTAAACCCTGGATGAAGGTGCAAAAGGGCGGTTTCGGGATGGAAGAAGCCAAAGATTCTGCAACAACGGAAGGTGCCAGGAACTTCTCCTTTGGTCAGAAGATGTCCCATGGTGTGCTGGAGGATGCAGAGTTGTTTCCATGCAGGAAGACCGCAAACAAGTCTTGCCAGCTGCAAGAGTCGCGGGTGAGGATTTTGGGTGCTGCCAAGGCCCAGAAATGACCAGGAGGTCGCCCCTTGGAAGAGGAGACAGAATGGGCGCTCAGCAATAGAGTGAGCCCACGTAGAAGCAGGCAGCACCCACAGAAGCACCTGAGCAGGTGTTCAGAAGATCTGAGCACAGCGGTCATCTCAGCAAAACAAAAGAGGGTCCCACTAAGTCAGAGTCCAACTCAGGGCAATGCAGGACAGAGTGCTGGGTACGTGGGCCAGGCTGTGCACAAAGGAAGTCTTGCAAAAGTGTACAGAAGCCCTAGCAGCTGCAGTTCATGCACTACACAGGATTACTGTCTGGCGTGGGGAGGCAAGGACTTACCTCCACCAAAGTTGGACAGAAGGGCCACTGGACTGTCGGGGACACTTGGATCCAGCTCCTGTGTTCCAGGGACCACGCTCATCAAGATGAGAGGGGACCCTGAGGACCGGTGATGCAGAAGTTTGGTGCCTGCGTTAGCAGGGGGAAGATTCCGTCGACCCACAGGAGATTTCTTCTTGGCTTCCAGTGCAGGGTGAAGGCAGACAGCCCTCAGATCATGCACCACCAGGAAACAGTCGAGAAAGCCGGCAGGATGAGGCACTACAATGTTGCTGGTAGTCTTCTTGCTACTTTGTTGCGGTTTTGCAGGCATTCTGGAGCAGTCAGCAGTCGATTCTTGGCAGAAGTCAAAGAGGGAAGTGCAGAGGAACTCTGGTGAGCTCTTGCATTCGTTATCTGAAGATAAACCCACAGGAGAGACCCTAAATAACCCTAAGAGGAGGATTGGCACCAGAGAAAGGTAAGCACCTATCAGGATGGGTCTCTGACATCACCTGCTGGCACTGGCTATTCAGAGGTGTCCATTGTGCCCTCACACCTCTGCATCCAAGATGGCAGGTCTTGGATACGCTGGAGGAGCTCTTGGCACCTCCCTTTGGGAGGTGCTGGTCAGGGGAGTGGTCACTCCCCTTTCCTTTGTCCATTTTCACGCCAGAGCAGGGCTGGGGGGATCCCTGAACCGGTGTAGACTGGCTTATGCAAGAAGGGCACCATCTGTGCCCTTCAAAGCATTTCCATAGGCCAGGAGAGGCTACTCCTCTCAGGCTCTTAACACCTATTTCCAAAGGGAGAAGGGTGTAACACCCTCTCTAAGAGGAAATCCTTTGTTCTGCCTTCCTGGGACTGGGCTGACCAGGCCCCAAGGGGGCAGAAACCTATCAGAGGGTTGGCAGCAGCGGTAGCTGCAGAGAAATCCCCAGAGAGTTAGTTTGGCAGTACCCGAGCTCTATGCTGGATCCCCGGGGATGCATGGAATTGTCCCCCCAATACCAGAATGGTATTGGGGTGACAATTCCATGATCCTTGACATGTTACATGGCAATGTTTGGAGTTACCATTGTGACGCTACATGTAGGTATTGACCTATATGTAGTGCACACGTGTAATGGTGTCCCCACACTCACAAAGTATGGGGAATTTGCTCTGAAGAATGTGGGGGCACCTTGGCTAGTGCCAGGGTGCCCTCACAATAAGTAACTTTGCACCTAACCTTCACTAAGTGAGGGTTAGACATATAGATGACTTATAAGTTATTTAAGTGGAGTTTAAAATGGCTGTGAAATAACGTGGATGTTATTTCACTCAGGCTGCAGTGGCAGTCCTGTGTACGAATTGTTTGCGCTCCCTATGGGTGGCAAAGGAAATGCTGCAGCCATAGGGATCTTCTGGAACCCCAATACCCTGGGTACTTAGGTACCATATACCAGTGAATTATAAGGGTGTTCCAGTGTGCCAATCAGAATTGGTAAAATTAGTCACTAGCCTGCAGTGACAATTTTAAAAGCAGAGAGAGCATAAACACTGAGGTTCTGGTTAGCAGAGCCTCAGTGATGCAGTTAGGCACCACATAGGGAACACATACAGGGCACACTTTATGAGCACTGGGGTCCTGGCTAGCAGGATCCCAGTGACACAGGCAAAAACAAACATACATACAAGTAAAAATGGGGGTAACATGCCAGGCAAGATGGTACTTTCCTACAATGTGAGAAAAGGGTACTCTCTGTTTAACCACCACTCCTCTGAGATGTCGCATTTCAGAGTCCATGTGTAAAGGCTACCCAAAATCACCTTTTACTCTTTGGGTTTTTGGTGAGGTACTGCTTGTGAGTCGGGAAGGTTGGACCGACAGTTGCGACTTGTTGTAGGATTGGCTTAGTCACCTACAAACAAAAGTGCTAACATCCCTAAACCAGCGGTCTTGCCTAGGAGCGAGAGTCCAACTATGACAGGGGAAAGATATACACAAAGTGCTTACACAATCTGGGCCTACCTGTCATGTCTCTCATAGCTACTGCAGTTCTACATGACGCATTACACATTATGAGGCATGAAGTCATTTGTCAAACAATAAGCAATGGTGACACACTCCTGTGTGTGGCACAAGATGATATGTAACCCCATTGTAAATGCACAATTCCAAAAACAGTTTGCTATATACATATATGTGAGGGAATCCAGCATCATCCCATCAATATAGGCAGAACATGTATGAAACTGCAGCAAACAAATGTTTCCTAAAGTGAAAGGGACAAGTGCTGACGTGTAGGCACAAGAAATGTTCCAACAGTGATTACACATCATTCATGTCAATAGAAATTCCCCACTTACCAAGGGGAAGTAGTTTGCTATATCTGCAAACAATTAGCCATGTAAGCCATGCCACATGTATGACAGATACGTACACATCACAGACTTCAGTGAGGCACCAACACCAATCACACACTGAAGATAACTTACTTCTGGGTGGCAGATGTCTACATACACAAATACCTACCCCCATGGCAGAGTACAGTGATCCATAACCTACTTACCTTTGACCTGTAACATGTAGGAGTAGTGATCTCTTGGATAGAACTTACATCCACTACAACAAACAGTACATGAATGATCACTGTACACAGCCATTTCTGCTCCCTGCAGAGAAAGTGGTTTGAGGATTTCCCATGGTTTTGTCCTAGGTCCCAGGTCCAAAAGGAAAGGCACACCAATTTGATACACTTGCCATGTCAACTCAAACAATCTCCCATCTACTGTGTGACACATGGCTGATCCCTCATTGTCAGGAGGAGCAGTCAGTACCTTAGTCTATTACATGCCAATGGAACAGGCATTAATGTGCTGGGTACTCACCCCTTGTGGCTGCTGCGCTGCCCTCAAATGCCCATCAAGCTCTGTGTAGGCCACCACCAGAATGCGGGCCATTAGGAAGGTCATGGTCCGTCAGGCACCCCTCCCACATTGGGAGGAAAGCCCTAGCTGGGCCTCTGCTATCTTCCGGGCCCAGCATCTCATGTCTTCCCACCTCTTGTTACAGTGGGCGCTCCACTGGCTGTAGACCCCCAGGGTCTGCACATTGTTGGTGATGGCTTTCCATATCCATTTCCTATGATGGGTGTTGACCTGTATGGATGCACTACACAAGACAAGAAATTATGTCCACAAGTCTCATCCAAAATAGCTGAGTCAAATACATGTCAGTACACCAAGCTAAGAACATTCTGCTTTGCCCATACTGCCCAAGTGTGGCACATACTAGCCATTGAGTATAGGGACATCATTACAAATACTTTCTAATCTACAGACCAACCCACAACCCTGCTCAGGCCCTGCATTGACTAAGTAGGTCAACTGACATCTTGTGGGTCACGATTAGAAATCTGAATGAGATCTGATAAAATATGTGGTACATCACAACTCTGTGGCTTCTGAAAGGTAGACTCCTCAGGCATGAATGCATCAAAACACTCACAGTCTGTGAGAATGGCCCTCTGCATCAGGTCCCTACAGGCTACTTCCAGGGTACAAACTCAAACATTACACATGGCTAACAATTAAGGCACCAGCATAATGGGTACAGAAAGAGTCTAGCCTGTCCATGTGCGGACATGTGCAACTACAAATGTAGACTCATTCCACTTCAGGGGATGGGGTTCTGTGTGTCTTATCATTAGCAGAGAACACACAGAAAACTATTTTAGACTTATGTGTTCACATTACATACATTGCATTCGAAACAACATAGACATGCATTGTCTATTTCCTGCAAAGTGACCAGACTACTGAGTCGCATATCATAGGCTTCCAGGAGACAACACAGTGTACTTTTGAAATGTCAGAAATGCAATGAGCCTGCACAGGACAAATAGGACCTGTATCAGGGTGACAAAAGGGCTTTGAGATTAAGGGACCTGTCACAGGTCAGAGACACACATTGACAATGATGTCAAGTGCACATTAGTCACAGATCATTAACTCTCCAATAAAACCATGTATATTCTTAACAGAGAAAAGAGCCTCATTAAGCTGCATTTTAGCACAGAACCAAAATTTGCCTCATAACAGGATATACTGCGATATAGGGAATGGGCACAGTACCACAGCTGCATAGCGCAAGTGATTCAACACCAACTTAGACTAGAGCCCATACTGTGAGAGACATTTGACAGGCCCTGGTCACTGCAAGATGAGCAGACAGCACCTGTAGGAGACATGCCTGGTTTGTAGTGGGTACCACAGGTACTTGCACCTTATAACAGGTTCAGTTATCCCTTATTAGTGAAATGTAGTCAGTGTCTAGAAGCCAGGCTGTCTGAAGGTAGATGAAGGCAGAGTAGCCAAGGCTGAACTAGGAGACATGCAAAGCTCTTGCAATACCACTGGAGTCACACTGTACTCAAACACATGATAGACAATATTCAGTGTTACAAAAATAAAGGTACTTTATTTTAGTCACACAATACCAAAAATACTTTGGAGGTAAGTAAATTACACAATATATACACTAGTAACCAAAATCAGGTAAGTACCCAGTAGGAAAACAGTACAAATAGTGAAAATCACGAAAGGTTGCAATGGGCCTAAGGGGAACACAAACAAATACTAAAATAGTGGAATGCGAAAATCAGTTTCCCACCTAGGCAAGTGTAGTGTGTAGAGGGGTACGGCAGTGTAAGAAAACACCAAAAGTAAGTAATGTACCCCGCCCCAGAGTCCAGGAAAGCCGGAGTAAGAAACAGCAAGTTTTCTAAAACACACTAGAAGTTGTGATAGAAGATAATGCAAGAACCAGAAGAGACTGCAAGACACCAACGATGGATTCCTGGTCCTGAAGATGTGTGGAAGAAGGGGACTAAGTCCAAGAAGCACTGAAGAGTCCAGGGAGAACAGGAGCGCCTGCTATCCCGGATGAAGGTGCAAAAGAAGAACCACCGATGAGAAGACAAAGTCAGTATTTCACCAAAGAAGACAGATGAGGGTTCCAGGTTGGTGCAGAAGTTGTCCCATGCCGGATGGATGAATGCAGTCTGGTTTGCATCACTGGATTCTGCCAACAAGCCCTGGCTCACACAAAACATGCAGTTGCAGGAAAATGGTGCTGCCCGGGACCAGGAGGGACTTGGTGGCCTCTACCCAGGAGGCAGAGACAGAGGAGGCTCTCAGCAACTCAGAGAGCCCTCAGAAGACCAGGCAGCACACACAGGTGTTCCACAGCATGGGGACAAAGGAAGTGCAAATGGTGGTCCACACAGCACGACACAAAGGATTCCCACACCGCCGGAGAACCTTTCAGGAAGGTGTGTGTTGCAGGATGGAGTGCTGGGGGCCTCAGTTGTCCTGTGCATGAAGAACTTCTTAGAAGGTCGCACACAAGTCTTGGCAACTGCAAGTCATGCGTTGCAAGGTGGCACTGTGTGGAATGGGGATGCAAGCTCTTACCGCCACCAAAGTTGGACAGCTGGCAGTTGGGACTGTCGGAGTCACTTTAGTCCACCACCTGTGTTGCTGGATCCACACCTGTCGTCTAGAGAGGGGACTCAAGACACCATTCGTCGCTGCAGAGAGGTGCCTGCTGAAGCAGGAAAGTGACCCTGTCACTCCACAGGAGATTCTTTCAGTTCTTCTGGTGCAGACTGAAGACAGGTAGTCCTCAAAGGATGCATGACCTGGAAACTGTTGCAATTGCTGGCATGTGCTGAGGGGACAATGTTACAGAAGTCCTCATAGCTTCTTTGTTGCAGTTTTGTAGAGTTCCTGGAGGAGTCAGCGGTTCATCC
The DNA here is from genome assembly GCF_031143425.1 of Pleurodeles waltl. NCBI lineage: Eukaryota > Metazoa > Chordata > Amphibia > Caudata > Salamandridae > Pleurodeles > Pleurodeles waltl. The sequence continues at coordinate 1,106,737,683 of NC_090444.1, read as the reverse complement.
GTCAGTCGAAGAGGAAGTAAAGATGCAGAGGATTCCTGTTGGAGTCTTGCATCCGAATCTGAAGAAACACCCAGAGGAGAGACCATAAAAAGCCCTGAGAAGGGGATTGGTCACCTAACTCAGTAAGCACCTATCTGGAGGGGTCTCTGACGTCACCTACTGGCACTGGCCACTCAGATGCTCCCAGAGTGCCCCACCACCTTGGAATCCAATATGGCAAAACCTAGGGACACTCTGGAGGAACTCTGGGCACCACTCCTAGAATGGTGATGGACATGGGAATGGTCACTCCCCTTTCATTTGTCCAGTTTCGCACCAGAGCTGGGACTGGGGGTCCCTGAACCGGTGTAGACTGGATTATGCAAGAAGAGCACCATCTGTGCCCTTCAAGCATTTCCAAAGGCTCTGGGAGGATACTCCTCCTATTCCCAAAACACCTGTTTCCAAAGGGAGAGGGTGTAACACTCCTCTCCTAAAGGAAATGCATTGTTCTGCATTCCTGGGATTGAGCTGCTCAAGCCCTAAGAGGGTGGAAGCCTCTCTGTGAGGTGGCAGCGGCTGGGGCTGCAGTGAACACCTCAGAAGTCTGGTATGGCAGTATTGGGGGTCTACTGTGGAGCCCCAAGAGTTTATGGGATTGTGCATCCAATACTGGAATCAGTATTGGGGTACAGTTCCCAGTTGTTGGACACATTACATGGCTAGATTCGGAGTTACCATTGTGAAGCTGTACATAGGTATTGACCTATGTCCAGTGCACACTTAAAATGGCATCCCCATGCTCACGAAGTCTGGGAAAATAGGCCTGGACAATGTGGGTGCACCTCTGCTAGTGCAGGGTTGCCCTCACACACAGGTACTTTGCAGCCAGCCTTCAGGTTCTAAAGGCCTTACATATAGGTGACTTATAAGTGACCTGGTGCAGTGAAAATGGCTGTGAAAAAGTGCATGCACTAATTCACAAATGCTGCAATGGCAGTCCTGTAAAGGCCTTTGTATGGGCTTATTGGTGGCAAAAGAAATGCTGTAGGCCCATAAAGATTCCCTGGAACACCAATGCCCTGGGTACCTAGGTACCATATTCTAGGGACTTATAATGGGGGGCCAGTATGCCAATTTTGAGTGAAATACTGGGTTACCAGTATGTAAGGACAAATTTGGAACCAGAGAGAGCACAGGCACTGGGGTGCTGGTTAGCAGCATCTCAGTGACACAGTAAAGCACATTGATGAAAAACGTGAAACATACTGACAAGTAGGCCACAAACCATACACGCTGGGGTCTTGACTAGCAGGATCCAATTGACAAAGTCAAAACACACTGACAAACAGGCCAAAAATGGAGGTAACCATACTAGAAAGAGGCTACTTTCTCACAGCACCTACATGAAATTACATTCCCATCACGTCCATGCATGACAGTACATCATGTAGCTAACAGCAATTTGGCATGTGGTGTGTGTGTGTGGCAACCTGAAGGGCAGAGTGAGTCAGAATATACATTCCAAACAACAGTTTAGCAAGGAAAGATGTGGTTTGAAATCACGAGGACAACATACACATTGCTCACTTTACACACAACTGACACATACAACAAGCATACACAGCTCATGTTGGCATGCAAATACACGTTGTCTCACATTGACAACATCCATGAGGTAAGAGATGTCTGAGGATGGCGGTAATGTCACCTCAACTGGTTATGTGCTTCCAACACAAGGTGCATAAGGGAACACGTAATGCACACACACCACAATGTATTAGAACTCAATATCTGACACTGACCATAAATACATGTATATTGACTCTCCGATTGATGCCACATGGACTTGATTTTACATTCTGTCACACATGGGCATAATCTAACCTGTGAGGAGGGAATATATGGAGAAGTACAAAGAAAATAGTTGCATGAGGCCATAACCTGCTCCTCTGGTGCACCATAAGCTGTTCATACAGGGGTAGGACTTTAGACACCAGCTTTTCCAATTCCTCTGTTGAAAAAGCTGGGGCCCTATCCCCTGCTGGATGTGCCATGATTGCTCCCAGAGATGGTACACAGCAGCTCAAACAGTGGAGTTCTTGCTTGCAGCAGTGTCAGGAGTCAAGTGAGGGATTTTGCAGAACATGGTGATCATATCTGCCACGTATGCGGCCTTCACCGCCGGTGGACACAGCCATTGGCCTGCGACCACCACTGGCAACAACATTAGCCTCTGGCTGTGTCCACTGCAGTTGCAACTGTCTACCGCCATGATGACGTCCACCAGCTGTCAAGGGCGGTTCTTAATGTCCAGTGGAGTAGGTCAGGCATCTACCATTTTTGAGGCCTGAAATGTGGTATATGGCTCTGACTAATGTGTCCCACCTCCGAAAATGTTTGTATTTGGAGTAATAAGTGCTTGTCTTGTCCTGCCATATAGGTCGTACTACTAAAAAAACCATTGTTGTATATTGCTAGCCACATATGGAAATTTTTATTGGGTCACATTCCCCCTCCCCGTCATCCCCCACATTGCTCCGTTGAAGGATACATCTTACATCCCAGATGAGGGGGAGCTGACAGTGCCAGTGGGTGAGAAGCCTGTAATGCCAAATGAAGGTCACAGTGGTGAGCAGGAAGGGGAAGACTTGCGGGCAGATCTCTTCATAATGTGATGTAATTACTTTAGGAATAACTGTAGTTGTCAGAATGTGTGAAGTAGTGTGTTTTTCTAAAAGATAGGGGATCTTATGCTTTATAGTATACAGCCAAAGGTTACTTGCTAAGTCAGACGTGAACATTTCACTACCTTGATTATCTGCTGGGTTTGTGTCAGTCTCATTGCAATGTAAGTGTACCAATTGATGTTAGACTTGAGCTTTTGGTCCTATGTATACATTTCCAACCTAAACTCACTGTATTGTTTTTATCCAGTTACCTTCACCATCACATAATCATGTGGGCATTCCAGAGTTGTGACTTTGGCAGGTATCTGATGCTGTTCTGACATAGGAAGTGGACATGAATTGATCCAGGCAATGTTGATCACAGATTTAGGGTCTATGAGTACTGTGCCAAACCAGCTTGGACAGTTCATTGGTTAGATATAGGGGGTCATTCTGACCTCGGCGGTAAAAGGCGCTTACCGCCAGTCAGAAGACCGCCACAACATCGCTGCGGTCATTCTGACCCTCAAGAGGCAAACCGCCAAAAACCCGACATCCACAAAAGTCCGCCACACCAACGCCAGCGATAAACTGGCAAAGACCAAACCTCCACCGTCACGCCAACAGAAATACGCCCATGCCATTACGACCCACGAATCCACGCAGCGGTCTTTCAACCGCGGTATTCCATTGGCGGTACACACCGCCGCTCTCAAAATACACATACAGCTCCAAAAGACAGCCACATTGGACAATTTGAAATACACACACCTGAGACACATACACACAACACTCCCACACACCCAATTAACTATAAAACACACACCCACATCACCCACAAACCCCTACGACCACAAATCAGAGACGAAGCCCAGAGAGAGACAGCACAGAATAGAGAACACCATCACACAGAGGCACACTACACCATCACCCACACAACAACCACGCACAAAACACCACAAACCACCACACTCACCACACTCATCACCGCAAACACCACCCCACACCTCATCCACACCACCCCATGGCACCCCCAAGACACCCCAGGTTTTCAGACGCAGAACTCAGGGTCATGGTAGAGGAAATAGTTCGGGTAGAGCCCCAGCTCTTCGGGACACAGGTGCAGCACACCACCATTGCCAGGAAGATGGAGCTATGGCAAAGAATAGTGGACAGGGTCAACGCTGTGGGACAGCATCCACGAAATTGGGACGACATCAGGAAGCGGTGGAACGACCTACGGGGGAAGGTGCGTTCCATGGTATCCAGGCACAACATCGCGGTGCAGAAGACTGGCGGCGGACCCCCACCTCAACCCCCAGAATTTACAACATGGGAGGAACAGGTCTTGAACATCCTGCATCCTGAGGGCCTCGCAGGAGTATCTGGAGGAATGGACTCTGGTAAGTCTAATCTCAACTACTTCATCCCCCCCACCCACCAGCATGCCAACTCATACCCCCACCCTCCCCCACCCCATCACACATCCTCCTTGCTAATGTCTCACCATCACAACCCACCCATCCCAACACCAAACCCTGCATGCCACCACAAACCATCGACACCCATCACCTAAGCATGCCCACTGCACATACCCATCTCCCCCACAAACCGCCGTCACAACAGCCCCCACAAAGGAATGCCAGCACTGGCGTACACAGGCACCCACCCATTGCACGCTATGGCACACACAGAAGCAATAACCATACTCGTATACCCCTGCAGGACCCGAACGCCACCACACCGCCCAGGAGGGTCCAGAAATGTCCATCCCACCCCCAGAAGAGGCCCACAGTGATGACAGCAGCTCTGTCTCCCTGGACCCAGATGACCAGCCCAGCCCATCGGGGACCTCGGGACAGTCGGTTCCCCTCACACAGCCACAGGCCACAGCAGACCTACCCCCCTCTGGGAACACCAGCACAGCACCCACCCAGTGGGCCCATGCCTCTGTCTCCAGGACATGTCAATCAGCGGTGTGTCCACCACTACAGGGAACCCAGGTAAACCCACCACCCCAACAACAACAGGGACCTGGGGGCAGTGGTATTGGGCACACGGTCCAGGGGACAGAGGCCCAGGGAAACAGGGGAACTGGGAGGGCTGCTGTGCGACAGGGGGGGGACAGGCCCAGGGAACCCACTCTCCACGAGGCCCTCACCTCCATCATGGGAGCATACCACCACTCCCAGGAGACGATGGCGACGGTCCTGGCCAGGTTCCAGGAGATCCAGGTACTGCAGGAGGAACAGTTTATGGGGTTCAGGGAAGAACTGAGAAACATTAGTTCCGCAATGGGCACCATCGTTGTGGCTCTCAACCAGATTGTCACCACATTGCGGAACCATGTGGCACCACAAAGGGCCCCTGTCACTAGCATGGGCCAGGAACAGGCTACCACCTCCGCCGGCGCTAGTGGACAGGAGGCCCCGACACAAGAACAACCGGCCACCAGAACCCCACCCCCTGCAGAAGAAGAACCACCCCGCAAGCGGGCCTGAGATCTAGGAAGAAGACAGAGTAGGATGCCAAGACCCCCGCCAGGAAAGGATACCCTCGGATGTCATCCCACTGTCCCACATTGTCACCCTGTCCAACCTTAAACTGCCCCTGCTCCACCTTCCACAGGCATATGGACAATGCACCTGTGAGACTGAGAATCTGGACTCTGCCATGGACATTCCTCCACCATCACCCATCACCGATTTTCAACCATGTCCCAAAATTGAGCACTTTAATAACACACACTTATTGCACACAAATAATCTGGAATCTGCCTGTATTTTTGAAAATATGTATTAGACATAAACGTGCCAAAATGACCAGTTACATTGTGATGACAACATACCACTGTCACACAGCTGTAGTCCGTGGGCATACAAAGCAGAGGTCACGCAGTGGGGCCCACATCTCTGAAATTGGAAGGGAAATTCACAACTCTGTTAGCATACACTGGGTGAAAAGGACAGACAGTAGAGAGGCAGGAGACTGTAAGTAAATGTAAAATGCCAGTGTTGATTCTTACCTGTGTGTTATTGAAAATACTGCTGTATCACTGTGTCCCTGTTGTCTGTGTCGTCCTCTTCGTCTTCCTCCTCTTCACTCTCCGCAGGCTCCACAGCTGCCACAACTCCACCATCTGGACCATCCTCCTGCAGAAAAGGCACCTGGCGTCGCAAAGCCAGGTTGTGAAGCATACAGCAGGCCACGACGATCTGGCACACCTTCTTTGTGAGTACATTAGGGATCCACCTGTCATATGCAGGCACCTAAACCTGGCCTTCAGGAGGCCGAAGGTCAGCTCGATCACCCTCCTAGTACGCCCATGTGCCTCATTGTACCGTTCCTCTGCCCTTGTCCTGGGATTCCTCACTGGGGTCAGTAACCACGACAGGTTGGGGTAACCTGAGTCACCAATTAGCCACACACGGTGTCTCTGTAGTTGTTCCATCACATAAGGGATGCTGCTATTTCGCATGATGTACGTGTCATGCACTGACCCAGGGAACTTGGCATTTACATGGGAGATGTACTGGTCAGCCAAACAGACCACCTGGACATTCATGGAATGATAACTTTTTCTGTTCCTGTACACCTGTTCACTCCTGCTGGGGGGGACCAAAGCCACATGTGTCCCATCAATAGCACCAATGATGTTGGGAATATGTCCAAGGGCATAGAAATCACCCTTCAATGTAGGCAAATCCCCCACCTCAGGGAAAACGATGTATCTCCGCATGTGTTTGAGCAGGGCAGACAACACTCTGGACAACACCTTTGAAAACATAGGCTGAGACATCCCTGATGAAATGGCCACTGTTGTTTGAAATGAGCCACTTGCCAAAAAATGGAGTACTGACAGCACCTGCACTAGAGGGGGGATCCCTGTGGGTTGGCGGATGGGTGACATCAGGTGTGGCTCCAGCTGGGCACACAGTTACTGTATAGTGGCTCGGTCAAGCCTGTATGTCAGTATGACATGTCTTTCTTCCATTGTCGACAGGTCCACCAGCGGTCTGTACACAGGAACATTCCTCCATCTCCTCGCAAGTCCCAGCGGACGGTGCCTAGGAAGGACAACAGCGAGCACAGAGTCAATCAACCCACAGGTACGTTCCCACAGCTTGCACAGTACACGATTCTCTATGCATTGAATGGCTTGTATGAGTGTCGATGCAAGGCCTAGGCATGTGTGACGCAGTAGAAATTAAGCCATGTGGGCCTTGAAATGGCGGCTGCCTGACCTGTGAAGTGCGACAATGGGATGTGAGGTAAATGCGCTGGCGTGGCACACCGTGGCGGTAGGCGGTCGAAGACCGCGGCGCAAAGCCGCATTGGTTAACATTGAACCCTATGGGTTTCAGGAGCCAATGACGAAGTGCGCCGGCGGTCTTGGTACGCACCGCTGCGGTACGCACCGCCGCGGACGTGACCGCCATTTTCTATCTGCTTAATCACTCAAGACCTGATCATCCACAGGAGAGGACCTATACTGCAAGTGCTGCTGTGACCTCGGTCTGGAAGATACAATGGCTGCTGCGACTGGGGAAAGGGCCCCTGCTTTCACTTCTGAAGAATTGGAGAAACTCGTGGATGAGGTCCTCCCCCAGTATGCGCTACTCTACGGTCCTCCAGACCAACAGGTAAGTACACTGGGACCATGCTTTGTGGGCAATGCCTGTGTTGAGTCGGGTGGATGAAAGATGGTGGGGAGGGGAGCGATTGAGGCATGCATCAAACAACGGATGAGAGCATGTGCCACATGGCAAGGGTGGGGATGGGGGGCCACTCACATCGAGCATGCAGAAAATTATGACAATGTTATTTCTCCCCCTGTACATGTGACATAGGTCAGCGCCCATCAGAAAATCGACATTTGGCGTGCCATCGCCAAGGATGTCCGGACCCTGGGGGTCCACAACAGACGGGGCACCCACTGCTGCAAGAGGTGGGAGGACATCCGCCGCGGGAGCAGGAAGACTGCGGAGGCTCTGCTGGGGATGGCCTCCCAACGTAGGAGGGGTGGCTCCCGTCAACTGACCCCCCTGATGTCCCGGATCCTGGCGGTGGCCTACCCCGATTTGGATGGGCGCGTGAGGACATCACAGCAGACACAAGGGGGTGAGTACAAGCACATTCTGCTGATTTAGCACACATTGGAGGTGTCTGGGTGGGGGAGAAGGGCTGTGGGTATCCCTAGGCCAGGGTGATTTCCGTAGGCTAGGCCCCTCCGTTAGGCATGGCCCTGTGCCCCCACCCCCCCTCTGTAGGTTGCCTAGTACAGCTAATCATGGCCCTGTGTCACCTATGTGTGGATTTGTCGTCCATAGGCTTGTAGGCCATGTCCCACGGATTGAGTAGTGTACCCCAAGTGCTCGGCGTAGTGCAGGGCGCTTCTGTGTCTGTCCTCTCCGCCAACGGTGTCGCCAATGCATGCACTCAACATGTCTTTATTTCTCCCCCCCCCTTTTTTGTTGGTCTTCCTGTTCATGTATGCATTAGCATCATCAGGCGGAGGAGAAGTGGCATCGGAGCACGACAGAGCTGCATCTCACATGGCCCTGGAGGGCCATGCAACCGACTCGGAGTTCACCAGTGAGACGGAGGGCGAGGGGAGCTCCACAGCGGGGACAAGTGGTGACACCAGCGACACAGACACGTCCTCGGAAGGGAGCTCCCTTGTGGTGGCGGCAACATCCATGCCCACCGCAACAACAGGTACAGCCGCCACCCAGCGCACCAGCTCCACCCTCCCAGCAGCCCCTCAGCGTTCGGCCCGTGCCCGCTCACCCAGGAAGGTGGGCATCTCCTTCGCCCCAGGCACCTCAGGCCCTGCCCCAGTTACCCCTGCTGCCCTCAGTGAGGAGGTCATTGACCTCCTCAGGACGCTCATTGTTGGGCAGTCTACCCTTTTGAATGCCATCCAGGGTGTAGAAAGGGAGGTGCACTGGAGTAATGCATACCTGGAGGGCATTCATTTGGGTCAGGCTGCCCATCAGCGATCGTTCAACGCTCTGGCCTCAGCACTGACGGCAGCCATTGTCCCTGTCTCCTGCCTCCCTCCTCCAACTTCCTCAACCCAGTCCCACTCCCCTGTTCCTCTGCCTATCCCAGACACACCTACAGACCAGCCTGCACACACCTCAACACCCAAGGCAAGCTCATCCAGACATAAGCACCACACATCACACAAGCATTCACCCAAGCAACATCCACATGCCAACAGCCACTGCCTCCTCTGTGTCCCCCTCCTCCTCGTCTCCCTCCTCCCTCCCTGTGACGTCTCCACTCACACTTGCATGGACAACATCATCAGCCACTACGTCCATCACCAGCACACCCACCAGGACACTCCGCACACGTGCAGTCACCACCCCCACTGCCATTTACACATCCCCTGTGTCCTCTCCCAGTGTGTCTGTCACCCCCTCTTCCAAACCACACAAACGTAGGCAGCCACCCACCCAACGCCCATCCTCCTCACAACAGCCTCCAGCACAAGCACCTGCACCCAAAGGCACCAGACCTGACTCACCTACAACCACATCCTCCACTCCCATACCCACTGCACCTACCCTTCCCACTGCTCCTAAAAAAAAAATCCTGTCCAAAATTAACCTCTTTCCATCACCTGACCCACCCCCTCCATCTCTTAAGAGTCGAATAAGCACCTCAGCCACCACATCCCCTGGACCTACAAGGACAATAGTCCAGGGATTTTGGAGTCCACCACCTTCAAGGGCAGCTACTTCGGCTAGCAGTAAAGGGACAGCCAGCCCACCCCCTGGTAAAAAATCTAAGAAAGGCAAGGCCCGGCACGAGAGGCCAGAGACAGCAGGCTCCAATGGCACTACCCTGGCACCGTCAGGAAGTGGGGTGCCACCTGTCACACCTACAAAGGGAGGAAAGGGCCACAGAGGAGCAGGGAAGGGTGGCAAGGGCAGCACGCCCGACAAGTCCGGCAGCAGGCGAGCTGCCCAGGAGGGCCCCACCAGCCCCATTCCAGATGTGAAGGAGGACACCCACGGGCCCGGGACGGCATCACAGGAGGGCCCCGCAAGCGAGAAACAGATGTGCACGAAGGGCCCGGCAGCCACATGTCGGGTGGCGAGTGAACTCCATCTCATGGCCGGATCTGGTGCCCTGGAGACACATGTCAAGAACCGCTGAACAGGGCCCTTCAAGACAAGCACTGCTGAACAGGGCACCGCCGTGTCAAGAACCGCTGAACAGGGCCCTTCAAGTCAAGCACCGCTGAACAGGCCCCTTCAAGTCAAGCACCGCTGAACAGGGCCCTTCAAGTCAAGCACCGCTGAACAGGGCCCTTCAAGTCAAGCACCGCTGAACAGGGCCCTTCAAGTCAAACACCGCTGAACAGGGCACCGCCGTGTCAAGAACCGCTGAACAGGGCCCTTCAAGTCAAGCACCGCTGAACAGGGCACCGCCGTGTCAAGAACCGCTGAACAGGGCGCTTCAAGTCAAGCACCGCTGAACAGGGCACCGCCGTGTCAAGAACCGCTGAACAGGGCCCTTCAAGACAAGCACCGCTGAACAGGGCACCGCCGTGTCAAGAACCGCTGAACAGGGCCCTTCAAGACAAGCACCGCTGAACAGGGCCCTTCAAGTCAAGCACCGCTGAACAGGGCCCTTCAAGTCAAGCACCGCTGAACAGGGCACCGCCGTGTCAAGAACCGCTGAACAGGGCCCTTCAAGACAAGCACCGCTGAACAGGGCCCTTCATCTCAAGCACCTCTCCGCTGGGCCCTTCATCTCAAGCACCGCTCCGCTGGGCCCTTCATCTCAAGCACCGCTCCGCTGGGCACTTCATCTCAAGCACTGCTCCGCTGGGCCCTTCATCTCAAGCACCGCTCCGCTGGGCCCTTCATCTCAAGCACCGCTAGCCCATTGGCAGAAGGGGCAGGGCCGGATCTGTGTCGCGCAGGGCTGCACGAAGCACTCTGGGCACCATGCCTCCTCCAGAACCAGTGGAGTCTGTAATCCACTTGATAGACTGTGGCTTTGCACTCCCCAGGATGGTACAGTGTGCAAACCACCCACTGTAGAGACTTGTGAGACTGTGGCTTTGCACTCCCCAGGATGGAACAGTAGCCATGGAGGCCCCTTGTGGATCTGGCGTCGTGGACTCATCTGGCTGAGGTGCCCCCCTTCCCCTCCCCCTGAGGTGCCTGTAGTTTTGATATCTGAAGCCCCTGCAGTGTTCTCTCCAATGGATTCGGGTCTCCTGTGTGGGCTTTGCCCATGTGTTTCGGCCCATTGGCCCACGTACAATGGCTGATACCCAATTTGGACAAGACAATTTACATATGTATATATAGTTATAGTTGTTTGTTATATTTATTTACTTAGCCGTACAATATACTTCAATTTTCATTATCATTTTATTTTGTCTTTGCATTCTTCCGGGGGGTTTGGGGGCTGTCAATCTGAGTTGTTGCTCTGCATTGATGTGTATGTCGTTGTGGGTGAGGGTGAGGGTGGGTGTGTCGCGTATGTGTGTGCCCGTAATCTTTTCTCCTCCCCCCTCCCCTGTGTCGTAGGTGCAGTACTCACCGTTGTCTCCTGCGGCGGCGTTCGTGCTCCTGGTAGAGGAGCAGGTAGACAATAGCTGGTAGGATGTGTAATTCGGGTTCCATGCTGTCCAGATTCCTCGTGGAGTGTGTAGAGGTGAGCGTTTTCCATTCGTACTGTCTGTTTCCGCCGTGTTTTTATCGGCAGGGCTACCGCCCCAGAAAAGGTGGCGGATTGTGATAGGGTGGGCGGTACATTGGCTCCCGCCTGTCTGTTGGCGGTGACCGCTGCGCTGTTTGTTTGTCCCGCCGTGGCGGTCGGAGTGTTAAAGTGGCGGTCTCTGTTGGCGGTTCCCGCCAGGGTCAGAATTTCATTTTTTTATCCGCCTGCCTGTTGGCGGGTTGGCCGCCGCTTTAACACCGACCGCCAGGGTTGGAATGACCCCCTTAGTGTGTTGGGCCAATTGTGTGATCATATGCCCTTGAGATAGGTTGTCATTAAATGCAATCCATGCATTCTCCCTTCACATTGTGTCAACAATGATCTTGTATGACCTGTTTTTTAGCTGTAGATATGTTCCGTCATTGCAGGCCACAGTGCCTGTACCACAACACTGACATAGGTTTGTGTCGTACCACCAGATGCTTGGTCATTATAATAGGATGGACCAATGATCAGGGACTGTTGTACTACCCTCTGTCTGTGCCATGGCTTATGTTATGTTGGCAGACCTGCTTCTGGTATATGATAATGCTCAAACTGATGAAAACATCCACTAATCATTAGCCTATTCTATGGGAGAAGGTCTGACAAAGCCCTTTCTTCTGTGATCTGGGGGACTGTTCCTTGGTATATCTACCTTGACTCAAAATGGTTCAACTATCCTTGGCTATGAGAGTCCAGACATTTTGACAGCCTATGTGCTGTACAGTGCTATAAATGTTTGGTGTGACCAGACTCTTGTATGAGTGTGTTGCTAGTAATACTCAGCATGACACTACCTGTGACATGCCCCTCTTTCCATTACAATCTTGTGTCTTCATCATGTGCTTCACATGGGCTTACATCTCAACATTTGAAAATGTGGAACACAAGCCAGGTGAGTTTCTTGACATAGGTGCGGAAAATAATAATGTGATGCAACAGAAAAGGAAAGTGAAGGGATCAGTCATGGAGGATGTAATCATTTTAGTAGATGCCAAAGCATTTGAAGTCCAATGTCCAATGTCCTACTACCATAGAACATGGATGGAAGGTAGTTGAAGAACAGTCAACAGAGTGAATATTTTGCACACAAAGGAGTTCCTTCAGGAAGAGGTCACTTACAGGCAGTGGTTGGTGTCTTGCCATCTAATGCTCCAGGATTCTTGGGTGGACGTCACCGTGTCGGGGGGAGTTCTGGTGCTACAGAGGCAGGGGTGTATGAGGCAGGTCTTTCCCCTGAGAGGCCCTCCTTTCCAGTGGCTGCCACAGATGTTGAAGGGACCGGTGTTGCTTGGCCAAAGGAATGGGTGTGGTGTAGCTCAAGGTCCCTGATCAAGGTAGGATATCTCCCTGAACATCCTTGATAGGGGGGTCAGGATGGTGTTGGTGGCCTACCACTTTTCCGGTGACTCACGGTTGAAGTCCCTCTGCAGCTGCTTCATTTCCCTGAATTCGGTAAGTACCTGCCCCATCACGCCTTGGGATTCTTGATAGGCTCCCAAAACTTGACTGATGGTGTCCTGGCCAGGACCATACCCAGTGGCCTCATGCCACTTGCCCACAACATCCCCCCCATACACCCTACCCGCACATGCCTGTACCCTTGCCACAGATTGCCCCCTACCACTGGTGGTTCAGGACCATCGTTGTTGGAGGTGTGTTGCTGTGACTCAGGATCCTGGACTGGAGGTAACACAATGGTTGCCACTGTCCTAGGGACACAGGTTGGGGGTGAATGGCTGCCTGGTATGTTGATGCAACTGGGCTGGGAGGACTTGATGTGATCACGGTGAGGCTCACTGGTGGCATCTGACCAGTTTGCCCTAATGGGACAGAACTATCCTCAACGTCCAGGAGTGTTGTCTTCCTTGAGGGCTTCATCAATGATTCTAATGGCTGTGTGTTCAGTGGGTTTGGTGTTCCCAATGGCAGCTCGACATGTTGATGTGAGGGATACAATGTTACAAATTGTATTGTGACATCTACCTCAAATAGTTCAAAGTGACATTTAGCAAAGGCTGTGAACACATTGGATTTGCAGGTTTTCCTTATGTGACAGGTTCACATGCTATCAATTGTATTGACCTGACATTTGTGAACAATACCAATTTCATTTCAGCCAACCAGCTGCAAGATTATGAATTCATTAGCACCTGGGAGGATGGGCATAGACTTACATCTTGCCACCAGTGCAGGCAAACCATGGCTCGGCAGGATGTGGCTTTGATCCTTTTAAGGCCTAGTTGACTGTTATGCAGGCAGAAGCAGCACGTTGTTGTATATGTGATTGTAGTCATCATGTGGTCCATGCATTGTAAATGTGTCTGCTGCCAATATCATTCAGGTGATGCTTCTTGAGGCCGTTGGTTCTTGTTTTGTTTTCACACACGTTGCGCTATCCTTCCTGTCCACAATATTTTAATCTTGGCTTAGCTGTTCAAAATGGATCTAGGTAGTTAGTCACATCACAGAGTGTGCCATGATCTGTATCTTGTTCCCTCCTAGGTGAGTTAACATTCATTTGTGAGTTCTCAGAGAGATGCATTATGGCATATGGACACTGGCATGGTGAATGGAGTAACAGGGACGGGCTCTCCTGGGATTTACAGCCGTGTTACTCCATGTACTACACACAGAGTAGGTGAGTGCAGTTCCATTGCGAGTTAATGAACAAGGATATTTGGACAGATGCACACTGAGCTTGTGTTTGGAGTTGGAGAGACAGAGCCTCCTGGCCTTAGCAATCATGTCACTCCATGTATTTCATGCCCTTGTGATATTTCATCCTCCCAGGTCAGTGCACTTCATGTGTGAATTACCAAAGATGAGTATTTTTGCAAGTGCACACTGGACTGGTGTATGGAGAGACAATAAGGGAGCCTCCTGTGAGTTGCAGTCATGTTACTCCCTGTATTCCACACACTGTACTAATAGCTTCCTCCCAGGTGAGTACACTTCAATGATGATTTGGGACACAGGGTTATTTTGGGGGACAACAGTGTTTTCGTGTTTGGATTTGGGGGAACAGTGCCTGCTGTGAGTTGCAGTCCTGTCACTCTCACTGCTCCCTAATACCTGACAGATGCCTACTCCCACAGTGAGTGCACATCATTTGAGATTTGAAGTATTGTGGACTTCAGAGAAGAGGACACTGTTCTGGTGTTTGTAGTGACAGTACCAGTGCGCCTTGCCTTAGCAGTCCTGTCAGTGCTTGTACTACACGCACTATACAAATGTCCTCCTTCACAGGTGAGTACACTTCAAATGTGAGTTCAGGGACAAGGCTTATTTGAACAGAGAACATTGTGGTGGCTGAGTAGAGTGCCAGTACCAGTGCTTCTTGGCTTTAGCAGTTCTGTCAGTACCTGTACTATACAAACTATACAAATGTCTTGCTTTCAGGTGAGTACACTTCAATGTTGAGTTCAAGGACAAGGCTTGTTTGAACAGAGAACACTGTGGGGGCTGAGTAGAGTGATAGTAACAGTGCCTCCTGGCCTAAGCAGTCCTGTCAGTGCCTGTACCACACCAACCATTGCAGCTATCCATTTATTTAACATGTGGCGTTTCAAGATGTCTTTGAAGCAACAGCTCTTTTTTAACAATCATAATTTTATAGCACACTTTCATCACCTTTACCACTGTGCCAACAGGCTGCAGGGGTTGTTTGCTTTTGTTTGGGGCAAATGTTTGGAAATTCACAGGGATCAGGCTTCACAGCTAATTTCATGTACATTTTGCAAAACGTAAAACTGTGGAAAGATGGAGGTTCTGTTTTGCTCTCTCTTGAAATTTGGCCCTGTGTAAGAGGCAAACCCCTGCTGTGCACTGCAGGAGTAGACAATTTATGGGTTTAGGTGAAAGGCGTGGCAGGACAATAGCAAGATAAAATCTCTTTTCATATGCTGCATTTGAGCCTGAAAGTCTACAATGCAATCACATAAAAAACATTATTCATTTATTTATTAGTTCTTAAGAGCACGGAACATCACATTTGGCTCCATCTACAGTACTCAAACAAAAGTTTCAAAGGGAAGAATTCCAGTTACTAAGTAAGGATTTGAACTAGTATTCATAGACCTCCCTAGAGTGGTACCAGAATATCACTGCCAGAATATTGTTTGGCATAAACATCATGTCCTAAATATTGTCTACAAGATATGCCCCACTAGGAGTTTATAATTGAAAATCTAAACCCAATATGTTGATATGTTTCTATTCTCAATGTTCTGAAATATAATCTGCCACATCCTGAGTACATGGTGTAGTGTGTATGATGTGTTCACACTACTAAGGATGTATATCTGACAGGTTTCTCCCAAATGTGATTTCTTCAGTTTGTTCAATAGATGCCTTCCGGCAAAGCCAAACATTTAAATCATATTAAGTAACTTTGGGCCAGATGTATCAAACATTTTTGCGATCGCAAAAATTCATTTTGGTATGTATCAAGTCCAATTTGCGTTGTTAGCGAATCGCAAATTGGATTTGCAAATACATACTGACTTGGTATTAGGAAGGCACGTGTCAAGGGCGTCCCTCCCTAATACCGAATCGCAGAGGTATGTATGGTTGTTTTGTGACCGTGAATGCGGTTGCAAAACAATCAGTTCCCACCAATTTCAAATTGGTGGAAACCTATTCAAAAAGGGAAAGGGACCCAAGGGACCCTTTCCCCTTTGTGAATGGATGCAAAAACATTTTCCTGCGGACCACTGCCTACTCGAACAAAACTTTTAATTTTTCTTTTTTAAACGCATCCCGTTTTATTTAATTAAAACGGGCTGCATTTGAAAAAACAATATTGCTTTATTTAAAAGCAAACACTGACTTAGGCCCTCATTACTAGTCTGGTGGTCATGAGACTGCCAGGCTTGCCTGGCGGTCTCACTGTCACGGGGCCAGTGGTGAAGACCGCCATATTCCGAGTTGTGGGGTTTGGCTGAAGCAGTGGCAACCCCATTCACTCGTACTAACTCACACAAACACGCACACTGGAACACGCATACATGCACTTACATGCACACAGGCACATTGATTCAAACACGCACATGCACCCTCCCCTCATTCACATGCATACAAATATTCACATACATTTACACACCCGCACGCACACAAAAGCACCCCCATGCATAGACATACATGCGCACACCACACACAAGCACCACACACCCCCCAGCCCCCTTTGTGGACGATCCACTTACCTTTTCCGGCGAGCCATATTATGAGTCGTAATACGGCAAGCGGAGTCTTGTTGGTGTGACGTGCTGGTGGTGCACCTACCTCTACTGGGATGTCCGCCCAGGAATGGGTGGAAGTCCATTCATAACTCCTAATATGGAGGTCAGCAGACCACCAGCATTGGCGGTCTGCCGGCTACAGCGGCTTCGACGGTCTTTAGAAAAGACCGCTGAAGTTGTAATGAGGGCGGTAGTGGTCTGCTGAGCCCAGCAGGCCACCATCCCTGTGAATGTAGCGATTTGCAATGCCTCACAAATTGGGACCTGCCACATGAATATTAAGGAGGTAGGTCCATTTGCGAGCCCTTGCAAATCGCTATATGAAACTCCTGGAGTTTCATACATTCTGTAGGAAAGTACCATCTTGCCTGGCATGTTACCCCCATATTTCACTGTATATATGTTGTTTTAGTGTATGTGTCACTGGGACCCTGCCAGCCAGGGCCCCAGTGCTCATAAGTGTGCCCTGTATGTGTTCCCTGTGTGATGACTAACTGTCTCACTGACGCTCTGCTAACCAGAACCTCAGTGGTTATGCTCTCTCTTTGCTTTCCAAATTGTCACTAACAGGCTAGTGACCAATTTCACCAATTCACATTGGCATACTGGAACACCCTTATAATTTCCTAGTATATGGTACTGAGGTACCCAGGGTATTGGGGTTCAAGGAGATCCCTATGGGCTGCAGCATTTCTTTTGCCACCCATAGGGAGCTCTGACAATTCTTACACAGGCCTGCCACTGCAGCCTGAGTAAAATAACGTCCACGTTATTTCACAGCCATTTACCACTGCACTTAAGTAACTTATAAGTCACCTATATGTCTAACCTTTACCTGGTAAAGGTTGGGTGCTAAGTTACTTAGTGTGTGGGCACCCTGGCACTAGCCAAGGTGCCCCAACATCGTTCAGGGCAAATTCCCCGGACTTTGTGAGTGCAGGGACACCATTACACGAGTGCACTATACATAGGTCACTACCTATGTATAGCGTCACAATGGTAACTCCGAACATGGCCATGTAACATGTCTAAGATCATGGAATTGTCACCCCAATGCCATTCTGACATTGGGGAGAAAATTCCATGATCCCCTGAGTCTCTAGCACAGACCCGGGTACTGCCAAACTACGTTTCCCGGGGTTTCACTGCAGCTGCTGCCAACCCCTCAGACATGTTTCTGCCCTCCTGGAGTCCAGCCAGGCTTGGCCCAGGAAGGCAGAACAAAGGACTTCCTCAGAGAGAGGGTGTTACACCCTCTCCCTTTGGAAAAAGGTGTCAGGGCTGGGGAGGAGTAGCCTCCCCCAGCCTCTGGAAATGCTTTGATGGGCACAGATGGTGCCCATCTCTGCATAAGCCAGTCTGCACCGGTTCAGGGATCCCCCAGCCCTGCTCTGGCGCTAAACTGGACAAAGGAAAGGGGAGTGACCACTCCCCTGACCTGCACCGCCCAGGGGAGGTGCCCAGAGCTCCTCCAGTGTGCTCCAGACCTCTGCCATCTTGGAAACAGAGGTGCTGTTGGCACGCTGGACTTCTCTGAGTGGCCAGTGCCAGCAGGTGACATCAGAGATTCCTTCTGATAGGCTCTTACCTGTGTTGCTAGCCTATCCTCCTTCCTAGGTAGCCAAACCTCCTTTTCTGGCTATTTAGGGTCTCTTCTTTGGGGAATTCTTTAGATAACGAATGCAAGATCTAATCAGAGTTCCTCTGCATCTCTCTCTTCACCTTCTGCCAAGGACGCCTGCAAAACCGCAACAAAGTAGCAAAGACGACTACTGCAACCTTGTATCGCTGATCCTGCTGCCTTCTCGACTGTTTTCCGTGTGGTGCATTCTGTGGGGGTAGTCTGCCTCCTCTCTGCACTAGAAGCTCCGAAGAAATCTCCCGTGGGTCGACGGAATCTTCCCCCTGCAACCGCAGGCAACAAAAGACTGCATCACCGGTCCTCTGGTTCCCCTCTCAGCATGACGAGCGTGGTCCCTGGAACTCAGCAACTCTGTCCAAGTGACTCCCACAGTCCAGTGACTCTTCAGTCCAAGTTTGGTGGAGGTAAGTCTTTGCCTCCCCACACTAGACTGCTTTGCTGGGTACCGCGTGATTTGCAGCTGCTCCGGCTCCTGTGCACTCTTCCAGGATTTCCTTTGTGCACAGCCAAGCCTGGGTCCCCGACACTCTAACCTGCATTGCACAACCTTATGAGTTGTCCTCCGGCGTCGTGGGATCTCCTTTTGTGATTTTGGGTGAGCTCTGGTTCACTCCTCTTCGTAGTGCCTGTTCTGGCACTTCTGCGGGTGCTGCCTGCTTTTGTAAGGGCTCCCTATCTTGCTGGGCGCCCCCTCTGTCTCCTCACGCAATTGGCGACATCCTGGTCCCTCCTGGGCTACAGCAGCATCCAAAAACCCTAACCGCGACCCTTGCAGCTAGCAAGGCTTGTTTGCGGTCTTTCTGCGTGGGAACACCTCTGCAAGCTTCTTCACCATGTGGGACATCCATCCTCCAAGGGGGTAGTTTCTAGCCCTCTTCGTTCTTGCAGAATCCACAGCTTCTAACATCCAGTGGCAGCTTCTTTGCACCCTCAGCTGGCATTTCCTGGGCATCTGCCCAATCTCGACTTTGTCGCAACTCTTGGACTTGGTCCCCTTGTTCCACAGGTACTCTCGTCTGGAAATCCACCTTTGTTACATTGCTGGTGTTGGTCTTCCTTGCAGAATTCCCCTATCACAACTTCTGTGCTCTCTGGGGAATATAGGTGCACTTTACACCTACTTTTCAGGGTCTTGGGGTGGGCTATTTTTCTAACCCTCACTATTTTCTTACAGTCCCAGCGACCCTCTACAAGCTCACATAGGTTTGGGGTCCATTTGTGGTTCGCATTCCACTTTTGGAGTATATGGTTTGTGTTGCCCCTATACCTATGTGCTCTCATTGCAATCTATTGTGACTGTACATTGCTTGCATTACTTCCTTTTGCTATTACTGCATTTTTTTGGTATTGTGTACATATATCTTGTGTATATTTGGCATCCTCATACTGAGGGTACTCACTGAGATACTTTTGGCATATTGTCATAAAAATAAAGTACCTTTATTTTTAGTACATCTGTGTATTGTGTTTTCTTATGATATTGTGCATATGACACCAGTGGTATAGTAGGAACTTGTCTCCTAGTTCAGCCTAAGCTGCTCAACTATAGCTACCTTCTATCAGCCTAAGCTGCTAGAAACACCTCTTCTACACTAATAAGGGCTAACTGGACCTGGTACAGAATGTAAGTACCCCTTGGTACCCACTACAAGCCAGGCCAGCGTCCTACACATTCCAATAGCAATTACTTAATTGAGATTCACCAAAAATCGCAATTTGGTAATCGCTATTCAAAATCATGATACATCTGGCCCTTAGTCCTCAGTTTATCTCAACTATTTTTGCAGTGATAAGGAATTGCTCTATCAAAATATCTAATAGTTATATCCAGGAAATGGGCATATCGGGCAAGTTACTGGGCTAATGTCTTTGTCTCCTTGGAAGGTCCAACAAAACATGTACAGAGCTAGAACATTTTAATTCCAAAAATGTAATGAAGTTCACAAAGATGGCAAAGTTAAAAAAGTGGGTGAAAATGCATTCTAAATGTATGATTTTGTAGTGAAAAAACAAAACAAAAAATTCGCACAAGATTCTTCTCCCATTAAAAATATTTTAACCTTTGTTTGTTTTTGTGTATGGAGACTCAGCAGTCATAAAGATACAACCATGTTTCCATAGATGTTTTGCTTTGCTTATAACTTTGGTGCCATTTGCCTTATCTTCATAAGCATTTACAAAAGAAGTTAACTCTCCTCAGCTTCTTTGTGGAATGTTTCAGGGTTATCCATCAAATGGGGTCTGAGAAAAAAGGGGGGCCCATAACCCCTTTTCCCCAAAAATGGCTGAACTGAATTACACCAAATTATGCAGGCATCTAGGACTTAGTCCAAAAAGTTTTCTTTTGGTGATTTTGTGTAAATCTGTTCTATAATTTTTGAAGAAATAAGGTTCAAAATGTATGTAAATATAGGGATACAGACTCTCTGCGGATCCAGAAGATCAAAAATAACATCTGACTTGCTGCCACCACAGCTACAAAGAAGTGGCAGCATCCATTTTAGGACTCTGGGACTTAGTCACCTGGCCTGCAAAAACAAAAGAGACATAGGGAGCATGGCAGGGATATAGATGTACATGTGCATGTATATTTATATATGATTTAAAATATGTAAAGAAAATATTTAAGCACATTTTCAACATTGGGTTGTTGTTAACAATAAATAAATATTAACAAACATATTATACAAAAAACATAAATCACATTTTAGTAAAAAGATAAAATGAATAAAAATAAATCTTAAGCTTCTTTTTTATAAACAATGAAAAAGAAAACAATGAAAAAAGTAATGAAACACTTTGCAATAATCAAAAATAAACAACACTAGCAAAAGTGTTGGACTTCAAAATAGTAAGACCTCCTCTTCTAATGCCAATTCAAATAAAAGCATAAGACCTGTTGAACTCTGAATTGGTCAGATTTACTGTTCCCACTATACTGTAAACAAAAGAAGAGCAAGAGTTGGACATTGGCTGGGTTACAATTTTAATTACAACTTTAATGTAATCAGAATCAATGGACTTGGCTGGATTATATTTGTTATTGCCATTCTAATGTACGCTAAATCAAGCAAAATGTTCGACTTTGGAGGTATTAGATATACAATTCCCACTCCAATCCAAGCAACAGTAGAGAAAGTGTTGGACGTTGGAGGGGTTAGACTCACAATTCCCCCTTCAATCTAATCAACAGTAGGGAAAGTATAATTTGGACGGGTTATATTTACGATTCATGCTCCAGTTTCAGCTAAATCAGGGAAAGGGACCTAGAAAAGGTAAATATACAATTCTAGTTCCTAATCAGTTTTTTGTTATAATAAATACATAAAAACATACAAATAAAAGAAAATATTCAGTAAAACATGCATTATGAATAAATACAATTTAATGAAGTTGAAAACTAAATAAAAAATCTGAAAACACTTTAACAAACATATAACTTCATAAATACATTTATAATGAATACACTTATCTCCCTAAAACCCAAAACAACATTAACACAAAACACCTTCAAAATAAATTGTAAATAAAAACAACAAAACAATAAATAAAATAAAATAAATTAAAGCAAGAAATAAACCTAAAATACATTTTACAATTTTTAATTAAATACACTTATTGATGAATATACAATTAATTAAAACATAACCAACATACATCATTTAATCAATTACTAATTTACATAATTAATTACCAATTCAATAGTTAATTAAAATATATTTTTAAAAAAAGTTTAGCAATTAAATAACTTCCTACCCTATTACCGTACAACTCCAACGAAAGGTGTAGGGGTAGTTCATGAAGTCAAGCTACCCGGAACTCCTCAAAGTGGCAAAAAAAGTCACCTTGTGATGTGGAGTTCAGCTGGTTTTTGGAGTTTCCCCACCATGCCCATTCGCAGTGAATTTGATGTCAAAAGCAACAGGGAGTACATTTGCGTGTTCAAAATCACGCATTAACGGCACAACGCGGTTCTCATGGGCACAGCGATCTTGTCATTTACTCTGTTTATAGTTCTGGGGCTTTTTTTATCACTTAATAATCATTCCAATCCTCCACCCTTCTAATTAATCTACTCATCATTGTTGTTGATTGTATTAGTGTGTCTTTTTGTGTCTGTGTATTTTTACATTTTTTAAAAAGTGTTTGTGCTTGTGTGACTTCTTGTATTTTTGTTTCTTTTTCCCTTTACTATCTAAGTTATTTCTTCCTTCTTTCCTTCTCCTGTTTCTTTTCTATTCACCCCCACCACCCAGTGTCATGGAAGAGTAGGGTGGCACTGGCAGACAGGGGAGCAGCAGCTCCAGGTACCCCCGAACAGCCACCAGCAGCCGACTACCTGGTGGGTACCAGTGCCGCCAAGGGGTGCAGCCCCAGGCCCATCTTCTGTGAGGCAGAGGTGGCAGCACTGGTTTTCTACGTGGAGGCCACCTCCCCTCCATGCAGGCAGCCAGCAGCAGACCTGGCAGTAGTAACCCCCCGCAGGAGTGTAGGGGGCACTGGGGGAGGTTGCACAGGTTTGTTTAGTGTGCCACCCATGTCCAGTCCGGGGCTTGGTGAGTATTAGCTATATTATTGTGTTTGTGTTGTACAATGCTAACTTTTTTTCTGAATAGAATTCTGCTCACACTCAGGGGTAAGTTATGCTTAGTTTACATTAAGAAAATATTATGGGATACAGTTTGCGCTAGGCAGGTGCTCTGAGCTACCTAGTCGTACTTGTCAGCACTCGCTTTGGCTGATTATTTAAGAAGCCATTTCAAATCAGACTCCTCTGTCTTCTTGTCACCATGTGAAATAATTCTATCAGTGAGTTAGCATTCTCTGTGACTTTCTTTATGTAGCTTGTACAATCCATAGCAATTTCACAGTGAAGTGTATTATTAATATGCATCTAAATATAGCAAAAAAGGGAGACTAAGTTGGTCCATCAAGGGGGTTGAGAAATGAGAACAGAATCAAAGATCATCCATTGCAATGCATTAGTTCCAAATGTAGTTTTTGTTAAGGAAATTTAGAATAGGGATTTTAGGATTAGCATAGCCAACTCAACGATAGGCGATACTAGTACCATTGGCGATCTGATTTAGATAAGTACAATGTTACTGTGTGTGCCTGTTGTAATAATGTTGTGAAGGTTAACTGTACCACTCATCTATTTTTTATCTTCTTTATTTCTTACATCAGCACCCAAGGACAAGAAGAGGGGCAGTGACAAGGCAGGTGTAGGAAGAGTTGGGCCGAGGTACTGACCTTCAGCGTCTCCGCTGAGGACTCTGCTCAGCCCAGTGGGTGCTAATATTTATCATGAATATTTTCCTAACTTTTCTCTCTGCCCACAATTATACTACTTTGAATTTTGCCTGGTTTATTTTTTTTATACAGTCTCCTTTTGCTGTTCAACTTCCCTACTGAATTTCTGTTTAATTCCTGTTATCCTAATACTTTCGTTTTTTCCTTATTTCATGTTGCTTCTTTGCTAGCTGACTTTTATTGGTCTGTACTAGTCTGTAGATTTCTTCTGCTTTATTGGTAGTTTTTCCCTCTCCCCTATATATTTTGTGGTACTATAAGACTAAGAACAGATTTTTGGTATGCTACTGTCCACTATGAAGATTGCAGGCCCATGTCATCTAGTATTATTAATAATATTCACCATGTATGTTTCCTGAGAAGGTTTTCTTTTTCGTGATCATGCTAACAGTTAACAAGAGAGTGTCTTGGTCATGGACCACCCCCCATACTCCCAGTGTTATGCTGTGTAATCCATTAATTGATTATACCAGCAGTTCCCATGACACTTTAGCATTGCTGGAAAGTATGTGGTTCCATTGCATTTGCCAACCAACACCATGGCCCTCATTATGACCTTGGTGGTAAATAACGAACATCGTCATGCTGACTGCCGACAGCATACCGCCACAGAGGCGGACATCCATCCGCCAAATAATGACACATACATTCAAAACAAACAGAAAACAGCAACAACCACAAATCTGCCAGACACACTGACTGTGATAAACTGGTGGTACTACCACCCATACCGTTACACCACCAACACTACACCCTCCAAACAATGACCCACCAATCACCACAGCTGACATTCAATGACAGTAGACCATTAACAGTGAACACCGCCGCAGCGGAAAAGGCCACCCAAAGACAGAACAAGACAACATTGGCCAGAAAAAACACCCACACCTGACACTAATACCCACACACCCGCCAACAGTACTATAAAACACACACTCACATCACCCACAATCCTGTGCTAACACGACAAGATCTCAACAGCTAGACACGCAAATCACAGAGATAAAAATACATACACACCACAACCACCTATTCATCCGTCAAGCACCACACACCCCATTACTTTACTCAACACCCTCTGCACAAAACACATGTCCCTACAAAGGCATCCCCGTTTCACTGATGAGGAGTTGCGGGTCATGGTTGAGGAAATAGTCGGGGTAGAGCCACAGCTGTTTGAAGCACAGGTACAGCAGATATCCATTGCCAGGAAGCTGGAGCTATGGCAGAGGACTGTGGACCGGGTGAATGCCGTGGGCAGCATCCAGAAACAAGGGACGACATTAGGAAGAGGTGTAATGACCTACGGGGAAAGGTACGTTCCATAGCAGCAAGGCACCAGCTCGCCATCCTGAGGACTGGTGGTGGACCCCACCTCCTCCCTCACAGCTGACAGCATGGGAGGAGCAAGTCTTGGCAATCCTGCATCCTGAGGGACTCACTGGAGTTGCCTGGACACTGGTGAGTCAATTTTACTACCTATCCCCCCATACCTGCATGCCACCACCACCCCTCACCCTGAAACCTATCACTCCATTCCATCTCACAAAGTGTACCACCACAATTAACTAACCGAAATTCCAAGCCCACTGCATGCACAACCTTTCAAACCCTGCATGTATACCCACCAACAATGCATGCACAGCATGGAGAGTTAACAATCCCACAATACATCACCACACACAAACAAAGGTGGCAGGGCTACAGCAATTTTATAGGGGAAGCCAGGATGCTGAATATTTCACAGATGTAGCATAATACACCACTTACATCCTCACAGGTGCCCCAGCCAATCTCAGCAGCAACGAGGTGCACAGCTACCCAGTCCCCCACCAGAAGATGCCCCCAGTGATGACAGCAACTCTGGAGTTCTGGATCTGGATGAACTCCCTGGCCTATCAGGGACCACTGGTCAGTCGGATACCCCAGCCCACACCCAGTCCTCCACAGAGCCTCCCCCCTCAGTATCCAACACCACAGCAGCCACCCAATGTCCTCAGACCTCTGGCCCCAGGACACGTCAATTAGCAGTGTTCCCATCTGTATGGGGACCCCCAGTCCACACCTCACAGGCAAGAATATGAGAGTCCTGGGGTCAGTGACAGTGGGCACACCATTCTGGTGACAAAGGCACAGGGGGCCAGGGACACTCGGAGGACAGCTGTGCGCCAGGGGGATGACAGGCCCAGGGAACCAACTGTCCAGGAGCCACTCACTAATGTCCAGGGGGCTTACTAACAATCCCAGGACAAGGTGAGTCAGGTGATAGACATCATGCAGGAGAACCAACAGCTACAGGAGGAACACCAACAGGAAATCAGGAATTGCAGGCCCTCACCACCACCATGGTCTCCATAGCAGGGGTGCTGGGTGATATGGCAAACATCATGAGAGAGTACACATCACACCAGCGGGCCCCTCCACTAGCCAGTCAACTGACCAGTCCACTACATCTGCTGCAGCTAGTGGACAAGAGGCCCTGCCACAGGACCCACAGGCTACCAGCACCCCTCCCCCTGCAGAAGTTGAACCACCCCGCAAACATTCCCTGCAAACCAGACAGACACCAGAGACACTTGCCAAGACCAAGACCACTGCCAGGAAATGATCCCCTCCTGAATGCCCCCCTTGTGTTCCACTGTGTCTCCTTGTCTACTTTGAACTGCCATTGCTCCCCTTCCTATGGACCCTTGGATACTGGACCTGTGCTACAAACAGACTGGGCCACTACCCTGGACAATTCCCAACCATCAACCCACTCTATGGCACTTCCCATGGTTGAACAATTTTCAATCAGCACCCTTGGACATGACTTGAGTAATAGTCGTTTATCTACATGTAATGTAAAATGTAATGAAGTGTAATGATCCTGTGTAAATGTCCAGTAATATGTTGATCTATCCAACAAATGTATCTCAGCAGTCTGTACACAGCAGTACACCGTTGGAACAACACCAACATCTGCAATAAGGGAAGATATAGGTGACAGTCAGTTGGGATGCAAAGGGAACAACTGGCATCATGCTGCAGGAAGCATGGCAAACAGGATAATAAATCTGCAATTTATATATGTGACGCATATGACATAGTTTCTTATTTATTAGTCATCTGCCTCTTTGGAGTTAGGGTAGAAATGAAGTGAAAGGCATTTGGAGAAGCTGCCCCAGCTGCAGACAGTAGCAAAGTATCCAAAGCGCTGGATAGCATGCCTCCATTAAATTGGCACAACTTGTACTTCATAGCACATAATGCCTTACTCATAAATGAGAGGCATTTCTTTTTATTTTCCCTCTAAAAGTGTCTGTTTAGTTACTATAAAAAAGTAGTCTTGCTTAGTTCAACAGTCTTACCTGAGTGTCATTGCAAGCACTGCTGGATCAAATGTGACCTGTTGTCCACATCCTCCTCCTCTTCCTCCTCGTCACTGTCCTCAGTGTCCACTGCTGCCACAGCTGCATTGTCACCCCCCTTCTCCTACAGATAGGGTACGTGCCATCTGAGGGCCAAATTGTGCAACATGCAGCACACAAAAACGATTCTGCTGACCTTCTCAGGGGAGTAGCATAGGGAGCCACCTGTCAGA
The DNA here is from genome assembly GCF_031143425.1 of Pleurodeles waltl. Lineage (NCBI taxonomy): Eukaryota > Metazoa > Chordata > Amphibia > Caudata > Salamandridae > Pleurodeles > Pleurodeles waltl. Next base: position 1,106,710,524 of record NC_090444.1, on the reverse strand, counting down.
TGGAGGCACCTGAACCTAGCCTTCAGGAGACCAAAGGTCCTTTCTATAATCCTCCTGCTATGCCCATGGGCATTGTACCTATTCTCAGCCCCAGTTCTCAGATTCCTAACAGGGGGTCATGAGCCAGGACAGGTTTGGGTAGCCGGAATCACCTGCAAGAAGTAAGGGACACACATTAGCCCTGCACAATGGCATGGACCATGACTCCTGAAGGCATACACTAATAAACATTGGGTGGGGACACAGGCTCACCTATTAGCCACCATCTGAGCATCTGTAGTTATGCCATCAGCTGTGGGACACTGCTATGCCTCAGGACAAAGGCATCATACACCGACCCTGGATACTTGGCAGTGATGTGGGAGATGTACTGTTCAGCCAGGCACATCATCTGAACATTGAGTGAGAACTCTTCCAATTCCTGTAAACTTGTTCAGTGGCCCTGGGGGGGGGACTAAGGCAATACGGGTCCCGTTGATGGCCCCAATAACATGAGGTATGTGTCCCATTGAATAGAACCAAGCCTTCACAGTGGATAAATCATCTACCTGGGGGAATGCGATGTAGCCGCACAGGTGTTTGAGCAAGGCAGACAAAACCCTTGCAAGCACGACATTGGCTGACATCCCTGCAGCCAAGCCCACTGTCACCTAGAAGGAGCCTGTTGCCAGGAAATGGAGCACTGAGAGTACCTGCACAAGGGGGATTGCTGTGCTGCTACTGATAGCAGGTAGCAGATCAGGCTCTAAATTGTGCACACAGCTCTGTGATTGTGGCCCGGTCCAGATGATAGGTGAGTATGGTGTTCCAGTCCTCCAGTGTAGCCAAGTCCACAAGGGGTCTATACACGGGTGCCTGCCTCCCCCTATTGCTCTACAGTGGTTGGCACGAAAGGACCCAAATGTAGAAAAGGAGGGTCAACAGGAACCATGAACACACTACAGCAGTGTACACAGAGCAAGTTTGTATGTTGGACAATGGACAATGGAACTGTGTCAGTGAGTACATTCGACTACAATGATGCACTTATTAATCTGTACATCTTTACCAGAATTAAAAAATGGTGCCCGCTTGTCCTGTATTCAGGGACAGGTGGAAGTAACCTCACACCACTGGCGTTGGCGTCATGGCAGAAGGCGGTCTGCACCGCTGTGCAATTCCTCATTGGCTAACATGGCCCTCTATGGAGTATGGGAACCAATGATGATCAATGCCAGTGGTGACGGTGTTCACCGGCGCAGACGTGACCACCATTTCCTTTCTAACACTCCACTTGATTCCTGATTTTCCACAGAACGACATCTCCACTGAGTGTGCTGCTGTGACCTGTGTCTGGAACCTGCCATGGCTTGTGCATCAGGGGAAAGGGCACCAGCCTTCACGTCGGAAGAATTGGAGTGCCTCATGGCCAGGGCCTACCCCAGTATGGCCAGTTGTATGGGCCTCAGACCAACATTTGAGTACTCTATGGGTACATTGCATGTGCCATGACTGCATGGAGATGTGTGTGTGCTAGCAGTGTGTCAATTGTGGGGTATGGATGGTGGCAGCTTCAATGCAGGGGTGCAAGTCATATGTGTGCCTGATGAGGTGAAATGCTTTTTGTGGGCCGTATGTGTGACAGGCTGGATTTTCAGGTTCATGGTGTACTGCCTTCTGTGTTTCCTCTGCAGGTCAGCACCCATCAGAAGAATGGATTGTGGCTTGCTATCGCCAAGGATGTGAGGACCCTCGGGGTCTATAGCAGGTGGAGCACCCACTGCAAGAAATGGTGGGAAGACCTGAGACGCTGGGCCCGGAAGATCGCAGAGACTCAGTGAGGGAGGGTTGCCCATCACAACCTGACCTCCCTGATGGGCCGCATACTGGTGGTGGCCTACCCAGAGGTAGATGAGAACTTGAGGGCATCACAGCAGCCAAAAGGGGGTGAGTACAGTGTGTATGTCAACCATCTCTGATGCCTGCCATGGGATTTGGGTGCAGGGTACTAGTCAGTGGATGCCTCAATATGCCTGTTCAGATAGTGCTGCGTGGTCCAGCTCAGGATAATAGGGTGTAAAGCATGTATTAGATAGCTAGGTAGGCGGCTTCCCATCTAAGGCAGGGCTTAGCTGGTCCCAGTTGGTGTGTAGCTGGCAGGTTTTGGCTCCTACCTGCTGCGGTACTTAGCCAATGATATGCCAGTGTGGTCCACACTGCCCATTTTCAGTCTCACACACACACACATCATCCACTGCCTCCACTGTTTTCGCCTCCTCATCCTCCCTCACAGTCACATACTCACTCACACCTGCATTAACAGTCCCAGATGCTGCCACCTGCACAGCCTTGCTCACAGTCACCACAACAGCAGACCAACAGACATGCACCGCACACACCACATGCAGTCGCCACCACCACCACATGCAGCACATCTACCTCACTTGCAGACACCACCACAACATCCATGCACACATCATGTTTGTCCTCCCCATCCTGTCTGCCCCCTCCAGTAACACACACATGCTCGCACTCAGACCCCCAACAGCCGTCCACCTCACAGACACACACTGTCCATGCACCTGCGTTAAAGTCCAGCATATCTCCTCGTCCTACAACTACTCCCTCTACTTCCACTCCCATCCCTCCTCTCACATCCCACCCCATTAGCCACAAGAAACTATCCTTGCCTGCCTTGATCTCTTCCCTCCCCCTCCTCCTCCCCCTCCCACCCGTCCTGCCGTTAAAATGAAGGTCATACCACCCCAGGCCAGTACCTCAAGCACCCAGTCTGACAAAGCTCCACCCCCAAAGTCTCCAGCTGCCACTATGGGGCACATGAGTGTAAAGCCAGACCCCTGCAATATGGAACGTCCTCCCCACCCAAACAGAAGGCTAAAGGTCCGCCCTCTCCCGAACAGACTGGCAAGACCATGGGACCACCTCCAAAACCCAGGGCCAATCAGGCCCCAACAAAGTCACTGCCCAAGAAAGCCCCCCAGACATCCAAGGCCAAGGAGGCCCCCCAGAATTCAAAGGCCAAGGAGGCCCCCCAGAAATTAAATGCCAAAGAGGCCCCCCAGAAATCAAAGGCCAAGGAGGGCCCCCAGAAATCAAAGGCCAAGGAGGCCAACTAGACATCCAAGGCCAAGAAGACCCCCAGAAATCAAAGCAAAAGAGTTCACCAAAGCCAAGGTGGCCCCCCAGAAACCAAAGGCCAAGGAGGCCACCCAGACATCCAAGGAGGCCCCCCAGAAATTAAAGGCCAAGGAAGCCCCCCAGGTGGCCCCCCAGACATCTCTGGACATGGAGCCAACCCAGAAATCCCTGGACAAGGAGGCCCCACAGAACTCCCTGAACAAGGAGGAACCCTAGAAACCCCTGGACAAGGAGACCCTACAGAAATCCCTGGACAATGAGGCCCCACAGAAATCCCTGAACAAGGAGGCACCACAGAAATCCCTGGACCAGGAGGCCCACAATATAGTGGCCATGGAGCAGCATCTGGAACTAGAGGCCAAGGAGCAGCACCTGGAACCAGAGGCCAAAGGACAGCATCGGGAACCAGAGGCCAACAGGCACTATCAATAACCAGTGGACAGCCAGCCCCCTCCTCATCCTGTGGGCAGGAATTCCCCTCCAGAACCAGTGGGCAGCCAGCCCCCTCCTCATCCTGTGGGCAGCCAGCCCCCGCCTCATCCTGTGAGCAGCCAGCCCCCTCCTCATCCTGTAGGCAGGAAGCCCCTTTCAGAACCATTGGGCAGCTAGCCCCCTCCTCATCCTATGGGCAGCCAGGCCCCTCCTCATCCTGTGGGCAGGATGCCCCCTCCAGAACCAGTGGGCTAGGAGACCCCTCACAATGAGTTGCCCCCCGCCCCTTGAGGTGCCTTCCCATTTCCAACATGATGACCCTGAACAGTGGAGTCCTGATGTTGTCAGGAGTCATGTTGGGGCTTGGACTTTGCCCTGTGGGAATTAGTGACTTTGGATTGACCTTTGGGCCTGCATTTATTTATTTCTGCAATTGTGCATGTTTTTGCATTTTACATATTCATACAAAAGGAATACAGTGGTTGGAACTGTGTATGTGTCCTGCTTTTATTTATTCTGGGGTTCTGTTGCTGTTTATTCCTGTGCATGTGTTTCTGGGTGTGTGATGTGTGTATGGTGTGTTTTGTGTGTGTGCGTCACTCTCCCCCCTCTCTCCCACCCTTGTATGCTAGGTGGCTGTACTCACCATCATTGTCATTGTCAGCGTTGGTGCTCCAGGACTGCCATGGCATGGTACAGCATCAGAAGTACTTGTAGTTCTGGTTACATGGCAGACGCGGACTCCTGTGTGTACCTGGAGGTGAGTGGCTCTTTTTAAGTGATGTGTTTCCGCTAGGCTTTTGGTGGTGTTGCTACCGCCCCGGAAATAGTGGCAGTGTGCTATGTCATAATATTGTGGGTGGATCCTTGTCTTCCGCCTGCCTGCAGGTGGCTACCGCTGTGTTCTGTGTTCGTACCGCGCTGGCGGTTGGTGTGGTACATTGGCTGTCTATGGGGTGGATCACTGCCATGGTCATAATTTGGCAGTCATTTCCACCAGCCTGTTGGCGGTGATACTGCCACATTAACGCTGGTGGTCAGAAGGGCACCAGGGTCGTAATGACCACCCATATGTCTTTCATTGACCCATATTATTTCACCCCTTCATTGCGATACAATGATTCAGAATTATTATCACCACAGGTTATATAGCTCTGCCCCTCCATTACAAAACGTTTTTCGTTGGCTTGACTACCTGGCTTTTCTAACATTGTGAACCAACAAAATGCCCAGAGTGATATTTTTGATAGAAGATACTGCAGTGGTAAGCAAACTGTAGTGATGTATTGCAGTTGTATTTTTTTAAAACAAAATTAAGGGGATGTGCATCTGGCACCTAAAAAATGTATAATGCTTCTCTCTAGCCACAGTGCCATACTGCCCAGCCAATTAATTTGTTGGAAATGGTTTGTGGTGGTGGGTGAGACCAGTGAGTAAAGTGAGTCTAATAAGTGCTTCATTTGACTTCAAGTTTGGTGTAAAGGAAACACTGTGACAAATGTGACAAATATAATCTATTTGGCCCATTCCTTTCCCTGTAGTTGAGTGCATTGTTCTCCTGACTATCTATTTATGGCAAACAGGATAATAAATCTGCGTTTTATATGTGACGCATGTGACATAGTTTCTTATTTATTAGTCATCTGCCTCTTTGGAGTTAGGGTAGAAATGAAGTGAAAGGCATTTGAAGAAGCTGCCCCAGCTGCAGACAGTAGCAAAGTATCCAAAGCGCTGGATAGCATGCCTCCATTAAATTGGCACAACTTGTACTTCATAGCACATAATGCCTTACTCATAAATGAGAGGCATTTCTTTTTATTTTCCCTCTAAAAGTGTCTGTTTAGTTACTACAAAAGCCTTCAAAAGAGAAACAAATCAAATCATTGTTTTTTTTTAATCTGGTGTTAATCTGCCTTAATTCTTTCCTACTATGTAGTCAGTGTTTTTATATGAGGATGCTTTGGTAAAGAAATACAATTGGCTCTGTGACTTTCCAAATCATAATCACATCAAATTCCAATGCCCTAAGGGGACCAGCAATGTACTGCTACTGTGCCACCCACTACTTACTTTTAAAGTGTTTTCTCAGGCCATTGTTTACGGTTTGTCTTTTTTATTTTTTTTCTTGATATAGCTACTCCTGCTTGTCAACCAGCACCAGGAGATAGCAGCCCATCTGTGGCATCAGAGGCTGGAGAATATCCAGGTCAAGTACTGGTGGCTGGCGGTCCTAGCAAATGAAAAGGCGGAAATTGCTACCTCTGACCAGGGACCCAGCTCATCAGAAGCACCCCAGCCCCAGGCTCCAGCCTCCCAACCATCACATCGCCGGCACCACCACCAGTTGTCAAGGGCCCTGACTATACCTGCTGCCATGCCCTTCTACTCTAACAGGGTATTTCTTCACTGTTTCCTACAGCAGATGAACAGTATAGAAAGACAGCTCAGCAGGTTTGAGCAGGGCATGGACCAGCTCCAGACCCAAATCGACAGTGCCCTCTTCTGATCCCTTTTTTAATTTTTTGTTTTGGTGAGAGAGACTTGTTGTGGGTGGAGAGGGTGGGGCAGGAGTTGGGACTAGGTTTCGCTTTGGACTTTTGTTTGACCTTTTAGGGACCGGGCAATTTGTTTGGGGGAGAGGGGGAGTCTGTTGGTGGTGGAAAGCGTTGTTTTTATTATTTATTAAAAACAAAAGGGGTACATTTATTTAACTTAAGTTATGCCTCAAAAGTTTATTTTGGTGTTTTAGTTTGGGTTTGCACTGCTGTGTTTTAGCGTAGCTTGTTTTTAAAATCTGTTTAAAAAATAGTGTGTCATGTACTTGTACCTTTGCTCTAGTGTAACTATATTTACCAGTAGGGGATGACTGTATTGCCTATTATGTAAACAAAAACATAGATATAGACAAAGAACATCTTCTTCCATATAAATGAATTACAAACTAAACAAGATCCCTTAAATCCATTGTTCTTCTCTCACCTGAATATATGAAGGGAGGGCTGACATCTCAGTCTTCTTACTACAATCTGACATCTTAACTTAAGGGGGTGGTAGCAGTGGTAGCAGGCTAGTGCGTTAACAGGTAAGACACAATGGGCCTGATTACAACTTTGGAGCAGGTGTTAATCCGTCCAAAAAGTGACGGTAAAGTGACGGATATACCACCAGCCGTATTACGAGTCCATTATATCCTATGGAACTTGTAATACAGCTGGTGGTATATCCGTCACATTTGGGACAGATTAACACCTCCTCCAAAGTTGTAATCAGGCCCAATGTGCCACTACCACTGATGTGAACTCCAATTGCAGGATTAATCAAAGAATTATCCATCACTGTCAACTAGATTAAAATAAATCAGAGAGTTAGTGGGTCATATATTAAATTATAACTTCAGGAAGACTGAGACCAGACTACCACAATGACATTATTTGACACACAGCAAAAAAGACCTGATATGATAATAAAAACTATCAAGATCCACTTCTTCTGAGCAACATGGAGCTAGTTAATTTAAAACTAAATTTAGAAAATGAAATCCTTGAGTCGGGAGATATGGACTTAAAGTCAGGAGTGGTTCGACAACGTCAAGTGTTTTAGCAACACAATACGAGGCATTAATCATGATAGTTATGGGGTCGGTGCAAAATATTGCTCAGTTAATAGAAGGTGATGCAGTGAGTTGGTGTTGCTTTCACCACATCCACCTCAGCAAGTGTGTGATTCATGTATGGTGTAAAATGAAGTCATACCTCAATAAAACACAGCATGGCAGAAGAAGAAAAGAGGCTCAATGAATTGATGGGAAAGGGGATTTGAAGAAAAGTGTGACAAAGGCAACCACTACACAATAGAAACCATGACAATTTTCATCGGGAGCTGAGCAACACTATCATCAATCTGTTGTGAAAGGGAACAATGAAGGGATAAGTATGACACAGTTCAGTTAAATGCACTGCAAGCAGTTCTTCTGCCCCAGAGAGACTCAAGATAGTATATCTCTAAATGTTATGTATTCTAGGTTTAAGCAATACAAATTATGGAGGAATGAAGCTAACCCACCAAGTTCTAAAAAATATGATTGTTAAAAGGAAAATGATTCTGTATCTCCAAATTGGGTGGTGCATCTCCATTCTTCTTTGAATGTCTGTCACTCTTGGGTGGCTGACTGAACCCATCCAGTAGGTAAGCTGGAGTGTTGAGCTTTCACCAAGTTTTGTTTGTGCAGGAGAGGACTAGGAGAAGGCCAACGTATTGAAAAATAAAAACTGTGTAACAGAGTGAAAGAGAAGGACAAAAGGAAGCAAGATTAGCTTCATGAGGAGTTAGGAGTGTATCAAGAAGACTCAGAGGCAGAGCAAGAACATAAAGAAGAGTTTCATGTTTGGGTCAGCAATGCAGCAGTCACACACTCAGCAGCATTTCCCAAAGCAATGCAGCTCTCTCCAGTCCACAGAGCTGACTCCCTACTAGGCCTCAGAGTCTTCACCATCATCATGGTTTCTATTTGAAGATGAAACTTTCTACTTCTAGCTGTTTAAGTAGTCCTGCCTCCTTGCATCTTCCTCCTCTTTCTCCTGATTCTGAGTAACTCTGTCCCAGTCCCAAACCCAGCAACGTAGAACTATGTAGTGCAATGCTGTTGAAGAACAATTTGAGAAAGAGAATTGGAAACTTTTGTGTAGTTTTTTGTTTTGGAACTAAAGTGAATGGTCTGGTCTCTGAGGTACCAGAAAAAAGGAGTTGACCCTGCAGGTAAATTTTGCTTAGTTTGAAAGGCCAGTCACTTTCAGGAACAAATGATCACCCATCATACCCTATATATTGCAAATCATCGAAAGCAAGTTTACAGATTTTTTGAACTCCCTTCGCTCACTGTCAGCTATCACATATATTATCAATCATCACTCACAATCACTCAATATATCACCACTCATTGGTGCAATAGTTAGTAGTTCCAAACCAAACACGGTACTTGAGTGATATCAAATATTTTTTCCTCTTTGATGGTAGCAACACATTGAAATTTAACATTCGCACAGGCAGTCTTTTAGTCATTGATCTTCTAGGCCAGCTCTGCTAGATGATATAAAAAAGGATAGCTAATGGCTTGTGAGGGAGACATGCATTGTCTCCAATGTGGTGAAGGGAATGTGAGGGCTTCTTCAATACGCACAGGTACAACTATTTGTTTTATAAGAAAGAAAGAAGTTAATGAGAAATTATTAAAAGGTTCTATGTTGGCACTGGTATACTCAGTCTGGAAAGTGGAGTTTTTCCTTAAATTCAAGTGATTCACCTAGAAGTTGGTCAGCAAACATACTTGATTCTGACCAATCATCCTCTTCCTGGTCATGTGGTGTTTTGAGAACAGTATTATCAGGTGGAATAAAATGCTTGTTCATTTTGATAATTTTTAATCTCTCCATGTTTTGAGGTGAGAGTCTGGTCCTTCTCACTGTGACAACTGTACTAGATGCACTAAACAAACGCTACTACAGGACAAGCCAGATACTTTATTGCCAGCCTGCTGAGCTCTGGCCATTGGTGCATCTACCCATTCCAATACACCAATGTGTTTGATCCACATGCATCTCCTTTGGATCATTCCGATACTCCTGGAACATTCTCCGAAGTGTCACTGCTGCTGCCACTTGGTCGACCTCTCTTGCCTTTGCCTCTGCACTGGACTTAAAACCTGCCACTTGAAACCAACCCAATGCAGAGGTGGTGTCTGAGTCTTCTGATGCTGTTGTTGCCGGTGTTGTTTCTGGTGTTGGCTCCTGTGAGACAAATGGAAGGCGGCACCCCAGAACTGAGGGTGGGATTCCAAGGGGCATATTTATACTCTGTTTGCGCCGGATTTGCGTCATTTTTTTACTCAAATTTGGCGCAAACTTAACTCCATATTTATTCTCTGGCGCTAGACCCGTCTAGCGCCAAATTTATGGAGTTTGAGTCATTATTTTACTGTGGAAACCTACCTTGCGTTAATAAGATGCAAGGTAGGCGTTCCAGGGCAAAAAATGACTCTAAGGCCTTTGTGCCTTATTTATACTCCAGTGCAAAAATGATGCACGGGAGGGGGAGGGCCTTAAAAAATTACTCTAAACCCGTTTAGAGTCATTTTTTAACACCTGGGTCAGGGCAGGCGTTAAGGGACCTGTGGGCTCATTTCAATGGTCTCCGACCATGGAAGGAGTCCACAGGGGCCCTTCTCTGCCCCCAGGGACACCCCCTGCCACCCTCGCCCACCCCTGGAGGACACCCATGGATGGGAGGACCCATCTACGGTAAGTAGAGGTAAGTAGAGATAAGTATTTTATTTTTATTTTGTAAAGTGGCATGGGGGGCCTAACTTGGGCCCCCCTACATGCCATTGTGCCCAATGGCCATACCCAGGGGAAAAGATCCCTTGGGCATGGCCATTGGGCAGGAGGGCATGACTCCTGTCTTTGCTAAGACAGGAGTCATTTCCATGGGGGATGTGCGTCAAAAAATGGCGCTGTTCAGGTTTGAGTCAATATTTTTGACTCTAACCTGACTTGCACCATTTTTTTATGCACAACCCCCATTCTTCCCTACGCCTCCGCTGCCTGGTTAGAGTAATTTATTTTAATGCTAACCAGGCCGCAGCGCCGGCTAACGTCATTCCATAAATAAGGCACCCGGCTGGCACATTGGAATTGTGTTAGCTGGCGGTAAACTTTTTGACGCAAATCTGCGCTAGCGATGATTTGTGTCAAAAAGTGTAAATATGGGCCCAAGTTCCAGCCATTCTTTTTCCAGTTCTCCGCCATGCTCAACAATCCACCCCTTGTATTTTGAAACATTCCCTTCAGAAAAAGGAATGAAAGAGGGAAACATTTTTATGTAACGTAGATCAATAGAGTGGTACAGATATAGGGGGTCATTCTGACCCCGGCGGTCATGGACCGTCGGGGCCAGGGTTGGCGGGAGCACCGCCAACAGGCTGGCGGTGCCCCGCAGGGCATTCTGACCGCGGCGGTTTGGCCGCGGTCAGATGCGGAAAACCGGCGGTCTCCCGCCGGTTTTCCGCTGCCCATTAGAATCCTCCATGGCGGCGCAGCTCGCTGCGCCGCCATGGGGATTCTGACAGCCAATACCGCCATCCTGTTCCTGGCGGTTCTCCCGCCAGGAACAGGATGGCGGTATGGGTTGTCGTGGGGCCCCTGGGGGCCCCTGCAGTGCCCATGCAATGGCATGGGCACTGCAGGGGCCCCCGTAAGAGGGCCCCACTTTGTATTTCAGTGTCTGCTTTGCAGACACTGAAATACGCGACGGGTGCCACTGCACCCGTCGCACCTTCCCACTCCGCCGGCTCAATTCTGAGCCGGCGTCCTCGTGGGAAGGGTGGTTTGCACTGGGCTGGTGGGCGGCCTTTTGGCGGTCGCCCGCCAGCCCAGTGCAAAAGCCAAAATACCCTCAGCGGTCTTTCGACCCCGGAGCGGTATTTTGGAGTGGGGAACTCTGGCGGGTGGCCTCCGCCGCCCGCCAGGGTGAGAATCACCCCCATAATCTTTACACAAGATAATGTCATTTTGCAACCTTGCTTAGGGTCTCAACCAAGGCAAGCACTTCTGGGTTTTCATTTGCACCTCCAAGTGTGAATCTTTCAGAAACCTTCATTAGCTGATCCTGTATCAGATGCAACAAAAGGAAAGCTTGGCTCATCGCACTATTCCCCTTGCTAACTTCCTGTGTGAAAACCTCAAAAGGGAGCAGCATTTGTGTAAGGCATTTGACTAGGCCCCATTTGTCCGCATCCATATTCATAGCTTTCCCAATTGCATCCCCTTCTCTTAGACTGACATAGTCATTGATCTGTCTGTACTGATCAAACAGATGTTACAACATATAAAAGGTTGAGTTCTACTCTGTTGCCATCTCCTGTATCAGGACTTTAACTGGTACTCTGTTACCATGCTGAATAATCCACAAATTTTTCCGGGCTTTAAAAGAATGGCTGAAGATTAATTTGCAGGTGGTCAGTATGTTGCAGACTCTGGCCCTCATTCTGACCTTGGCGGGCGGCGGAGGCCGCCCGCCAAAGTCCCGCCGTCAGGTTACCGTTCCGCGGTCGAAAGACCGCGGCGGTAATTCTGACTTTCCCGCTGGGCTGGCGGGCGGTCGCCTTCAGACCGCCAGCCAGCCCAGCGGGAAAGAGGCTTCCACGATGAAGCCGGCTCGGAATCGAGCCGACGGAGTGGAAGCTGTGCGACGGGTGCAGTTGCACCCGTCGCGTATTTCACTGTCTGCGCAGCAGACAGTGAAATACATGTAGGGGCCCTCTTACGGGGGCCCCTGCAATGCCCATGCCAGTGGCATGGGCACTGCAGGGGCCCCCAGGGGCCCCGCGACCCCCCCCTACCGCCATCCGGATCTCGGCAGTCCGACCGCCGGGATCTGGATGGCGGTAGGGGGGGTCGGAATCCCCGCGGCGGTGCAGCAAGCTGCGCCGCCGCGGAGGATTCAATGGGGCGGCGGTACACTGGCGGGACCCCGCCAGTGGTGCCGGTCCGACCGCGGCTTTACCGCCGCGGTCGGAATCCCCATTGGAGCACCGCCGGCCTGTCGGCGGTGCTCCCGCGGTCCTCCGCCCTGGCGGTCAAAGACCGCCAGGGTCAGAATGACCACCTCTGTCTTCTTTTTTTAGAAAGTCTTGCACAACCAGGGTTATGCAGTGCACCAAACACAGGACCCTGAAATAGCTACCATCTGCCACGGCCTTGACTATGTTACTGCCACTGTCCATTGTAACAAATTCAGAGGCATATTTATTCTTTGTTTGCGCTGAACTTGTGTAATTGTTTCATGCAAATTCAGCGCAAACTTAACTCCATTTTTATATTTTGACGCTAGACCCATCTAGCATCAAAATATAGGAGTTAACATCATTTTTTGGATGTCGTAAACCCACCTTGAGATGCAAGGTAAGCGTTCCTGTCCAAAAAATTACTCTGAGCCCATAGTGCCTTATTTATCCTCCGTGCACAAATGGTGCACGGGTGGGAAGAGGGCCCAAATAATGACGCTAAGCCTGCCTAGAGCCATTATTTAACGCCTGGGTCATACCAGGTGTTAGGGGACCGTTGGACCCATTTCCATGATCAAAGACCATGGAATGGGACCACAGGTGCCCCCCCCTAAACACCAGGAATAACCCCACCCACACCAGAGGTACTCCAGAGGATGGGGGACCCTATCCCAGGTAAGTAGGGTAAGTATAGTTAAGTATTTAAAAAATATATTTAAGTGCCATTGAGGGCCCTGACATGGGCCCTGTGCAAGGGACTTGGTGCAATGGTCATGCTCAGGGGACACTGGTCCTCTGTGCTGGCCATTGGGGTGGTGGGTCTGACTCCTGTCTCTTATAAGACAGGAGCCATGTGTTATGGATTGATGTGCTTCAGGAAATGAAGCGAGGCTGGTTAACTGCATTTTTTTTTGCCTCTAACCAGCATAGCGTATTTTTTTTATCGCAAAAATCCCCTTCACCCGTACCGCCACCCCCACCCGGCTAATGTGATTTTTTCTGATGCAAGCCCAAGCTTAGCGCAGGCTTGCAGCATTTCAGACATTTGGTGCCCGGCTGGTGCTTTAGAATGATGCAAGCCGGCGCTATACTTTTGCCGCAAATCTGCCTTTTCACAGTTTGGCAGCAAAAAGTATAAATTTGGGCCTCAACTTGGAGTCCTCTGGGTTGCATCCATTTAGACACCTTTCTATTAAATTTTCCAAGATGTTTGTAGCTGTATGTGATTTCTACATGGCGAGCATGGCTACTGTTGCATGCCGCCAAACACTCTTAAACATTTCTTCAGAGGCAAGACCTGTAAATAGGTTTTGCTTTACTCCTGCAAAAGAGATCCAGTGTGCAGTGATGCAGATGTAATCAGTAGCCTGATAACTGGTCCACATGCCTGTCATCAGGTGGAAAGTGCGGACAACACTTTGCTGCAAAGCTTGTCCAACCAATTGCAGCACATTGTGATGCAGCACTAGAACAGCAACTCTGCCAAAATGGGTCTGACTTGGAACCTTCTATTTTAGGGACAAAGCTGCCACAAACTCTAAGATTCCCACTCCTTCCACAAAAGAACAAGTAATGGCATAGTCAATAGGTCTCAGTTTGGGGATCTTATAAGTGTTTAGCAGCGTGTAGAGCAGCATGGGAGCTGTGCAACATGATGAAAAGTTATAATACCAAGCACTGGCAAAGCTAAATTGTTTCACCTATGCAAGAGCTGATGCCTTTGCCAATGTCTTTTAGCCATATTATTTATCACGTGGCTGTGCAGCATGGCTAAAAGGCAAGTTAGAAAAAAAGCGATATGACACAGTCAGCACTGGAGTAAATGGGCAAACAAGGATGGGAGTAGTGGGTGGGGTTGACACAGTTCTTCAAAGCATTTCAAAATTCTGGTGGGTGAACAGAAGTAAAAAAACAAATATGTGGGTACGCTGACAGATACATTGCATTGCGCTGATGATGTTGGTCGTCAAAGCTGCAGAGATTCATTTACTTGTTTAGACCTATCTAATTAGTCTTGTTCTTGTCCAATATATTACTGCAAATGGCTATGGTAAAATGTGCACAGTATAAGAAGGTCACATAAACACAGTGTTGCTTTGGCCATTTCTGCTGTGCTACCTGGCGTCTATATATTTAGTTAGAAATGTCTTCAAGTGACATGGCAGTCATACACGTTGGTATGTAACTTTAATTGTTCAGGGCACACTACTATTTATTTAAATAGTTGGCGTTTTTATAAGCACACTCAACCGTCATCATTGACCATTGGCATCAACTCCCCGTGTGAAATTACCATGACTTACGGTAAAGTGACGTCACCTAACAGCATTAACTGCAAATATTATTGGAGAAAGGGTGATGAGGGAAGCTTTGTGTATCCATTGATCACAGTTGTGAAAAATCTGATAATGCTCAAAACCAGTGGCAAGTACAACTAAATAAAGCATACAAAAACAGGCAAAAGAAAAAAAAAATTGAAAACTCTCTATTCTTTTTTCACTGATTTACATAGACCTGCATCCACTTCAAAGTCATCACATTTTCTGAGTCCCTGCCCTAAAAATGAGCTTTGCTGCACAACAAATGGAATGGTAACACACTTAACTGCACTTTGTTAGGAAACATAATGCGGTCTCAAGGACAGGGAGGGTGGGACATAAGCAAGGACAGAGGAAGTCAGTGGCAAGTAGAATGAAATTAAGGTACAGTGTACAAAACCGGGCAGAGGAAAAAACTATTGATAACCTGCAACACAGACCTGCATCCACGTCAAAGCCATCCGGTTTTCACTGTCTCTGCCCCAAAACGAGCACAGAGATTGGCTGAATGCACAAAATGGCTGCCAGCCACATGGCCAAACAACAAGAAAGAGCAAGGAGGAATGGGGAACAAAGAAAGAATACATGCAAGCCTACGGCAAAGAAACACTGGCTGCATGCAAAATGGCTCCCAGTCACATGGCCAAACAACAACAACAAAGAGTGAGGAGAACAAAGAAGAACATGTGCAAGCCTATGGCAAAGACACACTGGCTGGATGCAGAAAATGGCCACCAGCCACATGGTCAAACAACAATTGCGAACAAGGAGCCATGGAGAACAAAGAACACATGCAAGCCTACAGCCATAGAGTACTCAAAATGGCCCCAACCACAGAGCATGGAGAGCAAAGACAAATGGCGGACAATGAAAAACACACACACACACGCACACACACACACATATACACACACTGACAGCAATGCAAAACACGAAAATACACTGAACTATGAAAATTTCTTGAGCAGCCGAAGATGGTGGCCGCAAAAATCTCCAGCCAAGGAGGGGCGCACAAGTTATTCAGGAAAAATAACCCCGACCTAGGGGCCATCCACGTTGCTGCTGCCGCTGTGAAGTTGCGGACCTGACAGGGAGCCGGGCACGCTGCCTTGAGCACCCGAGGGTTCTCACTGGAGGTGGCGCAGGAGCGAGGCGCCGGCGGCCTGGAGCCCCACCCCGAGACCCGGGACTGAAGTTACTATGCACGCCCGGGCGTGGTGCGACTGACCGCCGGGCGCGCCAACCGGGGGGGAAGCTGATCCAGTCCCGCTAAGATAAACAGTGCGGGACCCGGAGTGCGGACGGAGGACCGGCGCGATCAGAGCGCCGCAAGAGCAGCCCACCGCGGGGTGAGGAAACCAAGAAGAACCCCCATGCATGGCGCTGCCGAGGCCCGGTAAAGGAAGCCTGAGCCCTGGAGACCGGGGGAAGCGAAACCTGGAGGCGCTGTGCTGCACTTTAACAAAGACGAGGGGGCAAACAGCGGCGACTCGGGCAGAGCACAGAGGCTCGAGGTAACCCCACACTGGAACAGGTGGAATGCCCCTGTTTATGGCCTGAAGTAGAAGGTGTGGAAAAGAAAGGAGGAAAAAAAATATCTATATAAAAATAATTACAAATAAAATAAGAAAAATAATAAATAAAACAAAGGAGAATAAAAAGTAAATAATTAATATAAGGAGGCAATAACACTGCCCATACAAAGGAGGGTGAGTTCCCCACGGCCCGAGCCATCACAGGACTGACACTGCGGCCCCCAGGGGAACACAGAGTGGAGAAATCGGGCAGCTGCTTGGAGCGGAGTCAGACAGAGAGAGTGGAGCAGCCCCAGAAATACCAGAGGGAGACCCCGCTGAGCGTAGCCTTTTGCCCTGTAGAGACTGGGAAGCAGCGGTGCGGGCCACCGGACAGGCCCTGGAGAATGGAGGAGATAAGGCTCGGAAGATCTTCGTGGCCCTGTTGGGCACGCAACCTACTGGTGACGGGGTCTGGTGAGCACGGTATAATTGTACTCTGGGAGAACAACCCCTAAACGCGGAAGGGAAGGAGGGACTGCGTTGTCATCAAAAACTTTGGATGAAAGGGGAACTGAAGTAGCAGGCAGGCCCTCGCTTTAACCTTGCTGACGCGAACCAAAATATCCCTGATGTCTTCCGAGAACAGGCACAAGGGTAAAACCATGGATCGGACCCCATCTGTGGAATGCGGTGGCGGGGAACCTCAGGACCCTACGCAATCTAAAGTGCAGGATAACCTGGACAAAATCCTGAGTGCAATCGAGGACACAAAAACAGCGTTGCTGCACGATATTAATCAAGTCGCAGTTGAAGTGGGTCTCCTGAGGGCGGATCACCAAAAACTGGCCGACAGAGTCAAGGAAACGGAATCCATCCTTGCGGTAATAGCACCGGAACAAAAAGACCTAACAGCCACGGTGATGAACCTCACAGACAGAGTGACATGGCTAGAACAAAGAGTAGAAGATGCAGAGGGTAGAAACTGTAGGAACAATGTACAGGTTGTTGGCCTTCCGGAGGGAGCGGAGGGCTCGAATATGGTGGATTTCCTCAAGGAGTGGCTGCGCACAGTCATGGCACCAGACAGACTGACCCCCTTTTTTGCACTGGAACGAGCGCACTGAGTGCCATCGAGGCCCTTAGCACCAGGTAGGCCGCCCTGAGTGGTGGTTGCTAGACTGCTACACTACAGGGATAGGGATACCCTGCTGCAGCAGGACAGAGAAGAAGGCCCTTTTAAGGTGGCGAATGTGGAAGTGACGCTGTTCCTGGATTTCACACTCGAAGTCCAGTCCAAACGCGCTTCGTTCCTGGTGGCTAAGAGGGCCCTCAGAGGTGAGGGAATACAATACTCACTCCTCTTTCCAGCTCGGCTGAGGGTAGTTCTTGAGGACATGACTACATTCTTCCAGTCCCCGGAGGAGGCGTGGGAATGGCTGGAGGCACGCAGATGCTGACCTGGGCAGCGTACTTGAGAGGACCGAGCTGAGGGTGGTCCCCGCAGAGGCCCGAGGAGATGGCGGAGCAGAAACCGCGATCGCACGGCATCAACCCAGGCACAGAGGGAGATGGGAAAGAAAGCGGCCCTGGAAGCAGCGGCCTCCATGAGTGGAGAGGCGTCCCCGCCTGAGGGATCCGGAGGAGAATCAGATGACACGGTGGGGTCCTCTGTGGGGGGCTCGGGGTGCTCGGCGCGGGCTCTGAGAGTGACCCCGCAGACGGCAGATGAGCTTGGATAACTGAACGGTAAAGTCGGCCCTGAGGTGAGGAGAGTTACACAAGCTTGGGGCCCCTCTGAGCACTCC
The DNA here is from genome assembly GCF_031143425.1 of Pleurodeles waltl. Classification (NCBI taxonomy): domain Eukaryota; kingdom Metazoa; phylum Chordata; class Amphibia; order Caudata; family Salamandridae; genus Pleurodeles; species Pleurodeles waltl. Next base: position 1,106,692,757 of record NC_090444.1, on the reverse strand, counting down.
ACCCCCAACTGGATTCTTGACCATTTCATCAGACTGGCGAGAACTAGCACTAAACTGTGGAATATGTTGCACTGTTGCACAGTTCTTTGGGCAACCTACCGTTTGAGAGGCGCCCTGGGAGGGGGAGTTGGGTTTTATTCTTACAAGTTCTGATGGTGCCTGGGAGGCAGTGGTGTGATTGCATAAGACATACGATAAGATCCAGGAGGGGTCTGGCCACCGGGGTGGGATGGGAAGACTGCAATGCTTATGACATATCAACATGGCAGAGTATAACTTGATAACGTGGAACATACGAGGGATGGGGTCTCCAGCCAAAAGGCATAGAATATTGTCCTATTTAAAAAGAAGGGGTATCCAGGTGGTGATGCTACAGGAGACCCATTTGGCAGCAGGAGAAGCAGAGAAACTGAGATGCAGGTGGAGAGGGCAGGTGTTTGCCACGGAATACTCTGCATACGCACGGGGTATGCTGATTTGGGTCCGGGCCGGGGTACCTTTCGAGGTAGTGTCAACCAATATAGACCGTAAGGGCCGATTTGTGATAGTGGATGGGAAGCTGCATGGTACCTCGATTGTCCTAGGTAGTATTTATGCTCCCAATCAGGATCAGGTCACCTTCATGACGTGCCTATCGGGTCAACTCACCCGACTGCAGACAGAAGAACTGATAATTGGTGGGGACTTTAATAGCATACTAGATGTGGATATGGACCGCTCTACCCCACTGATGTCTGGGGCGGCAACACATAAGGTATCCAAGAAACTGAGAGAGTGGTTGGACTCCTGGGGCTTGGTGGATGCTTGGTGAGAACAACACCCTTCTGATAGAGACTACTCATATTACTCAGGTCTCCACCGAGTACACACCAGGATAGACAGAGTGGTGTGCACAGCAAACATGGTACGGGGAATGATCCACTTTATCTTTGTCGTACCCTATCTGATCATAGCCCTTTACTGATTACATGGAGAGTATCTGAAGATAGGCCCCCATCCCGATGTGGAGGCTGATCCCGGCCTCACAAGAAGATCAAGCATACAGGGACGACCTCCTTTTATATCTGGCAGATCACATTAAAATTAATAAGGGGTCCACCTCCTCTAGGTCCATGGAGTGAGAAACGCTTAAAGTGGCAACGAGGGGTTATTGTCTGGGACAAACAGCAGGGGTGAAACGTACATTGGAGTGGGAGTTGATCAGTCTCTAAAAGAAACTGCACGAGGGGGAACGAAGAAGGCGTGGGGAGGGGCCAGACCTAGAGGAGTATGATCGGGTGAGGAGGTCCCACTCCCAGGTTGAGGAACAGCTACGCTGCCATAATATGAAAAAATACCTAGCCTCATTGCAATCCGAGGAGGGCAGATCAGGTAGGAAGCTGGCGTGGTTGGTGCGACCAGGAGGGGATAGTGAACCCATCACGAGTTTGAGAGACAAGGAAGGGGAACGGAGATGTAGACCGGGCCCTATAAATGACGCTTTTAAAGAATACTATACCCACCTGTATAGGGACCCAGGTGAGCTCAGGACAGAGGAACTTGACGGTTTCTTACGCCATCTCCCCCTGACTACCCTGACGCATGAGGAAGGTGACAGACTGGGAGGGCCGGTGACAGCGGAAGAAGTGCAGGAGGCCATCTCGCAACTAGCCCCAGGGAAGACTCATGGGACAGACGGCCTTCCGATGGACTTTTACAAAACATTTGCGACGCTGTTGACTTCACAATTGGTGGAAATGTACACAGAGGCATTGCATTACGGCAGGTTGCCAGACTTGCTTAGAGAAGCACTGGTGGTTCCCCTACCCAAATTGAAATCTAAAGAAGCATCAGTAACTGACTTTCGCCCCTTATCAATGCTGAACAGCGATTTCAAAATCCTTAGTAAGATTCTGGCCAACCGCTTACTCCACTGTATACTTGCTTTAGTACACACAGACCAGAACGGATTTGTTCCGAACTGCAGTACCTCCCTGAATCTCAGGTGGTTATTCGCCATCCTACATATGCCCATAGAGAAGAGACCCCCATCGGGAGTGTTACTAGCGGTGGATTTTGAGAAAGCCTTTGACTCGGTCAGATGGGACTACCTCAGGGCGGTGATGCTACGGATGGGCCTGGGGGAGGGATGGGTAAAATGGGTGGACCTACTGTATGGGGCTCCGCTGGCAAGGGTCAAGACGGGTAGGACGGTGTCTGAGACTTACCCCATATACAGGGGAACCAGGCAAGGTTGTCCTTTGTCCCCACTATTATTCGCCCTGGCCATCGAGCCTCTGGCCGCCAGGTTGCGGATGGACGTAGTTGGCAGAGGAGTGGAGTGGGGGCAATCAGAGCATGTCATCTTGTTATACGCTGACGATATTCTCATCTATCTCAGGGACGGAGAATCTGGACTCCCCTGGGCCCTGCGGAACTTGATTCAATTTGGTACCCTGTCGGGACTGCACCTCAATAGGCGCAAGACATTCTGCCAAGTTGTGAGCGCCCCACCACGTGTCCAGAGGACATGATTTGGGTACCCCGCACCTTCAAGTACCTGGGCTTTCAGATGTATCATGAAGTGGGGGACCTTCGGGACGGTAACATCGGGAGGGCACTTTGCTCCTTAAGGGCATCTTTCGGATTCTGGCGCTCCATGAAACTGTCTATAATGGCCAGAATATCATTAGCCAAAATGATCATGTTACCTCCTCTCCTTTATTATTTCGCTAATTTGCCACTGTTGATCCCATCGGCATGGTTCTGCGAGTTGAATACCCTGCTTCGGGAGCTCATATGGGCCGAAGGCCGCAGGTGCACATCGCTTTCCATTCTTTGTAGACTGTCTCAATCGGGGAGCCTAGGAGCCCCAGACTTTGAGTCCTATTATCTAGTATCCCAGCTACAGTGGGTATCCAAGTGGTTCACCAGAGAGGGTCATCTGGACAGATGCACTGCCAACGGAGTGAAGGGTATGGATCTGATTATTGCACGCTTGATAAACCGGCGGGTGGCACACCAAACAGAAAGCCCCATGACGAGGGTCGTCGCGTCGTGCTGGAAGAGATGCACAAGACATTTGTGTGTGGGACCACCCTACTCCCCATACCCCTATCGGCGCTGATGCTGGGAGTCGAGGAGAGAGACCCGAAGGGCACTGGGTTGGGAGCATGGAAAAAAGCGGGCGTGGAGACAGTGGGGGACCTATTCAGGGACGGGGTGCTGAGATCTTTTACCGACCTGGTGGAGGGTAATGGGGTACCACAAGGGCAATTCCTTCTATACCAGAGGTTGCTACACAATCTGAGGGAACACTGGGAGAAAGTTAATGCGGAACCCCCTACCCACCAGATATTACACCTTCTATTAGTATCAGGGGGCGAGGCCCACCTAATTACTAAACTATACCGGGCCCAAAATGAGCACGCACTGGACACGCTCCAATCACAAAGGGAGAAATGGGAAAGGGCAGTGAGCAGGGATCTAACTGACATGGAATGGAAGAGAATCCTGGCGTACCCACGGGTGGTCTCACGAAACACACGACTAAGATACATCCAATACAATTATATTTACAGAACGTACCTTACCCCACACATTTATTCCTAATATATGGTGGCCCCCCAAGGTCATGCCCTAGATGCGAGGACACAGACTCAGACTTCGACCATATGGTGTGGAGTTGCCCGGAACTCCAGCGGGGTTGGGGAGCGGTACTGACTTACCTGAATAAACTATTCGATGTGGAACTGACTCTTGCCCGACTGTGTGCCTCCTGGGTCTTGGAACAGGACTACCACGCGGGAAGGTAGGGGGTTGATTTCTGGACCTATCCCTGGTCCTTTATAGAAGGTTGATCACATTGGGCTGGAAGTCGCCCCGGTGCCCCCTACTGAAGGTATGGAGACAGGATCTGACGAAATGGGCGAGGGCAGAACTGCAGGCGTGGGGCCTCCGACAGACTCCTATCGCACCAGCATGGGAGGAAGTACTGATGAAATGGTACCGTATAGTGATGGTAGATGACCCGTCTGCAGAGGAGGAAGTAGGAATGACAAGAACGGGAGTGGGATAAGAGAGATGGCAACAGGGCATATCTGTTGGGGTATAGCGTATAGGAAAGACTTGAGGCTACTTCTGCGGGGTAAAATAGAGGCGGCTACAGACCGAGGATGAGACCTTCAAATAAAAAAAAAAATTGGGGTATGGAACACAGGTGGGATAAGCAGGAACTGAACGGGGTGAATGCCCACTCCCCAAAGAACCAGCCGGGAAGGTATGGGAGGCCCATCCCGCGTACTGATGGAGAAGTAAACGATCCTCCCCTGCAGCCGTTCTCACCTGCTAGCACTGGCACCATCAAGTAAAGTTGTTATTTATTGTTAGTTAAAGTCTGTCATGTGGACGTTGAAGTAAAAAGGACAATGTGTTGCACACACAAAATGTATATATGATCATGTGGCCCCAACAGACCGAGTACGTAGAAGGTCTAATTCTGAAGCACGGACAGAGGATATAATGTGAAACAATTAATAGTATATACAACATTGCGATAAAATGCCTACAGGGATGAGGGTGAACAGAACGGTGGCCGGCGTCTGTCAAGTCATGAATAGCATGTGTATGACAGCAAAATGTTAATGTTAATAAAAATGTTAATAAAAATATATTTAAAAAAAAAACTATAAAGATTTCTCAACAATAGTATGCACATCCTCCTATGTCATCAAATATTACCACATATACACTTTTAGAGAAAAAATTAAATGCAAAGAATAGCCATAATTTTTTATTTAATCAAATGCCATCCCGTCCCTAAATGAAGTTTTTAAAACATATACCACTTAAACATTTATTTCATGCACTGATGACTACTAGTACTGGGCCTAGTGGCTAGATGGCCTTTTGGAAATCTAGGCCACATAGTAAAAAAATATTGCAAATGTTACAGACATGTAGAAAGGACAGGTACTGAGCTGTGCAACAATTTTACTTTATAAAACATGAACAATCAACAAAATTCAAAATAAATAACTAGGCCCATGTTTAAACTCCAAGAAACCCACCACTATAAATATTTAAAATCAAATTAAAGTACAAAGAGATATTGGTGCATTCCCAAGCAAACAAACAAAACCCTTATTCAGTAGTTTTGGAACCTACTTGTGAGATTTCACAAAAACTGAAGACCTCTTTACGAGTGTGACATTCTTCAGACCACCACACTCGTGGTGGAGTTGGGACTGCCGCACTCCGGGCAGTCCCAATGCCAAATTACTACCCGGGTGGGTGGGACCACCTAAAGCCCACCATCACCACCAGAGACATTGTTCTTGATGCACTAATGGTGATCTGAGTTGTGCTCAGCCAACTCAGCATTCCCTGGCAGTCACCCCTTCATGGAAAGACTGGTGGAAATCCTGGTGGGAGCCATAATACAACGTTCCTGCTGGTCAGCATGACGGGAACATTGTAATATGACTGTGGGGACACGCCAGCATGACAGTGGCATCCTCCCCATGGTATTAGAGGTCCTGTGATGGTACTTCCAATGTTGTAATTATCCTTAAAGTTCTTAAATCCAAAGGTATATCCAAGAGACAAAGAGAGTGATCCTTCCACCTTGAAATCCAAGTGAACAGTGACCAGGAAGTGAACAAAGCACTGGGAGGAGCCTACAGGACAGGAACAGGAATTTTGAATCTCTGGGGAACTTCCTTCCTGCATAAAAAAGGCTTCTCAATCTGAAAGAAAAAACTTGAAGTGTTCATTAGAGAAGAAAATCCACTCAAAAAAACATGTTTTGACTAGATTTAGATATATCTTGAGTAGAACATTTACTTCAGGTGCATTAGCACTTGAGAGTGGGACTGTTTTGGCCACCATCACAGAAGGAAGCAGCACATCTAAATTAGATTTTTTTGCGTGGTTGCTAGTGGCCTGGGAGTATCGTGGCTCTTGCAAGAGAGTGCCAAAACCAAACCTCAAGCACACAAACAAACTCTGCTCCACACCGGATTGGGGAATTCGGAAACTCCATGCTACTCTGCATAGCAGGAAGTGCCTGAATTATGCAAACTTTACTGGCGGAGCAGAGTTCTATGCCCAGGTCTACCCAACAACCCCCTGCTAAATTAAAAAATACACATTATAAATCACAAAATGCACTTAAATATTTAAAACAATGATTAATCAATTACATCATTTACATAATTAATTACACATGAACATTTTAATTAACATTAAAATAACAAACTCTACTAAAAACTATAAAATAATTATTACTGTAATAGGAATAACACCTAAAATAATATTTGATAATAATTACTATAATGGCTAATATATTAAATTATTAAGAAAACGATATTTAATATAATTATATCAGTCTAAATGATATTATATAGAACAATATTTTTTTACAAAAGAATATTATATGCACTAGAAAAAAACAAAATTCTTCCCTTCTACATTCCGTTCCTTGATATTTTTGACACAATATTCTTGCAACTCGATATTTTAAAAACAATATTCTTGTCATTCTGCATTCGTGCACCAAACTGCTAATGGGAATAAGAATACACCTACTCATTGTTCACTGCCATGGGATCTTAACTAAACATTCTATTGAATAATTGGTAAGATTTGGGGTTTATTAATTCGAGGTCATGCAATATGATCCTTGAAAGAAACAAAGACATCCATTTGGTAACACATCAATCTTTATATGTCTCGATGACTTTAGTTGTCACAAATACCCAAGTCTACCTATTCCAATAATTCTGGTAACAACAGCCCTGACTTGCAGTTTGCATTAATTTATTTTGTGTTGCTTTTTTGTGGGAAGTAGTATCATTCCAACAGTGTACAATCCCTTGTTAGGCTTGAAAATGTATTGTAGATAATATTTATTAAGCAAAAACATCTACAGTTAAAACAGCAATTTGTAAGAAGAATGGGGCAAAGCGATTATAGGGCAATTATAAGTAAGGTAAGCTATCCTAGTACACAGAACTGTATTTAGTAGACTAACTAAAGCACAAAGACCCATATTTATGGAAGCTTAGCATTGCCAAAGCACCATTTATTGTGGAGCTAAAGCAGCACTAACGTAGCTCCATATTCATATTTGGCGCTAGACCCGTCTAGCGTCAAAATATTGGAGTTAGCGCCATTTTCCGGATATGCCAACCCACCTTGCGTCAATGAGATGCAAGGTAGGCGTTCCCATCCTAAAAAAAAACACTAGCCCCCCAGAGCCATATTTAACTGCTGATGCAGAAATGACGAGCACGTGGGAGGCGGGCCTAAATAATGGCACTAAGCCCGTTTAGCATCATTATTTAACTCCTGATTAGACCAGGCGTTAAAGTGCAGGTAGGCCCATTTCTACAAGTAAACACCATGAAAAAGGTCACAAAGATGCCCACCCCAACCCCCAGCTATACCACCACCAACATTACAGGGACACTACAGTAGGAGGGAGCCCATCCCAGGTAAGTGGCAGGTAAGTGTTTGAATATTGAGGGCCCCTAACCTGGGACCCCCTGCTGGAGCATTTTATGTAGGGCTTGCCAAGGGTAAACTGGTCCCCTGTGGTGGGTATTGGGGTAGGGGTAATGACTCCTGTCTAAACTTAGATAGGAGTCATTGTTTGGCTATTTGTGCGTCAAAAAATGACGCTAGGCTCCCTAGTGCAGATATTTTGCCGCTAGCCAGCCTAACGCCATTTCAGACCCACCAGCGCCATTTCCCCTAATGCCCACCCCTCACCGGCTAGCCTTTTTTTTTTTAGACTCTAGCCATTCCTTAGGGCCATCATGCGTCATTTTATAAATATGGTGCACAGATGGTGTTAGCCGGCGTTAAAATAAATGACGCACAACTGCGTTAGCGAAGTTGTGAACCATTTTTCATAAATATGGGCCAAAGGCTTTCTATGGGATAGTGCATACTAGATGCTCCTTATAATCTGACACACACCAGAGGGAGATCCTGCCAATGCTGCTGACCTCACCCACTTTGAATGAAAGCAGGGATTGGTATGATTCATTATTGGTTGATGCCAAACCATGATGTTTCTTTCTTTCTGTGGTCAAAGGGCGAACCTTTCCCCTTGGCGTATGTTGCTGCCTAACTCTCCCTTCCCCACCCTTGCTCTTTTACTAAAACGGATATCACTGTGAAAAATGATGGTGCAATACATTGTAATTCTAACAAAATGCACATTGGGAAAATACTAATCCATGGTTGGGAGAACGTAGAAGCAACACTAGAAAAAATAGAAGGAATGTACTTTAGTGGTCCAGGAAAAAAAAAAAAAACACAAGCAAGTAGATGACACACAAGGCAAAGGCCCCATTTCAAAAAATTTCAAATGAACTCCAAAGCATATCTAACATACATTTTCAATACTGCACATGGCCCGCTGGTCTTCCACAAGACTATGAGGCAACCCGTGCATTCCCACTATGGGCAGGATTCTACTTATGTAAGTCAAATATCACAAATAACCAAGCAAGATGTGACAAATGATAACCCTAAATACACCTGGGCTCAAAAGCAGACATCTGTCATGTACAGTCATCAACACATTACCAATCACTCCCTTTCACAATACACTGCTTCCTGTGCTCTTATTACAAGGGTACTGGAGACAACTTATGTTTGCATCTTTTAAGATGACTTAGGATACACTTTATATCCATGATAGTTGAACCTTTCTGAAATCCATGAGCACCAAAGAGTAAATGAAGAAACAGTGTGCCGATACACACTAGCTAGCTATGCAACTTGGGCAGAGGTGAATTTGTTAACACGCATACAATCACAATTATGATTGTGTTGACACTCATACAATTGCATTGGTCAGTATCCACAAATTCCAATACATAAAGTGAGAACTAATGAGTTTATGCTTTGCCCTGGCTGCCTTCCTAACTTCAGGTGACCCCATTGACCACCCGCTGTAAGCATGTCCCTTGTCCTTCCACCCACCAAGGTCACAAGGGACCCTCTTCTATTACCTTCTGCTACATATCCTCACATCCCACGTGTATAAAGTTTGAGATATTGGTTCTCCATTGCAGACCTATGATTGAGTCTGGGGTGTCAACCGCAGTTCAGGCGGGCTTGTTGAACAGGGATATCTGATGAAAAGATTACAATGAGCCTGAAGGTGTTAAGATGAAAGGTGATTTTGCTGTTGTTGTGCCGCTGCTCTTCCCACGGTATAAACCTACCTGCGCAGAGGCTTGCTCCAGGTGTGTTAAGTGGTTTGCAATTAATTTCCAAATTCCAAATTGCAAGCACCTATATGTAAGCTAACAGTTATGCGGACAAAATTGGTGCTTATCTAAATCATCTCAGTAGAGGATCTCTGTTCCCGTATGGTTTCAGACGACTCTTTTAGTCCCTGCACTACTTGGACCTTCTCACATTCATTAGATAATATATGCTTTTGGCTCCTGTTCACTTCTTGAAATCTAGATGTGATCAGGGAATCGTTTCAATAGATATCGATATTATTGATGCGCGATTTCGGTTCTCGGTGCTCGATTGCCTAACTGACTTCTTGCTGCAGAATGATTTATTTTGTTGCTTGTTTGTTTTATTTATTCATGTATTTCACGTTTATATAAACCTCAATTTTATCTCATCAAGGAAGGAAAAAGCAGATATCTGTAGCTCTGTACATAGATGTAAAGATTTCAACTTTTTAGAAAAAAATGAAAGAATGAACTCCGAGTTATGGTACATTCAGTATTAAGAAAAGTTATGAACGACAAAGTCTAACCAGGAGCAGGAGCTGACCACCTTGCAGAGTATCCCTGAGGCCCAACATGGGGACAAATACTGAAAACCTTCTAGGCATCTCACAGGAAAGCAGAGGGAACCCTCTTGTAGCCTGCAGACTATTGAGCAGCGTCCTGGCCTGGCAGAGGAGCAGTGGGCCTCCTGTGGACCTTACCATAGGGTGAGCTCCATCAGGTGACCCTCTGATGATTGAGTGGTCCCTGGTTGCCGTGCAACGGGACTGGCAAGAGGTAGTGAAGGAATTTTTGGGTCCGGCAGATGATAGCTTATGCTGCTAGCTCCCCGCCTGCTGAGCCCAACGTACTGCAGCTAACGGAAGTGCATCTGCGGCCCAGCTTGAGAGTTGGGGCCTTGTGGCAGTCTAGGGGGTGGAGGCCAGCTCCTGCACAAAACACATGCTGCACAAAGAGAGTGTGCAATGCATTGCCTGTGATCCATTGGAGCCTTGGGAGAGGGTTAGATCCCCTGACTTGCCTAGGCAGAGGAGCTGGTACTTGGAGACTTCTGCCTATTCCTCTGCTTGCCCACAGTGGCTCTATCCTACCCAGTGCTGACTCCCCCAGTGATGCCTGTGGGGATTGTTGGGTTTGCCTCCCCCTCCTATGAATGAGTGGATAGATACAATGAGACATTCTTTATTGAGAGGGGACAATATTGAAGGCCTGAACATTCCTAAAGCACCAGAAATGCAACAGGGTGTTGGCCTGTGGTGGCTTCACTACTTTGGGCACCTAAATAGTGTACTAGTGGCCGGTGCGTAAAGAGCTGTTCCTTGGACTTCTGAGTGCATGGGAGGACCAGATGGCAGGAATTGGCAGTGACCAAGGAGGTGAGATGAAGGACATGTAGGCTCTAGGGGCTCTTGGGGATGCTGTGACCATTCAAGTGGCAATTCACGGCTGTGTCCTTTGAGGAGAGCCATCACCTGTGGGCTCTGGGCCAGAACTGAGGGCTGTTTGTACTGGAACCCATTTCTTCCCGGCCTGGGGCCAATTCCACTTTTGCTTCTCCTGCCACCACCTCTGACTGTCTGTTATACAGTAGGCCACTCCACCTGCTGTGGATCTGATGAGGATAATCTGCATTTTCCTGGCCTCATCATGGCAAAGGACAGACCCAAAAAGACAAGCATAACCAGAAAAGGTACTTGGGGTATGCCAGAGCACTCCCCGGCGTGACAAGAGGAGCTGTCCTGTGCTGCTCTGTTGGAGGCCATCCAGGGGACCAGGGTGGTACTGGGAGGTACAGATTGCTGGAGTATCAGAGGGGGGGAACCTGCTCCGGGCTGACTTGTGCAAAATCATAGAAGAAAACATCACCTCCTTTCAGACAGACATGTGACAACTCCAGCAACAAGTGGCGTGTCTGGCCACGGTCACTGCCACTCTCAAGGACCAAGTTGAAGATGCAGACGGAAGGACCGAGTTGAAGATGCAGAGGGACACTCGAGGCGAATCACCACACGCTTGATGGGCTTTCCAGAGTGGGTGGAGAGGCAGTCAGCAGAGCAGTTCCTGGAACAATGGGTAAAAGATGAACTACTGCATGCAGGACTGTCTAGAAACTTTGTCATTGTGTGTGTTCACAGAGCTCTGTTGCTGCTTCCTTCACTGTGCGCATTTGTGAGGGCCCTCATTGCTTACCTGTTGAATTATCGGGACAGGGATATGATCCTGTGAGTGGTTAGGGAGGCCTCAACCCTACAATTGGAGGACCTGAAACATTGCAATTTACCATGGTTGTACACAAAAGGTGCAGGAGCGCTGTAAGACATTCCTGGAAGTTAAAAAGTGGTTCCAGACTATGGGTCTTCAACATATACTTCAAATCATTGCTGCAGAAAAGTCTCACTTCTTTGAGCAACTGGAGGTTGTCTGTACTTGGCTGAACATGGCAGTCCACCGCAGGTGCGTCAATTGGCTGAAGTGGAAGCATTCAATGCAAATGGAAGGTGGTATGGGGGCTGACACCATCACCCTGGGAGTGCAACACAACCTGTAACAGGTGGTACCGCCTACATAGTAATACACAAAGATGGCAGTGACCTGCAGATGGAGCTGAAGACCCGGAAGGAGATCTCCAAGGAGGAAGAGGACTCAGACTCTCCAGCGGATGCAGGGGATGTTATTCTGGACACTGGAACATTAGGGATGGGCTATCATTTCTGAGGAACATATTAACAGTGAAAGGTGGCAGAAAGGAATGTACTGCAATGTGATACAGAATGGGGACTTGAGAAAGTGGCACTGGATAGGTTGCGAGTTGTCCTGATGGTGATGTTGAGCTTGCACCCTGAAGTGTGAATAGCATTTGATTATGGGGGTGGTACGGGAGATTGTTGATGGGAGATGTGTGACAGTCCAGGGAGCCTCCTGCCAATAGATAATACAAGGGAGGACAGCGGAGTATAGAAGGATGGCAGATGCAAGTGCTGCTGTAGTGCAGAGAGTATTTACACAGTTACGCCATTAGATAATAACATTGTTTCCTTATTGTTTCACATGAGCAGTTGAGGAGGGGGTTCCCACTGTTGGATGTGTTGGGGAGTATATTTGCATTTGTGTGAGGTGGAGTTTTGATGCTGCACATCCTAGCACATTGAAAACTATGGGCATGTGCATGTTTTTTATTTATCACTACTTATCCTGGGTGGGGAGTTTTACATGGGTTTGTAGTTGTTTGATCCTGTGTGTTCATTGCCATCTTGACATGTGAGGGAGTTATGCAAGCCAGACAACTGATACACCAACTGATAGACCAGCTAGATGACTATCCCAAGCAAGAATAAACTATTATCTTGGAATGTGCGGGGCTAGGTTACTATAAGAAACGTTATAGGGTGTTACCCCTCCTCATATGGCATGGTGTTAATTTTGCGTGCCTACAGGAAACTCACCTCACTGATGCTGAAGATAAGAAACTGGCAAATAAATGGAGGGGTCATTTATATTATGCTAATTATTCAGCATTCTCCTGTGGGCAGTGGGATGCTCTAGCAGGTGCTCTGACTGATTACTATGAGATCGATTAGACTACTTCCCAGCGCCGCGCAATGTAATGAAAGCAATGAAGGCTGTTCTGAGGAGATGGCATGTGGGTCTCTCCTGCGGGGTGCGCTGAGTATTACAGACAGAGCATTAGTGGAGATCCAGAGGCTTCCCCCATAGGATGTACAGGGTCATGAGATGAGATGACATTGCAGAGTCAGGTGGCCTTGGTGAGAGACTGGCTAGAATGCTACACTCAGAAGTCTTATAGTCAGATGCTATGTAAAGAGGGGGACAGCACTGGGTGACTCCTGGCCTAGATCCTCTGCCTGGAGACACCATGTCCTCCTATTGTACACCTTGGGACTCCTTAGGGGTGTGATCCATATACCCAGCACGAAATAGCACTGCCCCTTAGAGAACATCTGGAACAGGTGTATTCTTGTCCATGTCACCCGGACCCTGGAGCACATTGCCTATTTCCTGATAATCCTCTCAATTCCACTAATGGAGGAAGTAGAGGCTCAGGAGCTGGATGCAGTCCTCACATTGGAGGAGGTTAGGACAATGCTTTCATGACTTCTGAGGGGAGACCCTGGGGAGTGGTGCCTTCTCAGCCGGGTTTCATCAGGCTTTTCTCCTGAGGTTACGCAATGGCTGCTTGAGATGTACCAACTCACCCGTGATTGAGGAATTTTGTCCCCATCCATGCGAGGGGGCTGCATTGCTATGGTGTTAAAGCTAGGCTCATTATCCACTGACCCATCCACCTATTGTTTCCTTACAATGATCAACACGGACACAGAGGTCCTTTCCCTTCGGTTGCAGCTGGTGATTTCCAGGCTGGTCCACCTGGACCAGTGTGGGTTTGTTCTGAGGTCAAACGCTACTATGAACCAGAGACGACTCATGCATGTCATGCATGAGATTGAGGATAGGAGAGAGGAAATGGTAGTGGCCTCTATCGATATTGCCAAGGCTTTCCAAATGGTAGATTGGCACTATCTGATGTGTGTATTGGAAGCAATGGGATTTGACCCGCAGTTTCAGTCATGGGTGCATCTGTTGTATTCTGCACGGACAGCCAGGGTGAAGGTTGGTCGCTTATGTTCAGACTCATGGGTGGTGGGTAGGGGCACGCAAAAGGGCTACCCGCTCTTACCCCTACTTTTTGCAATAGTGCTGGAACAACTGGTGATTCATATTCAGCAGGAAATGTTGAATTTGGGTATTTGGGTGGTGGATGCAAGTCATTTGGTTCCCTTCTATGCCAACAACACCCTCTTTTCAATTACTGCTCTGCGTGAGTCCTTACCTTTGCTTCCATGATACCTGGATGCATTTGAAGAGCTCCCTAGCCTATAGATCAACTAGAGCAAGTCATTGGTTTTCCCACTGGGATTACTGACAGCTACAGACCCTGCTTCCCTGTCGTCTCTGCCACCACAATGAGAAACTGAACAGTTTCAGTATTTGGGAATCATGGCGGCATGCAAAGAGCAACAGTGAAAGCGCTATAACACTAACAGAATCACAAAGAGTCTGAGCAACTCAAAGCAATTTTGGAATACCCTTCTCTCTGTCTCAAATGGGATAAGTGGCTGTGGTAAAAATGGTGTGTCTACCTTGGTGCCTATACACATTGCAGAACTCGTTCGACATGCTTCCTTGGATGATCTTTAAGAAATTACGGGGCATATTTATACTCTGTTTGCACCGAATTAGTGTCATTTTTTTTAACTCTAATTCGGTGCAAAACTAACTCCATATTTATACTTTGGTGCTAGACCCCTCTAGCACCAAATTTATGGAGTTAAAGTCATTTTTTTAAAGTGGAGGCCTACTTTGCCTTAATGAGATGCAAGGTAGGCGTTCCCATGCAAAAAATGACTCTATGGCCTTAACGCCATATTTAGGGGCATATTTATACTCTGCGGCATATTTATACTCTGTTTGCACCGAATTAGTGTCATTTTCTTTTACTCTAATTCGGTGCAAAACTAACTCCATATTTATACTTTGGTGCTAGACCCATCTAGCACCAAGGCCCTGATTTAAACTTTTTTTGCACTGCATTAACGTCATTTTATGATGCAAAAGTGGCGCAAACTTACAAAATATTGGCCCTTATTTATACTTTTTGCTGCAAAACTGTACTAACTCAGTTTTGCACCAAAAAGTTTAGCACCGGCTTGCACCATTTCTGTGCACCAGCCGGGCACCATATTTATGGAATGGTGCAAGCCGGTGCAAAGGGAAGGCTAGAGTTTAAAAAAATGACTTTAGTCGGGTGGGGCTGGCAGTATAGAAGAAGAGGGTTTAGCACCAAAAAATGGCTTTAGGCAGGTTAGAGTAAAAAAAAATGACTCTCACCATATTAGCATCATTTTATGGTGCTAAACCTACCATGCCACATGACTCCTGCCTTAGAAAAGGCAGGAGTCATGCCCACCACCCCAGTGGCCAGCACAGAGGACAGGGGTCCCCTGGGCATGGCCATTGCACTCTGTGCCATGTATGGGGGCCCATTTCATTGCCCCCTATGGCACTTTCAAAAATAAAATGCACTTACCTGTACTTACCTGGGATGGGGTCCCCCATCCTAGCAGTCCCTCTAGTGTGGGTGGGGGTGCCCCTAGGGCCTAGGGAGGGCACCTCTGGGCTTATTCCATGGTGTTCCACCATGGAAATAGGGCCACAGGTCCCCTAACGCCTGCCCTGACCCAGGTCTTAAAAAATGGGGCAAAGCAAGCTTTGCCCCATTTTTTGACCCCTCCTCCCTCCCTTGCACCATTTTTACATGGGAGTATAAATATGGTGTTAAGGCCATAGAGTCATTTTTTTGCACGGGAACGCCTACCTTGCATCTCATTAAGGCAAGGTAGGTTTCCACTTCCAAAAAATGACTTTAACTCCATAAATTTGGTGCTAGACGGGTCTAGCACCAAAGTATAAATATGGAGTTAGTTTTGCACTGAATTAGAGTAAAAAAAAAATAACGCTAATTCAGTGCAAACAGAGTATAAATATGCCCATTAGCGTCAAAAAATGATGCTAATCTGGTCAGAATCATTTATTTTGACTCAAAACTGCCTAACGTCATTTTTTTTAAAGCTAGCCTACCCTTTGCACCGGTTTGCACCATTCCATAAATATGGTGCCCAGCTGGTGCTAAAAAATGGTGCAAGCCGGTGCAAAACTTTTAGGGGCAAAACTACCTTAGTGCAGTTTTGCACCAAAAAGTATAAATAAGGCCCTACATTTTTTTCTCACAACACTTATATGGGCAGAAGGCAGGAGTAGAATAGCCCATGAATTCCTGCACTTGCCCACATTGGAAGGTGGGCTTGTAGTCCAGGACATGTAGTTATAATGCTTGGCCTCCCAGTTATAGCATGTAGCCCATTGGCTGTCGGAGGGGGAAAACTGGGAGGAAACTCTGTTGGCCTCTGTGGGTTGCTGGAACTGGGGGGAGCCCACCACCTGGTCCCACATCTATACAAAGGCATGCTCGCTGACAAACACAAAACCCCCTTTCTGGCCAGAGCTGTGTGGGAGGAGTAACTAGCAAAGCCCTTTGAGGATGCACAATGGAACAGGTCCTGATCTGTGGTCCAGACAGTATCCTGTAATGCACAATTTAAATTGGTCCATTTCAATTTCCTGCATTGTGCATATATTACTCCTTCATTGCTGCATAGGATAAACCTCAAATAGAGCTGGTAGGTGACATTGATGCCAGGAGCAATTGACTTCCTTTGGTGCACCTTGCATGGCACTGCCCATAAGTCAAAACTTTCTGGGACTCTGTGATGAGGCGCATGGCAACAGTGTTCAGTGTAATGATAAAGCTGGACCCAGTTGTCTGCCTGTTGGGAGATGTTAAGAAGCGTAAAGGCATAATAATGGAATTGAAATTCCTGCAATTGCTTCTGCGGTTGGCAAAAAGGAGTCACAATTACTTGGCTGGGACAGATGAGCCGTAGTGTGGATGGCTGGGTGAGGGATCTTGGTGAGTGTGCAATGGATGAGGAAGTACACCTTCAAAAATGCAGATGCAACAGCAATGTGAAAGATGGCATCCAGGCTTGGGGGTGGGTGCTACTGACCAAGTTTGAGGTGGGGCAGGGGGGTCAGAGGATGTATCCTCTGAGGATGAGGAGTAAGTTTCTCTTGACATAGGTAATGTGGCACCTGTGTTACTAGGATGGGAGAGTATTGATATATATATACATGTAATTCTTAAAATGATGGAATCTGCTCTCTGATAACTCACTTTTGCATGTCAATTGTTTTGGATGGCTGTAATGTTCATGTCTATTCACTTGTACTGCTATTGTTAGCTGTTAGCAATAAACAATGCCTCTAAAAAAGTCTGAACCCCATTCTGCTCATGAAGCTTTTATTTCCCCAAAGAATTTTGAGGCAGGTGAAAGGTAAGCTGTTTTATGCAGTTGAGGTGCTCTACACATGATGCAGGCAAGCTTGAGATTAATTGTGGCTGCAGCAGGGTTAGGATTATCTTGTTGAGTTTCTAGGTACAGGCAACTAGTCTAGCAGTCTAATGAATCATTGTATAGAAGTGTGCTAGGTGGTCTCATGGATGCTTGGTAAAATGGAAGCACCATAGGCCAATCAAAATATGACACAACTTTAAACACTCACCCATAGAAAGATGAAAAATGGGGAGAAATAACTTCTACACCACCCCTGAGCCAGACTTCCTTAGCGTTCCATGAGTGCTGTGTGGGAACACCAACAGCAAAACCCATGGAACGCCCCTTTTGTGCAGTTACATGTGTGAAAGGGCCCATATTGACAAGGCCATGAAAAGCCATGCAAGGTGGCTTTACGTGGCCTTGTAAATATGTGATGGCACACTATGCCACTGGAGCATAAAAACAAATTATGCTTTGGTGGCGCAGTGTGCTAATAGGGCCTCATAACTGAGGCACTTAGGGGCTTATTTACAAGCCCCGTGCGCCACTGGTGCATCACTTTTTCCCATATAAAAAGTAATGTACGGGCAGCCCAAGGGACTTGTAAATAAGCTCCTTCAATTTTGTAAGGAGAGGAGAATTGTGCCAGAGAAATATATTCTTTTTTGATACAGGAGGACATGATGTAATGAGGATTTAACCACATGCCCAGACCCTTAATTTAGGAGACACGTGAATGCCCGAAATTGAGAGAGTGGACTTCAAATAGCCACGTGGGCTCAGATTTGGATTAGATTTGATGCTCAAACAACATTTAATTCTGTGTTGTTGTGGTTTAATGGGAAAAAAAATTCAACATTAATTTTAAAGTTTGGAAGAACCATGTTAGAGGATGCAAAAAAAGATAGATTTTCAGGTAGATTTGAGTGTCAACAACATATTGGTGGATTGCGACAATACGATTTTCCATCATATCTCTCAAGGGTTAAATGTATAAATTAAAAAAGATTGATGTTAAACAGATCATTAGGGACCTCCATACACATAGGATCTGTGTCAGAAAGAAAAGTTTCTAAGACTGACAATTTGTTTGCAGTTTACTAAAAAGGATCTGAAGCAGCTAATGGGCAGATTTCTGGAAAGTGGGGCTGCACATGGTGCAGCGCCACTTTTGTCACTTTCCCTGCGCCCCTTAGAACCCCTCCCTACTGCCACCATGTGTGCGCCGTATGCAAAATACGGCACACCGTGGCACAGGGTAGGGGGCAATAGCGTCATTTCTCATGATGCTATTGATGTACTCTGCAAGGTTAGCGCCAAAATATTGGTGCTACTCCTGCAGAGTATGCAGGGCGCCATTCTAAGGAATGGAAGCCCCCTTTTAATGCCTGTTCTTGATTTCCTTACATCCTTTTTCTGGCTCCCCTAACAGGCGAAAGGCCCCATTGCATACATTATGCCGTGCGCAGGCATAATATAGCGCAAAGGGTTACAGAGTGGCGCAATGCATTCACATTAACATAAAAAATAATGACGTTAAGGTGGCGTAAACTGGCACTAGGGCATTATAAATATGCCCCTAATTTTCTTTTCTCTCATGCTTGTGGCAACCGTGTCAATAGCTGATGGAAGATGAAGAAAGACTAGTAGCCTTGTTCCACCTTTATCACGAATGCATGAATTTCATCTAAAATTTTTACCATGGCTGTTTCCATATTACAACCATTGTGAAAGTCATACTGATTGGAATTACCATGTGTTATTTTAAACAGGTGCAGTAATTTAATCCAAAACATGATCCATAATGAATTTTCAAGCTAGGGAAGACTGATAACACGGCTGAGAGGGGCTCTCTGGAAATTCTTTCAGTAAGGATGAAACTATATACATGTTTATAGTTTTTAAAAAAATGCTTCCTTGTATTGGAAAGTTCATTGATTGACACCAGAGCTTGCAAGATTGCAGTAAGCTCTTGTCAGTTACTGGGACTGAAATTAGGTTATCCTAGTAAAAGGCTGGTTAGAGATCTTTGATGCTTTGCTTTATTGGTTTTCAGCCTTCACAGAGAGGTAAGAAAAGGGTTTGCAAATGAAAGGAGTAGGGTTTGATTTTTGAGGAATGTTGTCATTTATGATGATGGATAACTACATTGTGATATTTCTTTGTGGAAGTCTTGAAATACTTGACATTTTTCTCCTAGAGACATGGATTCATCTTCATGCTTGAACTCTTCTTGAGATCTATGTGTAAATTTCACATAAATGGAGAGAGTAATTTGATGTGTGTCTATGACCTCACTTTCCTACTTATACTAAGGTGTTTGGTTACACATTGTGTGAAATACTTGTCTCCAAATGTTGATATTTCAAGTTGTCTACCTGATTATGACCTTCATGAGATATAATTTCTTCTTCTGTGAGGAACTTGGCTGCATGCACGTTTTGTAATGGTATTTTGCTATGGTCTGTATCCACTTGTTGGTGTAAATGCCCAGTCCCTTGAGCTGCACAGCAAAATTAAGACATATGTTTCTCTCTTGATAATGACATTTGGTTCCCTTGTAATCAGAACTGAGATAGAAGGAGAACCTTGAGATGACATGAGACTGCAAATATCAGCAATGGCAATAAAAAAGGGTGAGAAGCCTTCAACCCCTGAACAAAATTGAGACAAAAACAACAAAACCACCTGACAATGCCTGCAAGTGGGTACACCTTCTGGCACTCATGGGTCGTTTTTTAAAATTCTCTTTATTATATTAATAAACACAAAAGAAACACACTACTGTGGTGCAGCTGATGACATGTGTTGCTTAACCCAGCAACTTTACTGGTGTGACTGCTGTCAGGGTCGTCACCACTCTTCCTGGCTGTAGAGCAGGAGCCTCCCGCAGTATATGTATAAACATTCCCTTCTGGCCATAGCCCCTGAAAACACATAACTGTCAGACATACCAATCATGGCCCACAACACTCCTGTACAGTAGGTCTTATGTAAAGGTTTTAGCTGGACGACATGGAACCTTGTCTTAATCACTACTGTGATTCATGAGTTCCTTAGACCACTCCATCTCTGAAAAACTTGCCAACATTTCATTCCCATAGCCCGTCCATGCCTCCAAGGTGTCTGACACATTGTTAATGAGCTTTCTATTGATAAGGGATATTGCTTTGTGCCTGAGGGGTTCATCCAGAATTCTATGCTCTAGGGGATTGGCCTTGGGTAACTGGTTGCCCCCTCGGATATTGTTACCTACAGCATGTCAGAGGCATAGGTATCGGAAGACCACACCCTTAGACATCTTGTCATGGGACATGGTTGAGACACCCCCTGAGACACTGTTGCTCATAGTGAAGAAGCAGGGTGCGGACAGCACCATGGGATATGAAGGCAGTTCAGCAAGGATGAAATGTACAGGCTACCCATTGACTCTAACTGTGAGCACAAAACAATCTTGGTGGCAAGTGAAATTTTAGAAGGTGAAAACCCTAAGACCACCACTGGGACCTCTCAGAAATCCTAAACTTACTGCACTAAGGCATGGTCATGAAGTGTTTAGAAGAAATATTGAGAAAGGAAATGATGAACTGATATTTTAGACTAGGATACACAACTTACATTATGTAATTATTTGATGATGATACCTTGGTTTATGTAAGAGACCCTGGGAGGACTGTACCACATAGTTACACTGCTTCAGTAATTTAGGCTCTTTGAACTAAATGTTTAAAGAACAGGCTGTTTCTGTTAATATTGAAAAAGTCAATGTCAATCTATACAATGATACATCCACATATAACAACAAAATTACAACGCTATTAGAGAATTCACCTGTCATGAACTGTCTATCAATCTTGACACCAAAGTATGTGGTCAGGTAGGCTCCGAGACCTAGGTCTGAGGATACTGACTGACAGGTCACAGGTGGGGCAGCACGTAGATAGCAAACAACTTCACAATCAGGAAACTTAAGATAGGTCTCACAAATAGGTGCAGCGACACCACAATGGTCCCAGGAGAATGGCCCCAATAATTCACATATAGCCAGAGGGTTGCACGCATTACCAAACATCATAAAGTCAGATGCCACATGTAATTAGGAACACTCAGCCAAATAGAGCACAGTACGCACAGTATCATACCGCAATCGCGTGCCCCTCAGGCTGGACATCTGGACACGTTATCCACTGGCCCTCATTGTGTCCATGCAAGGTCAAGGTTCACCTGCATTTGTTGTCAGGATCTTCTTTATGACTCCAAGACAAATGTTTACATTCTTTACCTTAAAAGGAATGCAGTAATTATTTTATGGTACTCAGAGAAATGTTCAAATCACCGCTTACACCAACTATACTTGAGACAGTTGGGCTGTGTAACTGTCCTCCTGGCTGTAATGTTTAATTAAATAATCTGTTTCTGATTTGCCAAAAACCTCTTGTCTTTCATTCTTTGAAAGTAAATTCACATTCAAGCAACATTTTGATGAGCCAGATTGGAGTTGATTGGTTCCTTGGACCCCACTGCGACCTAGAGAATGGGATTCCACCCGTACACGATTCACATTTGTGCAACAAGGAAAGGTGAGCAGATGCTGCAATTGATTGGAAATTTTGCTGAATCCACTGGGTGGAGGTCTGTCCTGAAGCTGCTGTTAGAAGGGTAAGAGACTACAGCAGAGCCTTAGTCCCAAAATTTGGCATATGCCAAACAAGGAAGAAGTGTAAACTGCTGAAGTCACCTTTTTTGATGGTCAGCACACTAAGAAAGGTGAATATTTTTTTAACTGTTTGAATATTGTTTTGTCACTTGTCACTTGTCACCTAAGTATAGCTCAGTGTTGATTGCTTGGACTGCTATGTATTACACAGATGGTACGCATAGGCCCTGGGTGTGATATAGGGCTGGCATCTCAATTTTGTGAGGTGCCTACCGCTTGGATCCCTGGGCATTTTACAGATGGTACACATGGACCCTGGGTCTTATATAGGGCTAAGACCTCACCGCTTGGACACTGGGCCTGACACAGATGGTAACCTTAGGCCCTGGCCGTAATATAGGGCTCACACCTCAATCTTATTTTTTTTGTCTAAAAGGGTCTCTCAGTGCTACCAGTTTCATAACACTACTGGCACCTGAAAGAAGTGAGAGGCGTTGTTTACTTTGACTGCTGGACATGATACAGATGGTACTCATGACCCCTGGTTGTGATATAGGGTGTGATTTGGATGTTAGGGAAGAAAATATTGGGATCTAGGAGATTAGGCATAGCTTGTTTTTGACCAAGAAAGGCCTATAGTTGACAAGTTAACTCTTTTTTCTTGGCATAAATTGTTATTTTTGCCTTGGAGTCAATATTGATAAAACTATTGGGTTCACTTGGTCCTCTCTACCACTTAGGACTTCCCTTGGTCACAGGATAGCATGTGCTAGGAGCGGGCTAAGGTAGTTTTCACAAAGTCATCACCTTTTCTGTGCTTTGACAGTTTTTCTTTTTTCCAGTTGAAAATTATGTCTCTTTCATATTGTGGTGCTGGTAAATTGATGCCCCTGTTGTAGGAGGCTGGTCTGGTTTGTAGTGGGTACCTAAGAGACTCACACCTTATACCAGGTCCAGTTATCCCTTATTAGTGAAATGTAGGCACTGTTCTAGCAGCTTAGGCTGTAGCAGAGCAGCTAATGCTGAACTAGGAGACATGCAAAGCTCCTGCAATACCACAATAGTTACACAGTACTCATACACAATAAGACAATACTCAGTGTTATTAAAAAAAAGGTACTTTATTTTAGTGACACAAGGCCAAAATTATCTAACAGTCAATACTCCTTTCGGGGGATAAGTAGTATACACAATATATACACTGGTAACCAATTTCAGGTAAGTAAACAGTCATAGAATAGAGCAAACAGTAGAAAATACAAAAGATTGCAATGGGCTTAGGGGCAACACAAACCATATATTAAAATAGTGGAATGCAAATGTCGAATTCCTCCCAGGCAAGTGTAGTGAGGAGAGGGGCACTGGGAGCATGGGAAAACACCAAAGGTAAGTAAGGTACCCCACCCTAGAGCCCAGGAAAGCAGGAGTAGAGTACAGCAAGTTTCCTGAGGACACACTGCAAGTCATGATAAAGGATTTTGCAAGAACCAAGAGAGACTGCAAGCAACAAACAATGGATTCCTGGACCTGAAGACCTGTGGAGAGAGGAAACAAAGTAAGTCCAGACGTCGAAGAAGAGTCCAAGAAGGACAAGAGCCCCTGCCAACCTAGAAGAAGGTGCAAAAGTGGATACTCCGATCAGAAGAAAAGTACAGGAGTGCACCAAAGAAGATTGCTGTGGGTTCCTGCGTGGTGCAGGAGATGTCCTGCGTCTAGTTGTTGGATGCAGGCTGTTTGCGTCACTGGATTCTGCCAACAAGCCTTAATTCAAGCAAGTACGTAGTTTGCGTCAAAAAGGAGCTGCCTGGACCCGGGAGGGACCTGGGGGTCTCAACTCAGACTAGGGAGACAGAAGGGGCTCTCTGCACTTCAGAGAGCCCTCAGAAGACCAGGCAGCACCCACAGGAGTCCCAGAACACGGGACAAAGGAGATGCAAAGTTCAGTCATCGCAGCACTACGCTGGAAGGTCCCACGCCACCGGAGAACAACTCACTGAGCTGTGCATCGCAGATGGAGTGCTGGGGACCTGGGCTATGCTCTGCACAAAGAACATTTGGAAGAAGTGCACAGAAGCCCAAGGAGCTGCAGAAGACCCAGTGCACAGGGGTACTGTCGCAGCACGGGGAGGCAAGCTCTTACCTCTACCAAATTATGACAGCTGGATCTTTGGACAGTCTGGGTCACTTTGTCTACCACCTGTGTTCCAGGGAGCATGCTCGTTGTCAGGAGAGGAGTCCCAGAGTACCGGTTCTCATCGCAGAAGGGTGCCTGCAGAAGCAGGGACGTGACTCCTTCACTCTACAGGAGATTCCTTTGGTTCTTCTGGTGCAGGGTGAAGACAGGCAGTCCTCAGAGCGTGCACACCTTGGAAACTGTTGCAAATGCTGGCTGGAGCTGAAGTTGCAGGTCACAGGAGTTGTCTTAGATACTTTGGTGCAGTTACAGCAGTTCCTGGAGCAGTCTGTGGTTGATTGGACAGTCAGAAGCTGAAGCAGAGGACGCAGAGAAGTCCTGGAGGAATCTTGCAAACCGAATCTGAGGAAACACCCAGAGGAGAGACCCTAAATAGCCTGAGAGGGGGATTGGCTACCTACCCAGGTATGCACCTATCAGGAGGGGTCTCTGACATCACCTGCTGGCACTCAGAGGTCTCCAGAGGATTCCCACACCTTGGAATCCAAGATGGCTAATGCCAGGGACACTCTGGAGGAGCTCTGGGCACCACCCCTGGGGTGGTGATGGACAGGGGATTTGTCACTCTCCTTTCCTTTGTCCAGTTTCATGCCAGAGCAGAGCCTGGGGCCCCTGAACCAGTGTAGACTGGATTTTGCAAGGAGGGCACCATTTTTGCCCTTCAAATCATTTCCAGAGGCTCTTGGAGGCTATCCCTCCATGCTTGTAACCCCTATTTCCAATGGAGAGGGTGTAACACCCCTCTCCTAAAGGAAATGCATTGTTCTGCCTTCCTGGGACTGAGCTGCTCAAGCCCCAGGCGGGCAGAAACCTGTCTGTGAGGTGGCAGCAGCTGGGGCTGCAGAGGAAACCTCAGAGAGCTGGTTTGGCAGTACTGGGGGCCATGGTGGAGCCCCCAGGGTGCATGGGATTGGCCCCACAATACCAGATTTGGATTGGGAGGTCAATTCCATGATATTAGACAATTTACATGACCATATTCAGAGTTACTATTGTGAAGCTACATATATGTATTGACATATATGTAGAACACGCTTATAATGGTATCCCACACTCACAAAGCATGGGGAATTGGTCCTGGACAACATGGGAGTACCTTTGCTAGTTCAAGAGTACCCTCACACAAAGTAACTTTGCACCTAACCTTCAGTAAATGAAGGTTCGACATATAGGTGGCTCATACATTACTTAGTGCAGTGTATAATGGCTGTGAAGTAGTGTGTGCAGCCCTGAAGAAAGGTTTGTATGATCTCCTTATGGGTGGCAAAAGAAATGCTGCAGCCCATAAGGATCTCCTGGAACCCCAATGCCCTGGGTATCTAGGTATCATATACTAGGGACTTATAAGGGGGTTCTAGTGTGCCAATCAGAATTGGAATATGGAGTCACTAAGGGGCATATTTATACTCTGTTTGCACTGAATTAGTGTTATTTTGTTTTTACTCTAATTCGATGCAAAACTAACTCCATATTTATACTTTGGTGCTAGACCCCTCTAGCACCACATTTATGGAGTTAAAGTCATTTTTTGAAAGTGGAGACCTACTTTGCCTTAATGAGATGCAAGGTAGGCGTTCCCGTGCAAAAAATGACTCTATGGCCTTAACGCCATATTTAGGGGCATATTTATACTCTGCAGCATATTTATACTCTGTTTGCACCGAATTAGTGTCATTTTCTTTTACTCTAATTCAGTGCAAAACTAACTCCATATTTATACTTTGGTGCTAGACCCATCTAACACCAAGGCCCTGATTTAAACTTTTTTTGCACCGCATTAATATCATTTTATGACGCAAAAGTGTCGTAAACTTACAAAATATTGGCCCTTATTTATACTTTTTGCTGCAAAACTGCACTAACTCAGTTTTGCACCAAAAAGTTTAGCACCGGCTTGCACCATTTCTGTGCACCAGCCGGGCACCATATTTATGGAATGGTGGAAGCCAGTGCAAAGGGTAGGCTAGAGTGGGGCTGGCAGTATAGAAGAAGAGGGTTTAGCACCAAAAATGGCTTTAGGCAGGTTAGAGTAAAAAAAAATGACTTTAATCAGATTTGCGTCATTTTATGGTGCTAAACCTACCATGCCACATGACTCCTGCCTTAAAAAAGGCAGGAATCATGCCCACCACCCCAGTGGCCAGCACAGAGGACAGGGGTCCCCTGGGCATGGCCATTGCACCCTGTGCCATGTATGGGGGCCCATTTCAGGGCCCCCTATGGCACTTTCAAAAATAAAATGCACTTACCTGTACTTACCTGGGATGGGGTCCCCCATCCTCGCAGTCCCTCTAGTGTGGGTGGGGGTGCCCCTAGGGCCTAGGGAGGGCACCTCTGGGCTTATTCCATGGTGTTCCACCATGGAAATAGGGCCATAGGTCCCCTAACGCCTGCCCTGACCCAGGTCTTAAAAAATGGGGCAAAGCAAGCTTTGCCCCATTTTTTGACCCCTCCTCCCTCCCTTGCACCATTTTTACATGGGAGTATAAATATGGTGTTAAGGCCATAGAGTCATTTTTTTGCACGGGAACGCCTACCTTGCATCTCATTAAAGGAAGGTAGGTTTCCACTTCCAAAAAATGACTGTAACTCCATAAATTTGGCGCTAGACGGGTCTAGCACCAAAGTATAAATATGGAGTTAGTTTTGCACTGAATTAGAGTAAAAAAAAATGATGCTAATTCAGTGCAAACAGAGTATAAATATGCCCCTTAGCGTCAAAAAATGATGCTAATCTGGTCAGAATCATTTATTTTGACTCAAAAGTGCCTAATGTCATTTTTTTTTAAGCTAGCCTACCCTTTGCACCGGCTTGCACCATTCCATAAATATGGTGGCCAGCTGGTGCTAAAAAATGGTGCAAGCCGGTGCAAAACCTTTTGGGGCAAAAGTGCCTTAGTGCAGTTTTGCACCAAAAAGTATAAATAAGGCCCTAAGCTGTAGTGACAAATTTGGTAAGTAGAGAGAGCATAGGCACTGGAGTTTTGGTTAGCAGAACTCCAGTGACATAGATAAGCATACTGACAACACAGATAGGCCACAAACTCTGAACACTGGGGTCCTGGCTAGCAGGATCCCAGTGAGACAGGCAAAACACACTGACAAATAGGTTTTAAAATATGAGCCCTGGGGTCCTGGCTAGCAGGACCCCATTGAGACAGTAAAAACACACTGACAAATGCCCACAAACAGGCCAAAAATTGGGATAACCATGTTAGAAAGAGGCTACTTTCTCACACCTGTGTTTTATTTTTAGTATTGTTTTTTGTTGATGACTCAATGTGCTATATATAGGCATTGATAAGTCTCACAAACTACTATTTAATACCAAAGTAAGCTTGCTATTTGGATGCCTGATTTCACAGACCTAGAATTAAGAATCAAACTTTCCCCTAGGATATGACCCTTCATATGCTTTGTTGTTTGTGTTCGTGAAATATTCATGATGATGCATTTGTAAATAACGCTGTGCTCATATTAAGTAGTTAGAGCTAGCGATCCCAGTATATATATTTCCCCATGACCAGAGTAGAGCTTAAGATTCCCTAAAAGTAGAAAAACTAGATGTTTAAAACTTAAGATTCCCTAAAACTAGAGAGTCTAGAAGTATGTCTGTCCCCCCTAAAAATACACAAACTTATCATGGAATCGCCACTAAAGCACATGATGACCAGGCTAAAAAACACCAAAAGTTTTTCCATGAATTGTACACAAACACTGAGGCACACACGTTTAACTGGCCAAAAAAGGGAACTTTTGATACTAACACAATCAAACACACACAAATACACATATTGACCAAATACGTAGGACAAAATAAGGACAAAAGAGAAGCATTTTTGGAAGTATGGGCCATCTTTGAGGAGGCACAGACTGATAATCCTGTCCTGCAATCAGCAAGCAAGGCGTTCACGCCTCCCCTGCCATATACAGAAATGGAGGTGCTTTCCCTGCCTGCCATCCCGAAATTGGGTTATACTAATCCACTACTCAAGGGAGCTGAAGGGACCCTTACCGAACAATAATTGTTAGGGATAGGCATGACAGACTAACATACCAGCAGGCCCAGGCAATTGCACCTCAACCTCAGTCCAGTGCTAGACCACCCAGAAGCTCAACCCCTGTCTGTCTTGTTCAGCCCATCGCATCTCAGCGGCACAGAGAACACGCACTCCCACTGGTTCTGGTAAACACACCCGAGTGACAGAAAGATTCATAGTGGTACTGGGCAGTGAGACAACTAGCAGGGAAAAGGAAGGGGTCCCAGTCCTCAGGGAACTGATGATGAGGGGGGAGCCACAGGGCTTGCTCAGGTAGCTGACGAAACAACAGAAAGTGAGTTTAAGGGCAAGTCCCAACCAAAAAGAACAGCACATAGCTCAGAGTAAAGGTGGAGATCCAGGTGGGATTTAGAGGAAAGGTGCAAACTAAGGAGGGAGAGAGAGAGCTTGCACCTTGGTAGCACAACGAGAGAGTAGAGCAGCGCGATCCCCACCTGAGGAAAGCAGGAGTAGGCACAGAGCATCATTTGAAGAAGAGTTCAAGGCAGAACTAAAGGAAAGGTTTTTGGCTGGGGTCCGAGCCTCAACAGGCCATCAACGTAAGAGAGGGGCTGACCAAGAAATAAGAAACCAAGGTAGCCTGATGCAAACTCAACTTAGAACAGGAGAACCAAGATAGCACATTTATGTGCGCACAAGGGGAGCAGTGAAGAAGATGTCTGCTGCTCCTCCCGAACATGCAGGACAGACAAACTAACCCGAAGAGAGATTGTGACCCGAGAGGAAGGGGAGATCTTTGTGTGATACATTTTTCACCTGCTAGCCCACAGGACCAAGGAAATTGACCAGTATAATAGACCCTGGCTGGAGGAGGGATTCTTTGAACCAGAGGACATTGCTGTTACAGAAGAATGCATCTGGCATGGAGAGCGGGGATCCCAAGTGGAACTTCCCATGCAGGATTATCTAAGAAGATGGGAACTCTATGTCAGCAGAGCTACCCACAGCTAAAATGTACCCGCTACTGCAGAAGGTCACGTCAGTGACCATCTATGTGCCATGGGCTCAGATGAATAAAGAAGGGCTAAGGACCTAGTTACCACCATTGTTTGATGGGGCAGGGACATGGATCTCATGCTTTGAGAAGAACACCATGGGAAAAAACCTAGCGATAGGCGATGTCAAAGGTCTGCTAAGACTAAGACTCATCGGAGAACAAACTAATATGGTGTCCATCTGAGCTTGCACCCCAGCAATCAACCTGACAAACACAGAGCATGACTGAGCTACATTTGATTCATACAGGTACCAAATATGAATGGCACTGAGGGCAATGTTCCCTGACTTCCCAGATATAGGAGGTCTAATAGCAGAAAGCATGAAAGCTTGGGATACCATAGCTGATTTTCTGATTTAGAATGAGAGAATGATGGGGAAAAGAGACAGGACTGCCATGGACCGATACGGGCCCCAGGTCGCATTCTTTCACAAAATCATCAAAAAGAGGCTGCCCACCAAACTTCAAAGTGGATTGGACAGCCTAGTGGGGCTAGACATTAAGCCCTGGCAGGAAATACAAACTCACATATTTCACTATCACTAAGAGAAACAAGAAAAGGGGAGGAAAAGACAGGAGCAAGCCCAAAGAGATATCACGAAGCTGATCTAACACAAATTGATAATAATGAATGCCCTTGAGGGAGAGTGCTCCACCACAACATTGCAACAACAGCAGAAACCAGGAAGGTTGGAAGCAGCCAACCTTATAGAATGTCACTATTGCCAAAGAATGGGCCACATGTCCGACAGATGCTGGCTAAATGTATATCACAAACAGATTTCAATGACCTAGGGCCAGGCTCTGCAAAACTTCCATCCACAAACCGAAACCCAAGGAAACCTGAATGTACCTTACACTCAGACACAAGAAAGTTGGTCCACTGTCGCACCACCACAACAGGGGACAGATAGGGGTCAGATAGTTGCACAAACACATGGCAACAGCAACCACATAAAAGGAAGCCAGCCCAACAAGGACCAGGGCCAGAACCACAGCAGGGAGGGGTGACTGTTTTGTGAAGTAATCTCTTCACACAAAAGCAGAACCTAAATGTGCAGTAAAACGTTATATTTCAATGCAAGATATCCATTTCACGCACCCCTTAAAATTTACTGTACAAAAACTCAAAAGGAAAAAATGAGACAACAGTAGGGATTCAAGCCTTCATCTGGGTTCAGGAATTTCAAAGTTGCTGTGCGTGTTCTGTTGATCGGGTATCATCACTAGAACCTGCCATTCAGAGTGCCGGCAGGATCAGAGCCTTGCTCTGCTGCCGCTCCCCTAGGGTGGGGTTGGCTGGCCACCCCCTTGGGGGAGGGCAGTCTGATGAGGGGGGTAGGGCAGCTCTGCCAGGCATAGTTTTCTTCTCAAAAATGTTACTGCAAATATTACATTGATATTATCAATAATATTTATTTATTTATTAGTTTTATTTTTAATTTTGTATAGTGCTGACATTGCACCCAAGGCATCAGAGCGCTTTACAACACACAAAATAACAGCGGGTTACATGAATAGTAGTTGAACTTGGAAATTTACATCAGTGTATGTATACAGAAGTTACCACAAGAGACAGTTTCAACAATAGGGCACAGGACATGAACAGTTAAACAAAGGCAGAAAAGGGCGCATTGGAGAAAGTAAATAAGTCTGGTTCAGGATGAATTAACCAAGATGTCTGTCAAATACGAGGAGCTTGAGGTCCTTTTTGAAGGTACCTAGGCAGGTGGTTAGATGGAGTGAGTTAGGCAGAGAGTTCCAGATTCTAGTGACGCTGCCAGAGAAGGATTGATTCATGTATCATTTTTGCCCGAAGGTGGGAGGTTCCAGGAGTAGGGATTGGACATTTCTGGAACGCCTAGTTGCTCTGGAGATTTTCAGTTTCTCATTTATATAGGAGGGTGAAGAGGAGTGCAGTGCTCTGTGGGTGATCCAAGCGATTTTGAATTGGACCCGCATTTCAATGGGGAGCCATTGGAGGGTTAACAGGGTGGGAAAAAAGTAGTCAGATTTCTTGATATCTAAGATGAAGCATGCTGCAGCATGTAGTGTTGCTCTCAGTGGACCTAGATGAGCTTTGGTAATGCCTGAGAGAAGGGCGATTCCATAGCATAGCCTAGTGCGAATGAGAGAGCACCACTGTTTTGAGGTCTTGTTCTGGAATCATTTGATTTGATGACCCAAAGAGGCCTAATTAGGTGCTGTGCTCTGTTCGCCATGGATGCTATGCGGTTGTGAAGGTTAGGATAATTGTCCAGAGTGTTGCCAAGTGATCTGGCACTCATGACAGTGGTGCAGCAGTCTACAAAGGCTGGCAAGTTGCCCATCCATTCTTGTACAGGCTTTTTTTTTTACTTTTGGAGGTGAGATCAAGAGAATATCTGTTTTTGTTGGGCTGAGTTTTAAATGGTGGTTGGACATCCAGTTTTGAATCTTTAAGAGAGTATTTGAAGCAGGGCATGGGATGAGATTTTCAAGTATATTTGTGTGTCGTCGTCGTAGATGTGGGAGAGAATCTCGGAGTTTCTGAGAATCACACATAGTGTTTCTAGGTAGGGGTTAAGAAGGATGAGGAGAGGATCAACCCTTGGGAGACCCCTTGATTAATGCTGACTGGCCTCGAGAATGAGTTGCTCATTTTCACAATTTGGGAACGGTTGGGTAGGTAAGAGGAAAACCAGTTGAGGACCATTCTTCCACATCCTATGGATGCAAAAGAGGTCATGATGATTGACAATGTTAAATGAAGCAGATAAATCCAGGAGGACCAGGAGGCAGGAGTTGCGGGAATCAAGGGTTCTAAGTGAGTCATCTGCTATTTGGAGGATCACAGTTTCTGTACTGTGACCCTGGTGGAAACCTTTTTGGAGAGTGTCTAGAAGGTTGGTTGTTTGGATGTGTGACTTTGCCTAAAATGGGAGTGTGGAGACTTGGTGGTAGTTGTTCAGGTTCTCTGGATCGAGAGGTTGTTTTTTTTAAAGAGTGGAGTGATTTGACCCCATTTTAGTCATTCAGGGAAGAGGCAATGATTGAGAGAGTAATTGACCAAGCTCGTCCATATGGGGATTAGCTGTGTGGCAAAAGATTTGGTGATAGATCCTGCATTGTGATGGTTTGAGACTTTTACTTTGGATATAGTTTGTAGTAGGTCCTGCTCAGAGATTGGAGAGAAAAATGACAATGATTGTATTGTTTTGCATGGTAGAGACTCAACCATTTCAATGATGGGAAGCAAAATATGGATGTTGGTAACTTTTTTATAAAAGAAATTCACAAAGTCATTTCAACGGACCACAGGCTTAGGAGCCAAAGTGATAGCATGCCTAGTAGACTTTGCGATAACCTTGAACAGGTGGGAAGCGTTGGACTTCGAAGGTGCAAGATTTACTACTCCCACAGGCGCTTCAGTCTATTCTCTGTGGCATTCATGAGGTCTCTTATATGGGAGGATTTGGCTCTGAGGATTTGGTCTTTGTATTGTTTTCTCATTTTGCGAAGGTAAATCAAAATCAGGAATTATGGTGTTTTTCCTGATTAGCTTTGGTTTTTCATAAAGCTCTTTGGAGAACCAGGGCCTATAGGGTTTTGGTCTGGATAATTTGCACTTCAGTGCTGTACATTTGTCAATAAGGGATTCCTTGCAAGAGTTGAACTTGCTGGTGGCCTTGTCGATGTCAAAATGAGATGAGGTGCAATTAGGGTCGGAAAGACGATGCTGGGCATGGCTTCTGTGTCAAGGTTGGATGTGTCTCTAAATCATATTTTCTCTTTCTTGGGTTACCCATGAGTTTTGGTGTAAGAGCTGGTTAGAAAGAACAGGATCCGCATGTAAATAGTTACATACTAAATAGTTTACCCTTCACTTATTATACAGTCAGGAGAAGTTTATTTGATTGTAGGTCCTGAAGAAGCGTTATAGGATCTTTTTAAGACCACATTACGCGAAACATGTTCACCAGACCTTAGGAGGTCAGGTGACAATTTCCCAGATCTCCAGGCATTGTTAAAGTGGTTGAGCATGAACCCTCATTCTCCACTTTCTTATGTTTTTAATCTTGGTTGCAACCTCTTGATATAACCATTAAAGCAGATTGCTGTGGGGTTGCTAACCAATTTTAATTTATCTACTCTCCTGCCATAATTAGTGTCTGACCACTACGATCACATCGGCAGCCACTTCCAAAAGATCTCCGGCAAAGAGCCCCCGAATGGGGAGCCCGTCAGATATTGCACCGCCAGTCTGACGAGGAGCATCTCGATGATGAAGCATGACATCCATCTGGATGTGTGAGGGCTCTTGCTCCTGAACATTTAATGTCCCCCTAGATACAGGGAACAGTGTACTTAATTGTTGTGTGGTAGCTGGGATATGCATCAAGTTATGAGGAGATGAGCGTGCACTGGGGTGGTGTGTGTGAGAGTTAATGCGGTCAGAGATGATAGTGGAAATCTGGCAGCCCCCTATGGAAAAGTAGAACGATTGGCTGCAGGGAAGATAGAAGGAGAGGGTAGCAATATTTGAAGCTGTGTAACTCTTTAGGAGATGAAGTAGGTCTGAGTTGTCATGAGAGGTTGTGTTCATTTGGGTCTGGGTAGGCAGCTGTCTCTCAGTATGCTGGAAAGGTAAGAGGGGATGGTCCGCAGAGGGTGATGAGTATAGGAATGGCAGGAAGACAGAGATCCACTAAGCTGGAACAAAGCCAAAGTGAGGCTGTCTAATCTACAAAAGAGGTGTGAGAACCGGGAAGCAAGCTTGAGAAAAGAGTCCAGTTCTGTTCAGTAACTATGGGAGAATTTGGGTAAACTGTTAAGAATGGACTCTGAGGGGTAGAGGTACAAGAAGGGAGGTGCTGGTGTCTGGTATTTGGAGATGTTGGGGCAGGAGGCAAAAAATGAAGGGAGGTGGGGACTTATAGGCTGACTGTGGTGAGGAAAGAGAGGTGGTGATGCTAACCAGAGTGAGAGATAATGGTTTGTGGAAGGTTTGAGAAGAATGGTGTGGAGATGGTTTGTGGGAGAGATGTTCACAGTCTGGAATAGGTGGTGAACAAAGAGTTGTAGGGAGCATGTTAGAAATGGGGTCTTTGGTTGACAGTCAGGTTACCACCCTGTCCAAGCAAGGACCCTCACTCTACTCAGGGTAAGTCACACACAATCCAAATGATCCTGTGCCCACCCTCTGGTAGCTTGGCACTGAGCAGTCAGGCTTATCTTAGAAGGCAATGTGTAAAGTATTTGTGCAATAAATCATGCAATAACACAGTATAATACCACAAAAATGCACCACCCAGTGTTTTAGAAAAATATATAATATTTATCTGGTAAGATGCAGGTCAAAACGATCAAGATTCAATAAGTATATGTTGAGATATCACTGTTAAAATGATATAAAGTGTCTTTAGTCTTTAAAAAGCAACAAATGTCTCTTGCAAGCACAAAGTACCTGGTTTGCATTCAAATTGTCCGCCAGGAACCGCAGAGGAGGAGATGCATGGAAAACTGGAAGGTTTGCGTCGATTTTCCCAGCGCACACAGACGATGCGTCGTTGAGTTTTTACGCAGGGCAGGCTTTGCATCAATTGTTGGCGCATAGACTGGGATCCTCTCTGGGTTGCAGGGTTTTCGGATGCCCCAGGGACCATGCATTGGAATCCTGGGAGTGCAGGACGAAGTCACAGGGGCTGCTTCGATCCAGTGTGAGATGCGTGGAAATTTTGGCCGCACAGCAGGCCCTGAGACGATTCCTCTCAGGAAGTCGAGATGCGTAGTTCCGGCTCAGCTTTGCGTCGGTCCAATGCGTGTGTCAAATTTCCGGTTGCAACCATGCCACTGCATCGTTCTCCTTTTTGGGAAATTGAGCTGCATCGATCCGGTTCGGCATGCAGTGATTTTTTCACCTCGATGCAGGCTGTGTGTCATTTCTTGCAGGCTGTGCACCGATTTTCGCCACACAAGGAGTTCTTTTGCAGGAATGATGTCTTTTTGGTCCTGAGACTTCAGGGAACAGGAGGCAAGCTCTATCCAAGATCTTGGAGAGCTCTTCTCAGCAGAGCCAGAAGACAGCAAGGCAGCAGGGAAACAGCAGGGCAGTAGTCCTTTGCAGAAAAGCAGTCAGGTGAGTCCTTTGGGCAGCAAGGCAATTCTTCTTGGCAGGTTGCAGGTTCTGGTTCAGGGATTCTTCACCAGTGATATCTTGTCCAAAAACGTCTATGAAGTAGAAGTGTCTACCTCAGAAGTGTATAGGTTGGTAGGGTCGGAGACCCTGCTTAAATACCCAAATGTGCCTTTGAAGTGGGGGAGACTTCAAAGAGTGGCTTAGAAGTGTACAAGGTCCCCTTTCAGTTCCATCCTGTCCGCCAGGGTCCCAGTCGAGGGTGTGGCAGTCCTTTGTGTGAGGGCAGGCTACTGTCCTTTGACATGTAAATGTCAGGCCCGCCACCCTCCCAGCCCAGGAAGACCCATTCAATATGCAGATGTGTGCAAGTGTGACTGAGCATCCTGTGTTTGGGGTTTGTCTGAATGGAATGCACAAGGAAGCTGTCAACTAAACCTAGCCAGACGTGGATTGTAAGGCACAAAAGGATTTAAGTGTATTGAAACGCTCACTTTCTAAAAGTGGCATTTCTAAAATAGTAATATAAAATCCAACTTCACCATTAAGCAGGATTTTCTGTCACCATTTTGACCATTCCAAATATGACCTGGCTACTCCTTTCAGAGCAGGATCTACCACTCAAACAGTATATGAAGGTAGCCCTAATGCTATCCTATGAAAGGGGCAGGCCTCACAGCAGTCTAAAACGAATTTAGGAGTTTACACTACCAGGGCATATAGAACACACATGTTCATGTCCTGCCCTTTACCTACATAGCACCCTGCACTATGGGCTACCTAGGGCCCACCTTAGAGGTGACTTATATGTAGAAAAAGGAGAGTTTAGGGATTGTCAAGTACTTTTAAATGCCAAGTCGAATTGGCAGTGAAACTGCACACACAGGCACTGCAGTGGCAGGCCTGAGACATGGTTTGGGGCTACTTATATCGGTGGCACAACCAGTGCTGCAGCCCACTAGTAGCATTTAATTTACAGGCCCCGGGCACATGTAGGGCACTTGACTAAGGATTCACAAGTAAATTAAATAAGTCAATTGGGTATGAGCCAATGTCACCATGTTTTAAGGAGAAAGCATATGCACTTTAGCACTGATTAGCAGTGGTAAAGTGCGCAGAGTCCTAAAGCCAGCAAAAATGAGGTCAGAAAAAGAGAAGGAGGAAGGCAAAAAGTTTGGGGGTGACCCTGCAGAAAGGCCATTTCCAACAGAACAGAACAGATTGTAGGAGTGTTCGGGGACAAAGACATTGTCTGGGTGGACCAGAAGTGGGGGGAGAGTGAGTGGAGTGTATTATGGGTGGAGGTTGTGGGGAAACATGGTGGATCGTAGGAGGGCCTGAGGGTGAGACAGATTGAGTCAATTGTGTCCAAGGTTGTGTTGTTAGCTTGTAAAAATGTTCCCAGTTTTGAAAATAGATGCAGAAAGGTTACCCCAGAGACCAAAGGGGGAGCAACATTTGAGATTGTATCCAAAGGGGTTGTTAGAGATAGAGGAGCATGGGCGAAAACTGCATAAGAATCCAATCCATAGCTCAGTGTTGTGGGTGAAGAGGAGGAGGTCTGTTTTAATGGAAACTTTGCGTTGACAGTGGTATTGGTCTGTGAAGAGGGTTTCCATGAAGTCTTTCAAGGTCCTGTGTTTCAAGATTTGAATTGCATGGTTGAAACAATTAGGTGGGTATTTGATCTTGAAAGCATTTGTGCAAGATTTGGAAAGGGGAGCTAGAGGAAAGCTAATAGCAGAGGATGTTGACTACATGTTGGGGGCAGATGCCAGTTGGGAAGTTATGGGTATTGATCTAAGCAACTTTTGCTAGGTTAAGTATGGTTGTCACCTGCATTTACATGGGGATTTGAGCCGGTGGCCGGGGAAGAACAAGTAAAAGGCACTCACCACCACAGTCAGGGGCTGAAGTGTTGATATGAATTTGGGCTCTTCTGGTCCTATATAGCGTTTTATGGGTGAAGTCATTCCATTATCTCGCTGTGTTCTAATGTAAACTAAATTAATATGGATCGCCAGTTTCAGTAGCTATCCAAAGCACTACATTCACTTTGCACCAATGCAGACAGTTCAATGGTTTGTAATATTAGTTCTGATGGATGTTAGTAATGTAAGTCTTCATTTATATTTATGCTATTAGGTAGAGCTCAAGAGCTGTGAAAGAGGCATAATCCTCTTAATTGCTCTGAGTCAAAGATCTGGGCTGGTATGGGGTCATAGTCCTTTTCTGTTTTGGGAAAGATTGAAGGATAGAAAGAAGATAGCTGCCTAGGGGGAGAAAAACATATGGCCTGGATGGGCAATAAAACCCCCAAATAGGGCAATTGAATTAGGGCTTTGCTGGAATGAACTGAACGTCTGCTCACAGGGAGCAAAAGTGGGCAATTCGGCCTCAGCAGCTGAAGGGATTACTTCCAGTGGAATGCGGGCAGGTGAAAATGCAGCAAAGGATTGAACAGTAGGATGTAGATTACATATATTGCAGACAAGGCCCAGTCGGGAGTGTCTTCCACATACTCCCAACTCACAATGAGCTCAGTGACCCTGGATGGATGGGGTCAGTGGGCAGAAGTACTTTTCAGTTCACTAGTTTAGGTGGGTGGAGTTTGCTGGGAAAAGGGGCTCACCTTGAAGGCAAACGCTATGCCTGCTATCAACGTAGCGGCTCGCTTACATGAATCTTTGTGTGCAGTAGAAGGAATGACCCTTGGCTGTATGATGGGCACAACTGGCCTGCTGTCCATGTGTTCAGGTCACCACCGCTTGGAGTCTGCGTTATCAAAGATATCAAATATGTGTGGAAATTAGCAGTGCATGGCGAGGGCATGTGTTATAGTTACCCTAGGGCATGAGTAACAGTTACTTGAAATAACACTTACTGTAACTGCTAAATTTATATGGTTTTCTATGATTAAAATGTGAGCCTAACTATAAGGTCCATTTAACCTTTTGTGTTTTTAAGTGAATTTCTATGTTTTTTATAAAATTATATTTCCTAACTATAATGTCCCTGTAACCTTTTTTTCAGTGAATTTCTTAACTCAACCTTCAACCGTGCACGGCTGGCATTGGCTGTGGGACCAGGCCTTCTGCTAGGCAATGCAACCCACCCCCTATAAAAACACAACTGTGTGCAGCGGAGGTTGGGTGCAGGACTTGGCCTCAGGCCAGGCCCTGTGGACAAACCCTAAAATAAACCAACCCTACGTCATGCACAGCCTTCAGCTGTGCATGGCAGGGTTGGCTGCAGGTCCTGCATCCTACCCCTTGTAACCACCAAACCCCACATCACACATGGCCTCTGGACGTGCTCCACAGGGTTGGGTTTCAGCAGAAGTTTAAAAAAAAAGAAAACACTCATCACAGACACTACATCAGATACTGCGCTAAAAAAAAGGCAGGGATGTAAACACCTCTATCAAGGAGTACAGATACCTTTTCAAGGTGGAAATGCAGAGGAAAGATACCTGCTTTGCCTTAGTCGTGATGACTAGTAATTTACAGAGGTAGAGCTTCAACGCATGTATCTGCTCTGCTCTGTTTTTCTCAGGAAGTACTTCCCACTGAGGTTTAAGTCCAATGCCTTCCCTATTGTTGCACAGACGGAGTGGGAATAGTACATTTTACCACTCCAAAGTACAATGGTTTACCTACTGCTGCACAGACAGGAGTGAGAGTAGTAAATTTAGGGGCATATTTATAATCCCCTAGCACCACCTTGCGCCACATTAGCATCATTATTTTTGACGTTAATGTGGTCCAACGAGGCCGAAATCTCTGCGCTGTATTTACAGAGTGGTGCAATGCATGCATTGCACCACTCTGTAACCCTTTGCGCTACATTATGCCTGTGCCAAGCATAATGTATGCAATGAGGGCATTCCTCCATTAGGAGGAGCAAAAAAATGGCGCAAGGAAATCTTTGAGAGTTACTTGCGCTATTTTTTATGGCACTTTTAATGCCTGCTCGGAGCAGGCGATAAAAGGGGGCTTCCATTATTTAGAATGGGCATCTATGTACTCTGCAGAGTACATAAAAAGCATCACACTGAATGACGCTATTGCCCCCTACTCTACGCCATGGTGAGTCATATTTTAAAATATAGCACGCACATGGTGGCTGTAGGGGGGTGCTAAGGGGTGCAGGGAAAGTGGTGCTGCACTCTGAGCAGCGCCACTTTCCATAAATCTTTCCCTTAATTCCATTGAAGTCAATTCCTTTCCCTACCATTACTCAGATTAGAATGGGAATAGTAAATGCAATCCCTCCAAAGTCCAATGCTTGCCATACTGTTGAGCAGTCTCAAGTGGGAATAGTAAATGTAACCAGTCTGAAGTCATATGCTTTCCCTACTATTGCACAGACTGGAGTGTGAATAGTAAATTTAACCCCTCCAAGGTCCAACGCTTTCCCTACTGTTGCACAGACTGCAGTGGGAATAGTAAATATAATCCTGCTAAAGTCTAATGCTTTCTCTACTGTTGCACATTCTGGAGTGGGAATAGTACATTTTACCCCCTGAAGACCAACGTATTCCTTACTGTTGCACAGACTGTAGGGGGAATAGTAAATTGTATCATTCTGAAGTCCAATGCTCTCTCAACTGTTGCACACACTGAGATGGAAATAGTAAATCTTGCCTCTTCGAAGTCCGACACATCCTTATTGTTGCACAGAC
This sequence comes from Pleurodeles waltl, assembly GCF_031143425.1. Taxonomy (NCBI): domain Eukaryota; kingdom Metazoa; phylum Chordata; class Amphibia; order Caudata; family Salamandridae; genus Pleurodeles; species Pleurodeles waltl. The sequence continues at coordinate 1,106,652,828 of NC_090444.1, read as the reverse complement.
TGGAGTGAGAATAGTAAATTGTAGTCCTCCCAAGTCCAACGCTTTCCTTACAGTTTCACAGACAGGATTGAGAGTAGAAAACTTAATTCTTCTGAAGTCCATCACTTTCCTTACTGCTGCAAAGACTGCAGTGGGAATAGTAAATGTATTCCCTCTAAAGTCCATAGGTTTCCTTACTGTTGCACAGATTGGGGTAGGAGAAGTTAATTCGACCCCACAAAAGTCCAATGCTTTCCCTACTGTACAAAGACAGGAGTGGGAATAGTAAATGTATTCTCCCCATAGTTCAACACTTTCCCTACTGTTGCAGAGATTGGAGTGGAAATAGTAAATCTAATCCCTCCAAAGTCTAACACTTTCCCTAGTGTTGCACAGATTGGAGTGGGAATAGATAATTTAATCCACCTGAAGTCCAACACTTTCCCTACTGTTGCACAGACTGGAGTGCGAGTAGCAAATCTTGTACCTTCGAAGTCGAACACTTCCATTCTGTGAGAATATTACATTTTAGCCCTCTTAAGTCTAGCGCTTGCTTGTTGCACTAACTTGAGAGGGAACCGTACATTCTACCTCTCCGAAGTCCAATGCTTTCCCTTCAGTTGCACAGACTGGCGTGGTAATAGTACTTTTACCCCTCTGAAGTCCAACGCTTTCCCCACTGTTGCACAGAGAGGAGTGAGCGTAGTAAACTTAGGGGCAGATTTATGGAAAGTGGCACTGCACCGAGTGCAGCATATTTTCCCTGCGCCCATTAGCACCCCCCATGACCAATATGTGTGCTCCGTATTTAAAATACAGGGTAGGGGGCAATAGCGTCATTTCACATGACCCTATTGATGTACTCTGCAGAAGTAGTGCCAAAATATTGATGCTACTCCTGCAGAGTACATAGGGCCCCATTCTAAATAATGGAAGCCCTCTTTTAATGCCTGCTCTTGAGCAGGCATTAAAAATGCTGTAACAAATGGCACAAGGAAATCTCATAGATTTCCTTAAACCATTTTTCCGGCTTCCCTAACAGGTGAACGGTCCCTTTGCATACATTATGCCTGGTGCAGGCATAATGTAGCGCAAAGGGTTACAGAGAGGTGCAATGCATGCATTCCACCCCTCTGTAAATACGGCACAGTAATTTTGGCCTTGTTGGGCCACGTTAACGTAAAAAATAATTATGTTAGTGTGGCACAAGGTGGCGCTAGGGGCGTATAAAAATGCCCCTTAATTCCTCGAAACGAATTGCTTTCGCCACTGTTGCACAGACTGGTGTGGGAATAGTAAATGTGGCTCCTCTAAAGTCCAATCCTTACCCTACAGTTACACAAACTGGAGAAGGAACAGTAAATTCGGCCTCTCTGAAGTCCAATTCTTTCCCTCCTGTTGCACAGACTGGAGTGGAAATAATACATTTGACCCCTTCGAAGTCCAATGCTTTACCTAGTTTTGCCCAGACAGGAATGAGAGAAGTAATCCTAGGGGATCATATACAAGCACCTAACACCACCAGATCATCACTTTCAGCGACAATCCGAAGGCACTGTGCCCTTTTCCATATCTTCAAGGCAGTGCTAGGCCAATTTGTGTTGCTTGACACCGCATTGTAAATGTGCCACCCAAGGCACATTCTGTGGCAGAGAGGCGTGCAATGGGTGTTGTTGTGGGTCTCTCCATGCAACACCTATTGTTTTTGACACTGCCACAGATTTATGAGAAATTGTAAACCTGAGGCAGCGCCAAAAACTAATGCCACCCCAGGGGTGGCATTACACTGGCTCATCAAGGTGAAATGTTATTTCCCTTCATTTTTGTTGGTTATATTTGTGCTGCATTCTGCAGCACACATAGAAAGATTAAATTGCCATTAATGATTGTTTATGTGCAAGAAGGGAGACCTTCCTGCACATAAACAATCATTCCTTGCAACGCAGGTACCCTTGCACTATGAGGCAAGGGTCCCTGTGTTGGCACCAGGCTGGTAATTTTAGCGCCAGGGCTAGGGAAAACACAGGGGTGCACCTTCTTGTTGTATATACCTCACATCCCTGTGTTTTTTAAATGTCAGAGTGTGGTGCTGCCAAATTTGGCACAGCTCTGCGCTCTGACATTTCCTCAGAAATGAGGCCCTTCATTCTTCTGAAGTCGATTGATTTCCCTACTGTTGCCCAGATTGGAGTAGGAATAGTAAATGTAAACCCTTCAAAGTCCAATGCTTTCCATACTGGTGCACAATCTGGAGTGGGAATAGTAAATGTAACCCCTCCAAAGTTGTATGCTTTCCCTACTGTTGCACAGACAGGAGTGTGAATAGTAAAGTTTACCTCTCTCATGTCCACTGCTTTCCCTACTGTTGCACAGACTGGAAAGGGAATAGTAAATCCTGCCCCTCTGAAGTTGAAAGCTTTCCCTTCTGTTGAACAGACTGTAGTGGGAATAGTAAATGTAATCCCTCTGAAGTACATCACTTTCTTTACTGTTGCTCAGATTGGAGTGGGAATAGTAAATTTAACCCCACCAAAGTCCAATGCTTTTCCTACTGTTGCATAGACAAGAGTGGAAATAGTAAATGTAATCCCTCAAAAGTCCAATGCTTTTCCTACTGTTGCAGAGACTGGAGTGGGAAAAATAAATCTAATCCCTCCAAAGTCTAATGTTTCCCTAGTGCTGCACAGATTGGCTGGGATTATCAAACTTAATCCCCCAGATGTTTAATGCTTCTTCTACATTTGCACAGACTGGAGTGGGAATAGTAAATTTGATCCCCCCCTCCCGAAGTCCTACGCTTTCCCAACTGTTGAACACACTGCAGTGGGAATAATACATTTTGCCCTTTCGAAGTCCAACACTTTCATACCGTTGAACAGACTACAGCGAGAATAGTACATCTTACCCCACTGAAGGACAACACTTTCCCTACTGTTGCACAGACTAGAGTAGGAATAGTAAATTTCACCTGTCTTTAGTCCAAGACTTTTCCTACTGTTGCAACGATTTGTATGGTAATAGTACATTTTGTGCCATTTTAAATCCAATGCTTTCCCTATGGTTGCACAGACTGGAGTGGAAATAGTAAATGTTACCCTTCTGAAGTCCAACACTTTCCTTACTGTTACACAGACAGGAGTGGGAGCAGTAAACTTAATTCCTCTGAGCTCCATGACTTTTCCTACTGTTGTATAGATTTGAATAGGAATAGGAAATTTAACCCCTTCAAAGTCAATGTTTTCCATACTGCTGCACAGTTTGGAGTGAGAATCATAAGTGTAACCTCTCTGAAGTCATGTGCTTTCCTTACTGTTGCACAGACTGGAGTGTGAATAGTAAATTCTACCCCTCCAAAGTCCACTGCTTTCCCCGCTGTTGCACAAACTGGTGTGGGAATAGTAAATTTTGCCCCTCTTAAGCCCAATGCTTTCCCTACTATTGTCCACACTGCAGTGCTAATAGTAAATGTTACCCCTCTGAACTACAACACTTTCCCTTCTGTTGCATAGATAGGAGTGGGAGTAGTAACCTTAATTCCAATGAAGTCCATCACTTTCCCTACTGTTGCACAGACTGTTGTGAAAATGGTAAATGTTGCTCCTCTTATGTCCAAAGCTTTCCCTACTATTGCCCAGAATGGAGACTGAACAGTAAATTCTGCCTCTCCGAACTCCAATGCTTTTCCTACTGTTGCACAGACTGGAGTCGGAACAGTATACCCACTCACAACCCCAGTCAGACCCTCACGCAAATACTCACAGACCCACTCAATTACACACCCACTCACAGACCCACACAGACTCTCACACACCCACTGACACCCTGATGCACCCACTCACTGTGGCCAACCACTTCGGCCATGTGCATTTGTGGTTGGATTAACGTATAGCAATAAAAATTACTATACGTTAAAAAAATAGAACTTCATTGCAAAAAACAAGTTATAGTGACATTGTAATTAGGCACTAGAATATTTTTTTTTAAACTGGAAATTTACTTACAGAACCAAAGGCTACAGGGACGTTATAGTTAAGCTCACATTTTAAACATATGAAACCATAGAAATTTACCAGTTACAGTTAGAGTTACCTCAAGTAACTATAACTCATGCCCTAAGGTAACTATAACCAACTCCTTCGTCATGCACTGCTAATTACCCCACAAATTATGGCACTCTTTACATCTTTAATAACATCATCGATAATATCAATGTAATATTTGCAGTAAACTTTTTGACGGAAAAACTTTGTATGTCGCAAGTTATAGTTACCTTGGGGCACCAATTATAGTTACTTGAGGTCATTCTAACTAATTATAACTGGCAAATTTCTATGGTTTCATATGTTTACAATGTGAGCCAAACTATAACTCCCCTGTAACCTTTGTTTTTTTAAGTGAAGAGGAGATAGATAAAGATATATAGATACAATGCTTGTGCTCACTTGGGTGAGGTACCCGGTAAATAACAACCACAATCTTTACTATGGATGTGAATTTAGCGAGCACTCCAAGCAGAAGACAACACTCACTTCATTATCTAATGTAGTGAACCATCCGGTGTCTCAGGTGTTTATTTGGATATCTTGTTAGTAACAAGAAGAAACCCAGTTCATTTTGGAGTAGAACCGCTTTGGTCATGGGTGAGTTAGTTATGTTTCAAACACTATATTTCAACTGTTTAAGTGCTTATGACATGAAAAAGGGACAAGCATGAGAGTGTGTATCAAACATAAAAGACAATCAAAAACAAAGTAAAAAACACAGACTCGAAATCAGAGGTTGGCCATATTGGAATGAGGAACATTCAAAGAATATATCCTCAATAACAGTAAATTAGTAAAATCAAATAACCTAAATGCACACATCATCGTTGAGGATTTCATAAAAAATATCACTTTAACCCTTAGCATATTAATCCATCATAATTTTTGGAAAAGCAATTCCCTTCTGATAAAGTTCAGATGGTGCTTTCCATATTATTAATCAACAATGAATATCCCCACATTTAGTACATTCTTAATGCTATGGTTGTTTTTTGGTCATTTTTTGGCTCTATATATAATATATATATATATATATATATATATATATATATATATATATATATATATATATATATATATATATATATGTATATATCTCTATACAGTAACACATCAATACATTTTAGTGGCATATTTTTCACCCATATTCTGCTCAAATCAAATGATTATTTTACAGACTGGAATCAACAGAACAACCAAAATTCTGCATAAATAATCATCATGTTCAATCACTCTCTCTTTTGGATTGTGTAAAGTCATGCCAGCACGATCAAGGAATTCACAAAAAATTGAATTCCTGATTGTAGGACCTCCTTTTCTTCCAAAAAATTACTAATATCAATAAAGAATGTTAATGTTGCATGCCCTTTTCATCAAAATTCTGCATGACAAATCATCATGTTTAAACATCGTCCTTAACAATTACATAAAAGAGTATACATCTCCCATCACAAACATGATGCAGGAATTCACAAATTAATTAATCCTTAATGACGGAATCTCCCATTCCATAAAATAATGACTGATATTGATGAATGTATCTCTAATTGAGAACACGAGGCATGCAAACCACTAACACATGATAACCCAAACCAAATATATTAGCTTCTTTGCAATATGTAGCTCCTGCAAACGCACTGAGGAGCCAGTTCCAATGTTGCCAGTGCTCCAAATGGCCAGACGTATCAGATCCAAAGGACTGTACCCAAATCCCCCTAATAAAATGTAAGACACCGTGATTAAAAACCAATATACACAAAGTAACATAATAAAACATACCTTGAAAACTGCTACAAAAGAGAATTAACAGGAAAAGGAAACTAAATATCTGGAGGAACCAATTGAGAGCAACACAGTCCTGACCTTCACCAATATGTTCATTTTCAAATAACATACATACATCCAGAGACTCTTGGACATAAGTTACCTAAGAGAAAGAGTCACTTAAAAGATTAGACAGTTCCTTGTCAGTATTCAAACCAATCGGGATATTTCTATTAAGTTCAAGAATTAACCTTGACTCTAGCTGTCTAAGCGTCAAGACACAGATCCCTCCTCTAGCAGAAACTAGTATTCTGTCCATTGTAAAAAAAAGTGTAACGCATCCCTATTGCTGTGATATATAGCTTCAAAGTGACGTTCCACTGGGTATTGTTTGTCCCTGTTTTGTATAGCCCGCATATGTTCTAGTATTCATTTTTTCACTGGAAATATGGTGCTAACCAACATAGATTTTTTCACAGGGGCAAGTCAATACATATACACAAAAATCAGAATGGCAAGTTAGGTGTTTCTTAATTTGTTTCTGGGTATTATATAGGGAGCAATGACATTCTTTCAAGTTGTGGCTACGTTTACAAGCTTAACGATTACCTCACAGTAAAAGCCAAATATGGTCTGATCAGATGTTTTAGATTTACCTGTGTCTCACTTTACACAATCTGTCTTTGAGGGAACTGTCCTTTCTGAAGGTGATGCTGGGATTCTTGTCTACCAATGTATTCTCTATTTTCGAAACTTCCCATTGTTTAGTAAGTATGTGTCAAATGTCTACAGTTCTGTCATTGAAAGTTGTATGTAATAAATCTGGTCTTGTTGAGACTATTAATCTGAGGGGGAGACTTCAGATTCAGAAGTGTATCTCTCTCAATATATATATTACCTAGTGGCGGTCGCCATTAGGTAGTTATAGTAGGACCATGTTTCCATAGAAGAAGCGTTTTTGACTTGCCTATATCTTTGGCACTAATTGATGAATCTGCACAAAATTTTCCAAAAAAGTGTTGTGGTGATTCTTGTTGAGCACGTAAAATTTTGCAGTGATTCGTCAAGCGGGGGTCAAGAAAAAGGGGAGTAAAATAAAAGTTGTGTTTCCCATGTAAATTCCTATGGGAACTTTAGACACATCTATAGCCTGAACTGCTACACAGAATTACACCAAATTTGGTAGAAAGCTAGCTTTCGGAACTCAGATCATGCTTTAGCTTATTTGGTGTAAATCCAGTCACTAGTTTTTGAGATATTAAAGGGAAAATATATTTGTATATCGCTAGCTGTGATGACTTTGCAAATATTTTGTGACTAAATCGGGAAAATTTATGAATGTTTGCGAATACGTGTGCGAGAAGAAGCGTTGCAATTGGCTGACTGCAACCTGACTAGAAAGTTGAGGCCACCATATTGTTTCACAGGACACGGTCCTCGGAGGTGAAAATCCAAATCGAAAGTGGTGTAAGGGGTCAAGGTGAAGGTACCCTGACCCCAGGGGTGTGATATAGGTGTGTTTTAGGGGCAAATTATAGGTTTAAAATAATTTTTCATCTCCATGCATGGTATTTCTGAAAAACTCATGAAGTTTTGTGAATCTTCATGAATTATTCACAAATTATGCACAAATATGAGAAAATTTGAAAGAAAAACCACAGACTCATTCATACACCAATTCATTCACTCAAACGTGCACTCAGAGACTCAGGCGCCCACTCACACACCCACTCAGCCACTCATGCATCCACTCAGACTCACTCATAGACTCACATACCCACTTTCAGACTCACTCCACGCTCACGCACCCACTCATAGATCCACTGATAGTGACAGACCCTGTGGCCAACCTACACTGTACACAAAGGTCATGTGTGGAGCGGGGTTGGGTGGTTATAAGTGCTTGGCTGCAAGGCCTGGCTGCAGGCCGACCTTGTGAACAACCCCTGCCATGCAAGACCAAAGGCTGTGCATGGCAGGAGTTGGAATAACGTATAGTAATTACATTATTTTATGTTAAAAACCAATAGAAATTCACTGAAAAAAAACGAAGGTTACAGGGACGTTATAGTTAGGTTGTGAATTTACTTGTACAAAACCACAGAAATTTTGCAGCTCTAGTTAGAGTTCTTTCAAGTAACTATAGCTTGTGCCCTAAGGTAACTATAATTGTGTTTGTTTGGTTTTGTCGTTCTAAGTGCGCCGGGTATGCCCAGATGTGGGTCCTAGGCTCACTATGCCACTAGATTTAAACAAGCCTGGTTGATGAAGGGTGATACCCTGAAAGCAGTACCAGGATGCTTGTTTCCAGTCCAGGGAGGACCTGGCCTGGCAGTTGGGGCTGGACTGTTCCCTTAGGGAATAGGGTCAAGACTGATTTCCATATGGCTGGGTCCATACTGGGGTGGAATGGTGAGCAAACTAATTGATGGATTAAACCCAGATCTGTGACTGGGGATGAATGTTTGATTGGTTCCACATTCCGTCCATCATTTGTGTTTGTTTTCTTAAGAATTTTCCATGGCTTTAATTGCATCAATGCACCATAGAAAGTTACATCACTAAATTAATATATGAACAACTGGAGAAAAAAAACACACCAAAGTGAAAACAAGTAGCAAAGAGAGACACAAGAAAGCAATGCCACAGAAAAGAGACAGAGAGAACAATTAATTAATTTCAAAATGAAAGTAGTCTGTTTCTGGTTATCAAAGTGATCACACTGTGCAAAATGACACTCATGAGAAAATTGCAAATCTAGCAATGTTTCATGTTTTGTAAAACATGTGAGGAGTTAGTTTTATCTAAATCTGCTTTACATTTGTGCTTCACACCAAACAGCGACACCCCTAGCTCACATAGGGGTCACTCTAGGCCATCCTTTGAAGTACTCCTTTCCCTAAGTGGATGCAGTATCCTCACCACAAGCTTCTGGTAATGGTGTAAAGAGGAACCCTAAGACAAAGCATGCCACCCAAAGGTGGGTGAGGGTTTCTGTCCTTAGCATAGTAATTTTCTGATGCGGCAGAAACAGAGATTAACTATTTTGTTAGTAAAACTGGTTATCTTATCCATAGACCATGTGCATCTTTGTTGGTTATGATTCACATGGGGGACATGCATGCTGATCTTTAAATGCTTCCTTTTGACCCTCTTGCCTGTCTTTGTAAAAAATGTGAGTATTAGTTGAGAAGGGTGGGAGCGCCATTCAAGTAAGCAAACAGAATTCATGTCAAGGTGAACCAAAAAAATCAAATTCACTAGGTAAACCAGTGCTTGACCCTCTGGAACTTGGCACAAAAACAGTCAATCTTAACTTAGAGGCAACGCATATAGTATCTGGCTTCAGCAGAAGTTATGATTTTAAATTGTGATTCCAGAGACTCCAAACATGGGGGTCCCATCCCTTCCTGACTGGACATGACACATCAAATATAATAAGGTAATCACAATGTTATCCTATGGGAGAAATAGGCCTTGCAGTAGTGAAAAACAAATTTAAGAGTTGTTTAGCACTAGCACATATAGAGCTTAGATATGGATCTCCTACTTTTTAAATATACTTCAGCCTACCCTTGAAGGGCTAACTAGAGCCTACCTTAAGAGTGACATATGCATTATAGAGGAAGGTTTGGATCTGGAATGAGGGTTAACTTGCCAGGTTGACATGACAGTTTGAAACTGCACATACAGATTCTGCAATGGAAAGCCTGAGTCATGTTTGGAGGGCTACTGAAGTGGGTGGCACAATCAGTGGTGCAGTCTCACCAGTAGCATTTAATTTACAGTCCCTGGTTACAGGTAGTGCATTTTACTATAGATGTATAAGTAAATTAAATATGCCAATTATGGATAAGCCATTCTTACCATGTTTTAAGCAGAGAGCATTTGCACGCTGGCACTGGTTAGCAGTGAAAAACTGCACAGAGTCCTAAAGTCATCAAAAACGAGGTCAGCAAAACAGGAGGTCTGAAGGCAAATAAGCTAAGGGGACCCATGCCAAGGATTCCAGGTCTTACAGTTTTGTTTAAAATTGCACCATAAAGCACAATCCACAAATTGTGCTTATCTTGTTGCTCTGTACTGGGTTAAAGTCAAAAGTTCAGGCCAACAGCTTGGATGAGATACAAAGACCAGGTTTGTTCCAAGGGAAAGTTTATTTTTACCTTAGTCCAGTTCCACAAGAGATTAATCACTCAGAACTTCACATTGGTGGCAGACTGTGAGGAGATCGTTGTTGGCATAAATAGCTGGTCACCTGTCAAGGTTTGAATGCAAGGAGATCATTGTTGGCACAAAGAGCTGGTTGACAGTTATACGTTTGCATTTATGGGAAAGGTGGGCTGGTCTTTGCTGACGCGAATAGCATCATACGGGTAAATTCCAAAGTCAGTCTCTGGGGAGATCTTGTGGCAATTAGATGCAGGACCTGCATTAGCCTTGGTGAAGTCCGCTTATGTTTGCAAGGACTATGGTTGCTACATGAACATTAAAGCTTTGGCTACTGCATGAATATCCAAATTTAAGGATGATTTGTTTTATATTGATGGCGAACTTTGTACTGCAAAAATAAATGGTTTATGAACTCTCTATGGTGTTATTGCCAGTCCAAGCTGAAGTCTCTATACCATATTAACTCTTAATCATGAGTGCCCTGACAGCTGGTCTTTTTATGTTTGCAAGGACACCTGAGATGGCTCTTTTCCAATGCAAGGAGCCCAGAACCTCTTGATTTACATCTGGAGTCCAGTTCTTGCATTTTTGAGGGAGGAGGAGTGCACTCTAACACTAGCCAAAGGTCAAGTACCTGGGAGGGCACTTCTTGGGGGTCAGCACTCACTCCAGCTGGACCAGGTGCGGGAAACAGACAGGTCCAGTTGGTGCTGGTCAGTTGGAAAAAACAAGGAAGGACTCTGGAGCTTGTTGTGTACCTGTTGCTCAAACAGGAGATCAGCCAGCTCCACTTTGGAGTCACTTCAGGAATCCTGGGTTCATGGCAAGCGGGTCTAGTCTTCCTTCTTCAGAAAACAGGGCAGTCTTTCTTCTAAATCTTCTCAGGGTAAGGACTGTTCTGATGAGGGCATTCGGGGGTGCCGCTTTATACCCAGCGCCAGCCTGTTTGTGTCCGTCACCCTGGTTCTGGTCAGTTAGTTCTTCTCTTTACCCTTGGTTTGGCTAAAACCTATTTAAGTTAACAAAGGGCAGGCAGGTACAGGTGTGAGCTGCATTTGCCAGTGACAGGGCAGGCAGCTTCAGAAGTTAGTAACGGGTGGAAAAATCCCTCAGGCTACCCTCTAAAGCTCAGGAGGGACTAAGCACCACCCCATACCATCCTGCTCAGGAAAGAAACACCCTTTCCCATATTGAGAGTATTTTTCATCCCCTATCAGGAAGAAATACACATCACACCATTTGAAAGCCATTAACAGCCATGTGACACTGGACACTGGCAAAAGGCATATTCAGTTTAGGAAGACAAATGTCAACTTTCTAAAAGTGGCAATTGTTAGACTAGTAATCTAAAATCCGACTTTACCAATAAATGAGTGGAGAAAGTATTTCTCTATCTCCTCCAGTACTGAGGGCTGGACTTCCTAGAGTGAAACAAGACTTTGGGGGTTTAACTGTCAGAATATGTAAAACATAAGTACACATGTCCCACATGCCAAACACTGTGCCCTGTGACCCTACCTTAGGTGTGACGTATAAGTATTAAAAGGGAAGGTTTAGGCCTAGCTAAATGCTTATATTGCAAGACCCAAATTGCAGTTTAAAAGTGCACTACAGGCAGCAGTGGCAGGCCTGAGACATGTTTGACAATGCTGCTTTCTTGGCTGGCATGAGAGCTGCAGCCCACTTGTAGCATTTAATTTACAGGCCCAATTTATAGGGATATATAGGTAAATTAAATGTGCCTAATGGGTGTTTACCAATTTTACTATGTTTGGAAGGGAGAGCACAACAAGCGTACAGGGTTCCAATGCCAACTAAAAACGTGTGCAGCAAGAATAGGGGTGCAGGCAAACCTGTGGGAAACACCATGCAAAAGATGATCATTTTCAAGGAACCAAAGACCAAAGCACCTTCCAGTAGGAGAGGGTGAAATGTCTGCAAGGCAGTGAATGGAAATAGAACTTCCTACCAAGTAAGAGGACATTTCATAAATGCATCTTTGTCCAGAGAGCAGCAACTTTCACAGTTTGTGCTTGTCATATGGTACCTCAGAAGACGTGTAATCCTTTTTTAAGCTGGCCGAAGAGCCCTTGTTATTCCCCTCATGATTCCAAAGGAGCACGTTTTTTGTATCCTCACCACTCTCCTCAGTTAAAAGTGATGAAGCAGTCTTAATGTAAAAAGTTATCATCATAGTCCGTTTTCCAATTAGTTTCATGCTTGTTCTGGTGTTGTAAAAAATGATCTCTGGTAATGAGCAATAATCAGAAATTTGTCCATTCGCATCAAAACGTTCTTCCGATTCTTCCAAACAAATACTTCACTGCATCGTAACTTCTTATTTCTTTCTGTGCACCATCCGAGCAGCATTTCAACGGCAGCCATCCCCATTTGTAACTGAAGCTCATTAGGAACACTATGATGCTCGGGTGTTGTATATACCGGACCATGTGCACTCGTTCGAAAGAAAAACTATAACAGACCCTGTGGGTTTGACTTGGATTTGTATCCATTCTTAGCAAACACTTCTAAACACTGCCATTTCCTTGTTCTGGTAGGCCCACCATTACTATATTGTTCCTTTGGAAGCGCTAGTGTACATCTTCAATGGGACTTCTAATATCCTTCATACATACTGGAGGCCTTCAAAGCTGTAGGCAACTGGAAAGTTCTTTCTCAATTTCCTTCGCTGCAGTTTTCACCTAGCTGGTGTGACGCTTTTTACATAAGACAATATACCAGGTCCAGGTCCTTTACTAATGTATTCGTTTGTTTTCCGAGAAGCTTCTGGTGTCCCCTGTGTCTATCAAGACATCACCTATGGAGTGCCTGCAGCTGTCGATTATGCAGCATTTGAAACGACTGGAGTTGTGTGTAGTGACACTGCTTTTTGAGGAAATGTAGAAATTATGATTTTTTTTCGAGTACTCCACAACTCAGGGGTGCCTGTGAAAGTATTTCTGTTTTAAAACTTCAGTTGGGGTCCGTGTTTTGAAACTGTTTTAAGTAAACATGAACCAGCCCTGTGCTCAACTAATATGAAAAGCCGATGTTTAAATGTAGTGAAGATTGCATTTAACCTCACTTTACTCCATTCTGACATTGAAAGTATGAAGCAATTCCTGAGGTAATATTCTGGAAACCTGCAGCACCAGCAGACCCTTATTGTCGTGTTCGACAAAATCACCTGTGTGGAAACACGGAGAGAATGGTAATGACTCAAATGAACAACAATCTTTATGAAGCATGGCAAACTACTTTATTTCTTTCTGACAAAAAGGTTTAAAGGGAAAAGTCTATGAGAACAGAACGCGAATCCAGTCCGACGGGCAATCGATGAAGACTGAAATTGCAGTTTGTCTCACTATAATAAGGGGCTAAAAGAGAAGGCTTAATGGCTGAACAAATGTGGCGGGGATTAGTGAACTACTGGACCTTTCTGGGCTGATTCTAGCCATCCTTTTATATCTTCTCACCGTCATATACTTTCCCTCCTCTAAATTAAGGCATTAGGGATTAGTAACCTGTGAACTGTTTGCTTGTTTGGAATTGCATTGTGAGTTTAAAATAGATGAGAGCTCTACTCTTCGGTACCAAACACGTAAAAACGAAGAACCATGTAGTTGTAGTCGAAGACTGATCTTGAGTTGAATAAAGTACAGTTATTGCAAATCCTGCAAGAAAGAGAATGGCGCTGTATATCTCAGAAAATGCAGGAGAGTCATGGACATTTTTAGGGGCCCTGGGCCAAACATAGTTTGCGGTCCCCTGTTTTGAACCGCTTTGAATTTATGCTTAAACTTCAGCTCTTCCGTGCCCTGTTTGGCCAGGTCACTGTGCACAGGCACACCAAATTCTAAATGTGTTTACATCTAATTATTAGGGATAGTGACCTGTGTATTTAATATTGTAACATAGCAGCAACTCACTAATATTACTGCAGATAATATCTGTGATGCCCTCCCTTTTCTTGTAGGTGAGGTCCTGTTTTGATCTAAAAGAAACTTTTTTAAGGATGTTTCATCAAACATAAACAGTATTTCTCTGAAAATGTCTGTACTAGACTCTTACGCATCGCAATGCACACATTAAAAGTAAATTAAAGGACAACGGTATTTAAAACTTAGGGCCAGATGTATGAAACTTTTTTGCACTCGCAAACGGTGCGAATCGCAAAAATCGGCCGTTTGCGAGTGCAAAAAAGTGGTCTGCGATGCATGAAATGCATTCGCAGACCTAAAATAAGAAATCGCAAAAATTGCGATTTTTTGCCCTGCGACATGGTTTTGCGAGTCGAAATTTGCGATTCGGTATTTCCCGTAGGAAATTGCAAGGCGCAAATTGCGAGTCGCAAATTCCAAGTCGCTAAGAGATGCATCAAAAAATCGCACAATACCATTAACTGAAACCAGGTGCACAATTTAAAAATGCATTTAAAATGCATTTTTAAATTGTACATGTAAAGCACACATGCCCTTTTGGCATGTGTGCACCTTACATGTCCCCAAACATTTTTTAGGGTGCAGCAGAGGGGGCCTTAGCCACCCAGCACCCTGGGGTTTTGCATTTCCAAAATTGCGATTTCTGGTTCAGAAATCGCAATTTTGGAAATGCAAAAAATTAGCAGATATGGACCAACAGGCCCATAGCTGCGAATGGGGCCGGTATCGCAATTTGCGATTCGGTAATAGCATTTGCGATTTTTAAGAAATCGCTATTACCGAATCGCAAATGTGATACATGGCACTTTGCGAGTCGGAAATAGCGATTTCTTAAAAATCGCTATTTTCGAATCGCTAAAGGCATTTTTCATACATCTGGCCCAATGTCTTTAAGAGTTATTCAAGGTCATCAGGGTAAGACTTTCTGCAGAACAGTTCTGGCTCTATCAATAGGCCACTTGAAAGGCTGAGGCCATGCAGTGGGTGTAGTGGATTTTAGACAAGAACCATGGTTTAAAAAAAAAAAGTAATTTGAAAATTACCTGACTTGCTGACGTGTTTGCAGAGAATGATATATTTGATCAAATTTCAAATCTTGAAGTTGCCGGAGTAAAACGAATATAGTTTATGTGATCAGAGAAGCTTTCTGAAGAACCGATCCAATTAGTAAGTAGCACTTGTTTGCCCATAAATATGACTGTCCGATAAGTTTTGAAGGGTATAGCCTTAATTCATTGGTCACATTAATTCACTTACTGCTCCCTAGAATTTCCCATCTGGTCCCCACAGCCATGTATCTCTAAATCATTATACAGCGAATGGCATGCCCAGCTAATGTGAGCGTGTCTGGAAAAACCCATTACTTTAAGCTATGGAATCCGGCTGTTTCAAAATGTCACTGGTAGCACTTCGTCATTAGAACAGTCTTCCTTGCACTCTTTGAAGACGAGGCCTGGATAAAGTGCTGAGGTGTTCTTTACCCAGACCTACCCAGGAAGGTAACCTAATGTGACAAGCTGCTTGTCTGTGGAAGCTTGGCTGAGCATAACATTTCTGGAACCTACGGATCGAATCGCTTAAGTTACGCAGTTCTGTTCAGTTTGAAAGATGGGGAAATCTTCGACCTTGCCTGGATGCAAACACATATGACCTTCCATACACACTAGATGGTAAGGGAGCATTCAACTCGAAAATGAATCTCATAATCTGCAAATATTTTTCTTGTCTCGTATCAGGGCTATCCTGGGTGCTGAGGCTGGCATTTCTAAAGTTGAAGAGGGTTGACCATTTATGAAACATTGAAGGTGATATTCTGTATCTAGATTCTGTGTTTGCATCTGTGTTATGCAGTACTTTAATAATTATATTTTGTTGATGTAGGGATGATACCAAGTAACAATACCCTTTGCTGCTAAGATGGTTGTGAGGGCAGCAGGTAGAAACTGAGCATTTCTTAATGTGATTCGATTTTAAGATAATTTGAATTGAGCGTAAACATATACATTGCTATACTATTTAAATTAACAGATTAAGCCAATGTGCTATTGCTTTTATGTCTCACCTACAGACAACTTTGGCCTCAGAGGCCTGTGCCAAAGTACTGTCGTCAGCCACTTGCTCATCTTTGGAAGGCTGTTTTGTTTATCTCAGGTCAATGCTTCTTTTTATGGTTGTCCTCTTCATTCTTGTTTTTCTTTACTCTTTTTTCTCGGTGTGATTAGTATTGTTAACACATCCCTTTATGACTAATGTATTCACTCTAGGACTCGTTTTAGGCCAATGAATCTTTCGACCCTGATTGAAGACACCTTAGGATAAGATAGCTAATCAACATGTCAATCAATAGGTCAATAACGTCATCAATATTTACCATAATAAAACAATTCAGATTAGTCAAAGACATTAATAAGACTCAGAAACCACCATGACTTTTCAGTCATGAATAACCACACCAGTTTAGTACGAGTTTGTGATATTTATTCCCTATTTATTACAATTCTACTAGTAAGTTTATTAATCTCAAAACCAAGAAACACATTAGCATAGTCACAATATGGCAACTCTGATAAGATTTCATCAAAGCAAGAATCACGAATATTAGAACATAGCACAACGTCAACATAGGTTATCTTTAGCAGAGTGTCACTAGCGCATTATTCAACAAAGCATAGATTCAGTCATTTGTCTATTTGCGTCTGTTTAGTGAACCCCTCATCCAACCTCGAATTAGCATTGGCATGTTGGGCTTCATGCAAAATAATTTAGCAACAACAATTTGGAAAACATCTAACTATGGCCTCTGTCAAAAGAAGCAGTTGGTACCTAGAAAGGAAAAGCAAACAGACAATTACAATTTCATTGTCATATAGTTACCCTCCGTATTGAGTCAGCATACAGGTTAAGTCTTCGTCCTCAAGACATCAGTTGATTCGCCATCAGACAGGGAATTCAGCAAAGTTCGGTAGGGCAGGGCAAAGGTACTTCCCTCATAAGGAGGTAAAGTATAAACGGGCAAGGCACCGATTGTTTGGAGAACCAAACAGCAAAGTCTCTATGCAGAGTGACAAAGTGTCTGGGTCATAGCAAAAAGTTCGCAACAGCATCTCCTAAAGGCTCCCTGTGTCATAGGTTTTTATCCCTTTTCTGTTTTACAGTCCCCTAATTTTCTATTGGATGGGGTCGGTACCCCACTATCTCCCTCCAATAGGGTTTAAATGACTTCATTAAAATTGTCACCCCATAACAGTTCTCACATAGTTTATTGGTTCTTATGATTGACGTCTTCAGCAGATAGAATGTCCAGTATGATTTCATACTCTTGTGGTCCTCTTTGCATCTTCAGTCAGTGGTTCCATTGTCTGTACTGGTTCAGGCGACCTTGTACCTGCGAGTAGTCTGCACTGTTGCATTCAGCAAGAATGTTTCACTGAGCAAGTCGAATTTCATGAGAACGGATCTACTACAGTTACATTCATCTTCTAACTTTTGGAAAAATACGAGTTCCTGTCCTTCAGCAAGTCAGCACACTGTACATTAGAAAAACACATTTAATATGAAACCGGGCAGCTAGGCCTTGACTCATGCTAACTAAGGCCTAATGATTTATTAGCAGAGCTTTAGCATATAACCTTTTAATATTAGTGCAAAATCACATTTTAACATAACATTTCATCATTATTAATCAGTTTCATTAGTCCCCGTATATATTGGCGGCCACTCCCCGTGGGCACATTTCAAGCGCAAGTTTAGCAAAAACATATTAATACATTTTCTATGCAGCATTATTACGCACTAGTTCATAAACATTTCATGTTAATTTCTAAGTATGTAAGCTACGCTCTCTCAGTATCATTTCACTTCGAACATGAGGGAATTAGATTTTCATTAGATTTTCATATGTTTCATATTTGGTTAGCTATGTTAGGTGTATTGCGTTCCCCGTTTTCTGTCCCGTTTCTTCTTTTCATGCTGCATCCCTCTTCCGAGTGTTTACCTGTTGCTCCCCTGTTTCACTACTTTTTTATTGCTTTTGTGAGGGTTAGGCAGTTACACACAGTTACTGGGCTGCTCAATCAACATTTGCTCCCCCACCCCTTTATTTCCTGCCTCAGCTTCATGTTTTTTTTGCTTTTTACATTGCTTTCGTGAGGGCTCGAAAGCTGCTCCCTGCTACTGGGCTGCCCGTCCGCTTCTCAACCACTCTCCCATTCCCACCCTGCTTTATTGGGTTTTTAACGTTTTAAGAACTTTTTTTGCAAGGGCATAGACACTGCACTTTGCTTTAAAACTGCTTACTTTTCTCTACTTGTGTGGTAAATTAAGAATAAAGTAAAGCACAAAACTCGTTATAACATGGCAACTTTGGGTGAGCATGCATACGCACGTGTGCAGACACCAGTAGTCATTCTACAATGATTAAAATAAACTTTTCAAGTTGGCCATCTGTGCATAATTTTTCACACAGCCGTGCTGAAATATTTTTTCAAAATATCAAAATTGATTTCCAAGTTGTCTGCCCTTGCGCGTGCATGCTATTGATGCATTGGTGGCCATGTTACAATTGGTAGTTATATTTCATGTACAAATATTTTAAGATGATTGTGCTTAGGTGTGCACGTGAGTTCTCTTTGGGGTGGCTATAATTGAATGGTTTGGGCCCTAAATTATGCCATACCAAAAATGGATTGGCAAAGCAAATAACTGTTTACCCAAAATGAAAGACAAGACATATTGGCTGTGACAATCATTGTTGGATAGGTAGTTATCAATATCTGCTGCTGACAGTAGTCAACATTGCACAACAGTGTGCAAGAGTGGTACAAAAACCATTTACATATTTTATTTGTTATTACAAAAAGGTCATATTCAAGTGCAACAACACCCTATACTTGTTTTTATTTTGTTCTCATGTCAAACCAAATGTATTTATAATTCTCATCCAGGCCATTGCACATCTGCATTAATTTTGACTGATGTTTCTGGCAGGGGAGCTTACCCGACTTTTCAGCCCTATGCAGGGTCTTCAATGATGTGTCCCGTTACTATCCAATCACTTTGCATAGCTTTGCCAGAGATTATAAGATCTATGAGAGAAGCACTTCCTACCTTTTGTAGATGGATTTCCTTAAGCCATTCAGCCCCTCCTGGAATTAGGTGACATCCATCATTTGTAAATTTCATGTGTGGCCATAAGCACTAGATAAAAAGTAATTTTTGTGTGGAAATTCCTGGTTTGCTTGATGGGAGATGAAGAAAGATTGAAGATGCAATTTTACTTAATTCACCCTAGAACAAGGACGTTTTCAAACAACTCACAAACATATGCATATCATAGGCTTACAGAATGCCACATCTCTTACATCTAGTCATTTCTCTAATTGAAAGTTTAGCCAGTTTTTTGTGAGGTTCAGTAGATCCTATGCAAAGTATAGAAAATATTTTTCTTTAAAGTAGGCTGTTTTTAATTTGCTGTCCTCTGCAGTGCACAACTCCCAATAACACATGAAGACTTCTTCCTTTTTCAGGTAAATGTCTTGAAGATCCTCCTTATATTCCCAAGATTCTTGTTTAGGCCAGCCATGTAAATCCAACCACAATGATAACTGTGAATATTTAAAACTGGATATAGCCCCTGCAGCCCTTTCTCTTCCAACATTCCCAGATAAAAGAAGAAGTGCTTTGAGCAACTACATCATGCAGTTTATCCATGCCTCCATCAATGGAAGACTTCACTTATCTTTCATACATCCTGTAGTGCCCAGGAAATTCTAAATTGCAGCAAAGCTGGCATGATATTTTATGACCAATATTTGCCCTAAGTTAAACCATTGGTTTACACTGGCTGCCAATTATTTCAGTTGAACTTTCTTATATTATCCATTATGGAATTTGCCATTCGAATGGATGACCTACAAATGTACAGGGCTCAGGTTCAGATAAGATTTCTAGCAATGTTGAGAATATTGAGGAGAAATCAAATGTACAACATAATGAAGGAGGAAGAAGTTGAGGATTTAATTGGTGCTATGAAAAACAATCATTAAATAATCATTTGACAAGTTGGAGTCCCAAACAAGCAATATGGGAGGAAATAAGGGATAAACACTAAAGAAGGGCAAGGTAAATAAATATGAGTAAAGAAGTAAAAGACCTATGCATATTTAGTGTACCAGATCAAAAGGGAAAGCAGGGTAAACAGATGAGGAAATTAAATCCTTAATAGGTCTACCCATCTCTAGGTATTTTCAAAATGCTTAAAATCCTGATTTAGATCTTAGTGGAGGTTAATAGTCCGACACAAACGTGACAGATATACCGCCTACTGTATTATGATCCCATCAAATCCAAAGTGTTTTTCTCAACACCATGCTGGGCTTGGCACTCTCAAGATGGCTATCAGGGTTTGAGACATATAAGACATGAGAGGGAAGGTGTATTGATGAATAATTTATTCTATGGAGGTCATAGCACTGAGGAGAGGTAGGTTTTTGGCCCTAACCGCTAAGCCCATCTGAACATTGGACAAGAAGATGAAGATGTCCTGGATTTATTCAGTGACTTGGACTAGGAAATACTTCTGCTCAGTAAACACATGAAATATACATGGAATCAAACAAATAACTAACTCATGTCACATCTTGTGTTCAAAGGAGACATGGCTATGCGCAGATCACCCTCATATTGATGGCTTTCTGCAGGCCTCCAAGAAAGTGGTAAACAATACCTCAGGACATCCCTCTGGTGGCATCCTAACTCTTTTATCCACCTGACTGGCCTCAAGGATATGGGAAATTAATACAAAGTCTTGTTGGATTTTAGCATATGGTACACTACTATATAACATATAGACACCTTTTAGTGGTGTTATTATTTTGAATATTTATCTACAAACAGGGGGTGTTTGCTGATAATGACGCCCAGTTAGGTTTCTTTAAGGATGATTTTCTTGGAATTTCCTCAAGGCTTCCACTGTATCTAATGGTTGTACTGGAAGATGTTAATCACAGACTAGTTTCTTGTAAGACTGATCCATTGTATGAAGTGCTATATTCCTAGAAAGCCTTGTCACATCGAGGAATTTTTCATTGTTAAAATTTCTCTCTTCCAATGATTTAATTAGCTTAAAAGGTCAAACACCTAAGGATATTCCTGCAAGGAAAACATTCATATATGGTAATAAGAATTGCCCAAATGATTATGTCTTTATGTTTGTCAGGGCCCAAAAGTATGTGGATCAATTTGAACTTCTTCAAATGGGAGGTAGTGATCCCCATCCACTACATATAGCGTGAAAAGCTGTGAACACAGCAGAAGAGGGAGCCGGTGCTCCCAGTTGAGATGGACAATCCCTGATGCTTTACAACAAAAATAAATTACAAACAGAACAAAGTTTGCTAAAAGTTTATCAACAGAATTATAAGGTGGTAACAGAAGAAGAGGTTCCTGTAAATTTTGTATGCTGTTATGAGCAAATAATTAACCAGGTGGTAGCATGTTTGGGGGATGATCTGACTAGAAAAATAACTAGGGAAAGACAATCATGCTTGCAAGTTGGAAAAATATATAGAAATAAGTGGTTTAATGAAGAGTCCAGGAATCCATGTGAATCCCCAGGAATATTGAGTCTAAAGCCTTATATTAGAAGAGAGTATAAAGAGTAAATTTACAATAAGAAAATAATTCATCAAGAAAAATGTTGGAATGTTATGATAGCGGTGATGGAAGCTGAAAATGCTAAAAGAGATTTGGGGATCTGGTTCAGAATGAGCTTGGCAAGACAGAAGCAAAAACTGAAGTGTATGGTAAGAGAAGACATGTGGATACAATTCCAGGATTTATTTTACAATACCAGGATTTCGAACACTTCTTGCCCTGGTAGATTTATTGTAGAAGGTAATATAAGAAAGCAGTTTTCCTTGAGGACAAGCAAAGCAATTATCTCAGAGCTAAAATTGACAACAGCAGCTTGGCCGGATAATCTACAAGCAATAAATGTACAATCAAATATTGGTTGGTGATCATGCTTGTTTTTTTTTGTTGTGTCAAAGAATTATAAGTATGGGAAAATTGCCTATTAGTTGGAAGGTAGCCATAATTAAACCCATCTGTAAAAAAAAAGTGATGCAACTGCCATAAATAATTATAGGTAAATAAGCCTCTTAGATGTGGTAAGGAAAATCTTCTCAAAAATACTTTTGGGAATGTTGAATAAATGGGCATAGACCAAACTTATAATCTCCATACAGTTAGTTCGGTTCAAGGAGGGGTACTCAACTACTGACCACTGATTCAGCTTATGGGATATAGCACAACAAGGTATGGAGTAAAGAGAAAGGTTGTACTGGTGCTTCATGGATATATGCTTCGCCTTCGATATGGTTGACCAGTGATTACTATGGGAAACCTTGAGAAGGCACAACGCTGTCACAGAATATATATATATATATATATATATATATATATATATATATATATATATATATATATATATATATATATGTACGCACAACCCCCTAGCAATAATAAATAGTTTCAGGCCAAAGATGACAGTAACCCACATTAGCTGTCTTCTTTATGATGATGATTTGGTCATCACAAACGTTAACAAGTTTGGCTAACAGAAAAAACTAGTTTTGTTCTCTAAATATTGAAAAATAAAAAAAAGATAATTATCTGGATAAAACTAAAGTGCTCGAGTTTAGGAAAAAAAAGTAAGGACAAATTAATGCACAATGGAGCCGAAATAGAGGTTGTTAGTAAAATTAATATCTGGAAATAAGGTTTACTGATAAATTGACATGAAAAAAGACCACATTGAAATATTTCAAGGAAAAACATTTTCAAATGTAAGTGGACTTAAGAGTATAGGACCATCCTTAAAACTGGCACTAGCTGCCTTTCAAGCTACGATTCAGCCCCAACTCCAGTATTCAGTGGAATTGCTTAGCTTGAAAGGAAAAATCATTTGGGATCCAGAAGAAGGTTGATGTTTGAAACGTCTTTTGACTCTGCCACCCTCCTCAATTATTCAGGCTATTCACATGGAGACAGACCTAACTGCTTAGAATTATTCAGTTTCTGCGAGTGTGATCAAATTGAGATTAAAAATAGTGAATTAAAATGGGCAAAGACTGTAAGATAAAGGCTCCACAACATTAGAAAAAGACTGGCAATAAAACTGAATGTACACCAAGACTTAGAAATTGGCAAAGGTGACCTGAGAACATTGACACAAAAAATATGGCCAGTTTAGAGGATTTGAAATATGTTGAGGGTAAAAAAACTGTATGCTACTTGAAAACCTCATGGATGCAAGAAATATTTCTGTATCTAGAAAAGCTTCCCAATTAACATATGATACAGGAATTGCTAAGGATTGGATGGAGAGTGAATCCAGTCTTCACTTCACCAGCAAAGACATTTCTTATAGATGATAACAGCGTTTGTAATGTGGATTAAAAATAAAATATGATCTTCTGCACATTATTTTAGATTGTTTCTGTTTTTTACATCTGAGGAAGATATTACCAATATCTTGTCTAAGGAAATCAGGAAATTGATCAAATCAGGAAATTGAGGAGAGGAAGGCAGTAGGCCCCAACTGCACCCCAGCGAAACTTAACAGAATCATTGATGCAATGTTAATCCCTATCTGGAAAGAGCTTTTCAACTCTTTTTATTTTTTCCAATTATGATGCAATATCACCTTAATGCAATGAAGGCACATTAGTATTAGTATTAAATCCCAGCAAAGACCCTTAAAGATGAAATTCATGCAGGCCTATTTATCTCTTAAAATGTGATTACAAGTTTTACAAGTTTTTCTTTAGTGTCCTATCCACATATTAACTGCTTTTGCATCCAGTTTAATTCATGAAGATCAGGAAGTATTTATTCCACGTAGACAGATGCACACCTTAATACATTTATTGATAGTATCCATTGTTATGGTATTCAGGTTTACTAAGCTAATCACAATAATGTCACTTAATGCAGCTAAGTCATTTTACTGAGTCAACATGATGTATCTGTGGGATGTTTTGGCGATATCTGAATTAGGTCCAGAGTTTATCAACACTTTGAAGGCATTGTATAGATCTCCTAATGCTCAGATAATTGTTAATAGTAATCTAAAAAATAGGTTTAGCATTTTAGGGGAACGAGGCAGGGATGTCCATTATCTTATCTGTTATTCCATATTCACATAGAACATTTAGCTCCATCAACAAGATCTGAGAACAATATTGTCCTTTCATTTCTAAGGATTTTTTAAACAAAATTGTTCTCTAGGCGGAGAGAATTATGTGAGCAGCAGACCATGCAGGAATTATTCCCTACATTGAGGAATGGTTAGCCTAATTGTAGAATTCTCAAGATATGAGATAAAAAATCTGTATCAGAAATGATAAAAGAGAAGTTTGCAGACACATACGATTTTTTAAAGTTATCATCAGACACTATTTGTATAGGCTTCCACTGGAACATATAAACAGAAGAGATATTGGGGGCTACTGAATAAATGGATAAATCATCCATTAACACTTTCTGGTCCCATGAATTTAGTTCAAAAGTCTACTCTACTCAAATTAACTTTCTTAGAATTTCTATCCCACATACTTTTTAGCAATATATGGATTTCCCATATTCAAGGCAAAATTTGTGTTTTTCTTCAGACATCAAAGGAAATCAAATTAGCATGCAATAAACTCTGGAAACAATTAAATGGGGGCGAGGGAGGGTGTTTCGCATTTCCAGAGACTCAACACCCTATACCTGGTGTTAATGCTATGTGCAACATGGTGTTTTAGCAACTCTCACTGCCTCCTCAGTTTAATTGTTATTTTGTTTTATTTTGAAGGTTAAGAAAACATTGAATGTCACCATTGCCACTTGATAATACTAGAAGGGAAACTGTACCCAGTGTAGGTAGAGTTCAGCCAAATGCATAGGATGGTTTAGCATCCTTCATTAGTTTGAATGCTGAGATCGTGCATTTAGATGAACACCATTGTGAGGAGGTCCAGTTTCTAGTGTTTCCTGATTTGAAGGTAGCGATATTCTGTTCTGAGGCGAAGACTTAAGAAATGCGGAAATCTTGAGTCCTGGGCCCCACAGATATTACTTTATGCTTTACTTTCCTGGGTGTGTTGGAAAAACAGATAACATTAGGTGGACTACAGATTTTTGTATGGTACAAAATGGAAGATATTTTCTGAAGGTTGCAATGCCCTTAGCACCACTTGTTTAGTGGTGCACAGACGTGTCTTGAGCACTTAGGGGATTCATGATTTAGGCTGTAAGGCCGCTAAATTTTTTAAAATAATAGTTGATGATTAGTGGTTTAAATGAAAATGTAGAATTGTCTGCCATTTGTCTAAATTTGAATGGTTCGTTAACACCTGTGAAACGTTACCTTGAACTGATATGATTGCAGCTTACTGTAGTACAAACATCTGTTCTGCAATCTGATGATTTAGCCTTTATAATGTAGTTGAAAAATAAAGGGGATTACGAGATTCCAAACTCTACTTATATTAAGCGTTTGTATTATCAGGAACGTTTTGGGTTTATTGCCTCTGGCAGCCTGGCCAGACTGCTTGATGAGGTGTGAAGTGGCCTGGGCTGAAGACAAAGGAGGTGCCTGGGGGGGGGGGGCATCTGCCTCAGCAGATGGTGAAACAGGATGGGGGAGAACAGAAAAACTGGTCTTCAAAGACTGGGAAGGACATTTGGAGCAGCTAAAGACCTCCCCATTTCCTGAAACCCAAGACAATTAGGAGCCCTCTTGACTAGATTAGGAAAAGGCAGGAGAGGGGTGTGCTTAGGATTTTTAGCAACACTAGCGGGTGGGATCAGACACATCTAGCTCCAAAAATCACTTTTATCCATTTTGGATTTTTGAAGAAGGATGCTCCCTGGGATTGCATTTTGCCTCACTTCCCAGGAAATGGTCATCAAAGGGGGAAGGAGCCTACCTGTGATTGGAAAACCAGGACCCCACTGCTTTTAACACAGGAGCAAGGATAAATATGGCAGGGATACACCCACACCTCAGATCCCTACAAGGAAGAACATCAGAAGAAGAAGGACTGCCCTGCTGGACTCCTGACCTGTACCTGGACACTGCACTCTGAAGGACTGCACCAGCTGCAAACTTGGGCTTCACCACAAAATGGACTTTGCCTGGCTTCAATTGGTTTCAAAAGGGACTCCCTGCTTACTACAGTTGAAAAATAGCTAACCAGAGTCCCCTGCATCAAATCCTGAAGAAACCGACGTGCTGACCACTGTCCAGTGGCCATTTTTGAATTTGAGCCAGGTGCATTCTGGGAGTTGGAGTCCTAATCCTCAAGGAGCAACTCAGCGCTTCAGGAACCTTAGGATGAGCTGTGGACTTCTGATGGACTTTCAAAGACCTTCGTTAAGAAGATTCAGAAGTTTGGAGAAGATTGGAGAACTTTTAGAAAAGAGCTCCACAAAGGGACCAACCCGCCGTCGAGATTCAAGCCAGCTTACGTCGACCGCGGCGTGGCCTAACTTATAGGTTCATCCCGCTGAAAAGCACCAGAGTCCCGGTCTTCCAGAATTTCACCGGGGGCTTCTGGAAATGCAATTCAGCAACGTCAACTCAAAATCGGCTTGCAGTGGAGGGTCGTCCGATGTCAGGAAGAAAAAGCTCAAAAAAAAGACTACGTCCAAAGGTAAAAAGTTAACTGGGACTTCCTGCGCAGCATATCCGAGGAGGGCTCCAGGGACGTCGGATCAATACTCAGCTTTGCGCGGATGAAGATTTTCGTCCTGAAAAATCTCTAAGTCTGAATGTAGAAATCTTCACCAAGGTCTCCTGCAACGCGTATCTGGAGAGGGCTCCAAGAAGGTCGGGTGTGATTTGTGACTTCGTCCTGCTCAAGAAAATCTTCAAGAAAACAACTAAGTTCAAAGATAATCTTTTAACCCAGGCCTCCCTCTTGCAAAAGAGCAGGGCTCCATGGCGGTTGACCATAAACTTTGACTTTACCCCAGTCGAGGTGCGACCAGATGACCAGATTGGCGCTTTTTTTTTCTATGCGCTAACAAACGTAATTTTTTTTTTTTAATTCATAACTTTTGTTCCACTACCCCGATTTCATATGTTTTGGTGTGAAATTCAAGCAAAAAGTATTTCATATTTTCACAAATTGGTTTTGAATTTTTAAACTGTGTCCTGTGTTTTATTTAATTATTGTTTTGTAATACTTGAATGCTTTACACACTTTTGTCCTCCTACGACTTTGGCTGTCTTTTCACAAGACCGCCAGAAAACCGCCAGTGTTGGTGGTCCAAAGACCACCTTATTGCAATTTAAGTTGGATTTCCTTCCGCATACAGTTGGAAATCCAACCCCACCGGCCTGGCCGATGGCGGAATAGAGGTGTTTTCCACCGCCAGCACTGCCACGTCAACAGGATTCTGCCCCCTGTAATACAGTACATAATACAGTGCAGCTCTTTCCTGAATGGCGGTGCAGTGCTGGACCCATGCCCCCCCGGATGACCATCTTACCGAGAGTGGACCGTCCAAAAGGGGGTTGGGGTGTTGTGTGCATGTGTGTGGTGTGTGCATGTATGTGTAGTGGTATGGGCGTGCATGAGTGCATGTGTATGTATGTGTGCGTGGAGGGTGTGTGTGTCTGAATGGAAGCGGAGGGGAGGGGGCATTGGGTGCGAGTGAGTAGATGTTTTAATTGGGATGCATATGAGTAGGGGTATTTGTATGGGTGTGTGCGAGTGGGCGAGTATGTCAGGGAGTGTGTTGATGAGTGGGGGTGCATGTCTGTTTGTGTGCAAGCGAGTGGGGGTGTATGCGTGCGGTTGGGGCTGCATGTTTGCAAATATGGGGGGTTGTCTGCAAGTGTGTGGCTGGGTGGGAGTATCTGCAAGTGTGTGGATGGAGGTGTCTGTGTGCGTGTTTGTGAACAAATTGGGGTTTCTGAGTGCATGTTTGTGAGCGAATGGGGATGTTTGTGTGCATGTTTGGGTGCGAATAAGAGGGGGTGTTTGCATTCTGTCTGCGGGTGTGTGGATAAGTTGGGGTGTGTTTGAATGTGTGTGGATGTGTGGGGGTGCGTGTGTACACAACAGGCATGCGGATTACTGTCACTGGGTGCATTACCACCAGGGTTTTCATGGCGGTGCGACCGCCACGAAAAGCCTAGAGGTGTGCCATCTCATAATAGTGCCAGAGGTCTTAAAGCTGCCACTGGGCCGGAGGTGCTCACCTCTGGCATGGCGGTCCGACTGCCTTGGTGGTACTGGTGACGTGGTGCTCGTTGCCAGGTGTGTTGCTCGTTGACAGGTTACCAAGGGTTGAGCTGGGGTTAATTTATAGTGACAAAACTGAACCTACTGGGAGTTAATGGCCTATTGCCAAGTGTAGGTACTTACCTGCCCTTACCAATAATCCACTTTCTAACAAACCTAATAAAAAATGCATGTTAGAGGGAAAGAAGATGACTTGACATTTTATGTTACTGCAATATGAAAACTACAGGCCTAGTTGTACTAACACAAGACATTCAATCCATTAATATCATAATTAATGAGACACACATTGTTGGAAAGTAGATTATTGATAAGGGCAGGTAATAACTACACTTAGCAATAGGCCATGAACCCCCACAAGACCCACTCAAGGTCTCAATAAATTAATTCTGGCTCAACCCTCGGTAGCTTGGCCATGAGCAGTTAGGCTTAAATTAGGAGACAGATGTGAAAAGCATTTGGGGCCAGATGTAGCAAAATCCGAATTTGCGACTTTCAAATTGCGAGTCTGAGCGACTCTCAATTTGAGAGTCGCAAACCTGGATGCTGGATGCTTGACACCATCTGCGAATCGGAAGGGGAAAAGACCCAGCTCATTAATATTGATGAGGTGGGTCGCAATTTGCGACCCCCTTCCGATTTGCAGCACTCACAGGGATGGTGGCCGGCTGGAGACAGCAGACCACCATGTCTGTGACTGCTTTTTAATAAAGCAGTTTTTTTTTTCTATTGAAGCCCGTTTTCCTTAAAGGAAAACGAGTTGCAACACAAACGAAAAAATGAAACGTTTGTGTTTCATTTTTTCAGAGCAGGTAGTGGTCCATAGGACCACTGCCTGCTCTGAAAAAAAAATTCAGGGCCATTCACAAAGGGGAAGGGGTCCCGTGGGGACCCCTTCCCTTTTGTGAATGGGTTAGCACCCATTTGAAATGGGTGCTAACTGCGAATTGCTTTGCGACCGCGTTCACGGTCACAAAGCAATTCTACATCATGATGCGAATCGCAAATAGGAAGGGGAACACCCCTGCCTATTTGTGAGTTGCATTCCCATTTTGCGAGTCGGTAACCAGGTTACCGACTCGCAAAAGGGGAATGAGCATAGCAATGTGCTTTTTGCATGGCTCAAACAGCGAATTTTGCTGTTTGCGCCATGCAAAAAGCATTGTACATCTGGCTCTTAATATCAACAAAAAGTAAATAAGTAAGACACAAAACACAATAAAAGTCCAACACCAATTTAGAAAAATAGATTATATTTTTATCTTTAAAATGACGCCAAAAGGGACCGGAAATATGATTTTTTGAATATTAAGGGGGTCATTATGAGCCTGGCGGAAGGCGGAGAAGCGGCGGTAAGACCGCCAACAGGCTGGCGGTCTTTTTTTTAGTATTATGACCATGGCGGTTACCGCCATGGTCAACTGCTGCTTCTCTGTTCCGCCCGCCAGGGTGCAGATGACCGCCAGTCTGGAGACCTGGGTCTGCAGCCCGGCGGCCGTCACAATAACGCCGCCGGTATTTTGACCCGGCTTACCGCCGTGGATTTCCAGCGGTAGGAACCGCCATGAAATCCATGGCGGTAAGCACTATCAGTGCCAGGGAATTCCTTCCCTGGCACTGATAGGGGTCTCCCCCACCCCGACTCCCTCCCCTACACCCCCCACCACCCCTGCCACCCCCCAAAGGTGGCAGGGCCCCCCTCCCCACCCCGACCCCCAACATCACATAACTCACACACACACGACACGCAGGCACCACCAACACACACACGCACACACACCGACATACATGCCTACATCCACACACTCAGTCAGACACGCACATCCATATACAGACATACAAGCACACATCCATACAGACATCCATACAGACATACATGCACTCATTCCCAAAACACGCAACACCCCTGCAAGCGTACACTCACTCACACACCCCTCTACCTACACAGACGCACACCCCCATGCACCCACACAACACACAATACCCCCACCCCCTCTCCTAACGGACGATCGACTTACCTGTTCCGTCGATCCTCCGGGAGGGGACGGGAGCCATGGGGGCTGCTCCGCCGACACCACACTGCCAACAGAACACCGCCGCTCCGAATCACAGGACGTGATTCGCTGGGCGGTGTTCTGTTGGCGTGGCGGTGGAGGTGGAGCAACCTCCACTTCCCCGCCGCCCTCCAGTATGGCTGTTGGCGGCTCTCCGTCTGAAAAAGGACAGAGAGCAGCCAACAGTCATAATACGCTGTGCGGCAAACCACCACTACTGGCGGTCTTCCGCACTGCGGTCCCTCGGCGGTCTTGTAAAAAGACCGCCGAGGTTGTAATGACCACCTATATGTTTTCTTTTGCCTAGAAATCAAAAGTGCCACTCTGGACATCTGGTCATGCTCGACTAGGGCAAAGTCAAAAGTTGAGGCCAACTGCAATGGGGCCCAGCTCGGCTACAGTGAGTGGGAGGCCTCGGTCAAAGTTTTACCTTCACATTTGGAAAAAATGTGCGAATATTTCTCAATGACCAGGACGAAGTAACAAGTTGAGGCTGACCACGTTGGAGCCCTCTTCAGATACACATTCTGGGAGGCTTCGGTCAAGTGTCCTACGTTCAGACTTCAAAACTTTTCAGGACAAAATCCTTCATCTGGGACCAAGTTGAAAGCTGAGGTCGCCCACGATGGAGCCCTCTTCAGATACACCGCACAGGAGGCCAAGGTAAAATGTTCACCTTCGAACGTAGCAAATTTTTCAGTTTTTCTTTCCTGACGTTGGACGACCCTCCACAGCAAGCCGATTTCAATGCAACATCATCAGATTGCTTTTCCATGAGCCCAGGATCAGATCCTTGAAGTCTGGGGCTCTTGAGCTTTTCAGCAGGATCAACCGGCAAGCCAGGCCAGGTCGCGGTCGATGATGGACGGCTTTATTCTCATCATCTGGTTGGTCCATTTGAGGAGCTTTTTTCCAAAGTTGCTTCAAACTTCTGGATTTTCCTCCAGAAGTACTTTTAAGGTCCTGCAAGTGTACACAACTCCCCCCTGGGTTCCAGAAGCTATGAGTTGGTCCTTGGGGGTTAGGACTTCAACTCTCAGAATGCGCCTGGTCTACATACTAAAATGACCATTGGCCACTGGTCCGCTGGGCTATTTTTGCAGGACTTGATGCAGGGGACTCTGGTCAGCTCCTTTGTACCTGTAGCTTACAAAGAGTCCCTTCTTGGAGTTGTAGAGGTAAGGCAAAGTCCTTTTCTTGATGAAGCCCAAAGTGTGAGGAAGGGTTCAGTCCTTCTGAGTGCAGGGTCCAGGGTCACACCAGGGGTCCAGCAGGGCAGTCTTTCTTCTTCTTCTTGTATTTTCACAGTAGGGATCTGAAGTGTGAGGCAGCTCTGCCATATTTATCCTTGCTCCTGCGGTGGCAAGCAGGAGAGTGCTTCTGTCCAATCATGAGCATGCCCCCACTCTCTTGAGTGAACACTTCCAGGGAAGTGTGGCAAAAATCAATCCCAGGGGGCAAAATTCCCTTCAAAATCCAAAATGGCAAAAATACAGTCTTAGAGTTTAGATCTGGCTGAGTCCACCCACTGGTGTTGCTATGTTTTCCTTAACACACTCCTTTCCAGCACTCTCCTAATCCAATCAGGGGATGCCTGGCTGTCTGGGGCTGCAGGAAATGAGGGAGGTCCAGCTGCTGTCCCAAATGACCTTCCCTCCTTTGAAGTCCAGTTTGGCTACTTTCCCCCCATCCTGCTCTACCCTCTGCAGAGGCAGATATCCTCGCACCAGATGCTTCCTTTGTTTCAGCCTAGGCCACTTCACTTCTCATCAAGACAGCCTGGTTCAGGCTGTCATAGGCTGACCAATAAGAGAACTCATAATATATCATCAAAATATGAAAAAGAATGTCAATATTAATTGCAATCTATTTCATCACAATGTAGTAAAGTAGCTTCTTTTTAGCTTGGTTACCCCCACTTTTGGCCTGTTTGTCAGTGTGTTTGACTGTGTTCACTGGGATCCTGCTAACCAGGACCCCGGTGATTATGCTCTCTCCTTTAAACTGAGTTGTTGGAACTGTATGTCATTGCACAATTGGCAAACTGGTGCCCCATTATAAGTCCCTAGTATATGGTACCGAGGTACCCAGGGCATTGGGGTTCCAGGGGATCCCTACGGGCTGCAGCATATATTTTACCACCCATAGGGAGCACAAGCAAAGGGTCCTGCAGGACTGCCATTGCAGCCTGCGTAAATAGTTGTAAGCACCTTTTCACTGCACCAGATCACTTATAATTCACCCCTATGGCAGGCCATCTAGCCCAGAAGGCAGGGTGCAAAGTACCTGTGTGCGAGGGCACCCCTGTACTACCAGAGGTGGCCCCACGAACTCCAGGCCCATTTTACCGGACTTTGTGAGTGCGGGGACACCATTTTACGTGTGTATGGGACATAGGCCAATACATATGTCCAGCGACATAATGGTAATTCAGGACATAGGGATGTTTGGTATCAAACATGTTGGAATCACACCCCAATGCTTTTGCAAGCATTGGTTGTATGAGGCCATGCACTCTGGGAGCTCTTTAGAGGACCCCCCCTATTGTCATTACGTCCTTCTGAGGGTTTCCGGTCAGCCCAAGCTGCTGCCACCATCCAGACAAGTCTCTGCCCTCCTGTTGCTTGAGAAGCTCAAGCCCAGGAAGGTAGAACAAAGGATATCCTTTGGGAATAGGCATGACAGACTTCGGAGGAGTACCCTCCCCAGGCCACTTGTAATGCTAGGAAGGGCACATTTGGTGGCCTCCTTGCATGAACCAGTCTACATTGGTTCAGGGAACCCAAAGCCCCTGCTCTGGCGTGAAACTGGACAGGGGAAAGGGGATTGGCCAGTCCCCTGTCCATCACCACCCCAAGGGTGGTGCTCAGAGCTCCTTCTGAGGGTTCCAGAGTTTTGCTATCTTGGATTCAAGGTTGCAGAGAACTCTGGGAGCATCAGAGAGGCCAGTGCCAGCAGGTGACGTCAATCAATCAATCAAACATTTGTAAAGCGTGCTACTCACCCGCTAGGGTCTCGAGGTGCTGAGGGGGGAGGAGAGGACTGCTACTGCTCGAATAACCAGGTCTTGAGGCGTTTTCTGAAGGTCAGGAGGTCCTGGGTCTCTCAAAAGTGGGCAGGGAGGGTGTTCCAGGTCTTGGAGCCGAGGTAGGAGAAGGATCTGCCGCCGGCTGTAGTTCGATGGATGCGAGGGATGGCGGCGAGGGCAAGGTTGGCGGAGCGGAGTTGGCAGGTGGGAGTGTGTTGAGGTAGGTCGGGCCTGTGTTGTGAAGGGCTTTGTGAGCACGGATGAGGAGTTTAAAGGTGATCCTCTTGGAGACGGGGAGCCAGTGCAGGTCTCTGAGGTGGGCTGAGATGTGGTTGCGGCGAGGGATGTTGAGGATGAGGCGTGCCGAGGCGTTCTGTATCCTTTGTAGTTTCTTCTGGAGCTTGGCTGTGGTCCCTGCATAGAGCGCGTTGCCGTAGCCCAGTCTGCTGCTGACGAAAGCGAGGCTGATCGTCCTTGTTTCAGTGGGGATCCATCTGAAGATCTTGCAAAGCATGCAGAGGGTGTTAAAGCAGGAAGATGAAATGGTGTTGGCTTGCTGGGTCATGGCAAGCGATGAGTGTAGGATGAAGCCTAGATTGCGTGCATGGGTGGTGGTGTGGTTCCTAGGGTGGCTGGCCACCAGGAGTCATCCCATGTGGAGCAGTTGGAGCAGAAGATGAGGACCTCTGTCTTGTCCGAGTTAAGTTTGAGGCAGCTCTTCTCCATCCAGGTGGCGATGGCGCGCAGTCCGTCGTGGAGGTTGGTTTTGGCGGTGGCGGGGTCCTTGGTGAGTGAAAGGATCAGCTGGGTATCGTCGGCGTAGGAGACCATGTTGAGTTTGTGGGATCAGACAATGTTGGCGAGTGGTGCCATGTAGATGTTAAAAAGAGTTGGGCTAAGAGAAGATCTTTGGGGAACGCCACAGATGGTTTTGATGGCCCCCGACAGGAAGGTAGGAAGGCGGACTCTCTGCTTTCGGCCAGAGAGGAAGGATGTGATCCAGGCAAGACCTTTGTGGCAGGTCCCTGCGTCGTAAAGGCGAGTGCAGATGTGTGGTGGCAGACAGTGTCAAAAGCAGCAGAGAGGTCCAGGATGAGGGCCGCGGTTTCGCCCTTGTCACGCATGGTCCTGATGTGGTCGGTTGCAGCGATGAGGGTGGCCTTGGTGCTGTGGTTCATCCAGATTCCTGATTGGGAGATGTCCAGCGGGTTGTTGTCTTCCAGGAAGCAGGTCAGTTGGCCGTTGACGGTCTTCTCGATGGCCTTTTCCGGGAATGGGAGGAGGCAGATGGGTTGGTAATTCTTGGGGTCTTCGGGGTCCTCTTTGGGTTTCTTCAGAAGGGTGTTGACTTCGGTGTGTTTCCAGCTCTCTGGGAAGGTGGCGGTCTCGAAGGGGCTATTGATGATCATACGGAGTTGGGGGCAATGATGGGGTTCGCTTTGTTGAAGACATGGTGGGGGCAGGGGTCGGAGGAAAAGCCGGAGTGGATAGTGCTCATGGTTTTGATGGTATCCTTGTCGCTTATGTGGGTCCAGGAGAGCAAGAGGTTGGTGTGGCTTGGGACGTCAGGGTTGGTGGTGGTCGTGATGGTGATGGGGGGTGAAGAGTGGAAGCTGTCGTGGATTTCCGTGATCTTGCAATGAAAAAAGGTGGCGAGGGAGTCACAGAGGTCTTGCGAAGGAGGGGGGTCGATGGTGCATGATCTAG
Organism: Pleurodeles waltl; assembly: GCF_031143425.1. Taxonomy (NCBI): domain Eukaryota; kingdom Metazoa; phylum Chordata; class Amphibia; order Caudata; family Salamandridae; genus Pleurodeles; species Pleurodeles waltl. The sequence continues at coordinate 1,106,617,839 of NC_090444.1, read as the reverse complement.
GGTTGGTAAGTTCTTTGATGATTTTGAAGAGCTCTTTGCTGTTGTGGGCGTTGTTGTCGATGTGGCCTTTGTAGAAGGATCTTTTGGTAGACCGGATGAGCTGGTGGTGTCTGCGAGTGGCAGCCTTGAGGGCGGCGAAGTTGCTCTCTGTTGGTTTGTGGCGCCACGTCTTCTTGATTTTCCAACACTCGGTTCGAGGATTGAAGGTCGGCGGTGAACCATATGTCCTTGGCGCTGGTGTGGTTGTTTGGGGATTTTCTGACCTAATCCAAGGTGTTGGCGCAGTTGTCTAGCCATTGTCTGAGGTTGAGGGCGTCTGTGTTGGGGTCGGTGGTGCTAGGTGGCGGGGCCCGGGTGAGGGTGGAGATCAGTTGGTCTTCTGAGACCTTGTTCCAGCTGTGGCGGGGGATCTGTTGTAGGCGGTGGTGACTGGTGGCTTTCTGGAAGGTGAAATGGACGCAGAGGTGGTCGGTCCATTGAAGTTCGGTGGTTTGGCTGAAGGAGATGCGGCTGCTAGCGGAGAAGACGGGGTCTAGCCTGTGACTGGCAGAGTGGGTGGGCATCGTGACCAGTTCTTTGAGGCTGAGGTTGGCAAGGTTGTCAATGAGGGCAGTGGAGTTGCTGTTGTTGGTGTTCTCAAGGTGAAAATTCAAGTCGCCATGGAGAATGTAATCAGAAGAGGCAAGGGCCTGGGTGCTGATCATGTCGGCGATGGAGTCGATGAACTGAGGTCGGGGGCCTCGGGGCCTGTAGACGAGGGTTCCTCTGAGGGTGGTGTTGGGGTTGATGTGAATCTGGAATTGTAGGAGTTCGGCTGTGTCTAGGGTGTCATTGGCGTTGGTTGAGATTCTGATGGTGTTCTTGTGGACTATGGCGATCCCTCCTCCTGCTCTGTTGGTGCGGTCACGGCAGGTGATCTTATAACCTTCAGGGATGGCTATGGGGATGTCTGGATCCGAGGAGGGGTTCATCCAGGTTCCTCCTGATAGGTGGTCACCCAGCTAGGTGACCAGTCCCCCTTTCAGGGCTAATTAGGGTCTCTCTCTTGGGTGGTAGATCAGCTTCAGTTTGCAAGACTCCAGCAGGATTCCTATGCAACCTCCACTTCGACTTCTGACTCAAGGAACTGCATCTGGACAAGCTGCAACAAAGAAGCAAGACGCCCTCCTGGAACATTGTATCCATGGCTCCTTCCAACAACTGCAACATTTCTCTGGTCGTGCATCATCTGAGGACAGCCCTTCTTCAGCCTGCATCAGAAAGAAGAAGGAATCTCCTTTCGGGTGAAGGAGTCCCTCCCCTTCTTCTGTAGGCACCAACTACAATGACGACTGGCTGCTTGGATCCCCTCTTCTGCTGAGCTGCAAGGATCCTGCATCATGGGTGGTGGACTGAAGTGGTTTGGACAGTTCTTTCTTCCAGCTGTCCAACGTGGGTGGAGATAAGCCCTTGTCTGTCCACGCAGGACAGTACCCCAGTGCACTGCGTCCTTTGCAAATGGCAAGGCTTGTTGGCATCTTTTCCAAGGAATATTCAGGCATTTTGAAGCTCCAGCACCCAGCAATACATCCTGCGATGCACAGCTCCCTGAGTGGTTCTCTGGCAGTGTGGGAGCCCTTTTTGTAGCACTGCATGGGCCTCTTCTTTGACTTTTATGTCCCCATGCTGTGGGAATCCTGTGGGTGCTACCTGTGCTTCTGTGTGCTCTCTGTGTTGCTGAGGGCCTCCTCTGGCTCCCCCCTCCTGGGTAGAGTCTGCCTAGTCCTTCCTGGTCCCGGGCAGCTTTACTTTCCGCTAACTGCAAGTTTTGCGTGTACCAAGGTGTAGGAGGCTGGCCTGGCTTATAGTGGGTACCTGATGGTACTTACACCTTGTGCCAGGTCCAGTTATCCCTTTTTAGTAGATTAGTAGTGTTCTAGCAGCTTAGGCTGATAGAGGTAGCTATAGCAGAGCAGCTTAGGCTGAACTAGGAGACATGCAAAGCTCCTACTATACCACTTATATCATATAGGTACTATATCATAAGAAAGACAATACTTAGGTTTACTAAAAATTAAGGTACTTTATTTTAGTGACAATGTGCCAAAAATATCTCAGAGGATATACTCCATTAGGAGGTAAGTAAAATACACAAAATATACACACAAAACAAAATCAGGTAAGTAAAACAGTCAGAAAGTAGTGCAAACACTATATAATACAGTAGGATGCAATAGGCCTCATGGCAACACAAACCATATACTAAGAAAGTGGAATGCGAATGACCAATTGACCCCTAGGCTAGTGTAGTGTGTAGAGGGTCCCTGGGAGTGTAAGAAAACAGGGTGTCCAAGACACCCCACCCCAAAACCCTGGAAAGTAGGAGTAAAGTACTTCTATTTCCCCAGAAACACACTAAACTCATGATAGAGGATTTTGCAAACACCACAACTGACTGCAAAGTAATGAAGATAGATTCCTGGACCTGAGGACCTGCAAAGAAAGGGGACAAGTCCAAGAGTTGTGAAAGTGTCCGGGGGCAGAAGCCTACTAAACCCTGGATGAAGGTGCAAATTGGCTGTCTCTGGATGGAAGAAGCTGAAGATTCTGCAACAACAAAAGCTGCTAGGAACTTCTCCTTCATGCAGAAGATGTCCCATGGAGTGCTGGAGGATGCAGAGTTGTTTCTTTGACAAAAGACTGCAAACAAGCCTTGCTAGCTGCAAGAGTTGCATTTGAAGAAAAAGGGTGCTGTCCGGGCCCAGGAAGGACCAGGATGTCGCCACTTGGGAGAGGAGACAGAGGGGGCCCTAATCAATGTAGAGAGCCCATGCACAAGAAGGTAGCACCCACAGAAGTTCTTGAACATGGGTGCAAAAAGACTGAGCATGGCAGTCATCTCAACACTACAAAAGAGGGTCCCACAAAGCCAGATGTCAACTCAGGGAGTTGAGCAATGCAGGATGGAGTGCTGGGGATGTGTGCTTGGCTGTGCATGAAGAATTCCTTGGAAAGGTGCACAGGAGCCGTAGCAGCTGCAGTTCACAGGGTGCACAGGATTACTGTCTGGAGAGGGGAGGCAAGGAATTACCTCCTCCAAATGTGTACAGTTGGACCACTGGATAGTCTTGGTCACTTGGGTCCACAACCTGTGTTCCAGGGACCACGTTTGTCAGGGTGAGAGGGGTCCCAGAGTACCGGTGATGCTGAAGTTTGGTGCCTTCTGGAGCAGGGGGAAGATTCCGTTGACCCACAGGAGATTTCTTCGTGGCTTCCAGGGCAGGATGAAGGCAGGCAGCCCCCAAAGCATGCACCACCAGGAAACAGTCGAGAAAGCCGGCAGGATTAGGTGCTACAATGTTGCTGGTAGTCTTCTAGCTACTTTGTTGCAGTTTTTCAGGCATCCTAGAGCAGTCAGTGGTCAATCCTTGGCAGAAGTCAAAGAGAGAGATGCAGAGGAACTCTGGTGAATTCTTGCACATCGTTATCTGAGGAAAAGCCCACTGGGAAGACCCTAAATAGCCCTCAGAAGAGGATTAGTCACCTAGTCAGGTAAGCACCTATCAGGAGGAGTCTCTGATGTCACCTGCTGGCACTGGCCACTCAGAGGCCTCCAGAGTGCCCTCACACCTCTGGATCCAAGATGGCAGAGGACTGGGACACACTGGAAGAGCTCTGGGCGCCACCCCTGGGGTGGTGATGGGCAGGGAAGTGGTCACTCCCCTTTCCTTTGTCCAGTTTCACGCCAGAGCAGGGACTGGGGATTCCCTGAACTGGTGTAGTCTGGCTTATGCAAGGAGGGCACCATCTGTGCCCTTTAAAGCATTTCCAAAGGCTGGGGAGGCTACTCCTCCACAGCCATTAACACCTATTTCCAAAGGGAGAGGGTGTAACACCCTTTCTCAGAGATCATTCTTTGTTCTGCCTTCGTGGGACTGGGTTGCCCAGAACCCGGGAGGGCAGTACCCTGTCTGTGGGTTGGCAGCAGCGGTAGCTGCAGAGAAAACTCCAGAGAGCTGGTTTGGCAGTACACAGGTCCATAGTGGAGCCCCGAGGACGCATGGTATTGTCACCCCAATACCAGATTTGGCATGGAGGAACAATTCCATGCTCTTAGACATGTTACATGGCCATGTTCGGAGTTACAATTGTGAAGCTACATATTGGTATTGACCTACATGTAGTGCACGCGTGTAATGATGTCCCCGCACTCACAAAGTCCGCGGAAATGGCCCTGAACTTTGTGGGGACAGCTTTGCTAGTGCAAGGATGCCCTCACACTTAGGGCCATATTTATACTCCGTTTGCGCCGGATTTTAGCGCCTGGTCAGGGCAGGCGTTAATGGACCTCTGGGCTCGGAATGAGCCCAGAGGTGCCCTCCCATGCCCCCAGGGACACCCCCTGCCACCCTTGCCCACCCCAGGAGGACGCCCAAGGATGGAGGGACCCATCCCAGGGAACTTAAGGTAAGTATATATATATTTTTTTTTTGTGGCATAGGGGGGCCTGATTTGTGCCCCCCTACATGCCACTATGCCCAATGACCATGCCCAGGGGACATAAGTCCCCTGGGCATGGCCATTGGGCAAGGGGGCATGACTCCTGTCTTTGCTAAGACAGGAGTCATTTCAATGGGGGTTGGGAGTAAAAAAAAATGGCGCAAATCGGGTTGAGGCGAAAATTTTGCCTCAGCCTGACTTGCCCCATTTTTTGACGCCCAAGCTCCATATTCCCCTACGCCGGCGCTGCCTGGTGTAAGTAATTTTTTTTGACGCACACCAGGCAGCTCCGCCGGCTAACGCCGGCTAACGTCATTGAATAAATACGGCACCCGCATGGCGCTTCAGAATGGCGTTAGCCGGTGTTAGATTTTTTGAGGCACAACTGCGTTGGCGCAGTTGTGCGTCGAAAAGTATAAATATGGCCCTTATTGACTTTGCACCTAACCTTCAGTAAGTGAAGGTTAGAAATATAGGTGACTTATAAGTAACTTAAGTGCTGTGAAAATGGCTGTGAAATAACATGTGTGCTATTTCACTCAGGCTGCAGTGGCGGTCCTGTGTAAACTTTGTCTGGTCCCTGCAGAAAATAGGGATCTCTTGGAACCCCAATACCCTGTGTACCTAGGTACCATATACCAGGGAATTATAAGGGTGTTCCAGTGTGCCAATTAGAATTGGTAAAAATGGTCACATTTTAAAGGCAGAGAGAGCATAAGCACTGAGGTTCTGATTAGCAGAGCCTCAGTGACACAGTTAGTCACTACACTGGTACACACATTCAGGACACAAAGTGTGACCACTGGGGACCTGGCTAGCAGGATCCCAGTGAGATAGGCAAAACAAACTTACTTACATGTAAAAATGGGGGTAACATGCCAGGCAAGATAGTACTTTCCTACACAAGGCTTGTTGGCTGAATCTGAAGATGCAAACCCGACTGCAATCCTCCTTTCCACATGGGACACCATCTGCATCCTCCAGGAACTCAACTTTATCTTTTTGGGTGCAGTGCTGACTCTCCTTCTTCATCATCAACTCACCTCATGCACCTTCCTTCTTTTGGGTAGTTCCTCCTGCCCTTCTGGGAACCTGCTGTGCATCTTGGACTTGGCCCATTCTTCCGCAGCTCTTCCTGTCCAGGAATCCACTGTTGGTGTCTTGCAGTCTCTTCTGGCCTATGCATTATTCTTCTTTTCTACGAAGTGGGTGTTCTGGGGAATGTACACTGATTTACTCATGCTTTCCTGGTCGCTGGGGTGGGTTGTGGTAAGTACCTTTAGGTTTTCCAAGTACTCCCAGCTCCCCTCTACACACTCCACTTACCTAGGCGAGGGACGGACTCTTGCATTCTACTTTTTTAGTATATGGCTTATGCTCCCCCTAGGGCTATTTCTCTCTATTGTGATTTTCACTAATTGCACTGTTTTCTAACAGTTTTTATGTCTATTTCTGCATACTAGTGTATATAATTTGTGTATTACTTAACTCCTAAGGTAGTATAGCCTCTATGGTATTTTTGGTACTTGTGTCACCAAAATACAGTACCTTCATTTTTATAACACTGAGGCCCTCATTACAACCCTGGCTGTCAGTGACAAAGCGGTGGTAATACCGCCAACAGGCCGGCGGTAAAAAAAATGAAATTATGACCAAAACGGAAACCGCCCACACAGACAGCCATTTTAACACACCGACCGCCACAATGGTAGCAACAAGCACCACAGCGATGACCGCCAACAGCCAGCCGGAAGCCAATGTACTGCCCACTGTATTACAACGGGCCTATCCGCCACCTTTTCCGGGTCGGTACCAACGACATCAAAAGCACAGCAGAAACAGAACACAGAAGGCAAATGGCTCACCTCTGGAGACTCAAGGTAGAACCACAATGCCATGGAGCCCGAGTTGCACATATTCCCCATGATTGTATACCTCTTCATTCACTACGAACATAAACGCCGGCGAAGACGACAACGGTGAGTACTGCAGCCTAGCACACAAGGGAGGGGGGAGGAAAATGAGATTGACACACACAAGCAACCCCACCCCAACACCATACACACAAACAGATGCAGTAACATTACATATACACCCCGTACCCCCTCAGGAATAATGCAAGGACAAAAGGAATTGATTAAAGTGAGTGTAATAAGATACAATACTAGAACTTTGTGATTCAAAATCAAAACAGTATATACAAATGGAGGGACACTGCCCAGTCCTCAATGTCCATGGGCCACAGGCCCACATCACATAGGCGAAGGCCCCACTTGACTCCTACCATAACACGGAGAGAACACTGCAGGGGCATCAGGTCAAAAATACACAGGCACCTCGGGGGGACGGGAATGGGGGGCACCTCAGCCGGAAGATGGTACAACACCACTGGTCCTGGCCCATCACTGTGTCCTGGGGAGTGCAAGGCCAGAGCCTCTCAAGTGGGTTGTTTGCCCACTGCTTGGTCCTGGGGAGTGCAAGACCACAGTCTTTCAAGTCTGTGGTTTGCCCACTGCTTGGTCCTGGGGAGTGCAAAGCCACAGTCTCTCAAGTAATTGGTTTGCCCACTGCTTGGTTCTGGGGAGTGCAAAGCCACAGTCGCTCTAGTGGGTGGTTTGGCCACTGCTTGGTCCTGGGGAGTGCAAGGCCACAGTCTCTCAAGTGGATGGTTTGCCCACTGCTTGGTCCTGGGGAGTGCAAAGCCATAGTCTCTCAAGTGGATGGTTGCCCACTGCCTGGTCTTGGGGAGTGCGTGGCCACAGTCTCTCAAGTGGGTGGTTTGCCCACTGCTTGGTCCTGGGGAGTGCAAAGCCACAGTCCCTCTAGTGGGTGCTTTGCCCACTGCTTGGTCCTGGGGAGTGCAAGGCCACAGTCTCTCTAGTGGGTGGCTTCTTCCACTGGTTCTGAAGTAGGCCTCGTGCCCTGTGTGCTTCATCCTGGCAAGGAGAGGGTGAGTGGATGGCTTCTGCCACTGGTTTTGGAGGGGGCCTTGTGCCCTGTATGCTTCATCTTGGCAAGGAGGGGGTGAGTGGATGGCTTCTTCCACTGGTTCTGGAGGGGGCCTTGGGCCCTGTGTGTTTCATCCTGGCAAGGAGGGGGTGAGTGGATGGCTTCTCCACTGGTTCTGGAGGGGGCATTGTGCCCTGTGTGAAACATCCTGGCAAGGAGGGAGGGAGTGGATGGCTTCTCCACTGGTTTTGGAGGGGACATTGTGCCCTGTGATGCAGATCTTGGGGAGTGCAAGGTCACAGCCTCTCACCTGGGTGTCAGACCCACAGGATCTGCAGGATCCAGGACACACTACAGCCCATGGAGGTAGGACTACACACTGCCCGCCGGAGGTGACGGATGCTCAGTGGTTGCAGTGGCGGTGCTGGTGTTGGGGCTGGCAGTGGTGGGGGGAAGCACCAGCCCATCCCCGGCAGCCTCAGACGGCTGCCCACTGGCACTGCTGGTGCTGGCAGTGGGTCTGGTGGCGGTGCAGGCAGTGGTGTGGGGAGGCTCCAGCCCTTCCCCTGCAGCCTCGGATGGCTGTCCACTGGTGCTGGTGCTGCTGGCAGTGGTACGGGTGGCAGTGCTGGTGTCAGGGATGCCAGTAGTGGGGGGAGGCTCCAGCCCTTCCCTTGCAGCCACAGACAGCTGAACCTGCCATGGTTGGTGGTGGGGGCTCAGAATCAGCCCCAGCACAAGGCCTCCTGTCCGTCCTGCCTACAGGTTGCAGGCCATTTGCCCTTCCCCTTGCCAGCTGGTGGTATCTCCTTGCCCTTCCGCTTGGCAGCTGGTGGTGCATCCTCGCTCTTCCCCTTAGCAGCTGCTTGTGCCTCCTTGCCCTTCCCCTTGGCAGCTGATGGTGCCTCCTTGCCCTTTCCCTTGGCAGCTGGTGGTGCCTCCTTGTCCTTCCCCTTGGCAGCTGGTGCAGGCACACTGTCAGTGCTGATGGTTGGTTCCCTGGATCCTCTCCCACCTGCAGTAGCTGCCGACACTACTGTGGCCGTGGACTGGGTGGCTGAGGTGCTAGCCTGGGTTCAGACCACCCTGGCCCGATGTGAAGGATGGGTGGGTAGGGAAGGAGAGGAAAAGCTTCTTAGGGACACTTGGGCGGAAAGAGGGTGAAGGTCTGGGAGTGGAAGAAGAGGGAGTGGTTGTTGGAGGTGTCTTTTTGCTGTGTTTGGGTGCAGGTGCATGGGCTGGATGCTGTTGTGAGGTGGGTGGCAGTTGGGTGTCTGAGTGCTTGCGTTTGTGTACCTTAGTGTGGGGCACAGACACAGTGGGAGAGGGCACAGGGGACTTGTGCATGGATGTGGGGGTGGTGACTGCCAGTGAGGGGTGTGTAGTGATAGGCATGATGGTGATGGGGGTAGTGGATCAGGATGTAGTGCATGCAGGTGTGAGTGGAGACGCTACTGGGAGGGTGATAGACCACAAGGAGGAGGGGACACAATTGAGGCAGTGGGTGTTGTTATGTCTGCATCTGGATGATGTTTGTGTGAGTGCCTGTGGGATGATGTGTGGTGCTTGTGTTTGCCTGAGCCACTCCTGTGTGTTG